>NC_138768.1:234993389-236393389 GCF_965119305.1 Pelophylax lessonae | reverse complement strand
GTCATGTTTTAATATTATATGTGCCAATAAATGTGTTACTATTGTCCTGACAGTCGTGTCGTGTGTCTCATATAAAGTCACAACCCTTCTTCATTTTCCTTTCTATATTCCAGCCTAAGCACTACTGCCCCAGGTTTACTAATTCAGGGTCACTTCTTAATCTTGCAGTGTCCTATGCAGTCACCCTTGCATGCAGGGACTATAGTTGTGTCTCCTTACACTGTCTGCATCAATAGAAAGACATAGCCCCATAGCCTAGATTGACATGGCAATTCCCTGCACCTACTTCCTCCTCCCTCTTCCCCCCCCCCTTTTATCTCCAAGTTACCAGACTGGCCCAGAGACTTAACTTTCTACTGTTAACACTTTCCTGTGAAGACCAGAAGTTCAGGAAGCAGCAGGAATCATCAGTAGCATTGAAAGTTGCGAACTGCAAGTGTTAGGGTAAGATTTTTAACAAATAGATTACTAGGTAATTTATTTTTATTCTTCTCAATGTGTTAGGCTGAAAACACTGAAGGTCTATTGCTACATTTATCCTTTAACAGTGATGACTCCTGAAGGAGTTGTTGGAATTAACTGTCCAGAGGCTGCTCACCCAGTTACCAGTCCCAGTAGATAACAAAAAAACTCAGGCTCTAGTCCAGGGGTCTTTTTACTGTTTACTGCAAATGTGTCAAACACAAGGCCCACAGGCCTAACCATGTGGCCCTCGCACCTCTCCTACAGCTACCGCACCCCCCTTGTCTCTGCTCTTACCTTGTCTCAGCAGCCGGGAGCAGAGAGGAGAACAGAACTCTTCCACCAGATCCTGTGCTTTTCTGTGCAACCTCCCCCTCCACTCAGCAGCAGGAAAGGGGAGGATGGATCTCTTTCTACAAATCCTGCACCTCTCTGTGCAGCCACAGCACCCCTCATCATTGTCTTCCCCTGGTCTCAGCATTCAGCAGACTCCGGCAACTGACACCAGCCCTCCCCTGGTTCTCCTCCAGATTCTGCACTTTCTGATTCCCAGCTCAGCCTCCAGCTTCTTCCCAGCAGCAGCACAAGGTAAGGGGGGTGCACTGTGGTGTAAGGGAAGGTGGGGAACACTTGACATGTAAGGAGGGGGGTAGTGTGCTCTGGACATTTCTATTCTTACCGACACAATCGGCCCTTTCAAGGCAACTATAATGGTAATGCGGCCCACAATGAAATTTAGTTTGACACGCCTGGTTTATTGAAACACAGACAAAATGCAGGAAGGAGAGTTTAGAATGCAGAATACCCAAGGCACAGAAAAAAAGCTTCCCGCAAAAACAAACCTTTTAGCAGCAGCCACAAAGTAGTACTAAAGTTGTACTGATAATGAAGGGACAACCAAATGAACCTATGACTTTATAACAGACACATTCTCTCTTTAGCTCCATATAGCATCTGACCCTCAATCACAAAGTTACACAATACCTGGAGTTGCAGGCAATAGGTCTAACTCACAATATCCAGATGACAGCTTCTGCCCAGCTCTCCTGTACTCTTCAGTGAAGGGCCCTTTTTCAAGCCCAGCTACAGCAGTCTTTTGCTCAGGTACCCAGTCCAAAGCTCATGCTGGGGCCTGGAACAAATACCAGCTTCTCACTCACATGGGCCTCCCATAGGGAAGCTCCAAGGAAGAGAGATCTATTCATTACATCCTCCAAAATTTTTATCTTCTCCCCAGCAACACCTTCTGGACTAGCCTCCCAGGGATTGGCTGGGTTTGATAAATACTCAAACTACAGAGGTTGATCCTCCCACAGTGAACATTCCTCCACCAACAGGCAGGAGTAATCAACCAACACTTTTAGGGAGAACCTGCAAAATCCTGACAAAAAGATTTTAGCTAAGCTGGCTACAGCTTAGCCATAGTACATTAAATTTAGCCAGCCTAGGGCACTACATTTTTATTTTTTATTTTATGCTTTTAATTAAATTATTCCTAGTCATCTTACTAGCAATGTGTATCCAAAGACATCTCTTTCCTAGTAGAACAATGCTTAATTTAGCTGCAGCTTTGTAACCCTCTTAAGTTCCATTACAAGCAACAATGCCATTGCAATCCACAGTATGCTGACACATTCCACCATAGCCTCAACTGTGCTATTTAGCCACCACTGGAGAGCTCACAGTTGCCAAGAAGTCGGTATAAAGAGTCTACAAGATGTGCACAATCTTTTATGGCTATCAGGGAAGGTTATTATTTATTGATATTGATGTTCGATGAGAAGGCCTGGCTCACAGTCTCCACTCTAATTCACTTGAAATGTGTTCTATTGGGTTGAGGGCAGGCCAGTCAAGTTTCTCCACTCCAAACTTGCTCATTCATGTCTTTATGGTGCATGTAAAGGCGTCAGCATACCAAGACATTTTGGACAACTTCATGCTCCCAACTTTGTGGGAACAGTTTGGGGATGGCCCCTTCCTGTGCTAACATGACTGCGCACCAGTGCACAAAGCAAGGTCCATAAAGACATGGATGAGCGAGTTTGGGGTGGAGGAACCTGACTGGTCCTGACCTCAACCTGATAGAATACCTTTAGGATAAATTAGAGTGGAGACTGTGAGCCAGGCCTTCTCATGCAACAATAGTGCCTGACCTTAAACAATCCCATAGACACACTCCTAAACCTTGTGGACAGCCTTCCCAGAAGAGTTGAAGCTGTTATAGCTGCAAAGGGTGGGCCAACTCAATATTGAACCCTACAGACTAAGACTGGGATGCCATCAAAGTTCATGTGTGTGTAAAGGCCGGTGTCCCAATACTTTTGACAATATAGTGTATATTATTTATAGTGGTCCTAAACTCAGTCCTTCCCTCATAGAGAAACAGAGGGATTACAATAAAGGGACAGTTGGGAACTACTATTTACTACTATATACAGTACATTGCACCACAGCCTCCTTAAAGGCAAGTCTTATAGCAAAATATACCCATCACTGGGTAATGTGTACCGCACAGTCTGTGTCTTAGAGTTCCCTGGTGCCCTTCAAAGGCATATTTTGGAGATATTACTGATTTACTGGTGAAATCAGAAGTATAAATGTTTATGTTTTTGGTAAACATATCTGTTCCACTTACATACAATAAAAACCTATAGGAGGACATTTATACAAATTGGGCAGGAAATATATGTTTTGTATTTTTTTAATATTTCTTCATTTAAAATGCAAAATTTGTTTTTTGTTAGGATACAACTCTAAATTGATGATATTTAGTTGGCTAAAGCACTGAAAATCACCTATTACACAAGCAAATAAAAAAGTAAATACCAATAGGGAAATGGCCAGCAAGAAAAACCTGGCAGGGTTCCATCCATTCCACACCAAATACGTTTTGCATTTAGGTGTACTTTAGGCTGTGTAGCACAGAAGCCCCAACAGGGCTGTATTCACAGAACGAAGGGAGTGTCAAGCACTTGAAAGTGAATGATCTGAAAACAGTATGCAAAGCTGGTTTGAAGAGTCCTAGGGACCTGCTAAAGGCTTACTAGAAAGGAATGGAATGTGAAGGCATTTTTTGGTTTGTAAGCTTAGCACCCCCTGAGAGGCTGCCATTTGTATAATATTTTATAAACAGCTGGGAATTACATGTAGCTCTGGAGCTATTGGATGAAGAATTTGATTTGCAAAATGGTATATCAAAACAATTTTTGAAACCCATCAACTTGTTATTTTATTTATCAAGTAGAGAGAACAATGAAAATATATACAGTACTGTAAGCCTAAATAAGTTGTGGCTTCAAATAAAAGTACAGTTGACTACTAAGAAGTATTTGAATTCCAAGCAGAAGTTTGGCAGAATGCATAACATATGCTAGCACTTAACTTCATTAGAAAGAGGAGACTTGTCATTAAATCAGTACATTGCTACAGCCCTAAGAAGCTATATCATTTATTGTTATCACTTTCTAACTGACGGAAAATAAGAATGTTCAACTATGACAAAAGATTTAAAAACCAAGTCTGGAAGCCATACCCTCAAATTAGCAATTACCATCTCACCTTTACAGTTATGTACATATTACTGATAAAGTGATAAGTACTCCATAAAAAAATAAAAATAAATAAAGTGTAAAAAGACAAGTATGGAATTTATTTACTAAAGGCAAATCCACTGTGAACTACAAGTGCACTGCAAATGCACTTGGAAGTGCACTGCAGGTGAACTTAGAAGTGTAGTCGCTGTAGATCTGAGGGGGATATGCAAGGAAAATAAAAAACAGCATTTTTGCTTGCATTTAATTGGATGATAAACATTAGCAGAGCTTCCCCTTAGATCTACAGCGACTACACTTCCAAGTGCACTTGTAGTACACAGTGGATTTTCCTTTCGTAGATAAACCCCATTGTCTTGGCTACCATTTCACCCACCATGTTTTATTTCATAATTGATAGACCAAGGAATGGTAAAGCCTAGGATTAATTTATTTCTTTTTATTTATATTTCTTTAGAGCTTTTGTCCCCGAGCTCTAAGGCCCCGTTCACACTGGGGCGATCCGACTTGGGGGGGCGACCTCTGAGGTCGCGGTGCGAGCAGCGCGCCGCGACCTCGGAGCGGCCGGCACGGACTTCATAACATTGAAGTCTATGACGGTCGCTCCGGGTCGCCCCAAAGAAGCTCCGGACCCTTTTTCTAAGTCGGAGCGACTTGTGTCGCTCCTATTAGAATGGGTCCGTAGCTTCCCTATGGAAGGCAACCTACGGCGACCTGTGAGGCGACCAGGTCGCCTCAGTGTGAACGGGGACTCAAAGTAGTTTATTTATTTTATTTATTTCAGGTTCTTATATAGTGCGGTCAATTTACGCAGCGCTTTACATATACATTGCATATTCACATCAGTCCCTGTGCTCAAGGAGCGTACAATCTAAGGTCCCTATATGAACTCACGTACATACATACATAGTAGGGCCAATTTTTTTTTTTATACAGGATCCAATTAACCTACCAGCATATCTTTGGAGTATGGGAGGAAACCGGAGCACCTGGAGGAAACCCACGCAGGCACAGGGAGAACATGCAAACTCCAGGCAGGTAGTGTCATGGTTGGGATTCGAACCAGCGACCCTCTTGCTGCTAGGTGAAAGTGCTAACCACTTCACCACTGTGCCACCCACTTTGTCTGCTTGTGGTGCAGATGGTGAGGCAGCCATCTTGGGCAAATTTAGTAGAAAATCATAGTAGGCCCAGTTTTAGCCTGGTGGGTTAATTAACCCACCAGCGTGTTTTTTTTTTGCAGTGTGGGAGGAAACCAGGGTACCAGAAAAAATACAAATAGAGGAAGAAAATGCAGACGGTCTTGATGGGGACTCAAACAAAGGACCTCAGTGCTGCAAAGTAGAGGTGCTAACCATTAAGCCACTGTGCTTACAAACAGCTGAAAACGACATGGTATAAAGTTACCTTCCTTAATTAGAAATGTGACAAAGTGACAAAAGAGACATTTTAATTTAAACCTTGCAATGTTACATATAGCTCAGGAAAACCTAATCTGTCTGTGTAAAGTGTTACTTTGTAACATTAGCAGGACCTGAACTATGAAAGCTGTGCCCACTCATGGCAAACAGAAAAAAAATGACTAGAGACCAGTATTTCCTGCATTCTCTCTGCCTATGATCTTTTTCCCATTACTGACTTTCCATTGTAGCCAAAGCACAGTTGGACCAGTTCTGCTCTGTTTAAACAAGAATTCTGGAATGACAGGAACTGCTAATAATGTCACAGGTGATATCAGGGCACTTCCCCTTTAACCACCTTTCATGGTTCCATGTACATTGATCTGGCACCGGGTTTTACCTCCTGTTCAAGCTGCTCAGGTTCCTGCCAATCCGCTCTGAACCTAGGTCTTATTAGGCCTTTGCACCTGTGGTTTAGTGTTCCAGCAACGTGTCTATACGCTGAAGCCAGTCACTCCTGTTCCTCTGGCGATTGCTGTTACTGAGTATTCCCTTATTCTGTGTGTTGTTTAATCCTGTCTTTGTTCTCAGTGTTTCCCTCTGGCTGTGCAGTTATATTCCCTTTGGTTTTTGTCCGTAGATCCCTTCCTTTCCTGTTGCTGTGTGTGTCTCTCTCAGTATAGTGTCTGTGTGTACCCCATGTCCTTCCAGCATGCTATTTGGTTGCACTGTGCCTGCATGGGTGTGCTAGAGAGCTGCAACCTGGGGGCTGCCTCGCAGCACAACATCTACACCTCCGGTGACACTGGTGAAGACCGTGTGGCTTCTTAGACCCTGTGACTCTGGCACACCTCCAATTGCATGCTTTCACACAGCTCCTGCAGCTGTGAGAATCTGTTATCCGGTACACCTGGTTAGTTGTCTATTGGTCCACTAGATCTTAAGTTAAAGTTCCAGGTAGCCTTACCCTCTGATTGTGACAACACCATGAGGAAGCCGTGTGTTCTGCTACAGGGTACTCTTAGTGTGAACTCAGTTTAGCAAACCCAGGAGCTAATCAGTTCAGCTTCTGGTCTTAGTGATGACCACAGATGTCAATGACAACAAGGTTTGTTAATGTTCTGGGGGGGGTCAAAATAATATTGTCTTTGTATAGTTGGTGTTGAGATGAGCTTCTTTATGGAGTACCTGTGAGTGCGTTTACTGTATACTGTATATATATATATATATATATATATATATATATATATATATATATATATACCAGTCTTTCCCCATGCATGTATTTTCTTCTTTGGTTGCTCTAAATGTTACAGTGATTTATTGGCAACAATTCAGCAGCATCAAGTGCTGTAGTATGCTTAGTGCATACCATTTGGCCAGTTTGTTTAAACGATAGTACAGTTTTACAGTCTATGAAACATGTGTACAAACATATGTATAAGGGGTTGTTATTACATCAGTCTAGAGTCCCCTGTGCTAGTTGTTTAAAGGATTAGCATTATGGATTTCAATTGGGGCCTTAATCTGTGCAAAGCCTGTTCCTTAGTATGTCATCTTCAGTCCTTGGGGGTAGGGGAATATGATATTATCATCATTATTGATGACCAAATCTGTCCAGGTTCTATTTGCGGGTCATTCCTCAAACTCAATGTAAATTCAGAAAATTGCAAACTTTCATCCCCATAATTGAGTTCTATGGCAGAGCAAATCTTGAAAATCAATTTAGCCCATTTTCAAGGCTATTTGGCAAGGAATTGTAAAACAAAGGGTACTACGTTGCTGGGAACAGCCATGGGAGCCATGTATTAAGGCAAAAAAACTATTTTGCAGAAAGAGAGATTTCATACAACATTGAGGCCAACATGGGAAAAGCAGAAATCCTTTAATCTGCATGCTTGAAAGGTGCCTTTGGTAGCAAAAACCATTTAAATATTTTATGCATAAGCAGAATTTCAATAATCTCTTGGCTAAACCGCATTCCTCATTTAGCTTTGGAGGACAAAAAATATATGTATTTTAAAACTGAGGCTATGGTACACACCACATACACAGCCCTTAAACAACTACTTGTAGGCCTCATTGCCAAAACTGCATCTCTTGTTTTAGCTAAATAGGACAAAAAAAAAATAATTACAAACTAATATTTTTAGATTAAAATGAAGGAATAGACAGTGCATAGACAACTTTTCAACAATCTCTTGTCGGCTCCGTTTAGAAAATAATAAACTCACATTTAGAGCCGGTTCACACTGGGGCGACCTGTCAGGCGACCGGGTCGCCTGACAGGTCGCCTGCCATAGAGAAGCTGTGGACCTGTTCTAATAGGAGCGACACAAGTCGCTCCAACTTAGAAAAAGGGTCCGGAGCTTCTTTGGGGCGACCCGGAGCAACCTGCATTGACTTCAATTATATGAAGTCCGTGCCGGCCGCTCCGAGGTCGCGGTGCGAGCTGCGCACCGCGACTTCACAGGTCGCCAGGCAAAGTCGGCTCGCCCCAGTGTGAACGGGGTCTCAGTGTTTATGACCCAAAACTGCACATTTAAATGTAACTATATTTACCATAACAAAAAGAAATAGAGATTTTAGAGACTCCCTAGACAGTATTGAAGCACATGGTAAGCTGCTTTTTGAACAGGAGATACAACAGTCAGCTTCTAACTAAAAAATCAATTTTGAAGTGTATTTATTTCACATATAAATGACAGCTAAATATTTTACCAATTCGATACACAGTATTTTTTAAAAAAAACATAATTAAAGTAATTTGTGGACCACATCAAAACCATGAAAACATTTCAATGACTCCATGCACAGTATGTACGTAATTTTACTAGGCTGCAGTGTAATCTGGGGAAACCAGACAGCTTTTAGAGAATAAGTTCACCTTTTGAAAAAAAATAATAAATGCACACTTTGTGCAGGTAGAAAAATGTGCATTTACATTTTTTTTCTATGGAGCCTGCAGAGCATTGCACCATACATAGGGGTGTAACGTGTAACATGTTCAGAAAGTTGAATTTAGCCTTTAATGAAGAAACCACAGTCGGAGTATACTAGACAATAGGCACACATATTATGAATTGCCACAGCATTAAAAAAGGCTGAAAACAAGTAGGGAAAAAGAATGATTTACCCTGCATCAAACACTAAAATGTGTGGCACCTTCACAATGCTTGATTACCAGAATACACCAGAAACATTGAGGTGCCACACAGGATTGACATTGATATTGGAAAAATTACAGCTGAGGGATGAAACATACACCTGAAAGCGTGTCCTATGTTCTCCTCCTCCAACCTACACCTTTCTATTTGCTCCTGTTTCAGAGAGATGAAGTCAGTTGTGACGGGATCCCACAGGCCCCAAGACACCAGGATGTCCTCCTTTTCCTGCTGCTATGTCTTCAGTGCCTGGTCTATTATACCATGCAGTGGGTGCTTCAGCAAACACCAGAGGGATTGTTTAGCTGATCTTTGCCTCATCACAGCTCACCATTCTAGTTGACTCTTCAGAATATAACAAGACCATACATGGATCCTTAGTTAGGAGCTGCGTGGTAAAAAGAATAAAAAGAACTCCAGACTCCTAGAACTTCTCCTTGTCCTATACTCATACAAATACTTGCTGAGAGCCCATTGTGGTAAGTGCAGTCACTGCCACATGGCCAATGTTGAGTTCTAGCATGTGGGCATATCTCATATCAGGCAGCTGGCAGGTAGCTTGTGTTGCCAATGAATTTCAGCCCTGTGAACATTTCATTGTATAACCGTCTGAAGTTTCTGCACACTCTTCTGGCCTGTTACTGGATATCAAGGAAGTTAGGGGACCTAACTAGCAACTCCTGCACCTTCAGCTTGTGCCATGTGATATGTGCCATGCAATGCAAGTTTGTGAACTTTCACTGCCGAAAGGCAGACAGCAGGTTGGTGCCATTTTCACACACAACCTTTCCTTACACAAGATGGTGTAGAATCTCTTAACCTGACCCTGAAGAGCTGACAGAATCTTTGGCCCAGTGTTGAAGTTTTTGCCTGGGCTGTTGCGTAGGCTCTTGGTTCCTTTGGGGGGGTTGCTGTATTTACTATATAAAGTATTGTATTGCAGTATAAGGGTTTGTAGTATTGGCGCTTCTGTGGAATACAGCAGGCTTTAAGTGAGACACTGCACTTCGGCAGCACTGGAGAGAAGAAGCTGCTCTGAAAATGATAAAGATAAAAAGACAAAGCGCCTCTAAGTGCAGTAGGCTCTGAGTATTTATTAGGTTAAAAGTATAAAAGAACTCACATTTGGTATATGGGACATGGGCATAGCAAAGATCTGTCTGGAGTCTCCTATCCGCTGTGCTAAGTGGTTGCAATGAGGACATCCGGTGATCCACTTTCTGTAGATGCGTCCTTTCGTCTGTGTCTCAGCTGAGTTGGCATGAGATTTTCTGAAGGCAGGACGGGGATGCAGCGGCCGGTGTCCAATAGAGCGGGTGGTGGGCCAGATAGAAAAAAGATTGATTATGTAGTTCCACTGCGCCTGATAGCCAATAGTCATACCCAGAAAATATCAATGCTTACACTTTCTAGATCAGGGATCTTCAAACGATGGCCCTCCATCATGCCTAGTTATGTCTGAGAATGTCAGAGTCGTACAATGCCTCATGGGATGTGAAGTTCCGCAACAGCTGGAGGGCCATAGTTTTAGAATCCCTGTCCTAGAGTATAGCCTGGGGACTCATATATGCTCTGAGCAATTGGTTCAGCTGATCGCAAAATGTTGTGTTATGCCTCTGTGCACAAAGAAGAGCACAGACCATTCCAATCCTAAATGGGGATGGGAAGCAAATAAAAATTTGTGGATCATAGGGAAATAAGGGAATGTGTGGGATAACTAATTGTAGTGGCATAGAGTTTATGGTGCAAATGTGTATACAATGTGAAAGTGTATCTTAAATCTTTACTCGCACTGAATTTGACAGCCATCAATTGCTGTTTTTGAATCTCACATAAAAAACTGGCGCAACAGGACTCAAAATGAACCTCAAAAGCCTCCTAGGAAAATTATAATGGGAAGATGCACGGACCTGGATGTTGTGTGGCAAAGTCCAAAAAGTCCATAAGAAGCACCGGTCTGTGCACTCCAGAAGGCTGCTGACTCTCAAGTGGAGAAGAAACTTGCAATATACTGGAAAATAAGAACAGCGCCACTCTAAGTGCAATAAATTCAGTACTTTATTTGACATATAATAATGCTGGGTACTCACAAGATAGAGCGATTAAAAAACATGGTGGATGTGTGTAAAAGATCCATTATTCCGGTGCCTGGGTGAGGGGGGGCTGATGTGCTCCAAACAAGTCCGTCCGACTGCGGGAGTAAGCAGTATCCGGACCCCGAGGACACCTGCAACGCCTCCGGCGGCGGACTTCTGGGTTGGCCGTGGAACGTGGGCGTGATGACGTAGGCGTCGCGTTGTCGGAGCATGCGCTCCTTCCTCACACACAGTTCCCCTTCTTCACATCCAAAAGAAGGTTGCGAGAGTGTTTGCTATATGCCTACTACTCCCCTTCTTTTTATTTAAATTGTCACTTGCTCCATCCATTCAAATCTATTCCATCAGGTTTCATTTAGTTTTTTTTGTTTTTTTCATTTTTATTATTATTATTATTATTATTTGTATGTTTATTTTTATTTTTAATTTTGTATCCAGCTTTTCATCATCCATTTATATATTTTTTTTATTTATTTTTTTTTTTATTTTAATTTTTTTTTTTATTTTATATATTATATATTCTTTATTTTTTTTTTTTTTTATTATTTTTTGCTGCCATTAGGATCGGTTCCAGAAACATTAGGTTTTAATTTACCATGTCTGTCATTTTCTTCCTTTAGTAATCCTGTTGTTTGCAGTATATGACCACTTTTATCCATTTATGTATACTCTGTGTATACACTCAACATTACCCACTTAGCTCTAAGGCTTGAACTGCCGTCCAGGTGTCCTCAGTGAGGGTATTTGCTGCATTGGACTCCTCTTAGGACCCTGCGGCAGCCGAGCACTCCTCCCCTATATAATGCCCTTCTCCAAGATAGCGGGTTTAGAGGCCTGAGGAAGGAGCGCATGCTCCGACAACGCGTCGCCTACATCATCACGCCCACGTTCCACGCCCAACCTGGAAGTCCGCCGCCGGAGGCGTTGCAGGTGTCCTCGGGGTCCGGATACTGCTTACTCCCGCAGTCGGACGGACTTGTTTGGAGCACATCAGCCCCCCCTCACCCAGGCACCGGAATAATGGATCTTTTACACACATCCACCATGTTTTTTAATCGCTCTATCTTGTGAGTACCCAGCATTATTAGATGTCAAATAAAGTACTGAATTTATTGCACTTAGAGTGGCGCTGTTCTTATTTTCCAGTATGTTTTTGAATCTCTATTCTTCTCTGTAATTATAAGAGGTTCCCGCAGAGGGTGGCTACTGTCATGCAGGTGCACACACTGGTGTAACAAAAATGCAGTACCATGGATTTATGTAACGATCTCTGGATCAGTGTTGCACTTTTTTAACACATTTTTGCATACATTTTATTGAAAAAGATACAGGTAGGAGAGAACATTGGGGGGAATTGATCAAAACTGGACAGCCAGAATCTAGAGCATCTGTGCGTCTCAACCAACCAATGTCTATCTTCTGCTTATTTAGTTAAGATTTAAAAAAAAACAAAAAAAAAACAATTTAAGTTAATGGTTGCCATGCACAACTGCTCCAGATTCTGGCTGTTCTAGTTTTGATACGTTCCCCTCATTGTCTATTTATGTGTGTTAAATGAATAATTAGTGTATTTTAAGTGAATGCAAAATGTACTATATAGCAGGGCTTGAGAAAAAAAACGCCAGAGAGCACGAGAGGGGGAGGGCCATGGAACAGATTCCAGACTCCAGGATCTGGGAGATCAGGGGAAGTCAGGGACTGCAGGCAATCAGACAATGCCCAGCATCCATACATTAGCGACAGCCAGAGTGTGATGAGAAGAGACACCTCTGGACAGTGAATGGGCTGACAATAGCCCAGGCGCCAGGGCGAAATTTAAAAATTTCAAAATTTCTGGGGTTTGTTGAGCCCGGCTATATAGTATATTGATTGTGCTTCCATTTATCCTTATGGACTATTAAATGTGCCTAAACTACAGTGAGACACAGATATGTGAAAAATGCTTCACAGAAAGAATACAGGTACTGGCAGTATGATTAGAAAGAATGTTACATAATTCTCCATATTATTTAGCTGCAACATTTTGCAGGAAAGTGTGCCTATGTGTATACATTTAAAGTGTTAGTTCACACTTTCAGAAAAAATGCCCACACTGCCAATCCAGCAGTCCAGGGGTTTGAAATTCTAAGGGTTCAATCATTCAGGTCTGTCCCAGAAGTGCTGCACAGAGAAGAGAGAGAAAAGTGGGGATTTCACATCCCTAGACCGCTGGACCGGATGTGTGGACATTGACAGCTTAGCATCCCTGGTGGTAAGTACAGTGGAGATCGGGGAGGTTGGGCAGGAGGAATGAGTGTAAGCAGGTGCATCTAGCTAGTCTGCCACTAGGTGGCTTTGTTAACTCTTTGAGCCTTTAAAGTCCCATTTCTCTTAATGAGGGGACCTCAATTTTTCTATATCAGTTTCGGGATGTGGCCGTATATGGCAGAATAGATCTCCCCAATTGTCTTGTCTTGTTCCAGAGTAGTGTCTGGTTACAGAAAGTCATCAGGTGCCAGGTCACTTTTAGTTTGAATCCTCCTATGTCATGGGTGAGTCAGTTCCCATATATAAGCCTGGTTGGGAGGAGCCTAGAGCAGTTGAGGTATGGGAGCCAGAGACCCCACAACCAGGCAGATGTAGCCAGCAAGTGGAGGCCCTGGATAAGGCTAGAGTCTGGAGAGGTGGACCTGTACCCAGTATCGCTGGCTATAAGCTTCCTGACCCTTATGGAGGTAGGGGCTAGGGCAGGTTACAAAAAGACCAAGAGTTCCCTAGAGTGAAGCTATCCCCTTGGGGAGGTGTACCCATGGAGGAGGTGACTGCAGAGATCCCATCTCAGTGTGTGCTATTGGATGGAGAGAAACTGTCTACTGGAAGATGGCTTACATTGCATTCCTTCTTTTGGGGATATAAAGGTTAACGGCCGGAAATGTTGGGAGAAGGCCTCTGGCATGGAGTGGGAACAAAATGGCGGAAGGTAAAAGCCTCAAGCAGGAGGATCAGTGTTCTAGCAAGAGAGGAAGCAGGGCAAGGACTTGTGCTCTTGGCACCCTATTACAGTCATTCACAAGCCCCCCTTACATGGTGTTAGTTCACCTTTTCATTTTTTCTGTAGAAGTGAACTAAGACCTTAAAAAGACTTTCATAATACCTACAAACTTATGACCTGTTTTTGAAAAGCTTTAGCTGTCCTAGCTCTAGCCCTGGTTATCATCTGCAATTTTTTACTTAGGATTGCAGTAACAGACAATCTGAATGAATAGAGCAGCAGTCACCTATGCCAGCGTTTGCACAAGAATTAATGCCTTTCCCCCCTGCTGCTAAAATGTTAAGTCTCACTTTCTTTTATCTTGTGTAGAGCCATGTCCACCAGCTGTGTCCAAACATGATGTGAATGAAGCAGCTGAAAAGGCAAGGTGCCAAGTCTTTATATCCAACAGAAGAATCTTTATCGGGGCTGTGCAAAACATTCCAGGCTTTCGTCTAAAGACATGTAAAGTGAATGTATATCAGGTATAAAGAATACAATTCCCATAAAACTATTTACGGTGCTTTCTGAAAATAACAGAAATGATCTTTACTCTTTCTGTAAAACAGTAATCTTGTAAATAAACTATTTACAATTTATTTTTATTCAAACCTAACAAAATAATAAAATGCAGACATTACTTTTAGTGAAAACAGCTAAATAATTACTAGATCCAGTTATACAGGCAGCTGACATATGCAAATGTCAGCTGACTCTTTCCTGTAAAAGGCAAACTTAGCCTTGCTCTCTCAGGCTTTCCTTTTGAACAGTTTGATCTACAAACACAATTAACTACTTGCCTACAGGGCACTTTCACCCCCTTCCTGCCCAGGCCAATTTTCAGCTTTCAGTGCTGTCACACTTTGAATGACAATTGCACGGTTATGCAACTTGTAGAAATATAATGATTAAACTTTACTTATCTAAACTAGTGCCTGATAATTTGACAAATCTTTTACATAATTAAGATATCCAAAAAATACCTTAAATTGCTCCTGCTCACTCAAAGATTGCAAAAGCACTTCCCAGAGCAACAGCAATAGCAGCAGAGTAACCCGGACGTGACGTCATAGACGCCGCCTCCAGGTTACATCATCGGAGACCCAATCGAAGCCGCTTCCGGCTTTGATCGGGACTCCATCCAGCCGGCGGACGTGCCAGCTGGGTGCTGGGGTCTCCCGGTGGGACGGGAGACCCTAGCAGAGCCGCGGAAGGCGGCGGGAGGGGGGGACGTCCCCTCCCGCTCGCCGGGGTAACGATCGAGCGGCTCCCGAGCCGCATTGGTCGTTACCGCCGGAAAGCCGACCGCCGGCTCTAAACAACAATACCAGGATGATGCCTCTACCCCCCAAATGCAGCCGACGTATGGGTACATCAGTTTGGGGTAAGTGGTTAAGCAATAGTCAGCATGGATTCACGAAAGACATAAGGTTGTCAAACAAACCTGATTTCTTTTTATGAGGAGGTAAGTAAAACCTTGGATAGAGGGGTGGCTGTGGGCGTAGTATACTTGGATTTTCCAAAATCATTTGACATAGTTCCCACTGTTTAATCAATCGACACCATGTTTTAGACCCTCGTCAAGGACCCCAACCACCATCGACTACACTTTTCAGAAACTATGACCATGTAACCTCACCAGGATGGGAGGAAGGGACGTTCCTCTTACGATTTCCAGACTCAAAGTTATTCCCCTTCACTCCTCCCCTCAACTACTATCTCTCCTGCTCCTCCCTATCACCCCGTCTGCCCGTCCAATAAAGTAAGGGTCCTGGCCTATCATCCTCAACCCCTTATTTAACCCATTACTGCCTGGTTCTCCTTCCTCCCTGCCATTGCTGTCCTTTGCTTATCATTTTATTCAAGCTCTGTGCACGTCTTTTCTATTACATCTGTTCTGTATACCCTTCCCTTTAATTACAGAAATAGGTGGTTTTCAGCTCCAGAAATAATCCATCCTTGTAAAGGGTATTTTCTTCCATCTGTTTGCTTTTTGGACATAAAGTATGAGGTTATTAATTATACGTACTGCAAACCCAATCAAAAAATCTTCTTATAAGCTTTACTATGTCTGTGTTTTCAAAAGTAATTTTTAATATTTTGAAATATGCAGATTTTATTAAATACCACATGGTGACCGTGCTGTTAAGATCCATTAAGGAGAAATGTCATGCAGCCATTGCTGGAGTGCATGCATGTAGATAGAAAGTGGCTGCTGGAGGTCAGCAACTGAGATGAGATGCAACCGAAATGGAACAGTGGATAAAAACATGGTTTATGATACTTTCAGAAAACAAAAATGTTATTCATCTAGGCAGGGCTTTTTTTCTCCGAGAATAGTTGCAGGTATTCCCCTCTTCTGAGTCGCCCCTTGTCCCTGCTCCCTACCCAAGTGCTGTCCTTTGGTTCCATCCTCTGCCCACCTCCCAGTACCCCCCTTTTAGAGAATACAGAACCAAGTATCATGTTGTGGTTCTAGGTAATTTGTATGGAATTTGTTAATGATAACTAGAAAGTAAAATAGATCCCATGGAATCAGCAACAATAGACCCCCCCAACAATAGACCCCCCCCCAGTACCAATAAATCTTCCCCTGCAACAATAGAAAAAATAGTCAAATAGATCCCCTGCAATCAGAAACAATAGCCCCCCAGCAACAATAAATCCTCCCCTGCAACAATCGCCCCCCCCCCAATAAATCCTCCCCTGCAACAATAGACCCCCCCAACATCAATAGCCCCCCAGCAACAATAGTTCCCCCAAGCAACAATAAATCCTCCACTGCAAAAAAAGCCCCACCCACAACAAAATGCCCGCCAGCAGCAATACATTCACCCCAGCAGCAATAGATCCCCCAGCAGCCAGCATCAATAGGCCCTTCAGCTCACCCCACTGGCCCCAGCACCCCTTTCCCATTGCATACATTCAGACAGGAGGTTCCGGAACTGCGTTCCCCCGCATTCCCGCTGAAAAAAAGCCCTGCATCTAGGATTTACATGTTTTTTCTTTAACAATTAGCTTGTGAACAGTAAAACACTTACATACCAAACCCCCCAACTGTCCCTCATTGTCCTTCTTGTGAAATTAATTTCTTCTGTCCTTCTTTCTTCCTAAGCTGTCTCTCTTTTTGGTCTAATGTAAAGGCCTTAAAAAAAATGGTTATACTACATTAAAATCTTCTCTCCTAAATACTCACCTGAGCCCGATCTCCATCCATATTACTGCTGAAAAAAGCCTTGTGTACTAGTAACCAATCCCAGTGTTATGCTTTACTATCCAAACACTGCAGCATCTGCTTTGGAGTCTGCAGCTGTTTTTGCTATGTGTTCTATATGAATAAGTCTGAATTTCTGTGCTGTTGGTCCAATTGGTTTGCAAGAGCACAGAGATGGGGACCTATTTATGACCCTGTAATGCTGCAGATATCACAACAGCACTTACCTGCCTGCTTTTAAATGTATTTCCAGCAAGCTGGTGTGGATGAGTGACATGTTCACTACTGTCCATGTTATTGTCATATATTGTCAGTATTGCCTGTTTGTTGTGCAAATAATGTTATTATTGCTCATTTGTTACCCACATATACTAATAAATGCTGATTTGATTTGTAGTCCATGTCCTTTTTTGCCTCCTAAAGCCTCGTACACACGCAACGAATTTCCGCCCACCGGTCGTCCGTCTTTTGTCCAGAGTGGTGTCTGTTGGTTGAAATGTGCTCTAGACTGCACATTAATTTTCCCATTTACGACAGAATTCTACTTCAGAAGTGATGTCATGTGTTGGATTGCTTTCTATGTGTTCTTTCATCTCTGAGCATGCCTAGTCTTGCTCATAAGATTTTTCCCCATCGAAATCTGTACTAATGAGACGAAAATCGGACGTGTTTTGATGGTCGACAAAAATTTTATAGCCTGCACATCAGGATTTTTTCGGCCGAAAAGTCGGAGTCGGTTGTGGGAAGCACCATACTAACAATCCGAAAATCGGCAGATCGGTCGTCGGACGAAAATTCCCGGCCGAATTTCGACTCGTGTGTACGGGGCTATAGTTTTGGCTTTTAACCATTTATATGCCACTATCCCCTTTGCCATGTCTCTTACCTTGCCTTATTCTCAAGCTCCCAAACTTGGGATTGGGGCAAGGTAAGCTTCCCAATATTAAAAAGAAACAAAATGTTTTTTATAAAGAATTGTATTTCACATATTAAATGGTTCTTACAATCAGTACTCTTGCAATGTGTCAGACACCTAAGTGCCAATGGCGTGTGCCATTTTTGAGGGATCTATTCTAAGCAGAGTCTACAAAAGTGAAAAAACTGCTGTTTTTCCACAGCTGCTTGCTTGGCAAGTAACAGAAATTTTGACATTATTTCAGTCTGCTTTGCCAAAAGGGAACCTTGACTCGCTTGTTGCAGATACTTTTTAAAGCATTATATTTATCTGGTTTGCCTGTTAAACCATTTTTGTGGAATAACATTAAACAGCTTTTTACATAGCTGGAGATTAAACCTCTTTTAAAATGTCTAACATCTCTATATTAGCAAAATAATATTCATATATCAAAATTCGGGATACAAATTCAATATTATGGTCAAGCAAACCTGTAAAAAAGAAAAAGAAAACCCATTGCTCTTGTGTGCTAGGCTCCCTTTGCTTTTTTAACTGACCTTAGCAATGCTTCTCTGCTGCTTTGATCCCAGGTACTTCTTGATATAGGGGAGCACATGACATGCAATCCATATTCTCAAATACGAAGCTCGTATAAATTTTGAAGGCCCATTCATTTTCTAGTTCAAATTTGAACCAGAAGGCAATGATGGCATTTCTTTTTTTTAAATAGAAAATAAGTTTATTTGTGCTGCAAAAATACAATACAAAAACTCATTAACAAGTGAGTTACACACTTGTGAAACACTTAAAGTGAAAATGATGGCATTTCTATATAAAGAAAAAAATGTGTGATTACACCATTATTCCCAAAAGGGTTTAAAGAAATGTGACTATGTGTAAATAATAGTGCAGCTCAAACGCCTCCCATTCATTTTTTATGTCCATTCTCCTCCCACAATTGGTGCCAGTCCATCCAGGAGCACGCTTCCCTCCATGACACAATCACAATAGTAAAATTGGGGGGCACACACCACATAGATCAACCACATCAGCTGATGAGCTACCATAGGCTTCAGCTACAGTCCCTGCATCTTGGCTGTGCCCCACTGATGCATTTCACCCTGAGTATGACTAAGATGCAGGGACTGAAGCTGAAGCTGAAGCCTCTCTGAGCTCATCAGCAGATGTGGTTAATCAATGTGGTGTGCGCCCCCTAATTTTGTTATTGTGATTTTTAAAGAAATGGTTATAAATTAATCATCTCGCTCAACCGGGCAATCTAGTAACAGTGTGTGTATCCATTTTGTCACTAACTGAAGCAATTATCTATCAATGTCACCCCCTCTACTAGATGTCTCTGTATGTTCCAGGGCAAAGAATTTAAAGGATACATTCATCCCCCCCAAAAAATTAATGAATGCACATATTTTGCAGGTTAAAAAATGTGCATTTATTTATTTTTTTTACATTGCATCTTCGATCAGCAGATTACAGGTGCAATGCCAGAATCCTGCAGACTCTCAGTCAGCTGTCTGCCCTTACCTCCCTTAACTTCATAATGTATTTGTTTTTCATTGGATCCCCCTTAAGATTCATATCAGACCTGAACAGCCTGATATGAATTATGGGGCAAACCTCCATGCTGTTTTTTTTGTGCGAGGGTCTCCCATTAACCACTTAAGCCCCGGAAGATTTTACCCCCTTCCTGACCAGGGCCTATTTTGCGATTCAGCACTGCGTGACTTTAACGGACAATTGCGCGGTCGTGTGACACTGTACCCAAATGAAATTGACGTCCTTTTTTTCCCACAAACAGAGCTTTCTTTTGGTGGTATTTGATCACCTGTGCGATTTTTTGATCATACGCTATAAACAAAAAAAGAGCGTCAATTTTGCAAAAATAACAATATTTTTCAAATTTTTTATATGAAATTCCCCCCAAAAAAATGTAAAAATCTAAATTTTTTAACTTTTTCGGCCATTTTGTTTTATGTTACATATGTTTGGTAAAAAAAATCACAAAAAGCGTATTTTGATTGGTTTGCGCAAAAGTTATCGCGTTTACTAACAAAGGAAAAGATTTTTGTAATTTTTGTTGTTTTTTTTTTAACGCGTAATGGCGGTGATCTGCGATTTTTTTGCAGTACTGCGACATTGCGGCGGACAGATCGGAACCCTTGACTGACATTTTTGACACTTTTGGGGTTACCAGTGACATTTCTACAGTAATCAGTGCTATACATATGCACTGTTACTGTAAAATTACACTGGTAGTGAAGGGGTTAACTTTATTTGAGAGGGAGGGGTGGTGTGTGTCCCTAGGGGCGTGTTTCTTACTGTGATTGGCTGTGGCTTAAAGTGTAGGAACAGTGATCAATGGTCCTACATAGTAGAACCGTATGATCACTGTTTCTACACAGGGGAGAATGACAGGCGGCTTGTTTACATCAGCCGCCTGCCTTTCTCCCTCTGCACCGACGATCGCCGAGTGACCGGCGGACATCTGGTCCGCTGGTCACACGCGCGGGGGTCCGTGACCGCGCGGGAGCGCGCCTCCGGGGGCGCGCGCTCGCTCGCTCCCTAGACCCTCACAGGCTAGCGACGTAGTACTTCATCGCTCTGCCTGTGAGGGGCTGACTGCCGACGTAAATAGTCGTGCGGCAGTCGGCAAGTGGTTAACATCTACTGTATATCAGACACTCATCTAGGACAAGGGTCTTGTATAGATGAAGGAAATCCCTAACAACTCTATAAACAAGCAAAGTGGCTGCGGGATGTCATTTTGCTCGCAATTAAAACACACCTTTTCCTTTGTAATTGTCAGTTTTACTGTAGTATGTTGTACCACCTTACAGACAGGGTCAGAGCACCCTCCAAGCATGTTATTTAGTTGAATTTCACATTTTTAACCACTTTACGACCACCCGCTGCAGTTATACTGCACAAACCACCATAGGTATACATCGATCATGCGCAGGGAGGTAGGGGGCGAGCGCGTTCCGCCAGCGGCTTGCTTCTCCTCCCCGCTCGTCAGCAGGGAAGCTGATGCACGGGTCAGGCATCGCCGATTGCCGCCTGACACCCATGATCTTTCCCCCGCTGAGAGAGAAGGACGGGCAGCTGTTGTAAACACAGCTGACCGTTCTTCACCCTGGAATGATCATAGAGCCCCTGTGATCCTTCTATATAGGATCGCAGGTCTCTATGGTCATTTTACAAGCCACGCCCCCCCCCCCCAAGTTAGAATCACTCCCCTAGGCTCACATTTAACCCCTTGATCACCCACAATGTTAACCCCTTCCCTGCCAGTGTCATTATTACAGTAACAGTGCATATTTTTAGCACTGATTACTGTAGTAATGTCACTGGTTCCCCCAAAAGTGTCAAAAATGTCAGTCAGGGGTCTGATCTGTCCTCCGCAATGTCGCAGTCCCGCAAAAAATCGTAGATCGCCGCCATTACTAGTTAAAAAATAAAACAATAACAATGACATAAATCTTTACCGTATTTAGTAGACGCGACAACTTTTGCGCAAACCAATCAAAATACACTTATTGCAATTTTTTTTTACCAAAAACATGTAGCAGTAAACAAATTGGCCTAAGATGTTAAAAAATTTAGATTTTTAAATTTTTTTTGGGAGGGGGGGTTTTATATAGCAGAATGTGGAAAAAAAATTTTTTTCAGAATTGTCGCTATTTTTTTGTTTATAGCGCAAAAAATAAAAATCCCACAGGTGATCAAAGACCACCAAAAAAAAAGCTCTATTTGTGTGGAAAAAAGGAACAACAATTTTATTTAGGTACAGCTTCGCACGACTGTGCAATTGTCCATTAAAATAACGCAGTGCCGAATCCCACAATAGGGCCTGGTCATTAAGGGAGCAAATCCTTTCGGTCAGAAGTGGTTAATGTTTTACTTTAAGCATTACTAAAACTGATGCTACCCACCAAACAGAATTATAAAACATTATTTTTGCTTTGGAACACGCCCCTAGGACAGTGTCCAGCACCCCATGCTTTTTGTTTTCAAACTGCAGCACACTAACAGGAGCAACTAATGCAAATAAATTCATAAATCATGATATTATTAAATCCTAAGATTTTTCCATGTTTCCAGCAGGACTCTACCAACTGACAGGCAGTTGAGCTGATTCGCAATCCGCTAAAAAGTCACACATTACTAAAGACGCCCTGGAAAATTAATTCCTCATTTTTCTAATTACAAAATGTGTCAGTGACAAAAAAAACTTGAAAATGTATTTAGAAGAAGAAAGAACATTTTGTATAAAGGGATATGATATATTACTACATCATTTTTCATTTTATTTCTTTTTTTTTCTTGCAATGTAAAACCACAGGATAAGTGAGCCTGCTTAATTAATTTCATAACTTTAAGCAGATTATAAAACAACAGTTTTGCCTCAGTCTAGACTATTATTATAGAGCCAGATTTTTTTTTTCTGACTCAGTTTTAGTAACGTTATTCACACTAATTAATTACAGGTCCACTATACTGTATATGTTGTCAAAGTTAATGTCATTTGGCCCTGTCCACAAAGTAGCTGCTTATAAAGTTGTTCAATTTTTTTAAATAAATAACTCTGCTTTATATCGGAGTATGTGATTTTTTAATTTAAAAATGCTGCCTCGGTAAAGAAGAGAAAAATGGAAGCCAAGGAGCAAATATCACCATTCCCCTATTCTAGTGATCTTTGTATCTGAAGAGTCCTGTATTGCGCATTTCGTCCCCCAGGTCCCATGACACCCAGCAGCCTCGGTTTTTGTGTAAATGATAAGCCTGGAGACAGTGCTGTATCTTGGCCTAGGCCAACAAGGCCCAGGCCTAGGGCAGCACTTTGCAGGGGGGCAGCAAAAAAGCTGCACCACGTACGAGTAAAAAACAGCCTCCTCCCGCCTCCCCCACTAAAAAGAGTTCCTGACGGCTTGCGCTACACACTTTTAGTATAGTGCCAGTCTTATAGGGCGAATTGGGCTGGAGGGCAAGGTCCAGGAGGCAAATCAGTCTGGAACCCCCATAAAGCGGTCACACTTCTACCTCCTGGTATGATATGATGGTATGATGATGGGCACTGCTGAGGCTGAACTTATGGGAACCGAAGAGGCTACACTGATGGGCACTGATACACTGATAGACTGTGGCTGTGGTCTGTGGTTTAAAGATGACAGGACGAGTCATAAACAGAAAGAGGTGTGGCCTTTACAGGAAGCGGTGCGTCATATTTAAATTAGGGGGTGTACAAGTTTAGTCAGGCCTAGGGCAGCACTAAACCTAAATACACCACTGCCTGGAGATGTCTATGGCACAGAGGCCAGGATGCAGATAGTGACTGCTAATGGCCCTGTAGCCCTATCACAGAAAGTGCTCGATGCAGAACTTTTCAAATAAATTCTGAACTGTGATACAGAGGTAAATAAGAATTACTCCCTAGCATTTACATGTCCATTAACCTTCTTGTAGAGAACTTGAAGAAAAATTACATGAAAGCCTTAAAAAATCAAATTACAAAGGAGTAATATTGCAGGGTTGTAAAAAGATAATGTAACAAATAAAAAATGTAATACATATAATACAAAACATTAATAATGGTTTCTTACATCCACTATCAGATGATAGTGTAAACTACTGTGTTATTCAGAAGAGAATGTAGAGGAATTTAGGACAGACATACAGTACACTATAATACCAAAAGTATTGGGACGACTGCCTTTACACGCACGTGAACTTTAATGGCATCCCAGTCTTAGTCCATAGGGTTCAATATTGAGTTGGTCCAACCTTTGCAGCTATAACAGCTTCAACTCTTCTGGGAATGACGTCCACAAAGTTTAGGAGTGTGTCTATGGGAATGTTTGACCATTCTTCCAGAGGCGCATTTGTGAGGTCAGGCACTGATGTTGGAGAGAAGGCCTGGCTCACAGTCTACACTGTAATTCATTCCATCAGGTTGAGGTCAGGGCTCTGTGCAGGCCAGACAAGTTCCTTCACCCCATATTCGTTCATCCATGACTTTAAAAACCTTGCTTTGTGCATTGGTCCAAATCATTTGGTGGAGGGGGGGATTATGGTATGGGGTTGTTTTTCAGAGGGTGGGCTTGGCCCCTTAGTTCCAGTGAAGGGAACGCCTAAGGCGTGAGCATACCAAGCCATTTTGGACAATTTCATGCTCCCAACTTTGTGGGAACAGTTTGGGAATGGCCCCTTCTTGTTCCAACATGACTACGCACCAGTGCACAAAGCAAGGTCCATAAAGAGATGGATTAGCGAGATTGGGGTGGAGGAATTTGAGTGGCCTGCACAGAGTCCTGATCTCAACCTGACAGAATACCTTTGGAATGTCCAACATCAGTGCCTGACCTCACAAATGCGCTTCTGAAAGAATGGTCAAACATTATCATAGACTCCTAAACCTTGTGGACAGCCTTCCCAGAACAGCTGAAGCTGTTATAGCTGCAAAGGGTGAGCCAACTCAATATTGAACCTTACAGACTAAGACTGGGGTGCCCTTAAAGTATACAGTATGTGCGTGTAAAGGCAGGCGTCCCAATACTTTTGGTGATATAGTGTATGCCACTCATGCATGGGTTAGTTTGTGATTTCGAGTCTGCATTTAAAGAACAGAACAACAGTTTTTCCTGTAAGACTAGGTTCACATCTAAGCGGCTCTTCATGCCTTGTTTGCTCAGGCATAGCAGTCCATTCCTTTGCATGGGCTGCTGTACCTGCATTTCCTGATGAAAAAAGGTCACTGAACCTTTTTAAAAACAGTTCTGCATGGAAACCAAAGAGTCATGTATTTCTATGTGTGGGAAATGGCACCATGTTTTTCAGTGAGCGGTAGTGTCATTAACCACTCTACGACCGCTCACAGTAATACTACTGCGGCAGAGTGGTTCGTTATCGTCCAGCCACGTAGTATTAACGTGACTGGACACTCCCCCTTCTGGGCGGCGCTTGCGCGCCGCCGGAGGCTCGCTCCCGCTGTTTTCATTCACAGCGGGAGTCGGGCCAGGGGAGGAGCAGCGGCGATCGCCGCTGCTCTTACCCGATCGTCGGGGATCGAGTCTGGAGATCCGCCCGCTGTGTGTAAACACAGCGGGCGGATCTCCATAGTGACAGGGAGTGACAGATCGGACTGTTCAGCATAGCTGGACATCCGATCTGTCCATGACTCACACAGTCACCTCCCCCCCTACACGTCAGTAAGCACCAGGCATACATTAACCCCTCCCTCTCCAATAAAATTAACCCCTTCCCTGCCAGTGTCATTTTTACAGTAACAGTGCATATTTATAGCACTGATTACTGCAGTAATGTCACTGGTACCCCCAAAAGTGTCAAAAATGTCAGTCAGGGGTCCGGTCTGTCCGCCGCAATGTCGCAGTCCCGCAAAAAAAATCGCAGATCGCCGCCATTACGCGTTAAAAAAAAAACACCAAAAATGACAGAAATCTTTCCCTTTGTTAGTAAACGCAATAACTTTTGCGCAAACCAATCAAAATACGCTTATTGCGATTTTCTTTACCAAACATATGTAGCATAAAACAAATTGGCCAAAAATTTTTAAAAAAATTGGTTTTTACATCTTTTTTGGGGGGAATTTCATATAAAAAAATGTTAAAAATATTGTTATTTTTTCAAAATAAACGCTCTTTTTTTGTTTATAGCGCAAAAAGTAAAAATCGCACAGGTGATCAAATACCACCAAAAGAAAGCTCTGTTTGTGGGAAAAAAAGGACGTAAATTTCGTTTGGGTACGGCGTCGCACGACCGCGCAATTGTCAGTTGAAGTCGCACAGCGCCGAATCGCAAAAAGTGGCCTGGACGGAAGACAGCAAAATCCTCCGGTGGTAAAGTGGTTAAGAGGTAACAGAACCCTTGCACATTTTTTAAAATCAGTGCTTTTATTTTGTGCAGCTTCAGGCGGGTGCGGGAACATGTGTGATTTACATGCACTCCCACACCGCACAGATGTGAACTTAGCCTTTGATATGAGTGGTATTATATATAACAAGATAGAAATGTTTTACTAAGAGAATGTACGTAGTTGCATGTATAAAGATTCTGTTGTCGCTTAAGCAATAGGTGCTTAAGGGAGAAACTCAGAACAATAGTGGAAAACCTCGCTGAAGACAAATTCTAGGCATGGTATATTTTTACATAGTTATATTGATCCAGCTTGAACCAATGTAACTATTGTAACAGGAAGTCAGCTAAATCTGGGAATGTAGTCACAGGAAGGAGATACATTTCTACCTGATTTAGAAAGTCCATTAATTAATTTAGGGTGTTGGCTACAGAGCTAGCCAGCAGGAAGTTGAAAGGCCTTCACCTGTTCAGAATGAGGGAGTTAAGGCTCTATAATTTGTTCAGAGAAATTCCTATTGTTTGCTGCCTCCAGAAGCTGCCTCCTGTCGCTGTGTGAGCTGGGAAGAGGAGGACAGACATACGTGTACCTCCCGACGCCGTGTGGGCATGGGAGAAGGACTGCTGCCGCCTGTCGCCGTGTGGGCTGGGAGAGGGGGACAGTCGGATGTGTGCCTCCCGACAAGCTGGTGAGCATGGGAGAAGACCCCCTACAGCGATGTGAAGCTAAGGAGGGTAACCACGAGTGAAGACGTCTCAAAGGTGAGAAGACAAAGTGTTCAATGTGAAGAGTCTGAAGAGTAAAGGGACCTGTTATAAATGAACATGTGCTGTGTGAAAGAAAACAAAGGGACATGTTCAATGGACAATGTTTGTGCTGTGTGAAAAGCAAACAAATGGACATTTGAGTGTCTGCTGTAGGATCAGCAGTGTCGGCCCAACAGTAGGTTGGAAAGACTTCTTAGGTAGGTTCCAGCTGTGAGAAGGTAGCCGCCCACAGAGGCAAGGATTTATTTTGTGTTTTATTTTATTTTGGATGTTTTGCTGCATACAGCCTGGTGAAGAAAACACCATTTAATAAACCACACTGTTTGTTTGCAAGCACTTGTCGGCTATCTCTCTGTGAAAACGCACCCCCAAAGGGGTCATCCACGCCTACCACCGAGCTAATCCCTCACACTATGTAAATCCCATACCTGGCTGATGCCCCAGGAAGTTGGAAATCACTGAAGTAGACACTGCTACTCCAGTGATCTCCACTTGTTTCGGGGTCCCATGCTGAGCGGAAGCCCAGATGCAATGTGAATACAGAAGTTCAGCCACTCGGCATGGGTACCATTCAAAGAATGCTTTACATTTTCTCAATAAATGTGAAGAAGTGTCAAAAGTGTCACTTAGGGGTTTAGTTACTAAAGCTAGAGAAACAAGCTGAACGTAAGGCCCGTACACAAGTACCGATTGTCGGCCGATTGTAGGCTTGTTAGTATGATGCTTCCGACAGCCGTCAGCGCACTTTCAGCCGAAAAGAATCTGTCGTGCAAGCATTAAAATTTTTGTTGGCCAACACCAGAACGGCCAACAAAAATTTGCCAGTCAGTACAGAATTCGGCCGACAGACAGCAGATTTGCAAGACTGGGCATGCACAGAAAAGAAAAAAGACCAGGAAAGTTAACCATCACATGACATCACTTCTGCAGTCGGCTGTTGTTGGCTGACAAAATTCGTGTGCAGTCTTTTGCAGTTTTCAACAGACACGACAGCCCTGGACAAAAGACGGCCGATCGTTCGGCCAACGATCGCTACGTGTGTACGGGGCTTTAGAAGCTGATTGGTTTATCTGCAGAATTGTGACAGATTTTGCCCTCTCTAGCTATAGAAACTAAAACCCCTTAGTGTCCGATTTGTCTGCCACAATATTGCTATAAGTCGCTGATTACTAGTAAAATAAATAAATAAATAAAATTCCATAAAAATATCCCATAGTTTGTAGACGCTATAACTTTTGCGGAAACCAATCAATATAAGCTTATTGGGATTTTTTTTTTTTTTACCAAAAACATGTAGCAGAATACATATTGGCCTAAATTGATGAAAAAATTTGATTTTTTTTTACATTTTTTTATTGGATATGTTTATAGCAAAAAGTAAAAAATATTGTTTTTTTTTTTTTAAATTGTCAGTCTTTTTTTGTTTATAGAGCAAAAAATAAAAGCAGTAGAGATGATCAATTACTACCAAAAGAAAGCTCTATTTGTGGGGAAAAAAAGGACATCAATTTTATTTGGGTACAGTGACGCACTTGTCAGTTAAATTAACGCAGTGCCGTATTGCAACAAATGGCCTGGTCATGTAAACCTTCAGAGCTGAATTGGTTAAAAGAGTATTTATTGATATATATGCCCCTACTTGTGAAATATATTCCCACTATCTGTTTTCTCAGGCACCCTGTGAACACGGGGTAAGTTAAAAAAAAAATCTGCCAAAGGGGGGCACAGACAGTAATGACAAAGGATTTAGGCATTTCCAAGTCTATCAATAACAAAAAAAGATTTGGCAGAAGTTGGGCTGTAAAGAGAGCCTGTGCTGAAACTAGCCACACTAAAGAATTTATATATTCTGAAAACAAAACAGATCATTTTAAAAAAAAGTCCTTATTCACCTCTGTAGGTGCCGGCATTGTGGAAAAATGAATCCTCAAACTTTAGAACAGCAGCACTGAAATTTCAGCTCCTTTCCTTAGCAACCTGCCAACCCTATAGTCTTTATACACAGAAGATGTTTCTAAGCTGTTAAAAGAGGCCCTGTTCACACACCCAGCACCACAGCATCTAACATGCCTTATCACAAGCCACCTGTTATTGTTACATAGTTTGTGAGGTTGAAAAAAGACACCAGTCCATCCAGTTCAACCTATGATGAGTGTGTGTGTGTGTGTGTGTGTGTGTGTGCTGTTAATAGTACATTGTAAACCCCTGTATGTTGTGGTCCTTAAGGTGCCCATCTAATAGTTTTTGAAACTATCAATGCTCCCTGCTGATACTACTGCTTGTGAAAGAAAATTCCACATCCTTACTGCTCTAACAGTAAAGAACCCTTTACACAGTTTAAGGTTAAACAGCTTCTCTTATAATTTTAGTGAATGGCCACGTGTATTTTGTTAATTCCCTAAAGGTTTGTTCCCTATGCTAGGGTCGCCAGTACAGTATTTGTACATTGATATCATATCCACTCTCAAGCGTCTCTTCTCCAGAGAGAATAAGTTCAATGCTTGTAGTCTTTCCTCGTAGCTGAAGTCCTCCATTCCCTTTATTAGTTTTGTTCCCCTTCTCTGGACTTTCTCCATTTCCAGCACATCCTTCCTGAGCAGGGCAGCTGATAGGGGGAGACCACCAGTCCTCTTGTCGGGGGCCTGGCAACACAGGGAATCAGTGCAGTTGGGCAGAGGGGCAGAAGGAAGCCCTGTCTGGCTCTATTCAGCAGCTGAAAGACATTTTCTCCCCCTCCTGCCAGCTTTTAGCTGCTGCAGAGAGAGATACAGACACAGGGCATCGTTCCTGTAATTACTTCTCAGACACCGATCCCCCTCCCTGTTCTGCCTGCTTCTGATTCCCCCTCCCGTGTGCCCTCCTTTCACTGTGCCAATCCCCCTCCCGCAGCACTGAGGTCTTCCCTGTTCTGTAAAAAAATAACAAATTGTAAAAAAAAAATAATAATCTTTAAACATTGTAATTAATCATTTTTAAAAAATAAATAAAATAAAATAATTGTAAACATTTTTAACATTTTTTAAAAAAAAATTATAATTCTTTTTTTTTTTTTATGTAAAAAACAAATAAAAAGGGCTAATTCACACAGGTTCTCTGTTATGTTTGTGTCTGCTAATAATGATTTTAGCGTATTTTTAGTGAAAATAATATCTTGATATATTCAGGGGGCCCTGCCAGGTAGGCTGTATGGGGCCCTGTGATTTCTAACAGCAGCCCTGTTCATGAGGATTGGTGCCCAGAACTGGACTCAAGATGCGGCAGGACCAGCTTCTTGTAGAGTGGGAGAATTATCCTTTTATCTCTGGAGTGAATCCCCTTTTTTATACACGCCAGTATCCTGTTGGCTTTGCTGCAGCAGCTTGACATTGCATGCCATTGCTGAGCTTGTCATCTACTAGGACCCCCATGTCCTTTCCCATCTTAGATTCCCCCAAAGGTTCTCCCCCCAGTGACTAACTTGCATTCATATTTTTTGCACCCAAATGCATAACCTTACATTTTCCAACATTAAACCTCATTTGTCATGTAGATGCCCACCCAATTATTTTGTTTAGGTCTTTGTGTAAGGTTTCCACATCCTGTGTAGAAGTTATTGCCCTGCTTAGCTTTGTATAATCCACAACTACTGAAATTGAGCTGTTTATCCCATCCTCTAGATTGTTTATGAATAAATTAAACAAGACAGATCCTTGGGGGATGCCACTTTCCACACCAGGCCATTCCGAGGACTCGCCATTTATTACCACCCTCTGGACTCGCCCCTGAAGCCAGTTTTAAATCCAGGTACTCACCCTATAGTCCATACCTATGTACCTTAGTTTGTACAGTAAACGTTTGTGGGGAGAATGTATCAAATGCCTTTGCAAAGTCCAGATACATCACATCCACAGGCCTTCCTTTATTTAGATGGCAGCTCACGTCTTGATAGAAGGTTAATAAATTGGTCTGGCAAGAACGGTTCTTCATGAATCTATGCTGATTACTACTAATGATACCGTTTGTATTACTAAAATCTTGTATATATTCCCTTATCATCCCTTCCAATAGCTTGCAGACTATTGATGAAACCAGGCTAACCAGTCTGTAGTACCCAGGGATATATCTCAACCATTTTTTGGTATATCTCAACCAATATTGGTGCCACGTTGACTTTTCTCCAATCAGCTGGTCCCATTCCCATCAGTAGACTGTCCATAAAAATTAGGAACAATGGTCTGGCTATCACCTGGTTGAGTTCCTTAAGGATCCTCGGGTTTAAGCCATCGGGTCCCTCTGACTTATTTATGTTAAGTTTTTCAAGTCTAATTCTGAGTCTGTCTTCTGTCACCATAAGGGTGCTTCCTGTGACATGTTATGTTAAGGCCTTTGCCTTCTCTCTGTCCTTTATAGCCAAATTCTTTTCATCATCCTTTGTTTTTGCATCAGCATTGTAACACGTGGTGATGCATGTTCAGCAAATGGTTAATCTGTGACTAGGGCTGTTGGAGAAGTTGAACTGCCAGATGCTTCATTGAAAACAATGGAGAGAGAGAGCTGTCAGGGATATACTGTAGTATGGACAGTTGGAGGATAGCTTTCATAGAACATAGTGTGAAGGTGGAGGAGACAGCGTGGGAACTGCAACCAATACTAGGGCTGACACTGGGGAAAGAGGTACAACACAACTCTGCATGGAGTGTTTATTGTTGTTGACTCTCTTGAATTGATTTTGCTGCAAACATATTATTATTTAATATGATTTATTACTATGCTTTAATATGATTTAATGCAAAAATACTGTTTATGTCACAAGGAAGTTGCACTGTGCAAGGGAAATTTCTGCAGAGCATTGTGAATAAGGTGAAGTTTAGCTGATGTCCATCATCCAATCATGTGCAAGTAAGAATGCATTTTTTTTTTCTATTTTCCTTGCATGTGAGGTATTCTTTGCAAAGTGACATTTTACCACATTTACTAAGCTCTGGGGCATATAACAGCCTGTTTACCTTTAAGAAATCAACCTCAATACATGGCATGGACAAGTAAAATCATTATTCAAAGAATGTACAATGTATGTGCTAGGGACTTGCTAGCATTGCAATAAAAAACCTCCAAATGAAGTCATATCTGAGATGAGATGCATGCACTTTATTTAGATCCAGGTCAGTGATTCAGATAATTTTGGATTAAGAGATAATAAGGTGACTAGCACACCTCCCAATCTTCTGAGATGGGAAAGAGGCACACCTATTAACAAAATTTATGTAGGCAAATATTGAACACCCGGAGCGCTCAGCGGGAAGTTCGCCCGCTGACAAGCGCCCCATAATGCACTGCGCGATTGCAGTGCATTAACTGCTTGTGATTGGCCACAGCATGCACCTGAGCTGTATGCTTTGGCCAATCAAGCACAATGTCCTGTCAGAGCCATGATTGGTCAAAGGCAGGGTGCCTTTAGCCAATCATGGCTCAGGGGCTAAGTCCAAGCCCCACACACTGTATAAGGCTGCTTACACGGCAGCCCTATGTAGAGTGTTAGGAGTGGAGATTAGGAAGGTAGTTAGTGGTTTGTGCTTTCAGTAAGTTTAATGCAGTCAGTACAGTGTAGTGCTGTGCTGATTCTTGTGTAACACAGTGTAGTGTAGTCAGTGTAGCGCAGTCAGTGTAGTGCTGTCAGTGTAGTGCTGTGCTGATTCTTGTGTAACACGGTGTAGTGATGCCACTGAAGTTTTGGTGTATACACCATGTCTGTGTCACCCCACTGATCCCATTTTTTTTTTAATGGCACATAAGCACTAATAATATTTAGGGCATAATTGCTGTCCCCCCTTCTGCATGGCAGGTGCTATTCCTTTTGTGTCAGCAGGGTTTTTTTTGTGGCGTAGCACCACTAATAGTATTTTGGGCATAATTGCTGTCCCCCTTTTGCATCGCAGGTGCTATTCCTTCTGCGTCAGCAGTGTGTTTTTTTTTCGTGGCACATAATATGTAGGTCATAATTTCTGCCCCCCTTCTGCATCGCAGGTGCTATTCCTTCTGCGTCAGCAGTGTTTTTTTTTTAATTTCATATTTTTATAGCACAGCAGCACTAATAATATTTAGGGCATAATTGCTGTCCCCCCTTCTGTGTCGCAGGTGCTATTCCTTCTGCATCAGCAGGGTTTTTCTTTTTTGTGGCGCAGCAGCACTTATATTATTTAGGGTATAATTGCTGTCCCCCCTTCTGCGTCGCAGGTGCTATTCCTTCTGTATCAGCAGGGGTTTTCTTTTTTTTTTTTTTACTTTATTAAGTTTTTCTTTATTAAAAAAATGGTTTATAGTGCACAAAAGCACCATATTCCTTTCCCACACTCTATAATAAAAGATATAAAAAGCCCCCCAAAAAAACAAAACAATAATAAAACGGTTTATAGTGCTCCAAGCACAAAAGTTTTTAACCCAAGCACCATATTTCCATCCCACATTCTATGATAAAAAGTTAAAAAAATCCCCCAAAAAACCCATTATGTCCGAAAGGCCAACAAGCAGAGGCAGACGCTCACAGGCCATTAAAAGAGGGCAAGCAGCCTTCGTGTCCACAGTGAAAAGTGGTGGTTGCGGACATGGTGCATCCTCTGCAGGCAGGGCAGCCTTGTCCTTTTTTTCCAGTGCTGGCCGTGTTAGTGAGCCACAACATGCAGAAGAGTTGGTGGAGTGGATAACTAAGCTGTCCTCATCCTATTCATCCTCTGTCAACCAGGCTCATACTAGTTTGCCTTCCACCGCATCTGCCAAAGCAGCCTATTCCACAGACTTCTTGTCCACAGCTACTCCTTCCGTAGCCCCACCATCATGCACGGAGGAGTCACCCGAATTATTTGATCATAGTGTCAGTTACATGATGCTGGAGGATACGCAGCAATTTGAATGCTCCGATGTTGGTTCCAAGGTTGAGGAAGTGAATAATGTGAGCCTAGAGAGAGGGGGTGACAATGACGGACAAGAAACTAGCAGTCATGTTCCCCCAGCTGCAGCATACTGCCAAGTTTGCTCCAGTGACGAGGAAGGAGGGGATGATAAGGTCGCTGACTGTACTGAGAGAATAGAGGAAGAAAGTGGGGAGGAGAAGAAGGCACAACTCCAATGAGGCAGGATGTCCTCCAGGGGCTGGCTTAAGGGCAGCATCACACCACAGAGCTCCACAGGTGCAGGGCCCTGCTAACTCCCTGCTGACTTGCAAAAGTTCATTGGAGTGTGCCTTTTTTCAACACATGTGCAGCAGACCGTAGGGTTGCTGTTTGAAATCTCTGTCTGAAGCGGATCAAGCATGACCAGACCACCAGCCGCTTGGGCACCACATGCTTGACAAGACATCAATTTACATTTATAGAATCCTGTCATATTCAGAAACAGGGATATCTTTATTCCTTCTCTGTTCTCCTTAATCTGGCTAGGGGCAATTATACTTGTTACTTGTTTTACTTGCTATGTTATTGGCCCGCCTGAAGACTACTTTGGGGAGCACCCTACTAAGGACGGGATCCTGCCCTAGTATGGGCAAATGTTTTTGGATGGCCCTTTTTATGGCCCAATGTTGCTCATTGAATCTAGTTATAATAATAATATATCTTTGGGCTCCTCTCCCGATGACACTGGCCTACTTATCTACTGGCAATCTTTATAGAAATCAATAGCTTTCTGAATGTGGTCTTTATGGTATCCTTTTTCTATAAATTAGACTACTAGTACCAGCATGTTGTGGGGGGGATTCTGACCAGCGCAATCTCTAGCTTTTGTGTTGTTGGTTTTCTGTGCGTTTCTGGTGCATTTTTGGGATGCCTGCACATGTGCAAAAATGGACATGCCACTCAAATATGCACCAAAAACGCAAAAAAGCTGTGAGTTTTTACCACGATTTTAATATAATTTTACTGCTATTTTGCTGTGATTTCTATTCATTTTAATGAGAAACTGCATTTTCTTTGCACCGCACCCACAGCGCAGTGGTGTGAAAAGTCCCATAGTGAAACATTTTTCTTGCATTTTTTTGCAGAATGAGGGTTCTTTCACACAGGCAGACCGTTCAGATCTGCCTGTCCGTTTTTTTGGCGGATCTGAACGGTCCCCCCATGCATCCCTATGGGGCATCGGATGTCAGTGGAGACATGTCCGCTGACATCCGATCCGTCAAATCTGGACGGAGGGAAACCCTATTTTCCATCCGTGCAGCGGATCGGAACGGACCGTCGCTCCATTCCCATCTGATTCCCCCACAGAGATATGGGGAACTGACAGCTGTGTCTCCGCACACAGCACGGAGAACAGCTGTCATCCTCCTGCTCAGCGGGGGATTGGCGGATCGATCCCCCGCTGAGAAAAACTGAGTCCGTCCGATGGACGGAGTGTGTGAAAAGGCCCTAAAAACACAGGAAAAATGTATTGGTGTGAAAGGGGTTAAACTGGTTTTTTTTTTCTCAAAGCCTAATTGAACAAGCTGAAGTTAGAAGCTGATTGGCTACCATGCACAGCTGCATCAGATTTTGCAATCTGTTGTTTTAGCAAATCAACCCTATTGTTTCACTCCCAGATGTGGAGAATTTTAGAGCATTAGTAGACTGGAACAATCGGAGTTCTTGCAGCTGAAGACCACAAGGTGGATAGCAAACTGAATAGCAAACTAGGCATAGTGTAGCAGTTTGTAACATCCACAGCTGAGGACCATAGATAAACTGCTGCTCAGGAGATTGGACTCTACTCACAAATCCCAGGAGATGCAAGGCCATGGGCTCAATTCTCGGGAGGGAGTAGTGCAGCAGCTAGTCAGGAGGGCTTTAGTAATTAGCAGCCCCTTGAAACATAAAGTCCTCCTTCCTCCAGGGGAAGAACAAGTCTGAACAGGTTCCAGCCTATTTACCCCCTGTCTGACCACCTACTGGACACACCTCACCAGGGATTGGCCAGAAGGCAATAAATACTCAGGTGAGAGATTTGCATTTTACTCCCTAAACTCTGAAAGTTTCTAAACAGAGACAAGGAAATAATCAATATCTCTGCCTGGTAAACCACAAGCAGACCCAAACAATCTACTCTAGCTTCTCTAATTACAGAGTAAGCTAATCACTACATTTAAGTAGCAGCTTGCCTAGGGGGGTGCTACACCAAAACGAGGGACAGATGAGGAGGAAAAATTGAGAGAGGCACTTTGTTCCAAAAGAGAAACAGTCCCTTCAAATCAGGTAGAGTTGGGTGCTAAGGAACTAGCATTTCCAGGAGGTTGGCAATGGCACCCCCAGATTTCTTTAATGACAGATTTTCTTTAACAACAAACATATGCCATATATCACACAGTGGCTGTACGGATGCTTTTGTATTGCTTGCAAATACTGTAGTATGATAAAAGCTTAAAACCTACTTTTGATCAGACTACTAAGGGAACCAGCAGCTAGATAAATATAGCAGTGACTTTGCAGTTATTATAAGAGTGGTGGTGCTTATTTTATTCATCTCTGTCCAGACTGTAGAGCATTCCTTCTTTATAAGAGCTGACTGTTTCATATTCTTTGAAGTAAGACTGCACATACCACTAGTCAGACAGGATACTTTACTTCCTGCGCAGGTTAAAAAGTAAAACTATCATGTGTCTTAGATTTGGCTATCAGAGAAATATTGTATACATTTAGTATCTAAACACTGGAATTCTGGAAGAATATTATCCTCTGTAAATTCACCTGTCTTTAATGGTGGACAGATTTCATAACATTGGATTCTTACCAAGAAGACTGAGCCAAAATAAAAGAAGCACTGAAGGGACAAGCTGTGCAGATCTATCAGTTGTTTGTTGTAAGTAATTGTGTTTTTATGACATAACATAGTCCATGTGCATTTAAGCCTCTTCACTTAAAGTGGATCTTATAGTAACTTTAAATGTTTACATGTGTACAGCCTTCCTGGTATGTCACCTAATACAATAGCAGTATAAAGCTTTGTTTTCTCAATAACTTTGCCTAGTATGAGATGAGATTTCCTTGCCCACAAATATATCATATATTTTAACTTCAGATTGAGAGTCTTCATTGGGTGGCTGATCTGATCTGACATTTGTTAATACCAAAACACTCCACAGGCACCATGATTTCCATGATTGTGTCATTTTTGAGCCACCAGTATGCACCAGGAAAAAGATGCTGATCCTGAATAAATTGCTGAGCAGAGATGGCTTCATATTTTTGGATAGAAAAGCAGATGAAGTCATTATCACTCTAGTTTTACAATTATCAGGGACAAATTTGTCATTAGGCCAAGAAGTCTAGGGTGCCGCAGCACCCTGGGGTGGCACGTACCCACTTGTATCACTTGTGTTGCCCATACTGCTGCTTTAGGCTGACAGAGCTTAATCCTCTGCCAATCTATTGCCCAGACTTATTGTGTTGATTAACCCCTTCATGCTGACAGTACGCATACAGTATCTCACAAAAGGGAGTACACCTCTCACATTTTTGTAAATATTTTATTATATCTTTTCATGTGACAACACTGAAGAAATTACACTTTGCTACAATGTAAAGTAGTGAGTGTACAGCTTATATAACAGTGTAAATTTGCTGTCCCTTCAAATTAAATCAACACACAGCCATTAAAGTCTAAACCGCTGGCAACAAAAGTGAGTACACTCCTAAGTGAAATGTCCAAATTGGGTCCAATTAGCCATTTTCCTTCCCCGGTGTCATGTGACTCATTAGTGTCTCAGATGTGAATGGGAAGTAGGTGTGTTAAATTTGGTGTTATCACTCTCACTCTCTCATACTGGTCACTAGAAGTTCCACATGGCACCTCATGGCAAAGAACTCTCTCAGGATCTGAAAAAAAGAATTGCTGCTCTACATAAAGATGGCCTAGGCTATAAGAAGATTGCAAAGACCCTGAAACTGAGCTGCAACACGGTTGCCAAGACCATACAGTGGTTTAAAAGGACAGGTTCCACTCAGAACAGGCCTCGCCATGGTCGACCAAAGAAGTTCACTGCATGTGCTCAGCGTCACATCCAGAGGTTGTCTTTGGGAAATAGAAGTATGAGTACTGCCAGCGTTGCTACAGAGGTTGAAGGGGTGGGGGGTCAGCCTGTCAGTGCTCAGACCATACACCACACACTGCATCAAATTGGTCTGCATAGCTGTCGTCCCAGAAGGAAGCCTCTTCTAAAGATGATGCACAAGAAAGCCCACAAACAGTTTGCTGAAGACATGAAGATTAAGCACATGGATTACTGGAACCATATCATGTGGTCTGATGAGACCAAGATACATTTATTTGGATCAGATGGTGTCAGGCGTGTGTGGCAGCATTCAGGTGAGGAGTAAAAAGACAAGTGTGTCTTGCCTACAGTCAAGCATGGTGGTAGGAGAGTCATGGTCTGGGGCTGCATAAGTGCTGCCAGCACAGTTCACGAAGGGATTTATAAATGCCAACATGTACTTTGACATCATAAAGCAGAGCATGATCCCCTCCCTTCAGAGACTGTGCCATAGGGCAGTATTCCAACAAGATAACAACCCCAAACACACCTCCAAGATGACCACTGCCTTCCTTAGAAGCTGAGGGTAAAGGTGATGGACTGGCCAAGCATGTTTCCAGACCTAAATCCTTTTGAGCATTTGTGGGGCATAGCAAATTTAAACTGTTATACAAATTGTACACCCACTACTTTACATTGTAGCACAGTGTCATCTCTTGTCACATGAAAATATATAATAAAATATTTACATAAATGTGAGGGGTGTACCCAGTTTTGTGAGATACTGTATATGCAGCCTCACTGGACTGGGCTTTTTTCCATGGGGCCGCATATATGTATATTTGTCTTTGTGCTGGGAGCACGCCTTACGCCGCACACCCATCACAGAGACCAGGGTCTCAGCGGGAGCCCCGGACCCCATACTAACGATCGGAAATCCCGGGTTCTGGGTCACCTGATTGCTGTGATAACCTCTGACTGGTTATCACAGTGGTCAGTCACTGTGAATCCCACCCCAGCGTTTCTCTCTCTCTTTGAATAAAAAAATTAAAGGTACATTGTATCTCTCTCTCTCTCACTCTCTCTCTCTCTCTCTCCTTGTAGAGAGAAACAAACAACTGTGTTTAAAAAAAATAATAATAATAATAATAATAAAAAAACAAAAAAAAAAATAAAGAATAAATACTTACATCAAGGTTTGATCTAGGTCAGTTTTTCTTTAATAATAAAAGACAATCAGGAGATATCCATTTCCATTTACCAACAAACAAAAGTCCAATTTATCCTGAAAAAAACAAGGTGTATTCCACCTGGATGCACAAAGTAGTTTTACTAACAAATGTCAGAGTTGCAAAATTATGCTTCTGTATTAACATTTGTTTTACCCTTCGGCATGAAGAGGTTAAAACTCAGCATCATAGTGGTGGCTTGGCAAGCAATAAGGCTGTTTGGATATCCCTGACTGCACAGTACTAGACTCTAAGACCCCTTTCACATGGGGTGGATCCGCTCGGGGGACTCTGCTAGCTCAGCGGGGATAACTCCGTTGATCCCCGCTGAGCAGGCGGATGACAGGTCCATCTCTGCACACTGTGTAGAGATGGACTGTTAGAGTCCTGCTCTCCTCTATCGGAAGATTGGGTGAAAAGGGACAGTATCGCTATCCGTCGGTTTTAATCAGATCTCCACTGACATCCGCCTCTCCATAGAGGAGAATGGGTGGCTGGATCTAGACAGGTGGACCTGATTGGTCCAATTGTATGAAAGGGGCCTAAAGCATGTCCTGTGCTGTTGGGGGGGATGTGTGCTGGGCAGTGCTCCCAGGTGCACAGTGGTAACCACTTTACTGACAGCGGCTTCTGTGCAGGACATGTAGTTTGGGCAGTGCTTCCAGATGCACAGTGGTGACCACTTTACTGACAGCGGCTTCTGTGCAGGACATGTAGTTTGGGCAGTGCTTCCAGATGCACAGTGGTGACCACTTTACTGACAGCAGCTTCTGTGAAGGACAAGTAGTTTGGGCAGTGCTCCCAGATGCACAGTGGTAACCACTTTACTGACAGCAGCTGCTGTGCAGGACAAATAGTTTGGGCAGTGTTCCTGGGTTGCACAGTGGTATCCACTTTACTGACAGCAGCTTCTGCTGCTGTAAGCAAACACAATAATTTACCTATTTTTTTTTCCAACCTGGAAGCCTTTAACAGATCACCAAGCCATGAATTGTGAGATCAATCTCTCACCCCACTCTGAACTTAACTTACCATACAGTGCACATTCCATGCATAACCCTGCTCTGCACACTGCCACCCCAACAAAACCTGGCCAGCACACACAACTGGCACAACTTTGAGGCCAATCTGCAGTGCAGGATTGCAGGTCCTGACAGTACATAACAGTAGCTGTTTCAGATCCCTTGCCAACAACACCTGTTAACTCTGTTGTACCCACATTTGGTATTTTACATATAAGATAAGGTCATTCACTCCAATTCCCACGTCACATGTTTCTATGTCTTCCGCTATCATCTGAGCTCTTACAGGTGTCTTCAGCTACTGTAACTCAACCTCCACGCCCACATAAAATCTAGCATTAGTGTCACTCTTCTTCCACATTGTGCAGAAGCAAATTTTTTAACACTGTGGTCAGCTCTATAAAACATACAAATCTACAGTGTTTAACGGTTGGTATGTGGTGTGACGCATGATGTGCAAAGTGCATTAGTCCAGATTACGTAACGAGCAGCCAAAGCCAGGCAGAGGTAGAATTGTGCTGTTCAGGGAGAGGTGGGAGTACAGGCACCATCAGGGACCAGTGAAAGGTTCTCTGATACCCAAGGTAAGAGTACCCGCTAAGAGTAGTGGTGCTTGTACATCCGTATTTATAGTGTCCTAGCACAAGGAGCAGAAATACAGAACAGTCCTACCTATTGAGAGAACCGGGTGGGGGATGTTGTGGCATGTTTAAGCCAGTGTAATTTAGTCATAATCAACATGTTAAAACAGAGTCCGTTTTGCAATCAGACTGGTTTTCCACCATGTAACCTAAAGTGCACCTGTGCTCAGATTATGGACACTAAAGTAACAAACAAATAAAATAATCGTAAAACAAGTCTTCTCTGACCTTTCTAACTGCATTTATTCTAAAGTAAGTAATTCCCAACTATCATAACTATGAAAATAAAGAATTTAAAGTGGGGAAGCTTCAGGTTTAGGTTGACCAAAAGTTTAACCTGAACCTGAGCTGTTTGCAGTTTGCCCAATGGGCAAATTAAAAGGTTGTGTGAATGAGTACTCGTTCACGTGGGGGACTTACAGATTCCAATAAATCCCCCTGCGGATCCCTACATCCAATAGCCAGGGATGTGGGGATGAGGCCCTTGTCCTCATCATGCAAGCCGCCCTTTTCTTTCCTGGTCAACCAGAATGCATGCCTGCATAGAAGTCGAATATGGAGTTTGACCACAATTTTTTTGTTTTTGTGAGGTCCTTCTCAAAAATCCATATCAGACCCCTAGCAAGGATAACTGTTTGGTATTGATCTTAGGAGGACCTTACAGTTTATTTTGTTTATACTTCTGGTAAGCCACTGCTAACTTTTTTTGGCCACCCAGGCTGCATGCTTGGGTAAGGGTCTGATATGAATTTTAAAGGGGACCCCATGCAAAAAACTAACAAAGAAAAAAAAATTGAATAGTGCACTCCCTCCCGCCCCCTTCCCTTGTCACCAATTCTAAATTATCTTGCAAAGGGCTATCTTTTTACTATATTTAAAGAATTTGGGGGGGGGGGGGGGGTTGTCCTACTCATTTCTCATCCTGGCAATAGTTTTTATTTTTTTAGATCTTGATTTCCTTTTTATGTATTTTGTTATATTCTTTGTGACTTTCAAATGTTGAAAGTGTTCCTTTGTTTTTATATATATTTTTTTAAATACCCCTTTCTTATTAAATGTAACTTTTTAAGCATTTTAGCCTTTGAAACTGATTTCCCTTGTGAATATATTTTGCAATGTGATTGCATACAGTTGATTTGAAACATTTCCATTTCTGTCCTGTGTTCTTTGATTACACTACTTCCTTCCAGTATATGTCTTAGAAAACAATCCTCTGCATTGAAAAATTTGCTCTCCAAAAAAGATGTTTTATCTTTCCAGTATTTGCTTATTGTTTACAACTTAACCACTTGCACTTTTACCCCTTTCCTGACCAGGCCAATTTTCAATTTCAATTCAAATTTCCAATTTTTTTTCACACAAATAGAGTTTTCTTTTGGTGGTATTTAATCACTACTGGGTTTTTTATTTTTTTTTGCGAAATATACGAATAAAGGACGAAAGTTTTGAAAAAAAAAAGTTTTCATTGTTTGTTATAAAACTTTACAAACAAGTAATTTTTTCTCTCACTGATGGGCACTGATATGCTGCACTAATGAGGTAGCACTGAAAGGCACTGATAGACTGCAATAATGGGCACTGAGGCGGCACTGGTGGACACTGATGAGGCAGCACTGATAGGGGGAACTTATAGGTGACACTGATGGGCACTGATTGGCGGCACTGATAGGTGGCATTCATAGGTGAAATTGATGAGGAGGCACTGATTTGCAGCACTGATGGGCACAGATTGGAAGCACTGATAATCAGGACACTGATAATTAGTGCCCTGATTATTAGTGTACATGTCTCTTTTAGAGAAGCCAGTTATCGTCTGTCTTCTCTTAGGCTCTCTTCTATTTACATCCGTGATCAGCTGTGATTGGACACAGCTGATCAGGTGGTAAAGAACTGCTGATTGGCTCTTTACATCTGTGATCAGCAGTGTCCTCTGGACTCTGGAAGACGCGGAAGAGGATCGCGCCGGCTTCAGCTGCCCACAAGAGAGATGGAAACGCTGTGGAAGAAATTTTATAAGTAAGTATTTCTTCTTGCAGGTAAGTGTGAACCGGGACAGATCAGAGGCTAGCCATTGTGGAATGTGCTAGCCCTGACTGTCCCGGGGGTATGTTTATTGAAAAATGCTTTCTGTGCCCGGAACTCCGCTTTAAGGTTTACACTCCATAGGCAGACTCCCCAGAAAAGATATCCTGGTTGAGTTCCCACAGATCTCAAACTGATTGGCTCGCTTCTCCAAATGGATGCAAAGGTACAAGTGCTGGAGGCTCAGCCCTCCCAAAGTCTGTATCCTGGTAAGTTGTGGCGGCACCTTCCTCCGCACACTGGGCACATCTCCTCTCTCCGCTGAAGTCTATGAAAATAAAACCCTTGCCAACTTACTACACACATAGGTTCCCTGCCTATCAACTAGGTTCCACCTTGTGCTGCCACCCAGCACACCTATCTCCGTGTCTAAGAGGATTGCCACACAGGCTATGTCTCACCGCACAGGCAGGTATCCCGCTCCCCAGTCTTCAAAGGCAAAAAACTGGTTCCAAGATGGAGCAACTCTCTAAGCAGGCTGGGAGTTTTTGTAGAGGCTCCAATGAGCCAACTTACTTCAACTGGACTCATTACCTCTACCACTGAAGGACTCCCAGCACTTCCCACTAATTGAACAAGTTTCCATAGAGCCTGAATCTAGGAAACACATACCTGCCATCCTGGATGCAACCAGGTGATTTTATCTGTCTGCTGTCACACAGGTAATTTAGCAAGCTAGGGATTTCAGGTCAAAAAGGTATTTCTTGTTTTATTTGGAATGGGGGAAGGGTTAAAGTATATGAAGTGTATGTCAGGGCAAAATAGAAATACAGTAATCCCCCGCTCCATCGCGGTTCAGTTTTTGCGGTCCCGGTAATTCGCGTTTTTTTTTGTAATGTTATTTTACTATATAAATCATTAAAAATGAAATATTTTTGTGTTTTCCATAGCCCTTGCTATGTCTCTTAGTATCTTTTATGTGTTTAAATGAGTTTCTATTGTTTTAAAAATGTGTTTAAAGACCTTAAAATGCTTTTACATGTACAGTGACAGTAAAAAAAACATGCCTACAATGCATTTTAATAGGGTTTTTCTATTTCGCAGAATTTCACTTTTCGCGGCTGGGTCCGGAACGTAACCCCCGCAATGGAGGGGGGTTTACTGTAAAAATTTGCAATACATATCTGTAGTGTTTGCATATTCTCCCTTTTTCTTAAAAGACTTTGCAAGTACAAAAAAATACATATTGGTCTTCCAGAAATGCATTTAGTCGCTACCTGTTGTGGACTAACACCACATGTCTTTCTGAATTTAATTTGCAAGGAAATGTTTCAGCCCTGTCTAGTTGTCTAATGTTAAACTACATCCTTTGAAGAAATCCTATTGGACGAAACACGTCAGAAATTGCCGTCAGACCAGAAGTACCTTGTTGGCCATTTTGTTAGTGGGCTTTCTATAGGCTGGTTACCTAATTTTTAAATGTAAGAATTTTGTGGTTTAGTAAATGTGATATAATTTATAAAATTATTGCACAATATGCATATTTTAATCCTTCCTACATGCTGCCGTCTAATATTTGGGAACTGGGAGTTGAAATGTAGGGTTGCAGAGGATTGTATGAGTGCTGATACAGCTTCTATCCAGTGGGCTGCGGGTCTGGTAAAGTATGTTGTGCTTTTAGGGAGTGGATGCATGTTTTCATGGAAGACATAACTGGTTTAGCATCTTTTTGAGCACTTTATAATGTGAGCACATATGATGTTCGTTTTTTATTGATGTGACCCAGTTCAAAACAGTATCACAATATTGTTAGCTATTTTCCTTTTTGGTACCAAATCATTGTGGAGTGGAAATCATCTGGATGTTGGAAAAGAGGGAAGCCTTTCTGAGAATTGTAATATATACAAAAGAGAAAGTAATACCTGGAAAGGTAGGAGTTCAAGGGGGAGTTCACTGCACGGATAACACTGGGTGTTTTACCAAGCAAATGGCATTATTAAAATAATATAATAAATAACATAAATTATTTTTGAATTTAGAACCTTTTTGGGTCATACTACATTATATCTCTTAGATTAGGGGTGAGCCTCTGAGGTAGGTTATTGATTATTACATTATTATTTTTATTTTATTTTTTTTACTTGATCCTTGGATACAATGCATGTCCTGAGGAGGAAGTGGATTTGGAGAAGAAAAAAAAAAAACACACACACAACACATTTGGACGATGGTTCACCACAGACTTTATGTGGGCCTGTTTTTCTGGTGAGAGCATAAATGATCAATATATACAGTATCTCACAAAAGTGAGTGCACCCCTCACATTTTTGTAAATAATTTTATTATATCTTTTCATGTGACAACACTGAAGAAATGACACTTTGCTACAATGTAAAGCAGTGAGTGTACAGCTTGTATAACAGTGTAAATTTGCTGTCCCCTCAAAATAACTCAACACTCAGCCAATAATGTCTTAACCGCTGGCAACAAAAGTGAGTACACCCCTAAGTGAAAATATCTAAAATGGGCCCAATTGAGTTACAAGGTCTCAGGTGTGAATGGGAAGCAGGTGTTAAATTTGGTGTTATCACCCTCACTCTCTCATACTGGTCACTGGAAGTTCAACATGGCACCTCATGGCAAAGAATTCTCTGAGAATCAGAAAAAAATAATTGTTGCTATAAGAAGGCTATAAGAAGATTGCCAAGACCCTGAAATTAACCTGCAACACGAGGGCCAAGACCATACATCGGTTTAACAGGACAGGTTCCACTCAGAACAGGCCTCGCTAAGGTCGACCAAAGAGTAAACATGCACAGCGTCATATCTAGTGGTTGTCTTTGGGAAATAGACGTATGAGTGCTGCCAGCATTGCAGCAGAGGTTGAAGGAATGGGGGGGTCAGCCTGTCAGTGCTCAGACCGTACGCCGCACACTGAATCAAATTGGGTCTGCATGGCTGTCGTCCCGGGAGAAAGCCTCTTCTAAAGATGATGCACAAGAAAGCGCTCAAACAGTTTGCTGAAGACAAGCAGACTAAGGACATAGATTACTGGAACCATGTCCTATAGTCTAATGAGACCAAGATAAACTTTGGTTAATATGGTGTCAAGCATGTGTGGCAGCAACCAGATTAGGAGTACCATGCCAAGTGTGTCTTGCCTACAGTCAAGCATGGTGGTGAGAGTGTCATGGTCTGGGGCTGCATGAGTGCTGCCGGCACTGGGGAGCTACAGTTCATTGAGGAAACCATGAATGCTAACATGTACTGTGACATACTGAAGCAGAGCATGATCCCCTCCCTTTGGAGACTGGACCGCAGGGCAGCATTCCAACATGATAATAACCCCAAACACACCTCCAAGATGACCACTGCCTTGCTAAAGAAGCTGAGGGTAAAGGTGATGGACTGGCCAAACATTTCTTCAGGCCTAAACCCTATTGAGCATCTGTGGGGCATCCTCAAATGGAAGGTGGAGTGCAGGCTCTCTAACATCCACCAGTTCCGTGATGCTGTTAAGGAGGAGTGGAAGAGGACTCCAGTGGCAACCTGTGAAGCTCTGGTGAACTCCATGCCCAAGAGGGTTAAGGCAGTGCTAGAAAATAATAGTGGCCACACAAAATATTGACTCTTTGGGCTCAATTTTGACATTTTCACTTAGGGGTGTACTCACTTTTGTTGCAAAGGGCTTAGACAATAATAATTTTGAGGGGGCAGAAAATGTACACTGTTATACAAGCTGTACACTCACTACTTTACATTGTAGCAAAGTATAATTTCTTCAGTGGTGTCACATGAAAAGTTATAAAAAATATTTACAAAAATGTGAAGGGTGTACTCACTTTTGTGAGATACTATATATATATACATAAATGTTTTGTCTTGTATCTCTATGTTACACTGAATTGGTTGTTTTACAAGGTGTCTTGCCTACAGTCAAGCATGATGGTGGGAGTGTCATGGTCTGGGGCTGCATGAGTGCTGCCGACACTGGGGAGCTACAGTTCATTGAGGGAACCATGAATGCTAATATGTACTGTGATATACTTTAACTCTTCCCCCACTCTTCCCAAAAAAACTTAGTTTGAGCTGAAGCCCATCTTCGTTAGACATGGTACATGATTCAAGGTTGAGGAGATGGCTTTTATAAGGTTGGGAAAATACTCATTGGATGACAGTTGACAGATAACACTTGTAGCCAGGCTGTAGTACTTTGTCTTCATAATTCAAGAAATGAGATTGATCAATATCTAAAACTAAAAAGTGAGTCCACAGAAACAAATATTACATTTTCAGAATATGGTAAACCACCCCTTGATGCCTCTGGAAGTCCAAAGGTATATATGAAGTTATCAGGTGATTCAGCCAACCCAATTGCATATGTAACTGATGTAGCACTGCCCCCTTGAGGACTGCTGGATAACACTTTCGGTCCCCCTGGGTTACTGTTAGCAACACTGGCATTCACAATTTAACACATTACTTCTTGGCTCACTCAAGGATCAGTCCAGGGGTATGTAGTTGTTTTTGGTGTTCTATTTTAAATAGGGATGGGAGAAGGGAATAGTGGGATACTCCAAATGAACTATTCACAAGTTGCAAGGACTCCTATCTGATGATGCAGCCAGGCTGCTGATCCACCTTGCCACTTATTTACATTTGGGTTTAAGTCTCTTGCCAGAAGACTTGGTGAACTACATTTCTCTTAGGGATACTCTCCTTAGTATCCCCTTTCTGGACTGCTGACACCCGTCCACTGACTATCCTACTTTGGGGTGCCCCCCCTCAGGTCAGGCCTCTTAACACCATCCCCTGTACTCATGATACTTGTTTTTCTGGGGCCTCCAGTGTCTCCCCACTCAGTCAGCTCCTGGACCTCTGAGTTCAGCTCTGTTTCTACTTGCCCTCAGGACGACCTCCTGAGGCCACGTGCCACTGCTCCAGAGGAGGAGGCAGCTGCCACCCTCCCTCCAGGACTCTGCTCTCCAGCCAAAGACCCCACAGCACATGTGCTCCTGGCTTTAATACAGTATCCCATAATGCACAGAGGCAGCTGGTCTCTACCAATCACTGGGACTGTATCAAAGCCTGTGCACCCATTGGTCAGGTTTCCTACCACTGTCCAACATTCCTCCCTATTGGACCAGTGTGAAACCCTATCTAGACCCAATGAATCACACACTGAGCACACTGAGCAGACCTAACTCACAGATCCTGCTCTCTGGTAGGCAGAATGCAATATAGATTTGTCTGCTGCTCCTCTGATAGGCAGACAGAGCCAAAACTATACACTCCCAATACCACCTACCTAGGATGATGCTACACTGAAATATACATTTTGAATGAACTGATCCAAAAAATCTAAAAACACTAAGTAAACTTTTACTGCAAGTAATTTTACCGTCCCCAGGTAGAATATACACTAGGTGTACTACCATTTTTAATAGACAGATTATTAGAGACATCTAGACATTATGAATCTAAAATATACAAATTCAGGTAATAAAAAAAGCAAACATTTGGAATCTGTATTGTTTTACTTTGAGCCACAAAAACGGCTTCTTGTTGCCTAAAGAGTCGTGTGGCAGAATACAGTCTACGCTAGTGAAGACAAATGTTTACAATGCTGTTGTAACCCTTTTTATACAATTGTTGCAATGCCAAGCACAACTGGCATGAGGACTGGTAAGAATAAGTATCTCACACTTATTGTATGTTCCATGACGAAGCAAAATCAATGCCTGATGACTATCTGAAAAAATTCCCCATTAATGACTATTTTTAGTTTTCCAGCTTTCACACACGCACATCTGTCAATAGCTTTGATTTGGGTAAAAAAGAAAAACTTGCCAACTATATCATTTAGGGAGAAGAAAAACAAAATTAACACCTTCTGGTCTTATCAATGCTGCTTGTTCCACCTTAATTGATGCTTGTCTTGGAAATAGATTGGAGATTAAGCTCCGAAGGGAACTGATTCATCACATATTAACACATAATTACTGAATAACTGCCTTGTTTTGTAAGTGTATTGGTAAGTGAGTGTATGAAAGCCTAGCACATTAGTTTTATAGAGCAGTGGCATTAATCAGATTATACCACCCACAGTAGACTTCTCACTTTAACAATGACAACATGTGCCAGCATCCAAAGATGGATTGCATGCCAGGTGATGTCTGAAACCTAGATTAATCCCCAATTATGGTTGGCACGAAGTTGTCTGGCACGGAAATGAATTGAACATATATTGAATACAGGATATAACATTCATAACATGCATGTTGTGAAATTAGATGATTTGCCAAGTTCTGAGAAAATGATTTTAGTAGCTCTGCATATTTCATTGTCTGCGTATTTCAAATACTGTATGATTAAGAAACAGAAAGGAACGTTTATAAATAATACATATTTGAGATACAAATTAGAAACTAGCCTTAAGAGGAAACTATCATTTTATATTATGTCAATGTATGATAAGTAATATGTAAGTGTAATACTTGAAGGTATTTATTATTATTATTATTACCCCTCAAAATGATCATAGTACTTCTATATCTGCAACTGAAAGAGTGTTTTATGTATTAAGTAGGTGATAGATGGTGTGCAGATAACACATAGAGGTCAGGCAAAGTTCTGGCATGTTTTTGGAAGCAGACTTGTGACTTCCTAAAGGGAACTCAGCCAGGTGATAGCCAGACCTTTATTCTTGATCTTTACAGATAATCTACAGATGGGAATGGTGCCAGCTGATTGGAAAAAAACCAACGTGGTACCAATATTTAAAAAAGGGCCGAGATATATCCTGGGTAACTATAGACCTGTCAGCCTAACATCTGTAGTCTGCAAGATTTTGGAGGTGATGTTCAGGGACTATATACAAGACTTTAGTAATGAAAACGGTATTATCAGTAGTAATCAGCATGGATTCATAAAAAATCGGTCTTGCCAGACCAATCTATTAACCTTCTACGATGAAGTGAGTTGCCATCTAGATAAAGGAAGGCCTGTGGATGTGGTGTATCTGGACTTTGCAAAGGCATTTGACACAGTTCCCAACAAACGCTTACTGTACAAACTAAGGTGTGTAGGTATGGACCATAGGGTGAGTACCTGGTTAGAGAACTTGCTGCAGGGGAGAGTCCAGAGGGTGGTGATAAATGGGGAGTACTCGGATTGGGCAGGTGTGGAAAGTGGGGTCCCACAAGGATCTATCCTGGGACCAATCCTGTTTAATTTATTTATAAATGATCTAGATTAGGGGATATCTAGCACAATCTCGATATCTGCGGATGATATTAAAATAAGCAAGGCAATAACTTCTATACGGGATGTGGAAACCTTACAAGCAGACCTGAACAAAATAATGAGGTGGGCAACTACATGGCAGATGAGGTTTAATGTTGAAAAATGTAAAGTAAGGCACTTGGGTGTCAGAAACACGAACACAAGCTATTCACTAAGGTGGGGACCTCTAGGTGAATCTAAGATGGAAAAAGACCTGGGGGTCCTAGTGGTGGTACTGGAAAGACTGCAAGCATTGAACTTATTCTCTCTGGAGAAGAGACGTTTGAGAGGGGATATGGTATCTGTGTACAAATACTGTACTGGTGACCCGAGCATAAGGAACAAACTTTTCAGAGAAAGGGACTAGAATAAGACACGTGGCCACTCACTAAAACTAGAGTAAAGACGGTTTAACCTTAAAATACGTAGGGGGGTTCTTTACTGTCAAAGCAGTGGGGATGTGGAACTCTCTTCCACAAGCAGTGGTATCTGCAGAGAGTATCGATAGTTTTAAAAAATGATAAGACAGTCACCTTAAAGACCACAGCATACAGGGGTATACAATGTATGGTTAATATCAAACACACATACATACATCATAGATTGAACTGGATGGAACTGGATGGACTGATGTCTTTTTTCAACCTTACTAACTATTTAACTATGTAACTATTATTGTTGGCTTAAAAAATTAGGAGTCTCTCCTTTATAGGATAACTCATTTCTATAGCATCATGGACACTATAGACTAGCTACATAGAAAAATATGATAGTTGGGAATTCGGCACACATTTTTTGCAATGGGTAAATGCCCTCTACCAGAACCCCAGAGCATATGTCTACTATTCAGGCTTTCGATGGGACTCCTTCCCCATCGAGAGAAGCACGCGACAAGGTTGCCCCCTCTCCCCTCTTCTCTTTGCCCTGGCCTTCGAGCCCCTTGCAATACTTATACACGCTGACCCTAATATTCGGGGCATTGAACTAGGTGGGCACCACCATAAACTCTGCCTCTTTGCAGACGATGTTCTGATTTTTCTCACAGCCACCCTATTATCAGCTCCAAGCCGTCTTGATACCTTAACCAAATTTGGATCTGTCTCAGATCTTGTAGTTAACCCACGAAAGTCACTAGCCCTGAATGTATCTCTATCCTCCGATGTCCTTGACCACCTCAAATCTTCTCTCCCGTTCCCCTGGGCAAACTCATATATCCCCTATCCGGGTGTCCAGCTCACGGCAGACCCTGCCAAACTTTTATCTGCTAATTATCCCCCCATGCTGTCCACGCTTACGAGCCTCATGGCCAAATGGTCTTCTTTACGCCTATCATGGATGGGGAAAATTACAGTACTTAAGATGTCCATTCTACCTAAGATCCTGTACCTTTTTCGAGTACTCCCGATACAGGTACCGGCCTACTTTTTACGCATCCTGCAAAAGCGAGCCCTGAATTATATTTGGGGCAACTCCAAACCCCGCCTGCCCAGACCGACCTTGTAATGACCACGTATCCGTGGCGGGCTTGGAGTGCCCCATTTCGCTAAGTATTATTACGTAGCACAGCTGGCTCAGCTCCCTAAATATCACGCAACAAAGGAAATTCCTTTGTGGGTTTCCCTGGAAGCGGTGGAATGTGATCCACTGTCAGTGGCTAACATCTTTTGGCTGCCACCCTCACAACGGAGACGTGTTACCAACCCCATCACTAAACACAGTTTACCCATTTGGGACAGACTCAAATGACATTTCGGCCTTCAATCTCCCCACATCCCCTACTTTCTTTTCTCCGCAACCCCTCGTTCTACCCGGCCTGGTCCTCTCTGACCTCTTTCTCCGCCTGGACTAGTACTGGCCTGATACGTGCCTATCAATTCTTTAAGCCGCGTACCTTCAAATCATTCCTGGCCCTACGTGAAACCTACAATCTCCCCTCCGGTGAAGTGTTTCGCTACCTACAACTTAAACATTTCTTTACACGTGCTACACCAGTTCGGGATGGCCACTCTACTTTTTCGACTTTTGAACGTGCATGCAAAGCGGACCCTCACAGGCGTGGGCTCATATCTGATATCTATGCTCAACTCTTGTCTAATCAGGATGCCACCCACATACACAACTAAATGGGAAAGGGACCTAAACCTCATGCTAGACAATGCTGATTGGATACAAATTTGGCAGGCTACTAAATCTGCATCTCCAAATATTGTCGCTCTGGAGACTAATTATCAAGTCTTTACCAGATGGTACTTAGTCCCAGCCAGAAACTCTAAATACGTGCCTCAGTACTCACCTCGTTGTTTTCGTGGTTGCGAATCTCCAGGTACCCATGCACATATCTGGTGGGAATGTCCCATAGTTTGTGACTTCTGGTCCGCTGTCTACAGGACCTTGTCTACTATTTTTCGCACTTCTCTCGCCCCTGATCCGGCGACTGCACTCCTGAATCGCAAGCCACCTGATCTCACACATCGTCACTTTAAACTCTTCTTTTTCTTGACAACTGCAGCCAAGCAGACGAAAGCTTGGAAAACCACCCCACTTTGTCTCCTGGCAATGAAGAACAGAGTCACCCAGGCAATGATACATGCTAAAACAGAAGCGATTTTGTTAGACAAACTGACCCCCTATGAAAAGCTTTGGAGGCCCTGGATTGACAATTGCCTGCCATCCTGCCTTGATGATACCCTTGTACTCGCCTGACCTAAAGTCCTCACTATCTTGGCCTGCATACCCGTCTGGGGCCCCCAATGGCGGTTCGGGACTCTCTACGGGCATCTACTATAACCTCCCCCCTTCGGCCCCTCCCACTCCCCCTGGCCTCCCTACCCCCCCCCCCTCCATGTTGCCTCTGGCTGTAACGCTCCTGCGTTTTTATAGTAAGCTGGATTTGCAGCTGCAGAATCTCCACTCAGTAGTCATGTAGAGATGTGTTGAAATACCAGATCCAACTCTCCAGACTCATCACTGTGGGCCTGTCTGCTTCAGCATACAGATATACACACACTCAATAAGATGTTCCTGAAGTGATGGGATGTATATGACAGTGGTGTGCTGAAGGGACAGGTGTGAGCAGTGACAGCAATGATAAGCACTTGATAGTAATGTTCAGGAGAGTAGTAGATGGTAATAGGTAGAATGCAGATAGGTTAGTGATCATGTATGGTAACAGGTGGTGAGGACAGCAGATGATATATACAGGATAGACTAACCCAGTGCAAGGATAGATGGTAGTAGACTCAAGAGCTAGCAATCTATGTAACAGTGCAGATGATAGAATTAGTATGCATAGGTAGTAACAGTCCTTAATGTGCAGAGGTAGATAGTGTAAGTTAGTTATGGAGGAATCCCCTGTGGGGTACTTATCACTAGTAAGGTTAGTAAGTAGAGGGGTCCGGTAGTGAGGGAGTGATCCGGTAGCGAGATACGGGATCAGTAGCGAGGTTCCGGTCTGTTCCAGGTAAAGAGAATAGCTGGAGGCTCCGGCAGCATAAGACAAGGCTTGTGAGCATGCGGTAACATTGAACGAACAATGTGAGAGAGAAAGCCAGCGATTGAAATAGCCGCTCAGAGCGGCGCTCAGCGATGATGTCATCCGGCTTAAAGGTATATGCGTTCCACCTAACTAAAAAGGTGGGACGCAATATAAAAAGGAAAATGGGCAATAAGGGTACCAAAGGTACCAGAATCTTACACTGGCATTCCGGCATTTTACTTCTTTATTATGGCTGGGTCTCCTTCCTCAGTTATGTTTATGACTCCATTCGCATGTTGTGACCTAGGCCACTCCTATACCTTCTGGTTGGCCTCTATGTACGTTGGCCGAGGCACCAAGACCACCCTCTTTTACAAATCTCACTGTTACTTGATTGTCATATTCTTCCTTTGTATTTTTACTGTGATTTGTTCCATCACAATATGTATTTATCCTTTATACTGGCATTATCTTGTACCGCACTTCATTTGGCTTTAATAAAATCGTTTGAAAAGAAAAATATGATAGAGGTAGTAAACAGGCCTAAATACCACTTTTATCTTCAGAAACGTCTGAGTTAAAGTCTTTGTGATTGATTAATAACGTCAAATAGACTGTGCACTTTGCAAGTGCAGTTACTCTAGAGCTTAGTAAATGAGGGGAAGCTCTGCAAACTTTCATCCTCCAATCATGTGCAAGCAAAAATGCTGTTTTTTTTTTTACCTTGCATGTGATTGGGTATCGTTTCAAAAGTGAAGCTTTACCTCATTTACTAAGCTCTAGAGCCAGGGCCGGAGCTATCTATAGGCAAGGTAGGCGCCAGCCTAGAGCACACATCAGTCAGGAGCACTGTGCTGGCATACTGCTGGCTGTATGTGATGGTGAGCACTTCAGCCGTGCTGCTGGACGGACTGCCTAAGAATACACAGAAAACTTCCTCCCCCTCCCCTACCTCCACCCCCAGAGAGTGAGGTGCAAGTAAGGGGGGAGGGGAGGGGCAGCTGTAGAAGAGACTAGAATACAAGAAGAGGGGCTGTGGTGGGGACTGGTATACACAGAAGGAGGGCCTGGGATGCAGGGGAGGGGGGACTGTGGAGGGGACTGGGATGCAGGGGGGAGGACTGTGGAGGGGACTGGGATACAAGGATGGGGGATGTGGAGGGGACTGGAATGCAGGGGGGGGGGCTGTGGATGGGACTGGGATACAGGGGTGACTGTGGAGGGGACTGCGATACAAGGAGGGGGACTGTGGAGGGGACTGGGATACAAGAAGGGGGGTGTAAAAGGAACTGGGAAACAAGGAGGGGGGCTGTGGAAGGGACTGGGATACATGGAAGGAGGGCCTGGAATGCAAAGAGGGGGGTTGTGGAGGGGACTGAGATACAAGAAAGGGGCGTGGAAAAGACTTGGAAACAAGGAAGGGGGCTGTGGAGGGGACTGGGATACATGAAAGGAGGACCTGGAATGCAAGGGGGAGGGGGATTGTGGAGGGGACTGGGATACAAGGAGGGGGACTGTGGAGGGGACTGGGATGCAGGGGGGAGACTGTGAAGGGGACTGGTATACAAGGAGGGGGACTATGGAGGGGACTAGGATACAAGGACAGGGACTGGTGAGGGGACTGGGATACAAGGAGGGGAGCTGTTGAGGAGACTGGGATACAAGGATGGGGGCTGTGTAGGGGACTGGGACCTCCTACATGCATGGGGCTGAATTCCATAGAGCAGTGACATCATCCACCAGTGTCCAGTGCTCTAGATGTTGTTAAAAGGGGAGAGAGTTCCCTCCCGCCACCTGAATAGAGCATAAAAGGTGGGCTGTTAAATAGCCTGAACTTCTACATGAACTCCAGTATGTCTATAATGTACCATATAGCCAAAAATGCCATGCAAGTAAGGGGGGGGGGGCAGCTGTAGAAAAGACTGGAATACAAGGAGAGGAACTGTGAAGGGGACTTGGATGCATGGAAGAACAGCCTAGGGTGCAGGGGGGACTGTGGAGGAGTCTGGGATACCAGGAGGGGGACTTTGGAGGGAACTGGGTTACAAGGAGGGGGATGTGGAGGGGACTGGGATGCAGGGGTGGGGGCTGTGGAGGGTATTGAGATGCAGGGGTGGACTGTGGAGGGGAGTGGGATACAAGGGGGAGTGTGTGAAAGGGACTGGGAAACAAGGAAGGGGCTGTGGAGGGGACTGGGATACTTGGAAGGGGAAACCTGGGATGCAGGAGGGAGGACTGTGGAGGGGACTGGGATACAAGGAGCGGGGCTGTGGAGGGGACTGAGATACAAGGAGGGGGGATGTAGAGGGGACTGGGATGCGGGGGAGGACTGTGGAGGGGACTGGGATACAAGGAGGGGGACTGTGGAGGGGACTGGGATGCTAGGGGGACTGTGGAGGGGACTGGTATACAAGGAAAGGACTGTTGAGGGGACTGGGTTTCAAAGAGGGGGGCTGTAGAGGGGGCTGGGACCGCCTACATGCATGGGGCTGAATTCCATAGAGCAGTGACATCATCCACCAATGTCCAGTGCTCTAGGTGTTGTTAAAGGGGGTGAGAGTTCCCTTCCACCACTTGCCTATACTGTATCATAAAAGGTGGACTGTCAAATAGCCTGAACTTCTACATTAACTCCTATAAACCAGTATGTCTATAATGTACCGTGTAGCCAAGAATGTCATGTTATGTGCAAGATTGTCTTCTTTGATTATCTCAATGGAGGTACACAAAAGTACCATCAATGAGCTGTGATCAATATATCAAAAAGCTTTAGGCTTTATTTTTTTACATGTAAGAAAACTGCTTCTGCTAGTCTCCTGCAAAGCAATTTCACATGCTCAGAAATTAGGCCAGGGCTGGTGCAAGAATTTTTGACACCCTAGACGAAACCTCATTTTGCCGTCCCCCTGACCCCGCCCCTGACTCCACCCCCTCTACCCTGCCCATGTTTACGATGGAGGTATGGAGATTTTTGCAGGTGCTTCTCCATCTATTTCTTCAGCCATGGTCCGCAGGCACGCACCTGTGCCTCTGGACCCATCCTGAAGACAAATAGTGGAAATACAGCCAACTTTACAATAAAGTGCCTGCTTTACATCACAAACATCTTTGCGTTGAAGTCCCCCAATTTACATCTCAGCCCCTTTACATCAATGCCCTCTTTCCCCCATTACATCACAGACCTTCTCCAATTACATCAGTGTCCTTTGCTCCCCTTCCTTGCATCCAAGTCCCCTTCACACCCCCCTTTCTTTGCATGTTAGTCCCCTTCACAGCCTCCCTGTTCCTCAGTTCCCTTTATAACCCCTCTTTACTTGTACCTCAGTACCTTTTACAGCCCCCCCAACTTGCACCCCAGTCCCCTTCACAGATGTCCTCATGACTTTCACAGAACCCTGCAATGTCCTCAACACAGAACCCTGCAAAGCCCCACTCCTTGTATCCCAGTCTCGATTACAGCCCCCTTCCTTCCACCCCAAGTCCCCTCCACAGCCCCCCCTCCTTGCATCCCAGTCCCTCCTTCCATGTATCTCAGTTCCCTCCACAGCCCCACTCCTAGCATCCCAGTCCCGTTTACAGCCCCCCCTCTTGTATTCCAGTCCCCTCCACATCCTCCCTCCTTCTATCCTAGTCCCCTTCACAGCCCCCCCCCCCGCATCTTAGGCCCTCTTTCCATGTATCCCAGTCTCCTCCACAGCCCCCATCCTTGTATCCTGGTCCCCTCCACAGCCCCCCTCCTTGTATCCCAGTTCCCTCCATAGTCCCCTTCCTTGAATCCCAGTCCCCTCCACAGCCCCCCTCCTTGTATCCCAATTCCCTCCATAGTCCCCTTCCTTGCATCCCTGTCCCCTCCACAGTCTCCCTCCTTGCCCCCCCCCCGCATCCCAGTCCCCTCCACATTCCCCCCCCTTGTATTCCAGTCCCCTCCCCATCTCCCTTTCTTGCATACCAGTCCCCCCCCCCCCCCCGGGATTGGAGGATTCTTTACATACTTTTAAGGCCAGAATAAATGCCAATAGAAATAATATTAAATTAGAATGTCAACTAAGTAGTGAACAGATTATTTTTTGGATGTAAGTATTTTTAGACATGTTGATAGTTTATTAACAAATGTACTCTTCAAGCCAACAGAACGCAAGAGTTACTTTAGTTACTTTTCTGTAAACATTGGACATAACCCTGTTTGGTTAACAAATATACCAACGGGCCAAATAATGAGAGTTAGAAAAAACTGTGGCCGTGATTCAGATTTTCTGATGCAATCTCGAAAATGAAAGAGAGATTTTGCAAAAGAGGTATGCTCCTGAACAGCTGAATAGAACTATACAGGAAGTATTGGCTATCCATTGAGAGGACTGTTTACAAAATAAAGTTTGAAATTATGAAAATGTAAACCAACAGTAGGGATTCATTTCTGACTTCCACTCCCAATATAGAGCGGTAGAAACCACATTTAAAAGACATGTCCTTTGTATGTACTTTGTTTGGATAAGGTATTATTGCCATTAAATCCTCCATTTACATTTAGAAGGAGACAAAGTATTAGAGAGAATCATAGACAATCTTTGTTTTTGGGCAGAAAAGGTTTATTGCCTGTTGCAAGTGTAAAGTTTGTAGATACGCAAACGACAACGATAAGAGACAGTTTTTGTCTAATAATGACAATTACGGAGTATGAAATATCTGAATTCATTACCTGCAGCACAACTTATGTCGCTTATGTTCTCCAGTGCCCATGCTGCCTACAATATGTAGGCCACAGAAAACGCCCCCTGAAGAAGAAAAATGCAGAACATGTACAAAATATTTGGAGTGGATACAGACAACATATTGTGTCATTGCACTTTAGATAGGTTTATGGGGGGATCCCACAGGTTTAAATTTTTTGAGGGGTCGATAGAGTGTATCCCTCCTAGAGGGGGTCAAAAAGGGTTAGGGATATTTCCAGGAGGGAGACCAAATGGATTTATATGCTGGCTACACTAGTTACAAAAGGTTTGAAGGCTGAGATTGACATTAGTTGTTTTATTAGTGATTACTAACTCTTGTAGTAGAGGATGGAGGTTTTTGATAATATTTTTTAAGCTCAGATTTTATAAATGAATAAAAAGATGACCGATTATGTTAGGGGTTAAGGAAAAGTGTATTTTATTGTTTGTTTGTTTTTTGGGGGGGGGGGGTTAATAAAAAGGTGTTTTTTTGTGGAAGATAATCATGTGCTGTATTAGAATGTCATATAGATGGGTTGAGTATATTCTTTTTTTGTGATTTTAATAATTTGCTGTCATGGATTATGTGTATATATGCATTGGTTTTAACTTCTTTGGAAAAGCCAAGCCCTTTAAAAGTTTATCTGAAAAAGGTTTGAATGCTGAGATTGACATTAATTGTTTTATTAGTGATTACTAACTCTTGTGGTAGAGGATGGAGGTTTTTGATAATATTTGTTTAGCTCAGATTTTATAAATGAATAAAAAGATGACAGATTATGTTAGGGGTTAAGAAGAAGTGTATTTTATTGTTTTTTCGTTTTGTTTTTTATTTTGTTTTTTTTTAATAAATATTTTTTTGTGGAAGCTAATCAGGTGCTGTATTAGAATGTCATATAGATGGGTTGAGTATATTCTGTGTTGGTGATTTTAATAATTTGCTGTTATGGATTATGTGTATATATGAATTGGTTTTAACTTCTTCGGAAAAGACAAGCCCTTCAAAAGTTTAGCTGAAAATGCGATGTGTGGCGGCTAGGTTCTGCTGATTTTTAAAGGGTTAAGCCGATCGATGAATGGCCTTTAAAAATTGGGTTGCCGTGCTGTGCAGCCTTTCCTTTTTCACAAAGTCATAAGGACAAAACACATCAGGCAGCAGTGGCGTCAGCCATCAGACTGAAACTGACGTGAACTGGAACTGATGCAATCTGGTGATTGAGTGAGATGCTCTATCCACTGGCCTGGCCAGTTCTGACGGCTGTGAACCACTTAATGTACAAAATTGATGGGTACAATTTTACTGATGATTGTGAGTGTTATTTTAATTAGCTGGATTTTAATAAATATTATCTATTGTATTATGCTACAGAAGCTTTTTTTGTGTCAGTATGAAGGGTGAGAGTGAATAAAGGAGGTGCAAATCAGAGTTGCCATTATAAGATGATATTAAGGAAAGCGCTTTTTGACAATCATGAGAATGATTTTCTCATGATTCTCAAATTTGTTTGGTGAGTGTATTATCTGAAGGGGAGAGGATTCACCTTAACTGCACAATGGTGTGGAAGTTTGAAGAATATTGTGCATTCAGCACTATTACACTAGTTGGAAGATACAAATGGACATTCTGTCATATGGGACATTAATCATATGAATTGTTCTATGGTGGACATTTTACTGTATCTATTCACTGGGTGAATTTATGTTTATGTTTCATTTTATTCATTCATTTATTCTTTGTTTTTAAGTTTTATTTATTCAATAGTGTGCTACCTGTTGGGGGCTACTACTCCACTGAAGGATTGATATTGCTTATTTTTTTTAAGATGGAAGCAGTCATAAAGAAAATTGTTTATGCAGTTTGGAGCACAGGGATAATTGGCTAATTGTATCATTACTTAATACAGTAATCCCCCGCTCCATCGCGGTTCAGTTTTTGCGGTCCCGGTAATTCGCGTTTTTTTTTGTAATGTTATTTTATTATATAAATCATTAAAAATGAAATATTTTTGTGTTTTCCATAGCTCTTGCTATGTCTCTTAGTATCTTTTATGTGTTTAAATGAGTTTCTATGGTTTTAAAAGTGTGTTTAAAGACCTTAAAATGCTTTTACACGTACAGTGACAGTAAAAAAATCATGCCTACAATGCTTTTTAATAGGGTTTTTCTATTTCGCGGAATTTCACTTTTCGCGGCTGGGTCCGGAACGTAACCCCCGCAATGGAGGGGGGTTTACTGTATTACTTATTATCCCTCAGTTTGGAAGTTCACATTTTAGCTATCTTGGCTGTCATAGGATAAGAAAACTTTGCACAGAGTGTATTACACATTTGAATTTGACCTGTTGCATTGTAATTTAGTATGATTGTTTATGTTTGTCTTTACTGACTTGTTATGTTGGTCTTTACTGATCTCTTTGGTATCCTGATACCAGTTCTTGTCTTACTTCTACTATGCACCTATCACCAGGTTCCTCTCTTTCAAGAGCCTGTATACACCCACAATGACAGCTATAATTTCTTCACTGCCACTGATACAGTGCAGCATGACCCCAGCTGTTAAAGACAAATGCATGCAGGGAACAGCCACACTTTCCCTTCAAATCCTTTCCCAGAGATGTTACAGAAAGTGAGGGGAAATCTCTACAAACTAAGGGTAATTACCTTTTTAGACAATTGTCACCAGAATAGTTGTTCCTATTGGAATTCTTCTATCTCTGTTCTAGTGGCAACTGTAAATTCCAGGTATAAAATAAGAGAGAGAATATGACAGTGATTCTATTACTTCACCACTTGTTAAAGCGAAAGTCTAGCAAACTAACTCCCCCAATGCATACACACATACATACAGTATCTCACAAAAGTGAGTACACCCCTCACATTTTTGTAAACATATTATTATATCTTTTCATGTGACAACACTGAAGAAATGACACTTTGCTACAATGTAAAGTAGTTAGTGCACAGCTTGTATAACAGTGTACATTTGCTGTCCCCTCAAAATAACTCAACACACAGCCATTAATGTCTAAACCACTGGCAACAAAAGTGGGTGCATCCCTAAGTGAAAATGGCCAGATTGGAGCCAATAAGCCATTTTCCCTCCCTGGTGTCTTGCGACTCATTTGTATTACAAGGTCTCAGGTGTGAATGGGGAGCAGGTGTGTCAAATTTGGTGTTATCGCTCTCACTCTCTCATACTGGTCACTGGAAGATCAACATGGCACTAAATGACAACTAACTTTCTGAGGATCTGAAAAAAAGAATTGTTGCTCTACATAAAGATGGCCTAGGCTATAAGAAGATTGCCAAGACCCTGAAACTGAGCTGCAGCACGGTGGCTAAGACCATACAGTGGTTTAACATGACAGGTTCCACTCAGAACAGGCCTCGCCATGGTCGATCAAAGCAGTTAAGTGTACTCGCTCAGCGTCATATCCAGAGGTTTTCTTTGGGAAATAGGCGTATGAGTGCTGCCAACATTGCTGCAGAGGTTAAAGGGGTGGGGGTCAGCCTGTCAGTGTTCAGACCATGCGCAGCACACTGCATCAAATTGGTCTGCATGGCTGTCATCCCAGATGGAAACCTCTTCTAAAGATGATGCACAATAAAGCCCACAAACAGTTTGCTGAAGACAAGCAGACTAAGGACATGGATTACTGAAACTGATGGTCTGATGAGACCAAAATAAATGTATTTGGTTCAGATGGTTTCAAGCGTGTGTGGTGGCAACCAGGTGAGGAGTACAAAGACAAGTGTTTCTTGCCTACACTCAAGCATTGTGGTGGGAGTGTCATGGTCTGGGGCTGCATAAGTGCTGCCAGCACAGGGGAGCTACAGTTCATTGAGGGAACCATAAATGCCAACATGCACTGTGACCTACTGAAGCAGAGCATGATTCCCCTACCTTCAGAAACTGGGGCACAGGGCAGTATTCCAACATGATATGATATGATATGATATGATGACCCCAAACACACCTCCAAGACGACCGCTGCCTTGCTAAAAAAATCTGAGGGTAAAGGTGAAAGACTGGCCAAGCATGTCCCCAGACCTAAACCCTATTGAGCATCTGTAGGGCATCCTCAAACAGAAGGTGGAGGAGCACAAGGTCTCTAACATTCACCAGCTCGGTGATGTCGAGTGGAAGAGGACTCTAGTGGCAACCTGTGAATCTCTGGTGAACTCCATGCCCAAGAGGGTTAAGGGAGTGCTGGAAAATAATGGTGGCCACACAAAATATTGATACTTTGGGCCCAATTTGTACATCTTCACTTAGGGGTGTACTCACTTTTGTTGCCAGCGGTTTAGACATTATTGGCTGTGTGTTGAGTTATTTTGACAGACAGCAAATTTACACTGCTATACAAATGTCATTTCTTCAGTGTTGTTACATGAAAATATATAATAAAATATTTACAAAAATGTGAGGGGTGTACTCACTTTTGTGAGATACTGTACATACCTAGGAGCCGATGACGTGCGACGCCGATGCACACTGGGATGTGGTGGACATTCTGCCTTTTTGAAACACACAAATCGTTAGTTGTATACGCATTGGAGCTTCAATACCTACATGCGAGTGGATATTTTTAACTAAATAAATTGTTTCATACGTCTACACAATGAGGAGTGTTCTCTTCTTTTATATGAATTGATACATCTGAGGAGAGGATTGATAGTGGATTATGGGAAGGAACTTTCTACCATTTGTGCCTGATACTCTGTACACCGCTTGTATTGGCCTTTGTAATGAGAGTCTATACGATCTGATATCATTTTGGAGATGATCGTTAGTGGACAAGGGGAGATAATTTGTACCATCTGAGACTGACGTGTAAAACATTGCCTGTATAGACATTTGTAATGAGGGTCTATACTATCTGGTAAGAGGCTGTGTATTTGGGTGCTGGTGGTGGCTATCACATTAAAACGGGAGACCCTCCATATTTTTTTTCCACTGTGTCTTTATCTTCAGGATTTGATTTTATTTATACTCAACGCTGCACCTTTTTGACATTTTCTATTATTGTTTGTTCTACAATATTCTGCCAGCTGCTTTTCAGTATAATTTGTTACCCTATATTCATATTTTTTTTATCAAGTGCAGTAGTTATAGTATATATTTTGAACATACCTAATGCCTACAGGTATTCTAGCCAGTTTGATGACAGGGGTGGGTCATTGATGGCCTTGGCTGAGAGGAAGTGGGTTGGTTGATGCTGGCAGGCATTCAATCCAGATGACTAAGGACATCTAGTAATGGAAAAAATATTGTGGGGGACAACTCTGGATTGAAGGTGAGTATTACCACAAAAGCTGCTTTGTTCTTTTTAGTATTACTGGACTATTGCATTTTTTTGTTTGTTTGTTGTTTATTTGTTTTTGTTTTTTTATAAAGCTAGAATTCAGCTTTAAAATTTTCTTTAGTGCTGATTATGAACAAATTATTTTGTAACACATTAAATTAGCCCTACTTTTGTCCAGTTTACTGTATTACTAGATTAAGCCAGTCATCACTTTACGCCAAACCCACTGGGATAGAGGTGGTAAGATGAAGGATCGCCCAAGTTAAAAATTCAGCATTGGTTCCAACATAAACTGTCTTGCCCATATTAATTCTATCTCTCATTTAATTTGTTTCTTTCTGTCTTGGCACTGAATTTTACTATATGCGTTTTGCTGACTTATTCAACAGATCAGAAGACATTGTACTCTTTTTCTCTCTATAATTAAGTCATCAGAACACTGTGCTTGATTATAGCCTAGATCTCAGTTGTTTGTTTCTTTTATAAAACTGCCAACAGATGCAGCCCTTTGAATTATCTCCTAATGAAATTGTGGAGTCTAATCACCACTTTGCATGCAGGATCTGTTTAATGAGATCTCTGTCAAAAGCGTTACCGCTCATGGATAACTCAAACATAAATATAAACCATTTTTTTATTTGCAACAACTGCAGATAACTTATGGTGCTCTTTGGCTTATATTATTGCTCATTCTTGTTTTGACAAAATTGTCATAACAGATTTTTGCTACTGTCATGAAAGCATTAATAACATGTCTGAAATGGGGGACGTAGCCAAAGTTAGCTACATTTTCATGCAACGTTTCTGCAAGTATTTAACAAAATAATAGTGATGCTTCTACTTATGCAAAGAAAAAATCCCCAATGGTGTGGGACTATGAATGCCACTAGACACTGCCCATGTCACAGTTAAAAAATTTAATTTTATTATAAATCAAATACAAACAATTATACAAACAAATGAAAAATATAAACATCACATAAAAGACAGGGCATATAAAAATCGCATGCAATTGACAGACCATGTACCAGACCACATTGAAGAGGCTCAGGTGCACACGGTAGCCTTGAACCGGAAAAGAGACCCAACCCATTTTTTTCTATATATATTGATCAGGGATGATCGCCACTAGCACTGGGTACTAGGTGTTGGGATTACTGTTTCTTCAACTTATGCAAAGAAGGGAAAAAGTAAAAAAAAAAATGTCTCAGGCTGGTTTCACGAATTGATTTTGCATGCAGTCTAGTTTGTAAAAAATAATCTATGCCTGTAGAACATATGGTATATTACTTTAAAATGTAATAAAACATTTCTCTGGGTCCCAAAATGCTAGCTGATGCAGCACAATTTCTACAGTCTTCTTTTCTTACAGTGTACTCCATGGAGATATGCATGGCTCTGATTGATTAGCTTGACAGCTCTATGTTTGCTGTGGTTTCCTTGTGGTAGGTGATGGTGTTGTGTCCCTGGAAACTGCTTAGGTTTTTGACAGAATTTCGCTCCCCACAGTACTATAGCTGTTTCCTCATCTCTATGATTGTTCCTGAGCAGAGTCTTAGAAAGTACTTAAACCAAAGCTTCATGACAGTTAGGAACATTTTCAAAGGAAAGGTCAGCAATCACAGCCTCCTTACTTTTTTGTGACAGAATTACTCAAAAGCCTAACTCTGAGCATTAAAAATAATTAAAATGATCCCCTTTCCTACTCCTCTCCCCGCATATGAGAGACCCAGTGCTCTTTTTTTAATGGGGGATGGGAACTCAAAGCAATATTTACTCTACTCTATAGTGCCGAAATGTGGGCACGGACTCATACCAGTGGCCACATCGCATGTAAATGACATGGTCATTGGTCCTGTATGGATTGTACCTGATGATGTTGGTAGAAGGGGCTGTAACGAGAAAAAAAAACTGCAAGAAGAGTGAATTTGGGGGAACCAGTTCTCACAACCAAAATCTGAGGGAAGGTAGACAGTGGAACATTGGATTAGGTTACAGAAAAGTCTGTGTTATCCTTCATCTGCTGGAGGAGAAGGAAACATTATAAATTTGTTTTTTCTTGCCCAATTTAGGCAAATACCTAAATACACAAATGAAATAGGGAAGCAGGGAGAGGAAGAGAAAGGGAAAGCGATGTGACCCCAAAAACAGGGGCAGCAGAACCCCTTCCTCTGCCAAAAGAAAAAGTGTAAAATGTGTCAAAACAATGAGTACAATGGGACAGACAACAAGGAGAGACTAAGCTTCATAAAAACACAATTTTTATTATGAAATGCATTGTTTTTAAAAACAAATTAACAGGATATATTGGTTAAATTGAGTGGGTAAGCGGGTATCGAGCTGACGAGTTTCGCAAAAGATTGATTCTTCAGGGTTCACGCCTGATGATGACCAGCTGAAATATTTGAAAGACGGGGTAGCAGAACCCCTTCCTCTGCCAAAAAAAAAAAGGAATTTAAATGTGTCAAAACAATGGGCACAATGGGACAAACAATAGGGAGAGACTAAGCTTCATAAAAAAACTATTTTTATTATGAAATGCATTGTTTTTAAAAACAAATTAACAGGATATATTGGTTAAATTGAGTGGGTAAGCAAGTATTGAGCTGACGATTTTCGCAAAAGATTGTTCTTAAGGGTTCACGCCTGATGATGACCAGCTGAAATATATGAAAGATGCTTAAAATCAGAATATATCATAAAAAACAATACAATATACACAAAAAGGAATTTTTTTTTTTACCACATATAGGTTATGCAATAAAAACAAAAAAAAAGGGGGGGGGACAGGGAAGGAAAGGAAAGAGGTGGGAACGGGAGAGGGAGAAAGACAAAAAGGGGGGAAAGATACCAGAGAGGAGACATGACCAGGGTAAGGGGACTATGGCTGTCCAAGGGTATCCAAACTTACCTACATTTTGGTAGAATACACAGAAGAAATACATATATGAGAACCTGCCAAAAGATTTGTACGTATGTCCAGTCAGTCCTGGGATTTACACAGTCCTGACACACAGAATAGCTCTGTTATGATGGAGTGGCAACTTGATCTTTCTCTGATGCAATTTTACTTCCACTTCCCGGTCCCCACCCCACCCGATGAGCTCATCTCTCTAAAGCCGGTAGATGGTTTAAATCTCAACCAATTCAGCAGGAATTGGCCAAGATTCGAATCATGTATGGGAAGGCTGATTGTATCCAAGTCAATCCATCGATCATCTTGAGTACAGCCCGCATGTCTGATTTTTAGGATGTCGTGTTTGCCAGAAAGAAAATTGCACCATCAATGGCCTGCCTGCCTCTGTTATGTCCCGCTATGAGAATAATCTATGCACTGCAGCACACATGAGTGGCTCTTTGTACAGCTAATATATGGACTGCAAGAGGCTGTTACCAGGTCAAATTCAGTTAATTGCTTGCTTTAATTTAGAAATATATTTAATTATGTATTAATTGAGATCTGCTTTCATTTATGCCTTTCTACCTGGAATTTAAATCTAAGTTTAAAAGGGATAGTCCATCTAATAAAGTGCCAGGTTCAAACAATAAACTAGTGCCAAAACCTCTATAATGTAACGTACATATGGTTAATGAATTACCCTATACAAAATATAAAAGCTTCTGTGACCCAAAAGGGTCCTTTCACATAGGGCAGAATCCGCTTTGATCAGCAGAGGATCTGTGCGCTGATCCCCTGCTGATCAGAGCAGAGAGGGACAGATGTTACATCCATACCCAGTCAGTTTCTGCTGAGCAGACACAGACACACCCTTCTGTGCTCTATGGGCAGCCAGGTATATATGGACTCTATTTAGATCAAGCTACCGCCGACTCAGTCCATCAAATGAGAGTGAAAAGGAGAGGTTTGGAACTCACAGAGAATATTGCGAGAAGGCAGGAAAGCACAGTAAAAAAACAATTTCATGAAAAAAGATTAGATAGCCATTCAGTAGTGGATGTGTGTGAATTTATTTTTGGACAATAAGGATATCATTCTGTGCCACTTTAAGAAGTTAAAGTGATTGTAAAGTCTCTTTTTTTCTTGGTTAAAAATAACAAACATGTTATATTTACCTGTTCTGGTTTTGCGCAGAGCAGTTCTGATCCTCCTCTTCTCTGGTCCCGCTTTGGCTCTCCTGACCCCTCCCCCCTATTGAGTGCCCTCACAGCAAGCAGCTTGCTATGGGGGCACCCAAGCCAAGCCACAGCTCCCTGTGTCCATTCAGACACTGAGCCGTGACCAGGCCCCCCTCTCTCTCCCGATTGGCTCACTGAATTTGATTGACAGCAGCGGGAGCCAATGAGGAGGGGGAGTCTCAGGCAGCCGAGACACTCCCTCAACATCGCTGGATAGAGATGGGCTCAGGTAAATATTAGGGGGGCTTATGGGAGGCTGCTGCACACAGAGGGCTTTTCATCGTAATGCATGGAATGCATTAAGATAAAACCTTCTGACTTTACAAAACACTTTAACTTGCTATTTAACCCAGCATTAGCACCCACCGTGGTACACTTAAAGCGATTGTAAAAAATTACCTTGTAAAACAACCTATTCACTTTAAAATAGAAACGAAAGGCATACCATTTTTTTATAGGTATAAAAATACATTTCAAATAAGTTTTTTTTCCCCTATAAGTGATCTTATTCTCTCTGTTCTTAGCTGCATAAGAGCTGGGGGAGGAGAAGCAGCAGCATGCTGAGCTTGCCAGTGAATGGCTGTGCAGCGGGGTAGAGTCAGGACAAGTCTGATCATTGGAGTTCCCAGCATAGATAGAGAACTGACCACAATGTGTTATTCTGCTTAGTGTGGTCAGTTTTTAAAATGAAAAAAAGGGACTAGAAGAAATACCAGTAATTTCACATAACGGAAGCAATACAAAAAGAACAAGATACTTTCTCATACAAGTTCATGGCATATCAGGCCCACATCAAGAATATGACGTTTTGGGGTAACAAATGCTTTATGCTTGCTAAAAACGCATTTTACGCAGGTAACAGTGCTTAAAGCGGAGTTCCAGGCAAAAAAAAAAAAAAATTTACCTAAAAATACCCCCGGGACAGTCAGGGCTAGTGCATTTAAGCAACGATAGCCTCTGAACTGTTCCCTGTTTCACTTACCTGTAAGAAGAAATACTTACCTTGAAAATGTCTTGTCCAGCGCTGCCATCTAAGGCGTGGGCAGCTGAAGCCGGAGCGTCCTTCTGCGTGTCCTCTTCCGTGACGTCGGAGTCCCAGAATACCCTGCTCATCACTTTCGGGGCAGGCGCGTCATCCCTGCACAGCTTCTGGGCATGCCCGCATTGAACCACAATGTGATCCGATTCTGCTGCGGACCCAAAAAAGGGTCCTGTGCGTGTTGTAATGTATGAGATTTTAGCCGACTAAAATGTACTAGAGATTTTAGTCGACTAAAACATGACTAAAACAATTCAGAGGACTAAAATACGACTTAAACTAAAATAGCATTTTAGTCAAAAGACTAAAATATGACTAAAACTAAAATGGCATTTTAGTCAAAAGACTGTGACTAAAGCTAAATCCAAATTTGCTGCCACAATTAACACTGCCCATGACCTATTTGAATTTTTCATCATTTCTACCGAAAAAATCAGTCCATTTATGCCCTTCCTTAGTAGATATATCTCTTTCATATGCCATATGACAAACACATAGACATTTCTTCTGTCTGTACAAACTAAGAGACATGAAACAGCTACCAAAATCTATGCTCTCCGCCATGTCTCTCGCCTGTTTTTTATTAAGCTTGGTGAAAACGGCTGCACCTTTTCCTCTTTGTTTTCTGAAGAAGGTGAAAGGCACATGTGTGATCCTGAACCAAAGAAATCAGTCTTGCTGAGGTGTGATATTGAGCTTAAAAGTAGAAAGCCGTGATATATACCATACAGCATCTGCAAAACACAACTTGCACTTCTGGGCTGTACATGGACCTGACATTTATTTCTGTGCCTGCCATGTGTTTGGAGGACCTGTTAGTCAGTGGAGGATTAGCACACACTATTTTTCTGGCCTTGAGCTCCATCCTGACCAAACACAGCACAGACAGCATAGCAGAAAATACTGCACTCTAATGACTTCTTATAAAAGACAGACCTAAACCTTCCAGTGAAGTAGCATCAGTTTACATATAAGACTTGCAATTAATTAAAAAAATTGTAGGAGTGACACGCAGGATTTCATCCTCAGATAGAGTGGTCAGCACACAGATCGGGGAACTGTACTGAAGGGTCTTACCCACACTGTTAATAGCTTAAAAAGTTAAAAGCGTAGTATGGCCAAAAGTTTTTTTTGGCTGTACTTCTCTTCAGGGTCAAAGGACAACATACACTATACTATGTACCTTTACACGCACATAAACTTTAATGGCATCCCATTCTTAGTCTGTAGGGTTCAATATTGAGTTGGCCCACCCTTTGCAGCTATAACAGCTTCAACTCTTCTGGGAAGACTGTCCACAAGGTTTAGGAGTGTGTCTATGGGAATGTTTGACCGTACTTCCAGAAGCGCATTTGTGAGGTCAGACACCGTTGTAGGACGAGAAGGCCTAGCTCGCAGTCTCCACACGCATTCATCCCAAAGGTATTCTATCAGGTTGAGGTCAGGACTCTGTGCAGGCCAGTTAAGTTCCTCCACTCCAAACTTGCTCATCCCTGTATTTATGGACCTTGCTTTGTACACTGGTCCAAATTATTTGGTGTAGAGGGGATTATGGTGTGGGGTTGTTTTTCAGGGGTTGGGCTTGGCCCCTTAGTTCCAGTGAAGAGAACTCTCAAGGCGTCAGCATACCAAGACATTTTGGACAATTTCATGCTCCCAACTTTATAGGAACAGTTTGGGGTTGGCCCCTTCCTGTTCCAACATGACTGCACACCAGTACACAAAGTAAGGTCCATAAAGGTATATGCAGGCATAAATGAAAACCCACCAGCCAAAATATCCAAGTAATGATGAAAGATGTTGCTCACCTAATAAACCTCTGTTTAATGGCTTTAAGGGCTGATTTACACATAAGCGTTCCATAGCGTGCTTTGATTAAGGCAGGCTATTCATTCTGATTGGCTGGTTGGTAACACACGGCAAAAGATGAAAAACGTACAGAGACACAGGGCACCACAGTGCATGATATGATGTGTTGATGTTGCACTCTAATTTAAAAAGAAGTTGCGTATCATTCACATTAAAAGGCACCACAATGAACACACCAAGCAGGTGCATTACGCAGACACACAAGGAAATTCATGTGTGCTACAGGACATCGCAATTCATTATAATGCACTACAATGCATTATGTTGCACTGCAATGCAAAAACGGTGTATGTGCAATTTGTGGGACTTTTGCACACATTGGCATTCCATTCATTGAATGAGCTGCTTTAATGCAAAGCAGAACAATGTGGGAAAAAATGCAAGAGTTCCAAATTAATGCTGGGCGTGGTCAGCACTTAAAATGGGCTTAAACTTTGGTTTTAAAAAAAAAATATATTCCAGTATGTTTTCCTAACTCCTACTTCTCCATTGCTTTAAGCCTCCTCTAAACTCCAAATTCCTTTTTTTTTTGCTGCTGTGTCCTGACTTTCTGTTAGAGGGTGTCTACATTTGTTCTCCAAGATCCCACTGTATGAAAGATTGTAGCCACCCTCTCTCGCTCACTGCCGAGATGGACTATGGACCATGGGGTGTGTAGTGTACATAGAGTAGTAGTTACTGCTCATTCCAAACAAACAGAAGTGAGAGTGAGAAGGAGAGGTTTGGAGCTCACAGAGAGCGTTACAAGGAGGCAGACCAACACAGTAAGAAACAATTTCATGAAAAACAGATTACTTGGCCATTACGTAGTGGATGTGTATGGATTATTTTTGGAGATTAACCACTTCCCGCCCGCCCTATAGGCAATTGATGGCGGGAATGTGGTTGTATTATCCTGACCGGACGTCATATGACGGCGGCAGGATAATATAGCTCTGAGCGCCCCCGGGGGCGCGCAGAGCGGCGATCGGTGATGGGAGGTGTCAGCCTGACACCCTGCATCTCCGATCTCGGTAAAGAGACTACTGACGTAGCTCTTTACCATGTGATCAGCCGTGTCCAATCACGGCTGGTCACATAGTAAACATCAACAACCGTTGATCGGCTTTCCTTAGTTCGTGCCTGACAGGGGGGGGTCGGCACTGGTAATCAGATCATTGATTACCAGTGCAGACCCTCGGGGGGGGGATGCCACTAGAACAACCAGGGATGTCCACTATGACCCCAGGGATGCCCACTATGACCCCAGGGATGCTCACTATGGCCACCAGGGATGGCAATCAGGGCTCAGGGAGCCCCCCATTGCCCTCACCATCAGTGCTGCCCGCCAGTGCCCTCCCTATCAGTGCTGCCCACAAGTGCCCATCATTGCCATCTTTTAGTGTCGCCCACCAGTGCCCATTATTGCCCACCAGTGCCGCCTATCAGTGCCCATTAGTGCCCATCAGTGCCGCCCATCAGTGCCGATCAGTGCCGCCCATCAGTGCCCACCAGTGCCGCCTATCAGTGCCCATTAGTGCCCGTCAGTGCCACCTATCAGTGCCCATCAATGCCGCCTATCAGTGCCCAGCAGTGCCGCCTATCAGTGCCCACCAATGCTGCATATCTGTGCTACCTATCAGTGCCACATATCAGTGCCTATCAGTGCCGCCTATCAGTGCCGCCTATCAGTGCCACCCCATCAGTGCCACCCCATCAGTGCCTCCTCATCAGTGCCTGTCAGTGCAGTCTCATCAGTGCTCATCAGTGCAGGAAAAAACGTATTTATTTACAAAATTGTATAACATAAACAAAAAAACTTTTTTTTTTTCAAACTTTTCGGTCTTTTTTTATTTGTTTAGCAAAAAGGAAAAAACCCACAGGTTATCAAATACCACCAAAAGAAAGCTCTATTGGTGGGGGGAAAATGACATAAATTTGGTGTAGGTACAGTGTTGCATGACCACGCAATTGTCATTCAAAGTGCAACAGCGCTAAAAGGGGAAAATTGGCCTGGGCAGGAAGGGAGGAAAGTGCCCGGTATTAAAGTGGTTAAGGATATCATTCAGTCACACTTTAAAAAGTGACATTGCTATTTAACCCAGCATTAGAACCCACTTTTATTATTAATTTTTCTTTCTCTCTGCTAAAAAAATGTACTTGAAATTGAATTCAGAATAGCAGCTAGATTTCACGATTATTTAAGTATCAAGGACAGCAGTTATAATGTATTTTTCTATTCAATGCAAATAAGAAGAGAATATAAAATGAAATGTTTGATGTGTGCACCGCATGTTATTCTATTGAAAGTCTTATTTTCTCAGGTGCAGAGCATAAGCCTTGGACATTATGGACTTACATGACTTCTTAGCTCTTTCTGCTAATTCCGCTTGAATTGAGAATAAATTACGTTTAAAAAAAAAAATCAAGCTGCAGTTACATTCGCTCTTATCATGTTCACATGTGCTCTTTGTATAGTTAGCCTGAAAAAACCTCTAGTAACATAAACCGTATATTAAACTAATACTAAAATTTTTTTTTTTAATTAAAATTAAAAATAGGTTATACTTATCTGCTCTGTGTAATGATATTGTGGTCTACCATCAGTGCTGTCCACTCCTCCTTCTTCCAGGTGCCTCCTTACCAAGCCATAGATGATCATAGTGCCAGCAGTGGCGGCCGGTGTGTTGGGGATGCAAGGGCGCCGCCCCCCTATCCATGCGTCCGGCCCCCTAATCTGCATGCGGGGCGCCGGACGCATGGAGTTCAATGGGGATTTTTTTTTTAGTCACCTGATTAGAGGCTCTAATTGGCTTCAGCAAAGGGTGGACCCGGGGCGCAGAGCAGTGCGCCCCGAGCCCACCTATTGTGTGACAATAGCGAATGAAAATTCGCTATTGTCACACGGATCCTCCTCCTGGCCAATCAGGAAGCGGGTCCGATACGCGCTTCCTGATTGGCCGAAAGGTAAACCCCATGCCATTGGCCGAGGAGGAGGTGGGAGGACTGAGGACTGGAGGAGACGCCGGGGGACTGAAGAGAAGCCGCCGCTACAGGTAAGTGCACTGGTCTCGGGGGGGGCTTGGCACGCTGTTCACTCTGCATTGAAAGGGGGCACGCTGGCATCTCTGCATTGAAAGGGGGCACGCTGGTATCTCTGCATTGAAAGGGGGCACGCTGGCATCTCTGCATTGAAGGGGGAACGCTGGCATCTGTGCATTGAAAGGGGGCACGCTGGCATCTGTGCATTGAAAGGGGCATGCTGGTCACTGCATTGAAAGGGGGCACGCTATGCTTTAATTACTGAAGGCCCCTTTCACACTTTTGTGACCTCAAAGTCACGCAATTTTTTATAGCGTTTTTTGACGCAAAGCAATGCCTATTACATTTTTCTTCCCTCCCCCCCCCCCCCCAAAATGTTGAGCTTCAGCCACCACTGAGTGCCAGTAAGCCACTCCTTCGTTCCCTAATCATAGGAGTTTGACTGACAGCAGCAGGAGCCTATGGGTTCCACTGCTCTTAGTATTTTCTGTGAGGAAGTGAGAGGAACAGCATTGGAGAGGTGAGAGGAGTCAGGTAGGTGTTTAGGGATGGGAGTGGGTAGGATAGGTAGTGGGGAGGTTTTTACCCTAATGCAGAGAATGCATTAAAGTAAAAAAAAACATTTTGACTTTAGAACCACTTTAACCTTCTCCGGAAATCCTATGCACACTGTGGCCCACAATTTATGACCGATTCATTTTTGGAATTCTCTCAGCTTAATACAGCAGAAAGAACTCTGTGATAAGAGGAGAGGAAGTCATGTGACTTTGTGCTCTTTTTTCCTCCGCCTATTACATTTTGTCATGTTTAATATATTTTTATTCAGTGAAAAGTTGACACACAATGTGTATCACAAAAAGTAGTTAGGCACAAAATAGTTGTGTTACTTTGTTGTTAGCAAATATGACAAGGCATCTGTCACTATATTATACAATACATATTTTAGCAGAATGGACAGCTGGTGAGAAGCACATAAAGATTGTCAACAATGCTAAAGGATGTCCTAACGATTTGAACAGGAGACAATAGAATAAAAGGGTAGAGAAGGAGTATCTAGCGAAGGAAGAGAAAGGAAAAGAAAGATGGTGGGGGGAGTCAGTCAGTGGAGGCTTCAAAGTCCATGTGTCCAAAAGCGCAGGAGCAGGAGCCGTCACAGCATCAAGGGACAGCGATAAAAGTCTTGTAAAAGGTAGGTAGAGATCCAAGGATCCCAGACATGGCGGAATTTGAGCATGCTGCACTGAAGCTGAGATGTCAATTCCTCATTAAGTATGGTCTTATGGACTCTGTATTTTTCCTTAGATAGAGAAATATGTTTCTACAATCAAGCCTTTATTATGGCTTGTTTTTGTGACAATGAAGATGTGGGTAATGGGGGTAAGTTGAGATTTTGAGATCCCCTCCAGTTTTCAGTTGGGCCCCCTCCTATTAATTTTTATTGTGCTACACACTTGTTAAACACAATGGACATTATAAAGCACACCGTTGTTGTTTTTTTACGTTTTTGTGTACTGATACTTTAATTTTTTTATTGCATTTTTTCTTATTATTTTCTGTGACAAAGACTAAAATGGTAAGGCTGACCAGGAGTCATTTTGTGCACATTATTAATTCCAGGATAGTTGATATCAGCTTCCATTACCCTCAGGAGCCATTTAGATCCATTGCATCTTTAAAAAACAGCAAAGGTCACCTTAATGACACCTTTTCCTTTGAATCCAATACATTTTGTGAAGCTGGGGGGAAATAAAACAAGATTATATTTTAATGGAAACACATCATAGAATAAAATTAGCATTTTAAATGAGCTAGAAATTGCTTAAGATCCCAGTGTTAACCTCTTCCTGTTGGCCAAACGCACATATTTGTCTGCTTGAGGAGAGAACACATATATTCGGGCTAAATATAAACATTTCTGTGCTCCCAGCACAGTTGCGGGCCAGTATTGGAAAGCTCCTGATGCATACTTGCGATCGGGAGCTTTCCAATCATGTGACCGCTGTGACAGCCAATCACAGCGATCACATGATCCAAATGCCTGCCTCTGCCTCCCGGCATCTAGAAGCTCTTAAAGGGTCAGGAGACGATGGCAGGAAGGGATTAACAACAAATTTTGTTTACAATGATTAACATAGAATGATGGATTTCTTTCTCATTATTGGATCCTTCTGTGGGGAGATGCAACATGGTGGTGTGGTGGCAATAATTACAAAGACTCCATTTGCAGAAAACAGAATTTGTATTAAAGAAGAATCCAGAATTCCCAACAGACCCAGAGGGAAGGCACCTGGCCAGGAACACTTATAGCATGAACAGCAATATGTAGCAGATCAGATTTCAGATATGGCAAAAGAATATGTCTTGAGGGTTTGAATGTAGTCTGGCCAGTCTGGACTCAAATGGAAAGGGCTCCAGGTGGAATGGTGTGCCCCTATACTTTCCCGAATTGTCAGGATCCTCTCCCTGCCACTAATCACTGTCCCTGTCAGATGAGTGACCGGTCTTAAATAGGCTCTGCCTGACCCAAGATGGCTGCCAGAGTGGCATGGGTGGCATCGGATAGCTTCCCCAGGAAACCATAGAGGAACCATATTCCTCTTGACTTCCTCTCCCCTGCAATGCTGGTGTGGTTGAGCGCCACCTGCATTGGGAAAATTAAACTGCACCTGCCTACATGTCTAAGGCCTAGTACTGACAACTCTGTGGAAACTCCACCACCATAGGTTGTTGCTTCTGGCATCAATATTACCACGGTGGATTAAATCATACATATGATTGTAGCTTTTAAAAGGAAAATTGTACTGACCCGAGGGAGTTAAATAGGCATCCAATGCCTCTCTAGAAATGTTGGTAGTCTGGCTGTTATGCCTATTCAAAACATTCAATAATTTCACTGCTCCAGGAAAAAACTGAATATCAGAAGTTCTGATTCAGTGTATGTAAGACAAATATAGCCAGGAATTGGCTATTTTTACTAGGAGGTGTAAAATAGAAGCCTTACTGCTTCTCCTAGGGACCCATTTATAAAGCATTATGGATCATTCACACTTGCAAATGTGATTATATGCGTGAATCCCAGTGGGTGTTCCTGCGATTAGCTACAAGAGGCATCCTCATTGAAAGCAATGGGAGGCTGCTGGCTCCTACAGCTAATCATGACTGCTCGTATTTAATCTCTTATGCAGCAATCACATGTGAGTGAGGCATATGTGAAGGGCAGTCTACATCCAGAGCCGATCACTCATGTGTGATCACTACATGAGCAATTACATGGGAGGGTTTGGGACTAGCTGCAGGAGCCAGCAGCCTCCAATTGCTTTCAGTGGGGTTGCCTCTCACTGTTAATTGCAGGAATACTCACTGGGGTTCTCACATATATCACATGCAGAGTGCATTCGCAGGTGTGAATGCACCCTTAGTGTGGCCTAACTGCAGTCATACCACTACTTTTCTGAACAAAATAACCTCCTGTACATTTACACTATATTGTCAAAAGTATTGGGAAGCCTGCCTTTACAAGCACATGAACTTTAATGGCATCCCAGTCTTAGTCCGTAGGGTTCAATATTGAATTTGCCCACCCTTTGCAGCTAAAACAGCTTCAACTCATCTGGGAAGGCTGTCCACAAGGTTTAGGAGTGTGTCTATTGGAATGTTTGACCAGAAGCGCATTTGTGAGGTCAGGCACTGATGTTGGAGAGAAGGCCTGACTCACAATCTCCACTCTAATTCATTCCAAAGGTGTTCTATCGGGTTGAGGTCAGGACTCTGTGCAGGCCGGGCAAGTTTCTCCACCCCAAACTTGCTCATCCAAGTCTTTATTGAACTTGCTTTGTGCAGTCATTATGGAACAGGAAGGGACCATCCCTAAACTGTTCCCACAAAGTTGGGAGCATAAAATTGTTCAAAATGTCTTGGTATGCTGACGCCTTAAGGGTTCTCTTTACTAGAACTAAGAAAAAAAAACTATCTGTGCAAAACTGCACAATAAACCCCTCATGGACGTTTAACGACAGATCAATATAGTAAAAATGTATTTTTATTTAAAAAGGACATATAAACATTACAAAAATGTAAATAGTATACAAAAGTGGTAATATCACTATCTAAACATTACATAAGCCACAGTTATATTTACAAAGGGCAACAAATATATTGCACATCATAGTTAGATGGAATATAATGGCTTCTGCTGAATGGACCTGCACAGTCATGGACCCCCTATGGTGTGTGCCAGTAAGGCCATCAGTTGGGGAACAGAGCTGCAATCAAAAGGACCCCAAAAAGGGCAACCGCCCATAAGCCCACCGGTCAGTCAAGTTATCTATAATGATATGAATCATAAAGAGACTACAGGATAAAAATAAAAATAAAATCAACTTCAAAGGTACCTATTATGGAAAATATTTGCTGTATATTGCTGTTACAGAGGACAGTATTTGTAACTGAGGGGGGATACACTCAGACAGAGTGATAAAATCCCCACAACGATATCAATAGAGTACAAAAGAGTGCAAAAAGAGTCTAGTGTGTGTCTCAGAATCGTACCTGTCTCATATGAAAACACCAATTATCAGCAAGACCATCAGCTCCATGCAGCATAAGCTGACCTCCGGGAGTGATGGTTATATACATTACCAGGTTGTGTAAATCCATTATTAATTTAATTAGTAGTTAAAATCAGCTGGCTGTCTATGCCCCTGAATACCTGTATTGTGCACTATTACTTTCCTCTTAGGCCTTATTTTTAATATGAAGGCCATCATTTCTATACTCCTATATCAATTTCAGAGGCTGTGGACAGCCTTCCCAGAAGAGTTGAAGCTGTTATAGCTGCAAAGGGTGGGCCAACCCAATATTGAACCCCACGGACTAAGACTAGCATTCCACTAAAGTTCATGAGCTTGTAAAGGCAGGTGTCACAATACTTTTGACAACATAGTGTATAGGCACAGTTGTGTGCTTTAAAGGTGGGGAAAACTCTGCTAGGAGCAGGAAAAAACAGTCATATGACCTAAAACAGGTGGAGAACAGGAAACCATGTTCCATTATAAATTGACTCTTCAGCAAAGGTTTACTAAAAAAAGAATTCCAGGTTTAATTTTCACTTTAAATAGTTTGTTGGGACAAGTTGGCTCAAACAAGGGATTTCCATTACAGAACGATGCAGCTGCTGTCTAAGTTGTAATGAACTATGGTAGTAGCAGTAAGGGTGACTTCTCGTCTGCTGCCAGAATTAAAGAGAGTCAGACAGAGTGCTTTCCCACCCATTCAGGAGAATCCTTGTATTTTTATTAATGAATATAAAGCTTCCTCTGATTGGCTGAGGTGGATTACTAATGATTCATCACTTTCCAAAAAAACTGGTCCTCTTAAACGTAAGATTGATAGTTCAGGACCACATCCTTTAGCATCCAAACGCACGTCACATTTGGATCGCACACAGCACATTTCTTGTGCTATAAATCATGTAGCAGGAAGGTCGACTGCCTCCTCCCTTGGGGGGGATGAAGTGGTGGATTCCTCCCTTTTAATTTCATTTTCACCATTGCCATCCTCGGTAAGTCCACTCAACTCAGTTGGGGGACTTATGCACAGCACCTATTTTTCAAACACAGCCCATACTAGATCCCAAAAAGATGTTTGGGTCAGAGGGAGCGCTCCCAAAGAATCCGAACAAAATAAGTGCCAAATATTTAATTTGTCTTCTTGTCCTTTGTCGGAAGATCGGATCGAGGTACTAAGCCTGGGTCTGACCTTTTGCCCAACACAGTCGATTGATGTACAAAGTGATCGATGATAAAGACTATCAGTACAATAGATCATGTTTATCCAATCATGATAATTGGAGAGACATGACTATTGACGATGTCAGGGCCCTAAATGCCCTAATGGAGTTATGGGAGGAGGGTCATGGCTTGGATGGGCCCCCAACTGGTTCTCTGGGCGGTGACACATCTGATCCCCCCCCCCCCTCTGGGGTGGAATGTTTTCCTCCTCCCCATCTATATCGCCCCAAATCTAGGGCTTTTCCTCTTTTACAAGCCAATTCTAACATATGGGCTTTCACTCAACAGGTTACAAATGAGATTGCTAAAACTAAATGGAAATTTCAATCTAATACAAATTTTACGCCAGCTCAAAAACAGGCCCTACTTACCTTAAACAATGAGGATATAATTATTAAACCAGCGGATAAAGGCAGAAATTTGATAGTAATGGATAGAAATAAATGCAGAATAATGGTTATGGATATTTTGAGTAGCAAACAATGGTATAGGAGTATTCCTGGAGACTATATAGATCGAGTGACAGATAAACCTAAAAATCATATTGGTAGGGCATTCACTGATAATCTGATTGAGCAAAAAAACATATGAATTTTCAAATGTTAAAAGCCCTAAGACACCCACCATGTATACACTCCCTAAAATTCATAAACATTTGACTCCAATAATCTCTGAAAACTGGTGCCTGACAGAGCCTGCTAGCCAATTGGTGGATGAATATCTACATCCCCACCTTAGCTCTCTAAGCTCCTATATTCAGGATACTATGGACTTATTACGGGCCCTTGATGGAATTATCATTCCTGAGGAGGCACGGTTGGTGGCCATAGAAGTTGAGGCCCTCTAAGACTCAGTCCCCCACCATTTGGGGGTGCGGGTTGTGGAGGGCTTCATTTCCAAAAGAGGTGGACAGTCAGTTCACTACAATTGCTTTGTACTTGAATTGTTGGAATTTATTTTAACAGACAATGTCTTCCTGTTTGGTCGCTCCCATTTCCTCCAAGTGCAGGGGGTTGCTATGGGGACCTGGTGTGCCCCCTTCTATGCAAATATGTACCTGGGGGGATGGGAGCATGACTTATTTTCTTGTGAAGATATTGTTGAGTATACCAATAAGGTACTAATCTGGCGACGCTTCATTGATGACATATTTATTATCTGGAATGGTTCAAAAGAAGAGCTCATGGTATTTATGGAAATTTTTAAACTAAATGACCTCAATTTGAAGTTTACCATGACATGTCATCAGTAATCTTTAACCACTTTACCACCGGAGGATTTTGCTGTCTTACGTCCAGGCCACTTTTTGCGATTCGGCGCTGTGCGACTTTAACTGACAATTGCGCGGTCGTGCGACGCCGTACCCAAACGAAATTTACGTCCTTTTTTTCCCACAAACAGAGCTTTCTTTTGGTGGTATTTGATCACCTGTGCAATTTTTACTTTTTGCGCTATAAACAAAAAAATGCGTTTATTTTGAAAAAATAACAATATTTTTAACATTTTTTTTATATGAAATTCCCCCCAAAAAAGATGTAAAAAACAATATTTTTTTAAATTTTTGGCCAATTTGTTTTCTGCTACCCATGTTTGGTAAAAAAAATCACAATAAACGTATTTTGATTGGTTTGCGCAAAAGTTATTGCGTTTACTAACAAAGGGAAAGATTTCTGTCATTTTTGGTGTTTTTTATTTAACGCGTAATGGCGGCGATCTGCGATTTTTTTGCGGTACTGCGACATTGCGGCGGACAGATCGGACCCTTAACTGACATTTTTGACACTTTTGGGGTTACCAGTGACATTACTGCAGTAATCAGTGCTATAAATATGCACTGTTACTGTAAAAATGACACTGGCAGGGAAGGGGTTAATTTTATTGGAGAGGGAGGGGTTAATGTATGCCTGGTGCTTACTGACGTGTGGGGGGGGGAGGTGACTGAGTGAGCCAGGGACAGATCGGATGTCCAGCTATGCTGAACACTCCAATCTGTCACTCCCTGTCACTTGGGAGATCCGCCCGCTTGTGTTTACACAGGTGGGCGGATCTCCACACTAGATCCCCGACGATCGGGGAAGAGCGGCGGCGATCGCCGCTGCTCCACCCCTGGCCCAACTCCCGCTGTGACCGAAAACAGCGGGAGCGTGCCTCCGGGGGCGCGCAAGCGCCGCCCAGAAGGGGGAGTGTCTGACGACGTAGTACTACGTCGTCAGACAATAACGAGCCACCTTGCCGCAGTAATATTACTGTGGGCAGTGGTAAAGTGGTTAAACTTCTTGGATATACAAATTTTTGTAGATTCGGATGGAAGATTGGGTTCCTCTTTAAATAGGAAACCGTCCTCAGGGAACACAATTCTTCATGCCGCCAGTTCACACCCTTCCTCATTGGTTCAAAGTATTCCCTTTAGCCAATATTTAAGACTCAAAAGGAATTGTAGCCGCCAACAAGATTTTCAAAAAGAAGCAAAGGCCCTACAGAGTCGTTTACTCTCTAGGGTTATAGTCGATCTTGCCTTAAAAAGGCCTATCATAGAGCTAACAACCAAGACAGAGATAAAATACTACATGAGAAGAGACCCAAATCCAAAGAGTCCAATGATGTCAGACTAATTACCAGATATTCTAGCCATCACAAACAGATGCAACGAATTGTGGAAAAATATTGGCACCTAATAAAAATTGTCATTTAATGGTAGGTTGATGCTATGTTCCAATGTACTTTATTAATTGTTTGCATGCATATGTATTGCAGTAGATCAAGGTTCTTTTGGAGAATTAGTTAAGTATTTACAATTGTTACTCTTTGGCCACTAGATGGCAATATTTTTAGTTATCTGCCTTTCTGGGTGATAGGCATTCATACGGACGCGTGGGACATCATTGCAATGGGATTTAGATGGCCATTATGCCTGGCCTTGGTCTCATTGCTTTAGGTGTCCTTGGGTGAGTCCCAATGCTCAGTGCCTCTTTTCAATTCTGTCTTGGCCAGGAGCCCTGGCATTTCCATCTGACCCTATTTAGGGCTTCAGAACTTCTAAGATGGCGCCAACGGCTTCATGACGCATGCGCGATGACGCGTATTGCATCAGAGCGGGCTCCATCTTGCGCATGCACATTGGCCCAATTACACGTCCACACCTCCAACAGCATCATTGGACGCTAGGGGGTGGGGGAGGTACAAATAGGACCACGTGACTACGACTATGGAATGAGGATTAGTGTAATGAAAGACACCAAGGTAACCGTGGACCACGAGTGAACATGTAGTAATGTTTGGAAGGTTAATCATTGTCAGTAAATTACCTATTGCCTTCATGGTAGTGACTTAATGGGAATTCCAGTGGTCAGTCCCAACACCAGGAGGAAGATTTATTACTTTCTGTACTTATCAAATATTGATTGGTTTGGGTTCCACCTTGTGGCCCCACTCCACCCTGTATCAAAAGTGAAGGTAAATATAAGGCTTTATGTCCAATACATGCCCTTACTGTTAAGTGGCTGAATGACCATACTGTATTGTGATATACCATCTCCTTGGTTTGTTTGGCGGTCTAATACCTTCCCCTATGACTGCTGATGTCCCTCCACAGGCAGAATTATGATTAGAAAGCCTAGGTGTTCTTCTCAAAACACTTTAACCTGTGTATAAGCACTAATCTTTGTCATACGATTCTCCCTGGTTGATCTGCGATATGTAAGCATTTTTTTTATTTTTTTTTATTTTTTGTTGTTCATGAATTAGTATTGCTTTGATATGTAACTAAACACTTGTATTTCTTATAGTTTACATTTGTAGTTTCCATTCATCTCCTAAAGAAGCTAATACTTGATAGCAAAACATGTTGAGTTATTGGATCTACTGTACAACAATAGGTGAAATGTCTTTTTTATAATTGATGTTTTTATATTTTGTATGAATAAAAAGAATAGATTTTTATATATACATTTTTTCCTTTTTCATTCTGTGTTTTTGCACCATTTAAAAGCCACAACTCTTTAACTGCATTGTTTATGTTTAATAAAGGGGCATGGTGCTGAATGACCTGCAGACCCCCAATCTCTTTTCATATAAAAAATACAAGGCTTATCCTGAACAGTGGAGAAGCACTCAGCCTGACTCTCTTTAATTCCAGCAGCACACTGCTATTTACTGTATGTAGCTAATGTTACTACAACCCATTACAATACACGCTATGGCCACATCGTTTTGTAATAGAAATAGTTTGTTTTGGACACCTTGGACTAAAGAAACCATTTAAAATCCAGTTAAACCTGAAATTTTACTTTACGGAGAAATATATAAACCCAGTGGGTGATTAAATCTGCAGGCATACACCAAAACTCAAAAAACTGTTATGAGTGGTTCTCTTCTTAAATACTTCTGAAATGTAAAAATTTAGTTTTAGAGGTATTAACCTCTATGGGACTATAAGCATATTGGTAGTGTTGTATATTTTTTTACATTTAAAATTACCACTCAGCCCCTGACAACAAATATAGACGAGACTTGGCTTAAAATGAAAAATTACTGGCACAAAACAAGTGGCTGCATAGTTTTTCTTTTTCAGTTATGTATATCAGCATTGTCAAACCATTTGGCACTGACCAGTAAAATGTGATATTCTGTAAGCACAAGGTGGTGTAATAAAATATATGACTGCTCGGAGAAAGATGTGGTGTCTTTTCTTGGGCATATATTGGTCTGTTAAGCATTTTTCTCACACAAAGTTATTTCCTGTATAGACAGACAGCGTTTGCTACAGACGTTTCCTGAAAATATCCTGCTGGCCACTGGTATTTTCTCTGTAGCTAAATATAAAAAGTCATTTTTATTGAAGGATGTAAAAGAACTCTAAACCATTGCTTTTGCTCCCTGGGAGACTTCATGCATAATGAAGGACAGATTTAATATGTAATGATTAGTCACACTGTTTTTTGCATTATACTCTGTGTTCTGACACAAGCGCTAGGTTTACTAGAAGATCTCTTCAATTTTCCTGTTGTTGGAATGGAGTTGGCTCACAGTTGTATGTAATATAATGTGAATCATAGCAGCTATGAAGAAAAGACTTTGAGAGGTCAAACACATAGAACACCATTAAAAGGAAATGAGGAAATATCCTATTATAATATAATAGTAGTACCAAGGGAGATGCTACATCCATAGCAGCCTTTCTTAGTTACATAAGGCCTCGAAGCATGGAAATACAAGACTGCCTGCCTTAGCAAGTTGAAAAATTGTCATAGAGTTTAGTACATTTATACATACAGTGACTGAAAAAAGTATTTGATCCCCTGCTGATTATGTACCTTTGCCCACTGACAAAGAAATTATCAGTCTATAATTTTAATGGTAGGTTTATTTTAACAGTGAGAGACAGAACAACAAAAATATCCAGAAAAAACGCATTTTAAAAAAGTTATAAATGAATTTGCATTTTAATGAGTGGAATAAGTATTTGACCTCTTTGCAAAGCATGACTTAGTACTTGGTGGCAAAACCCTTGTTGGTAATCACAGAGGTCAGACGTTTCTTGTAGTTGACCTCTAGGTTTGCACACAGCTCAGGAGGGATTTTGTCCCACTTCTCTTTGCAGACCCTCTCCAAGTCATTAAGGTTTCGAGGCTGACGTTTGGTAACTCGAACCTTCAGTTCCCTCCACATATTTTCTATGGGATTAAGGTCTAGAGACTCCTTTGTTGCCTTGGCCATGTGTTTTGAGTCATTATCATACTGGAATACCCATCCACCACCCATTTTCAATGTACTGGCTGAGGGAAGGAGGTTCTTACCTAAGATTTGACGGTACATGGCCCCGTCCATCGTCCCTTTGGTGCAGTGAAGTTGCCCTGTCCCCTTAGGAGAAAAACACCCCCAAAGCATATTGTTTCCACCTCCATGTTTGAGGTTGGGAATTGTGTTCTTGGGGTCATAGGCAGCATTCCTGCTCCTCCAAACACGGTGAGTTGAGTTGATGCCAAAGAGCTTAATTGTGGTCTCATCTGCCCACAACACTTTCACCCAGTTCTCCTCTGAATCATTCAGATGTTCATTAGCAAACTTCAGACAGGCCTGTGCATGTGCTTTCTTGAGCAGGGGGACCTTGTGGGCACTGCAGGATTTCAGTCCTTTATAGCGTAGTTTGTTACCAATTGTTTTCTTAGTGATTATGTTCCCAGCTGCCTTGAGATCATTGACAAGATTCTCCTGTGTAGCTCTGGGCTGATTCCTCACCGTTCTCATGATCATTGAAGCTCCACGAGGTGAGATTTTGCATGGAGCCCCATACCGAGGGAGATCGACAGTTCTTTTGTGTTTCTTCCATTTTTGAATAATCACACCAACTGTTGTCACCCTCTCACCAAGCTGCTTGGTGATAGTCTTGTAGCCCATTCCAACTTTGTGTAAGTCTACAATCTTGTCCCTGACATCCTAAGACAGGTCTTTGGTCTTGGCCACGGTGTAGAGATTGGAATCTGATTGATTGATTGATTGCTTCTGTGGACAGGGGTCTTTTATACAGGTAACAAACTGAGATAAGGAGCACTCCCTTTAAGAGAGTGCTCTTAATTTCAGCTCAGTCATTACCTGTATAGAAGATATCTGGGAGCCATAAATCTTGCTGATTGATAGGGGATCAAATACTTTTTTCACTCGTGAAAATGCAAATCAATTTATAACTTTTTTGAAATGTGTTTTTCTGGATATTTTTTGTGGTTATTCTGTCTCTCGTTGTTAAAATAAACCTACCATTAAATTATAGGCTGTTCATTTCTTGGTCAATGGGCAAATGTACAAATTTAGCGGGGGATCAAATACTTTTTTCCCTCACTTTATTTATACAGTTATCCATGCTCTCTAAGTGTTCATATAAAAAACATAAGAAAGCCCAGAAGTAGTTCTGAGTAACCCAACCCATTCTATCACCTACCAGATTCATAAAGCTTTTGGAGATGTTACATAAGAAATCATCAAAAGTAGTAGAGATTAAGCCAGCCAATCTGCGTAGCTTGACATGTGATAGCATTGCTAGCCAAACTGTTTTTTTCCTACCTCAGATTTTTTCTTTTTTTTAACCTGTGGTGAAACACACACACACAAAAAAAGTGTACTTAAGGGGCACAAGGCTCCTGACAGGGACATAGGGTACCAATGGTCTGCCTAGGCAGAAGGCCTGGCAGACCTTGTTCTTCTAGGTCAGCCAAAGCTGACCATCAAATACTGGGCAGGGGAGGAAAGAAACAGAAGGGCACACCCCCCCCCACACCCCCCCCCCCTAGATATCCAAGACTCACACCCTTCATCTTAGTGGGAAAAAAAACACACACAAAAGTGAAAGTGACAAACAGTGGGAGAAAATAAATTAAAATAACTAAGTGGCTGTTCAATAGTGCACTTGCAGGGCCCTGAGGCCTGGAAGACAAAAAATGCCCCTGACTTAGCCAAAAGGCCCAGCCCGTAAAGGCACAGAAAATGTTTAAGTGACTGTGACCATGTGTCTGTTCACTCAGTCGGGTCCCACACCCAAGTGTTACTATTAACAAGGTACTCCTCCTGGGATAAACCCTATCCTGGGTTAAAATGGAGGGTCAAAGCTTCCTAAATCTGTATTCCATGATCTCCAAAAATAAAACAAAGATACTCTCATTGATATTTACTATCTTTACTTCCACTCTATTCAAACACAAATATTGCTTATCATGAACTTCGTCAATGCAACAAAACAGACAAAAGCATGCCCCCCACCTTACAAGAATGAGGGATGCATTATGGTGCAAATTATTTAGGCAGAGAAAACACCCCTTTCACTTCCCCTTTAGGCATACCATGAAGAACCTGTAAGCAAACAATGATTGGTTATACTGACAGGTGCTTTTTTCATTACTACTTTTACTTTATGCTAGTTTTTTAAACTAACAAGTGCCATAATTTAGATGTTAGATATAAGGTTTAGTGCATAATTTTTTTTTTTTTTTTTTTTATCGTTGAACAATACATTTTATAGTTTTATACATTAGATTTGGTTTCAAAAGAAGGACATAACCCCCATATAAGAGACAGTTAAAAAAAAAAGAAAAAAGAATACGCAGCACATTAGTGAAAAAACTGGCAGTCATCCTTGATCGAAATTCTGCCGGTCCATCTTTAGTCTTCCCGATTAACCTCTGTCGAACAGGACTGTTGGAAAACATTTGTTGTTCAGTGGGCTTGCATTGTGCCATATTATTCTGACAGCAGGGAGAATTCTACCATTTTCTTTTTGATCAGCCCTAAAGCCCAACAAACTGTCTATGGCCAGCATTAGCTTTAACTATTTTTCTACATGCAGAAAAATCATCAGTATCACACTAAAAATGAGCCATAGAAGCGCATACATATCTTTCAAAATTCTAAAAAATAAAATGTCAAAAAATATCTGAGCATAAAAATTCCTACAAATAAATGAATCCTCCAAATAAGTGTGACACACTGGTGTATAATCTTGCAGAAAAAGAAGCACTTTGAATCCACCACAAAAGTGATAAAATGTACCCTTCTTCCTTAAGAGGAACACTCACCAAACCAAATTGCCCCCCATTCTCTTGAGTAGGCAATAGCGCTTTAACAGTTGTTCGACTCCACTTAGGAATTTCCAAATCACCTCTCCACCTTCCTTATATCATTAGCTCTCATCAATCATATGTAGCACTGTCCCCGTAGGGCTTGCTGTGTGACGACTTCTTGGGCTTCCTCTGATTACCTGCAGAGAGTCATTTAAGAGTAGTTCACGCATTCATCCTTACTCCCAATGGCTCATTAATCAATAAACAGTCCAGGGATTTTGCTTTTGTTTTTTGTATTTATTGTGGAACTTGGATGGAAGAAGGGAATAGTGGGATACTTCAACTTAAACTATTTACAGTTGATAAGGACAACTCTCAATTGGCCTTACCAGGTTACTTTTGGAAGCAGTCACACTGTTTTAACCATACTGCCAGGTGTATGGAAAGGGTTAAGTCTTCTTGCTCTCTCTCTCTCCAGCAACAGACTTGGTGAACTACTTTATCTACAGGACACTCTCTAGCATCACCTTTACTGACACCCATCCACTGACTCTTCTAGCTGAAAGGAATGCCCCCCCCCCCTCAGGACAGACCCCTTGACACAGATCTGTACTCCCTGTATGTAGAATCAGATCCTTTCGAGTGTCTTCCTTCCAGTCAGCTCTGCAGGACCTCAGGGTTCAGTTCAGTTCAGTTCAGTTCAGTTACAGAGAAGGAGGAGGCAGCCACCACTCCCTTCGGGGGTCCACTCTCCAGCTGAAAGACCCGGAGCACATGTGCCCTTGGCATTTATACAGTATCCCAGCATGCACCATCACACTTTCTTCTGCCAATCACCAGGGCTGTACTAAATGCCTGTGCACTCATTTGTCAGGTTTCCTCCCACTGTCCAATATGCCTCCCTATTGGACCAGTGTGAAACACTTCAGACAAACTGAGCTGCACCTGAGCACCATGAGCAGACCCCATTAGCAGATCCTGCTCTCTGGTAGGCAGAGAACAATATAGATTTACCTGGCAATATTTCTGATAAGCAGAAAAGATTCAAAACTATACTCTCTCTCTCTCGCACCTACCTAGGAGGGTGCTACACATATGTGAAAAAAGATAGAAAGTTCCTGACACAGACATTCATGTCATTTCTACTTTCCCTCTTTCTTGTTTTTGACTTAGCTTTCTTCAAATTTGGGAACTACACTTTCTGTGCTCATAAGGGAACAGAAAAAATCTCCTTTATAATCTCTATCTCTCCAATATTGAGTAATGTTAGATTGTTGGCAGGTGGGGATCTTCTCCACCCAGCAGATGGCGCCTTGCCGCCTAGGGATGGAGTGGAGACCAAAGAGGAAGTTGTTCCTCTGCAACCTCCTTTGGTCTCAAAGGAGAGATAGCTGTCCAATTGGATGATGCACTTCCAGTGACCTTCTGCTGCCATCTTGGTTGAGGGCAGTGCTAATAGTAGTGCCCTACAGATTTGGCGCTCATTGCGCAAGTGGGGCGGAACCCCATCTGGCAGGAACAGAATACTAGAGTCAGGGAAAAGGTTCTGTCACCTGCTGGTGTGATCAGAAATGTGTGGACTGCCACAGAGAATGTCAGGTACAAATTCAGTGTAAAAGAATATATTTCTTTTAAAATAAATGAACAAAATAAATGTAAACGCACCTCCAAAAAACCAAACTGTATGAAACAAACCAGGGAACCAAACAAAAAGTGACACACAATGCACAACTGCCTAAACCAAATATATACAGCAAATAGAGAATCATAACAGAGGGTAACAATCCTAAGACAGGACAGGGAGAGGGTAACAGGAGACGGAGAGAGAAGGAGGGAAGGGATCAGGCTGCAAGGTTGGGATCAGGGTTTCAGGTACAGGAAACAAGATGCAAGATACAGGAACACTGGGACACAGATCAGGGGCACATAGAGACAACACCAAGGCAACAAGAGAAGGACAGACAGGACTTAAATATACTTTCTGCAACGACCATCAGGTGATGACTAATGATATGAGCTTCTGGCTGCTGAGAGACACTCGCTGGTGGACGCTGGAACTGAAGCCTATGGATCTGGGAGTCACAGTGCCACCAGCAGGTGAGCCCAATCCTGACATTACCCCCCCCCCCCCCCCCAGGGAGCAGCCCCCTGGACGCTCCAAACAGCCATAGCTAAACCAGTCCATAAAAGACAGTCATCTGTTACACAAGTTCAGAGCAAAAGTTCCTCGTAGCCTAAAGAAGTGCTGGGTTCCAAGCAAGATGCCCCATAGAAACAACACACTGCCAGAGGGACTCAACCAAGGCAACCGTCAAACGAATCTCAGACCCAGGTAGCAGGTAACCCAAATAAGGCATGTGAGGACTCAGAGCTTTCAGACCCATTAGCAGGTGGACACATAGCCTTTTCATGACAATCAAACTGAGCAGCTGGTATTGAGTCAGTGGTACCTGGCTGGGTGGTAGGTAGAAGATAACTAAGATCAGGCTGGTCAATGGTAAGAGGATCATCAGAGGCAGTCTGGACATCGAGCATGGGACCATCAGGCTAGACATCTGGCACCAGATCAGAGGCAGGAAGGCGGGTCGTCAGACAGCAGATCATCATGAGTAGACTTGTCATTGAGCAGCAGACCATCAGAGGCAGGCAGGTTGTTGGGGACAGGATGCCCAGAGGCAGGCTAGGCATTGGGCACCAGCCCCTTTGGCTGGGCAGCAGACACCAGGTCATCAGGCTGGGCAGCAGGCACTGGGTCAACATGCTAGGCAGCAGGCACAAGGTCATCAGGCTGGGCAGCAGGCACCAGGTCATCAGGCTGGGCAGCAGGCACCAGGTCATCAGGCTGGGCAGCAGGCACCGGAACATCAAACTGGGCAGCAGACACCGAAACATCTAGCTGGGCAGCAGGTACCAGAAAATCAGGCTGGGCAGCAGGCACTGGACCATCAAGCTGGGAAGCAGGCACCTGACCATCAAGCTGGGAAGCAGGCATCGGACCATCAAGCTGGGCAAAAGGCATCGGAACCTCAGGCTGGTCAGCAGGCACGGAACATCATGCTGGGAAGCAGGCACTGAAACATCAGGCTGGGTAGCAGGCACTGGAACATCAAGCTGGGCAGCAGGCACCAGAACATCATGCTGGGCAGCAGGCCCTGGAACATCAAGCTGGGCAGCAGGCACATGAACATCAAGCTGAGCAGCAGGCACCAGGACATCAGGTTGGGCAGCAGGCAGAGGCACATCAGGCTGGGCAGCAGGCACTGGCACATCAGGCTGGGCAGCAGGCACCAGCACATCAGGCTGGGTAGCAGACACTGGCACATCAGGCTGGGCAGCAGGCAGAGGCTCATCAGGCTGGGCAGCAGGCAGAGGAACATCAGGCTGGGCAGCAGGCAGAGGAAAATCAGGCTGGGCAGCAGGCAGAAAATTATTGGCTGAACATCACCAAACAACATCCTGCCCTGATCAACTAGGGAATAAGCAAGACCAGGTCTGGACTGCGACAATAAATAGGCCCGGGCATTTTAGATTTAGCTGCCATTTTTTCGGTGCCCCAAGGAGAGCAGCAATGCGGCGCGCACAGCGAAGAGTGGGCTTGGCTAAATTGTGTTAACAGTGGGTGGGGCTTTTAAAGGACATGGTTAAATAAAACAAAAGCAACTTGGCTCCACAAATTTGCCTATTGGCCACCCGGGGTGATTGTGCTGCATCTAGGTGGACGGAGGAGAAGAGGGGACAGGAAGGGTAAAGGAGCCAGGTGGACAGAGGAGAGAGGGGATGCAGCCAGGTAGCCAGAAGGACAGAGACAGCTGGAAAGAGGAGAGGAGGGGATGCAGCCAGGTTCATAGGAGAACAGAGGCAGGTGGACAGAGGAGAAGGGGAATGAAACCAGGTAGCCAGAAAAACGGAGCTAGGTGGACAGAGGAGAGGATGGGATGCAGCCAGGTGAATAGGAGGATGGAGCCAGGTGGACAGAGGAGAGGGGAATGCAGCCAGGAAACCTTAAAAACTGAGCTAGGTGGACAGAGGAGAGGAGGGGATGCAGCCAGGTGGAAGAGGAGGACGGAGCCAGGTGGACAGAAGAGAGGAGGGGATGCAGCCAGGTGAATGGGAGGACTGAGCCAGGTGGACAGGGGAGAGGGGGAATGCAGCCAGGTGGATTGGAGGATGGAGCCAGGTAGACAGAATAGAGGGGGAATGCAGCCAGGTAACCAGGAAGATGGAGCCAGTTGGACAGAGGAGAGGGGGATGCAGCCAGGTGGCCGGAGCCAGGTGGACAGAGGATGCAGCCAGGTGGAGGGGATTTTGGAGCCAGGTGGAAAGGGGAAAGGGAGAATGCAGCCAGGTGGACAGGGGCAAGGGGGATGCAGCCAGGTGAAGGGGATGATGGAGCCAGGTGGACAGGGGAGAGGGAGGATGCAGCCAGACGGACAAGGGAGGGGGGATGCAGCCAGGTGGACAGGGGATAGGGGGGATGCAGCGAGGTGGAAGGGATGTTGGAGCCAGGTGGACAAGGGCAAAGGGGGATTCAGCCAGATTGACAAGGGAGAGGGGGGATGCAGCACGGTTGACAAGGGAGAGGGGGGATGTAGCCAGGTGGAGGGGATGTCTGAGCCAGGCAAACAGGGGAGAGGGGGGATGCAGCCAGGTAGACAGGGGAGAGGGAGGATGCAGCCAGGCGGACAGGGGAAAGGGGGGGATGCAGCCAGGTGGACAAGGGAGAGGGGGGATGCAGTCAGGTGGACATGGGGGATACAGCCAGGTGGAGGGGATGTTGGAGCTGAGTGGACAGGGGCGAGGGGGGATGCAGCTAGGTGGAGAGCATGTTGGAGCCAGGTGGACAGGGGCTAGGGGGGATTCAGCCAAGTTGACAGGGAAGAGGGGGGATTCAGCCAGGGTGACAGGGGAGAGGGGGGTTGCAGCCAGGTGGACTGGTTACACATCAGTAATAAAGTCTGGTCCTCCTATGGAAGCCTTCATTCCCCTAATATCCCCGGTGCCCCCATCCCCAGCGCCCCCACCCCACCCCCTCCTCCCCACTTGATAAGATCTTACCTTGGGGATATGTAATATAATCAGTGGCATTTTCACTCCAGATCCCTCCACGTGTCAGCAGCTGCGCCATTCTGTGTCACTGTGACACCTGTCCCAAGATCAGAAGATGGGGCCTCCTAACAGGCTGTGAGTCACAGTCCAAACAAGAAAGGCCTCCTCCAGCTCCTCCCCCATCACAGGTCAGCTAAGGTCTAATTTCTGCCTCCCCGGGCCCGATGGCCAGCTGCAGAATTGCTAGGTGTCCGTGAAATTAATGGGCGGTCACGGACTTGATGGGCGGCCATGCTCGCACGATCTTAAGGGGCAGCTCAGCTTTGGGCCCCTCAAGACAAGTGGCCTGGCGGTCCCGGGACCCCGGCCATATACCCAGTGTGCGCTATGACCAGTCTGAGCCTGAGCAAGACTAATACATTCTAACAGCTGGTCACTGGCCCACTCCTTTAATTTCTGGCAGCAGTATTCCTTTTCCTCTGTCACTAGCAAAGACAATTATACAACCTCCTCAGGATGCATCTTGCCACACACACACACAAAGCCAAGATGGCTTCCCTGTGCAGCCACTTCTGGTCAGGACTGGCCTTGGTGTTATGTCAGCTGCTGGTGTGACCAGAAATGCGTGGACTGCCACAGAGAATGTCAGGCACAAATTCAGTGTAAAAGAATATAATTTATTTAAAAATAAGTGAACAACATAAATGTAAACGCACCTCAAACAAGGGAACCAAACACATAGTGACACACAATGCACAACTCCCTAAACCAAATATATATATATAGCAAATAGGGAATGCAAGCGTAATCGTAAAAGAGCCAGGGTCATACACAGGAGTTCAAGCAGAGGAAACTGGGAGCAAAATAGGACAGGGAGAGGGAAACAGGCAGGGCCAGACTGGCCTACTGGCATACCGGGAAATTTCCCGGAATGCCGGCAAATCCCCCTGCCAAGGGGCTGACCGAACGCCAGCGGCGGCCAGCCCAACATGTACACTGCGCATGCCATTTTGCCATTCTCAGGCAGAGGGCACATGCACAATGACGTGCGGCACCGGGTGGCACCATTTTTAAATGTAAGGCTCCTTGGGGATGGGTAAGTAAGACCCCTGCACAGCCTCTGCATATCCTGCACCATGCCCTCAGCCCTGCATCATGCCCTCAGCCCTGCATCTCCTGCAGCTTGACCTCAGCCCTGCTTCTCCTGCACCATGCCTGCAGCTTCTGCATCTCCTGCATTTCCTGCCCCATGCCTGCTGCCCCTGCATCTCCGGCACCATGCCCTCAGCCCCTGCATCTCCTGCACCATGCCCGCAGCCCCTGCCTCTCCTGCACCATGCCTGCAGCCCCTGCATCTCCTGCACCATGCCCGCAGCTCCTGCATCTCCTGCCCCATGCCCGCAGCCCCTGCATCTCCTGCACCATGCCCTCAGCCCCTGCATCTCCTGCACCATGCCCACAGCCCCTGCCTCTCCTGCACCATGCCCGCAGCCCCTGCCTCTCCTGCACAATGCCCGCAGCCCCTGCATCTCCTGCCCCATGCCCACAGCCCCTGCATCTCCTGCACCATGCCCTCAGCCCTGCATCTCCTGCACCATGCCTGCAGCCCCTGCCTCTCCTGCACCATGCCCACAGCCCCTGCATCTCCTGCACTATGCCCGCAGCTCCTGCATCTCCTGTACTATGCCCGCAGCTCCTGCATCTCCTGTACTATGCCCTCAGCCCTGCATCTTCTGCACTATGCCCACAGCCCTGCATCTCCTGCACCATGCCCGCAGCCTCTGCATCTCCTGCACCATGTCCGCAGCCCCTGCATCTCCTGCACCATGCCCGCAGCCCCTGCATCTCCTGCCCCATGCCCGCATCCTCTGCATCTCCTGCACCATGCCCTCAGCCCCTGCATCTCCTGCACCATGCCCTCAGCCCCTGCATCTCCTGCACCATGCCCGCAGCCCCTGCCTCTCCTGCACCATGCCCGCAGCCCCTGCCTCTCCTGCACCATGCCCGCAGCCCCTGCATCTCCTGCCCCATGCCCACAGCCCCTGCATCTCCTGCACCATGCCCTCAGCCCTGCATCTCCTGCACCATGCCTGCAGCCCCTGCCTCTCCTGCACCATGCCCACAGCCCCTGCATCTCCTGCACTATGCCCGCAGCTCCTGCATCTCCAGTACTATGCCCTCAGCCCTGCATCTTCTGCACTATGCCCACAGCCCTGCATCTCCTGCACCATGCCCGCAGCCTCTGCATCTCCTGCACCATGTCCGCAGCCCCTGCATCTCCTGCACCATGCCCGCAGCCCCTGCATCATGCCCGCAGCCCCTGCATCTCCTGTACTGTGTCCACAGCCTTTGCATCTCTTGTACCAAGTCCGCAGTCCCTGCATCTCCTGTAATGTGTCTGCAGCCTCTGCATCTCCTGTACCGTGCCTGCAGCCCCTGCATCTCCTGTACCATGTCTGCAGCCCCTGCATCTCCTGTACCATGTCTGCAGTCCCTGCATCTCCTGCCCCATGCCCTCAGACATGCATCTCCTGCCCCATGCCCTTAGCCCTGCATCTCCTGTACCATGCCCTCAGCCCTGCATCTCCTGCACCATGCCCTCAGCCCTGCATTTTCTGCACCATGCCCGCAGCCCAGAAACTCCTGCACCATGCCTGCAGCCCCTGCCTCTCCTTCACCATGTCCGCAGCCTCTGCATCTCTGGCACCATGCCCGCAGCTTCTTTCTCTCCTGTACCATTCCTGCAGCCTCTGCATCTCCTGCACCATGTCCTCAGCCCCTGCATCTCCTGTACCATGTCACAGCCCCTGCATCTCCTGTATCATGTCCGCAGCCTCTGCATCTTCTGTACCATGCCTGCAGCCTCTGCATCTCTCTTACCATGTCCGCTGCCCCGGCATCTCCTGTACCATGTCTGCAGCCCCTGCATCTCCTGTACCATGTCCGCAGCCCCTGCATCTCCTGTACCATGCCCACAACCCCTGCATCTCCTGTACCATACCTGCAGCCCCTGCATTTCCTGTACTATGTCCACAGCCTCTGACATGTCCTCCTGTACCGTGTCTGCAGCCCCTGCATCTCCTGAACCATGCCTGCAGCCCCTGCATCTCCTGTACCATGCCAGCAGCCGCTGCATCTCCTGTATCATGCCTGCAGCCGCTGCATCTCCTGTACTATGGCCACAGCCTCTGACATCTCCTGTACGATGCCCACACAGCCTATGACCACCTCCTGTACCATGTTGGCACTTTTACCACTTTTAACCAGAATTTGCTCATATATATATATATATACCGTATATATATATATATATATATAAGCCCTATATGCTTTGATATCTGTCTTATCCATGAAACACTCTTCAAATGTGCTTTAACCACTTAAGCCCCGGAAGATTTTCGCCCCTTCCTGACCAGGCCCTATTTTGCGATTCGGCACTGCGTGACTTTAACGGACAATTGCACGGGCGTGCGACTCTGTACCCAAATTAAATTGATGTACTTTTTTTCCCACAAACAGAGCTTTCTTTTGGTGGTATTTGATCACCTGTGCGATTTTTTGATCATGCGCTATAAACAAAAAAAAGAGCGACAATTTTGCAAAAATAACAATATTTTTCACATTTTTTTATATGAAATTCCCCCCAAAAAAATGTAAAAATCGAAATTTTTTAACATTTTAGGCCAATTTGTTTTCTGCTACATATGTTTGGTAAAAAAAATTGCAATAAGCGTATTTTGATTGGTTTGCGCAAAAGTTATTGCGTTTACTAACTAAGGGAAATATTTTTGTCATTTTTATTGTTTTTATTTTTTAACGAGTAATGGCGGCGATCTGCTATTTTTTTTGCGGGACTGCGACATTGCAGCGGACAGATCAGACCCCTGACTGACATTTTTGACACTTTTGGGGGTACCAGTGACATTACTACAGTAATCAGTGCTATACATATGCACTGCTACTGTAAAAATGACACTGGCAGGGAAGGGGTTAACTTTATTGGAGAAGGAGGGGTTAAGTGTGTCCCTAGGGGCGTGCTTCTCACTGTGAAGGGATGTAGCTGTTTGTGTAACTACAGAGATATACGATTCTACATAGCAGGACCGTTTGATCTCTGCACTTACACAGGGGAGAATGACAGGCGGCTTTGTTTACATAAGCCGCCTGCCTTTTTCCCTCTGTAACGAACGATCGCGAGTGACCGGTAGTGATTTCGGGAACAAAAAATGTAATGTTCGCGAACAGCAAATGCGAAGTTCCGCAAATGTTCGCGAATCGGCGAACATTGCGAACCGCCATAGACTTCAATAGGCAGGCGAATTTTAAAACCCACAGGGACTCTTTCTGGCCACAATAGTGATGGAAAAGTTGTTTCAAGGGGACTAACGCCTGGACTGTGGCATGCCGGAGGGGGATCCATGGCAAAACTCCCATGGAAAATTACGTAGTTGACGCAGAGTCGGGTTTTAATCCATAAAGGGCATAAATCACCTAACATTCCTAAATTGTTTGGAATAACGTGCTTTAAAACATCCAGTGTGTGTATACGATCAGGTATGATGTTGTATCGATCAGGTAGTGTAAGGGTTACTCCCGCTTGACAGTGACAGACCAAACTCTGACAGACCAAACTCCCCGTTTAACGCACCGCAAACATCCGCAAACAGACCAGAACCGACCAAAATGGGACAGGAACTGGGCTTTAAGGGTTAGGGTTAGGGTTAGGTTTAGTGTTAGGGTTAGGGGGTTAAGTTTAAGGTTAGAGGGTTAGGGTTAGGATTAGGGTTAGGGCTAGGGTTAGGTTTAGGGTTAGGGTTATTTTTATGGCTAGGCTTAGAGGGTTAGGGTTAAGGTTAGAGGGTTAGGGTTATGGTTATGGTTAGAGGGTTAGGGTTAGGTTTAGTGTTAGGGGATAAGGTTAGGGTTACGGTGAGATACTTAGGGTTAGAGTTTTTTTTTTTTTTAATTTTTCCAATAATTGGCTCTCTATCAAAAATGAGAAATTTTTAAGAACTTTTTTTGTGTGATTTCGTGTCTGGGGGGTCTAAAAGGTGTACCTGTGAAGTTTCAGCTCTGTAGCATGTCCAGAACCAGAAAAAAAGATAATTTTTCAGTAGAGCAGGGATGGTGGGACCCTCCTTTTACACCTATATGATCTTTTTTCTTCTGGTTCTGGGCATGCTACAGAGCTGAAACTTCACAGGTACACTTTTTAGACCCCCCCCCCCCCCCCCCAGACACTAATCCCAAAAAAGTAATGCCTGCCTCCAAAAATGCCTGATAAATATATAGAAAAAATAAATAAAAGCAGACTGAAATACCAGCCCTAAAAAGGGCTTTTTGGGGTGCTGTCAGGATGCTGTCCTTACAGCAGGAGTGGACACAGAACACTGGCCTAGCTAATGATTTCCCTATCAATTCAGCAGCAAAAACAGCCCTCTCCCTGCTCTAACTAACTCTGCAGCTTCAGAATGAATCTAAGATGGATGCTGCCCTTGCTTTTTTATAGGAGGTGGGAGGGTCTGGGAGGGAGGGTATGCTGATTGGCTGGAATGTGTCTGCTGACTGTGAGGTACAGGGTCAAAGTTTGCTCAATGATGATGTATAGGAGGCGGTACAGGGTCAAAGTTTGCTCAATGATGATATATAGGAGGCGGACCGAACATCGCATATGTTCGCCCGCCGAGGCGAACGCAAACATGCAAAGTTCGCCAGCGAACAGTTCGGGACATCTCTAGTGACCGGCAGACACCGGGTCCGCCGGTCACACGCGCGGGGAAGTTAGGGAGCGAGCGGGGGCGGGAGCGCGCCTCTGGCGGCGCGCACTCGCCCCCTAGAGCCTCACAGGCTAGTGACGTACCCCTACGTCACTTTGCCTGTGAGGGGCTGACTGCCGCTGTAAATAGTCGTGCGGCAGTCGGCAAGTGGTTAAAATGCAAGGTTTTTCCCTTTTATGAACAAGAAAATAATGATGTTATGCTGTTGGGCAGGTATAGTAATGCTATGGGGCTGGTATGAAATTATTTCCAGGGCTGAATTTTATTCCCAGTCTAGCCCTGGTAACAGGAGACGGAGAGCAGGGTCATAGGGACATTCTCTGGGTCAAGCAACGGTAAGCATGATGCAAGATACAGGACCAATGGCACACAGGTCAGGGGCACAGGGAGACAACACCAAGGCAACAAGAGAGGAACAGACAGGACTTAAATATACTTCCTGCAATAAGCATCAGGTGATGACTAATGATATGAGCTTCTGGGTGCTGAGAGACACCTGCTGGTGGATGCTGGAACTGCAGCCTATGGATCTGGGAGCCACAGTGCCACCAGTAGGTGAGCCCTATCCTGACAGGTTCCATTACAAGTAGGACCATAGTAGTAGGACACCACTGTGTGCTGCAGTCAGCATCAATCTCCAGTATCTCCTCTACCACCCCCTCCAGCAAATGCCGCTCCAGTAAGACCCATTTAGTTGGTACTGTGTCCACTGTGCCTAAGGAAACTCCGCTGCACAACTGCACTCGTTTGCAACCTCAAAGTAGCAGCCAGCCACCTATACTGCTCTACTGGTTTGTGAAAGTTTTTCAACCTGTTACTTGAAGTTACTGAACCTGTCACTGAAATTTACTGAGTCTGTTGATCAGTATTACTGCACCTGTTAAGCTGGATACACATTGTATATTTTTTCTTGCTCAATTTCTTTTAGATTAACCTTCAACTATGTAGTGCAATGGCCTGCCTGATTGCATACAAATTGTAAGTGTTTAGGTTTGACCTCAAATTATACGGTAGATCTAAAGGAAAGTTGTACGAGAAAATTGTACAAAAACTGTATCGTGTGTAACCAGTTGTACTGAGTGCACCTGGACTTGCCACCCTTAGGGATACTACAACCGCGTAAGACAAAGCTGCTAATGTTTACTTTGGTGCTCTGCAAGTGTAACTAGTTCACTTTAACTAGTAAATAACTAGCACACTATTTATTTACTTGATAAAGTTTTTATTGTATATGCACACAATATGCAAAGATTGTACTGTATGTTCTATAGGGTTTGTTTAATTGTTTCCTCTGTTATCTGGTGAGTGTAAGGTGGGTAAAGTCTTATTAACCACTTTACCACTGGAGGATTTTCCTGCTAAAAGACCAGGGTTTTTTTTGCGATTTTTTACTGCGTGACTTTAACGGACAAATGCGCGGTCGTACGATGCTGTACCTAAACTAATTTCACGTCCTTTTTTTCCCACAAACAGAGCTTTCTTTTGGTGGTATTTGATCACTTGTGCGATTTTTTGATCACACGCTATAAACAAAAAAAGAGCGTAATTTTTGCAAAAATAACAATATTTTTCACTTTTTTTTTATATGAAATTCCCCCAAAAAAAATGTAAAAATCAAAATTTTTTAACATTTTTGGCCAATTTGTTTTACGCTACCTATGTTTGGTAAAAAAAATCGCAAAAAGCGTATTTTGATTGGTTTGCGCAAAAGTTATTGCGTTTACTAACAAAGGGAAAGATTTTTGTCATTTTTGGGGTTTTTTTTTTTAACGAGTAATGGCGGCGATCTGCGATTTTTTTTGCGGTACTGCGACATTGCGGCGGACAGATCGGACCCTTGACTGACATTTTTTACACTTTTGGGGGTACCAGTGACATTACTGCAGTAATCAGTGCTATATATATGCACTGTTACTGCAAAAATGACACTGGCAGGGAAGGGGTTAACAGTATTGGACAGGGAGGGGTTAAGTGTGTCCTAGGGGCGTGCTTCTAACTGTAGTGGGACATGGCTATTGGTGTAAAAACAAAGATCAACGGTTCTACATAGTAGAACCGTCTGATCTTCATTTTTACACAGGGAGAACAGACAGGCGGCTTGTTTACATAAGCCGCTCTGTCTTTCTCCCGCTGTACCGGCGATCGTAGTGTGACCGCCGGACATCGGGTCCGCCAGTCACACTCCCGCACTTCTCCGTGAACGAGCCTCGGCGGGCGCGCGCCTCGGCGGGCGCGCGCTCGCCCGCTATTGGCTCTAGAAGGAGTGACAGGCGAGTGACGTAGATCTACGTCACTCTGCCTGGCCCGGGGCCGACTGCCGCAGTAAATATACTGTGCGCAGTCGGCAAGTGGTTAAATAAAGCTTTGTGTTATCTCAAGACAAAGTGCAGACTTGTTCCTTTCCAGTCACCTAAGGAGTTTCTGTTCACTACAAGGAGCACATTACCACCTTGCATGACCTCATGACGTAAATTTTAATGAGAAACCAAAAATTCCGTCTCAGTTCAGGTACCCTTTCAGTCAGCCTATTCATATTACCATGACAGATAGAAATGCATGTAGGGTACTTTGTCAGATGGTATAGTGCTCGTAATTATGAAATTACAGATTACATACTTGTAGACAGGTGCAGTCTATTTTCTCAACTGCAGGTGGCGATCAACCACAGCAGTGCAGAGAGTGAAGAAGTCAAACCTCTATGGTGTCGTGGGTCACTGGGGCAGTGATCTGGTTGGATGTTGACAGCCTATGTGACTCTGCTGGCTATTTTAGGCCAGGCTGAATCTATTTAGGACCCTTGGTCCTGGCTTTGGCGCTCATTTAGCATGTGGGTAGTGTAGGGACAGATCACCTGTCTGTCAGGGACATCAATAGCGGAAGGAAAGGGTTCTAGATGAATAGGGAAAGCCTAGGGATCCACACTCTTCCTGGAAGCCTCCCCACTTTGCCAAGGATGGCTAGGCTACATTCTGCCCCTTAGGACAGACGCTGTCAGTTCAGCTGCAATCTGCTCTGCTACAATCTGTTTGTTAATCCGTGAGTGTTCTTGGTCGGGCTGCCTTCCCGCCAGGCTTGTTATGAACTGTTATACTATGAATACAATACAAGTTCTTTCTTTTCCATCTGGACTGTGTGTTTGTTACTGCTGCCATACCATGCTGCACCCACCCACATACTGTGAAGGATAATAATCATTTATTATTTAAAATTTCATAGCTTTGATCATATTATTTTCAGAGGAGCCATATGTCATTGTATCTATGTATTTATATGTAACATTCCATTAAATGTATGTCAGATGGGTGCAACTTGACAATACTTTTATTTTTTTAATTGCAACCCTAAATAATATTAATTTTTGTTCTATACATTTTTTAGGTATACATGAGAAACACAAAGCGATTGCTGGGTTTTTCTTTCTGTAAATGCTACTTGTCTACCTTGCACTCTTTGAGTCACTGACCTGGAATATGCAAATCAAGGGTTCTGTCTTTTCTTTAAATTTTCTGGCCTGCATTCTTGCTCCATGTTAGTGGGTCGGCATAAAAGCCAGGCAACTAGCATTTCCAGAAACAGCTCAACAATGGCAGCACCCATTTTTAACTCACGGTAGGATAGCTGCGTATGGTAGCTGCCATTGCTCATTTTTCATTTGCATGACTGGTTTCAATACTTATAGTATGTAATCTAGCGCATGTATTCAAATAAGGCCTTCCAAATTTGCCTTGACTTGCCTAATCTACCACCACCTTCTAATCCCTTTTTTTTTTGTATATTCTTTTTTTTACTTTTTTTAATTGCCAAACAGCAATTTTACATTGATCCCAATGGGCAACGTTGACGGTTAAACGTGCTTTGACCAACTCTACCAATGCCCAAAAGGAAGATAATTGGGGTTTTAAATGGGCTTAAAAACACAGAATTTCCAAAAAGAAAAATATATGCATATAAAAACTTTCTGTATTTATTTGTACACTTTTTAAAAACAATTGCAAATCCATCATCCTTCAATATAGAAATTACATATTACACATTCAAATATTGTCATAGACAGTCCCTCTACTTACAGAGATCATCTCCCTTTACTCAATACATAATGTATAACACTTAGTGCACAGATAAAATTCATTGAATTTTCACAGATATCTCCTATCTTTACGCGTTTCACACCTCCAGCCTAAATAGGAGAATAAGGGAAGAAGGACTTTAAACTGGTTGTGAACCTCAAACATGCAATATGAAAAAAAAAAACATTAATCCATGCTGTGTACTTGCCTCTCTCCAAAGCTCTGAGTATCATTTCTCTCTGCTGTAGATAGATTAGGATAGATATTAAACTCCAGGTTTTCTCTTTTTTTTACTGTATTTGTCCTCACTGGGAAGCTCAGCACTCTCTGTTTGTCTGGTGTCCATTGTATCAGGTACAGGAGATGATGGGTAAGATAAAATAGAATGGTCATTGGTACGGCAGGAGATGGAAAATCTTTCAATGGAGACACCTGTTGCTATGTGTTAACGTGGATTACTTTGCACATTGACATGCATTTTGTTAAGGCAGCCCATTCATTATGAACCAACACACCACAACCAATCAAAAAATGCACCCTTTTATAGCAGTGGGCCACAATGTGCAGTATGTAAATTGTGGTGTGCTGCACTGTGCTGTCCACTCTTCTGTACAGTGAGTTGAGGTGGTATCAATAAATTGCATTCCAATACACCACACATTCCAATACACCAGAGCAGGAACATCACAGGAATGTGTGTAGCCTTTTCCTTTTACTTTCTGTTGGGTCTCTGGGACAGCTAGAGAAGGGAAATCTCCCTGATGAAACACAGACAGTCAAAAAGAAATCCTAACATGGATCCCAACCATTCCATTCTCTACCCAAAACTAAAATACAAGTTCTAACTATACACAAACCTTCATGGAAATATACACTATATTACCAAAAGTATTGGGATGCCTGCCTTTACATGCAGGGGGTTTAATACATGCGTAGGTTTCAATATTGAGTTGGCCCACCCTTTGCAGCTATAACAGCTTCAACTCTTCTTGGATGACTGTCCACAAGGATTAGGAGTGTGTCTATTGGAATGTTTGACCATTCTTCCAGAAGCACATGTGTAAAGTCAGGCACTGATGTTGGAGAGAAGACTTGGCTTGCAGTCTGCGCACTAATTCATCCCAAAGGGGTTCTATTGAGTTGAGGTCAGGACTCTGTACAGGCCAGTCAAGTTCCTCCAACCCAAACTTGCTCATCCATGTCTTTAAAGACCTTGTTTTGTGCACTGGTGTGCAGTCATGTTGGAACAAGAAGGGGCCATCTCCAAACTGTTCCCACAAAGTTGGGAGCATAAAATTGTCCAAAATGTCTTGGTATGCTGACATCTGAAGATTTCCTTTCACTGGAACTAAGGGGCAAAGCCCAACCCCTCAAAAACAACCCCACACCATCAGGGCCGGATTAAGAGCATCATGGGCTTGGTGCTGAGGATTTTGAAGGGCCTTAAGGGCCGTGCCTTGGCATGCACCCAGAGGAGGAAGGGTGCAGCCACGCATGCCTAATTCAACATGGGATGCTGTCTCTGAAGCCCATAAACACATCCATGCATCGGCAACTGTCCCTCCTTGTCCGTCCTTCGTGCTGTGTGGGGAGGGTCTGAGGGAGCTGCCTGGGGAAGCGAGCATAGAAGCCAGACTTCTGTGTTTACAAGTGACAGAAGAGCGGTAACAGTGAATATGGCCAACCCGGGGCCTATATAAAAGGTAGGGGCCTGGAGCTGCAGCTCCAATAGCCCCTACATTAATCTGGCCCTGCACACCATAATCCCCCCTCCACTAATAGATTTGGACCTGTGCAGAAAGCAAGTGGCTGTCCAAAAGGTTTAGGAGTGTGTCTATAGGAATGTTTGACCATTCTTCCAGAAGCACATTTGTTAGGTCAGGCACTGATGTTGGAGATAAGTCCTGGCTCACAGTCTCCGCTCCAATTCCTCCCAAGGGTGTTCTATTGAGCTGAGATCAGGACTCTGTGCAGGCCAGTCAAGTTTCTCCACCCCAAACTTGTTCATCCATGTCTTTATGGACCTTGCTTTCTGCACGGGTCCAAATCTATTGGTGGAGGGGGGATTATGGTGTGGGGTTGTTTTTGAGGCGTTGGGCTTGGCCCCTTAGTTCCAGTGAAAGGAAATCTTCAGATGTCTGCATACCAGGCCATTTTGGACAATTTTATGCTCCCAACTTTTTGGGAACAGTTTGGAGTTGGCGCCTTCTTGTTCCAACATGACTGTAAACCAGTGCACAAAGCAAGGTCTTTAAAGACATGGATGAGCAAGTTTGGGGTGGAGGAACTTGACTGGCCTGTACAGAGTCCTGACTTCAACCCAATAGAACCCCTTTGGGATGAATTAGAGCGCAGACTGCAAGCCAAGTCTTCTCTCCAACATCAGTGCCTGACTTTACAAATGCACTTCTGGAAGAATGGTCAAACATTCCCATAGACACTCCTAAACCTTGTGGACAGCCTTTCCAGAAGAGTTGAAGCTGTTATAGCTGCAAAGGGTGGGCCAACTCAATATTGAACCCTACAGACTAAGACTGGGATGCCATTAAAGTTTATATGCATGTAAAGGCAGGCGTCCCAATACTTTTAGTAATAAAGTATATGAAAGAAAGGTGTCTATTTTGCTATTACACCACCAGCAAACAGTGCCTAATGACAGCCGCAGAAATGTCACCAAGACAGATGTAAAAAAAAAACTTAAAAGCTGCCTACAGTTTAAGCCTGAAAACTATATTTTTACAAAAATGCACATTTTAACACTGATTGCAGGAATAAACACTTTAGTCAGACTGATAGGTAAAATGCCACCATCCAGTTTTATTTGTGTTTCCAAATACCTCTCTAATTTCCCAGTATTCCAACAAAAAAAAAAATATTTAAGTAAGCAAAAATTGGTATTTTAAAATACCAGGGTTTTTTTACGTGCTGAAACAGCAGAACATGTGTATTTAAAATCAAGTAACACGGAATGTTGTTTTAATGTCTAAAGCAACCAAATAAAAATACCATTACCTGACACGGTTTGCTAGTTTTGTAGCCTTAGCTTTGAAGGTCCTATTTATCTCCAAGTTTTACCTGATCTCCATCTCGGAGACAGATTTCCCAGCATCAAAGTTGTAAAACCCTGAGCTTTTACTTCAAAAACAAACTTGTAAAATGCAGTCCGCTGAAGTGAATACTTAAAGGTGTATTTAGTATGCAATGGAAATCAAAACCTAACCTGTGTGAGTTAACTATTTGATTCTGAAATGGCAAAAGTTCAAACAAACAAAAATTCTTCTAGACTAGCATGGATGATAGAAAAACATCCATCATTTCATTTAGGCCCCTTTCATACTTGTGCGACTTGTCCTGCGACTTGGGACTGCAAAGTTGCATGACAAGCCATACTCCATGATTTTTAATGATTTCCAATGAGTACCGGGGGGAGGAAGCAGATATAAGCGAAACTTCAACTTTTGGGTGGAACTCCGCTTTAACATGAATTTGTATGTATTTGTATGTAAGTTTGAACAGATCATTTTTTTAAGTGTAACTCCAGCCAAAAACATTACTTTTAATAGCATAGGCAAACATAGGGAAGGGATAACACCCCTGTAACGTCTGTTTTGCTGTCTGCACCCCTATTCAGAAGATTTCACCTCAATTTTTGTCCCTGAGACAATTGCATTTTGAAAATTTTGGGTTATTGTGGAAACAAGAATTGGTGATAAACTTCAGTGGAAACACCTTTTTCCCAGGGACGTTATCAAAAGGCCAGTAGAAAGCTGTAGCTGTAGAAGGAGTTTTTTGGCTTTTTTTGCAGTAGCGTTTTTGAGCTGTACCATTTTTTAGCTTTTTTTTTAGCAAAACTATATTCCCACAAAAACTTATGGCTCAAAAACGCTGATAAGCACAGAATAGCCCTGTTTTTTAGTGTTTGTTGTGAGTTTTTCGGCATTTTTAAGCTTTTATCAAAGTTAAAACATTTTTACAGCAGAAAAACGCCTCTACAAACCCAGGTTTTTTTCCAGCCAAAAAACGCCACTGCCAAAAATTGCTGATAACAGCCTGTGTGTGCATGGACACATAGGATAACATGCAGGGGAGTTTACTGGCTGCAGAAAAAAAACGTCTGAAGCCAAAAACAGCAACTTCCAGTGTGCATGAGGCCTTACAGGAGTGAATTTCCCTTCCTAGGGGTAGATTTCCTCACACTTCCTGATGTCTCCCTCCATTTGTAAGTATGAGTCCTATGTAAGTCGGGGAACTGCCTGTATATAGTACAAACAAATGGCCACTGCCCCCACCTATAACTGGCCTTTGCAGTAAGGAGCACATAGAAGGGTGACACATGCAAACAAAACAAAAGAAAATTCCCAGCTCTTATCGACCAGCCTGCAAACAACAAAATTATCCTGGCTAACAGTATGCGTTAAAAACAGGGGTTTCGTTTTCACATATTTGCAAATACATACATAAGCTACAGTGCCACTTCACGGCACCCTGAAATTTCTACAGTCCTCACTCTAAGTTTTGAAAGCCTCCATAGTGGAAGCACATGCATTATAATGGATAGGCAGAGGGCAGTGAACCTGGAAGGAGCCAAATGGCTTGTTTATTTTTTGCACAAAGTTCTCAGTCTAACAGTGTGAAGATGCTTACACTAGGGAGGATAGGAAGGAACTTAACATTACTAGTATGCTGGTCCATTTCATCCACCTAGGAAGTGAAATGACAGGTATGGGGGAGCATATGGAAAGAGGGGATCTATTAAGCGCTAATACCCAAGTGTAAAGCTGCTGGCACAAAATAACTGATATACAAGTCATGAAAGTAAAAGGAAAAAATAAGTGCAGCGCTAAAAAAATAAATGTGTGTGACCATAATAGTAACACAAGATAACATGATAATAGGACCAATTAAATTAATCAAATAAAGTCCATGTGAAAAGTAAAAATATAAAGTCCCAAATTGTGATGAATCTTGACTACAAGATGAATACAATAGTGACCATTTAGTGAGAAAAACGTCCCATCACCAGGAAACAAATGAATTGGGCGCTCAGCCGGATCCAGTGGGTCTGTATTGCCATATGACAAACAAACCAACCAAGCTTTTAAAGAATGATCCAGACTCCTCCTAAGGATGTGACCATGGATGGGGTTCCAGGCTCATGTGATGGTGGGGAGAGGCATGAATATCTTTCATAGCCAGATGACATGAAAGCCAAGAAAAGAAGTGCACATAGCGGAATATTGCTACAACAAAACTTTTAATGAAATAAAGACTTGCACTTACAATGTTCGCATGGTAACAGGCAATAAAGAAAAGATTAAAATCTACTGCAAGCTACTAACGCGTTATGTCCACTTAGACATCATCAAAGGATATTGCCAATATTGCATGCACGCAGGAGCCGCCATTCACGGCACAGGGCTCTGAAGGAACGGCACGGGTGGCCGCTCCTTCAGAGCTCATGCCCCGATGATGTCATCGGCTGCGTTAAACGTGCAAGTTTAGGGGATGTTTACAGTACCTATAGGTAAGCCTTATTAAAGGCTTACCTGTAGGTACAAGTTATAAGAGAGGGTTTACAACCTCTTTAACCAGTTCTGGACCAGAAGGATTTGCCCCCTTAGCGACCAGGCCATTTTTTGCGATTCAGTACTGCGTTAACGGAAAATTGCACGGTTGTGCAACACTGTACCAAAATAAAATTGATGTTCTTTTTTTTGCCACAAACAGCGCTTTCTTTTGGTGGTATTTGATCACCTCTGCAATTTTTATTTTTTGCGCTATAAACAAAAAAAGAGTGACAATTCTGGAAAAAAAAACAATAATTTTCACATTCTGCTATATACAGGGCATTGCGAAAGTATTCGGCCCCCTTGAACTTTTCGACCTTTTGGCACATTTCAGGCTTCAAACATAAAGATATAAAACTGTAATTTTTTTGAAGAATCAACAACAAGTGGGACACAATAATGAAGTGGAACGAAATTTATTGGATATTTCAAACTTATTTAACAAATAAAAAATTTAAAAATTGGGCGTGCAAAATTATTCAGCCCCTTTACTTTCAGTGCAGCAAACTCTCTCCAGAAGTTCAGTGAGGATCTCTGAATGATCCAATGTTGACCTAAATGACTAATGATGATAAATAGAATCCACCTGTGTGTAATCAAGTCTCCGTATAAATGCACCTGCACTGTGATAGTCTCAGAGGTCCGTTTTAAGCGCAGAGAGCATCATGAAGAACAAGGAACACACCAGGCAGGTCCGAGATACTGTTTTGGAGAAGTTTAAAGCCGGATTTGGATACAAAAAGATTTCCCAAGCTTTACACATCCCAAGGAGCACTGTGCAAGCAATAATATTGAAATGGAAGGAGTATCAGACCACTGCAACTCTGCAAAGACTTGGCCGTCCCTCTAAACTTTCAGCTCATACAAGGAGAAGACTGATCAGAGATGCAGCCAAGAGGCCTATGATCACTCTGGATGAACTGCAGAGATCTACAGCTGAGGTGGGAGACTCTGTCCATAGGACAACAATCAGTCGTATACTGCACAAATCTGGCCTTTATGGAAGAGTGGCAAGAAGAAAGCCAATTCTAAGGCTCGGTTTCCACTAAGTGCGACTTGCGGTGCGACTTGACACATGTCAAGTCGCACAGCAAGTCAAAAGCCATTGTTTTCAATGGGGCCCATTTCCACTGTCGCGGCTTCAGTTGCGGCGACTTCAAAAGTAGTTCGTGCACTACTTTTGAGCCGACTTCCCTCTATATATGAGGGACAAGTCTCGCTGAAGCCGCAGTTTACTTTCGCTACGAAGTCGTGCTAGAAGTAGCACGACTTCGTAGCCGCACTAGTGGAAACCTAGCCTTAAAGATATCCTTAAAAAGTGTTGTTTAAAGTTTGCCACAAGCCACCTGGGAGACACACCAAACATGTGGAAGAAGGTGCTCTGGTCAGATGAAACCAACCAACTTTTTGGCAACAATGCAAAACTTTATGTTTGGCATAAAAGCAACACAGCTTATCACCCTGAACACACCATCCCCACTGTCAAACATGGTGGTGGCAGCATCATGGTTTGGGCCTGATTTTCTTCAGCAGGGACAGGGAAGATGGTTAAAATTTATGGGAAGAGGGATGGAGCCAAATACAGGACCATTCTGGAAGAAAACCTGATGGAGTCTGCAAAAGACCTGAGACTGGGACGGAGATTTGTCTTCCAACAAGACAATGATCCAAAACATAAAGCAAAATCTACAATGGAATGGTTCACAAATAAACATATCCAGGTGTTAGAATGGCCAAGTCAAAGTCCAGACCAGAATCCAATCCAGAATCTGTGGAAAGAACTGAAAACTGCTGTTCACAAACGCCCTCCATCCAAGCTCACTGAGCTCGAGCTGTTTTACAAGGAGGAATGGGCAAAAATGTCAGTCTCTCGATGTGCAAAACTGATAGAGACATACCCTAAGCGACTTACAGCTGTAATCGCAGCAAAAGGTGGCGCTACAAAGTATTAACTTAAGGGGACTGAATAATTTTGCACGCCCAATTTTTCAGTTTTTTATTTGTTAAAAAACTTTGAAATATCCAATAAATGTCATTCCACTTCATGATTGTGTCCCACTTGTTGCTGATTCTTCAAAAAAATTACAGTAATTACAGTTTTATATCTTTATGTTTGAAGCCTGAAATGTGGCAAAAGGTCGAAAAGTTCCAGGGGGCTGAATACTTTCGCCAATGCACTGTAACATTGCCAAAAAAAAAAAATTAAAAATCAAAATCTTTCATCCTTTTAGGCCAATTTGCTTTTTGCTACATATTTTTAGTAAATAAAAATTGCAATAAGCGTATTTTGATTGGTTTGCGCAAAAGTTATCGCGTCTACAAACTAAAGATGTATGTCATTTTTATTTATTTATTTTTTACTAGTAATGGTGGGGATGTGAAATTTTTAGCGGGACTGCGACATTGCGGCAGACAGATCGGAACAGTAACTGACATTTTTGACACTTTTGGGGGGACCAGTGACATTGTTACAGTAATCAGTGCTAAAAATATGCACTGTTACTGTATTAATGACACTGGCAGGTGGGGGTTAACCTAGGGGTTATCAAAGGGTTAATTGTGAGCCTAGGGGATTGTTTTCTAACTGTGGGGGGGAGGGACTTGTGAAATGATCATAGAGACCTGTGATCCTATATAGAAGGATCCCAGGCGCTTTGTGATAATTTCAGAGAGAACAAAGGTCCTATGTGTTTACAACAGCGAACCGTCCTTCTCTCTCAGTGGGGAGGGATCTCAGATGACCAGCGGCAATCGGTGCTGCCGGTCCTGTGCATCGGCATCTCTGCTGCCTAGTGGGGGTGAGAGCATGCTGCCGGAGGCTCGCCCTTGCCCCCAGGAACGCTCCCGCGAACCAACGTACTCCTTCATTGTTTCACAAAGCCGAGCCAGCCTGCTGCAGTAAAACTGCAGCGGGTGGTCGGCAAGTGGTTAAAGAAGTCCACAGTTCCCAAGGAGCACCTAGGTGTGCAAATGGAAATAGATTGCAGGTAAGATGATAGTCCTCCACCAAACATCACACTGAAGGGGTACAATTTAAAAAAATAATTAGGCAGCCATAGCATTAAACTCAAGGCACCCGCAAGGGAGGGTCCTGGGTGCCCAGTGCTAAAGATGCCCATGGCAATGAAAAGTAAAAAAATAAGAGTACATCCATAAAGTTACTTTGAAGGTGCAGTTAGGAGTTTGTAAAAAAAAGCAAAAGTGACCAATAGGCTGCAGTTTTGTATACAGTAAATCAAAAAAAGGTCCCAAATTAAAATGCATAGTACATAATGTCATTTTTGCATTATGTTTAATGTCCCTTTAAATTCTTTCTTTGTGGTCTTTTTGATATTGAAGCTGGATTTTGGAAACTGGAGAAAGTGAACACATGCCAAAGCACAAATAATAATGGTCACTCACTCAACACATACATAGTTAACTTTTTCTCTAGCTTCAGTCAAAGCCTCTGGGTTTTATGCCATTTGGATTCAGGCCAAAAACACAGTGTTCTAACTTATTGAAAACTGTAGGGACAGATGCCAGCAGGCCAACTATCAACACATCAATAGGACCAACTTGATTTCTGTCCAAGGTTGTATTTTGGGTTGATGCTACCCAAGGCAAATGGAGAAATGACTGCAGGTAAAGTATTTATTTTGTTCTACTAAGATGTTTTAATGGATACGGTTATAGAAGGTAATGAGTGAATCAATTGATTAGACCAATGTGCATAAGAATATCTGTTAGCATTTAATACAAGTGGGTTATCTTCCTTTATGTTTTTGTAACAAATTTAAAAAAGAATATCAATCTGGCAAAGCAAGCACACAGGCTGATATACCCCCAACTGGGGATGCGTCAATACAATTTTTTTTACGAGTACCAATACTTTTTTTTTAGTACTCGCCAATACCAATTACCGATACCTACCGCCACTGTTTTGTTTATAGTTCAGCTGTCAGTAATGGTACCAAGCATTATAAAGTTATTTACAAATGAAATACCTGTATTTTTAAAAAAATTTGCTTTTTTTCAATGTGAAAAGTAAGTTAAAGGTGTAAGAAACAAAAATAAAATTTTAATTATTAAAAGTTTATAAAATGCAAGTAAACAAAAAAGAATCAGCAGGAAAATAATAATTAAATGGAGGAGAATATGGAGCAAATTAAGCATGTTTTGAGTAAATTAAGGGTTAATAATGGGTTAAACAGAGGAACATTTATTAAAAAACGCAAAATAATATTTTTTGTATTTTTATTTGACAGGTTTCTTTAAACTGACTTCATCTGCAGATCGTAGTTCATCCCTTTGATCTCTAGATGACGAAAAACAGTAAGATACAAAAAGAAACAATGTTTCTTTTTATCTTTCGGCTGAGCAGTTGAGCAATGTTGTTGATCCACATGGATTTGAAAATGTTTGTATCTTTTTTTTATTGCAAATAAAATGTAAAATAAAAGAGAAAAAACTTTAAGGCTGCAATCTCGGCAAAATCCCAACGCGCAAAGCTTGTTACTCAAAAATGAGCAGAAGCTTCTTTTGAACGACAGCATCGTGCAATGTGATTTTTCCACTATTGCAATTTGATTTATCACGCAAAAACCACAACAAAATTGCACAGCAATTGGGGTGCCATTAACCACTTACCGCAAAGTGACGTAGGGGTACGTCGGCTGACTTTTCGGTGTTATACCGGGGTGATGCCTCTAGCTAGGGGCATCACCCCAGTACTGTTGTTTAGAGCCGGCGGTCGGCTTTCCGGTGGTAATGACCGATGCGGCTCGTCCCCCCCCCCCTTGCCGACTTCCGCGGCTTTACCCAGGTCTCCCATCCCACCGGGAGACCCGAGCACCAAGCCGGCACATCCGCCGGCTGGATGGAGTCCCGATCAAAGCCGGAAGTGGCTTCGATCGAGTCTCCGATGACGTAACTCGGAGGCGGCGTCCATGACGTCACGTCCGGGTTACTCTGCTGCTAAAGGAGGCAAATTCAAAAAAACAAGTGTATTCAAAAATGCCATTTGCAACGTTTTGAATACATGGAAGTGTAGTGGAGGGGTCGAGGGTCTTTTAGACCCTCGACCCCTCCATAAAGAGTACCTGTCACTGCATATTGCTGTCACAAGGGATGTTTACATTGCTTGTGACAGCAATAAAAGTGATCAGATTTTTTTTTTTAAAAAAACCTGTGATAAAGTTAAAAAAAATAAATAGGAAAAAAAAAAAAACTTTAGCCGCCCCCGTCGCCGTTAGCTCGCGCACAAAAGAAAACGTATATGGAAGTCAAGCCGCGAATGAAAACGCTGTTCAAACCACACATGAAAGGTATCACCACAATTGCCAGAGAGTGAGCAATAATTAAAAAAAAAAGAGCTACACTCTAACTCTAAACTAGTAACCGTTAAAAAATTTGAAAGCGTCGCCTATTGAGATTTCTATTGACCGTAGTTTGTCGCCATCCCACGGGTGTGCGCAATTTTAAACCGTAACATGTTGGGTATCTATTTACTCGGCGTGACATCATCTTTCACAATATAGAAAAAAATGGGCTAACTTTACTGTTTAGTTTTTTTTAAATGCAGTGAAATGTGATTTTTCGTAATTTTTCCAAAAAAATGGCGTTTTAAAGACCGCTGCGCAAATACCGCGCGACAAAAAATATTGCAATGACAGCCATTTTATTCTCCAGAGTCTTTGCTAAAAAAATATGGGGGGGTTCTAAGTAGTTTTCTAGGAAAAAATACTGATTTTAACTGATAAGTAAACAAAAAGTGTCCGAAATAGGCCTGGGGCTTAAGTGGTTAACAGGTAATGGCATGCCAAATGCACAACCCATGTTTTGCCACGATTCTGGATTCACAGGCAGAATCACAGCGATTCCACCCATGATTCAAATCGCCTAGGTCTGAATGGAGCCTTAAAGAAAAACAAAAGAAAAAAAGATAATAAATCACAAAAAAAAAAACAAAAGGGCGGCAAATGGGGTACCAGCAGCTGACAAGCAAGAACACTTGTTGCTGATACAGAAAAAGTAGTCCTGATAAGGACTGTTAGGTCTGTAGAAATCTGAACAAAGTGGGGGCCGGGGGGAGGGGGGGGTATGATGTTGCATATATATGCATGCATGTACATTTTCCTATGTGATCCCTACATAGAAATGGCAGCTCTCCCTAATATCTGCAACACACACTAACATTATGGGAGCTGTAAGCTTACCCTTTTATAATTATGGAGCTGGGTTTTTCGTTCTGTCAATTTATTGTTTTTTGTTACTCAGCTAACAAAGGGCAAAGACTAAGCAGTTTATTTTGGTTGGTTCCTAAATTACTTTTTGGTGAATGGTTCATGATTTGATCAAAAAAGAGGTTTGAGCTATACAAACATTTTAATCCTCTGTATTATCCTTACTGCCTGTAAATTTAAAGCAAAGTTCCACTCAAAAGAGGAACTTCTGCTTATCTGTCTCCTCCCCACCTCCGATGCCACATTTGGCACCTTTCGGGGGGAGCGAGTATCTGTTTTGGACAGGTACCCTGTCCCCACTTCCGTCGGACCTTGCAGCGGCGAGGTACGTCAGAAGTTTGCCCCCTGCTCCTCCCTACTTTTCCTCTGCTTCTAGGCCAGTAAGAGTGCGCATGCGCAGAAGGGACCCGGCCGTGAAGCCACAAGGCTTCACTGCAGGGTTCCCTTACCAGCAATGGTGGTGGCAGCATCCAACAGCCGATGGAAATATCGGCTGCGGTGCCGACATCGCTGGACTCCAGGAAAGGTAAGTGTCCTAATATTAAAAGTCAAAAAAAGCAAGGTTGGGACTTTACATGAGGCTCACAAAGACATGTGCCTCCATACCTATCGTAACATGAAAATAATAAAAGTTTGGGACTTTACATGAGGTGTGTGGCCCTATGTGTCTAATAAAAATAAACACATCAAAAAAATGAACAAGCCAGATCAAGTATGGATCACATTTTAATAGGCTCATAAAATGATGGTAAGAAAAGTGATAGCAATGCACATAAAGAATAAAAATAAAGGGCATGGATTGCACATGGATACTGTAGTAAAAACATCAACATTGATAATTGGATAATTCCACATGTGCATGCATGTTGGATAACAACACGGATATACACAATACATAAACATGATTGTAACAATGCAATTGAGTACATGGTAAGACAGAGGTGGTACAGTAGAATTGCTTCCTAAAAATCTCAACGTGTTTCGTGGGTAAACACTTCATCAGGAGCAGGTGCAATTCATATATCTAGAAAAAATAGTATACATACACATGTATGTGTAAAAAAAATCTTATATGTAGCTAGTAAACAACTATGTATGTCCAACCCTTATAAAGTTCAAACTCACAGTGTGGATTCCAATCAGAGTCACAGGATGTGTGAAATGGCGCACCATCAGAGGGTGGGTCTGGGAAGCAGACAGAGCGCATTGCAGCTCCTGAAGTCAGACAAAACCCGGAAATGGCCGCAAAACAACATCCTTCCCTCACTGCCCATAGGACATACTGGCTGGAGCATCAAGAGTAGTAATGGTAGGCCAATGAGTATAAGGCTCAACCAAGATGTTTCAAAATTAGCACATTGAGTTTTGGGAAGCAGACGGTGCGCATCGCAGCTCCTGAAGTCAGACAAAACCTGGAAATGGCCTCAAGGCTTCACTGCTGGGTTCCTTACCAGCAATGGTGGCGGCAGCATCCAACAGCCGATGGAAATATCGGCTGCGGTGCCGACATCGCTGGACTTCAGGACAGGTAAGTGTCCTAATATTAAAAGTCAGCAGCTACAGTATGTGTAGCTGCTGACTTTTAATTTTTGGATGGGGGGGGGCAGAACTCTGCTTTAACTGTAAGATTACAACTATCATTATTGGAAGGAGGCTTAACCCTCCCAATCCTATAGGTATACTACTATATACAGCCTCCCAACTTGTCCACTACTGGTTTTTCCCTAAGGCTAACACTGCAACGGAGGTTGAAGCAGCTATTCTCATCTCATTTGAGACTCTGCAATTTTATACATAGAAAACAACGAACTCTAAAAGTATTCATGGAGATGTATATCATTACATATTGTTTTCTTAGCTTCTATCTGAGGGTAAAACCCCATTCTTACCTTTACCTCAACTCAAGGAGTTATTCAACTATAGTGATGGACTCTATTGGGCTAGATATGGCCACTTTATTAGGTACACCTGTTCAATTGATTGGTAACACAAATTGCTAATCAGCCAATCATATGGCCGTAAATGAATCCATTTAGGCATCTAGGCGTGGTGAAGACGACGCCCTGAAGTTCAAAACAAGCATCAGAATGGGGGAGAAAAGGGATTTAAGTGACTTTGAACATGGCAGGTCTGAGTATTTAAAAAACTGCTGATCTACTGGGATTTTCATTCACAACAATCTCTGGGGTTTACAGAGAATGGTAGTGAGCGGCAGTTGTGTTGGTGAAATAGCCTTGTTGATATCAGAGGTCAAAGGAGAATAGGCAGCCTTGTTTGAGATGATAGAATGGCAACAGTAACTCAAAAAAACACTTGTTACAACCAATGTATGCAGAATACCATCTCTAATTACACAACACATCGGACCTTGAAGCAGATGGGCTGCAGCAGCAGAAGACCACACCGGGTGCCACGCCTGTCAGCTGAGAACCAGAAACTGAGGCTACAATTTATACAGGCTTATCCAAATTGGACAATAGGAGATTGGAAAAATGTTGCCTGGTCTGATAAGTCTTGATTTTAGCTGCGACATTCAGATGGTAGGCCCAATCTGAATTACCTCTCTACCGCTGAGGTAGCGAGGTAATGTCCAAATAGACCGCTGTGAGTGCAGGCAGGGACAGGGAGCTCATCCCAGCTCCAAGCTGCAGCAATGTCAAAGGAAAAGATTCATAAACCACACATCATGAAGCAGACCCATGTGCATGAAGTGAGACGAATGGCAGCCTCAGCCCAGCCAGGCCATGCCCCCAATGCCTTTTTCTCCGCCCTTTAGAGCTTGATCATAGGGGCCCCATGATTAAGTAGGATCAGAATTTGGCATAAACAACATGAAAGCATGGATCAACCTGCCTTGTATCAACGGTTCAGGCTAGTGGTGTAATGGTGTGGGGAATATTTTCTTGGTACACTTTGGGCCCCTTAGTGCTAATTGAGCATCGTTTAAAGGCCACGACCTGCCTGAGTATTGTTGCTGACCATGTCCATCCCTTTATGACTACAGTGTGCCCATCTTCTGATGGCTACTTCCAGCAGGACAATGCACCATGTCACAAAATTTAAATATACTCAAACTGATTTCTTGAACATGACAATGCGTTTTTTTTTTACAAAGGCTGGAGAGGGCACAATTGGTCTCACTTCTGCATAGAAACTAATCATCTGAGAAGAAAATGGTCACACACCACCACAGAATCCAATGAAGAGAAATTCCTGTATCACATAAGTCGTACAGGTACAGGGTACAGCAGGGTAGGACAGTAGACGCGTTTCACGCGACTGCTACATGCTTGTTGAACAAGCACGTAGCAGTTGTGTGAAACACGTCTTTTAGAGAGACAATGTTTTAGTGGTGGATTGGTGCAAGAAGAGGTCTCAGTAAAGTCTGGTCCTGGGGACCCAGGGGAGGGGGGAGGGGGGAAGGGAAACACCAGGGGTAGGGGTACAGCCTGAAGAAGGAGCGCATGCTCCGATAACGCGTCGCCGTAGCGTCCCGCATCACCGCCAGGAGTGACGTCAGGATCCCAGGACCCACGAGTGCCAGCTTTCCACCAGCTGACGGGGAGCCCGCGGACACCACCGAGGCCGTCCCTGCACACATGGAGGAACCCCCCCTGCCGCTCTCACTGGGATCCACTGCCTCCACCACCAGGAACCGCTCCAGTGATGCCCTGATGATCCACATTACTTGACTTACTGCATCTTATTAACCGACTAAATGTGAGTGTATCACTGCTGCACATACTGCAAATAAATGTCTTGCTGCACTTAGAAGGCGCTGCGCTGTCTTCCCTTGTGTGAAACACGTCTACTGTCCTACCCTGCTGTACCTTGTACCCGTTAAGACTTACGTGAATAAAGGAACTTCTCTTCATTGGATTCTGTGGTGGTGTGTGACCATTTTCTTCTCAGATGCTTCTCCTGGTGGTGAGCCAAGGTTCAGCACCTACCCTGGATTGTGGATTTTGATTTGCCTGAGCGGTGTCATCTCTTTTTATTGTAGACACAAATCAGCTTCCATAGTTGTATTGCCAAAGCTTAAATGAGCAAGCTGAGGTTAGAAGCTGATTGGTTTCTCTGCAGAAGTGAGATTTTGCACTCTTCAGCTTTAGTAAATAAACCCCAAAGAGGTCACTGTACACCAATGGCCTCCACAGTCACCAGATCTCAATCCAATAGAGCACCTTTAGGATATGGTGGAAGGGGAGATTCGCATCATGGATGTGCAGCCAACCATTCTGCAGCAAATGCGTTATGCTATCATATCAATATGGACCAAAATCTCTGAGGAATGTTTCCAGCACCTTATTAAGTCTATGCCATGAAGAATTAGGGCTGTTCTGAAGGCAAAAGTGGGTCCAACCCAGTACTAACAAGGTGTACCTAATAAAGTGGCTGGTGAGTGTATATCAATTATGTGAATGCAGAGTTTTTATATCATTTGAAAACTTCAAAACTGAATTTGGTGTATACGATATCGATATCTGCAGAATAGACATGCAGCAGAGGCTCAGCTGGGGTTGATAGCAGTAACTCTATCTCTCTTCTAAATTGAAGCAACTACTCACTGATCAAGACATCAAAAACCGATTTCTACATATTACTCTTCCTTTTTACACTCTAAAATTAAATGACTGTAACCAAAAATCTCTGGTATACTGATTTGGTAGACCACTAAAAGGATGCATGGCCAGATATTATAGGCCCACATATCACTTCAGTTCCCTGCTCTGGGATAGGCTAATTCAACTGAAGTACTTAAACCGGGTTTATTACACATCTTCTAAACTGTTTAGGATGGACAAACTCTCATCTCCCAATTCACACGGATGCTACTTCGAGATAGGCCCTATTTAAACATGGACTAGGAATGTCCTAAAATAAATTATTTTTGGTCTGCTGTATCAGGCTTCACTGCCATCCTATTATTACCTAACATCTGTAACCCCACTAGATGTCTTTTGGGTTATTTGGGTGATACAGATATATCTAAATAGATCAAACTCCTCCTCTGCTTATTATACTTCTATGCTAAGAAAAATATTGTTTTGAGATGGAAATCCTTTGACCCTCCCACCATTGCTAGTTGGCAGGAACTTCTTAATCAAGCATTACCGTTATATAAACTGACCTGTGAAGCAAGAGGCTGCCCAAAAAACTTTCACAAGCTGTGGTCGCCTTGGGTAGGAACACATCAAACTATCCCCTTGGATTGAAGTACTGTTTAAAACATACTGGTTACATTTATCTACCTGTTTACTAAATCCATATGTTAATTAAATAATACTTTTGGAATACTTTACTATTTTCCTTCAAACATAAGAACCATATGTTGCTAATAAAATGCAGTGCATTACTGTCATATTGCCTGAATCGCAACAGACACTGTAATGTTTGTTAGGTTAAATGCTCGTTTTCTTTTAGGTTCCTTTATTCTGATGTATGAACAATCTGTATCATAGGTGTGCACAGCCAATTCCATTAGGGTGTGCACCTCAAAGCTCAAACACATGTGTGTGTGTGTGTGTGTGTGTGTGTGTGTGTGTGTGTGTGTGTGTGTGTGTGTGTGTGTGAATAGATAGACAGACAGACAGACAGACAGACAGACAGACAGAGAGACAGAGAGACAGAGAGACAGACAGACAGACAGACAGACAGACAGACAGACAGATAGACAGACAGATAGACAGATAGACAGACAGACAGATAGATAGATAGATAGATAGATAGATAGATAGATAGATAGATAGATAGATAGATAGATAGATAGATAGATAGATAGATAGATAGATAGATAGATAGATAGATAGATAGATAGATCAGGTGGGAGAGCGCGCCGCAGCAAATGGTGGGTGTGTCCAAATTGCACTAAGAGTAGGATGGTCCTAAAGGGCCATTAAATACCAGGAGTGTACTACATACAGAATGCAGAAATCAGGAGTGCACTGCTTACAGAGTACATGGTTTAGGAATGCGCTGCATACAGAGTGCAGGGTTCAGGAGTGTGCTATGTACATAGTGCATGGGTTCAGAAGTGCACTACATACAGAGTGAAGGGTTCAGGAGTGCACTATGTACACAGTGCAGGGTTCAGTGGTGTGCTATGTACAGAGTGCAGGGTTCAGGAATGGGCTTTGTACAGAGTGCAGGTTTTGGAAGTGCACTATGTACAGTGTGCAGAGTTCAGGAATGGGCTTTGTACAGAATGCAGAGTTTAGGGGTGCGCTACGTACAGAGTGCAGAGTTTAGTAGTGCGATACATAAAGATTGCAGGGTTCAGGAGTGCTATGTACATAGTGCATGGGTTCAGAAGTGCACTACATACAGAGTGAAGGGTTCAGGAGTGCACTATGTACAAAGTGCAGAGTTCAGTGGTCTGCTATGTACAGAGTGCAGGGTTCAGTAATGGGCTTTGTACAGAGTGCAGGTTTTAGGAGTGCACTATGTACAGTGTGCAAAGTTCAGGAATGGGCTTTGTACAGAGTGCAGGTTTTAGGAGTGCACTATGTACAGAGTGCAGGGTTCAGGAATGCGCTACATACAGAGTGCAGAGTTTAGGGGTGCGCTATGTACAGAGTGCAGAGTTTAGTAGTGCGCTACATAAAGATTGCAGGGTTCAGGAGTGCACTAAGTACAAAGTGCAGAGTTCAGTAGTGTGCTCTGTTTGTGGCCAGCCTGTGTAAAAGTCTCACACATGTGGTACCACCATACTCAGGAGGAGTAGCAGAATGTATTTTGGGGTGTAATTGCAAGTATGCCAATAAAGTATGTGAGAAAGAATTGTGGGAAAAAAATTAAAACTCACCATGCCTCTTACTAAATACCTTGGACTGTCTAATTTCCAAAAAGGGGTCATTTGGGGGTATTTGTACTGTCCTGACATTTCAGGGCCTCAAGAAATGAGATAGGCCGTCGGTACATCAGGTGTGATTAGGTGTGATCAATTTTCAATGATTGGCACCATAGCTTGTAGACTCTATAACTGTCACACAGACTAAATATTAACCACTAATTTGGGTTATTTTTACCAAAGATATGTAGTAGTATAAATTTTAGCCCAAATTTTTTGAAAAAAATTATAATAATTATAATAGAAACTAAAACAAAAATGTTTTTGTTTCAAAATGTTCCCTTTTTTCACTTATATCCCAAAAAAATAAAAAACCCAGTGGTGATTGAATGTGAAAAATTGAGTGTAATTATAATTCAAAGTGTGAGAGCGCTGAAAGCTGAAAATTGGTCTGGGCAGGAAGGGGGTATAACTGCACTGTATGGAATTGGTTAAGCAATAAAACATGGAAGCTGATTGGTTTCTCTGCAGAATTGTGACTAATTTTGCCCTCTAGTAAAAAAAAACCCTTTATGTCAGACTGCTCCCTTCAAATCCTGATGCCATGGGCCCAACAAGTTTATTGAACAATTAATAAATAACAAGTTACAAGTAAAGCAATAATTAACCTTTGAGTAGAGTTCTCCTTAATGCGTGTAGATATTGTGCACGGAGTCCTTTAAGTGAGGGGAGAAGAGGAGAGTGGGGGAGTCCTTGTGATGTAGATTTTCTGTGTCTTCAGCTAGTTCAACAAGGGCCCAGAAGGATTGCTGTGCAATGGCGACCAGCAACTGAAAATAGTATGTACAAAGTGTTTCCCTTAAGAAGCTTTAATTTAAAAAGGGATGGAATAAAAGGTGTCTTCATGCAGTGCCTTTGTAGGGTGTACACAAAGTAGGCTTCTACCCGCTCACCAATCCTGATAAAACCAAGGCTCAAGGGAATATGTTGTCTCAGAACAGGCTGTTGAAGAATCTGCATCCAGTGAAGAGTGCCTGGCCAAACACCTAGCGATGCTGGGATTCAGCTGGGTCTGTACCGGTGGTGATGAGAGTTACCTCCACTAGTCACTCGCCCAACAGGGAGCTGGAAATGATGGATCTGCTCGCTCACTCACTGTAAACTCTCCACGCCGTCTAGGCCGTGGCCCCTGCTCACATCCCCCGGAGCGGCCTTAGTTGAAGGCCGTGGTCCCAAGAGAAAGACTCCTCCCCGGACCTGGCTATTTATGTTCTCACCCAGCATTCCTTTCTCTCTCCCAGCCGGCTGGAACTTGTAGTATGCAGCAGTCTGGCTCCAATGTAAATCCTGGCTCCTCGGACTACATATGCCATGATTCCCTGCTTTTATCTGTAGTCTCTGCTTGCTCTGCATTCAGGAGATGATGACACAGTGTCCAGGCTGAACACTAGAGGGAAATAGGCTCACCGCAGCTGGTGTTACAGAACGTCCCAGGATGACACAGGAAATGTTAGCCAGCATCTGGCTACATAAGTATTTTTAATATTTTAGTAACAATCGGATACATGTTTGATACATCATTTGTTTGTTTGTCCATCTAATTTTGTTCATCAGCAATTGTGCTTTGATCATCTGACATGGATATCCTGGCGTTGCTGGCTGGCTGGTTGGGATGTCCCCTATTGTTCCTCCCGGGAGCTGCGATGTGTGCTGTATGTCCTATCCCTTTCTCCCCCTCTTCGAGCGGGAGATCGGGTGGGCGGGGCCACCGCACATCGGCGTCACGTCCCGCACCGACGTGTGGTGTCATGTGACACCCACACGCCGACAGCTGATTTCCATCTCCAGTGCTCAAAAGGGAGCCTGCCGGACGGGTTGGCTTCTCCGGTGTAACGTGAGAATTACCTACCCCGTGAGAAAAACCTACCCACGTCAGTTCCTGCCAGGAACTGCTGAGCAGCGCAGCACTGCGCATGCTCACAGCCCCGGATACCTAATGGAAGAGCTGAGGATCAGACTAGTGCGCATGCGCACTACTCTGAAACGATCTCGGTGTCCGTGAAAAAAACCTACCGACGCGGCGGTGACATAAAACAGCTGTGCTGCACTATCACTCATCTCCGCGCCTGTCCCGGTCACTTCCCTGATCTTGGCTAGTAAATATAAAAGCGGCTGGCGGCTCCGTGATTTATCTTTTCATACAGCCGCCGCCGCTTTTATATTTACTAGCCGAGAGCAGGGTAGTGACCGGGACAGGAGCGGAGATGACTCATAGTGCAGCACAGCTGTTTTAATGTAACTGCTCGCGTTACACAGACTGCCGTGCACCGGAAGTGACGAGGGTAGGTTTTTCTCACGGGTAGGTAATTCTCACGGAACACCGGCCGTTCCAGTGGTTCCCCCTTAGATGCACTGCGTGACGCTGGACGCTGTAGGACTGACGGCATTTGGCGGACACCCTGCACACCTCCTACTATATCTCAGGCGGTACTTTTCTTTTTTCACTCCCCTTTCACCTCATCACTCTTGTGGGCCACCACATACTCCCTTTTCACCTCATTCACTCCCTCTTCTCCTTGGGCACAGTCTTCAATGGGAGTTTATTATTCCACTCCCTCCTTTTTTCTTTATTGTTTTCACCTGGCTACCCTATTTCCACTGGTTTCTCGTGCCTTCACTCCATTCATATATTCCCCACATTTCGGTGTCAGTGCTCCTTTCCTTCACCTCAATGTCATTTCTTTTTCTCTATCATTTCACAGTTATTTTCACATACAACCAAATTACATTTATTTATATCATGCAAGGTATTTTACATTTCTTCATGACTACACATATATTTTTATTCATATAACACAGATACTCTGTACCTACTATCTACTACCATTTTTCTTATCCTATCTCTCTTTTTCCTTTACAGTATATCAGTTATACAATAGTACATATACCTACATACTTATCATTTATTGTTACTCTATTGATATAGTACATACTCACATATAATTCTTAATATTTACTACTACTCATTTGATACAGATATTTTACTACCAATATCCAGACAACTTCTTCTACCCAATTGCCCTTGTGTGTGGCGTTTCTTGCCTACGCCGCTGACCTTATGCACCCTCAGCTCCCATGGGAGGCACCTGGGTTCATGCCTGTACCTCCATTACCAGTTTGCGCCAGGATCACCATGTAAGTTTTTGGAACTGTGGGGTCAATCCTCCCTTTTCCTTCCTTTTTCAGCTTCCATCAACCACCAGTTCATGCAATGTTCTTATACGCATTTTTTATTATAGATATGGATCATACATCGACTCTTGAAGAAGTGGCATATTTAGTCCACGAAACGCGTCAGTCTATGGATGTCATGATTACACCTTATTACTTATCAAGATTTTTCATTTTGCTATGCTGGTTTTGTTTTGAAGCTGTCTTGGGAATCTACCTCCCTTTTGTCAATTCAGTTTTTGGATACCATATATTATGTCTTACTATGTATATCATGTTTGTAATTTTTGCAATACCATTAAATATGATCTTTCAACTGTGCAAGCCTTGTCACCGCCATGTCTCTCATATAAAGTCCCAACCCTCTCTCTTTTTTGGCTACATAAGTAAAGCATTCTACTGCTTGGAGTACTCAGGGTTTTATGTAATGTTCTCCGCAAATGAGAAGACAGAGAAGCTCTCACTCACTTTTCATAGTGACAGGTTTTAGGTGTATTGGCAGAAAAGAAAATGCCGCCTATTGTATCTTTTATACCATTTCCAGGAAAATGCATGCTGCTTAGAGATACACAAAAAAAAACTCACACAACACTCTTGATATTCCTAAAATACAAAGATGTGAATAGGACCTTGTTATGTTTTTAACCCTACAAGTGGCATCCTACCAGATAATCCTGTGTCTTGGGTTCTAGGTCAGAGGTATTCAACTGTGTTCTGCATAACTGTAAGTGGGAACTTCGGAGCACTGCTCTGAGGTTTAGTTAAATACACATATTCATACACTAGAACCTAAAGCTAACTAATTGGACCCAAAAACTTCAGGTATTTGCCTGAAATATAAATCTTGTTGCAGTGCCATGGGGGCCCTAGAACTTGGCCCTGTATAATTAGCCAGCCAGAGTCAGGTATTGGCTGTGTACACCTAGCCTTTTATATTAGTAAATATCGGAGAGTTATTTTTTGATCCTTTTTTTTTTTAATTGTTGGCATGTCATTGCTTTAAGACAGTACACTTGGATTCCTTTGCTTTTTTTTTCTTACAATCTATTTCCTTTCTTCACACTAATGCACTGCTGAGATTTACATTTTTGTAGAACTAATCTTTTCAGTTTTGTGAAGTTGTTTTTGGCTGACAATCCTCCAAGATGTTATTTGAGTCTTAGAAATGGTGTATGTGAGCCTCTCTGTGTGCTCTAGTCGAGCCTGTTTTTACTATAGTTTGACACATGAAGAGTACATTGTACAGTATGAGAATCATTCTTTCTGCCTATTTAATTCATTGTGGTTTATAATCAAGAGTTTAGTTGCTTAAGGAATTAGAACTTAATTATTGGTTTGTAGAAGAAGAATTTTATTGTTGAAGCAAGTTCACTTTTTTTGGTCAAGTCTGAAAATTCCTTAAAAGGTATTGGATGAATTTATTAAAGTAGAACTATAGGCAAAACTTTTTGTTTTCATTTTGGATAGAGTAAGGGAAGATTCTAACCCCTACCAACTTTTTTTTGCCATCTGTGTCCCTTTTGGGAGCTTTTCCTTCACTTCCTGTCCTATAGCGAGGAGAGGAATTCCTGCACATTAAGGGAATCCATTGTTCCCCTGCCCCCCCCAGGTCAACAGAACTTATGTCACCATTGGAAAATTTTCCCTATAGTACTGTTCTGGGGACAACCAAAAATGTACTTTCATTTTTGATGATAACAGTAAACAGGACAAATAGAGAAGGTGAGTCTCCCTAAGGCCCTTTTCCGATCTGATCCGCCTGTCAGTTTTTCAGGAGGACCGGATCGGATGCTCCATGCAGCCCTATGGAGCGGCGGATGTCAGCAGAGACATCTCCGCTGACACCCGCTGCTATCCGATCTGATCCTGCCTGTGGATGGAATGGAATGGAACCCACAATGAAACCCTATTTTCCAATCCGTCTGGAGAATTAGATCGGATGGGATTGGATGAAAATTGACAGGCCATCTGTTCTCATCCAATCTCCCCATAGAGGAGATCGGGGATCTGACAGCTCCTTCTCTGCACACAGAGTGGAGACGGAGCTGTCATCCGCCTGCTCAGCGGGGATCGGCGGATCGATCCCCCGCTGAGCAAAATGGACTACGTCGGGCGCACCGCCTGTGTGGAAGGAGCCTTAGGGGGACACAGAGGTAGCAATAAAATCCAACCCATCTTCACTCTGTCCAAAACTAAAAAAGTTTTGCCTTTAGTTATATTTTAAGCAAGGAACAGAGTGAATGATGAGCCAATCCAGCATCAATCTGGCTGCATCTGGCTGCATCTAGTTTAGCATGAGATTTGTGATGGTGCAATCAATTTATTAGTCGCATTATATATTTTTTACCCCAGAAATGTACTCTTGTAATTTTTTTTATTCAGACATATGTTTTAATTTTGAAATGCTACATATGTTTATCATTTTAATTCTTAAAGAGGAAGTAAACCCTCCTCAGGAAGTTGTACCTATAGGTAAGCCTATGTTAAGGCTTACCTATAGGTACTGTAAATATCTCCTAAACATGTACCGTTTAGGAGATATTTACATTTGATGCAGCCAGTGACGTCACTGGCGCATGCGCTCTGAAGGAACGGCAGATCGTGCCGTTCCTTCAGAGCCCTGTGCCGTGACCGTCGGCTCCCGCGCGCGTGCGCGGGAGTGACGTCACCGCGGCTCCGGCCAATCAGATGGCCGGATGCAGCGATCCCGGAAGACGGGCGACTGTACATGTCGCCCGTCATAGAGGTAAGAGAGCGGCGCGGCGAGGGCTCGTTCTAAGGTAAGTATTTGATAATGAGCTAGTATGCGATGCATACTAGCTCATTATGTCTTTATCTTTCAGGATGTAAAGAAAAAAAAAAAAAAAAATTATCGGTTTACAACCTCTTTAATATGATTCTGTGTCTATGTTTCTCTAATTCTGGAGCTATGTAGCTAAAAAAAAAAAAAAAAAATTCTTTAGACTGCCTTGAGTAGGCATGCTATTTCTCATCAAATGGAACTTTTAGAGGAGAAACAGAATGAAGTTTGTCGGATATAAAATGGATAATCCTGTACTTTGCATATATTTCTACAAATTGGGTATTGCCCATGACACACAATGGTTTACATTTTACTAATTTCAATATCAGGAAAAAAAGCAGAATTCATCTAATTTTTGGCCTGCACAAGTTTTAAAAACAGACAGATAACCCATGACTAGCAGTTTTTTCTGCCCATCATTTATTTGTGTCAGATCCCTATGTTAATTTATGTAAATTGAATTTTTATTTTTATATATATATATAGATATATATAAAAAAATATATACATGATGATAATAGGAGTTGAAAACAAATGATTACATCTGTGGATGGTCCCATATAAATGAAATTAATATCAATACATATACACAAAAATCAGCGGGGTTAACATATAAAGTTATACATATATATATATATATATATATATATATATATAACTTTATATGTTATATATATATATATCATTTTAACAATTTGGTATTTTTTTTTTTTTATGAGGGGTTGTATAGTCTGTTAATATCGGGGTCAATACCATATATGCTTTACCCCAATATTATGACATCTAGTTTATTTATTTGATCTGGCCTTTATATGTTAACCCCGCTGATTTTTGTGTATATGTAGTGATATTAATTTTATTTATATGGGACCATCCACAGATGTAATCATTTGTTTTCAACTCCTATTATCATCATGTATATATTTTTTTGGCTCTCAATGCTTCTTATCTTATATGGATCGTCATAAGGTTAATATATACTATTATCAATGTCTTTCATATTAACAATTTGGTTGTAGCTACGAGCCATTTTGCCGCTAGAGCAGCCACGGTTTCATTTTGGGGTTACCACGCATGCATAGAAAATGTCAACCTGCGGCACTGGGAGTTTTCAGTTGCAGGTACGACATCCAGCCAATCAATTTAGAAATAGGTATTGGCGATATGTATGTAGCACCCTCCTAAATTGGTGCTAGTTAGGGAGAGTCATTTTGGCTCTGCCTGCCTATCAGGAGAGCAGCAGGCAAAATATAGATGCACTCTGTTTATCAGGGGAGCATGATCACTAGTTAGGCCTGTTCAGTGTGTCTGATGTGTGATTCATCTGGGCTGAGGGAGTGTCCCCACTGTGTCCAATAGGCAGGCCTGTTGGACAGTGGGGGAAACCCATCCAGTAACACACAGGCTTTTGTAGCTGTCTCAGTGGGCTGGCATAGACAAGTGGTGCATCCTGGGATTGACTATAAAAACCAAGGACACATGTGGCAGGGTGTCTTTGGGTGGTAAACCAAGTCCCAGAAGGAGCGTGACGGCTGTCTCCTCTTCTGAAGCTGTGGAAGGTGGTCACAGGCAGTCGGCCTAGTGAACCAGAAAGTGTGGCTGAACCCAGAGGTCCAGTGGAAGCTGATTAGTGGAGTTGGAGGCAACGGTGGTTCTGGAAAAACAGTGTCCTTGAGTACAGAACAACTTGCACAGGGCTCGGCCGGGAAGGGGACCACTCCGGAGGCTAGAGTCAGTGAACAGGTGTAAGCACACAGGCAGTGAGAGTAAAGGGGGTGACAAGTTAGATCCCTGAAGAGAATAACCAAGGACAAACCTTTAAAGTATCTTCACTTCAGTGACAAGGTGAAGCAGCGGCCTTGCCGCATTCTAGAGTTAGCTGTCCTCAAGACTGTGAATAGTTAATAGTTGGAGTATCCCACTCATCCCTTCTCCTATCCAAGTTCCAAAAAAAAAAAAACACAAAAACAACATCCCCTGGATTGATTATTGACTGAGCCAAGGACTTTCATTGCTGTTCAGTTGCTAAGGGTAACCCAGAGGAATCCTGAAAGTGTAATTCTCAGCAGTCCTCTAGGGGGCAGTGCTACATTTGGGGGCTCATCCGGGATATCACCCTGGGTTACCAGAATGGTTGCTAACGGCAAGGACCGAAAAAAAATTCTGAAAATGTAATTTTTCTCTCAAGAAATGTGTTCTAATGCTCAAGTGGAGTGTGAGGCATGCTCTGCAGGAGATAGGGAGAGTGGGATGAAGAATCAAATTCACAGTGATGGTTGCCAACGGCAATGGAAGAACCTTTATCCGAATTGTGAATTGTCTGCTCAAGTAATGTGCTGGAGAGAAGGAGAGTGGCATCTTGCTGTAAAAATTGACTGTGTCTGCTTAACAGTAGATGGTGCAAGTATGGACAGAGAAAATGGCGGCCCAGGGCAGGTGGATCAGTGTGTCGGGGGCCATGTGTGTGCCAGAGCTATGCAGGAAAATGTTGACCGTACATCCAATGACAGCGGGACATTCTTCCAAAGTAATGGTAAAGAGGATGCTGTAAAGAAAATTGTTGACCTTGCACCTAAAAAAAGTGGGACATTTTTCCTAGACAGTATGGCGAGTCTTGCAAGTACAAGTGTACAAGTGCTGTGAAGAGAAGTGTCGACTGTACAATGCCTGACAGCGGACAATTCTACTAAATAGCAAAGAGGGTCAGCTGGCTCAGAGTGATGGAGGCACAGCTGGGGCCCTAGTACAGACAAGGATGGCAGCTGCGTGCAGATTGAAAGGTACGGTCCACTTTACAGTAACTTCCATGCAGGCTGAGCTGAGATGGAGCGGCATCGGAGGGGTTACTGTACCACGCTGGAAAGCACGCACTGGAGAGATCTGCCTAGCAGGAGGAGCCACCGCCAATCTGAAGTCTTGGGCGGAGATGCCGCTCAGGCACAGCCAATCCAAAGAGGGGAAGAGAATCTATAAATGACTTCTGCTTTCAGGTGGGGCTGAGAGGGAGACGTGTGTGGAGGAGCAAAATGGCGAGTACCAGAGTGAGCTAGAGTGCAGAGGCTATCCCACGTGCTGGCGGAGAACCTGCGGAGCAGACCGGAAAGCCAACATCAACCCTGTGGGATACAGGGATGTGGATGGAGCCCGATGGAAGACTGGGATTGTGCACAGAAGGAGGAATGGAGCACTTAGGCCTGGTATGTACTCAGTGTCTAAATGTGACCATGCGGATGCAGGTGGGGGGCCAGTGTGGGCATTGCGGCAATCTGCTGCTGCGGGCAGAAGGGAGTTTAGGTCGGGCCAGAAGATTGAATGTGTCATTGGAGACCGTCATCACTCACGCCCTGACGGCTGCAGAGTTGGGACTCTTCATGGGCAGAGGGAGAGGAATGTTTAGAGTCCTTATGCAGCTGGGCTCTATTCAATCTGCCAGTGATTCAGTATGCAAGTTGAGAGCCCCGAATGTCCGAGAAAAGATGCATGCAGGTAGTGCGGGCCAAGGAGTGACCACCTGGTGCATTGAAGACTGCAGCGGCAGAAATCCAGTCTGTTCCAAAACAGGCAGAGGGGAGTAGATGGCCAGCAGTGACCGGGGCTGCAAGTGTGAGCAGCGAGGAAGAGGCTGGGGTCATTGATGTGGGGTTTCCAGCATCGTTTTGGATCCTTAGGAGGGATTGGATGTCTGGAAGTCAGAAGAAGAGACGGAATGGGACTGGGGGTCCAAAGATTGGAGCAGTCCAGCCAGTCTAGGCCCACCTGATGAGGAGACTAGGGATTCCGTGGTGCGTTGTCAGTGTGCCAAGGATCTGGGGTTCTGTGAAGCCTATTCTAATCGGGTCCCAGACTTATCCCCACCAAGAAGCTATGCCCGGTCTCGGGATCAAAATGAGGCCTATGCCTCCCTCATCCAGAGAGTGGAGACCCTATACTCCCCACCTGGGCGAGGAAACCGACAGACCCTCCCCAGACTTTTCAGAATGCAATGCATGATTCAAAAGAAGGTGGCTCTGGAGTTTGGGTATGACTATCCCTATGCTCCATTGGAGGTCATGCTGGAGATAGAGTCCAGAAGAGAAGCATGGTGTGATGAGGCTATGTGGGATTTTCTCTTCGTTCCAAAACTCCACAGCAACCAGTCCAAGTTAGAGTTATGGAAGACCTTCCAGTCGGTGAAGGCAAACTGGAATCATGGGCGGGCTATCCATATAGACCTTGTGGAAGTCCGCCGCCCAGACAGATCTGGCCAGGTTTGGACAATTAAAGTCAAAGATGAAGAGGGGAAAGTTGTGCGGATTCCCCATCTGGATTACTATTGTTGAAAAACAGACTGTTGAATCCCGTTAAGGCTGGCTAGCCTAAGTTATCGGATGTGGAATAAGCAGCACAGTCTGAACTGTGTTACTGTTAGGGCTCAAGCCCTATGTCCACTTCCTCTTCCCTTTCTATCCTTGCAAGAAGGGTTGAGGACTTTGCAAATATACCACCGTTGAGTGGATTCACCTGAGAGGGTCGACCCTCCGACTAATCAATGGAGAGAGACTCACATTATTAAGGAGATCCCTTGGGCCATCGGGCCAGGATGCAACGTTCTTACATGCCATGAGAACACTTTGACTAATTTGGGCCAAGGGACAACAGATGCATTTGTGTTGGGTTGCTGCCATGAAGAGGCAGGTAGCAGTCTGAAGATGTTTGGTGGGGGTTTCCTGGTGCCAGGGGCCCCTGAAAGAGACTGTCACTTCCTGTAGGTCAGACAGGTTACTGAGGCTCCAGCGAGAAAAAATCCTGTCAAGAAGAAGACTTGTGTCCCAGTGGCAGATGGAAAGGGCGCTGCCGACACTAAAGTGACACTTCACGTCTTCCTGACCTCAGAGGAGTGCGACTAGTGATAGATAGCCAGTGACAGGGTGAGTGTTGCCTTGGAGGAGCGATACTATACGTCGTGTCAGGACTGGCAGATGCAACATTCACTGGATCCCTTAGTTAGGGATGTTAGGTGAGAAGGTTGCCTCTACGGAGAGGGTCTTCCTAATTTTTTTCAGCTATTGATGTGATTATTTGAATGTATGGATTAATGACGTGATTAACTAATTTTCACAGGTTGTTTAGGGCTGACATAGCGATGGTGAGTTAGGGTGCAGGGGCGGCTCTAGGCTCTGTGAGGCCTAAGGCAAAACTTGGACATGAGGCCCCACTCACGCCCATAATGGGAAAAATAATTCAAGCGATAAAAATTATCTGTATAAATTGCATATATTAAGGGCCTTAACCTTTGTACTATGAATTCACAGTTTCTAGAATTTTCTCTAACCAATTCATCTTTAATCAAAGATCATTAAACATCGGGTATGTATGTATATGTATATATATATATATATATATAGATATATATATATATATATCTGCTCTTACATCACAGTCCCCAGCATTTCCCCATAGGTCATGATTCCCTGAGTCCCTCCTTACATCAGAGTTCAGTGTCCCCCCTTACATAAGAGTTCTCCTTTAAATCAGATTCTCCCCAGCATCTCCTCCTTACATCAGAGCCAAAAGAATTCCTCTTTACATTAGAGTCCCCCTCTTAAATCAAATTTAAATCAGAGTCTCCAGAGTTTCCCCCTTACACTGTAAAAGGGAACTCTGAAGACTCTGATGTAAGAGGAATTATGGGAACCCTGATTTAGGGGGAATGTTGGGGACTCTGAAGTAAGGGGAGTTCTGGGAATCCCGATTTAAGGGGGGAATGCTGGAGACTCTGATTTAAGGAGAGTTCTGGGAACCCTGATTTGAGGGGGAAAGCTGGGGACTCTCGTGTAAAAGGGAACTCTGTGGTCACCAAAGCTCCCCCTTGCATCAGAGTTTCCAGAGTCCCCCTTACACTTCCCTTCCTCAGTCTGCCACAGTCTCGGGCACGACAAGTCCCACTGCAGAAGGCTGCCATACCTGAGTCCCCACAGAGGGCACTGTAAATTCCAGTATAGTGCACTGCCATTCCTCCCTGAGGAATGGAAGTCTGCTATGCTTGGACTTGTACTGCTCTCTGTAGGGGACTGCTATGCTAAGACTTGTAGTGCCCTCTCTGGGGACTAAGGCATGGCAGCCTGCTATTCTGGAATGTGTAGTGCCCTCTGTGAGGGACTGAGGATTCCTCAGTCCTCCACATTCTAGGGCACTATAAGTCCCAGCATAGTGGGCTGTCATTCCTCAGTCCCTCACAGCTGGAGGGAAAAACAACACAGAGTTAAACATCTAAAGGACCACTCCAACCAAAAGCTACCAATAATGTACAGAGTCCATATGCTATATAATGTCACAGCCCTGGCAGGACTGGCACAGCTCCACTCTCTTCCCTGGCAACTGACTCCTTCTCCTCCTCCAGCCACCCAGGGTCCCTCTCCTTCTCCTCCTCCAGCCACCCAGGGTCCCTCTCCTTTTCCTCCTCCAGCCACCCAGGGTCCCTCTCCTTTTCCTCCTCCAGCCACCCAGGGGCCCTCTCCTTCTCCCCCAGCCACCCAGGGGCCCTCTCCATTTACCCCAGCGACCCAAGGGCCCTCTCCATTTACCCCAGCCACCCAGGGGCCCTCTCCTTCTACCCAAGCCACCCAGGGGCCCTCTCCTTCTACCCCAGCCACCCAGGGGACCTCTCCTTCTCCCCCAGCCACCCAGGGTCCCTCTCCTTCTCCCCAGCCACCCAGGGGCCATCTGCTTCTCCCCCATCCACCCAGGGGCCATCTCCTTCTCCCCCGGCCACCCAGGGGCCCTCTCCTCCTCCCTCAGCCACCCAGGGGCCCTCTCCTTCTCCTTCAACCACCCAGGGGCCCTCTCCTCCCTTAGCCACCCAGATACCCTCTCCCTTTCCTTCAGCCACTCAGGGGCCCTCTCCTCTTCCCCTAGCCACCCAGGGCCCCTCTCCTTTTCCCTTAGCCACCCAGGGGCCCTCTCCTCTTCCAGCCACCCTCTCCTCCCCCAGCCACCTAGGGCCTTCTTCTTCTCCTCCTCCTCCACCAACCATTCTAAGGCTCTTCCAACTTCCCTGGGGCTACTCACCCCCTTTGCGTAGTAGACACCACAAATCTATGACCAGCCTTCAGAGTGACAAGTCAGGGCCTGGTTACCTCTATGTTCCCGGGCCAGGGCAGAGCTCTCCTCCCAAAGCAACAACCGATTATAGCAGAGTGAGCTGACCGGCCAGCCACTTCCTACTAATGCATGTACACGCCCAGCAATTCCTCCACATCTTAGGATTACATGATCAGACGGCCAATCCCCAGGCAGAGAAGGCGGGGTAAGTGTCAGTGGACAACAGACACCTGGCAGCTGCAGTAAAGGGACTGCAGCACACTGCTGCAACTTTTATATCCGAGGATTTAAAGCAATCTTTTACTTGGGAGATTTCACTGACTGCGCCCTTCTAAATGTTGTCGCTCTGCCACTGGCCGCGAGGCCCCTGTAGGTGCGAGGCCTTAGGCGACCGCCTAATTTGCCTAATTAGAGCGCCGCCTATGTTAGGGTGTTCTGTTATCCACCCGAACAAAGTTTTGTTTGGTGGGGGGTGCATTCCATTAATGCACCTAGTATGTATATAATGTACAGCAAAGATATATGTCTATGTTTTCTACATAATTTATTAAATGTACCATTTGTTCTTTCCCTTTTCCTCCTTTCCAGGTTTGTGGGATAATCCTTTTCAATTTTGACAGGATTTTTCTAGGGGGCGGCTGCCCTAGAGCCAATAGGGACATGGCTCGGTTTGGTGGGGGGTAGATGTAGCACCCTCCTAGATAGGGGCTAGGTAGGGAGAGTAGTTTTGGCTCTACCTGCCTATCAGGAGAGCAGCAGGCAAAATATAGCTGCACTCTGCTTATCAGGGGAGCATGATCACTATTTAGACCTGTTCAGTGTGTCTGATGTGTGATTCATCTGGGCTGAAGGAGTGTCCCCACTGTGTCCAATAGGGAGGCCTGTTGGACAGTGGGGGAAACCCAGCCAGTAACACACAGGCTTTTGTAGCTGTCTCAGTGGGTTGGCACAGACAAGTGGTGTATCCTAGGATAGACTATAAAAGCCAAGGACACATGTGGCAGGGTGTCTTTGGGTGGGAAACCAAGTCCCAGAAGGAGGGTGACAGCTGTCTCCTCTTCCGAAGCTGTGGAAAGTGGTCACAGGCAGTCGCCCTAGGGAACCAAAAAGTGTGGCTGAACCCAGAGGTCCAGTGGAGGCTGACTAGTGGAGTTGGAGGCAATGGTGGTTCTGGAAAAACAGCATCTGTGAGTACAGAACAACTTGAACAGGGGTCTGCCAGGAAGGGGACCACCCTGGAGGCTAGAGTCAGTGGACGGGTGTCAGCACACAGGCAGTGAGAGTAAAGGGGGTAACAAGTTAGAGTACAGAACAACTTGAACAGGGGTCTGCCAGGAAGGGGACCACCCTGGAGGCTAGAGTCAGTGGACGGGTGTCGGCACACAGGCAGTGAGAGTAAAGGGGGTGACAAGTTAGAACCCTGGAGGGAATAACCAAGCAGGAACCTTTAAAGTAACTTCACTACAGTGGCAAGGTGAAGCAGCAGCCTTGCCTCATTCTATAGTTTGCTGTCCTCAAGACTGTGGATAGTTAATAGTTGGAGTATCCCACTCATCCCTTCTCCTATCCAATTTCCAAATAAAAACACAAAAACAACATCCCCTGGATTGATTATTGACTGAGCCAAGGACTTTCATTGCTGTTTATCTGCTATCAGTTGCTAAGGGTAACGCAGGGGAATCCAGAAAGTGGAATTCTCAGCAGTCCCCTAGGGGGCAGTGCTACATGTATAATACGTTATGTTCTCCCCTCGGCCATCCTTATATATATATATATATATATATATATATATATATATATATATATATATTGTCTGATTGAAAGAGACCTTTTAGGTCATAATGCGCAATGCAAAGACCTCCATGACAGACAGGGGTCACCGCGCATGCGCGAAGGACAACTATTTGGTATTACTGAAGATATAGATGGTATAAAAAGCCCCCACCTACACCGCTCGGTTATCTCCTCCAGTTGAAGCCATGATGGATGTGGCGTAACGGGTAGAGGTACCAAGTGGTGGGCAGCTTTGACGCTTCATGTGATCACTGTTGGAATTGTGATTTTAAGCTGTATTTAATTTTAATAAATGTGAGTTTAACATTTGAAGCTGGGATTTGTCTTATTGTATCCTGAATATTTGGGTACTGCACCATTGGAGATTGTTCTTGTTTCTACACATGCTAATTTGGAGCATTGGCAAGGACTGTGGAGGCACCTAGTGATCGGCAGTGATTATTTGTCCTAATATTGCCATAATTATGGTAGTGAGTAGGCACTTCACCTGGGGATTGCAGCACAAGATTTAAGGAGTGGACACTCATGGAATGATTCACACATTGCACTTTCTTTAGAGACTGTTTTGGACTATTAATTGCATGTTTGCATAAAGGAGTGTCTTCCTCCTTTTTATTCTAGCACTTCAGGATTTATTGTTTCACCTGCACCTTTTACAACTAAAGATGTTGTTTTTGCACTATATATTTTTTTTGCACTTTAGGAGGTGCTAATTTTGGATTGCACAACTATTTATTTTTTTAATAATTTTATATATTATATGTCATGGTAATATTTGTATAAGCACTGTTTATTTTAAATTAATTAATTATTGGTATATTTTAGCAGCGCTACCAGTGTCAAGATCTGGCAAAGTAAATAATCATGGGAGTTTTCATATAGCACCCTCAACTTCTGTTCTCTCATATTACTGCACTCAACAACTCCTGCTAATTCTAAACCCACATGCTAAAAAAAACCTCCAGGACACTGGGACACATCTAACTATTGGTCATATCTCCTACTTTGACTACTTTAGACAATCCCCGAAAACTCTTCTCTTCAGAGAAGCCTATCCCACTCCTGACTAACAACTGTACTTTGATTTTCTCCATCAGCTTATCCCACACAGTTATTACCTTTTGTATCACCTGGCCATCCCTCTTAGATTCTAAGCTCTAACATAGTTACATAGTTACATAGTTAGGTTGAAAAAAAAAAAACACAAATCCATTTTGCTCAGCCAATAAAAAAAAAAAAAAACAAACAGTAAAGAAAACCCAACCATACAATCCCATATACACAATCCTATACCCACAGTTGATGCAGAGAAAGGCGAAAAAACCCCAGCAAAGCATGATCCAATTTGCTACCGCAGGGGAAAAAAATTCCTTCCTGATCCCCGAGAGGCAGTCGGATATTGCCTGGATCAACTTTACCTATAAATATTAGTGCCAATTTATATTATTATATTATGCACACCCAGGAAAGAATCCAGGCCTTTTTTAAAGCAATCTAGTGAGCTAGCCAGAACCACCCCTGAAGGGAGTCTATTCCACATTTTCACAGCTCTTACGGTGAAGAAACCTTTCTATATTTGGAGACGAAATCTGTTTTCTTCTAGGCATAAAGAGTGCCCCCTTGTTCTCTGTGTTGACCTTAACCACTTGCCGACCAGCCGCCGTTGGCTCTCCCAGGCAAAGTCCCGTACATGTATGGCACTCGCCTGGGAGGAGCTAGGGGGTGAGCGCTTACATAGAAAGCCACCAGACTTGAATTAAAAATGGTGGCTTATGGACCTCTGGCATATAACCCTGCTCTATGGCCGTTGCGCTCCACGATGAAGGATGCTCCTGAAGAAGCGTGTGGCGCGAAACGCCCGTAGAGCAGGGATATATGCCAGAGGTCCATAAGCCACCATTCTTAATCCAAGTCTGGTGGCTTTCTATGTAAGTGCTTTATATGCCATTGCACTGTATGGATCATTATTTGTTTTATATCAGATATTGTTTTAGCTCTATTTTTTAACAAATACTACACTTTGAGGAGATTTCCTCTCTCTTTTTTGCTTGGTAATTCAATATACCGTTTTTTCAGGATTCAACATCTGAGGAAACTCTATCCTTTGGAGGGATAAGAAGATCATTCCCCACCTGACGTAGTAGCAGTCTTGGCATGACAGCATATGGGTCTGGTGAGTTTTCACTTTTTACTTTGGTGGAGGATCTTTAATGGTGTCGATTTGATTTACATGGACACAGAATATTTCTATCCGTATGGTTTTGCTGCCTTTGGACTTTTTAGTTATTGATGGACTGAATTTTACATATATTACACCATATTTTATCACTTACCTAGCGCTGCAAACTTTATTAATTGTATTCACTGGTGTTTGTATATTCACACTGTTTGCAAGCTGCTTTTCTGTTGATTATTAGGCGCTGACATTTTTCTTTTATTTGCATTTTGAATGTTTGCATCCTTGATTTCCTTTTTACATATTCTATTATATTCTTTGTAACAATTAAATGATGATAGTGTTCCTTCATTTTTATATTTTTTAAAAGCTCTTTTCCTATTATTTATAGCTTTTTTAACTTTGGCTGTAAGCCGCATAGGTTTTATTTTTAGCCTTTTAAACGTATTGCCCATGGGAATATATTTTGCAGTGAGTTTGCAAAAAGTCTTTTAAAAGATTTCCAATTTCTGTTCTGTGCTCATCAATGCCAATATTCCCTCCCAGTCTAAATCCTGGAGAGCAGCCCTCATCCTTGGAAAATGTGCTCTCTTAAAGTTAAATGTTTTTGTATTTCCTGTATACATTTTTTGCTTACAGCTAACATTAAATGAAATCAGATTATGGTCACTGCTACCCAGATGTTCTTTTATATAAACAATATTAATAGGCTCTGCATGGTTTGAGACTACCAGGTCCAACAGAGCATCATTTCTAGTGAGGGCCTCAATAAACTGTACCATAAAATAGTCTTGTAATAGGTTTTTAACGAGCAGGGCCCTGATTCCTCCTGTGTTGAATTGTTCTCTAATTATACTGTCTGCCCCCACCATGTAAAGTGCTGCGCAAACTGTTGACACTACATAGTTACATAGTACATAGTTACATAGTTACATAGTAGTTGAGGTTGACAATACAAAAATCCTGTATTATAATAGTATTAATAATAATGGGAAGAAGGAAACAGAAGAACAAAAAATGTACAGCACATACTTCAGAACTTGGGGAAATTGGGAAGGGGTTAAACCTGGGTTTAAAAGAAAAAAAAAAGATATTTAAGTTTCACAATACATTTCTTCTGGAGCTAGGAGTCCTGTGCTGATTTTTCTGCAAGAGAATGTCACCAGCACACCATCTCCAGAGTGGGTACAAATCTTTAATCAACGATTACATCATTACAGCAGAGTGCAAAGTTTCGGAGTGACTCAGGCATGTTACCTAAAAATCAGGTCACATGCCTGATAAAAGGGTCCTGTGTGACTCCGAAACATTGCAATCTGCTGTAATGATGTGATCGCTGATTAAAGCTTTGGACCCACTCTGGAGATCCTTGCTGTGCTGGTAACATTCTCTTGCCCTGACTTGACACGGTTCCAGTCAGTGGTTGCAGCAGCACCCACTTATATGCACAGCCATTTCTACAGGAACGTGTGCATTGGGAATAGTGCATTGGCTGTGCTGATTTTTGACACATACCCTTGGCATTAAAAAAAAGTCACAAAAACCTATAGCTGCTCTATTACGGGCATGTTTGTTAAAGGAGAAGTATAACCCAAGCTAGTTTGGCTGTACTTCTCCTATGGATCACAGGAGTGCAATTCAGTTTGAATTCCTGTAACTCGTTTTCAGCAGAAAGCGGGCTGAAGTCCGCTCTCTGCTGAAATCACAGAAGTCAGTCCAGGCACTGCATCATTGCAGCAATGGAAGCGGGGATCCGCCAGGTGCCGGCACCGACACCTGGCTAAGCCTCTCCTCGAGTCGCTGAGAGCCTGAGCCGGCCGCCACCTGCCCCTCCACAGCTCAGTGCTCCAGTGAGCGAGGAGGGGGCAGAGCAGGAGAACCGTTGCCTGACAGCAGCTCTCTGCTAGGGTAGCTGCCAGAACCGAGCGATTACGTTGTTAGATCGCTCAGTTCTCAGTGCAGAGGTGGCGGGGGATCGATGTTGCATCCACCTAGGTAAGTTTAATATTGGGAAAAAAACAAAAACAAAGCCATACTTCTCTTATAAGTAGCAAATCTGACATTCAGCAAACAGTATTGGCAGGTTAATCTTCCAAAACAATCAGGGGAATTCAAAACAGCCCTAGCGGCTCTTTTCTGGCAGTAATTACATAAGAACTACCTGCACCTAATTCAGGCAAGCATTTGCACCAGTGTCTGTAACATTACCTGGCATGTGTGGCAATTTCATATAGTACTTACTATCACCCCTTTAGGAACCTGTCACTATGGCAGTGACAAATTCTTGAAGAATTACTACCAGTTCTCAGATTAGAAAACTGGTGATTATTAGGACCATCTTTGAGCTGGCATACAGAAGTACTCCAGTATTTAGAGGGGACAGGGCCTGTGCTGGGAAGCTGTCCTGCACTAAGCTGTATCTCTGATACCATTTAGCTATCGACTGGGGGATTCCTCAGCCAAAAAACAAAATGGGGGATATTATTACCCAGATATGGCAATGCCCATATTTGGAGAATTACTTGTTACTGGGTGGGCAAAGCCTGATGGGGCCCCATCAGGGCCACTATACTTTTGAAGGACAGCGCAAAGCAGTGGACAGATTTGAAAGCCACTATTGGACTGAATAGCAGCTCTCAGTTCCTCATCAGGCTCCATCCACCCCAGTACAAAACTGTTTTGCCATGCACCTGTCAATGTTCAATGTGGACAGTCCTTCAGTACAGACATGCACAGAGTCATATACCTTTTTGCAACAGGTACTGGAATCGTGCACAAGCACTGACACGTTCAGTGCTGCTATCTGATGGAATTTTAAAGGGTGTCTATAACATTTTTAATGAATTCCTCTGTATGTGTTTAAAAAAAAAGCAGTGATTGATTTACTAGCAGAGAATGTCACATTCACTGCTTTGTAAATAGCAATAAATATTCCTGGCATTTGAAGTGATTGTAATTTTTTTTTCTTTAAATAACAAGCATTTTTTACTTGTTTTTGCACAAAGCAGCCCTGAACCTCTTCTTCTGGGGTCCCTCGGTGGCAATCTTGGCTCCTCCCCTTCTCTGAGTTCCCCCACTGCAAACCGCTTGCTATGGGGGTGTTCTATCAGAATACTGCTACCTATCAGATTCTGTAACAGTAAACTGACCTTATAGACTGAACAGTATTACATTTCTATTTTTATTGTAATATAGTAAATATAGGGAGAAACCTGCAGGTAGAAGGTGGCAATGGCCATCTTGCTACACTCCGCATTGCTCAGCAACAAACTGTGTATATAGTGAAATAGACTTTTTCACTCGGTCGTGGTGAAATAGTCTATTTCAGTTTATAAGGTGAGTTTAATGCTAAAATCAGTCAGAAATTCAAGAGTTGCTTGGATGTAAGAACATGTCTGCTTCGTGTTCTGTCACATTAGGAAAGCTATTGGAAAGCATAACGGTCATGTTAGATCAACATGGCGCATGAGCAGTAAGATTTTTCGTACCAACGTAACTTCCAGTTGCGGAATCTGATAGGTAGTGGTATTCTGATAGAACAGGGGCAGTCATGCCATCTCAATCCTCCAGCCATGCTGTGTGCCCCACCCCCTGCTCCTTCCTTACAGGATTTGACTGACAGTCGCAAGAGCCAATGGCTCCCAATGCTGCCAAGTCTCCTGTGAGAAGAGAGAGAAGGAAAAAGAGCTGCTGCAGATGGGCAGAGTGCTGGATCCAGATCTGAACCAGGTAAGTGTTTAGGCAGGAGGGGGTGGGGGCTGGGGGGAACAACTTTTAAAAGGTTTTTTTTTTACCCTAATGCAGAGAATCCATTAAGGAGGTTGTAACCCTAAACAAAGAAAAAAAAAAAATAAAGATCCTGTTCCTTTAAAGCAGGTCAAATAACATGGTGCTTGTGCTGTCTAATCTGTCATTTTTTTATGCTGTTAAAAACCTGGTTGATCCTGCCTGTCCCTGTGTCGCCCTAGGTTAACTGACCACGGTTATCATGGCTGCTGATCCATGACATCGTGGTCAGTTTACGTGCCTCCATCTTCCTGGTGTGTTAAAGTCTCTCCTCTCTCCCCCCTCTCTCCTTCCCTCCCTGCCTGTCAGCCTCTTGTGTCTCAGTGATCTCCGCCACTCTCTCCTGCCGCTATTAGTAGCTGGCAGTAAAGTAAGAGAGTAGGATTAATGCCAGCCCCACTGTCCTAATAAGGTATACTACACAGTGTAAATATATATTTTTTAAATAATGGTACTAAATATCTTTTTTCAGATCACATCTGTGCGGCCAGGTGACTTCCCGCCGCTCTCCTCCCCCCTGATCTAAGGACTACAGTGGGAGGGGCTGAGTGGACAGCAAAGCAGTTATGTGACCGCTCAGCTGAAGTCAGAGAGAATCCCCTACCCCTACCGTTGTAGCCCTTAGATAGGGGGAGGAAAGCGGCAGGAGGTCACGTGACCGCACAGAGGTGATCTGAAATAAAATATTTAGTGGCATAATTTTAAAAAAAACATTTACAGTGTGTAGTATACCTTATTAGAACAGAGGTGCTGGCAGTAATCCTACTCTCCAACTTTACAACCCCTTTACGGTAAAAAAAAACTAAGGACTAAGGCTGGCCATAGACAGTTTGAATCTTGGCCAATTCAGCAGGAACCTGTCAAACTGTTAATGGGCAGGCTAAATGTACCAAGTTGATCGAACAATCAACTTGGGTACAACCAGCCTGCCAGATTCTCTTGAGATTATTTCTAGTGGCATGGGGGAATCACGCATCAACACTGTCTGTGTTGATGGGGGAATCAAGCAAATTTCTTTTCTGCAACCATGGGTTGCAGGAAAGAAATATTCTCCTTGTATGGTCGGCCTAGGTGCTCTCTGCCTACTGGCTGTCAAGAGCAGTGTCCTCAAGATGATACAATTTGATGAGTTAGTGAAAGATTTTGCAGATGGTAAAGTGGTTGTTGTGATATTTACATCATCCTTTCTGTTAGATTACAGAATGTATCCTAGTGCCTGTGCTTTATTAAAAAAATAGATTTTGACCTGTTTTCACAGCTCTTATTGGCGATCAAGAGCAGTGTACCCAAGATGATACAATTTGATGAGTAAGTGAAAGATTTTGCAGATGGTAAAGTGGTTGTTAAGCCACTATGTGATCTTTACATCATCCTCTCTGTTAGATTACAAACTGTATCCTAGTGCCTGTGCTTTATTAAAAAATCAGATTTCTACCTGTTTTCACAGCTCATTTTGGCGATCATTTGACTCCATTTTCTCTTTTCTACTGGTCTGACATCTCCAGGGAGCAGGAAGAAGAACTTCCTCTGACATCAGCTGGGAGGCGGGGAGGAAAGGAGGAGAAATCCAGGAGTCACGAGACAGCTGAGCGGCGCTGTGAAAACAGGTAGAAATTGGCTTTTTTTTTTAAATAAAGCACAGGCACTAGGATATAGTTTGTAATCTAACAGAGGGGATGATATAAAGATCACATAATTTTTAGCAGCTGGGAAGGGAGCAGAGCGGCGCTAGTGAGCTGATAGGCAGGGAGGGGAGGAGGACAGAGGGAGACAGAGGAGAGCTGCAGATAGCTGCAGATGCCCGAGACACGCATACTTACCATGGTGTCAGGGCTCTGCAGCCATGATCCACCATGGTCAGTGTAGAGGAAGGAGGGTAGAAACTGGCAGGATCAGCCAGGTATTTTAGGTGATACGGGGGGCCAAATTACACAGCACAAGCACTGTGCTGTATATCATGCTTTAACCACTTCCTGACCGCTCACGTTGCTGCTACTGCAGCAGAGCGGCTCGGCTGGGTCTGGCGACGTAGACCTACGTGGCGCGCATTCGCGGCTCGCAGGGTGCCCTGCGAGATGATTCTGGTGTGATTGGGCTCAGAACCAACGATTTTTGGTCTGGATCTGGTGATCTGTTCTACCCAATGGCATCATCTCCCCTGCCTGTGTAATGTAAACACAGGCAGGGGAAGTGATGTCATTTTCCCTCCTGGAGCCCTTTTGGTTCCAGAAGAAGAAAGAGAGACATCTAAAATGTGCGTTCCACCAACAGCACACTAACACCACCTCACATAGGCACATTTTGACTCCTTGATCACCCCTGATAACCCCCCAACCCCCTCACAGTGTACACTATATACATTGGTATACAGATCTTTTACTGATCACTGTATTTAGTGTCACTTGTGACCCTAAATCACGATTGCGCTAGGCCCAAATAGGTTTAGGGCACCCGTCATCTATCCCCTAATAAAGTTTTAACCCCTCATCAACCCCAGTTAACCCCTTCACTCCCTATCACACTGTGCACTAAATACAGTATACAGGTAACTACTGATCACTGTATTTAGTGTAACTTGTGACCCTAATTTGCGCTTGCGCTAGGCCCAAATAGGGTTAGGGCACCCGCCATCTATCCCCCTAATAAACTTTTAACCTATTGATCTCCCGCAGTTAACCCCTTCCCTCCCTATCACACAGTGCACTAATATATACAGTATATCAGCTAACTACTGATCACTGTATTAGTGTCACTTGTGACCCCAGTTTGCGCTTGCGCTAGGCCCAAATAGGTTTAGGCCACCCGCCATACATCCCCTAAAATGGTTTAACCCCTTGATCTCCTCCAGTTAACCCCTTCACTGCCCTGTCACAGTGTTCACTATATACAGTGATTACCAATCACTGTATTAGTGTCACGGGTGACGCTAGTTAGCGTCAGGGTCCCACCACACCACCGTTATTTAGCATCAGTTAAAGTCAATTACACTAACACACTAACACACTAACACACTAACACACACACACACACACACATACACCTCCATTACTAGTATAGTGTTTGAAAAGATCAATATCTTATCTGATCAGAACTATACTAGGGTCCCCATAGTTTAGTGTTCTCAAAACGCGGTGTTTGCACAATCAGCACTGATTCCTGCCAGCACCTGCGATTAGCCCCTCCTCCCAGCCCACCCTACCCAGGCAAGTGCAGTAATCAATAGATTACTGTCACTTCCAAAAAACATAAATCACACAAAACTGCTGTGTTAGCAGAGTCAGGCCTGATCTATGCTAGCACTAGCAGTTTTTTGTAGCGACCAAATAGTCCTTGACAACCAGGTGCTTTTTTACCTGTCAGTCACACTACTGTACCTTAAAATTTAGATGCTAAAATGTTCAAACATTGGTACAGTAGTGCAGAGGCCTATAGTATACTGACCATGTCAGATGAGAGCGATGGGGAGGCCTCACTGGCAGAATCAGGGTCATTATACGAACCTTTAGAGAACAGCGGCTCCCTGACAGATAGCTCCGACGACGGATGGGTCCCTGCTAAAGTCAGGCATACCCGACCCCATTCTGGAGTTGATGAGATGCAAGAACCGGATGTTTCTCATATGCAGCAGAGTGACAGTACTAGTGCCACTCACACTTCTCGTGATCTGGCAAGCACGAGCGTCCTAGCACACCCTGGACCTAGACATACCAGAACTGCAGTAAGACTTGGTGACGTGGCGAGTCCCATAAGTGCAGTTGAAGCTGGTGCGGTGGCAAGCACGCAGCCACCGTGTATTAGAAGACAGGCCCGTAGAGCCCATAGTGCCATCCCTGAAGTGCTGGCCTATCCTAATTGGCAGCCCACAGATTCTACAGCACCCATACTTCCCCCATTCACTGCCCAACCCGGAATTCGAGTGGAAACAGCTGGTTTTAATCCCCTTGTCAGGGGTGTCGTGTCAGAGCCTGACATAAGAGGAATGTCTCACCGGATGTCTGGCGTGACACAGGTTCACCAGAGGCATGGAGTCTAAGTGTTAACCGGTTTTCACCAGGGCCCCAGATGGTGGGGATGGACTTGGCTGCATGCTAACACCAGGTCGCGGTCCTCCAGATTCCCTGGTTGAGCCAGGAGCAGGTCCAGGACCAATAGCCTGTAACAGGTAAGCAGATCAGGATGAAGCAGGAGAATAGTCAAGACAACCCGAGGTCAGGGCGGGCAGCAGGTAATCAGAGTCCAAAGGCAAGCCGGGTCAGATAAACAGGAACAGCAGATAATATTGGATACAGGGAACAGGAGAGCTGAAGATCACACAGTAAAGATTCGGTGTGATCACTGGCTTTAAATAGGACGCTTGGCACCAAAGAGGATTGCGTGCGCATGCGCGTTCACGCGAATGAGGAATAGCCACAAACTAATCAGTGGTAGCCTCAGCGCACACACATGCGCATAGGCGTTCGCCGGTTAGAAGCACCAGTGCGCCTGGGCATGGTAGTGAATCCCTGACACCCCTTAATTTTTTTGAGCTGTTTTTCACTGAAGATCTTTACAGATCTATTGTGGATCAAAGTAATTTGTATGCTAGTCAATTTATTACCGCCAATCCAAATTCGCCCCTTGCCAGAGAATTTGGCTATAAACCAATAACGGTTTCCGAATTTAAGAACTTTTTGGGCCTATCCTTCAACATGGGCATTACAAAAAAGAGTGAATTGCGGTTATATTGGTCCACTGACCCAATTCACCAAATGCGCATGTTCTCTGCTGCTATGTCCAGGGTTCGATACGAACAAATATTTTGGTTCGTGCATTTCAACGACAATGAACTCTGTCGTCCTCAGGGAGACCCTGAACATGACCGGCTCCACAAACTTCGGCCCCTCGTAGACCACTTCAATCAGCGGTTTGCAGCCTTGTTTACCCCCAAACAAGATGTCTGCGTTGACGAGTCCCTGATTAAGTTTACTGGCCGACTTGCTATGAAACAGTATCTCCCCAGCAAGCGTGCCAGATACAGGGTCAAGCTGTATAAGCTCTGTGACAGGGCCACAGGCTATACAGTTAGTTTCCGTGTCTATGAGGGAAAAGATAGCACTGTTGAGCCCCCCAACTGCCCAGACTACATAGGGAGCAGCGGTAAGGTAGTTTGGGACTTGGTGTCACCCTTATTCGGAAAGGGGTACCACTTGTACGTGGACAAATTTTATTCGAGCTTGCCACTTTTTAGACACCTCTTTCAATTACAAATTTGCGCTTGTGGCACCGTGCGATCTAATCGCCGGGGCTTCCCCCAATGGCTAGTAAATGCCCCACTGAGATCGGGGGAGAGAGCCTGCTTGAGATGCGATTAATTGCTTGCAGTGAAGTGGAGGGACAAACGGAATGTTTTCGTTCTGTCCTCCATTCACCCAGACACGGCAGTCGAAATTACTACGGCCACCAGTGTTGTTGTTGAGAAGCCATCCTGTGTCCACGACTATAACCGTAAAATGGGAGGGGTGGACTTCAACGACCAGATGATGGGACCATACTTAATTGCCCATAAGGCCAGACGCTGGTACAAAAAAGTGTCTGTATACTTATTTCAATTGGCTATTTACAACGCTTTTGTCTTATTCAAAGCGTCTGCCGGAACATTATCCTTCTTACACTACTAAGAAGAGATAATCAGAGCCCTTCTGTTTCCAGCAGGTGCTCCTGCCCAACTTTCCCAACCAGATGCAGTGAGCCAGCTGCATGAGAGGCTTTTTCCGGAATTCCTCCCGAGTACCCCTACCCAAAGATACCCCCAAAAAAGATGCAGTGTCTGCAGCAAGCGCGGATTTAGGCGTGACACCCGTAATTATTGTCCCGACTGTCCTAACCAACCTGGTCTTTGCCACGTTGACTGTTTCCGTCGCTACCACACACTAGTGGATTATTAGCATAGGGTACAGCACGGCACAGTTTAGGGAACACTTACACAGGGTCTCAAAAGATGTTCGATGGCTATCGTCATTTTGAGAGACCCTAACCTGGAACTTTAACGTTGAAGAAAAAAAAGTGTAAAAAAAAATACAAAAAAAAAAAAACACCTAAAAACGTAAAATAAAAATTACAAAAAAACATAAAATAAAAAAGCCAAAAATAGTTGTCGTCTGAGTTATTTTTCTTTTCTTACTCTGCTCTTCTACTTATACTCTTCGTACTTTTACTGTTTTTCATTGGTACTTTTCAGGTACCAATGTAATGTTTTATGTTTACTGTTCACTTTGCCTTGCAGGTACTCATCGGCTGCCACACTGATTTTATTGCTTATTTTACTTCCTCTTCAGGAGACCCTGAAATTTTACTTCAGGAGACCCTGAAATTTCAAGATAGCACAAAACCCCCCCAAATTACCCCATTTTGCAAAACACTCAACATGCCTCTCAGCAAATAGCTTGGAGTGTCTACTTTGCAAAATGGGGTCATTTGGGGGGGGTTTTTGCTATCTTGGCATTTCATGGCCTTCAAAACTGTGATAGGTAGTAAGGAGTGAAATCAACAATTTACGCTCTTGGAAAGCCTAAAGGTGGTAATTGATTTTTGGTGTCCTGAACGTGGCTAGACTGCAAAAAAGTCTCACACATGGGGTATCCCCATACTCAGGAGAAGCATCAGAATGTGTTTTGGGGTGTCATTTTACATATACCCATGGCATGTGTGAGCAATATATCATTTAGTGACAACTTTGTGTAAAAAAAAAAAATAATAATAATATGTTTCCCGGAACTTGTGGCAAAATATAAAATATTCCATGGACTCACATGCCTCTCAGAAAATAGCTTGGAGTGTCTACTTTCCAAAATGGGGTCATTTGGGGGGGGGGTTTGTGCTATCTTGACATTTCAGGGCCTCCGAAACCGTGATAGGCAGTGAGAAAGTGCAATGAGAAATTTACGCCCTTTGAAATTCTGAAGGTGGGGATTGGGTTTCGGGGTCCCGTACACAGCTAGGCTCCCAAAAAGTCTCACACATGTGGTATCCCTGTAGACAGGAGAAGCAGCAGAATATATTTTGGGGTGTAGTTACACATGCGTGAGCAATATATCATTTCAATGACAACTTTTTGTAAAAAAAAATTTTTTTTTTTTAGTCATTTTTCAAACATCTGTGACAAAAAAATTAAATATTCAATGAGCTCAACATGCCTCTCACAACGTTCCTTAGGATGTCTTCTTTCCAAAAAGTGGTAATTTGGGGGGGGGGGGGGTTGTACTGCCCTGCCATTTTAGCACTTCAAGTATTGAGATAGGCAGTCAGAAATTAAAGCTGTGTAAATTCCAGTATTTACACCATAGTTTGTAGACGCTATAACTGCGAAAACCAATAAAAATATGCTCATTGAGAATTTTTTTGTCAAAGACATGTAGCTAAATACATTTTGGCCTAAATATATGACAAAAATGTAATATATTGGATATTTTTTAACTGTCAAAGTAGAAAATGTCAATTTTTTTCAAACTTTTCTCAGTTTTTTATTAATATCGCAAAAAATAAAAAGCGCAGAGGTGATCAAATACCACAAAAAAAAGCTCTGTTTGTGGGAAAAAAAGGACGTAAATTTTGTTTGGGTACAGCATTGCATGACCGCGCAATTGTCAGTTAAAGTCACGCAGTGCCAAGTTGAAAAAAGTGGCCTGGACGTTATGCAGGAAAATTCTCCGGTCTTAAAGTGGTAAGGCTTTTTGTAGTAACAAACGCTTTAGGTCCAGGAAAAAAGACAAATGTCTTCTTCAGAAACTAACATATTTTTTTTTTTTTTAATAAATACAGTTGATCATCCATTTAACTTTTATTTGTCATATCATTTAATTTCTATGTTGAGGGGCCCCTAAGGTCTAAATGCTTTACTGCCAATTACCACTGAAACAGAAAGTGGCGTTGCAGGTTGTACACGTTGAGGTTCAGTGCCTCTAATTTTCGTGAATTATTTTAATTTTTAATTTTTGTTTTAAGGGATTGGATCACAAAGAAGAGTAAATCGTCTGTGTACCCCACTACTTTACACTCCCCTAATTTCGTAGCTATTTCTGTGATGTTGGGGTTGTTGCATATTCGACAATTAAAAGGCTCCAAAGTTCATATAAAGAGGAGAGGAGATAGGGCATATCACAGTCTCGTTCTGTTATGAAGTGTAAAGGTTATAGACAGTGAAACATTTATTCTTACTGCTGCCATTGGAAAACTATAAATGGCCTGAAACCCCTGTTGGAAATGCTCTCCCATGCCTAGGTATTCATACACAGCCAACATAAGTGTCCAGTCAACTCGATTGAATGCCTAGTGTAGCATTTTTAACTTCAAGTGGAACTTTAGGCTAGAAATAAAAATTGTCGAAAGGCAGGAATTTTAATGCAGAAGAGACATGCTTTGTCTCTTCTGCATTAAAGCTACTTACCTGCCTGTCTGCCCCTGTACAGCAAGTTGCACAAGCATACCTCACTGCAAAAATTCGGTAGTGCTGACCCTGACAAAACTCCTGCGCATTTGCAGGAGTGAAATTATTTCCACCTGGCCAATGATAGCAGCCAGTGCTTGAGACCCGGAAACTAGCCACCCAAAGATGTGAGCGGCCTGCTGAGGGTTCCTTTGATGGCGCATCACTGGATTCAAGGTGAGCATAGTTCTACTTTAATGGATAGAATGCATTAAGGTAAAAACGCCTAGTTAGAACAACTGTAATGAAAATACTATATTTTATTTATTGAAATACAACTACGCATAAGCCACAGTTAAACTGTATATTGGAGTTTGAATTTAAAACTTTACACTTGCTTTTTTGCTACCTAACATTTCTGTTGATCAGAGCAAAAACACAGCAAACCTACAGAAACTAGGAATAGATTGTAGCAACATGGCATGTGGTATTAAAAATATCAAATTCAATATGCTCAAGGTATTATTTTCGTTTATGTCAAACGCCAGCATGTGTTCTGTTGATGGATCCTAAAATGTATAGCTTCGCCACCAGCCTCTGCTGCCAAGTTCTTCAAAGTCTTCCTAACCTGAACACATGAAACATGTCTGAGTGGAGATTATAATTTACAAGCAGACCATGAAATTTCACGCCTGTTCGTCATCAACACACTGCTACAAGTGTAAGGACGCTGTACATAAGCAGCTATTTAATGTTTCAATTATGATAATGAATGTCACCCAACGGCCCAGTCTTATATGTTCCCAGCATAAATATAACTATAGAATATTATAAGATCAACCCCTTCTAGGTCCGATTTTGTTAATTAAAATGCCACTCTTTAGTATACTACATTTAAAAACTCATATATAGCAGGTTCATGCAAAACTTAAAGAACACACAGAGTGCAACTCACTAACATAGGCTGACAGCACTCACTGCCTAAATACAAACTGGCTTCATTTTAAAGCCTCTGGATTAATGAAAATAAGACCAAATTCTTGCTGTTATGGTGTGTTGGGAACATTTTTTCCTCAACTAAATAAAATAATTTCACAATTTGTTTTCAAGAAAAAAATGTTTATTTGGGAACATATGATATAAATAGTTTTTAAAAAAAAACTGCCATGTTATATTTAGGGTTAAGAAACACGGTTTTTGCTTTGCCAAACCACTGGTGAAAAGTCAGGAGATTTCAGTGAAATACTGCCATTTCAGCTAAATGCATTGAAGTCAATGTGAAAGGTAAAATGAAGGTTGTTTTTGGTAGTGTTTTAAACTATGTTCACACCTATACATTTTCTAGTGCATTTTGCAGTTTGTAGAAACACACTACAGTCCATTTAACATGGTTTCCTCTAGTACACGTTCACATCTTTGCCCTCCAGGACCTCTTTATCACAAATTCCCTTAACCCACTTGCTATTACTGAAAACCTGGCTTCATAAATCTGACACTACTTCTGCTGCTTCCCTCTCCCATGGTGGCCTTCTCTGGACTCACTCCCCCAAACCAAGTGGACAGAAGGGAGGTGAAATGGGAATTCTTCTAGCCCCATGCAACACCACTAAAGTACTTCACCGATCTCCCTCTCTAAAACTCTCCTCTTTTGAGGCACATTGTATTTGTCTACTTTCTCCTGTTTCTCTAAGAATTTCTTTTTATCTACCTGCCCCCCGAGCAGGTTTTAACCTTCCTGGGTTACTTCCCTTCCTGGATGGCTACCCTACTTTCTCTCTTCTGAAATCCCCACAATCATTCTCGGCGACTTCAACATCCCTGTTTATGCTAATACCACCACTACTTCTAAACTTCTCAGTCTAACCTCATCTCTTGACCTGAAGCAATGGAGACAGGCTCATACTCACTCCAACGGAAACACCCTTGACCTTATATTCTCCTTTCTGTGCACTCCGTGGAACCTCTCCAACAATCCTCTCCCACTCTCTGATCACCACTTTATTAGTTTCACTCTCTCCCAGTCTTCCACCCCCTCTCCCTCCAACTGCCTAACAGTTACCCTTAGAATCCCTCACCACCTCAAACCTTCTCTTCTCTACTCTGCTACTGACTACCTCTATGTCAAAATCTCGCCCTTGTCTTGCCCCAACCTAGCCACTTTCGTCTACAACAGCTCATTGTTATCCTCCCTAGACAAGCTCACCCCCCTCACTACACGCAGAATCAGAATCCCTAGGTGAGTGTTGGGCTTACCGCGACTTATGCATTGACTGCAAAGGCTGCAGATGGCTACACTATTGTCAGCAGTGGACACGTTTAAAAAAGCCCACACTGCGGAGCCATGTGCCGGCATCCTAGGAGCGCCAGATGTGACCGTACATGGTTGATGGTTCGCTCCTGATACAATAGCAGTCTGGTTTGTCCCTCCTGTGCAATGGAAGTTCGGCCTGCTTCTCCTCCCTATCTGCTGGTCCATCTCTCCCTCTGAACTCCGCTCCTCTTCCTCTCTACTGGGCACCCACGTGACATCCATAGACACGTCATCATCAACATCACCTTCCCCACCACTAACATTAGAGATCTCGGAGTAGGCAGCAACAACCTCCTTGGGCTGATCTGGGTACTGTTGTCAGACTGCTGAGTGGTGGCTGTTGCTACCTCCTCTTCCTGATCCGATGCCAAGAATGGCTGCGCATCGCAAATGTCTTGTCATGGATCAGAAAATAATTCCTGTGACTCAAGCGGAGGGTATATGGTGGTGGTGGTGGTGTCTTTGGGGGTGCACACAGCAGAGAGTGAAGAGGGTGCAGATAGAGAGGATAAGGAGGGTGCAGAAGAGGGAGGCTGAGTGAGCCACTCAACCAAGTCTGGTGCATCCTTTGACGTAATCAAACGCACCTTCTGCAACTTCCCACTTTGGTTCTGGTCTGGTGCTCCTGCCCTACCCCTACCACCCCTGCAGAAGGGCTGCCTCTTCCTCTGCCTGTCATTTTTTAAATGACCCTGTGACAAAATTTCTAGAGAAGCACAGTATATGTGGAAGAAGGTATATAACACCCCTCTTCAATCTGTCGTTTTGGGGGGCCACTTTTCTATCACACCAGTTATAAAAAAAAAATTCTAGTAACTTTTGTCACTTTGTGTAGCAGATGTAACGCAGTGGAAGAGGCAACATTTCTGCAGTACCCAAATACACTATTATGAAAGTATATTGTTATATAACACCCTGCTTCAATCCGTCGTTTTGGGGGGCCACTGGTCTATCACACCAGTTATAAAAAAACATTTCCAGTAACTTTTGTCACTGTGTGTAGCAGAGGTAACGCAGCGAAAGAGGCAAAACTTCTGCAGTACCCAAATACACTATTATGAAAGTATATTGTTATATAACACCCTGCTTCAATCTGTCATTTTGGGGGGCCACTGGTCTATCACACCAGTTATAAAAAAAATTTCCAGTAACTTTTGTCACTGTGTGTAGCTGAGGTAACATAGCGAAAGAGGCAAAATTTCTGCAGTACCCAAATACACTATTATGAAAGTATATTGTTATATAACACCCCGCTTCAATCTGCCATTTTGGGGGGCCACTGGTATATCACACCAGTTATAATACTTTTTTCTAATTGTGTTTGTCACTCTTTGTAGTTGTAGTATCGCTGCAGAACCGCTCACCAGTCACAATGCTGCACAATACAAATCCACTATAATATGCTTTCTATATTACAAAGTATATTATAAGTGTATTACACCCCTATATACTGCACACCAAACAATAGTACACCTATACCAGTCCTTAAAAGGACTTTTGTGGACATATTAGCTAGCTATTCGTGTCACTAACAGTCTGTCCCTGCTCCACACAGCAACCTCTCCCTACACTGACAAAAGGCAGAATGTAAAATGGCAGCCAGATCAGGTCTATTTATAAGGTAGGGGGTATGTCCATGTGCTGAAATGTCTCCATTGGCTGTCCTGTACCACCTGATGGATGTGTTATGGGTCAAAGTTCTTCACAATGTAAAAGAATATGGCGGTCGCGAATATCGCCATATGTTAGCATGTTCGGCGAACAGCGAACGAGCAAAGTTCGCCGCGAACCGCAAGGCCATCTCTACTCACAGCCCAGTAGATCTTGAATTACTTCTGTTAGCTCAGATCTCGTCAGGAGGCAATCACGATGATATACAGCCTTTCAGTTGCTAACCCCCCAATAGATAGTGAATTCCCTCTCGTCCGGCCAGGAGTTATGACGACACATAGCACTCAAACTTAGTGCAGTCACAACTGATTTTATTGCAAGTGTAGCTCATATTTAAGGCATGTTTTGAGCGGGAAAAACTGATCCAAACTGGTTTACAATTCATTCATCAGACAGAACAGTACATGAAAGGCTTTTGTTTCCCTATGCATTTGTGTCAATATGAGGTGTTTTGTTGTAGCGTCGGTCCGTCTGTGTTCAGCTTGTCTGTGTTAATGTAAGCAATTGTCAATTGTTTATGGGTGGTGTCAGTCTCTATGCAAAATGTCTTGTAATCTAAATGCTAAAGATCCAACTGTCAAGTGTTCAAATGAATGGAGAGGTGGTTTAACATGTCGTCTAAATGCAAAATACAGCTGGCTGCTGTCCAAGGTGGATGAATGGGTGTCAGTCTAGCTCGTTACTATGTAAATGCAAGGGCCCATGTTTCATCATAGAATGGGCATAAGTTGAAATATATATGAAATGTAATAAGGCATGTTAATACAATCTTTCAACTTCAAAAATAAGATTTATACAATTCGTGAAGGAGATCTCCAATGCGCAGAAACCTCCCCCACTCAACACCCCATGTCCACAGGTACAATCATTGCTTCCCTCATTCAACCCTGCTAGTTTTAACAAGGTAGCTAAACTTGTTTCTAACACCCATCTAACCACCTGTCTTTTGGATCCTGCTCCCTCACAAATGCTACGCTCACTCTCTGACTCTATCACATTTCTGGTATCTTCCCCAACTCTCTAAACAATGCGCTAGTCTCCCCTATCCTTAAAAAGCCCTCACTGGACCCCACCAATCCTAACAACCTACGCCCATCTCCTTGCTCTCCTTCCCCTCCAAACTCCTTGAATGACTGGTCTACAACCGATTGAGCGAACATCAGACTATGAACAAACTTCTTGATCCTCTTCAGTCCGGATTTCACCCTCAATACTCCACGGAAACTTCTCTCCTTAAACTCACAATTGACCTACTAACGGAAAAAACAAGGAACACTATTCTGTACTACTTCTCCTGGACATTTCTGCTGCCTTTGATACAGTGGACCACCCCCTCCTCCTCAAAAACTCCACTACTTTGGTCTCCGTGACTGTACTCTTTGCTGGTTCTCATCAAACCTATTCCACCCCTTCTTCAATGTAATTTACAACTCTACTTCCTCCTCTCCTCTTCCTTTTTCCATTGGGATCCCCCAAGGTTCTGTCCTTGGACCTCTCTTTTTCTCAATCTACACCTCCTCCCTTAGTCAGTTTATAGCCCCCCATGGCTTTCAATATCATCTCTACGCTGACAAAACTGAAATTTACCTCTGCCCCCCCCCCCAACTCGCTCCATCTGTATCCTCACGCATCACCAACTTACTAACAGACAAATCAGCCTGGATGTCACACCACTTCCTCAAACTCAACCTATCCTCCCCCACGTGTCACTTCCTCTGATTGCTCTGTCAAAATGAACTAATCATCTATCAACCCGTCCCCCCCATGCCAAGGTCCTAGGTATAATCCTGGACTCTGAACTATCTTTTCAACCCCACATCCAATCACTGTCCAAATCTTGCTGCCTCAGCTTCTGTAACATCTCCAAGATACCCCCTTTCTAACCAATGTCACCACAAAGCTTCTAATCCACTCCCTGGCAGGGCCAGATTAACATAGGGGCTATTGGAGCTGCAGCTCCAGGCCCCTACCTTAATATAGGCCCCGGGTTGGCCATATTCACTGTTACCGCTCTTCTGTCACTTGTAAACACAGAAGTCTGGCTTCTATGCACGCTTCCCCAGGCAGCTCCCTCAGAACCTCCCCACACAGCACGAAGGCCGGACAAGGAGGGACAGTTGCCGATGCATGGATGTGTTTATGGGCTTCAGAGACAGCATTCCATGTTGAATTAGGCATGCATGGCTGCACCCTTCCTCCTCTGGGTGCATGCCAAGGCACGGCCCTTAAGGCCCTTCAAAATCCTCAGCACCAAGCCCATGATGCTCTTAATCCGGCCCTGCTCCCTGGTCATCTCTCGCTTCGACTACTGCAACTCCCTCCTCATTGGCTTACCTCTAAATAGGCTATCCCCCTTCAGTCCATCATGAACACTGCTGCCAGGCTCATCCACCTTACAAACCGCTGGGCATCTGCTACCCCTCTCTGCCAATCACTGCATTGGCTGCCACTCAAACAACAAATTAAATTCAAGATGCTAACAGTAACTTACAAAACCATCCACAACCTGGCCCCATCTCTATCACTAACCTGGTCTCAAAATACTAACCAAATCATCCTCTTCACTCCTCCCAAGTCCTTGTGCTCTCTAGCTCCCTTGTCACCTCATCCAATGCTCACCTCCAGGACTTCTTCCAAGCCTCTCCCATCCTCTGGAATGCTCTACCCCCAACCTTTTTCAATCAGGGTGCCCTAAGGTGTCTTCAGGGATGCCTTGGCAAAGTGCCTAAAATTGCCCAAAAATCAAATGCAAGCCAGCAGGTGGATCAAGCCTGCCTTCTAGTTACACAAAGCCACAGGTTTTCATTGTGCACCATTACGACCTTTTAACTGCCAGCATCCTAACAGCCAATGACATCATCAGTTGATAAGGAGGATGTCAGTCATCTGCACAGCTTCCTTGTTTGACCCTCCCCTGTCCCTCTCCGTCAGCTCTGGTGTCATCATTAGTGATGGAAGAAAACTGAGGAGGAAGAAAAACATTGGAATACTAGTCAGTACTAGTGTGCAAAAGTGTAATTGATTTGGTTGCTCCTACACGCGTGGATGTTGATGTATTATGTAAAACTGTTAGAATAGTTTTTTACATTTTAGAATGGGGTGCCTCAAAGTTGTCCATAAATTTAAAGGGTGCCTCGAGACTGTCTATAATTTTAAAGAGTGCCTTGACTGAATGAAAAAAGGTTGAGAAAAACTGCTCTACTCCAATCTGCCTGACTATTGCCTACTTTGTCTACTTTCAGACAATCCCTGAAAACTCATCTCTTCAGAGAACCCTTTCTGGCCCCCACTTAACAACTGTACATTTATTTTCTCCATCAGCACATTCCCACAGTTATTACCTCTTGTAACTCTTGACCCTCCCTCTTAGACTGTAAGCTCTAACGAGCAAGGCCCTCTTATTTCTACTGTATTAAAGTGTATTGTATTTGTACTGTCTAGTTGTAAAGCACTGTGTAAACTATTGGCGCTATATAAATCCTGTATAATAATAATAATAATCTATGCGTTTTTCAGCCAGTGCATTTTTGGAAAAAGTCAAGGACTTTTTTCTTTCAGCAGATTGCGTTTTGTGAAGAATAGACTTCAATGGACCCACGCCAAAAGAGCAAGTGTTGCGTTTTTGATGCATTTTTACATGTGTTTTGCAAGTTGCGTTTTGCCTTTTTATTTCTCCTTCACAAACAGTGTATATAGCTGGTTGATAACAAGTTGGCCGGGAAGCCGGCTGTCGCGTCCTTAACAACAGATTGGTCATCAGCTGTCAGTGGGCTTTCTCGCTGACAGCTAAATGTAAAAATAAGAATTCCGTAAATAAATTAAAAAATCTGCAAAAAAACAGCGTGGGGTCCCCCTCCCCAATCCCTACCAGGCCCTTATCCAAGCATGCATTTAGACAGGTCAGGAAAGGGAGGGGACGAGTAAGTGCCCCCCCTTCTGAACCATACCAGGCCACATGCCCTCAACATGGGGGGGTGCTTTGAGGCAGGGAGTGTGAACGCTTCTGCGGTCTGCCCACCCCCTGTAACACCATCACAAGGGGTGGTGCACCAGGTTATGCTGCCGGTTGGCTCTGCCCCTTTGCTGTTTAAGAAATGTCACACGGCATAGCCCCCCTACCCCAAAGCAATCCCCATGTTGAGGGCACGTGGCCTTGTATGGTTCAGAAGGGGGGGGTCTGGTATGGATTTTAGGGGGGACCCTATGTCATTTTTTAATACATTTTTGGCATGGGGTTTTCCTCCAAATCCATACCTGAAGGGCCTGGTATGGATTTGGGGGGGGGACCCAAATTTAATTTTTTTTTCAGATTTTTTTTGTTGCCGGCAATTCTTTCTTCATATGCAGCTGTAAGTGAGGAACCCTGCTGAGAGCTGATGACTCATAGTTTGTTAAGAATGCAGCGGCCAGCTTCCCGGCCTGCTCCTTAGCAACCAGCTAAACACATTGTGTTTAAGGTGAAAAAAACTCAAAAACACAAAATGCATGAAAACTGCATGCAAAAGCGCATCAAAAACTCGGGTCTAAAAACGCAAAACGCATCGTAAAATGCGCCTGAAAAGCGCATTCACTGCAAGCGCATAGATGTGACCCCAGACTTAGTGTGTCATGGATTTTAAATGCCCTTTGAGGGTTGGGAAATTAACCTTTTTACTGCCTTCAACCTGTTTTATGCCAAAGCAGCCAGATCTGTTTCCCAGTGACCACCATCAGCCAGGCGGAAACCACAGTCAAAGAGCAACTGGAATTTAGACAAATCACAACTTAGATATTGCATACTGAGTGAGCACTGGGCAGTGGTCCATTCCATTGACCCATAAGCCAGTGGGGTGGTTAATGTAAATTGTGTCCCCCAAAGGAATGTTTTTATCCAGCATTGTAGGTTGTTGCTGCTGGCTTGTGTCCTGTAAGGTCATCAAGAATACAAGCAGTTTCTCTACAAATCCACCAGACCACCACCAGACTGCCTGGTGGTGATTGTGCTGCTGCTGTGTAATCCAAATCTGAATTGCCCACATTGGAAAAAGACTTAAGCCTCGTACACACGCAACGAATTTCCGCCGACCGGTCGTCCGTCTTTTGTCCAGAGTGGTGTCTGTTGGTTGGAATGTGCTCTAGACTGCACACGAATTTTCCCGTATGACAGAATTTTACTTCAGAAGTGATGTCATGTGTTGGATTGCTTTCTATGTGTTCTTTCATTTCTGAGCATGCCTAGTCTTGCTCATAAGATTTTTCCCCATCGAAATCTGTAGTAATGAGACAAAAATCGGAAGTGTTTTGACGGAGGACAAAAATTTTAATGCCTGCACATCAGGATTTTGTCAGCCGAAAAGTCGAAGTCGGCTGTCAAAAGCACCATACTAACAAGCCAAAAATCGGCAGATCGGTCATCGGACGAAATTTCCTGGCCGAATTTCTTCTCGTGTGTACGAGGCTTTAAACAGTACAGATTTCGATAGGGAAAAATCTTATGAGCAAGACTAGGCATGCTCAGAGAGAAAGAACACATACAAAGCAATCCAACACATGACATCACTTCTGAAGTAGAATTCTGTCATACGGGAAAATTCGTGTGCAGTCTAGAGCACATTCCAACCAACAGACACGCACTCTGGACAAAAGATGGACGACCGGTCGGCGGAAATTTGTGGCGTGTGTACGAGGCTTTAGCCTTTCTCACAAAATAGTAACCGTAGGGGATATGCCAGTTTCTGATGCGTCTTGAGTCCCATAGAATCGCAACAAAGGAAATAGCATTGTTTTGAATGTGGTTGTTTACATCATTGCAGTACCACTCCGGGGAAGGGTCCTGCGCTACTTTGGTGCAATGCATTGTGATTTTGTTGCCCATAGACTTGGATAGAAACAGATGAAAAATGCACGTACATCCGTTTTAGATGTATTTTTTACTGAAGCAATCTCCTACTGTCCAGGACAGCAGTAGTATCACATCCAGAAACGCACAGCCCTCAAATCACATTAAAATCACAAACCACTTGCACTGAAAATGGAAAAGTACTCACACTGTATAATCGCTATAAAAATGACATACAAAAATGATCGCACTAGTGTGAACCAGGCCTTCATTTTTTTTTTATAATTGTCCATGAATGATATGTTTTATTTGAAATTAGTATTTTGTGTTGTTAAATATAAAGAACTAGCAATGTTTTATTACAGTTATGATAATTTTTCTATAATATATGTGAGTTGCAAGCCTATGGCAGTATGCTGAGTGTGCTGTGTTTTATTTTCATTAAAGGCAGAGACAGCCAACCAGACACCTGCCTTGTACAAATGAGCTCTTTGTAAGCTCTATACATCACTATCATTAGGAGCACAGCTGTTTGTCTACTATAAACCTGTCTATTTTCATTTACATTGAGGTTTGAGCATGGGCTATTTTTCTATCAATAGATACCCTTGTTACATGCTACACTCAGCACATTCAGCACCTTGAAATTTAATGGCACAACTTTAAATATGATTAGCAGATACTTTTTAGTTACAGTAATGGTAATGTAATTTATGTTTTTTTTTAACTTATGCCAGCATTAATAAGAACTAACAACTTTCCAGGCACTATTATTAGTTGTTTTTCATGATGATTTTTATAGAAACAGATTTTATAAGCCTTGTTTACCTAGGGTTTTAATTCCCCCATCCAGAGCCAAAAATGAACTGTACACCCCTTTCTCCTCTTTTATGGAGACTCTCCTATGCCCACAAATTTTTGACATGCAGTGTAAAATTCAGTAGAACTATTCTTGCTACCCAAGAAAATGGGCATTCTTAAAGTGGTAGTAAACTCTGTTTTGTTACCTTTACCTACAGGTTAGCTTATAATAAAACTTATCTGTGGGTAAAATTATTATCTCCTAAACATGCACTGTTTAGGAGATATTCACAAATTTCTTCAGCCAGTGACCTCACCTGCGCATGCACATTGCACTCTAAATTGAGGATACAGTGAATGTGCCAACAATCCAGAGCTCTGTGCCGAGGCCATGATCCCTGTGCGCACGCACAGGGATGACATTGTTGTGGCTCAACCATTCAACCACCTGGAGCCCTGATTAAGACCGGATGAACATGGAACCCCTGTCAGCAGTCACAGCACACCGCTGGAGGGCTTCGTTTTAGAGGTAAGTCTTTCATAATGTGCTGTTATGCGATGAATACCAGCACATCATGACATTAACTTGCAGGTGAACCTCAAATGTTTTTTATGTAGGCCTTACTACCGCATTGGAAACTAATTTCTAACATTCTAATGAAGACATATCTTAGTTATACAGTTTATTCCTGAAAATATATGTGGAAGCCCCATGCCCTGTCCAAGTCCTTTTGCACCAAGGGTCGCCAGGACAATAAAGATGGTGAATTTTCCCAGACAAACACAGCAATAAAAACGTATTTCTGGAGACCATTAACTTTGTAAGTTTTAGCTATCAACTTGGTTAAATTATAAAAAGCACTTCTGAGTGCAATACTCACCGTGAGGCTAATTTATTAAAGCAAATGTGGCTATCAGTTTTTTTTTGTTCACTTCCCAATTTAGGCTCTACTATTTCCTACAGTTCATTTATGGACGCAACAACCTGATGATTCGAATCAATATACTTGTATGTATTTTGTTTGTCTTTTTAGAGCACTCTTCATTTTCATGAAAATAACAAACGGAATAATATGAATTGAATGTGTGACAGTGTTTCCCAGACCTTTATATTCAGACAGGGTTGGATTCCAATATTTGTCTCTCTGTAATGACTGAATTCAAATATTCTACTCCAATTTCTTTTAATTTTATTTTTCTATTTTTCTAAATAATAATAGCTTAACAGTGTTTGTGTTTATTTATAAAATGTTAATTTGAAAGGAAAAATGTGGCCTGTTTCTTTCTTGAACCATGAGCCTAAATAATTAATTTAAACAAATGTTTTGGAGCTCACATGTGTTCCAGTGCTTTTTTTTTAGCATCCAAAATGCATAGAAAGTGGAAAATTGTATCATACTTACCGTAATTTTCCTTTCCCAGTGTCTATCCATGGCAGCATACTAGTGATAGAGCTCTGCCTCGACTCCTCCCTCAAGACAAGTGCATAGCATAAAAGAAAGACCTAGCACCCTATACCATCATCCGCCGTAATATAGAATACCAATGGTGGGAGCGTATGCTGCCATAGATAGGCACCAGGAAAGGAAAATAATGGTATGATACAATTTTCTAGTGTGCCTCCATGGCATCATACCAGTGATAAATAACTAGCTCAAACAGGAGGGTAATGCTGAAAATAACAAATTCTAATCAGACAAGGACACAGCCGCTTGAATCGTCCTTTTTCCGAATTCCACAGTTCTGAGAGCCCCTGGATCAATATGATAGTGTTTAAGAAACATATGGTGTGAAGACCAGGTGGCGGCCCGGCAAACCATCTCCAGCGAAACATTAGCCCCTGCCACCTAAGAGGCCAAGACTGCCCTGGTTGAATGAGCGTTCAGCCGGGACGGAGGATCCATGTTCCTAGCTTTGTAGGCCTTCCGGACTAGCTTTACAATCCAAGATGCCAGAGTCCAGCTTGTAGCTTCCTTGCCTCTGTTCCTATCAAAGGGAATGACGAACAATCTTTCAGAGTTTCTGAAAGATTTTGTGGCCTCTAGGTAAGATATGAGGACCCTAGAGATATCAAGGTTGTGACAGGTTTCTGACTCTGAGTCCGTGAAAACTGGTAACGCCCAAGGTTCCAGAAGGTGACTTGGAGTTGCGACTTTAGGAGTGAAACCACGAAGAGGACGAAGGATATATGGTCGTCCCCTATCCCTAGGGTGTGTAGCTCCGAGATCCTCCTGTCGGACGTGATAGCCAAGAGAAAGGTGTTTTCCAGCGTTAAGTTCCAGAATGATGCCTGTTCTATAGGAGAAAATGGTTGATTGGATAAAACATCTAAGAGCTATGGATAGATCCCATTGAGGAAAAGGGCGCCTGACGGGTGGACAGATCTTCAACACCCCTCTAAGAAAAGTGACCACCAAGGGATCCTCTGCCCATCTTTTGTTGGTATATAGATATAGCTTGTACTTGTACTTTAAGAGCTTAGGCCAAGGCCTAAGTTAAGACCTGTCTAAAGAAACCCCAAAATATTAGTAGTGGAGGGATAGTAAGAGTCAAAATTATGTTCAGCAGCGAAACACAGGAACTTGTTCCAGATCTTTGAGTACACTGCATTCATTGTAGGTTTCCTGGCTTTCAAGAGGGTAGAAAAGACGCCTGGGGAGCAGCCCAAGGACTCAAACCTTCGCCTTTCAATCTCCAAACTTGAAGATTCAATCTCTGAAGATTCGGGTGGGATAGACCTTGCTGAGACAGTAGTTTAGAAAAAAGAGGGATTCTGATTGGAGGACCCACACTGAGGCATATGGCCAGGGGGAACCAAGGCCTTTTCGGCCAGAATGGGAGGATTGTCAGCACTTGCACTGACTCCCTGAGGAGTCTCCAGAGGAATTTCAAAATCAGCAGATGAGGAGAGAAGGCATACGCTATGGAGAAATTCCAGGGGCATGACATGGCATCCACTGCCTCCGCTAGAGGGTAGGGAAGACGAGAGAAGACCTGGCTAGCCTCTTATTCTCTGGAGTGGTGAACATATCCACTTGAGGGTGATCCCAGAGGCTGGAAATCTGGTGGAAGATGTGAGGGCGTAGGGCAGGGGTAATGAATTAAAATTCAAGGAGGTCCGGTTGCTAAAATTTTGTTTGGGCCGAGGTCCGAATCTGAAGTCTGAGCTATGACTCAGAAAGATGGGCAAAACAAAAACGTGTCCATCAGCGTTGCTCTTAACATAAAATATGCCCATTTGAGTGCCCCCTAACATAAAATGTGTCCATCAGCATGCCCCTTAACATAAAATAAGGAGCACGCTGATGGGCACATTTTATGTTAGGGGGCATTCTGATGGGCACATTTTATGTTAGGGGGCACGCTGATGGGCACATTTTATGTTAGGGGGCACTCTGATGGGCAAAACAAAACGTGTCCATCAGTGTTGCTCTTAACATAAAATGTGCCCATCAGAGTGCCCCCTAACATAAAATGTGCCCATCAGCGTGACCCTTAGCATAAAATTTGCCCATCAGCGTGCCCCCTAGCATAAAATTTGCCCATCGGCGTGACCCTTAGCATAAAATTTGCTCATCAGCGTGCCTCCTAGCATAAAATGTGCCCATCGGCGTGACCCTTAGCATAAAATTTGCCCATCAGCATGCCCCTTAACATAAAATATGCCCATCAGTGTGACCCTAACATAAAATAAGGGGAACGCTGATGGGCACATTTTATGTTAGGGGGCACTTTGATGGGCACATTTTATGTTAGGGGGCATTCTGATGGGCACATTTTATGTTAGGGGCACTTTGATGGGCACATTTTATGTTAGGCGGCATTCTGATGGGCATATTTTATGTTAAGGGGAACTCTAATGGGCATATTTTATGTTAAGGGGAACTCTAATGGGCATATTTTATGTTAAGGGGAACTCTAATGGGCATATTTTATGTTAAGGGGAACTCTAATGGGCATATTTTATGTTAAGAGCAACGCTGATGGACACGTTTTGTTTTGCCCATCAGCGTGCCCCTTAACATAAAATGTTCCCATTAGAGTGCCCCTTAACACAAAATGTTCCCATTAGAGTGCCCCTTAACATATGGGGCACTCTAATGGGAACATTTTATGTTAAGGGGCACGCTGATGGGCAAAACAAAACGTGTCCATCAGCGTTGCTCTTAACATAAAATATGCCCATTAGAGTTCCCCTTAACATAAAATATGCCCATTAGAGTTCCCCTTAACATAAAATATGCCCATTAGAGTGCCCCTTAACATAAAATTTGCCCATCAGCGTGACCCTTAACATAAAATAAGGCGCACGCTGATGGGCACATTTTATGCTAGGGGGGACTCTAATAGGCATATTTTATGGGGCACTCTAATGGACACAAATGTGTGCCCCTTAACAAAATATGCCCATCAGTCTGCATTTTATAAAAATGTGCCCCACATACCTTTGGGAGCAGAAAATGCGGGAGCCAGGAGCAGCGAACATCAGAGGGGCAGGACGTGCTCGCGGCTAGGCTGAGTGTGAGAGTCAGGAGCCGCAGTTAGGAGCAGGGGGGCGGGGCCCGCTCATGACGTCACGCCCCAACTCGCGGCTGGCTGGGAGGGAGCCGAAGAAAGAAGCAGGGGGCGGGGCCCGCTCGTGACGTCTCGCCCCCAACTCGCGGCTGGCTGGGAGGGAGCCGAAGAAAGAAGCAGGGGGCGGGGCCCGCTCGTGACGTCTCGCCCCAACTCGCGGCTGGCTGGGAGGGAGCCGAAGAAAGAAGCAGGGGGCGGGGCGCACACACGTAATGTCACTGGTTGCTGGGACACCCGCGGTCCCAGCAAACTAATAACTACTTACAGTGGCGGCCTGACGGGTCCGGGCGGAAGCATCGTGCGGGCCGCTCCTGGACCGCGGGCCGCCATTTAGTGACGGCTGGCGTAGGGCCCACTCATTGTCTAAAAACTTCCTTGACAATGCGTCTGCCTCTGTGTTCAACCTATCCGGGAGGTACACTGCCCTGAGGTCTAGAAGGTTTTTTCTGCCCAGAGCATTATAGGTTGCACCTCCATGAGGAGGGACCTACTGCGAGTTCCACCCTGCCTTTGCAGGTTTGTGACTGCTGCCTTGTTGTCCAGACGGAGTATAACCCTATGTCCCTGAACTTGGGGTGCCAGAGAGGCTAGTGATAGAAAAACTTCTCTCATTTCCAGGATGTTGGATATAATCCCCTTGTTGAGGCAAGACCACCTTCCTTGCAGTCTGGTTTCTCTGCAATAGGCTCCCCAGCCCTGCCCGCTTGCATCAGATGTAGCAATGGTCCAAGAAAATGAGCTTAGGTGACGGGGATTGGAAAGGTTCTTCAGTTTCATCCACCAGTGTAGGCTTCTGTGCATCCTCTCTGTTAGTTGAATTTGCTTGGAAAGACACTGTCTCTTCCATTGTGCCAAGAACCCTGTCTGGAAAAATCTCAAGTGCGAGTGTGACCAAGGCACCAGGGGAAAATATACAGACAAGTGCCTACCAGACTCAGGCACTGGGAAACCATTAGATGGGACCTTTGGATAACCTTGATCATCTTTTGAATAATAATGGTCGCTTTCTGTGGAGGTAATGACACTATCCCCAGATGTGTGTTAGACATGGTGCCTAGGTAGACCATCTGTTGCATAGGAGATAGTTGTCTTTTGTCTAGATGTATGAGCCACCCATCTCCTTCGCATCTGCTAAAGCAATTCTCTGTGGATATGAGTTGATCTGGATTGCTCGCTAGGAGAAGGATATCGTCCAGGAGTGGTATACTCTTAGACCCCTCTCCCAAAGGGGAGCCAGAACTGATATCAGGATCTTGGCAAGAGGTGCAGAGGCCAAAGGGTAAAGCTTTGAACTGTAGATGGACCCAACCCACTGCGAACCTCAGGAATCTTTGGTAAGAATATAGGATTGAGACATGCAGGTAGGCGTCTTGAAGGTCGATCGAGATTACCCAATCTCCTGGCTGGACCATCTGAATAATTGTCTGTCCTTTTTGGACCAGAAAGAGAATGGAATAAAAACCTGTGAAGTGCTCCGCCAAGGGAACTGGCACGGCTGATCCCTGGAGTTAGAGTGATGTTATGAAGTGAGACAAGGCCAGAGCTTTTATTGGAACGACTGGGATTTCTGTCCTTTGGAAAGATACCTGGGGGGAGGATGAGAGAACTCCTACCAGTGTCCTGAAAAAATTGTTGATAGGACCCAAGGATCCTGGCAATGAGAGGCCCAAATTGGGAAAAAGTGCTTCAGTCTGGCCCCTACAGGAAGAGACTGAGCTCTCCTGGCGTCAAAAAGACTTCGTCATCTCCTGGGGGGTGGTAAGAGCCTTGTTTTTATGCAAGTTCAGGAAGGAGGCCTGGGTGCCTCTCCAAGATCTTCTGTCATCCCTCTGGTGTCTGGATTGTCTGAAGTCTCTAGAGCAGGGGTAATGAATTAAAATTCAAGGAGGTCCGGTTGCTAAAATTTTGTTTGGGCCGAGGTCCGAATCTGAAGTCTGAGCTATGACTCAGAAAGATGGGCAAAACAAAAACGTGTCCATCAGCGTTGCTCTTAACATAAAATATGCCCATTTGAGTGCCCCCTAACATAAAATGTGTCCATCAGCATGCCCCTTAACATAAAATAAGGAGCACGCTGATGGGCACATTTTATGTTAGGGGGCACTCTGATGGGCACATTTTATGTTAGGGGGCACGCTGATGGGCACATTTTATGTTAGGGGGCACTCTGATGGGCAAAACAAAACGTGTCCATCAGTGTTGCTCTTAACATAAAATGTGCCCATCAGAGTGCCCCCTAACATAAAATGTGCCCATCAGCGTGACCCTTAGCATAAAATTTGCCCATCAGCGTGCCCCCTAGCATAAAATTTGCCCATCGGCGTGACCCTTAGCATAAAATTTGCTCATCAGCGTGCCTCCTAGCATAAAATGTGCCCATCGGCGTGACCCTTAGCATAAAATTTGCCCATCAGCATGCCCCTTAACATAAAATATGCCCATCAGTGTGACCCTAACATAAAATAAGGGGAACGCTGATGGGCACATTTTATGTTAGGGGGCACTTTGATGGGCACATTTTATGTTAGGGGGCATTCTGATGGGCACATTTTATGTTAGGGGCACTTTGATGGGCACATTTTATGTTAGGCGGCATTCTGATGGGCATATTTTATGTTAAGGGGAACTCTAATGGGCATATTTTATGTTAAGGGGAACTCTAATGGGCATATTTTATGTTAAGGGGAACTCTAATGGGCATATTTTATGTTAAGGGGAACTCTAATGGGCATATTTTATGTTAAGAGCAACGCTGATGGACACGTTTTGTTTTGCCCATCAGCGTGCCCCTTAACATAAAATGTTCCCATTAGAGTGCCCCTTAACACAAAATGTTCCCATTAGAGTGCCCCTTAACATATGGGGCACTCTAATGGGAACATTTTATGTTAAGGGGCACGCTGATGGGCAAAACAAAACGTGTCCATCAGCGTTGCTCTTAACATAAAATATGCCCATTAGAGTTCCCCTTAACATAAAATATGCCCATTAGAGTTCCCCTTAACATAAAATATGCCCATTAGAGTGCCCCTTAACATAAAATTTGCCCATCAGCGTGACCCTTAACATAAAATAAGGCGCACGCTGATGGGCACATTTTATGCTAGGGGGGACTCTAATAGGCATATTTTATGGGGCACTCTAATGGACACAAATGTGTGCCCCTTAACAAAATATGCCCATCAGTCTGCATTTTATAAAAATGTGCCCCACATACCTTTGGGAGCAGAAAATGCGGGAGCCAGGAGCAGCGAACATCAGAGGGGCAGGACGTGCTCGCGGCTAGGCTGAGTGTGAGAGTCAGGAGCCGCAGTTAGGAGCAGGGGGGCGGGGCCCGCTCATGACGTCACGCCCCAACTCGCGGCTGGCTGGGAGGGAGCCGAAGAAAGAAGCAGGGGGCGGGGCCCGCTCGTGACGTCTCGCCCCCAACTCGCGGCTGGCTGGGAGGGAGCCGAAGAAAGAAGCAGGGGGCGGGGCCCGCTCGTGACGTCTCGCCCCAACTCGCGGCTGGCTGGGAGGGAGCCGAAGAAAGAAGCAGGGGGCGGGGCGCACACACGTAATGTCACTGGTTGCTGGGACACCCGCGGTCCCAGCAAACTAATAACTACTTACAGTGGCGGCCTGACGGGTCCGGGCGGAAGCATCGTGCGGGCCGCTCCTGGACCGCGGGCCGCCATTTAGTGACGGCTGCTCTAGAGTTTGACAATCAAAACTTTGAGATAAAGACTCTAGATTTTCTTGCCCTCCTATCCTGTGGCAGCAGACCAGACTTGCCACCTGTGGCAATGACTTTTTTCTAGCTTGTCTCCGAACAAAGCCTTACCATCGAAGGGGATCTTGCACCAATTTTGTTTTGATGCCAGGTCAGCCGTCCAGGGCTTTAGCCATAGGGCTTCTTTCATCATGACTGAGTGGAGCATGGATCTTGCAGAACAGCGAATAGAATCAATCGCTGCTTCTCCAACAAAGTCTGCTGACATTTTTAGCTCTTCTAGAGCTTTACTTATGTAAACTCTGGGGATTTCCTGGCATACAGCTGTTTTGATATTATTTGTCCAGGTTCTGATGACATTTGACACAGAGGTGAGAATAATAGCTGGCTGCTTTTCAGATCCAAATCGATCTGTCTATCCAAAGAGTCTTTGAAGGAGTCTTCCGTAGGAAGAGTAATGTTTTTGGCTAGACGGACCACCGCTGCATCCACTACTGGCATGGAATTCAGCGACTGCGACTCAGATTCCACTAAAGGGTAGAGTTTATTAAGGTGGCCTAAGGTGAACTTTTTGTCCGTCTTTTTCCCTTAATCTTGGATTATTTCTCTTATCTCTCCCATCAGAGGGAAAACAATTTGTTTCCTTTTAAGGAAAGGGAAGTATGTTTTAGGTTTCTGAGGCGGTTCTTCTGGATCCTCACAGGAAATTGCAGCCTTGACTGCCTCAATGAAGGGCTGTACCCGAGCATAGCTAAACCCAAAGGGGTCCGACTCTTCTGAGGATTCCTCCGAGCGGTGTTCTGATGAGGTTTCTCTAGCTCGGCAGTCCGCAGGAGGCAAAGCGGCCCTAACCCCTGAAGGGCCCGGAGCCTTGGGATCTATGTATATCCTGAGCTTGAGCCCTAGGAAGGGGCTGATTGAAAAGAAACCAGGGCTGCCAGGTCTGAGAAAGAGTCTTTTATAGTCTGTTTGAGCAGATACACCACCTGTTGACTCTCCATCTCCCAGTTGGAGACCAACTTATCCGGGAACAGCGCCAAATGCCCAACATTTCTTCCTTGAAGAGTGGGACAGAGGAGAAGGGGAATTATACTGTTGTGAGCTTGACCTTTCCGAGGATCTGTGGCGGGTTGAATGGGATCTTGGCTGTAATTGCTACACCTTGAATATTTTCTGGATCTCTTGGAGTGAGCAGGGCTACAAAAAAAGGGTACGTGTCACTCCAAGTGTGCACTCTTTTTTTTATTTATTTATTTTTTAAATACTCATGTTCAGATGGTCCCATACCTAATCGAGGTGTGAGGATCTTGGTTACGAGATGAATGGCTCATGGTAGGACAGAGCAAAAAGTGTAGAAATAACTTAACGAGCCAAAAACCAAAAAGGAAATACCTTTCTAAAATATTTTCCCAGCTTCTTGTTTTCCCCCAAAAAAGATATACCCTTTAAAATTAAGCAGAATAATACCAAGGACTTTAAAAAGAAGCAAGACTGCAGGGCACAGCTGACCACAGAGACAGCCATGACCCAGGTACAACAGGCTCCTTATATCTGTAAAAAAGGAGGAAGGAGATAATAGGGCTCCTCCCCCTTAACTGGGGTCAGCAGGAATAGTCAGACATCTGTCCACTTTCTCTTCTAGCTGCAGGGGTGGCCCCCCTCAGGTCAGGCCACTTGACACAGATCTGTACTCCCTGTACTGCAGAATTAGATCCTCCAGTGTCTCCCCTTATAGTCAGCTTCACAGGACCTCTGGGTTCAGTTTCTCTCTAGCACTCCTTAGGCCCTCAGATCAACTACCTGAGGCCGCATGGCACTTCTACGGAGGTGGAGGCAGCCGCCCCCTCCTTCCGGGACCTCGCTATCCAGATAAAAAAAATCCCGAGCACATATGCTTCTGGCATTTATACAGTATCCCAGAATGCAATGAGGCACTTTCCTCTGCCAAATCACCATGGCTGTATCAAACACCTGTGCACTTATCTGTCAGGTTTCCTCCCACTGTCCAACATGTCCCCCTATTGAACCAATGTGAAACACTCTGCATTCTGCAGACAGAATGAGTTGCACCTGAGAACATTGAGCAGACCTCACTAACAGATCCTGCTTTCTGGTAGGCAGAGAACAATATAGATGTATATAGATGTGTGTGTTTGTTGTTTTTCTGGATGTTGGGGTGGAGAGCAAAACTGCAAAGGGGGGGGGTGCACAAGTACATGTTTGCCCAAGGTAAATTCTATATTAAAGGTGGCCCTGGGTATGTAGGCGGAGGGATGAAGTGGGCTGTCATTTACCAGTTTTGCCCACATGTATGACTCTATAGTCACATGGGCTGCTCAGATAAAAAAAAAAGGAGGAAATTAACAGCTTAGAAAGGAAGGGAAACTGGAGCATGCTCAGTAGATGTGACAATGGCTAATCTACACAATCTCAGGCAGCAGCGGGGACCACGACCAGGAGGGAAGAACAGTGAATAGCAGGATCAGTCAGGATTTTTTGCAGAATACAGAAAACAAATTATATAGTGACTGGGTGTGTATGAACAGAATGTAAGAAAAAAAAAAAACTTTCAGTGCCTGTTTTTTCCTTCTATATTCTTACATAAATCCTGTATCGATCCAGCTCTGTGCTCATTTGCAGGTCTTCTTTCTTCTCTTTCACAGGCCTGGCTGAGAGCAGGGGAAGTCATTGGGTCTTGCTGCTGTAAGTCAAATCAAGTGAGGAGGGGGTGGGGGATGGGGACAAGCTGTGCTGTGTGTCAATGGACGCACACAGCCGGACCTAGGAGTGAGCATGCATGTGTGCCACCATATCAATGGCCCACGCAGAAGAGGAGGAACCTAGAGCACCAGTGGAAGACCCCAGAAGAGGAGGTTTAGGGTTGTGTTCTACAGTACTATTGCACAGAGCAGGTAAGTATAACATGTTTTCTGTTTTAGGGGGAAAAAATTAACTTTACAATTACTTTAATTTAGAGAGGTTGTGTGCCGCAGAGCAGGCCGCAGAATAAACCTCTCAAAAGAGTAAGATTAAGTATGTACATTATGTGGGTTGTCATGTATGCTGGTATCAGAACTCCTGAAATGCACATGCTCTTTGATCTTTGACAAGGCAAGGCATTGACCAGTGGTATTCACAGAAACGTATAAAAGTTCAATTATATTAATTGATTTGACTACAAATTGGCAGATCAGACAACTGTTATCTCTTATCTCTGTGTTAACTATAGTCAAGGTTTACAATAATAATAACAAAACTGCTTCACTTGTCAACAAAAAGCGCATCTGAAAATGTTAATCTTTGTAATAACATTAGGAAATACATTCAAATTCTTATAAAAAAATGTATTTGCCAACTCCAAGGACATGCTGGAAGGTTAATTGAATCCTGTCTGAATTGAACCCAGTGTGTATGTATGCATGTAAGATAGACATCTTAGATTGTAAGCTCCTTGAGGGCAGGGACTGATGAGAAAGTACAAAAATTGAAGCCCAGCCTAAATTGTTGGCATCGTATAAATGCTTGTAATAAAATAAATACATACTGTATATAAACTTCTTCTAAACAGAAGTGAGGCATGTGGGGAACCTAAAATTAGGTATGATACTGTAATACTTAATTATATTACAGAAACACTAAGTCTTTTGCTGTGTACCAGGTTCAATAAGCACTTGTTAGGAACAAGCATTTCTCTAGTAGGCTCTTAAACAATACATGTATCCGTGTTTTTTTTTTTTTTCTGCTCAGGCAAAGATGGAAGCAAGAATCAGAACACACAAGATGTTCAGAGAGCTTTCAAAGAGGATTTTGCTGACCCAGAATAGTTTACCAGCTTTAGCAAACAGACCCATTGGTTAACTTTGAATTTCACTCATTAACATTCCATCCTTATAAACCACTGTCTTAAGTAAAAACAAAAATGTTCATTGAGGTAAATACTCAAATTAACTAGATGTTTCCATAGAATGGATGCTTCTATGTCTGCCTTTTATAAGCTAATAATAGAGAAAAAATTGGATGCTTTGAAGTAACCACTCTTCCTTTGAGAATGAGCCAATGGCATGGAAACAATTAATTCAGAAGTTGGTCATTTATGCTCTTTCTGGTGGTGTGACTAATAGATTGGTGCATATCTTTTCCAGTTGCTCAAATTTAGCTTAGACACAACAAAACCTTTAATATTTATTTTCATTCCCTGTGACTAGAGGACAATGTGCTTTGAATTGTGCAGACTGCAGCTTTTTTCCAACTTTCTACATATTTTACCCTGCAGAATGAAAGCATTCTTGGAAAGAAAATAAAGTTTTTACAAAGTTTAATTAAATATGTTTTTTATCTGTACATCTCTGTATTTACCTTACCACAGCTTTCTAGTTTACATTTACTATATATGTATTTCATTTTTGAACAAAGCAATGGAACTTAAAGAAGTTAAGCTGGTCATAGATGGATCTTTTTTTTGTATTCAGCCAATGGGCTGAGCGGAAAAAAAAAAAAGATTTCTCCATTCACACAAGCGAGGTGGACAGAGGAGTCCTCTCTACTAAGACATTGTGTGGTTGATTTACTAAAACTGGAGAGTATTGTTGCGTGAACGGTTCAGGCCGAGCATAAGTTCAGCCCAAATATTAGCTGTTCACCCATTTGGAGAACACCCGAATTGTCCACCGAACGCTCCACAATGCATTGCATGCTGCACAGCGCATTCGAAGCCCTGATTGACTAAAGCAATGAAGGCTTTGCACAGTCAGGGCACAGAACACTGTCAGAGCCGTGACCGAAGAAAGTAAAGATGACTGTGCTCAATTATGGCTCATTGCTTATAGACCCACCCCACACTATAAATGTTTTTTTCCCAGGTCAGCTATTTGCAGTGTGATATTGGAGTGGAGATAGATCGATCAGGGCTCTGTTCATTGCTACTAGCCAGTTTGTGTGCTATAGTGTGCTATTGTGATCATATTGTGAGTTTAGAGTGTCAGTGTAGTGTGAATATAGTGATAGCTCGGTGTGAGTTTAGTGCGACCTACCTTTTTTACTTTGTTGTCTGTTTAGTGTTTCAGGGCAAGTTTACTGCATTATAATTAAGGGTATCAGTTTAGTGTCAGGGCAGGTTTAATGCAGTATATTGAAGTGTATCAGTTAACCACTTTACAACCGGAGGATTTTGCTGTCTTCCGTCCAGGCCACTTTTTGCGATTCGGCGCTGTGCGACTTCAACTGACAATTGCGCGGTCGTGCGATGCCGTACCCAAACGAAATTTACGTCCTTTTTTTCCCACAAACAGAGCTTTCTTTTGGTGGTATTTGATCACCTGTGCGATTTTTACTTTTTGCGCTATAAACAAAAAAAGAGCGTTTATTTTGAAAAAATAACAATATTTTTCACATTTTTTTATATGAAATTCCCCCCAAAAAAGATGTAAAAACCAATTTTTTTAAAAGTTTTTGGCCAATTTGTTTTATGCTACATATGTTTGGTAAAAAAAATCGCAATAAGCGTATTTTGATTGGTTTGCGCAAAAGTTATTGCGTTTACTAACAAAGGGAAAGATTTCTGTCATTTTTGGTGTTTTTTTTTTAACGCGTAATGGCGGCGATCTGCGATTTTTTTTGCGGGACTGCGACATTGCGGCGGACAGACCGGACCCCTGACTGACATTTTTGACACTTTTGGGGGTACCAGTGACATTACTGCAGTAATCAGTGCTATAAATATGCACTGTTACTGTAAAAATGACACTGGCAGGGAAGGGGTTAATTTTATTGGAGAGGGAGGGGTTAATGTATGCCTGGTGCTTACTGACGTGTAGGGGGGGAGGTGACTGTGTGATTCATGGACAGATCGGATGTCCAGCTATGCTGAACAGTCCGATCTGTCACTCCCTGTCACTATGGAGATCCGCCCGCTGTGTTTACACACAGCGGGCGGATCTCCAGACTCGATCCCCGACGATCGGGTAAGAGCAGCGGCGATCGCCGCTGCTCCTCCCCTGGCCCGACTCCCGCTGTGAATGAAAACAGCGGGAGCGAGCCTCCGGCGGCGCGCAAGCGCCGCCCAGAAGGGGAGGAGTCCAGTCACGTTAATACTACGTGACTGGACGGGAACGAGCCACTCTGCCGCAGTAGTATTACTGTGAGCGGTAGTAGAGTGGTTAATGTGTCAGGGCAGGTTTACTGCAGTATATTGAAGTGTATCAGTTTAGTGTGTCAGGGCAGGTTTACTGCAGTATATTGAAGTGTGTCAGTGTAGAGTGTCAGGGCACTTTTACGGCAGTATATTGAATTGCGTTAGTGCACTTTTACTTCAATATACAGCAATTTTACGGCAATATATTAAAAGTGCGTCAATGTACTTTTACTGCAGTATATTGAAGCTCATTAGTGCACTTCTACTGCAGTGTATAGAAGTGCGTCAGGGCAATTTTATTGCAGGATATTGAAGTGCGTTAGTGCACTTTTACTTCAATATATTGAAGTGCATTAGTGCATTTTTTACGGCAATATATTAAAAGTGCGTCAATGTACTTTTACTGCAGTATATTGAAGCTCATTAGTGCACTTTTACTGCAGTGTATAGAAGTGCGTCAGGGCAATTTTACTGCAGTATATTGGAGTGCGTTAGTGCACTTTTACTGCAGTATATTGAAGTGCATCAGGGTACCTTTACTGCAATATATTGAAGTGCATTAGTGTACTTTCACTGCATTATATTGAAGTGCATCAGTTTACTTTTACTGCAGTATATTGAAGTGCATTAGTGCACTTTTAATGCAGTGTATAGAAGTGCGTCAGGGCAATTTTACTGCAGTATATTGAAGTGCGTTAGTGCACTTTTACTGCAGTATATTGAAGTGCATCAGGGTACTTTTACTGCAGTATATTGAAGTGCGCTAGTGCACTTTCACTGCATTATATTGAAGTGCATCAGTTTACTTTTACTGCAGTATATTGAAGTGCGTTAGTGCACTTTTACTGCAGTATATTGAAGTACATCAGGGTACTTTTACTGCAGTATATTGAAGTGCGCTAGTGCACTTTCACTGCATTATATTGAAGTCCATCAGTTTACTTTTACTGCAGTATATTGAAGTGCGCTAGTGCACTTTTACTGGAGTATATTGAAGTGCGTCAGAGTACTTTTACTGCAATATATTGAAGTGCGTTAGTGCACTTTTCCTGCAGTATATTGAAGTGCATCAGTGCAGTTTTACTGCAGTGTGTATATTGTAGTGTGACAGTAGAGTGTGTCTGTGTAGTGAGCTCTCAAGTTAAAGTGCACCAAACACCACTTTTCATTGATTAAAGTGCATCCAAGTACACATTTCCCCATCTCTATTACATTTCTGTAATATGCCCCCCCATCATGTCTGGGAGGCCAACGAGGAGAGGCAGACATTCCCATGGCACTGTAAGGCAGCCATCATGGAAGAGTAGAGAGCAGTCATCCTATTCAATCACATTGTGGAACTGTTATCTCCTGGCCCACTTCCCACAGCTTAGCTGTCTGAGCCTTTTTTAACACGTGTGCAGCCAATCGCACTGTTGCAATTTGCAAACTTTGCCTCAATCAAGTATGGCAAAAACAAAAAATATACAGTCACTACCACCCACATGCCCAGCGTCTGAATTCCAGCTGCTGGTTTAAAACTTCTGCCTTTCCATCTGGTGGATTCTGCCTCCTTCTTTGAATTTGCAGAATATGCTGCACCACAATAGCAGGTCCCCAGTCACTTTTTCTTTTCCCGTAAGGCCTTTCCAGCCAGCGGCAAGGTCCATGTTACTGCTGACACATGGTCCAGCAAGCATGGTCAGGAACAATATATTTTGTTCACAGCACACTGGGTATCTCTGCTTGCAAAGAAGGATGCAGGACAGGGCTCAGTGCTGCAGCTTGATTTGCCGCCGTCTTCATACAGCTGGCAGTGATGATGTGAGATTTGGCAGCTCCACCCCCCTCCTCCTCTTCCTCCTCCTCCTCCATGCCCTCCTCTGCTGAACTATCCTATGAACCACCAGTACCCCCTAAGTGTTCAAGAGGCTATTCAATCAGGGACAGGAGCAACACTGTAGCAGAGATTCTTTCAGCTCTGCAGGGGCAGGCCCAGAGGTGGTTCATGTAATGCCATGTTGAGCCAGGAATGGTGGTATGCGGTAAATGGCACTAATCTTCTGTCCACCCTTCGACTGGGAAAGTTGACACATGTGCCATGCCAGGCACATGTCCTCAATTTGGTGGTGCAGCATTTTTTAAACAGGTACCTAGGGTTGGAAGATCTGCTAAAGCAGGCCAGAAGAGTCTGTGGCCATTTCAGACGGTCATATACAGCCAGTGCTCAGTTGGCTGCAATTTTGTGAGAATGCCACCTGTTCGTAAACCGCCTGATTTGTGACATGCCTACCAGGTGGAACTCAAATTTGGCAATGCTGCAGCAGCTGCACATGCAGCAGTGGGCTGTCAATGAGTACCTCTGTGTGAGTATGGCACAACGACAGGCTCAGTGAGGCTTTTTTTCCCCACACCAATGGCTGCTGATAATGGATGCATGCACTGTACTGTCACCATTTGGGGAGGCAACAAGGATGGTGAGCTGTGACAATGCATGCATCAGTGACACAATCCCTCTTGTGCTCCTGCTGGAGCAGACTCTGCATGGCATTATGGACAGGGCACTTGAGGCAGAGCAGCAGGAGGAGGAGGACTTCCTTTCCTCTCAAGGCCCACTTAATGCAGACACTATTCCTGCAACAGCACAGAACACACAAGAGAGGGATTTTAGCAGTTTTGAAGGCATTGAAGCAGAGGAAGACATACGTCAAACCCTTAATAGATGGTTTTCCATCCCCAGAACCCTTGAGAGTAGTACGTGGCTGGGAGGATGCAGTTCCAGATACTGTAATCCTCAATGACCCCGAGGACTCTCATGCCTCTGCAAACTTGCAGTGCATGGCCTCCGTCATTCTTCAAAGCCTGCGAAAGGACCAGAGAATTTGTGGCATCTTTGAGGCGAAGGATCATTATTGGTTGGCAACCCTCCTTGACCACCGTTATAAGGGGAAAATCTCAGAAATCATCTTGTCCCCGCAAAAGGAGCAGAAGATGAAATATCTTGAGGACACCTCAAAGAGGAGTTTATGTAACGCCTTATCAGACTCTGCTAGGTTACAGTCTCATGCAAAAGTTAGTTTTGAGGCTTCTGTTGGTCAAGAGAGGAGTGGTGGAGAAGGGGGCTGCCTCAGTGATACTTTTCAAATTTTTTTTAGTCCTTTGCACCCAGGGCTGTCAGCTTCCACATACCATCGGCAGCATCTGCATCATATAATGGGAGAATATCTAGGAGAAAAACAGACATGAAGAGCTTTCCAGTTGATGATCCACTAGGTTACTGGATCATGAGAATAGACCACTAGCCAGAACTTGCCCAGTATGCAATTGGGCTGTCCTGCATCCAGTGTGCTTTACTAATGGGCATTCAGTGCTGTCTGAGGTTTTGTGACAGATAAAAGAGTGCGTCTGTCCACAGACTCAGTTCACTGGCTGATATTTATCAAAATTAATCATTCCTGGATTAGAAACAGCTATCAAGCCCCTGATGCTGATGTTGCAGATTAAGTGTTTTTAGGATGTGCACAATAAAAAAATGTACAAAATATATAAAAATTTAGACACAATAGGCTAAGTGGGACTTTAAGTGAGACCCAAGCAGGTAGTGCCCAGCTTCTCCATCCCTATATCAAGAAAAAAATGAGGTTGAAGGATTATAAGAGGTGCATGGAAGTCAGCCAGCCCCCAGTCTGATGTACTCACCCTCCAGTCTGTCACCAACCAAGTAGACCTGTCTCATGATACAAAGAACAGGAGTTTAGTTGACACACATTTGCAAACGCATGTGTAAGCTGCAGAGCCACTTCACGGCACCCTCTTTTATCTGCAGTTCCTAACACTTTCTAATTTAGTGTCTCCACATTGGAAGAACATGGTTGCTAATGGATGGATGGGGGAACAGGTGGGAGGGAGACAGCTCAAACCTCCCCCAACCCACCCCCATCCATGACTGGTCTGTTGTCTCAAAACTCAAATAACTAAGTTGTAACGATGGTACAAACTGGAAAGGACCAGCTGAGAAGCATTACACCTCCATCCCCTTGGTGGATGCAGTATAAAGACGGATTGGGATTATATATATGGGGCATGGCCTGTAAAGCACAATGCGTTTAATTCCCTAATTTCCTATTTGGGACTTTGTGTGAGACAAGCAGGTCATGCTATTGGTCTCCATCCCTGTATATGGAAAAAATAAGGTCAAATCAGACTGCATCCACCAAAAACGCATGAAAATCGCACGGTGGGACTTAAAATGAGGCACCAAGCTGTAAGCAAGGCGTCTCCATCACTGGTTACTTAGACACAATAGGCTAGGTGGGACTTAAAGTGAGACCCAAGCAGGTAGTGCCCAGCGTCTCCATCCCTATATCAAGAAAAAAATGAGGTTGAAGGATTATAAGAGGTGCATGGAAGTCAGCCAGCCCCCAGTCTGATGTACTCACCCTCCAGTCTGTCACCAAAAAAGTAGACCTGTCTCATGATACAAAGAACAGGGGTTTAGTTGACACACATTTGCAAACACATGTGTAAGCTGCAGAGCCACTTCACAGCACCCTGTTTTATCTGCAGTTCCTAACACTTTCTAATTTAGTGTCTCCACATTGGGAGCACATGGTTGCTAATGGATGGATGGGGGAACAGGTGTGAGGGAGACAGCCCAAACCTCCCCCAACCCACCCCCATCCATGACTGGTCTGTTGTCTCAAAACTCAAATAACTAAGTTGTAACGATGGTACAAACTGGAAAGGACCAGCTGAGAAGCATTACACCTCCATCCCCTTGCTGGATGCAGTAAACTAAACCCCTGTTCTTTGTATCATGAGACAGGTCTACTTGGTTGGTGACAGACTGGAGGGTGAGTACATAAGACTGGGGCCGGCTGACTTCCATGCACCTCTTATAATCCTTCAACCTCATTTTTTTTTCAATATATAAAAATTTAAACTGGCCCTGTCCTCCCGTGCTCACATGCAAAGACAAACGTGCACACCTCGGTCCCGCATGCAGGAAAACAGCCATCAGCCCACACATGTGAGGTATCACCACAAATGTCAGATCATGGGCAGTAGTTGTAGCACCAGACCTCTTCTTAAGTGGTAACCTGTAAAGGCTTTTAAAGAGTCGCCTATGGATATTAAAATTCACGTCGTTTGTCACCGTTGCACAAGCGTGCCCAATTTTAAAGTGTGACATGTTTGGTATCTATTTAATTAGCGTAGCATCATGTTTTATATTTTACAAAAATTGGGATATGTATTGTGTTTTCCTACATTATAAATTAAAATAGTATATTTTTCCCAAAAATATGCATTTGAAAAACTGCTGCGCAAATACAGTGTGACATAAAACATTTCAAAACCCACAATTTATTCTCTAGGGCCTCTGCTTTAAAATATGTATATAATGTTTGGGGGTTCTTAATAATGTATATACTTTTTAAATTATATAATGTCATTATATACTGATTGTTACATGTAAATAAAAAGTGCCAGAAAAGGCCTGGACTGGAGGTGGTTACATAAATACAATATGGTACATCAATGTTAACTATTAATTGTGCACCATATTATAAAGAATCTAAAGTAAATACTGTATGTACTGTGTATATGGTACTGTATATTAATGTTAACATTTACCTGTTCAACCTAGTGATTTCACTGATGTAATAGAGATAAATGTCAAATAGGGAAAGCAAAAATCCAAATGGCTAATCCAAAACTGAAATTGGGACAGCAAAAATCCTACAAAGTAATGATACCTCATGCAAGGCTCAATATTTAGGATTTCTCATAGAACTGGCACAATATAATATGTTAACATTACCTTGTGAGTGTGGAAAGGTAGCTTTGTTAATGCCTTCTGTGCCAGATTTTGTGTCCCAGTACACATAAATATAAATAATGAATAATGAATGTGAGTAATGATAATAATAATAATAATAATAATGAATGTGAATAATGCCACATATAGTTATACTATGCACCAAGACAGCTATCAATGCAAGGACCTAAAATCAAAGGTAGGACCCATAAAAAAAAAAAAAAGTGCAGATATAACATCATACAGGATACTTATGTCAAAATTTGTTGCAAAGTGCACAGCAAAAAGAGCTATATTTTTTGTCACAAAGTGTTGGCCAGATACCTTGAAGGCAAGAAATGACCATCAAACACTGTAAACAACGAGGAAGTGACTTCCCATCTCCAATATCCCCCACTGTGGTGAATTACTTAAAGTCATTTTAAACCCTCACCCATACCCAGTGAAGTGAACGCCTCAGGTGATACACAGAAATGAAACAAATCCTCCTACATAGGTTTTACTTGTTTAGCTGCAGATTGTGTTAGGAGCACAGAGGAGGGGGCGAAGAGGCTTCAGTAATAGTGTGTTAGGGCTGATTGGAGGAAAGGAACACACCCCTCTCAGACCTCAGACCCCCCCCCCCCCAAACAAATTTATCTCATGAGCCTGGAAAACTTCTCAGAAGTGACTCATGCTGATAACAGAGGGATGAAGCACCAGAGAGAAACAACACTTAGAGCTTTAGAGAGAGATAAATAGACACTACAGACATATGTGCTTTGCTCATATTCCATAAATGATATTTACAACCACTTTAAGCTACACTTTGCCATGTTTGCCTTGGAAGCTGCACGTGCTTGGTACATGGGGAACATGTCACTTCTGGTGCTAGTCACTTCTATACCTACTAAAAAGTGCTACCAACATTTTCAGCCCCACCTATCTGGCAAAGGGGGTACAGGAGGAGCCAAACAGGAACAGGATTTGCCCCCCATAATAACCCCTACCATAACAGGTAAAAGAAAAGTTTAGCAGCCACAAAAATAAAGAAATCTAATTAAAATCTCCCCAACACAACACAGAAAAAAATAATATAAGTGGGACAGAACACCTACCCTGGGAGGAAGGGGGGCTGATGGTCCCTAACCCCTGGCTGTATTATCTGCCCACACAAGTATACAGTTTGGGTATGTGGCATACATTCCTATTTGATGACACAAATAATTCCTGGAGTTCAGTCTTAATAAGAAATGTCAGATTATCTTTTTTTTTATTATTTTGGTCCAGCCTAATTGCATCTAATTCTTCATATCTCACATCTGGAGGACCACAAAGGATGCAGAAATTAATTGTGGTAACTTGTGCTATAGTGAGCATTGACCTCTTTCAGGTGTTGGTTGAGCAATCTCTGCCATTCAGACAATGTCTTGTATTTTTTCAATGCATACAAAGCCACTCTCCGATTGGACAAGGCAAAGAATAGGGGCAGATCACATCACGATCCACATTTTGCCCATGCAATTATGACTTAAATATTCACTAAATGAACCCAAGTGAATATAAATAGAGGAGTTTTATAATCCTAATACTAGCATGTTTGTCTCTTTAGCAAGGGATTTTATGTATGCGTATTTTAAATGAACCATATAAAACAAAGCCAGCTTACAATTCATATGCAAAAGCGGCATCTGGTTCTTTTTCTGTTCCTGTTTTGAAAAATGAACAAACATAGCAGGAATTGAGGACAATTATAACACAGGTGAGAATAAATGTGACTCTTTGATCTAAAGAGCAGAAAATAAACTGCATAATAAGGTACTGGTCTTTTTCTTTTTTAAGTAAACTAATTAAATAACCTTAGCAACTGTTGAATCATATTTAAATATATAAGCTTTGAATTTGAAGCTCATGCATACATAATTCAGATGGGAATTCCTTTGATTCCTATCTGATTCCTCTATTATACCTCACCTAAATACACAAGTAAATAGCAATGCTTAAAGAGGAACTAAACCCACCAATTTTACCTGTTTGCCAAAAGAAAGCTTACATTGGAGATGTTTAATAATAAATGTTATTAGAGTGTATGTAAACCCTAACAATGAAAGTCTTTTATTTGTTCCTCATGTGGTCTGCTAAATATACCATTGCAAGCATTTTGTTGTATCTGTTAAATAACTGCAAACATAAACCTGCTGATCATGGTAGACACTCAAAACTGTCCCGTGTCTTATGTACATTTCCTGTGTTATCTCAAAAAAGAGAAATAAGCCCTCACAGTTTTTATCTTTGAACTACAAAATTATTTGCCTTTGTGTTGTGGCGATGGGAGAGTACAGTAGGTGGGTCTGAGTAGTTTAGCAAAAAAACTTGGCAGCGCTGATGATACACAGTCCATGAAATTGTTGTGTTTTGTCAGCCCACAAGACTTAGGAGAATAGTGCATTTATGACAGATCAGCAGATATTTTTCTGTACCTACAATTTCTTTTTTTCACCCTCATGGCAGCTGATGCTCCATTTTTTTTGGGGGGGCAGCAAACAACCCCCACCCCCCGCCAGGTCCGCATTAAACCCATCCAGATCATGGGCAGCTTCCCCGGCTTCTTCTCCCAGCCAAACTGGTCCTAAGACCCACTTCCTGTCCTGATTGGCCCGGGAGGAGAAGCAGGAAAACAATAGCGAATGTTAATTCGCTAATATCACAAGTGGGAGCCCAACCTTTTTGAAGCCAAATAGAGCCTCAGGCTCTAATCATGTGCTTTAACAAAAAAAAAAAAAAAAAAAAAAAAGGTTGGAGAAATCTATGCGTCCAGCACCCTGCATGGAGATTAGGGGGGCGGCGCCCCTGTGCCCCTTATGGACTTGCCGCCACTTCATGGTCTGTTTAGGGGGACCCCAAATGACTTGGGGTTCCCCCCAAGAGCCATACCAGAACCTTATCCGAGCATGTAGCCCAGTAGGTCAGGAAAGGAGGAGACGAATCAGTGCCAACCCCCCTCCTGAGCCATACCGGGCCACATTTCCTCAACATGGAGGGAGCTTTGAGGCAGGCAGCACTCATCCCCACAACCCTGGCCGAAGATTGTGGGGGTCTGCTGCCAGGGGGCTTATCATAATCTGGAAGCCCCCTTTAACAAGGGGGCCCCCATATCCTGCCCCCCATACCCATTCCCCAAAAATGTGTAAAAAGTGAATAAAGACAGTAAACGAGTTTTTAATAATTCCTTTATTAAAAAATAAAAAACAATGGCCCCCAATGTAGATCCATCTCACACTAACCGCTGCACTGCCAAACCCGAAAAAGAGAAAAGCAAAAAACCTCCAACCGGGGCATGCTGGGTCAATGATGTCACAAGGGGGGTGGGGTCATCAGGTGATGTCACCAGGTGGCCGAATTCCTTAGCTATATAAGAAATGTCAGACGGAGGAGCAGGCAGTCTGTGGAGAGCGTTCAACAACTTTTTTACTGTCTTTATGCACTTTTTACACATTTTTGGTGATTGGGTAGGGGTACCCATAGCCATTCACATGGGGGGGGGCAGATTCCAATAAGCCCCTTGTTCACAGACCCCACAACCACCAGCCAGGGTTGTGGGGATGAGGCCCTTGTCCCCATCAACATGGGGACAAGGTGCTTTGGGGGGTGGGTGCCCCAAAGCACCCACCCCCCCCATTTTAAGGGCATGTAGCCTGGAATGGTTCAGGATGGGGGGTGCTCGCTCACCCCCCCCCCCTCCTGACCTGCCGGGCTGCATGTTCGGATAAGAGTCTGGAATGGATTTTGGTGGGGGCACCAGGCCGTTTTTTTTTTGGCGTGGGGTTTCCGTTAGAATCCATACCAGACACAAAGAGCCTGGTATTAAGTGGGGGGGGGGGCAACTATTCGTTACTATTTTATTTGGAGATTCGGATACATCCAAATCTCTGAATAACCAAAAATGCATCCGAATTTGTACTTGGACTGAAATGAAATGCACATGTCTAATCACCAGGATTGACCTAAGATGTACAGAGCAAAGAGAAGTTAAGTAGTCAGGTTACATGGTATATGCTCTGTAAATACATTTCTGGTGGTATACCCTAACCTAATAGGGTAAGAAGTGTTTACAACCACTTTAAGAACAGATTCACTTTCAGTCTCCCTGTGCAACCTGAGGAAGTATTAAGGAGACCAAATGGAACCATAATGCAGAAAATGTTATACCTAATACAAAGTTATCATGTCCAGACCAGAGACATTATTATCACAGTCCAATTATTGCATAATGCTGTATTTATTGTATTATAAAACTTATAGTACAATGGAATAAATATGGCTGCTGTAGGAGGACAGCTTAAAACTTCCAAGCAATAGATCTTATTTATCATCAAAACCCTAAGAAAAAAGAAGGCCATTATTGAAAGTAGTATGCAGATTGGTTCCAGGTACGAAATCATTTATCCTTGTGTGTTGCAGCAATATGCTTTTAAAAGCACAAACTGGCAGACATTTCTGCAACCAACCTGCTTTATGTGCTGTGTGTTCCGTGCCATTAACCACTTCAGCTCTGGAAGGTTTCCTAACCAGAGCACTTTTTGCAATTCTGCACCGCTTAAACTGGTATTTGCGTCCTTTTTTTTTCCCACAAATAGAGCTTTCTTTTGATGGTATTTGATCACCACTGGGATTTTTATTTTCTGCAATAAAAATGAAAAAAGACCAAAACCTTTTTAAAAAAATGATATTTTCTAATTTTTGTTATAAAAAAAATCAAATGAATAAAATTTTTGTGATACATTTAGGCCAAAATGTATTCAGCCACATGTCTCAGGTTAAAAATAAAAAATTCAAAAAGCATATATTTATTGGTTTACGCAAAAGATATAGCGTCTACAAACTATGGTACATTTACTTGAATTTACGCAGCTTTTAGTTTATGACTGCCTATCTCATTTTTTGATGTGCTATAATGGCAGGGCAGTACAACCCCCCCCCCCCCCCCCAAATTACCCCTTTTTGGAAAGTAGACACCCCAAGGAATTTGCTGAGAGGCATGTTGAGCCCATTGAGTATTTCACTTTTTTGTCACAACTGATCTAAAAATGACCAAAAAATAATAATTTTACACAAAGTTATCACTGAAATGATATATTGCTCACACATGCCATGGGTATATGTTGAACTACACCCCAAAATACATTCTGCTGTTTCTCCTAAGTATAGAGATACCACATGTGTGAGACATTTTGGGAGCCTAGCCATATACAGGACCCTGAAAACCAATCACCGCCTTCAGAATTTCAAAGGGCGTAAATAGCTCTTTTCACTTCCTCACTACCTATCACGGTTTTGGAGGCCATGAAATGTCAAGATAGTACAAAACCCCCCAAATGACCCTTATTTTGGAAAGTAGACACCCCAAACTATGTGCTGAAAGGCATGCCGAGTCTATGGAATATTTTAAAGTTTCCCGCAAGTTTGTGAAAAAATGACAAAAAAAATGTATTTTTTTTACAGAAAGTTGTCATTTAAATGATATATTGCTCACACATACCATGGGTATATGTAGAATTACACTCAAAAATACATTCTGCTGCTTCTCCTGAGTATGGGAATACCCCATGTGTGAGACTTCTTGGCAGTCTAGCTGCGTACAGGACCCCGAAAACGAATCACTGCCATCAGGCTTTCTAAGGACGTAAATTGTTGATTTCACTCCACACTAGCTATCACAGTTTAGGAGGCCATGAAATGCCAAGATAACACAAACCCTCCCCCAAATGATACTTTTACGGAAAGTAGACACTCAAAGCTATTTGCTGAAACCTAACAGATTCCTCTATTCACATCGATCGATGGGGATGAAGAAATCTCTGCCAAGAAAAGTGAATAAAAATTTATGCTGAAGTATAGGGGAGATCCGCCCCCTGTTTCCACCCCATCCCCTATGCTTCGGCATTTATATTCTTTTTTTTTTAACTGCAGTGGTTTAATCATCTCCTACAGTGCTGGATTCACGGATTTATGTATCGTGAGAGCAAACCCTGTTGCTGTCAAAATAAACAAATTTTAGAAGGATCCAATTCTTCCAGACGCTTTGTATAGTACATAAGCGTTGAAAAGAGCCAATTGGAATAAGTATACAGACACTTTCTTTTACCAGTGTCTGGCCTTACGGCCTTACTTAATAAAATACGGCCCCATCATCTGGTCATTGAAGTCCACCCCTCTAATTTTATGGTTGTAATCGTGGACACAGAGGGGCTTCTCAAAAACACCAGTTGCCGTTGTAATTTGGACTGCCGTGTCTGCGTGAATGGAAGACAGAACAAAAACGTTCCGATTGTCCCTCTATTTCACTGCAAGCAATTCATTGCACCTCAAGCAGGCTCTCTCCCCCCTGACTAAGTAGGGCATTTACAAGCCGTAGTGCCAATTCATAATTGAAAGAAGTGTCTAAAAAGTGTCACGCTTGTATAGAAATTTGTCCACATATAAATGTTACCCCTTTCGGAATAAGGGTGACACCAAGTCCCACAAAATATTGCCGCTGCTCCCTATGTAGTCTGGGCAGTTGGGGGGCTCCACACTGCAGTCTTTTCCCTCATAAAACAGAAAACTTAATCAGGTACTCGTCAACGCAGACATCTTGTTGGGGGATAAACAAGGCTGCAAATCTTTGATTGAAGTGATTTACGAGGGGACAAATTTTGTGGAGGCGGTCATATCCAGGGTCACCCCGAGGATAACAGAGTTCATTGTCACTAAAGTGCATGAACCCCAATATTTGCTGATATCAAGCCCTGGCCATGGCAGCAGAGAACACGGGCATATAATGAATTGGGTCAGTGGACCAACATGACCGTAACTCACTCTTTTTAGTAATGCCTATGTTGAGGGATTTAAATTCGGGAACCAATATAGGTTTCCAACCAAGTTGTCTGGCAAGGGTCAAATCTAGATTTGCGGTGATAAGTTGATTTGCATACAAATTGCTTTGGTCCACAATAGATCTGTACAGATCTTCTGTGAAAAACAGCTCAAAAAACTAAAGGGGAGTAAAATTGGCTGTACGGGCACTGCAGAATCTGTGGGCTGTCAATCAGGATTTGCAAGCACAACAGAAAGGGTACTATGGTCTTTACGGGCCTGCGTTCAAATTCTTGGTGGCTGTGGGCCACTACTTGTGCTAGCCACTGCACCAGCTTGAACTGCACTTATGGGACTCGCCACATCACCAAGTGATACTGTAGTGCTGGTTTTTCAATGACCAGTGTGTACTGGGCCGCTGGTGCTCGACAGTTCCCCAGAAGGTTGAGTGGTACTAGTACCGACACTCTGCTGCAGTTGTTGTACCTCAGCAACAGAAGAATGGGGTCGGGTATGCCTGACCTTAGCAGGGACTTCTACTTCTTTGTCAGAGCTATCTGTCAGGGTGCCACTGCTCTCTACGGGTTTGTATATTGAGCCTGATTCTGACAGCGAGGACTCCTCATCGCTCTCATTTGTCATGCTCAGTATCCTGTAGGCATCTTCACTAGTGTACCTTTCGTTTGACATTTTGACCAATAAATTTACAGGTACCTAGTGTGACTCACAGGTAAAAAAGCACCTGGTTGACGATGACTGTTTGAACAGTTACGAAAAAAAAAAACTGCTAGTGTCAGCAGAGATCAGGCCTGACTCTGCTAATGCTGCTGTTTTCTGTGCTGTGTTTCGGAAGTGACAGTGATCTATTGATACTGCACTTCTTAGTGGCTTGGCAAAGGGGGCTAAACGCAGGTGCTGGCAGGTGTCATGGCTGATCTTGCTAACGCTGCATTTTTAGGGACACTAAACTATTGGAGACGTTAGTATAGTTCTGATCAGATCAAAGATATACAGTGGGTAAGGAAAGTATTCAGACCCCCTTAAATTTTTCACTCTTTGTTATATTGCAGCCATTTGCTAAAATCATTTAAGTTCATTCTTCTTCCTCATGAATGTACACATAGCACCCCATACTGACAGAAAAACACAGAATTGTTGACATTGTTGCAGATTTATTAAAAAAGAAAAACTGAAATATCACATGGTCCTAAGTATTCAGACCCTTTGCTCAGTATTTAGTAGAAGCCCCCTTTTGATCTAATACAGCCAGGAGTCTTTTTGGGAAAGATGCAACAAGTCTTTCACACTTTTAAAAAATTTAAAAAAAATGTGGTGTGCTTACTCTGCTACAGTGAAGTGTGGGTATGATTTCATTAAGCCAGGATTGTTGCTAGGAATTTAAAAGACCTGGGGCATCTTTGGTTACAGCAGCAGAAGAGTAATGCAGTGCATGTAGTGCGCTGAGGGGAACAGTGGGTGTGGCCAACTTGCATTAATTGTACAGGGGCACAGACTGACCCCCAGTGCAATCGCTGTGTTAGTTAATTTTTTAGGCCTCAAAGTAGTTGCGCAAATGTTTATCAAATCACTGTTTTCAACAAAAATACACTAAAATCATTATAAGCACACATCAGCACAACATAGCTTACACAATTCCTGTTAAATTCCTACTAATGCCTTGTTCAAATGGGTCTACTAAAGTGAACACCTATATGAGGACTGCCTGCATGGGGATGCATGAAACACACAAGTAAACACAGCCTTCCACGTGTTTAATTCTTGATTTTTGTTACAATGTTATTTTTTAATATCTCTTACCTTTTGTTTATCTTTATTTGGTGGGGGTGGGCCTCATGCCTCTGTTTTGAGACAGAGAAAGTGGCTGAGATCATAGAGTTCTCATTCACTTTCTTTGCAGCCTCAGGTGCAGTACAATGAATGAAGCATAGTAAACACATGGGATCGATGTTAGGGGGGTAGGGGGCACATAGAAGCCATTTTAGAAGACAGGAGGAGCAGCAGCAGCTCCTCCATGTGTGCAGTCTGTAAGGACACAGTGGGCCCCACCCCCGTCAGGGCCCATGTGCACAGCACACATTGTACAGTGGAGCCCAATGCGCAATGTATAACATGCATTGTGGTGTGCTGTGTTGCTGAAAAAGGTCATGTGCAATTTAATGTGTTGTGGTGATTTGGCAGTCCATTTATAATGATTTGATTGACTTACCACAATACATGTTGACACATGTCATAATGCGCTTTAATGAACCCCAACAAAAGGCTTGAAGGAGTTGTAAAGTCAGAATGTTTTTTTCATCTTAAGCGGTTTGCGTTCCAGGCTGACTTCTGGGCGTTCCAGGCTGACTTCCGGGCTGACGGCGTGCGTTCCACCTTGGAGGTGGAACGCACGCCGTCAGCCCGGAAGTCAGCCTGGAACGCAAACCGCTCTCCACGCTACAGACACTTTACAAGCGGGCGGGAGATAGCGTGTCCTATCCTTGTTTGCCTTTTAACTGAAATAAAGCATTTTTAACGGTACTGCACCATCCGGAGCCTTCTTTTCTTCTTCCCTAATCCAATTTGGAGGACCTTGAGGACCCTATCCGTATAGCGTGGGGGATTCCGGTCTAGGGGGGATCAGAGCTCAGCAGTCACCATTATCCTGACCTGGAGGGTCACAAAGCGCTATTGGTCTCTTTGTCATAAGGCAGTTGAGACCCATCATATCTGGTGAGTTCACACCCTATCTTTCCTTGAAGTCACCTTTATATTTGGATTTCCTGGACCATTAGAGGATCCAGCACCAAGCACTTGCACCTTTTCCTGGCACTTTTTGGACTATTTATCACTGAGTCACCTATGAATTATTTTGGACTTTATTTGGCACTATTTCACATTTTTACTATCTATATTGCTATTTATCCATATTTATTTTCTCACTGTGCATAATTTATAAGGGTATTCACGTGGCACAATTTCACAATTTTACTATTTATATTGTTATTTATCCATATTTATTTTCTCACTGTGCATAATTTATAAGGGTATTCACGTGGCACAATTTCACAATTTTACTATTTATATTGTTATTTATCCATATTTATTTTCTCACTGTGCATAATTTATAAGGGTATTCACGTGGCACAATTTCACAATTTTACTATTTATATTGTTATTTATCCATATTTATTTTCCCACCGTGCATCATTTATAAGGGTATAGATTTTAGATATTTACGATAATAGTCTTTTTATTGTATTTTTATTCCCACTGCTCCTGTTCATACTAGCAAGCGCTATATTATCCCATCCTATTTGGGGTTTTTTTACTCAACCATTTTTTATCTATAGCAGCTGCTTTTACATGCGTTCTATTTATTCATTAATTTGTCAATAACATTTAGTGTACCCCACCCGTTTAATTAAGCACTCCTAGGCACGAGGAATATATTCGTTCGAATATATATTTATTTATAATACTCTTTATTGTTGCTGCCTAAAAACCCTCTGGGGGTCGAAACCTATGGTATCACTTGTCTCTAGTGCAGGGCTATGGACCCTACACCAGTCTTGGTGACATCACAGCACCGTAGAGACCGCCAGAGCAAGGAAAAAAAGGGGCTTCAGGGACCGGTCTAGCAGCAGAGAGCAGCCTGTAGAAGCAGATGATTGGGTAAGTAAATCTGATTTTCCAAACCTTCTGGACAGAAACAGTTAGCCCTAGCAGTGCAGGTACAGCTCCACTGCCAGGGAGAATTTTTAGATGTTCTGAAGTTCAGGTAAAAGGGCAAATCAGCCCTTTGTGTTTGATTATCTTGAACCAAGAGGATCTGCATGACAGCCAGGCAACTAGGAATTTCAAAAGTTAGACATGACAAGCTCCATGTTCTCTCATGACCATTTTCCCTTAATCATCGAACTGAATTCTTCCTGCCATATCTCCTCAAGTAAGTAAATAAATAAACCTGCGACGTCTGGCTATGAAGATGATAAATATCTGTCTCCACATTAAAACTCCAGCAGTGAACCCACCTTTGAGGTGAATAATTATGGAAAAAAGAGAGATTTGCAAAAACTCTGGCTGAGGCGGAATATTTCTCAGAGATTCCTAGCATGCAGGGACAGGCCCGGCCTAGCTTCTGCAGGGAAAATACTATGCAAAGAATTTATTTTATCTACTCGGGATGAGCTGTTCAGCATGAGGTGTGAATGAACATTTTTCTGCCAAAAGAATCAGTTAATCATGACCAACTGGAAGATAAAATATGGAACAAACCATTTATTCCTTTTTCTATATTTCTGAAGATTCAGTGTGCTTTCTGGCACTGGTAGTGCAATGGAATCTTTGATCACAGCGATCAATCTATGCAGCTAAGTAGCATTTGGATTGCAATGTGCTGTCACATCACAAAGCAGCACATTAAATCTACGCATAGACACAGTAAGTTAATATCTGTAGAGGAAGGTGTCCTATTGAAAGTCTCAGTAGATTTATTCCTAAATTGGAAAGTCATAGTGGGACCCTGTATTCACAATCAGCTACAGTATATGTTAGTCACTTGTATACTTGTCTTCCTTTTCTTTAGTATGGTCATTTTATGCAAAGCTTCCCTTACAGTACAATTTGTTATAGTTCACTTTATTAAAAAAAAAATCAGAAAAAGGAGAATGGTATCCAAGGCTCCCAAGTGAATTTGGTGCAGTGTTGTACACTTAAAAACCATGCAACACGTAGCACAGTTCTGATGTATAGTGTTCAAAACATATGCAACTCTACATATGTGAACGTATGTTTTATGGAGCATCAGCACATTATACAGAATGGGCTGGATTGTAGATAAATAGATCATAGATCCTAACAGTCCCTCTATTAGAATGAAATCCTTCTTTCTTTCATATGTGTCCCTCTTGTTGGTCTAAAGCAGCCTTTCTCAACCTTTTTACCCCAGAGGAAACCCTTAAAATATCTTTCAGATCTTAAGGAACCCTTGCTAAAATGAATTAATCAGAGGTCAGGATGCCCCTTACTTTGGAGGTCAGTGGGAAGAATGTGTGCACCCCACCCTAGTGTCATGGTGAGAATTTCACCCTTACCGACAGTTAACCACTTTAAGACCGGAAGGATTTGCCCCCTTCCTGACCAGGCCCTATTTTGCGATTCGGCACTGTGTTATTTTACCGGGCAATTGCGCTGTCGTGCGATGCTGTACCCAAATAAAATTGATACTTTGGAGGTCAGTGGGAAGAATGTGTGCACCCCCCCCCCCCCACACCCTAGTGTCATGGGGAGAATTTCACCCTTACCGACAGTTAACCACTTTAAGACCGGAAGGATTTGCCCCCTTGCTGACCAGGCCCTATTTTGCGATTCGGCACTGTGTTATTTTAACAGACAATTGTGCGGTCGTGCAATGTTGTGCCCAAATAAAATTGATGTCATTTTTTTTCCCACAAATAGAGCTTTCTTTTGATGGTATTTGATTACTTGTGCGATTTTAATTTTTTGCGCTATAAACAAAAAAAGAGCGACAGTTTTGAAAAATAAAAACAATATTTTTCACATACTGCTATATGACATTCTCAAAAAAAAAAATTAAAAATCAAAATTTTTTAACATTTTAGGCCAATTTGTTTTCTGCTACATATTTTTGGTAAAAAAAATCGAAATAAGCGTATTTTGATTGGTTTGCGCAAAAGTTATTGCGTCTACTAACTACAGGAAAGATTTATGTCATTTTTATTGTTTTTTTTTTTTTTTACTAGTAATGGCGGCAATCTGCGATTTTTTGCGGGACTGCGACATTGCGGCGGACAGATCAGACCCCTAACTGACATTTTTGACACTTTTGTGGGTACCAGTGACATTACTACATTAATCAGTGCTAAAAATATGCACTGTTACTGTAATAATGACACTGGCAGGGAAGGGGTTAACCCTGTGGGTAATCAAGGGGTTAAATGCGAGCCTAGGGGAGTGATTCTAACTGTGGGGGCGCGTGGCTTCTGAAATGACCATAGAGACATATGATCCTATATAAAAGGATCACATGGGCTCTATGATAATTTCAAGGAGAAGTACGGTCAGCTCTGTTTACAACAGCTGCCCGTCCTTCTCTCTCTCAGCAGGGAGCAATCGGGGGGTGTCAAGCGGCAATATGAGCCACCTGACCCGTGTATCAGCTTCCCCGCTGCCAAATGTGGGTGCGGGAGCGCGCCGCCGGTGGGGGGGGTTTGCCCCCTAGCTTCCTGCGCACGACCGACGTAGGTCTATGTCAGTTTGCGCAGGAGAGCCACCCTGCCACAGTATAAAGGCGGCGGGTGGTCGGGAAGTGGTTAAGGAAGATCATTGGCGTCATGTTGCTGGTTCTGCCAAGTGGTGATGGACCTAGAATTATACAGGCCCTATCAGAGGAGAGGTCAATAACCCCCCTCTGAATGAAGCCTAACATTTGAACCTCTGAATGAAGCCTAAGGCTCCTGGTTGTGAATAGCCGGTCTACCTATATAAAAGATGTACAATATAACAACCAAAAGTGTAATTCACTGAACAATTCATCCAATCTCTAAATGATTGCATGTGTTACATATTGTAATTCTCATAGACGTATGCCAAGGGTGTGTCGGGTGTGTCTGGGCACACTCTAATCACCCCATGTGCATTAGCATTATTGCCTTGTGTGCTTGTGGAGAGATGGGAAAGATCTCCCTCTTACCAGCTCTGCTAATAAGAGAAGCGTGGAAGCACTTCTTTTTCACTCTGATTGGTTGGAAAGCCAGCATGACTGGAATTCTGCAAAGAGAGGTAAGAAAATGATGATGGGATGTGAAACCCAGATCCATTACCCCCATTCTTCCTTCCAAGTTGTAGTATTTAAGTTTGTATGTGGGTTTAAAATTTGGGGTGCACACCCTAATACACCCTTGTGTTTAAGCTTTGGAGTGCACACCTATGGTAATTATTTTATGCTAAAATCAAAATACAGGATTAATTTACCAAAAGAGGCATAGGAAAACTGTGAAAGAAATGAAAAATACTTAGGTTTACAGGTTTGGAAAGAGTTTTTGTAGGCATACACATAGGGTCTATTTATATTTAAAAAAAAAAAATGCTGGGTGAATGTCTCAATCATTCACACTGCTATCCGCAAATAATTCCATATTTTTCCCAAAACATTTAATATCTATGGTCATTGGCTCCATCTAGTGGCCATAATGCAGTATGTTTCTGAGATACCTCACTTAGGAAATTATGGTCACTTGATCAATGATCAAGCTTAAGATCATATAATATAATCATATTTGGCAAAATATAGGATTTTTCCTTACAGCTGAGCGAATGTTTTTTTTTTTTTTTAAACAGATCTCCATAGTAGTTTGGGACTGATCAAGGCAGTAGTGATTGCAAACAAGGGATTCAACATCGATGAATCTGAAAACAGAATCTATATTACAATCAGTTCTCCAATACACATATGCTTTTTTGATCAATCAGAAGTGATCCACAAAATTGCATCACAGTTGTTAACTTGGCAGAGTTAAAATCAATCAATAACACATTTTTTATGAGAAGGGTCTTTGGTTGTTTGCAATTTTTATTTGGTTCAAACAGTTTAGCTTCACCGAAAGAACAACTTAGGGATCCTATCAATGTGTTGTCAATAAGAGAGATCATTTTTACTGAATTTCAATTAGAACATTTTTAAAATCATGTGGTCATAATTCATTATGGAAACAGAAGAACACATATTTTAGGTATGTTAATCATAAAAATATAGCTGCCATATAATAATTATTATATGAAACAATTATACTTTTCCTTTCCTATATTTTTTACCAAATACATACAATAGTTTTGGTGGAACTTTTGCTCCCATTAGATACAGAAAAGGCTTCAGATAAAGTACAACATATAAGAGGGGCCATTGACTGCATAAAGGATAAGGCTGGCCATACATTATACAATTTTCTTATTCAATTTTCCTTTAAATTTACCAAAACAATATAATATGATGTCAAACCTAAACACTTTCAATGTGTATGCAGTCAGGCAGGCCCGTGCACTACATAGTTGAAGGTAAATCTAAAGAAAATTGAATAAGAAAATTGTATAGTGTATGTGTATGACTAGCCTTACTGTATAACCAATGTCAGAATGGTAAATGTGTAAAGGCTGAGATCACTGGAATGGGAGATAGTAGATGTGAAGCTGAATTTAAAATATACTTTTTTTCCATGTCTGCTAGATTTGTCATTTTTACCCAAAAAGGAACATTCTTTAGATGCATGCTTCTGGTGCGTTTGCTCTCAACAAATTATAAAATAAAGTTTATTGATAGAACAAGTTTATGCAAAAACAATGCCATCAACATACAAAAAAATATAAAAATGTACACATTTACCTCTATGCTATATGTCTTCCATCTTTCATTCTATTTACATTTTTAAAATCAGTACAATCAGTACAATGGTATTAACTATTAGCTGTTATATTACTAACTAATGACTACGTATTTCCTTTAACTATTAGGGCTAATTTAGATTTGCATTGGTCTCTGAAAAGCAATCTGCGGTGGATTTTTTTCATTTTGGATAAAGTAAGGAAGGGTTATAACCCCTTCAAGATTTTTTTTTTCACTTTCTTTGCTGCAGAAATTCCCCTTCATTTCCCATCCCCTAGCCAAACAGGAAGTGAGAGAAAATGTAAATTAAGGGAATTCCTTGGGGACCCCCATTGGAAGATTTCCCCTCCATTACTTTTCAAGGGACAACCCTGAAACCCCGGGATTTTCTTTTACTTTCATTTTCAATAACGGTAAGCAGGACAAATAGGGTGGTTGTATCTCCTAAAGGGGGGCCCACACAGCAACATTAAATGACAGGTGTTCTAAGCCTCTCCACTCTATCCAAAAATAAAAAAAAGTTTTGCCTTTAGTTATACTTTCAGCAAACATCTTCAGTTTTCACAGGCAGCAATAAAGGATTTACAAGTATGTCATGTGGAATTAGCGCCATCTACTGATAATTTTTGTGATTACACTATGTGTCATTTCTTTTAATTTGTACATGATTTTCCCAAATGTAATATAGTATTTCCTGACATTTAGGTTAGATTCATTTATGGTGTTGGGGTAGCATTCTGGGCTACAACTGCCAGAGAGAGCAATGTTTTTAAATAGGTGTAGCACCCTCCTAGTCAGGTGCTAGATAGGAGATATAGTTTGGCATTTTCTGCTTAACAGGAAAGCAGCAGGAAAAAACATAATTGGTTTATCTGCTTATCAGAGGAGCTTGATCTTTAGTTAGGCCTGCTCAGTGTTCTCAGTGTGTATTCATCTGGTCTGAGGGAGTGTCCCCACTGCATCCAATAGGGAGGCCTGTTGGTTAGTGGAGGAAACCTGGCCAACGATACACAGGCTTTTGTAACCATCCCAGTGGGTTGACACCTGGAGAGGTGCATCATGAGATTGGAAATAAAAGCGGATTGCACCTGAGGCAGAGGGTCTTTTGGAGGGAGCAAAGTCCCAGAAGGAGGCGATGGCTATCTCTCCTCCTGCTGAAGTGAGGAATGTGGTCCAGGCAGTTGGCCTAGGGGCCAGGGGTTGAGCTGTGCTGAGAGGATCCAGTGTGCTGACCGAGAGGAGCTGCTGGGCAGAGTTCTTTTTGGAAAAACAGTATTGTGAGTACTCAAGCATCTGCCCAGGGGTCTGCCTAAGAGAGAAGGGACCACTCCAGAGAGATCAAGGGAATTAAGGTGCCAGCTAACTCAGAGTGATATTGTAAAGAGGGTGCCAGATAGTAAAGCCCTGAGGATTAGGGGATAGAAGGGGGTGCCAGGAAAGGCCCTGAAGTTGCTCAGCAATACAGTCTACATTACCAATCATCTACCTCAGGAAAGGGGTACCTTAGGAAGCTAAAAGGACTCTTTCACAGTTAAAGGTGAACTACAGTAAGTGACCTAGCCGCTGACTAGCTCTACATGGCGTTAACCAGCGTCAGTCAGCGTTGACCAGCGTTAACCAGCATTTTCTGTGCAGTCCCTGCCCTTTTGTGCATAGTTCAATTGTTGGAGTATCCCATTCATCCCTTCTCCTATCCAAGTTCTCAATAAAACCTAAAAACCAAAGAAACTGGACTGGTCTTTGTCTGAGGTAAAAACACTGGAAACATGCCTGAAGGTGCTATTGTTGCTAATGGTAACCCAGGGGAACCCACACTCAGCAGCTCCCATGGGAGTAGTGCTGCATAGGCATTGGTGGGGTTGTGCCCAGAACAGGTATGCAGATCACTTCCCTGGATGTTTACTTGTTCCAGTTATTTCAGAAGGCATGTGGATTTGGCAAAACAATGGACTTTTTAGGCACAGAGGGACAACGATTTCTTTAAAGAATTATACATTTTATAACAAATAAGAAAAAGACAAAAATTTAAATATAAAATCACATGATGACCTGCTAACAGGATTGCATACTAGTCACATCAACTACAGCACCAAGAAACCTTGACTATAAATATGCTAGGGGGGCCATTTGGTGACTATCGTGAACCAGGCAGGCTTAGTGTGAGTTGATGTAGCTCTACATGTTTCACGCTGATGCACTTCCTCAGGAGCTATAACTAAAGGCAAAACTTTTTTTTAAGTTTTGTATATATTGAGGGATTAGAACACCTGTCAGTTTTTATTGCTGTCTGTGCCCCCATTAAGGAGATTCACCATCTCTATTTATCCTGTTTACCATTATCATTGATAGTGAAAGTAAAAGATAATCCCAAATTTTGGGTTGTCCCCAGAAAAGGGGAAATCTTCCAATGGGTACACTAGTTCTGGTGACCTGGGGGTCCCCAATAAATTCCCTTCATTTTAAGAAAGTTCCTCTCACTTCCTGTTTGGTTATGGGATAGGAAGTGAAGCAAAGTCTCTGCAATGGAAAACAGATAGCCAAAAAAAATCTGACAGGGGTTATAGCCCTCCCTTGCTCTATCCAAAATGAAAAAAAAGAGTTTGGCTATATTTCTACTTTAACCCTCCTCTTATGTTAGAATTCCGTTACTATCCATGATGTTTAGGGTCGGTTTTGACCCGTGTTTTAAATCAGCCATAAAATACCCTCTGAATAATTATTTATCATCAAATTTGTTTCTTACCTCTTGGTTACCTTGTTAGGCTTCTTTATCCTTGAAAAGATCGGTTTTAATATTTTTGGTGTGACCCCTTAGACCTTTCTTTTGATAGCATACCTCTCATTTTCAAATTTAAAAAATGGTAAAATAAAGTCAGCAACTCTGAAATGTATTTGTCCTATGTTTCTTCACTTTATTTAGAGAAGCAGACAAGCAGGAAAAGAGATAGGCCCCTCCCTAACTACAGCTCACAGGGTTGAGAGGTGATTGGCTGTCAGTGTTACTAAGCAGACAGAGTGTTTATGATTTCAGTTTTGGCACTTATTAGTGTCCTAAAATCCTATATTATAACTGGGTCAGAATTGACCCTAACACCATAAACGTCTTAATTTTCACCACAGTATTTTATAATTTAGTGAAAAGGATTATTTTTCTATTACATTGTTTAAATAGAGGTTCCTGACAAAGTAAAAAAATCTTAATGCAATAAACAAATTTATGTGATACTTATAGACATTCAAAACCTGAAAACGGGTTCTGACCCTAACATAAGAGGAGGGTTAAGCAGGTATTCTTAGCAGGTTGGAGACTTATGTTGGTTGGTTAAAAGTAGAAATGGGATCAGGCACATGCTGAATCCTAGTCCCAACGCACCTGCCTGATCCCACCAGGAAGCCAACACTGCACACCACTAATGACAGGCATTGAGACATATCCCGGTTCGCAGCTGCACAGACCAGGAAATGTCTCACTGCCTGTGATTAGTGGTGTGCAGTGTCGGCTTCCTGGCGGGATCAGGCAAGTTGGTTGGGACTAGGATCCTGAACACCCCTGAACCCATCTCTAGTTAAAAGCCAGCAAGGGTGCATAGCACAAGAACACCAATCCAGCTGTCTAAAGGTGAATATACTAAAGGAATTGAAGGTATTAAATGGTGGCAGGTGGTTAACTCATCCTTAATATGGGTTAGGGACTTCTTAAGATTAATATAAAGATAATTATGAGAATGTGGAAAGTGTCCAGTCCCCTTTAGGAAATTTCTATAAATGTATATAACCCAGAATCTACGGTGGGATGGTGTCTCCAGGATATGTCCATAGGGTATTAGAGGGTATTAGGTGTTCCAGTTCATTGTCCTGTAGCAGCTCATTACAACCCCACACAGCAAACACCATGGCAGTGTATTGCGCATTGCTATCATTTTTGGCATCCACAGCACTACTCTGTGGTGATGCAAATACTTATTGTCTATTTCAGAAGGCAAATTTAATTGTATTGTTGATCACTTGGAGTGCCTTTGGGGTGTACTGGCATGATAATATCATCCAATATATGTTTAAATAGGTTTGCTAGAGATGCAAGTTTTTCTAAATGCACCAAATCCTACATTTTTGTAAGAATTTTTGAAAAAGGTACATAACAGGATTTTAACGGTGCTGAAATCAAAGTATAACACTGTATCTAAAATCAAATATTTTTATTTCACATATTCAAGCTTAAAATCACATAAAAAAAAAGGATTAACATGAAAAATTCATACGGTCGTCATAAATGTACAAAGGTATAAAGGTTTCCGCTCAACATGTTTCACCAGATTTTCGGCTTCCTCAGGAGACGCAAAAAGCCTTGTACACAATATCACTAAAAGTGAATAAAAACATTGTAAGTTTATAATGAATACAAATAAAGACATAAATAGTCTACTAATTCAAATTCATCGTGAATATCTTAATGAGAACAATGAGAAACATAATATTTATACAAACAAACAAATTCATAACATCATGAATTTAAACAAGTCATCTGATTAAAATTCTCACCCTGGATGTGGATATGATTTAAAAATGATGGTAATCCATGAGCAGATAAACCCGCGAAGTATCCGTGTGTCACAGAGGGGAAATAAACCCAACAGTGAAACCTGTGGAACATGAAACCAACCACAATTGAAAAGAGAGAAAAAAAACCACCACATCCTGTTCCCAAAAACTTGCTGTTGGCCAACTATAAGTCAAGAAGGAGGGTTTTGATTCTCTACTAGTGGGGCTGGTGAAAATTTGCACAAGAGATAACCCTGGAATTCAGGTTCCTGGGGCTCTCAGTAAGAAAATGAAACAGTCCTGCAGGCAACAGGAAGTGCATTCTATCACACACCAGTGGTCCATCATAGTAAGTCAGTCAGTCACAGGATTCAGTCAGTGTTGTGACTGAATCCTGTGACTGATCAGACTCCAGCCCATATACAGTTTGTATTACAAGTGTAGCACTACTCCCTTGGGAGCTGCTGGTTACGGGTTCCCCTGGGTTACCATTAGCAACAACATGACAGTTCAACATTTTCCCAAGTGTTTTAGCTCAGTCCGGAAACAGTCCAGTAGCTTTGGTTTTTGTGTTTTATTGAGAACTTGGGTAGGAGAAGGGAATGAGTGGGATACTCCAACTTATATACCTATGCACAATCTGCTGGGATGACTGAATATTGCTGAATGCGGCAAGGCTGCTGCTTCACCTTGTCAGCACCGGTGAAGAGGTAGTTAATGAACCATAGAGATAAGCTGTACTGTACTGCAGAGCAATCTTCAGGGCCCTTCCTGGCACCCCCTTTTGTTCCTACTCTTAAGGGCTTTTACTACACGGCACCCCCTTTACTATACTCTCCGTGTGAGCTTGCTCCTTGATCCCCTGACTTCACTGGAGTGGTCTCCCTTCCTGGGCCAGACCCTTTGGCAAGTCCCTGAGTACTCATGAACACTGTTTTTCCTGAGAGACTCTGCCAGCAACTCCACTGTCAGCACTCTCTGCAGCTCAGCTGCACACCTGGTCCACTATGCCGACCGCCTAAGACCACCTTCCTCACACATTGCAGGAGGAAAGACAGCCATCCACCTCCTCCTGGGACTCTACTTCCCGCCAAAGACGCCCTGTCACATGCCCCTTCCACTTTTATGAGCAATCCCAGGATGCATTGCAAGAATGCCCTCCCGCTGGGACTCCCATGAAAGCTAATGTGCCACTGGCTGGGTTTCCTCCACTGTCCAACAAGCTCCCTCATTTAATACAGTGGGGGCACTCCCTCAGACCAAGTGAATCACACCTGGAAACATGTGACAGGCAACCTAATAGATCAGGCTCCCCTGATAAGAAGAAGGAGCATAGATGCATTTACCTAGCACCTACCTAACTAGGAGGGGCTACACAAGCAGTGTAATCAATGAAAGAACTTTAGTGGAGAAGGGGGCGTGTCCCTGTCAGAACATCTTTTGTGCAGATGAACATAAAGACCTAAAGCTGTTAACCCCCACAGAACCAAAAGTTCAGCAGCAGGAAGAGTAAAGGGTAGCCCTGCAGTGAGGATTTTTACAGAACTCAGTGCCTGCACATCTCGGGATATATTTCATTACAGGTAAGTAATGTAACTACAGCTATAGAGAATTTTTTTTTTTATATAAAAACTTCAGCTTTAAGTTCGGTGTGATTGACTGCATCCACAGCACACATAGAGAACCTCATAGGGTCAGTAGAATGTTAATGAGAATGTTATGTTATTCTCTTTCTCTCCCTTAGGGGCCGACAGAAAAATCCACAGAGCTCTGCAGATGACCAGGAATCCAATAATCCTGGAAGGACGACAGATTAAGAGTACAGTGAAGAATGACAGCGTGGGCAGCAGGACAGATAAGTATAATGTCTCTTCTTTTAAGGATAACCTTCTGTGCTGACTTTTAATTTTATGACAAGTTGCTTCAAATATATGGCAAACTTTTGCAATAAAGTTAAAACAGCCTATAAGGCCCCTTTCACACGGTCCGCATTCCGCTGCGGACCGTGCTCTGCTCAGCGGGGATCCATCCGCCGATCCCCGCTGAGCCGGCGGATGACAGCTCCATCTCCGCACTGTGTGCGGAGAGGGAGGTGTCAGAACCCCGCTGCTCTCTATGCGGAATCGGATGAGAGCTGACCGCCTATCCTCTCTCCTCCGATCCCATCCCCAGGACGGATGGAAAATAGGGTTTCCGTCTGTCCGGATTTCACGGACAGGATCGGATGCGGATGGCAGCGGGTGTCAGCGGACATGTCACCGCTGACATCCGCTGCTCCATAGGGCTGAATGGGGCATCCGATCAGATCCGCCTAAAAAACTGACTGGCGGATCTGATCAGAACGCCCGTGTGAAAGAGCCCTTAATAAAGGGTTGATTTGTCTGTTTTCAAACAAGTAGCTTTTAAGTTAGCTATAAAACAACTAACATGTTTACCTTGATTCAAAGATAATGGTAAATATGTAAATTGGCAGCTATGCAGCACCTGACAGTCTTACAATTGTCTCTGTACAACACAATTAATAAGTAATTTAGTTAAAAATGTAATTTATCAGGTTAATGGCCAGGCAAGGAAGCGTCAAACCCAGGAGAAATAGAATTCAAGGACTGAGCTAATTTAGTTGGTATGCCATCAATTGGCATCCCACTCTACCCATGTGTTGCTTCTATTACTTGGGAAGAAGTAAAATTTGGATAGACAGATCCTTGATATGTTGCCACCATGGCTTTTACCCAGCCTTGCTCATTAGTGCCAGTGATTCCTCTGGTCAGCATAATGAAGGGCTCACCCCCAAAGGGGCCACTGAGAAAGATCCAGGTCTCCCTTTACCAGTTCAGAGGCCGCAGCCAAATGTTGAGCTCCTCCCGCTGTGTTGATTAACCCTTTGCTTGCCAGCCAAATATGCACATTCACTGGCAATTATCATTAAAAATTATCAAATGCACAAAGAAATACACAATCTTAAGTTGCTAAGAGCAATGGCAGCAAGAACTAGGCTAGGAAATCCCGTACAAGCCCCTCCGCATTTTGTGCCCACCTTCGAAGGGGCTGCTGAGAATGAATCAGCTATCCCTTTACCTGTTAAGAGGCTGCCAGGCCCAGACACCAGTTCCAAGCAAACAAACAAACACAGGCTCAAACTAGGGGATGTCATTATGTAGATTTATTATTGTGCTTATACCTAAAATAATTGAATCCAGGAACTGAGCTGATTTCCATTGTTAGGCCATCAAGTGGCATCCCATTCTACCCATGTGTTGCTTCTATTACATGGGAAGAAATTAAATTTGGATAGGCAGATCAAAGAAATCTAGAAGCACAGTGTTTTAGCTTTTTTCGCCAAAACTGTTGATACATTCCCTGAGATTTTGCTTGTGTCCTGCTTGGGCTATAAGTTAAAACACTTACTTCCATCCACCTTGATATGTTGCCACCACAGCCTTGACCCAGCCTTGCTGGTTAGTGCCAGTTATTCCTCTGGTCAGCATAATGAAGTGCTCACCCCCAAAGGGGCCACAGAGAAAGACCTAGGTCTCCCTTGTCCCTTGCCTGTTCAGGGGCCGCAGCCAAATGTTTAGCTCCTCCTGCTGTGTTGATTAACCCTCTGCTTGCCAGCCAAACATGCACATTCACTGGTAATTATCATTAAAAATGACAGTCTCTGCACAGAAAAAAAATCAAAGATGTACACTAAAGCAACTTATCCTGTTCTCTCAACCAGACAGTCCACCACAAAGCACAAAGAAAATACACATTTTCTGTAAGCTGCTAAGGGCAATGGCAGCAAGAACTAGGCTAGGAAATCCTGGACAAGTGTCCGCATGTAGTGCCCACCCTCGAAGGGGCTGCTGAGAATGAACCAGCTATCCATTTACATGTTAATAGGCTGCCAGGCCCAGGCACCAGTTTCAAGCAAACCAAAAAACACAGGCTCAGTCTAGGGGATGTCATTTTGTAGATTTTTTGCTGTGCTTAAACAGGAGAAAGGGGTAAAAGGTGTATTATACTCCAAAACGCAAAACAGGTAAAGGAGTACAGATTCCCAAGCACAAATCCTTTAACAGCCTTTGCTGGAGGTAGAGGGGGATAGGCAGCTCATCTGAGAAAAGACATAGGAGAGCACAAACGCCTTGTGCATTACCGTCACCACATTTTATTGACTAAAAAGCTACAAAAACATATTCACAAGCATAACTCCAGCTTCAACAATGTCAAAGTAGCCAGAGTAGCCGCGGTTGGAAATCTGATGCGTTTTGGGGGAAAGCCCCCTGGGCTTCTCAAGTTTGCCCATTTGAGAAGGGCAGCATCTGTTCAGGCACCATCGGATTTGGAGCGGAGCCAGCGCTGAGGTGTTTTAAGCTAATCTGAGACTCTATATGAGCAGACCCAACCTTACAGAAACCTCTGTCATTAACCCCTAAAGAAGATGCACACCTGGAAACCTGGGAAAAGGTCCTACTTACAATGTCCAAAGACAGCTGTCATCCACTCCAATTCCATGTCACACTCTTTAGTGAGAGAGGATGTTTTTCTCCAGCCAAGCTTCCACGGGTGATGTCCTCTAGAAAATATCTTTAAATCCAAGTTCTTCCAGGACGTCAGTCAAGCACATGCTGAAGCCTAGCAACAGCTCTTCAATACACTAGCTCCCTTCCAGGGGGCAGCAGCCACAGGAGAATGACACTGCTGAACAGGACTCCCAAAAATGTATCTTCTCCCCAGCCACCTTCTGGGCACCCCCTCTCAGGGATTGGCTGAGGTCTGATAAATATTTATAACTTCAGTGCCTGACCCTCTTAGGGCCAATTCACACACGTACAAGCTCTAAAGCTTTGTCATCACACATAGTGTGAATTGGCCCTTTCGCCATCCCTGGAAGCTTCTTCCAGAGGCAGACGGGAGCAATCAACCACCAAGCTTAGAGAAATCTAGCCAGACCTAGAAAATAGTTTTCTACTCCACTGAGTACAGCAGAGGCAAAAACTCAATTTAGATGGACTAGGACAGGGCACTACGATAAGAAATGTGTGAGATAAAGTCATCAAAAATGCTACAGCAGCAGGTAAAATCTCAGTATACCACAATTTTCCTTAGGGCCTGTGTTGGGCTTTGGCTTGTGTCAATGACATCAGTCTGACACCAGTTTGAGGCACTTCTGAGATCATTCATAATTCATTGACAGGTACATTTGACTCTTGATGTGCATTTGACCTGCTTGAAGTAAGTTTTGCAATCCTGTAAACTTTTATGAGAATCCAAAAACCTTAAAAGTCTTATATGAATTAAAGCCCATCTATACATCCTTAAATCACTGCTCACAAAGACCGTAAGGCTAAGTTCACACTGGCATTAAAAGTAGGCATCTTAGAGGCATTAAAAACACCCCTCAAACTCTTATGCAAATGATACAATACACAGTGCTGTTCACATTATCAAAACATGAAGCCTTAGCGTCATGTCGTTTCATTATTAAAGCCTCACGTCGAGTCAGAAGGAGTTTGAAGCCTTTCAAAGCCTCCCTTTCAAGTCTATAGTAATGCTTCGCAAACGCTTTGGCAGGCGGTTGCGGGGCATTAAGATTCGTTTATTTTCTGTAATGCAATAGGCATTTGTGGAATGGTTTAAACGCGCCTTAACGCTCATCAAAGGCTTCAAAACTGCGCATAGGGCATTTGGGGAGCATTTTTAATTTGTCATTAATACTTGTAAACACCAGTCTAATGCCCAAAATAGTGCTCAGTAACGCGAGTCTAACGCCCATACTAATGCTATAGGAGCGTTTGTCAAGCATTACAAATTTAGTCAAGAGTGAAAAACCCCCAAGGGTGTTTAACATCTCAGTCTCATTGACTGGCAGTCTGAGCATCTTTATGCCTACTTGCAGGCATTCACAGGACAAGGTATTTTAGCATATAAATTATAGTTGTGAAAGTTCACCCCCGCCCCTTGTTCCCAGCACTATCCCTAGGTTAAGTCTACATACAATAACACTCAGGGCATGTCATAACACAAAAGGATACCTGACAGCCTTTAGGCATAACAACACCATTTGTAGCCTTGTAACAAAGTTGTCAAACTAAGACAGCAGTCACAGGATGATAAAGGTGCAGGGTATAAAGTGGGCTATTCATGGTTTTATAAACGGGTGCGTGTTGCTGCTATTCCTACTAAGGGTTGCACAACTAATAGTAATATTTTATTTGAGTTTAAGTACAATTAAAAGTTTAATGAAATATATTACTATACATGATAATACTATGTATGGTCACTGTACCAATGACACTGGCTAGAAAGGGGTTAACATCTAGGGTGATCAAGGAGGTAAATGTGTGCCTAACAATGTGTAATGTCTGTATTATATGCTGCTTTTTTTTTAATAAATATCTCTGTTTCTCATCCCTGCTTTGCAGGGATAAAAAAAAAACAGAGAGATTATTCCCTTTGTACAGAGCCCTGTGTTGATTCTCAACACAGGTCCCTGGGCTGTGATTGGACACAGCCGACCAGCAGGCCCTGGCAATAAATATTTGGCCAGGATTTGTTGACACACTCCCGACGTGTAGAATTACATCAGGTGTCAGCGGGAGGAGCAGGCAGTGACCTACCACTACGTCACTTTGCCTGCACAGGCTGCCCATCCACGGTACATTGTGGGCTGACAGTCCGGCCACGGTTTGATAGACTGGGGGAAGTATTAAAAACCTTGTAAGTTTTTTACTGGTATCAGGGGTTTGATAGATATTTTCTTTCACTTACTGTCCCAGTGTTGACAGTTTCACCAGAGTTGGGGAAGGCTAGTATTCCCATCAGTTTTTTTATTACTGTCTGTTTCCTTCTTACAGATTTTGTCTGACTTCTGTCTGGTGGAACCATTGTCCCTGGTACAGTAAGTAAAGGAAGAATCCAACAGGGGTTTCAATATTTCCTCATTCCACAAGTACCAAAAGTTGGCCAGTTCTGAGAACAGCATTTGTTGAACGGTCTCTTTGGAAAACCCACACTCAATCAGCACTTGCAGCCAATGGCTGCAAGTTGTGATCAGTGTATTCTGGCAGGGGAGAAGTCCCCTTTTCATAATACAATAGTACAGCAGGAGAGATGACACATCATTTATTGTTGTATTGATGCAGAGATTCATCAGTTCTCTTTTTTTTTTTTTTCGTTAAACCCGCCAGTTGAACGGAAAAAAAAACGAACCTGTTCACCCATCTTAACCCTTACCCGCTTTATCCAAAATGAAAAAAAAAAAATTTCTGGACACACACCTGAAGCAATAATATGAAACCATGGTGTTAAGCTATTATATGTTCATTGGAAATATAAAAGGGACACTGAACAGTCTTTTGCATTAGAGACAAGATAAACCATCACGGAACCAAACTGAACCCCAGGCAGAAAAGCCTATAGTCCTTATAACAGCCAGGGTCAAGTTTGTCGAAGGAGGTATGGTCTGGCCACCCTCTGCATATGTTTATGTCCATAGATTTTTTTTAGCCTGAAAAGAGCTGGACATTTATATTTCAATATGTCAAATACTGAAATAAAAAAAAGAAAAAGGAAAAAAAGTTACTAGAAAGTAAATAGAAATACTTATTTAAGCTACTTAGTATTCCCTGGAGTCTTGTTGTAAGGCAAAACAAGGAAAATATATATTTAATGCATTTTTTACCTACAGATTTTATATATGTAGTGCTTACCCCTAAAGGAGCGGATTGATGTGTCGGGCAACCTGTTCCTGTACCCATGACTCTTTGAACAGCGTCACATACTCTGACACCTGGCCGGGTGGGGAATATTTATTTGCAGCTACCTGTATATAAACTTCAAAGGCTCAAGATGTATACACACCAGGAATAACATAGCAACTGATTAGGTAATAGCAAGAGGTATATTCTAACAGAGTAAACAGAGAAAAAATATACTGTAATAATGAAACAGTAAGATAATTATACTGCAATGGTGAAACAGTAGGAGTAATATGCTGCAGAAATAATAATTGTTATAAAACACAAACCCCTCCTGAACCCTGTAGTGGACAACCCTACCTAGGGGATATATATATATATATATATATATATATATATATATACACAGTGCCTTGTGAAAGTATTCGGCCCCCTTGAACTTTTAGACCTTTTGCCACATTTCAGGCTTCAAACATAAAGATATAAAACTGTAATTTTTTGTGAAGAATCAACAACAAGTGGGACACAATCATGAAGTGACATTTATTGCATATTTCAAACTTTTTTAACAAATAAAAAACTGGAAAATTGGGCATGCAAAATTATTCAGCCCCCTTAAGTTAATACTTCGTAGCGCCATCTTTTGCTGCGATTACAGCTGTAAGTCGCTTGGGGTATGTCTCTATCAGTTTTGCACATTCAGAGACTGAAATTTTGCCCATTCCTCCTTGCAAAACAGCTCGAGCTCAGTGAGGTTGGATGGAGAGCGTTTGTGAACAGCAGTTTTCAGTTCTTTCCACAGATTCTCGATTGGATTCAGGTCTGGACTTTGACTTGGCCATTCTAACACCTGGATATGTTTATTTGTGAACCAATCTATTGTAGATTTTGCTTTATGTTTTGGATCATTATCTTGTTGGAAGACAAATCTCTGTCCCAGTCTCAGGTCTTTTGCAGACTCCATCAGGTTTTCTTCCAGAATGGTCCTGTATTTGGCTCCATCCATCTTCCCATCAATTTTAACCATCTTCCCTGTCCCTGCTGAAGAAAAGCAGGCCCAAACCATGATGCTGCCGCCACCATGTTTGACAGTGGGGATGGTGTGTTCAGGGTGATGAGCTGTGTTGCTTTTACGCCAAACATAACATTTTGCATTGTTGCCAAAAAGTTTTATTTTGGTTTCATCTGACCAGAGCACCTTCTTCCACATGTTTGGCGTGTCTCCCAGGTGGCTTGTGGCAAACTTTAAACGACACTTTTATGGATATCTTTAAGAAATGGCTTTCTTCTTGCCACTCTTCCATAAAGGCCAGATTTGTGCAGTATACGACTGATTGTTGTCCTATGGACAGAGGCTCCCACCTCAGCTGTAGATCTCTGCAGTTCATCCAGAGTGATCATGGGCCTCTTGGCTGCATCTCTGTTCAGTCTTCTCCTTGTAAAAGCTGAAAGTTTAGAGGGACGGCCAGGTCTTCTTAGATTTGCAGTGGTCTGATACTCCTTCCATTTCAATATTATCGCTTGCACAGTGCTCCTTGGGATGTTTAAAGCTTGGGAAATCTTTTTGTATCCAAATCCGGCTTTAAACTTCTCCACAACAGTATCTCGGACCTGCCTGGTGTGTTCCTTGTTCTTCATGATGCTCTCTGTGCTTTAAACGGACCTCTGAGACTATCACAGTGCAGGTGCATTTATACGGAGACTTGATTACACACAGGTGGATTCTATTTATCATCATTAGTCATTTAGGTCAACATTGGATCATTCAGAGATCCTCACTGAACTTCTGGAGAGAGTTTGCTGCACTGAAAGTAAAGGGGCTGAATAATTTTGCACGCCCAATTTTTCTGTTTTTTATTTGTTAACAAAGTTTGAAATATCCAATAAATGTCGTTCCACTTCATGATTGTGTCCCACTTGTTGTTGATTCTTCACAGAAAATTACAGTTTTATATCTTTATGTTTGAAGCCTGAAATGTGGCAAAAGGTCGCAAAGTTCAAGGGGGCCGAATACTTTCGCAAAGCACTGTATATACATATATACACTCTCTTTTACCAAAAGTATTGGGACGCCTGCCTTTACATGCACATGAACTTTAATGGCCTCCCAGTCTTAATCCGTAGGGTTCAATTTTGAGTTGGCCCATCCTTTGAAGCTATAATAGCTTCAACTCTTCTGGAAAGGCTGTCCACAAGGTTTAGGAGCTTCTATGGGAATGTCTGTTTGTTCTTCCAAAAGCCCATTTGTGAGGTCAGGCACTAATGTTGGAGAGAAGGCCTGGCTCGCAGTCTCTGCTCTAATTCATCCCAAAGGTGTTCTATTGGGTTGAGGGCAGGACTCTGTGCAGACAAGTCAATTTCTTCCACCCTAAACTCACTCATTCATGTCTTCATGAACCTTGCTTTGTGCACTGGTCCAAATCATTTGGTGGAGAGGGGATTAGGGTGTGGGGTTGTTTTTCAGGGGTTGGGCTTTACCCCTTACTTCCAGTGAAGGGAACTCTTAAAGGACTCTTCAGCATATCAAGACATTTTAGACAATTTCATGCGTCCAACTCTGTAGGAAGAGTTTGGGGATGGCCCCTTCCTGTTCCAACATGACTGCACGCCAGTGCACAAAGCAAGGTCCATAAAGACATGGATGAGTGAGTTTGGGGTGGAGGAACTTGACTGGCCTGCATAGAGTCCTGATCTCAACCCGATAGAACACCTTTGGGATGGATTAGTGCAGAAAATGCGAGCCAGACCCTCTCGTCCAACATCAGTGTTGGCAAGGGCTTAATAAGTGAAATTGAGATTTTTCACTTTTGGTCATATCAGCAATGACACAGGGCTGTCACAGGAAGGGTATGGATGTCTTTGATGTGCAGGCTGTGATTGACAGCTGGGCTTCAATTTCTCTGGTTTGTTAAAGACAAGATGTTGGTGTGCAACAAGGGAATAACTAGGTTTCTGGAGACAAATTCAAGCTTAGCTTTTTTTAACAATCTGTTTAAAAACCAAGCCAGGGGTCTAATTCCCCATACACGCTAAAGGAAAATGGGGCAAACATTTTCGTCTGAGGAACAATCGTACGATTTTTTGATAATGTGTACACAACTTTCGACAGCCGATTCTGACCTTTTGAACAAAATATTCAAAGGACAAACTCCAAAATTTTTCTTGTATGGGAACACAACGAACGATTTTCGATTAATGTGTACCATTTTTCTACAATTTTTGTACGAGAAATATCAGATAAGAAAGACTGAGCCTAATCAGAAACAACAAATAACAAAAAAAAAGAGCCTTTGTCTACGAGAATTTTCGTACAACATTTCTACCTTGGTTCCAACTTGCTGTAAAACATCGAGGAAAACCGGCCGATCCTTCGCCCAATTTTCTCATAGTGTGTATGGGGCTTAACTCACACAGGTATAGGTATACAAAATAAAAATAAAATAAAAAAACTAAATATGCTTGACAGTACACAGAAAAGTGTGTTGGCTCATACTACTGTGTGCGGAGCGCCTCGCAGCAGAGGGTCCTGTGCATCCCTGTTCACCGTTTCATGTCCGAATTTTTGTCTGAAGTTTTGGTTGAATTGGCACCTGAAATGGACCACACAGGACCCTTCTGAAAACCGCTCTGCAGCCCTCCCGGTGCTGTGCGAACCGGCTTTAATATGAAACCCGCATCCAATTCGCACCAGTGTGATTCATGCCTAAACAGGACAGAGGACCCAGGTTGCCTTCATCTAAGGATGTATACAAGGGGGACTATACTTGAATCAAATCCTCCCTGACCCGCAATGCAACTTTACAGAAAGACATAGACTATTCTGTGGTATCATCTTCTAGCCATTTCGACCATATCTTATCAAATTTTCTGAAACAACCTCAATTGGCATAAGTAGTTTTATAGAGTGGAAGCTAAGAATTTACTAGTTGTCTCCAAAAGGTAACTGTTGAAGCAAACGGCTTTTTCCAGTGGAGGGTGAGCGCTTTTCTAGTGTAAAAAAGCAGAAGTCTGATAGGTGTCCTGTAGGCTTTACTGTTTGTGGGATCCTCTACCAGTCCCAGCAGGCAGATTTTAGGAGAAGGAGCGAAGGAGATTTGTGCAACTGCATTGATAACATCAACCACTTCTCCCCAGAAAGATGGGATCTCAGGGCATGACCAGAAAATATGAAAAAAGTGCTCTTCAGTTTGGTCACAGCGCCAGCATGAGGGGAGGCTAGAGTTGAGACGGTGCATCCTAGCTGGTGTGAAGTAGGCTCTTTGGAGGATTATAAATTAACCACTTTACCACCGGAGGATTTTGCTGTCTTATGTCCAGGCCACTTTTTGCGATTCGGCACTGTGCGAATTTAACTAACAATTGCGCGGTCATGCAACGCCATACCAAAATGAAATTGACGTCCTTTTTTTCTCACAAACAGAGCTTTCTTTTGGTGGTATTTGATCACCTGTGCGATTTTTACTTTTTGCGCTATAAACAAAAAAAGAGCGAAAATTTTGAAAAAATAACAATATTTTTCACATTTTTTTATATGAAATTCCCCCCCAAAAAATGTGAAAAATCAAAATGTTTAATCATTTTTGGCCAATTTGTTTTCTGCTACATATTTTTGGTAAAAAAAAAATGCAATAAGCGTATTTTGATTGGTTTGCGCAAAAGTTATTGCGTTTTTTTTTTAACGAGTAATGGCGGTGATCTGCGATTTTTTTTTTGCGGGACTGCGACATTGTGGCGGACAGATCGGACCCTTGATTGACATTTTTGACACTTTTGGGGTTACCAGTGACATTACTACAGTAATCAGTGCTATAAATATGCACTGTTACTGTAAAAATGACACTGGCAGGGAGGGGGTTAATTTTATTGGAGAGGGAGGGGTTAATGTATGCCTGGTGCTTACTGACATGTGTAAGGGGAGGTGACTGAGTGACACAGGGACATATCGCAGGTTCAGCTATGCTGAACCCTGCAATCTGTCACTGTCTGTCACTTAGGAGATCCGCCCGCTTTGTTTACAGAAGCGGGCGGATCTCCACACTCGATTCCCTGACGATCAGGGAAGAGTGGCAGTGATCACCGCCGCTCCTCCCCTGGCCCGACTCCCGCTGTGACTGAAAACAACAGGAGCGAGCCTCCGCGCGCCGCCCACAAGGGGAGGAGTCCAGCGACATAGGTCTACGTCGCTGGATGATAACGAGCCACATTGCCGCAGTAGCAGCGATGTGATCGGGGGTAAAGCGGTTAACTTTGCCTGTCTGTAAGGGAGACCAGTTGTTTAAATAGAGCATCCCAGATATCTGTCCAATCCTCATTATCCAGCTCCGGGATGTCACTCACCCACTTGTCCCTAAGAGATGTTGGATCAGGCAATGCCACCATCAATAAATGGAAGTATAACATCGAAGCCAGCTTATAAAGAGAGAATGAACGAAGGAGAAGCTCTAGGCCTGAACACTCTAGTTATATGGGTTTGTGTAGAAATTGGCTGCCAAAGATGTGCGCAAGCTGCAGATGTCTAAACAAATAATGGGATGGGACATTGTGCTTAGATTTGAAAAGAGAAAAAGGTAATAATTCTCCATTCTTTATGATATGCAAGATGGAACATATCCTAAATTTGGCCCAAATCAGGAATCGAGCTTAGCTTTTGATTACTAATTACACACCAGTGAGCTACCTACAGTGACGGAAAAAAGTATTTGATCCCCTGCTGATGTACATTTGCCCACTGACAAACAAATGATCAATCTATAATTTGAATGGTAGGTTTATTTTAACAGCGAGAGACAGAATAACAACAAAAATATCCAGAAAAACGCATTTTAAAAAAGTTATAAATTGATTTGCATTTTAATGAGTGGAATAAGTATTTGACCCTTTCGCAAAACATGATGTTTCTTGTAGTTGGCCACCAGGTTTGCACACATCTCAGGAGGGATTTTGTCCCACTCCTCTTTGTAGATCCTCTCCAAGTCAATAGGGTTTTCGAGACTGACGTTTGGTAACTTGAACCTTTAGCTCCCTCCACATATTTTCTAAGGGAATAAGGTCTAGAGACTGGCTAGGCCACTCCAAATCTCATTCTATGCATTAAAGTGAAAAACCTTCTTGGTTGCAGCTGCCCCCAGGCCCTCCGTTATTCTTACCTGAACCCGAACGTTCCAGCGACAAATACAAGCCAGGCAGCTCCAGCTGCTGTCTCTGGTCCTCATGGGATAGACTGATAGCAGTAGGAGCCATTGGCTCGCGCTGCTGTGAATCAAATCCAGTAAAACGAGAGCGAGGGGCGGGACAAAGTCCTGTTGTCTGTGCCAATGGACGCAGCGGGACTCGTGAGCGTGCCTGCATGGGTGCCCCCATGGAAATTGGCTCTCCTTGGGGGCACCTGATGAGGAGGAGGAGCTGGAAGCGATGCTGGGGCACCCCAGAAAAGAGAAAATTGGCGCTGCTCTGTGCAAAACCCTTGCTCCAGAGCAGGTAAGTATAACATGTTTGTTATTTAAAAAAAAAAAAAACCTTTACAATTACTTTAATGTGCTTCTTCTTGAGCCACTCCTTTGTTGCCCTGGTCGTGTTTTTTGGGTCATTGTCATGCTGGAATACCCGTCCATGACCCATTTTCAATGCCCTGGCTGAGGGTCATTTCTTTGTCAGTGGGCAAACATACAAAATCAGCAGGGGATCACATACTTTTTCCCTCACTGTAAAAAACCGAGCAGTTCATATTTGACAGCAGTTTATATAAATACTATAAATAGAAAATGTTGCTTTGAAGGATCTTCCTTTGTCATCTTTTTACGCCTTTAAGAGAAAGCTGTCATGAAGTCAGTTCCATCATAGTATTCACTTTATTTGGCCTGCAAAGAAGACAACATTTTGTGGAAATCTGTGCTGAAAGAACTATGGGGGGGCACAATGTTTAATCCTTTTTTTAAAGTGAAACTATAGCCATTTTCTAAAAAATTATGATCCGGAGGTTTTGTTTTCTTTAGGCCCCTTTCACACTTATGCAACACGATTTTACCGCGATTTTGTGACACGATTTTGAAAGCAATGGCTATGGCTATATACCTCAAAACGCATTAAAATTGTGCCAAAGTAGTGCAGGAACTACTTTAAAGTCGGTGCGGCTTCAAAATGCACAGATATGAATGGGGCTTATTGAAAATAATGGAAAACTACTTGCCATGCGATTTTGCAGTCCAAAATCGCGGGACAAGTCGCACTAGTGTGAAAGGGGCCTTACTGCAATAGAGACATATTATGTCTCTTCTGCAATAAAGGTTTATCTTACTTATTACAGTTATTCATTGTACATTCACATTAGTCCCTACCCTTAAAGACATTACAATCTAAACTCAAGCATGCTTTTGGAGTGTGGGAGGAAACTGCAGTACCCAGGGGAAATCCATGCAAGCACAGGTAATCATACAAACTTAATGCAGATACTGTATCATCCTGGGCATGGTTGTGCTGTATAGAGCTGAAAGGGAGCCTCTAATATTATCAATTTGATTAATGCCATCACTGAACCCAAATGAGCATTTAAATTATAAAGTTAGATTGAAGAAGACGTTGTGATCTACATACTTTTAAAGATCAGTACCTAAATGTAATGAAGACAGTGGATCCCAATGACAGCCAGGCAACTAGAATTTTCAGGAGACGTAGTAAAGACAGCCTCCATATTTTCTCTGTACAGGTTTCCTTTAACTGAAATCTGTATGGGGAAGGTGCAGTATACCACTATTGTTTATTGTTCTTTTTCATTTTCTGTGTTATGTAGTCACAAGTGTTGTCTGTTGCCTAGTGATTCTCTAAACTCAGTTTAGTTAATTGACTGTTCGTGACAGATAGGAAAGTGGCACAGAACACTTCAATGACCTCCCCATAATTAGCAAAATGATTGTCTCTTGTTGCTTAGGGCCAGAGATGTATAGTAACGAAGTAGAACTACTTAAGTACTGTACTTAAGTACCGAAATGCGGTATCTGTACTTTCCTAGAGTAGAATTTTTTTCTCCTACTTCTACTTTTACTTCACTACATTTTTTCGATGATTTCGATACTTCTACTCAAGTATTTTTTTTTTGTGCTGCATAGTTACTCGTTACTTTTAAAAAAATTACCACTGCCAGAACAGTAGATGGCAGGTTGCATAAAGTTCAAAAAAATGTGTATAATGTCATTTGTAAATCAGCGCATACGAAAATAAAGGCTGTGTATAATAAAAGCTGCTATACCAAATCTTTCCAATAAAAAGAAAATATGAAACAAACAAATAAATGGTGCTACAGCGCTTAAAGTGCATCAAGAAACTACTAACAAACACAGGTTAATCATTTGAATAAATCATTTGAAATAATAAAAACAATATGATGTTCAAACTTTTGACTTATTTCTTTAATAACTACATAACACAGTACTTGTACTTCTACTTTCAGTACTTGAGTAGAAATTTTTTTTCAAAACTACTGGTACTTTTTACTTTTAGTACTTAAGTAGCAAATTTTTTGAAAAAATTACTTGCAATACTTAAGTAAAAAAAATGTTGAATACTTTAGTACTTCTACTTAAGTAACTTTTTCTGCGAGCACTTCCACTTCTACTCAAGTAATTTTTTGATCGAGCACTTGTACTTTTACTCAAGTAGAAATTTCGAGTACTTTATACAAGTCTGCTTAGGGCATATTAAATGATGATCAGTTATATATGTTTTAAAATGTTAGCCGGATTCAGAGTCTTTTTCTACTTACATCGGTAATGTATACAGTCAGCTTGATTTTCAGGTATAGATGCACCTTTGTTCTAGCAGGTTATACTGCATTTTAAAATCCACTGAATCATCCTCTTTTAAAAAAGCACAGATGTGCACAGTAACATGTTTTATAGCATCTAAAAGCCTTGATGCTGCATTCAATTTCAAGCACAGCCACATGAAATTAACCGCTTGACCTCCAGAAGATTTACCCCCCTTTACGACCAGGCCACTTTTTGCGATAGGGCACTGCGTTACGTTACCTGACAATTGCACGTTCAATGCTGTACCCTAATAACATTTATGTCATTTTTCCGACAAATAGGGCTTTCGTTTGGTGGTATTTGATCACCACTGCTTTTTTTATTTTTTGCGCTAAAAACAAAAAAAGATCGACATTTGTGGAAAAAAAAAACAATATTTATGATTTTCTGCTATAAAGCATATCCAATTAAAAAAAAATTAAAAATCAAATTTCTGTATAAATTCAGGCCAATATGTACAGTGTTCTTCTACATGGTAGAATGGTAAAAAAAAATAAAAAATCCAATAAGCGTATATTGATTGGTTTACAAACTAATATGGGATTTTTATTTATTTTTATTTTTATTTATACTAGTTTTGGCGATGATCAACGACGTATAGTGGGACTGCGATACTGCAGCAGACATTCGGACACTAAGCCCCGATTCACATTAGTGCGGAGATCGCATGTAGTTCGGAGCGCACTGCTCCTAAATGACATGCGATCTCATGTGCGGTGCAAATTTCAGCCATACACTTTGTATGGCTTAATTCGCACCGCATCCGCACTAAACTCGCACATGAGGCTTTTTTTTATCCGCAGCAGAATCGGATCGCATTTCACACTAGTGCAATCCGATTCTGTGAGAACTTGCAGATCACACTGCGATATGCGATCGCAACTGGGGGTGTCGTTAACATTTAATTGACACCCCCTGCATATCGCATATGGCAGTGTGAACTGCCAGAGGTGCGGATGCGATGTGGGAACACGCTGCATTTTTGCAGCATTCCCGCATCGCACAAATGTGAACTGGCACTTACTGATACTTTTGACACCCCGAGAACCAATAGCACTAATACAGTAATCAGTGCTAAAAATATGCACTGTCACTGTACTAATGACACAGGCTGGTAAGGGGTTAAACATCTAGGGCAATCAAAGGGTTAACAGTGTGCCTAACCAGTTTTTTGGGGTACTGTATGTGCTGCTTTTATTAGGGGAAGAGATGGATTTTAGTCCCTACTTTGCAGAAATACAAAATCCATCCCTTTCTCCCTGTCAGAACGGAGATCTTCCTTGTTTACATAGGCAGAGCTCCATTCTCAGTCTCTGCCCGATGATCGGCGTGTGCCAGAGAACATTGAGTGCCCGACACCCTGCAGATCGCCTGCTGCTTTGAATAATAAAAGGCAGAAGCAGCACATGCACGCCCCCTGCTGGCGGAAGTGCAGGATCACGTATATATACGTGATCCAGCGCAGAGCTGCTGCCATGTAGTAGTAAAACTACGATAGCGCGGTCAGCAGGTGGTTAAAATAAAACATTTATTGGACAAATATCACACATATTCATGCAAGATGGACAAAATATATCAGAAAATATCCTGTGGAACTTGTGAGAAATCTTCTGTCCTTGCAACTTCCCGTGCACTGAACTAAAATCTTAAACAATATTATCTGCCTTTTAAATATTTTCTGTGAACTACAAAACAACTACCCTCAATGTAATGGCGATGAGGAGAGGGGGAGGTGTTTGTAGTGCAAATCAGGAGATCAGCATGGGAAGGCAACACTCTTTTCTGCACAGAATTAAAAACATTAAAACACCTATGTACTTGTAAAACATAAAGCATGATGATAATCTGAGGATTTGAATTTACGAGTATGTCATTTTCAAAACTTACTTGTACAGCACATTAATTTGGGTTGGAAAATTGGGCCCCACCCCTTTTGCTTTGGCCATGGTGTATTTACATGTACTATATATGTCTATTACCAATATATGCTGTCTCACAAATACATAGCACATTAGACTAGTTTGGTTTGTGAGATCACATGGTTCTGCAAGTTGCAACTAGTTTCTTCTGACCCTGAACTCCAATGGCTGGGAGATATGTCATCTTTATCAAGGCCATAGCAATTATGTTGCAGGAGCACGTGAGATTTACACAATCCTCACCCTGATGAAAGATGAAGCATAGTAATCTTGACCAGAAAAATAGAAGATGAACATAAAACACAGAAAAGAAATTAGGCCGTATTCAGCAAAGAGAAAGAAGACAAATTGCAATCAGGCCAGCACAAAGATATTTTGGTTCACAGGTAATAGCATTGCCATGTGTTATTGTGAAATGTATTGCAAGTTGCAATTGAATAAGGTAATAATTTCCTTATGGTGAAGAAGTTCTGTTATTTGATTTTAGTGGTATTCAATTGCTTGTATTATACATTTACATTGTAAATGTAGTGGGTAGCTTTTCCATTTGGTTGGCAGTATTTAGTGAGGGATTGTGTATGTACAAAAATATATATAGCTCTTCAAGAATGCTCTAGCAGAAAGTAGTTGAACTCAGTGCCAGGACAAGGTCATCGAGTGCCCAGAGATAAGATGCCAAACTGCCCCAAACCTCCCAGACTACAGTGTTAATTTTGTCAACTAAAACGTTTTCGTTGACTAAATTAACACAATTTTAGTCGACTAAAATACGACTAAAACTAAAACAATTCAGATGACTAAAATACAACTAAAATGGCATTTTAGTCTTAAGACTAAAATACGACTAAAACTAAAATGGCATTTTAGTCATAAGACTATAACTAAAATTAAATTAAAAATTGACATCATCAAAATTAACACTCCTCTGCTGGCAGTGGCGTAGCGTGGGTTGTCAGCACCCAGGGCAAGGTAAGTAATTTGCGCCCCCTACACAAATCTACTAGACCACTACACTGACACCTACACAGACCTATCTTATTCCTGCACTAACCAACCTGATCACTACACTGACCTACCTAATTTCTATACTGACACCTATACTGACCTTCCTGACCACTACACAGACCTACCTGACAATTACACTGACCACTACACAGATCTACCTGTTTACTGCACTAACCTACCTGATCACTATACTGACACCAACAGAGACCTAGCTGACCACTACACTGGCCAACCTAATTACTATACTGACAATTACACAAAATTAAATCAATGGGCTGCCTACATGCAGAACACAGGTAACAATGTTATAAAGCTAGCCTGATATCCTTCACATTACAATCCTGTCATTACAATAGGGTTCTCAGTCCCCCCTGCACATCACATGCCTGTCCTCAGCCCACCTTCATATCTCCCCTCCTCCCCTCACATTGTTGTCATCACCCCCCCTTTACATTCCTATCCTTATGCCCCTTTATATCATGCCCCTCCTCCTTCATATTTCTGTCCTCAGCCCCCCTCTGCATTCCTGTCCTTAGCCCCCTTTATATCACCTCCCTTACGCCTTTACATTCCTGTCCTCATCCCCAGTACCCCTTTACATTCCTATCCTCATCCCCAGTACCCCTTTACAGTACATTCCTGTCCTCATCCCCAGTACCCCTTTACATTCCTTTCCCCCAGTACCCCTTTACATTCCTGTCCTCATCCCCACTACCCCTTTACATTCCTGTCCTCATCCCCAGTACCCCTTTACATTCCTGTCCTAATCCACTACCCCCTACCCCTTCTCTACCCTGTTACATTCCTGTCCCCCAATACCCCTTTACATTCCTGTCCTCATCCCCAGTACCCCTTTGCATTCCTGTCCTCATCCCCAGTACCCCTTTACATTCCTGTCCTCATCCACTACCCCTTTACATTCCTCTCCTCATCCCCTACCCCTTTACATTCCTCTCCTCATCCCCTACCCCTTTACATTCCTGTTCTCATCCCCACTACCCCTTTACATTCCTGTCCCCCACTACCCCTTCACTACCCCATTACATTCCTTTCCCCCACTACCCCTTTACATTCCTGTCCCCCACTACCCCTTTACATTCCTGTCCCCCCCTACCCCTTCTCTACCCTGTTACATTCCTGTCCCCCACTACCCCTTTACATTCCTGTCCCCCACTACTCCTTTACATTCCTGCCCCCAAGTACCCCTTTACATTCCTGTCCCTCACTGCCCCTTTACATTCCTGCCCCCTAGTACCCCTTTACATTTCTGTCCCCCACTACCCCTTTACATTCATGTCCTCATCCCCAGTACCTCTTTACATTCCTGTCCCCCACTACCCCTTTACATTCCTGCCCCCTAGTACCCCTTTACATTCCTGTCCCCCATACCCCTTTACATTCATGTCCTCATCCCAAGTACCTCTTTACATTCCTGTCCCCCACTACCCCTTTACATTCCTGCCCCCTAGTACCCCTTTACATTCCTGTCCCCCACTACCCCTTTACATTCATGTCCTCATCCCCAGTACCTCTTTACATTCCTGTCCCCCACTACCCCTTTACATTCCTGTCCCCCCCTACCCCTTCTCTACCCTGTTACATTCCTGTCCCCCACTACTCCTTTACATTCCTGCCCCCAAGTACCCCTTTACATTCCTGTCCCTCACTGCCCCTTTACATTCCTGCCCCCTAGTACCCCTTTACATTCCTGTCCCCCACTACCCCTTTACATTCATGTCCTCATCCCCAGTACCTCTTTACATTCCTGTCCCCCACTACCCCTTTACATTCCTGCCCCCTAGTACCCCTTTACATTCCTGTCCCCCATACCCCTTTACATTCATGTCTTCATCCCCAGTACCTCTTTACATTCCTGTCCCCCACTACCCCTTTACATTCCTGCCCCCTAGTACCCCTTTACATTCCTGTCCCCCACTACCCCTTTACATTCCTGCCCCCTAGTACCCCTTTACATTCCTGTCCCCCACTACCCCTTTACATTCATGTCCTCATCCCCAGTACCTCTTTACATTCCTGTCCCCCACTACCCCTTTACATTCCTGTCCCCCCCTACCCCTTCTCTACCCTGTTACATTCCTGTCCCCCACTACCCCTTTACATTCCCGTCCCCCACTACCCCTTTACATTCCTGTCCTCAGCTTTACCCTATCTTCAGATTCCTGTCCTCACCCCCCCCCCACACCCCTTTACATTCCTGTCCTCATCCCCACTACCCCCTTACATTCCTGTCCCCCCACCCCTTTACATTCCTGTCCCACAGTACCCCTTTACATTCCTGTCCCCCCACCCCTTTACATTCCTGTCCTACAGTACCCCTTTACATTCCTGTCCCCCCACCCCTTTACATTCCTGTCCCCCCACCCCTTTACATTCCTGTCCCACAGTACCCCTTTACATTCCTGTCCCCCCACCCCTTTACATTACTGTCCCACACTACCCCTTTACATTCCTGTCCCCCCACCCCTTTACATTCCTGTCCCACAGTACCCCTTTACATTCCTGTCCCCCCACCCCTTTACATTCCTGTCCCCCACAACCCCTTCACTACCCCTTTACATTCCTGTCCCCCACAATCCCTGTACCTTCCTCTCCTCATCCCCAGTACCCCTTTACATTCCTGTCCTCATCCCCAGTACCCCTTTACATTCCTGTCCTCATCCCCAGTACCCCTTTACATTCCTGTCCTCATCCCCAGTACCCCTTTACATTCCTGTCCCACACTACCCCTACATTCCTGTCCTCAGCTTTACCCCATCTTCAGATTCCTGTCCTCAGCCCCCCCCCATCTTTAGATTACTATCCGCAGATCCCCCCCATCTCCAGATTCCTGTCCTCAGCCCTCTCCCCCCCATCTTTAAATTCCTGTCCTCAGCTCCCCCTTCACAGCACCATCAGCTTCCTCCATGATACTCACAGAGCAGGAAGCAGCTGGACAGCTCCGCATGGACGGCACTAAGCATGAAGTTTACATCAGAAGCAGGGCAGCTCTGGAAGGAGGGCGGGATCTGCACAACTTTTCTAGGTAACCAGCTTGTGATTGGTTGCTAGCAACCAATCACCTGCGGGTTAACTTGAAGTCCCGCCCTCCATCCGGAGCTGTACTGGCTCTGATATCAGCCTCCTGCCGCCCGCCGTTCAGGATGGCTGAGCAGATGGCTGAGCAAGCAGGCTGCTAAATGGCAGCGGCCACCGCAGGATGCGCCCCCCCCCCAGATATTGCGCCCGGTGCGGCTTGCCCCCCCAGCACCCCCCACGCTACGCCACTGTCTGCTGGCCATTTCTATATCGGCAACACAATTCCATCCAGAGCCTGTAATAATAGCACATTAAAGTTAAAACATGTATTGCACCACCGCATACGCATAAGTAAAGGGAATCTACTAAGCTGCTGAAAACTAAAAAATTAAGAAAAAACAGAAAATTTATATCAAATACTTACCGTAATTTTCCTTTCCTGGTGGACTCCATGGCAGCATACGTATCGGGTTTGGCCCCACCTCCAAACCTACCCATAGGACCTCACTCCCATAAATCTTTGCTCCTGTTCAGCACACGTGTTCTGTAACTATCCTCCACAGAAATCCGGGAGGGAACTCCTGCTGCCATGGAGTCCATCAGGAAAGGAAAATTACGGTAAGTATTTGATATAAATTTTCCGTTTTCCTGACAGACTCCATGGCAGCATACGTATCGGGAAATAACTCGCCGTACACACAGGGTGGGCAGGTGCTGAACAGAAAAAATTTAATGCATTTTGTCAAACCGACAGGACTTGCAAACCAAAATTCACAGATGAAAGAGCCACTGGCTCAACACAGTAATGGGACAAAAACGTGTTAATAGAGGACCACGACGCTGCTCTACAGATGACTTCAGGAGCCACGTGTCTGGATACTGCCCAGGAGGTAGAGATGCTTCGTGTCGAATGAGCTGTAACTACTGCTGGAGGGGTCAAGCCCTTAGCCCTATAAGCCCACTGGATGGTCTGAATGATCCAAGATGAAATAGATCTCTTCGAGGCCCTTGAACCCTTGTTTTTACCATAGAAGGTCACGAAAAGATGTTCCGATTTTCTAAAAGAAGAAGTGACTTCCAAATATTTCTTAATACACTTTCCAACATCCAGCGGATGAACCGAGGATTCTTCTTCTTGTCTAAAGGTCGGTAACACAGTTTCAATGTTTTCATGGAAAACAGAAGTCCTTTTTGGTCTCGCATCCAGCATGGGAATGAGCACCACTCTGTCAGGAAAAAACGTTAAGAAAGGCTCTTGTGCCCCGAAGGACCCAATTTCTGACACTCTTTTCGCTGAGGTTACAGCTACCAGAAATGCTGTTATCAGAGTAAGTTCCCTTATGGTCATGGATTCGGACATGTCTTGAATCTGATCCGACAGGAAATCCAGAACTAGAGGCAAATCCCACTTGGGAAACCTAGGTTTTCTTTGAGGTCTGATTCTTACTGCTCCTTTAAAGAATTGACAAATTAAGGCATGACTGGCCCAGGAAATCCCCGTAAAAGCGGAAATAGCCGAGACCTGGACTCTCAGCGAACTCACCGATAGCGGCAAATCTAATCCTGATTGCAGAAAGCTCAATACGTCCTGTATCTTAATGGAAGAATGAGGATCAGGCCTTGCAGCCAACTGTGCAGAAAATTTTTCCCAGATTCTCTGATAAACTCTGTTCGTTGAGTTTCTTCTAGCACTAAGCAATGTAGAAATCGCCATTTCTGGACAGCCTTAGGCCTGTAACTTCCTCCTTTCAACATCCAGACCCTCAGATGTAGACGGGCTGGGCATGGATGGAGTACAGACCCCTGGGACAACAGATTCGATCTGAAGGGTAGCGGGATTGGGTCTCGGACACTGAGTAGCGTCAGAAGGGGAAACCATGGCCTGTTCGGCCAGAAGGGAATCACCGCCACTACCTCCACTGGCTCCGACCTGAGTCTCCGAAGAAACTGTAACACAATCGGAATTGGTGGGAAGGCGTATGCCCTGTGGAATCTCCACTGATCCGAGAGTGCATCCATCCCTGATGCTTGTGGATCTCTGAATCTTGTATAGTACTTCGGCAGTTTGTAATTGCAGGGGGAGGCGAAGAGGTCTACCTCTGGAGAGAACCCCAATGTTAGGATCCAGTCGAACGCTTCCTTGTGAAGGGACCACTCGTTGTTGTCCAGGTCCACTCTGGACAGGAAGTCTGCTTTGACATTCTGGACTCCTGGAACATAAACCGCTGAAAGATTCGAGAGATTTCTCTGTGCCCAGGACATAATCGGTTCCACTTCCCTCAATAGGGACCAGCTGCGTGTTCCCCCTTGCTTCCTGACATATGCCACTGCTGAGGTGTTGTCCAGACGTAGCATGACAGGTTGGTCTTTTGTTAGGTGAGAAAATGCTCGTAGAGCTTGGAATGCTGCTCGGAGTTCCAGTATGTTGGATACTATTCCCCGAGTGGAAAACTCCCACCTGCCCTGTGCCACCTCCGACAAACAGTGGGCACCCCAGCCTATGTTGCTGGCGTCCGAGGTGATCACTACCCACGGAGCTGGCTTCAGAGAGTGGCAGTTCAGCAGGTGGTCTCTGCACAACCACCAGGGGAGACTCGCTCTCATGGAAGGGGTTAAGAAGATGCGTTGATCCAGATGCCACGTATCCCATTGCTGTAGGAATCCCTTCTGAAAGGGTCTCATCCTCCACAGGGCCCAGCGATCGCCACCGACGCCGACTCACTGCGCATGCGCCGAGCTCTTACTGCGCACGCGCGAGAGCCAAGCCTCGTTCCCGAGGCGCCGCACATGCGCAGTAGCGTACCGCACCGGCGGCCGGTCAGGAAGTGAATTACCAAATGTATTAATGTTGGTAATACATTCAGGTAATATGTGCAATGGCATTACAGCCAATAGAGTTTACAGTTTTTTGGGTTTTTTGTATTTTAAAGTTGCACTTTGGTTTGTCAAAAAGCAATATTTCTGTTTGTTTATTAATCTTGGTTTTATTTGTAAAGATGTGCCGCTTCTCGGCCTTTTGGCTAAGATCAAGTGTAGTATCTGTTCTTATCAGTTGGTATGGGCCTTAGCTAGTACCAGTATGACCGAAACCCGGAGCGCTCTGAGTATTGAGGTATGGGGAGTAGGTCATCTGGGAAAGCATGTGGGGCCCGCCGCCTTCTGATTTGAATGGGTTGAACTGTCCTAACCAGTTTGAAGGGAGCAGGAAAGCCGGTCTGGAGGGTGAGCCCGGTGGAACTGCTCCTGGATGTAATGGGCTGAGGAACAGGATGGCGAGGGGAGGGTTCCCACTCCTGGGTTTTGATCTGGCTGGCTAACGGGCCTGTCCCCAGGGGAGGTGAGCTCTCTCTAAGCTGTCCAGGTTCTGATGTCTGCTGGTGGGGATAGGCTACACTCGGTCTGGCCGGGGGCTGAGATTGAAAAAGCCCGTAGTGTAAGTGCCCCTGGGGTGGCAGCCCAGGGGTGCCTTAATTTCTCACTGGTGAGGGGCAGCTCGCTGTGAGTTTTTTCGGCACCTTGGTCACTGCACTATGCACACCTTTTTCACACCTGCCTCTTGGGACAGGCCTTTTGGCTTGCACCAGAGGAATTTTTTATTCCGGCTGGAAGGCCTGCCTTGGTTCTTCACATGGCACCAAAGCACTTTCCCCACTCCCCTTCCCCACCTTTTTGTTTGTCTGTCTTTTTATTTGGAGTCCGTCACCTGCACTTTCACCTTTTTTCTTTATTTGCACGACGAGAGTGTGTGGGTCTTCGGGCCCAGCCTTAAGTCTTGGGAGGGGGTGGATATGGCCTTTTGGCTTAGTTCGCCCTCTCCTATGGGGTCTCCCTTCGGGGGAGCCCTACTTAGTACTCGGTGGGGGCTGTTTCGGCAGTCCCCCTGAAGAACGGGGTCTGTCTGGTTTCGGCCAGACAGACCATGAGTACCTTATGTCCCTGTCAGGAGTCTTGCGCCCCGGGGGATTGAGGTTTCGGGTCCTACCTCTTCGGAGGGAAGACCATTCGATTTCGCACACCCTGTGCTTTTTTGTGTTCTCACCTTGTGTGTGTGCACTTTTTTATGCACCGGGTGGAGTCTTTTGAGTGTGTTGCACACGCTACGGGCTTTAAAAGAAAAAAAAAAAGAAAAAAAAATTTGGAAATGCTAAAGGAATGTTTAAATAATGCATTACAATTAACCTAAACTTATTCGATTTGTAGTTGACTAAAATGTATGAGATTTTATTCGACTAAAACGTACTGGAGATTTTAGTCGACTAAAATATGACTAAAACTAAAACAAACAAAAAAAATTCAGATGACTAAAATACGACTAAAACTAAAATCACATTTCAGTCAAAAGACTAAAATACGACTAAAACTAAAATGGCATTTTAGTCAAAAGACTATAACTAAAACTAAATTGAAATTTGCTGCCAAAATTAACACTGCCAGACTCTTGAATCCAAGCAAATTGGAGCCATTCATATGCCATCAAGGAACTCAGCCAACATATTCTAGGCCTTTTTCATTTACTGAGGAGCAGCCAAGGGACACTGCGAGGCCAGGGTGTACAGGGTACAGGGAACTGTCCCTCTATTCTAAGCCAGCAAATCCTGTAAAAATCAAGTTGTTTGTCTCAAACTCAATTTTCTTTCAGTCCACACTGCATTGTTTGTCTGCCTTCTGGTCTCTATTCCTTCGGGTTTTCATCTGTCCTGGTGGGGACTCCAATCTCCTTCTTTGCCATTAAAAACTTCCAATTGTCTTCTGGACCAGTCACCAGTCACCCAACGAACCCAGGACCTAACTCTAAAATTTAGGCCCTCTAAGTGTTTTTCTTACCTTTCTTCTTCTATTGCTAGACCACAAAAGCAGGCTCTAAAGGACCTTGCTGCTGGCAAATTGTTTGAACCCCTTCAATGCAGACCCAATGTTCTCTTCGAGGCTTATACTGTAGTTCCCAAGCAGCGGGACACCCTGGCATCTTCAAGGCCCTTTCCATAATTTCAAATCACCTACAGTGGCCCTCATTGAGAAAATATGTAACTCTATACATTTGAAATTGTCTTCAAGAACCAAGCATCCCAGCCTTCTCACGCCTTTTTCTTTTCCCCCCTATGCATGGATCTACCTCTTTATGGATTTTGTCGACCTTCTTTGTTTGCTTGGTTACACTACGATCTGGATTACTGTGGACAAATTTAGCAAAATGACACATATTGTAGCTGTACACAAGTTAGCCTCAGCTAACTTAGGATGCATGGTATTCATTTGTGTGTCATCCTTCTTTTGTGTCTACAGTTATCATCTGAAGCTTGGCTCCTTTTCCAGTCTAGTGCCACCTTGGTCCTTTGCCCAAGTCTGGAACACAATTCACAATAATCTGTCATCCATGACATCCTCCTATAAATCCTTTCCTGAAGCTCATCATCTCCCATCTCCTATATTCAATGTCAGTGATTCTTTGTGGCTCTCACTAGGGATAGACCGATTATCGGCAAGGTCGATATATCGAGGGCCAATATGCACTTTCCCCGATATACCGGTATCGGCCCTGCAATTGGCCGATATTGCCGATATTTTTGTGATGTCATTATGCCTTCTTAGGCCGCCTCCCTCGCCTTGGACAGCCTCGTATGGAGTCGGGACTAGTCTCGCGGGAGTGTATCACAGCTATACACCCACCCACAGCAGCCCAATGCCAGCCAGCCACCCACATCCACGGGCCCTGTACCAGCCAGCCACCCACAGGCCCTGTACCAGCCAGCCAGCCACCCACAGGCGCTGTACCAGCCAGCCACAGGCACTGTACCAGCCAGCCAGCCACCCACCACAGGGTGCCAGACAGCCAGCCACCCACAGGCCCTGTACCAGCCAGCCACAGCTCCTGTGCCAGCCACCCACCTACCACAGGTGCCAGCCAGCCAGCCACCCACCCACCACAGGGTGCCAGACAGCCAGCCAGCCACCCACCACAGGGTATCGGACAGCCAGACACCCACCACAGGGTGCCAGTCAGCCAGCCATCCACCACAGGGTGTCAGCAAGCCAGCCACTCACCACAGGGTGCCAGCCAGCCACCCACCACAGGGTGCCAACAAGCCAGCCATTAAGCATTAAACAAAAATTAACATGTTCAGTAACAGATTTGTGTCAAAAATTGTCTTTATTTTTCAAAACTTTAAATGTACAAAATATCGGCCCATATTGGCCGATAGTGATATGTTGTGACCAAAATCGGTATCGGCCCTGAAAAAAACATATCGGTTTATCCCTAGCTCTCACCATGAATAATTCTCTAAAAGTGAAGTCATAGAAACTGGCAACCAGATTCATTGTCCCATACCAAATTATACAGAAAATTAACCTGGCTTCTTTTTACATAAAAGTCCCTTCTTCTTTCAAAATGCAGAATCGTGCCTTTGCTGAAACCTGTGCACTCTCAAACTGCTGAGGGCAGGAGGGGGGGATAAGTGCTAGGATGGGGAAGAATGGGGGATTGTGCAAGGACTGGAGATTTTAGGGATGGCGGAGGAGGATTTGTGCTGAGGAAGAAGGAAGATGATTTGCTTGAGGGGGGGGGTGGTTGTTCTGGGAGGGGGGAAATTTACTTTTGCTGGAGGGGGAGGGTGAACATAAAGATAAGTGCTGGATTCTTTTTTTTTTTTTTGCAGGATAGGGAGTGGGGATTTCTGATGAAAGGGTAAAGTGGGGGAGACTATTGCTCGCAGAGGGAATTATGCACTCTCCTTGCCCCTACACTGTGCGTTACACACCCCCTGACTCCTGCACTCTTTTTGTTTTGTACTCCTGACTCTTATTATGCATTACTCACTTCTGTCTTCCGCTTTCTGTACAATAAATATTTCTAGGATAGAAAACAAAAAAAAACAAACAAAGCTGCGCTCACCACCTTACAAAATAAACAGTAACTCGCAGCTGACCTATTGTCTCAGGAAACAGAAAGACATCAATGTAAAATAGCAAATCTGAGGTAGCGCAGAGTACAACCTATAATAAGACAAATATATTCCTTATGGGTACCAACAGTTAAAAAAATATACGTGAAATATATAAAAATTGTGCAAAAATTGTGCAAAATAAACAAATATAAATGAGATTGGACATAGAAAGCACTATGACAATGAGAAAAACCGTGTAAAAAATATAATTATAATAATAAGTAAATGAACACACACAACAGGTAAAGAACAAACTAAGTGGACGCAGAAAGCGCTATGTCAAATTGTGTAAAAAAAATGTATATAGTTCACATATGATCAATAAAGTCCAATATTTGGAAATAGTTCATATATTTCAATTCATAAAAGTGCAAAAGTGGTAGTCCATATAAGGAAAGGATAATCGCGTGTATCGTAAGTTGGAAACCCGAAGAGATTTTGAGTTAGTCCACCTCAGGAATGAAATCACAAGCCGCTTACCAGAAGGCAATGACTATAAAATTATTAATTGTCAAAATGCACGAATATGCCCCACACGGCAGTATCAGTAATCAGCTGACAGCTTTACAGGCTCAACCAGCAGCTCCAGATCTCTCCTCCATCAAAGGGCTGCCATCCCATAGGAGGAGGATGTCATCAATGTAGCGAGTACAAAGAACCAGCTCTAGTCTCTTTTCATGGACAGCGTTTTCTATTTTAACATTAAATATTTCTAAACCCTACATTCCGTGCATAATACTCACAATTTGGCCACACCCACTATTCACCGTGGTACGCTATGCATGCAGCATTACTACTCTCCCTGGGGCACTCAAAATTTTGTTAAAATAATTGTGTTGCTAGCTGTAAGCAGTGGTATCAGCAGGGAGCATTGATAGTTTTAACCACCTCAATACTGGGCACTTCCTTCCCAGGCCAATTTTCAGCTTTCAGCGCTCTTACAATATGAATGACAATTACGCGGTTTTTCAACACTATACCCAAATTACATTTTTATCTTTTTTTTTACACAAATAGAGCTTTCTTTTGGTATTTAATCACCACTGGGTTTTTATTTTTTGCGCTACAAATAAGAAAAATATTGCAAAGTTTGAAAAAAATGCGTTTTTCTTTGTTTCTGTTATAACATTTTGCAAATAAGTAATTTCTATTCATACATTTTGACCAAAATATATACTGCTATGTTTCTTTGGTAAAAATAACCCAAAATCAGGGTAGAATCTAGAGTCTAGAAGCTATGGTACCAATCATTGATAATTGATCACACCTGATGTACTCATTTCTTGAGGTCCTAACATGTCAAGACAGTACAAATACCCCCCAAATGACCTACTTCTCCATAGTATGGTGATACCACACTTGTGAGACTTTTTCACAGCCTGGCCACATAGATCAGCACAACATCCAAATAGTACCTTCAGTCATAATCTACTTCAAGACAAGGCCTTCTTTTGACCCTAAAAATCTGTATTTTTGCTAGAGAATAACTTAGAACCCCAAAACATTTTATAATTTTGTACCAGAGGCCAGAGGAGAATAAAATGGTGGGTTTTGCACATTTTTATGTCACACGGTATTTGCGCAGCAGTTTTTCGAACGCAGTTTTACACACTAATGCATAAATACATTTTAATAAATTTCAATGCACACAGAGACAATATAATACCCCCATTTTCGGTAAAATCTAAAAAATGGCATTGCACTGGGTAAATAGATACCAAACATATCACGCTTTAAATTTGCGCATGCATGTAAAATGGTGCCAAACTTCGGTATTTGAAAATCTCCATAGGCGACGCTTTATAAGCCTATATTGGTTACCAGTTTAGCGTTACACAGGTGGTCTGGTGCAAGAATTTTTGCTCTCGCTCTGACGTTCGCGGCGATATATCACGTGTGGTACTATCGCTGTTTACGTATGCATACAAGACCAACGTGTGCGTTCGCTTTTACACATGAGCATGGGGGCACTTTAAATGTTTTATTCATTTATTGGTGGCACACTGTTACACTGACAGATCTTGATCGTCCACTGGTGGACACTGATAGATGTTGATGTCACAAAGGTACACTACTGTACTATTGCAGATGTTTTGCGCACTAGTACAGATGTGATGGGGGACTAACAGATGTTTTGTGCACTGGTACAGATGTTTTATGGGGACTGACAAATGTGGGGTGATAGTGATGCTTGGTGTACTGTTTGTAGGGGATCTGTGTAAAATCATCCTTACACACAGAGCTGTCATAGATCTTGCAGATCCCCCCGTACTGAGCTCTGACTGATAAAGTCAGAAAAGATATAATAAAATATTTACAAAAATGTAAGGAGTGTACTCACTTTTGTGAGATACTGTACAGTGGCCGGGTGGGATGAGGTTAAAAAGCTATAAGATGGGCTCCTTAACAACCACAACATACAGGGGTATAAAATATACTATTGACATAAACACTTATACACTCATAAATATAGGGAATAAAAGATAAACATAAAATTTCAGTAGCGCGGGGATGGTGGTACCCTCTCACCACCGCTTAAGCTTAGAAGTCACTAAGGCAATAGTACCATTTAACCTAGATGCAAAAATGGAACTAAAAGAGTGGTGGCAAAATCTTCACCACCTTAGCATGATCCATAAACAGAAATAATGTTCATAAAAGTCCATTAAAAGTCCATAAAAAAGACCCATAAAAAACATAAATGAGCAAAACATCCAAGGAGTGTGTAATTGATGTGAGATGAAATTATGGGTCACCGCTCTCCACCACCACCGTGTCCGGGGAAGATCTGAAATGCACACTCACCAAATAGCGTTGCTTACCCACTCTCGTGGCTAAGCTAGACGGCATAGATCACAAACAAATCACCCTGGGAAGCACTTCTATAGTTATATGCAGAGCCGCAGCACTCCAGAACATGTGGGAAAAAAGGACAATCTCCACTAGTGCAATAACGTTTAAATTGCATTTATTCACATCCACCTTGTATTACACTCACTTTGTATACCATATATTAAAATCACACTTGTAATCAAAAGGGAGGTATTCACCGTTCAGGAACTCTCTCCAGGCTCCACGCCGTGGAAGACAGATCATCCGGATGTAATAGCACTCCTCAAGCAATAGTTGCTAACGCCGTCAGGTCACGCCCCTGCTGACGAAGTCCCGCCTAGTGGGACTTAACGTGTGATAAAGGGGGAGGGACCGGTGACATCACCCGCCATCCATTGCGGTCAGACGAGACTGCTGTGTGTAAACATCACCACTATTTGCTTTGTACATGCACTTGTTGAGTGCCTAACCAGGTAAATTTATGATACATGTCATGCTTAATAAAAGTGTTTTATTATGGTAATGCACTATGTCTGGACCCTTGTTTTTATGTGGACCTGTGACCTGCTGCTTGGATCTGTGATCTATTACATGTGAGCTGAACTATCTCTATTGCTCTATTGGGGAAGAGGATTGATGATCTCATCCATATTGGTGTTATCCTTGGAAAGAGCATATTGGAGAGTCTTATTGGCCCGTCTGGTGACACAGGGGCTAAGTGTGAGGTGAGAGGCTAATGAGACTGGGTGAAGGATTACCAGGACATTGAAGAGCACTGATTACTTACCTTGTGCATGCTTCACCATATCTGCACCTTTGGACTGCTCTCCCTGATATCATCTTTATATTTGTTAGCGCTGCACTTTTTTGTTATTCATTTTATATTGGGACTTTTTTGGTTTATTGATCCTTAAGTGCAGCATAGCAGCTTTCCACATTTGTTTATCCAGTTGCGCAGATTTTCTTTATAAATTATTAGACTAAGTAATATACCCTGATTTGGGTTATTTTCACCAAAGAAATGTGGAAGAAATCGTTCTGAGCTAAATTTATGAAGAACAATTATTTACTGTATTTGTAAAGGTATACAACAGAAATGAAGAAAAGGGCATTTTTTTTTCAATATTTTCAGTCTTTTTTCATTTATTAAGCAAAAAATAAAACGCTCAGTGATGATTAAATACCACCAAAAGAAAGCTCTAGTTGGGTGAACAAAATGATAAAAATTTAGTTTGGGTGCAATGTTGCATGATGGCGCAATTGTCATTCAAATTGTGACAGCGCTGAAAGCTGAAAATTGTCCTGGGAAGACAGGGGGTAAAAGTGCCTGGCATTGAAGTGGTTAAGAATTGGCAAGCAGCAATGTAATACTTGTTTTTTAATTAAAAGTACTTCACATTAGCCAATATTGGTTATCACTCATTTCAAACTTTCTGCACTCCTAGATGGCTAACACAGTGCAATACTCTACTACTGATTTATTAACCCAAACATAGTATCCTATAACAATGATGAAAAACACATTTAAAACGGAGTTCCGGCCACAGAAACAAAATTTCAATGAACATACCTCCGGGACAGTCAGGGCTAGTGCATTCCACAATGGCTAGCCTCTGATCTGTCCCGGTTCGCACTTACCTTTTAGAAGAAATACTTACTTTTAAAATTTCTTCTCCAGCGCTGGTATCTCAGGTGTGGGCAGCTTGAAGCCAGCGCGATCCTCTTCCACGTCCTCTTCTGTCCTCTTCGGTCCCATGATGCACTGCGCCAGCCCCACCGTCACTTCCGGGTCTGCAGCGTCATCCCTGCACAGTTTCTGGGCATGCCCAGGAGCTGTTTAGCAAGGTATGATGCGCCTGCACCGGAACTGACGTCGGGGCCGGTGCAGGCGCATTGATTCCTGGGAGCGATGATGTTCAGCTCCCAGAAATCATTGCAAAGCGGAAGTGATGGCGTGGGCCGTGCGGCCGAGGGAGGAAGTGGAAGGAAGGTGAGTATTTTTTTTCTGCAAATACAAGGTAAGTAAAAAAAAAAAAAAAAAATCCTAACTACCCATTTCTTTTTCAGGTGACCTATAGAAAGCGGATGGCCCAAAATCGATTATGTCGATTTTGTGGCCGGAACTCCGCTTTAAACCAGGTTTTATTCCAAACGTGTTAGCATTCCAATTACAAGTACCATTGCTAAGACAAATGATAAGCTGGAACACTAGCTACAATTGCCAAGCACTCTATCATTGTACTACTCAAAAAAACTGAACCAACACTTTTTAATCAGAGTATAGCAACAAGTCAGTTAAACTCCTGGGATATTGATCTGGTCAATTAAGTAGCAGAGGGGGTTGGTAATCAGTTTTAGCTGCTTTGGTGTTAATGAAATTAACAACAGATGCACTATATGGGCAACAATGAGATGACCCCCCAAAACACAAATGGTTTTACAGGTGGAGGCCACTGACATGTTTTTCCCCTACTCATCTTTTCTGACTGTTTTTGCCTAGGTTTGCATTTGGCTAGGGTCAGTGTCACTACTGGTAGCATGAGGTGATACCTGGCCCCTATAGAGGTTGCACAGGCAGTCCAACTCCTCCAGGATGGCACATCAATACGTGCCATAGCCAGAAAGTTTGCAATGTCTCCCAGCACAGTCTCAATGGAGGAGATTCCAGGAGACAGGCAGTTACACTAGGGGAGCTGGACAGGGCCGTAGAAGGTCCTTAACCCATCAGCAGGACCGGTATCTGCTTTTTTGTGCAAGGAGGAACAGGATGAGCACTGCCACAGCCCTACTAATTCACCTCCACCAGGCCAATGGTGTGAATGTCCCTGACCATCCCATGGAGAACTTTATGCTGCCTGTAACATCGTTCAGCATGACCGGTTTGGTGGGTCAGTGATGGTCTGCGTAGGCATATCCATGGAGGGATGCACAGACCTCTACAGGCTAGAGAATGGTAACCTGACTGCTATTAGGTATTGGGATGAAATCCTTTGACCCATTGTTAGATCCTACACTGGTGCAGGGGGTCCTGGGTTCCTCCTGGTACATGACAATGCCCGGCCTCATGTGGTAAGAGTAGGCAGTCAGTTCCTGGAGGATGAAGGAATTTGAACTATCGAATGGCCCTCACACTCGCCTGACCTAAATCCAATAGAACACCTCTGGGACATTATGTTTCGGTCAATCCGACGCCCCCAGGTTGCCCCTCAGTCTGTTTATTAGCTCAGTGATGCCCTGGTCCAGATCTGGGAGGAAATACCCCAGGACACCATCCTTCCTCTCATTAGGAGCATGCCCAGATGTTGTCAGGCATGCATACAAGCACGTGGGGGCCATACAAACTACTGAGTACCATCTTGAGTTGCTGCAATAAAATTTCAGCATAATGGGCTAGCCTGCTGCATCATTTTTTCACTTTGATTTTCAGGGTGTCTTTGAATTCAGCCCTCTGTAGGTTGATCATTTTCATCAAGCAATGTGGCATCCTTTCCTTCCTATCACAATACCCAGTCCATACCAGTATAGATATCCAGCATGATATTTTCCCCAATAAGATCTGTTGTGTTTTCAAGTGTTTCTTTAATTTTGTGAGCAGTGTATTATTGTCCTAGTGCAGATAACCATCAGCAGTGTCTCTTGGAAGCCCCTAGCGGCTCTACGTGATACTACAACTCCAGGCTTCTTCCTGGGTGACCTCGTTTCCATGGTGACCGCATTGCACCTGAGCTCGGTGTCCGTGTAGCTCTCCGTGAAAGGATTAGGAGCCGGGGAGGGCCCGGAAGGCTCCGGAGCTACCTCAGGGGTACCGCACCGACCCGTACTTCAGCCAGAGGTCAGAGCTCTGACAGCGGGTGCTACTGTACAGCAAACGTGAGCTGAGAGCTGCGGTCAGCAGGAGGCCTCCCGTCATGCATCGCTTTATTGTGACTGGTAGCTCGGGGAGATAAGGGACCGACCGGACCAGCCGACATGAGACTTCTCAGGAGCTGCATGGCATAGGAGGCTTCTTCTGTGTATTCCACACCTATTGTGGGGTAAGCGGACGGCACTACGGTCATGTGTTATATCATAGCACTGCATTGTGCCTGGCACTACTGTTCCTGTCCTCCTCATTCACTGTCCTCCTCATACACTGTCCTAATACATTGTCCTCCTCATTCACTATGCCCCTCATACACTATCCCCCTCATACATTGTCCTCCTCATACACTGTCCTCCTCATACACTATCCTCCTCATACACTGTCCTCCTCTTACATTGTCCTCCTCATACACTGTCCTCCTCATACACTATCCTCCTCATACACTATCCTCCTCATACATTGTCCTCCTCTTACATTGCCCTCCTCCTCATACACTGTCCTCCTCATACACTATCCTCCTCATACATTGTCCTCCTCTTACATTGCCCTCCTCATACACTATCCTCCTCATACACCATCCTCCTCATACACTGTCCTCCTCATACACTATCCTCCTCATACATTGTCCTCCTCATAGACTGTCCTCCTCTTACATTGCCCTCCTCATACACTGTCCTCCTCTTACATTGTCCTCCTCATACACTGTCCTCCTCATACATTGTCCTCCTCATACACTGTCCTCCTCATACACTATCCTCCTCATACACTGTCCTCCTCATACACTGTCCTCCTCATACACTGTCCTCCTCATACACTGTCCTCCTCATACACTGTCCTCCTCTTACATTGCCCTCCTCATACATTGTCCTCCTCATACATTGTCCTCCTCATACACTGTCCTCCTCATACACTATCCTCCTCATACATTGTCCTCCTCATACACTGTCCTCCTCATACATTGTCCTCCTCATAGACTGTCCTCCTCTTACATTGTCCTCCTCATACACTATCCTCCTCATACACTATCCTCCTCATACATTGTCCTCCTCTTACATTGCCCTCCTCATACACTATCCTCCTCATACACCATCCTCCTCATACACCATCCTCCTCATACACTGTCCTCCTCATACATTGTCCTCCTCATACACTGTCCTCCTCATACACTATCCTCCTCATACACTATCCTCCTCATACATTGTCCTCCTCTTACATTGCCCTCCTCATACACTATCCTCCTCATACACCATCCTCCTCATACACTGTCCTCCTCATACACTATCCTCCTCATACATTGTCCTCCTCATAGACTGTCCTCCTCTTACATTGCCCTCCTCATACACTGTCCTCCTCTTACATTGTCCTCCTCATACATTGTCCTCCTCATACACTGTCCTCCTCATACACTATCCTCCTCATACACTGTCCTCCTCATACACTGTCCTCCTCATACACTGTCCTCCTCTTACATTGCCCTCCTCATACATTGTCCTCCTCATACACTGTCCTCCTCATACACTATCCTCCTCATACACTATCCTCCTCATACACTATCCTCCTCATACATTATCCTCCTCATACACTGTCCTCCTCATACACTGTCCTCCTCATACATTATCCTCCTCATACACTGTCCTCCTCATACACTGTCCTCCTCATACACTGTCCTCCTCATACACTGTCCTCCTCATACATTGTCCTCCTCATACACTATCCTCCTCATACACTATCCTCCTCATACACTATCCTCCTCATACACTGTCCTCCTCATACACTGTCCTCCTCTTACACTGTCCTCCTCTTACACTGTCCTCCTCTTACACTGTCCTCCTCATACACTATCCTCCTCAAACACTGTCCTCCTCAAACACTGTCCTCCTCATACTCTATCCTCCTCATACACTGTCCTCCTCATACACTGTCCTCCTCATACTCTATCCTCCTCATACACTGTCCTCCTCATACACTGTCCTCCTCATACACTGTCCTCCTCATACTCTATCCTCCTCATACTCTATCCTCCTCATACACTGTCCTCCTCATACACTGTCCTCCTCATACACTATCCTGCTCATACACTATCCTCCTCATACATTGCCCCCCCATGCACCAACCTCTTCATACAACGTCCTCCTCATACACTGACCTCTTCATACATTATCCTCCTCATACAACGTCCTCCTCATACATTGCCCCCCCATGCACCAACCTCTTCATACAACGGCCTCCTCATACACTGTCCTCTTCATACATTATCCTCCTCATACATTGTCCTCCTCATACACTGTCCTCCTCATAATAGAGATAGGTGTAGCACTAGGCAGATGCAGACCTCAGACCAAACAAAAGGGGGGGGGAGGGCACTCCTCATGGTGTAGGAAGTTTCTCCAAAGGATTTATTAAAAATAGTAGGCAACTTACATAAATATAGAGCCGGCAGGCATTCACATGTAGAAGCAGCCCCCCCTTTTGTTTGGTCTGAGGTCTGATGTTCATACCTTCCGGCATACTTTCAAGAACCGCAAGGGGATTGGTTACATCTATGGGAGTACTCCTGGCGATTGTGAGCTCCTGTGTGTGATTGACCTTTGTGATGAGGGTCAATTCTGTCCGCTAAGAGGCTGGATCAAGCACTGATGTCCTGATTTATTGGACTCTAGCTTTGCACTTATCTGTCTGTGTGGATATGGACTTTATATGATATCTGCCTAGCGCTACACCTGTCTCTATTATTTTATCAATCTATTATTCAAGATCTTTCTGTTAGCTGCTGTCTTGTATATCAGTTTATATTGAGGTTGGCGCAGTATATTATTATCTCTGTTATTGTCCTCCTCATACACCGACATCTTCATACATTGTCCTCCTCATTCAACGTCCTCCTCATACACTGACCTCCTCATACAACATCCTCCTCATACACCAACCTCTTCTTCATACATTGTCCTTCTCATACATTGTCATCCTCATACACAAACTCCTCATACACGGACCTCCACATACATTGTCCTCCTCATACACTGTCTGTCTTGTACCCAGATCTCCTCATACACTGTCCTCATACACCAACCTCCACATACAATGTCCTCCTCATACACTGACTTCTTCATACATTGTCTTCCTCATACATTGTCCTCCTCATACACCAACCTCTTCATACATTGTCCTTCTCATACGCCAACCTCCTCATACATTGTCCTCCTCATACAACTTCCTCTTCATACACTGTCCTCTTCATACACTGTCCTCTTCATACACTGTCCTCTTCATACACTGTCCTCCTCATACAACTTCCTCTTCATACACTGTCCTCTTCATACACTGTCCTCTTCATACACTGTCCTCTTCATACACTGTCCTCTTCATACACTGTCCTCCTCATACATTGTCCTCCTCATACATTGTCCTCCTCATACATTGTCCTCCTCATACTCCGACCTCTTCTTACATTGTTCTACTCATACGCTGACCTCCTCATACACTGACCTCCACATACACTGACCTCCTCATACAACGTCCTCATACACCAACCTCTTCATACATTGTCCTCCTCATACATTTAAAAAGAAGGTTATAACCGCGCTAAAGGCAACAAATAATGAGCTGCGACTTCAAGTGTGACCACACCCTTAAAAATTATATATTGTATAAGTCGCGCTAAATTAAAAAATAAACAAATGAATGTCCAACTGTTTACAGTCCCAAATAACATAAAGTGACTGGTGATGTATGAAATCTTGTGCTGCTTCCAAAAGATCCCGTAGGAATTGTGCTTACCAGAACGGCAATTTTAAATTGCAGAATTCATGTGATGAGATGAGTTCACGAGCCCAGGTGATCCAATGGAATTCTAGCGCAAGGAACTCCCAATATTGTGGTCGTGTTTCATGTGAAGGAAAAATAATAATCCATAGCGTGATACCGTAAAGAATTGTCAATAATATAACTGTGTAGGACTACAAATACTGTGAATCAATCACCAATTGTGCAGCCGCTTACCAAATGACTAGTGAAAAGGCATGTAATCAAATCAAAAGAAAAGGACCACCACCAGACGTAGAGCCTCTTACCAGATAGATCTTTATAGATGTGTTCTATCCAAGTATAGAAAAGGTGAACCACCACCAGACATAAGGCCTCTTACCAGATGGAAATGAAAAGCCAGCAGAACATTGAATCCACATGCACCAATATCAGCAAGCCACCCAAGAGCGCATAAAGCCTCTTACCAGACCAAATGAAAAATGCTCGATAACACTTGGTATATTTTCCAATGGAGAGGTAACTTCAAGGTCCCAATGACAATCCGGGCAAATCACTGATAAGTACCACGATGTACCGCTTAATGTGCCTAGGTGGCCTCTCAGACCCCCTATGCCACAAGCTGAGCCACTGTGTTTCTCAGGGTTGCAACGCCAGACCAGCCGATAAAGGAAAGAGAAGGCGCCAATAGTGTAAAAAACTTCCAACAGATTTATTTACATAGGTAGTGTACTTACAAACATAGAAGAAAATTAGCGAAGGATGTAGAGCCGCCGGCCGGACGGCAAGGCGCATCCGTTCCCTCGATAAGCTTCCGGAGATGACGTCAGCACGCCATGACCTAACGGCGTTTCGTCCGAGGAGACGTTCCCAGAAGGCGCGGCGTCCACGGCGTGGAGCCTGGACATCATCTCCCGAAGGGCATCCCTCCCCTATTCGTGACTGTTTTTTTTTGCGTTGGATGACATACAAGACATGTGAGTGTGTTACCTTATGTTTTATTTTATTTAATAAAACCCTTTCAAACGGTATCACGCTATTGGGATTATGTTCTCTCCTCCCCATATGCTGCTGAGCTTTTTTTGACTGCGCTGGTGCGATTCCTGTTGTGGATACTCTGGACCAGTGACCATCATTATAAGCCTGAATGCTCAAACACGAAAGTGGGTTGGGCCACAGCATCTGGTGAGTGGGCAATTCTCCTCCCCCCTTGGAGCACGGTGGTGGTGGTGATCCTTTTGAGAAACACGTCTTCGTACATTATCATCCCAGGAGATAGAGTGAAGGATTATGGACTGTTTGAGTCATTTCTGAACTTTTTCCTGCTGCCTATGTGACATCTATTGCATTTCGGACTTTTGTGCAGTGGGCACAGTATTTTTTTGGCACTTGCTTCTTGACAAGTTTGCGCTACTATATATATATATAGGGATATTGCTGAGTATCTATCTATTATATATCTTTCTCCATATGTTTTAGTTAAGTAGCTGCATAGCCAATTTATTTATTGGTGAGTGGTCCTCATTTGAAGCGCTTGGGATAGCTTATACCTTTATTTGGTTTTTGTTGGGCATTTAAGCTGTCATATTATATTGTTAGTATGATGCTTCCGACAGCCGACAGCGCATTTTCGGCCAAACAGAATCTGTTGTGCAGACTTTAAAATATTTGTTGGCCGTCACCAGAACGGCCGATTGTTCGCCAGTCAGTACAGAATTCGGCCGACAGACAGCAGATTAGCAAGACTGGGCATGCTCAGAAAAGAAAAAACACAGGGAAAGTTAACCATCACATGACATCACTTCTGCAGTCGGCTGTTGTTGGCCGACAAAATTCGTGTGCAGTCTTTTGCAGTTTTCAACAGACACGACAGCCCTGGACAAAAGACGGCCGATCGTTGGGCCGACAATCGCTACGTGTGTACGGGGCTTTATACACCGATCTCGTACGCCGATCTCCTGATACAATGTCCTCCTCATACAACATCCTCCTCATACACTTTCCTTTTCTTACAACATTCTCCCCATAAACCGACCTCCTCATACACTGACCTCCTCATACATTGTCGTCCTCATACACCGACCTCCACGTACTCAGATCTTCTAATACACTATCCTCCTCATACATTTTCCTGCTCATACACAGATCTCCTCATACATTGTCATCCTCATACACTCACCTTCTCGTACCACGATCTCCTCATACACTACCCTCCTCATACACTGACTTTCTTCTACCCAGATCTTCTCATACACTATCCTCCTCGTATATTGTCCTCCTCATACACAGATCTCCTAATACATTGTCCTCCTCATACAGCGTCCTCCTCATACAACGTCCTCCTCATACAACGTCCTCCTCATACAACGTCCTCCTCATACAACGTTCTCCTAATACAACGTCCTTCTCATACAACATCCTCGTCATTCCCTGACCTCCTCATACCCTGTCCTCCTCATACACCGATCACCGGATACAATGTCCTCATACACTTTGCTTCTCATACAACATTCTCCTCATAAACCGACCTCCTCATAGAATGTCCTCCTCACTTTCCCTCATACACCATCCTTTTCGTACCCTGATCTCTTCATACACTATCCTCCTTATACACCAACCTCCTCGTACCTACCGTATAAGACGACTGGGCGTATAAGACGACCCCCCTAATTTTCAAGTTAAAACATAGGTTTTGGGCTATACTCGCCGTATAAGACTACCCCCCTTCCGAAGCAAGGCAACACCATTGAAATACATCAGATTTCTCATAGATCTCCAAGGTACCTAATACTGTAATACATGTAATCTCTCATAATATCTCCAAGGTACCCTAACTATAAGTATTACCAGTTGATGTAATCAAGACGCTGGCTGTGCGGGAATCCTGTACCGGTATACCGTATGTACCGTAGCTTCGGCTACATACAGTATACCGCGCTGAGCCAATCACAGTGAGCGATGTATTCTATTATTGAATGCAAAGCCTGCTCGGATTGGCAGAGTCAGAGAGGCGGGTTGTTGTTACTCTGCCAATCCGAGCAGGCTTTGTATTCAATAATAGAATACATCGCTCTCCCTGATTGGCTCAGTGCGGTACACTGTATGTAGCCGAAGCTACGGTATATACGGTATACCGGTACAGGATTCCCGCACAGCCAGCGTCTTGAGAGATTACACCTACCGGTAATACTTATACTTAGGTTACCTTGGAGATATTATACTCAGCGTATAAGACGACCCCCCATTTTTGGGGGATTTTATTGAGGTTCAAAAGTAGTCTTATACGCCAGAAAATACAGTAGATCTCCTCATAACGTTCTCCTCATACCCTGATCTCCTACACCAGTGATGGTGAACTTTGGAACTCCAGATGTTTTGGAACTACAGTTCCCATGATGCTCATGTACTCTGAAGTGTATTTGAGCATCATTGGAAATATAGTTCCAAAACATCTGGTCATCAATGTCCTACACTATCCTTCTCACACAACGTTCCCCTCATACAACATCCTCCTCGTACCCTGATCCCCTTGTAAACTGTCCTTCTCGTACCCTGATCCCCTCCTACACCGTCTTCTTTGTACCCCGATCTTTTCATACATTATCATCCTCATACACCCACCTCCTCGTACCCAAATCTCCTCATACAATATCCTCCTCATACAATGTCCTCCTCCTCGTACCCTGATTCCCTCATACACCATCCTCTTCATACCCTGATCTCTTCATACACTCTCTTCCTCATACCCAGATCTTCTCATACAACATGCTCCTCATACAACGTCCTCCTCTTACCCTGATCCCCTCATACAACGTCCTCTTCATATCCTGATCTATTCATACACTATCCTCCTCGTACCCCAATCTCCTCATACACTATCTCTCTCACACAACATTATCCCCATACAACATCACCCTCGTATCCCGATCCCCTCATTTACCGTCCTCTTCGTACCCGATCTATTCATATACTATACCCCTCGTACCCCAATCCCCTCCTAGACTATCCTTCTCGTACAACATCCTCCTCATACACTGATCTCCTCATACACTATCCTTCTCATACAACATCCTCCTCATACACTGATCTCCTCATACATTATCCTTCTCATACAACATCCTCCTTGTACCCCAATCCCCTCATGCGCCATCCTCTTTGTACCCCAATCTTTTTATACATTATCCTCCTCGTACCCTGACCTCCTCATACACTATTCTCCTTGTACCCTGACCTCCTTATACATTATCCTTCTCATACCCTGATCACCTCATAGTGTCCTCCTTGTACCCCGATGCCCTCATACACCCTCCTCTTTGTATCCTGATTTCTTTATACACTATCCTCCTTGTACCCCGATCCCCTTATATATGGTCCTCTTCGTACCCTGATCTCTTCATACACTATCCTCCTCATACCCCTGATCTCCTCATAGACTATCCTTCTCATACGACATCCTCCTCATAGAAAGTACAACATAGACTATCCTTCTCATAGAACATCCTCCTCATACCCCCAATCTCCTCATAGACTATCCTTCTCATAGAACATCCTCCTCATAGAAAGTACAACATAGACTATCCTTCTCATAGAACATCCTCCTCATACCCCCAATCTCCTCATAGACTATCCTTCTCATACGACATCCTCCTCATAGAAAGTACAACATAGACTATCCTTCTCATAGAACACCCTCCTCATACCCCCAATCTCCTCATAGACTATCCTTCTCATAGAAAATCCTCCTCATAGAAAGTACAACATAGACTATCCTTCTCATAGAACATCCTCCTCATACCCCCAATCTCCTCATAGACTATCCTTCTCATACGACATCCTCCTCATAGAAAGTACAACATAGACTATCCTTCTCATAGAACATCCTCCTCATACCCCCAATCTCCTCATAGACTATCCTTCTCATACGACATCCTCCTCATAGAAAGTACAACATAGACTATCCTTCTCATAGAACATCCTCCTCATACCCCCAATCTCCTCATAGACTATCCTTCTCATACGACATCTTCCTCATAGAAAGTACAACATAGACTATCCTTCTCATAGAACATCCTCCTCATACCCCCAATCTCCTCATAGACTATCCTTCTCATACGACATCCTCCTCATAGAAAGTACAACATAGACTATCCTTCTCATAGAACATCCTCCTCATACCCCCAATCTCCTCATAGACTATCCTTCTCATACGACATCCTCCTCATAGAAAGTACAACATAGACTATCCTTCTCATAGAACATCCTCCTCATACCCCCAATCTCCTCATAGACTATCCTTCTCATACGACATCTTCCTCATAGAAAGTACAACATAGACTATCCTTCTCATAGAACATCCTCCTCATACCCCCAATCTCCTCATAGACTATCCTTCTCATACGACATCTTCCTCATAGAAAGTACAACATAGACTATCCTTCTCATACAACAGCCCTAATGCATAGATAAAGCAAAGTGCCTTGTTTCCAATGGTGTCAGTTCATACTACAGTGTTGCTCTTGTATGCTTATGTACACTGCATGCAGTATTGTTCTTCAGCGCAGCAGTTGCGATGAGAACCATTACATCACAACACTGCTGTAAGGAATAGAACTATATTAAAAGATCACTTAACTTTTCAGTAAAGTTTTGTGAAAATAGTAAACAGTTTGATGCAACATAATCTGCATTTCCTAGTGCACACCAGCAGTCGCGTGTTCAGTACGAAATGCTGGTGTTAATGAGCCCTAAACAGACTTTATGCTTCCAACTTCATGTTCTGCTGTATGTTAGGGCCCGTTCACACTAGGAACTGCAGGTGAATTGCATAGGATTGCGCTGCATGTTCTGTGCGATTCACTTACAGTTCTGTGCAGTGCGATTTCAGCTGTAATCACTCTGCACCAAAAGTAGTGCATGCAGTACTTTCAGGAAATGCATTGCAACCGGATCCCATAGTACATTTGTACCATGTGATCTAGTAAGGGCAAATGCACTGTGTTTGTGACCTGCGTTTGGGGTGTCATTAACTTTGCACTGACACCTGCTGCAGATCGCAAGGGCAGCACAGATACAGCCGCTGTTCCCAATTTGCAAATTTAAATACTTACTTGGTGTTCCAGTTATAAACAATTCATAATAATAATGTGCTATAAATAACCAATTCATTTATCAATTTATATATCATAAAGTGCTAAAGTGTCCAATTAAATTTCAAAAATAGTCCATATGTGTATCCATTGTGCGTCAAAAGTGCTCTGTGCATTAAACTTCAAAAACATTCAGTTTTTCATGTGCAGTCCGCCACTTGGTGCTCCCCTCCTTTGCCTTCACACTCACCTGAAAAAGATGATGTACTCTCTTTGTATATGTACAAACAGCCTTTACTCTCAGTTATCTCCACTGCTGATCTTCCATTCTGTTCGGTTATGTGTGCATGTTTGGGGACATAAATTAGGCAATACTCCATGGGGATAACCACTAGGCGTCTCTCCTAGAGGATAGGCACACATATTGACAATATTACCTTTGCGTATACCCATGAAAACGAGGTCTTTAAAACTATAACATACATTTATATGAATTTAGAAATGTCCTATAAATATACATGTTTGTCATGCAGTGTGAATAAGGGTGGGCAGCCTCATCACTGAAGAAATCATCGGTGATGCTGTAAATGTAAAAGAGGGCATATAGTTAATTTTGGAGTGTGTGAATGATGCCAGATCTTTGACTGTACATTACACCCACCAATGTATAGGTGTATTTGTGCTTTTTGACAAAAATAGTAGGCAATCTATCAGAAGGTTTGACTATAAACTCTTCTTGTTTGGACCTATCCTGCTGCATAGCCATGAGTGCCTCTACTACTTTCTATGGAACTTTGCTGCAGTGCAGCTGCGCTGCTATCCCTGGGCAGTGTGCTGTGACTTCCAATAGATTTTATGTGTACACTTGATATTATAGCTAGCACTTCTTGATATGCATGCTTAGAAGCAATCTGTAAATGTATCTCCAATTTATATAGAAACTAGTAAATGTGTGACTGCTAATATAACCAGCAAGAGTGAGCCTGCTGGGCACAGGGCATACACAGGGCATACCAGACTGGGCTTGTACAGAAGCTGCAGAAACAATAGTATGGGGGAGTTGCTGCAAAGCAGGAAGTGTAAAAATCAGAACTTCGGCCAAAACCTTTTCATTTTTCTTTTGAAGAGTGGAGAAGGAATGGATACTATCCCTGTGTCAATGCAGGAAATGGAGAGGGGGGGATGGGAATTGAAGGAATACGGTGATAAAAATCCATAGAGGAGTTCTAATATATCCACAGTTTGCTACAACAAGCATTTTCTTGCCATTTCTCTTTCATTTAAAGAGATTTTCCATGACTTTCTGTTCCTCTGACCATCTGTGTAACCCTTCCCGACTATATATAAAAAATATGTATGTATTTGAGCACACAGGATTCACACGAGTAGCATATAGCTTACTGCCAGCAAATGCAAGACACTTCTATGAATAGTGTCATTTATAGCTATTGGTTATTTCATTCAGTGACCTGATACAGACAAACCTCTTAGATGGTCAGTATAGATCAGTGTTTCTCAACCTTTTTTCAGTTGAGGCACACCCACAAATTATGGGCAGTCTCGAGGCACCCTTTAAAATTATGGACAGTGTTGAGGCATTCCATCCTAAAATGTAACAACTATTCTAATAGTTTTACATAATGCAGCAACATACACACACGTAGGACGCCCAATGTTAGAGGTCCAAGTTGGTACTGACTAGTATTCCAAGGTTTCTCTTTTTCCTCAGTTTTTCTCCATTGCTCAGCTAATGTGACCCCAAAACTTATGGAGAGATGTAGGGGAGGGTCAAACAAGCATGCTACACAGGCAACTGGCATCCTCCTTATCAACTGATGATGTCATTCATCCTGTGCAGGTCGGCAGCTAGAGGGTCGTAATGGTGCACAATGAAAACCCCTGGCTTTGTGTAACTAAAAGGCAGGCTTCATCCACCCGCTGCCTTGTGTACACTTTTTGGGAGATTTTTGGGGCATTTTGCTGAGGCACACCAGGGTGGAGGCGCCTAGTGACAGATGTCAGCACACAAAGAGTGGATGCTGGGAAGATAGAAATGAGAAGAGGTGTAGCATTGGTTCACAAAGGAGCAGAGAGTGACTAGGTGTCCCAGGAGCCGCACATCAAGTCAAGACCTGCTGTATGATAGTGAATGGTCATCTCAGCCTGGACCCCCACCCCCTTCCACCTGGAGACTCCATGCTCGTTGGCCAGGGTGAAATGCGTTGGCAGCGCGGCCTGGTGGGGGTCCAGGCTGAGATGGCCATTCACTATCATACAGCAGGTCTTGACTTGATGTGTGGCTCCCGGGATACCTAGTCATTCACTGCCATTGCCTGGAGTAAAGATGAACTCCGTCCCCAGCCAGCATTCACAGCATTGTGCACAGGACTTCATTCCCATACAGCCTGGGCCGCTCATACACATATCCTTGGCTCGCAAAGCAGCAGTCTTAGTAGAGAATGAATGATATTGCAGATGCTCTATTTTTTGAGAAAATCAGTGTGCCACTTATGGTGATGACAGTTGTTACAAACAAACAACACTGTTAGGGGCATGTCACACTAGTGATCCCAACTCACTAAAAACAAAATTATTACCAGTTTCCATGTATCGCTTGCTGGCTGGATGAATGAGGCTTTGCTCTCTTGCTGACACAAAGGCAGTAACATGACAAGGAGAGAGCGACATCTTGCTCATTCAGCCAACGAGAGAGAGCAACACATAGAAACAGGTGAGTATTGTTCTCACCCTTTAGCGCTGTATAGTGATCCTGTCACTGATGAGTTCCCCATAGCCACAGGATTGCTCGTGTACAATAGAATTGGTTTGTGTAAATTTCCTCCCACTTGACTTCTTGAGTACCTTGGTCTACCAGAGAGGACAAGAAAGTAATGAGTTTTTATGACTATAAGTTAGTTAAATACACAGGTATGTTAATATTGCTTGCGTTCAGAAAGTTGCATATTGGTATGAATACTGTTTAGAGAGAATGCAATACACACAGGTGAAATATACAGAACTATTCAGTGTCTAAAAAATAACCAAAGCCCCATGCATCCTTCATTCCTACAGACCAGTAAAAAGAAAATCGTTCTGAGCCACTAAGGCACTCTTATACAACAGGGAGATGGCTAGTTGGTGCAATTTATCCCAGAAGGTCAAAGGGGGGGGGGGGGGGGTACACAGAACCTCTTCTTTTGCTTTTCTCTCAAATTATTTGAAAAACAACAACGTTTGACCATTTTGCTTAACTACTTGCCATCCTGGCCGATTCTGACACTTCACTCCTACATGTAAAAATCTACTTTTTTTTTTTTGCTAGAAAATTACTTAGAACCCCTAAACATTATATAGATTATTTTAAGAATAAAATGGTGGGTGTTGCAATTTTTTTATGACACACGGTATTTGCACTGCGCTTTTTCAAACGCAATTTCTTTGGGGGGGAAAAAAAACATTTTATGAATTAAAAAACAAAACACTAAAGTTAGCCCAATTTTTTTTTTTTGTATAATGTGAAAGATGATGTTACACTGAGTAACTAGATACCTAACATGTCACACTTTAAAATTGCGTATGCCTGTGGAATGGCGATAAACTACAGTGCTTAAAATTCTCCATAGGCGACACTTTAACCACTTTAACACTAGCCACTGTGCTGCTACTACGGCACAGTGGCTCGTTATCTTCTAGTGACGTAGACCTACGTCGCTAGACTCCTCCCCTGTAGGCGGCGCTCGCGCGCCGCCGGAGGCACGCTCCCGCTGTTTTAATTCACAGCAAGAGTCGGGCCAGGGGAAGAGCGGCGGCGATCGCCGCTGCTCTGCCCCGATCGTCTGGGAATCCAGTTTGGAGATCCGCCTGCCTGTGTAAACAAAGCGGACGGATCTCCTCAGTGACAGGGAGTGACAGATCTGAGTGTTCAGCATAGCTGGACATCCGATCTGTCCCTGTCTCACACAGTCACCTCCCCCCCCCCACACGTCAGTAAGCACCAGGCATACATTAACCCCTCCCTCTCCAATAAAATTAACCCCTTCCCTGCCAGTGTCATTTTTACAGTAACAGTGCATATTTATAGCACTGATTACTGCAGTAATGTCACTGGTACCCCCAAAAGTGTCAAAAATGTCAGTCAAGGGTCCGATCTGTCCGCCGCAATGTCGCAGTCCCGCAAAAAAAATCACAGATCGCCGCCATTACTCGTAAAAAAAAAAACACCAAAAATGACAGAAATCTTTCCCTTAGTTAGTAAACGCAATAACTTTTGCGCAAACCAATCAAAATACGCTTATTGCGATTTTTTTTTTACCAAACATAGGTAGCAGAAAACAAATTGGCCAAAAATTTAAAAAAAATTTGGTTTTTACATCTTTTTTGGGGGGAATTTCATATAAAAAAATGTTAAAAATATTATTTTTTCAAAATAAACGCTCTTTTTTTGTTTATAGCGCAAAAAGTAAAAATCGCACAGGTGATCAAATACCACCAAAAGAAAGCTCTGTTTGTAGGAAAAAAAGGACGTAAATTTTGTTTGGGTACAGCGTCGCATGACCGCGCAATTGTCAGTTAAAGTCGCACAGCGCCGAATCGCAAAAAGTGGCCCAGACGTAAGACAGCAAAATGCTCTAGTGGTAAAGTGGTTAAACGCCTTTACAGGTTACCAGTTTAGAGTTACACAGGAGGTCTGGAGCTACAAATATTGCTCTTGCTTTGACGTTCGCAGCAATACCTCACATGTGTGGTGCGATCACCATTTACATATGCTTGCGAGAGTAACGTGTGCTTTTGCATTTGCACGTGAGCATGGTGGGACGGGGGCGCTTTAAGTTTTTTTGATTAACTTTATTGCTATCACAAGGGATAAACCACATCCCTTGTGACAACATGGGCAATGACAGGTAATTTTTTATGGAGAGATCTGGGGTCTATTGGATCCCAAATCTCTCCTCTAGCCTCCAATGCAGCCGATCAGGCAAAGATGGCGGGCAGGGAACCGAAAGCGATCAACTACTTGTCGCTTCTGGTTTCCAGGGTTACAGAGAGAGAGAAACAACGTCAGGCCGCTGGCTGCAACGCTCCCAAGCTCTGCGATTGGACAGTAGCAGCCACGGAAGGGGGGTGGTACCACATTCCGCCACCCGCAGAAGTGATCGAGTGCTAATTAGCCACGCAGATCACTTTTGCCTGTTAGGGAATCGCCGGCTGAAAAGATACATACCGGAATGATGCCTGTAGATGCAGGCATCATTCCGATATAACCACTGAAACCAGAGGATATCCATGGACGTCCTCCTGGCAGGAAGTGGTTAAAAAGGAAAAGTATTGTTTGTAATTGGCAGGCACTTATTTTTTTTATTACTTGTTTTTACCTAAAAGCTATTAGATTTAATTTTTACGTACTTACTGTTCCATTGCCTTTTTCTTTTTAAAGTAGAGTTTTGTGGATTAGGTGCTCGTGGAAAGATACATTTGCCACTACAATTTTAGGGCTTTTGCACAGTAACGGCTTGGCCTATTCAACATAATTGCCAATGTATTTCCTCTGCCAGGGCTGCCCAGTTACAGCGTACAGTTACAGTGTATTGTATACATGAGCACAGCATAACGGAGTACTTGTGTTTATGATAGAATTACTGTATATACAAGTATAGCAGTGCACAGCCATTTATGCCAGTGGGAGTCTATACGCTCCACCTGGGCTGTCTGAGCAAAGGAAGTTTCATTGAACGGGCCCAGCTGCCCATATGTAAAAAGCCCTACAATGACTGCTTAACAGTTGTGATAAGATATCAGGCTGACAGGATTACAATGTGGAAAGAAGCAGTAGAGCACAACCATTGTGTAGCATTACAAATAGGAAACAGAGCCTGTGTTATGTACAAGTCTGGCTTCTCAATTTACATGTAAACATTTAACTAGATAGCAAAGTAGCCTTTTTGGTTGCTATCAGGACTGTAAAATGTGTCTAAGGGTTGCTGCTCTCTCTTGTAAAGAGTCGAGATGAATACATTACTGTATTCACAATTTTGACTTAGCCCCCGGTCACACCAAATCCAACTTTGAAATTGTGCGACCTCATTTGAAATCGCACGATCTCAAAGCCGCATGTCAGTGCAACTTCAGGTGCGACTTGGCTGACACCTGTGGGATTATATGCACAAATTTCTATACAAGTTGCATCTGAAATAGGCAAAAATTATTTTTCAAATCGGTGTGGCATCGCAAAGTCATCGTCGCACCAATTTGAACAGTTCCATTGCGAACAATAGCGTGCAACTTGTCATGCAATTTGGATCTGTCATATTGCATGACAAGTGGTACCGGTGTGACGTACAGTACAGGACACTCTCCTTTCCATTTCTTGGTTAGTCTGCAATGTTTACTACAAAACTGAGGGGTCATAAAGTTGGTTGGGTTATAGGGGAGGTGCCCAGGGGGTGTCTTTAAAAGCTTTGGAAGTGTCCCAATCACCTGAAGGCACAAGCCCTATATCCCAGGGTCTATGAATACTTCGCCTATGTCCTGTACTGTACTGCAAGATATGGAAAGTCCAAATTCCTCTTTTTCACTTACCTATAAATTCCATATCTGAGAGTACAGGACAGGACACTGACCACCCACCCTTCTGTTCCTGTGTTGCTCTGCATTGCTTGCTAAAAAACTGAGGACTCACAGAATGGTGTAGGGTTGTAGGGGTATGCCCATAAGGCGTGGTATTAAAAACCTTGCCTGTGTCCATTCACCTGAAGGTACCAGCCTATAAAGCCTATAAAGACAGGTATATGAATATCAAGCATGTACAGTAAAATTATGATGAAAGGAATTGTGACTTGCCTGTTAATTCTTTATCTTGGAGTAAAGTACTGGGGGTAAACACATGCCCAGCCACAAATCAAAGCATGGCAGGAATTATACTTCCTTTTGCGCTCAAGCGCGACCTTTTCAGCTGATTGGGGCTGCACTTCAACTGCTGTGTTCAGTGCGCACGGTTGCAGCGTAGATGCACACTGGATATTTTTACAACTGCTGTTTTGTGCGTCAGACGTTTTGTTTTTTCTGCATCCGATAAACTCCACAGCATGTTATCCTATGTGTCCATGCACACATAGGCTGTTATCAGCAGCTTTTGGCAAGGACCTTTTCTGGCTGGAAAAAACCCCAGAACTAGTGGGTTTTAGGAGGAGTTTTTCAGCTGTAAAAACTAGGGATAGACCACTATGGTTTTTTCAGGGCCGATACCGATATTTTGGTCACAACGTATCGGTATCGGCTGATATGGGCCAATATTTTGTACATTTAAAGTTTTGAAAAATAAAGACCATTTTTGACACAAATCTGGTACTGAACATGTTAATTTTTGTTAAATGCTTAATGGCTGGCTTGCTGGCACCCTGTGGTGGGTGGCTAGCTGGCTGGCACCCTGTGGTGGGTGGCTAGCTGGCTGGCACCCCTGGTGGGTGGCTAGCTGGCTGGCACCCTGTGGTGGCTGGCTGGCTGGCACCCTGTGGTGGCTGGCTGGCTGGCACCCTGTGGTGGGTGGCTGGCTGGCACCCTGTGGTGGGTGGGTGGCTGGCTGGCACCCTGTGGTGGGTGGATGGCTGGCTGGCACCCTGTGGTGGGTGGCTGGCTGGCACCCTGTGGTAGTTGGGTGGCTGGTACAGGGCCTGTGGGCGGCTGTCTGTCTGGCACCCCGTGGTGGGTGGCTGGCTGGCTGGCACCCTGTCCTGGGTGGCTGGCTGGCACAGGGGCTGTGGGTGGCTGGCTGGCTGGTACAGGGCCTGTGGAAGGCTGGCTGGTACAGTGCCTGTGGCTGGCTGGTACAGGGCCTGTAGGTGGCTGGCTGGTACAGGGCCTGTAGGTGGCTGGCTGGTACAGGGCCTGTGGATGTGGGTGGCTGGCTGGCACCGGCTGCTGTGGATGGGTGATACACTCCCTCGAGACTAGTCCCGACTCCAGACGAGGCTGTCCAAGGTGAGGGAGGCGGCCTAAGAAGGCAGAATGACCCTTTTATTTGGTCCGTACCAGAATCGGATCACATGGGTGTTCACACCTATGCGATCTGATTCCTGCCTGAATTGACAGTTCGCATTGCGATATGTGAACTAATCTTGGGGTTTCGTTAGTCCGCATGTAAAAAATATATCTAAGCTGAAAGTTTATTTCTTTGTTTGATGTAGAGTGATGGGGGGTTAGAACCTCTAACAGGTTTTTATTGCTGTCTGTGTTCCCACTGGGGGGATTTTCATCCTTATGTGTCATGGTGATCATTGTCATAAGTACATCTGTAAATTTGAGTTGTGACTAGAACAGTAACAAAAGGAAATTTTCCACTGGGGACACCTGTACTGCTGACAACTGTCTAAGAGATTTCATTCACTTTGGAGAGATTTTTCTTCCGTTGAGACTATTGGGAAGGAAGGAAGGAAAATAAATTAGGCGCAATATCTGTGAAAAAATTGTATGACGAGAAAAAATTGTTTTTTTTATATAAATGGTGGTGGTGAATAAATATGGGATGGTAGTGAAATTAATGTAAAACAAAAAATGTTTGCTAATTTAATTATAAGTGCTAGTGCTTAAGCACTTATAAGGCCGAGCTTTCACTGAGAAGACCTGTGCTGTTGCAGAGGAGACCGGCAGGTGGTGCTGTGGAGCAGAGCAGAGCGCGCGGGATCAGTGTCTGCGTGCGAGTGAGAGGAGCGGGTGTGTGACAGACCGGGTGTGTGAGTCCCCCCCACCCCCCCTCAGAAGAGCGGCGGCGTCTGGACTAGAACCCCCCCTCCCCCCCTGAAAGGAAGCGGGCGGCGAGCGGATCGGTAACCCCCCCCCTCCATTGTTGCGGCGTCCGGTGCTAAGAGCCCCCCCCCCCCACCGAAGTAAGAGCGGGCGGCGAGCGGTGCGGTAACCCCCCCCTCCCCCCCTTGTTGAGGGCGGCGTACAGTAAACTGTCCCTTGCGGCGAGCTGTGCGGGAACCCCCCCCCCCTCAGAGAGGAGCAGAGGAGACTAGCTGACCGGGTAGTGACCGAGGGAGGCGGGGTGCTGTGAGGAGACTGACCGACTCACCGCCAGGAACTGCTAGTGACAGGCCTAAAAGGGACACACACTAAGTAAGTAAGACTGGTGACTGAGATTGAACAGTGACTGAGGGTGTAGTGTAGTACCTGAGTGTCTGGGAGTACCTGTTGCTACCTGAGTGTACTGTGAGTGTTGTGCGACTGGCCGGGCTGTGCGACTGACAGTGTTGTGCGTCTGACCGGGCTGTGTGACAGAGTTGTGCGTCTGACCGGGCTGTGCGACAGAGTTTTGCGTCTGACCGGGCTGTGCGACAGAGTTGTGCCTCTGACCGGGCTGTGCGACTGTTGTGCCTCTGACCGGGCTGTGCGACTGCTGTGCGACTGAGAGTTGTGCGTCTGACCGGGCTGTGCGACTGAGAGTTGTGCGTCTGACCGGGCTGTGCGACTGAGAGTTGTGCGTCTGACCGGGCTGTGCGACTGAGAGTTGTGCGTCTGACCGGGCTGTGCGACAGAGTTGTGCGTCTGACCGGGCTGTGCGACTGTTGTGCGTCTGACCGGGCTGTGCGACTGTTGTGCGTCTGACCGGGCTGTGTGACTGTTGTGCGTCTGACCGGGCTGTGCGACTGAGTGTTGTGCGTCTGACCGGGCTGTGCGACAGAGTTGTGCGTCTGACCGGGCTGTGCAACTGAGAGTTGTGCGTCTGACCGGGCTGTGCGACTGAGAGTGTTGTGCGTCTGACCGGGCTGTGCGACTGAGAGTGTTGTGCGTCTGAGAGTGTTGTGCGTCTGACCGGCTGTGCGACAGATTTGTGCGTCTGACCGGGCTGTGCGATAGAGTTGTGCGTCTGACCGGGCTGTGCGACTGAGTGTTGTGCGTCTGACCGGGCTGTGCGACTGAGTGTTGTGCGTCTGACCGGGCTGTGCGACTGAGTGTTGTGCGTCTGACCGGGCTGTGCGACTCAGTGTTGTGCGTCTGACCGGGCTGTGCGACTGAGAGTTGTGCGTCTGACCGGGCTGTGCGACAGAGTTGTGCGTCTGACCGGGCTGTGCGACTGTTGTGCGTCTGACCGGGCTGTGCGACTGTTGTGCGTCTGACCGGGCTGTGTGACTGTTGTGCGTCTGACCGGGCTGTGCGACTGAGTGTTGTGCGTCTGACCGGGCTGTGCGACAGAGTTGTGCGTCTGACCGGGCTGTGCAACTGAGAGTTGTGCGTCTGACCGGGCTGTGCGACTGAGAGTGTTGTGCGTCTGACCGGGCTGTGCGACTGAGAGTGTTGTGCGTCTGAGAGTGTTGTGCGTCTGACCGGCTGTGCGACAGAGTTGTGCGTCTGACCGGGCTGTGCGATAGAGTTGTGCGTCTGACCGGGCTGTGCGACTGAGTGTTGTGCGTCTGACCGGGCTGTGCGACTGAGTGTTGTGCGTCTGACCGGGCTGTGCGACTGAGTGTTGTGCGTCTGACCGGGCTGTGCGACTCAGTGTTGTGCGTCTGACCGGGCTGTGCGACTCAGTGTTGTGCGTCTGACCGGGCTGTGCGACTCAGTGTGGTGCGTCTGACCGGGCTGTGCGACTGAGCGTTGGGCGTCTGACCGGGCTGTGCGACTGAGCGTTGTGCGTCTGACCGGGCTGTGCGACTGAGCGTTGTGCGTCTGACCGGGCTGTGCGACTGAGTGTTGTGCGTCTGACCGGGCTGTGCGACTGAGTGTTGTGCGTCTGACCGGGCTGTGCGACTGAGTGTTGTGCGTCTGACCGGGCTGTGCGACTGAGTGTTGTGCGTCTGACTGGGCTGTGCGACTGAGTGTTGTGCGTCTGACCGGGCTGTGCGACTCAGTGTTGTGCATCTGACCGGGCTGTGCGACTCAGTGTTGTGCGTCTGACCGGGCTGTGCGTCTGACCGGGCTGTGCGACTGAGTGTTGTGCGTCTGACCGGGCTGAGCGACTGAGTGTTGTGCGTCTGACCGGGCTGTGCGACTGAGTGTTGTGCGACTGACCGGGCTGTGCGGCTGTGAGTGTTGTGCGACTGACCGGGCTGTGAGATTGTGAGTGTTGTGCAACTGAGTGTCAAGTGAGTGGAGCGGAATACCAGATGGTGAGAAGGTAGCGTTAGGAAGCCAGGAAATAGCCACATAGGATAGACTTAAATCGCTGAATCCCCATTAGATTAGATTAGTAGGTACAATGCCCGGCGGGTGTGGAGATGCGACTCGGTGTACATCTTGTGATATGTATGCGTTCCTCGGTCATGCGATCGAGGGCGAATACAAATGCGCAAAATGTAAGCACGTTGCTTCCCTGGAAGCCCAGGTCCTGAATCTAGGGAGGCAGCTGGCAACACTGAGACGAATGTCCATACCGGAGGAGAGCCAGGATCGTACCAGTCAGGTGCAGGCAGGGGTCTGCACAGAGGTGGGCGGAGTATTGGAGGTGCAGGCATCAGAGCAGAGTAGAGGGGTGACAGTTAGGAGGGGTAGAAAGGGACAAGGCAAGGAGGCTGATCCTGGGCTGGAGCACCCCAATAGATACGCCCCGTTGTGTGATGTTGGGGAAACCAGTCAGGGACCAGCATTGCTGGAGCAGAGGGACTCCCCTAGCTGCCAGGGGAAGAACTCCTCCAGTGAGGCCGGGAGAAATGGAAAGGAAAGACAGGTGCTGGTGGTAGGGGACTCAATTATTAGAAGGACAGGTAGTGTAATCTGTGACAAAGACTGTGTGCGCCGAACAGTCTGTTGTTTGCCGGGCGCTCGGGTTCGGCACATCGCGGATCGGGTGGACAGATTACTGGGTGGGGCTGGGGAAGACCCAGCTGTCATGGTACACGTGGGTACCAATGACCTAGGCAGAGGAAGATGGAGAGTCCTAAACGATTTCAGGGACTTAGGCGCTAAGTTGAGGACTAGGACCTTCAAGGTAGTATTTTCCGAAATACTACCTGTACCTCGAGCCACACCAGAGAGGCAGCGGGAGATTAGGGAAGTTAACGAGTGGCTGAGGAGCTGGTGTAGTAAGGAGGGTTTCGGGTTCCTGGAGAACTGGGCCAACTTCTCAGTCGGTCACCGGCTCTTTGGTAGGGACGGATTGCACCTAAATGGGGTGGGTGCAGCCGTACTGGGTGAGAGGCTGGCCAAAAAGTTAGAGGGGCTTTTAAACTAGGGAATGGGGGGGAGGGTACAGATGTAGAATTAGCCAGTGGAAAGCAAGTTTCAGAGGGCAGAAATGGGGGCATTAGCGGTAGGGTGTTCGGAGCTCCTAAACCCAGGGTGGGTACGGGGAAAAATCAAGAGAGCAGCCTAAAAACATCAAATGAGGATATATGTAACTGGTCAAAATTACGAGGTTTGTATACCAATGCCAGAAGCCTGGCCAACAAGATGGGAGAGCTGGAGCTGCTGATGTTTGAGGAGGACTTAGATTTTGTGGGGATAACTGAGACTTGGTTTGACAGCTCTCATGACTGGATGGCGACCATTCAGGGGTATTCCCTTTATCGCAGAGATAGAGAGGGTAAAAAAGGGGGAGGGGTATGTTTGTATATTAAGAACAGTATACAGGTAAATATGAGGGATGATATTAATAATGGAGCTAAGGACGAGGCAGAATCCCTATGGGTAGAGCTTCAAAGGGAAGGTACGGTGGGGAAGGTAATATTGGGCATATGCTATAGGCCCCCCAACCAGAGGGAGGAGGGTGAGGCGGACCTCATGTTACAGATAGGATTGGCAGCAAGGATGGGAAATGTCATTATAATGGGGGACTTTAATTATCCGGATATAGACTGGGCAGAAGGAACCGCACACTCAGCCAAGGCTCGGCAGTTCCTAAATGTTTTGCAGGACAATTTCATGGGTCAGATGGTGAATGCACCGACAAGAAACAATGCGGTACTTGACCTACTGATTACCAACAATACAGACCTGCTCACGGATATAGAAATACGGGAAAACTTAGGGAACAGTGACCATAGGTCAATTGGTTTCAGTATTAATTACAGTAATAGGAAACACAAGGGTAATATAAGGACACTGAATTTCAAAAGAGCCAATTTCCCTAAACTGCGCTCGCTGCTAGAAAATATCAAATGGGATAGAACCCTGGGAACAAAGAACACGAGGAAAAATGGGAGTGCTTCAAGAGCATACTTAACAGGGGGGTGGGCCAGTGCATTCCACAGGGAAATAAATTTAAAAGAGCAAAACTAAACCCTGGGTGGCTAAACTCCAACATAAAAATGTATATTAGAGCTAAAGAAAAGGCCTTCAAAAAATACAAGACTGAGGGGTCATTGGCAGCATTTAAGCATTACAAAGAGTGTAATAAGAAATGTAAAGACGAAATCAGGGCGGCTAAAATAGAACACGAGAGACATATAGCGGAGGAGAGTAAAAAGAACCCCAAGAAGTTCTTTAAGTATGTAAACAGTAGGAAAGCGAGGCCAGAGCACATTGGCCCCATAAAAGATGATAAAGGAAAAATGGCTACTGAGGACAGAGAAAAGGCGGAAGTGTTAAATAATTTCTTTTCTTCAGTCTTCACAAAGGAATCGGGGGGCTACACGAACCTTGCTTGTAAGGCCGAACTAAATAATACACCTCAGGAAGTGCCGCCATGGCTAACAGAGGATATTCTAGAGCTAAACTAGAGAAACTTAACATAAATAAATCCCCGGGACCGGATGGCTTGCACCCGAGGGTTCTTAATGAGCTCAGCCAGGTGATTGCCAGACCATTATTCTTGATCTTTAAAGATAGTTTACAGACGGGTATGGTGCCAGCTGATTGGAAAAAAGCCAACGTGGTACCAATATTTAAAAAGGGGCCGAGATATATCCCGGGTAACTATAGGCCGGTCAGCCTAACATCAGTAGTCTGCAAAATTTTGGAGGGGATGTTAAGGGACCACATACAAGACTTTAGTAATGAAAACGGTATTATAAGTAGTAATCAGCATGGATTCATGAAAAATCATTTGTGCCAAACCAATCTATTAACCTTCTACGATGAAGTGAGCTGCCACCTAGATAAAGGTAAGCCGGTGGATGTGGTGTATCTGGACTTTGCAAAGGCCTTTGACACCGTTCCCCACAAACGCTTACTGTACAAACTAAGGAAGGTAGGTATGGACCAAAAGGTGAGCACCTGGATAGAGAACTGGCTCCAGGGGAGAGTACAGAGGGTGGTGATTAATGGGGAGTACTCGGGTTGGGCGGGTGTGGAAAGTGGGGTCCCCCAGGGTTCTGTCCTGACCAATCCTGTTTAATTTATTCATAAATGATCTAGAGGAGGGGATATCTAGTACAATCTCAGTATTTGCAGATGATACTAAATTAGGCATGCCAATATCTTCTATGCAGGATGTGGAAACCTTGCAAGCGGACCTGAACAAAATAACGGGGTGGGCAACTACATGGCAGATGAGATTTAATGTTGAAAAATGTAAAGTAATGCACTTGGGGGCCAGAAACCAGAAAGCAAGCTACTCACTAGGGGGGGAACCTCTGGGTGAGTCTAGGATGGAAAAGGACTTGGGGGTACTGGTAGACAACAAGCTTGGCAGTGGCATGCAATGCCAAGCCGCCGCAAGCAAAGCCAACAGAATACTGGGTTGTATAAAAAAGGGGATTCACTCCAGAAATAAAGAGATTATTCTCCCGCTCTACAAGACTCTGGTCCGGCCACATCTGGAGTATGCTGTCCAGTTCTGGGCACCGGTCCTCAGGAAGGATGTGCTGGAACTGGAGAAAGTCCAGAGAAGGGCAACAAAAATAATTAGGGGAATGGAGGACATCAGCTATGAGGAAAGACTACAAGCACTGAACCTATTCTCTCTGGAGAAGAGACGATTGAGGGGGGATATGATATCAATGTACAAATACTGTACTGGCGACCCTAGCATAAGGAACAAACTATTCAGAGAAAGGAGATACAATAAGACACGTGGCCACTCACTAAAACTTGAGGAAAGGCGGTTTAACTTTAAAGTGCGTAAGGGGTTCTTCACTGTAAGAGCGGTAAGGATGTGGAATTCTCTTCCACAAACAGTTGTATCAGCAGGGAGCATTGATAGTTTCATAAAACTATTAGATGGACACCTTAAAGACCACAACATACAGGGGTATACAATGTACGGTTAAAAGCAAACACACACACACATCATAGGTTGAACTGGATGGACTGATGTCTTTTTTCAACCTCACTAACTATCTAACTATGTAACTTAAGTGCAAACATATATACTAATAAGCACCTGAAACCAATTGCTTGGTATGTATGGGTGCAAACTTAAGGGGCTGGTGCTTCAGTGCAATGGTGTATACTTATAAACAATAATATTCATAAACCCAAAAAATTACCAATCAGCAAAAAATAATTATATCACAAAAATATTTTTTGTGCAAAAAGGGCAAGTGCAAAAAAGAAAAAATGCGAGCATTAGTAAAATGCTAAAAAATATTTCCTAAACTTAATAATCTCATATCAAACAATTAAAAATAAAGTCCATTGAAAAAAGTTCATTATTCTAATCCTCCCGTGCAGAAAAGTGCCAATAGTGCTGAAAAATAAATAAATTCCAAGGTGCTTGTGATGTGTCAGTGGGGATCCTTCCACCACAGTAATTAGTGCCTGAGTAAACTCACCAGATATATTGCTGGTAAAATTATAAACCAGCAATCAAGCTTTTTTCACACTTTCATTAATCCTTGACTTCCTCTCTCCTTGGTCACCGCAGCTCAGGTTTAAATTAGTGGAATCACATAGAGGGGTAAAGAGGGATGCCACACATAGCGTAATACTGCATAATAAGACTATTTTATTTGTAAAAGATAAATTCCATAACACACACAAGGATGGTGTCTGCCAGACACTAGGGATCTGTGCTGTGTAACATTAATCCTCTGCTCAAGCCGTCCGTGAGCAGGGATGTATGAAGCAGTTCCTTTCCAATGCTTGAGCAGTGCTGTCTCAGTGTCCTATAAGCCACGCCCTACCGGTTTCGTCACCTGACTTCTTCTGGGCAGTCCCTGGATGCAGCACTGATCCCAGGTGCAGCTGTCCTCCGCCACCTCAAAGACTGAGAACTGAGCCTGCAGAGAGCCAGTAACTCGCTAAGAGGCTGAGACAGCTGCCTATCCAGGCTTCTGGGCTAATTCTGACCATATGGTCAGAATCTTTTTAGAGCCTGGGCCAGCTCTGTGACGTCAGCCGATAGCTGAAAACGGGTCAAAGGAGTGAAGAACTGCAGTACTAGCTGCAGTCCTGTGACCCACAGAAAAAGTATAGCTAAAAAAGCTTTGGCCATACTTTTCTTTTAAGGCCCTTTTTACACAGACCCGACTCCAGTTAAATCAGCAGAGGATCTGCCCGCTGATCCCCTACTGATTAGAACAGAGTACGTGGATGACAGGTCCATGTCCGCCCAGTCTCTGGAGAGCAGACACAGACAGAGCCCGCTCTGCCCTATGGACCAGCATGTTTAAATTGGCTACTTTAATGTTAAAAACATTCTAGACATTTTTTTTATTTATGCTTTGGTTTGCAAGGATGCATACAGCAGAAAGACATTTCTTTAGTAGACTTTACTGCCACTGCCATCTGTGGTCTTGTTGGGATATTATCATATCCTGTCCTGGTGACAGTTGGTCACAGGGACAAAAAGTGAGGGACGACCTCCCCGAAAGGGGTCTAAAATCAGACTGGTCGTAATCCTTCATCCATTTATCCAAAACAAAAAAAAATTGCATTGCTGGTGTTCTACCCTAAAAAAAATTACCCTGAGATGCAGGCAGCTCCAGTTGACTGCACACCGTGTCCATTCGACTATAAACCTCTTTGATGTCCATGAAAAGCAGTATGATTTTCCCTTGCAAAGAGCGTCCAGTTTGCTGGTCACAGGCTTTTGCTCCCTTTTTCCTGCAAGCCACTGCAGGTCCATCACTTGATAGAGATCCTCACTAACTATTATTTTTGGGGCAGGAAGTAGGAGGGGGTAGGCCAGAGCCAGTAACTAGGATGCTAGTGGTTGCTGGCAGTAGAAGAGGAGACTATTGTTCCGGGATCCCAAGGTGCTAGGCAAAGGAACCGGATAAGGTATAAATATAGTGAAATCTCTTGCGCGAATATATTATGTGAAAATAGATGTGAAAAATCATATATGAAAGTACCATATTGTAAACTGCAGCCGCTTCTAACTAAAGTAAAATCAAAATAACGAGCAAACCACTTAAAAGAAGAACACCAAGCAGCGCAAATACTATATAAATAAACAAATGGAATAAATAGAAAATAAATAGAATAAACATAAATAAATGAGTGTCTCAAAAAATATTTTAATAAATATAGAACTCAAAAAATGATAAATATTGCACAGTTCCGTAAAAGAAGTGCTAAATTTAGTTTATCATCCAATGCCGTGGATCCTGTGAATAAAGGATGATTCTATCACCATAAATTCCACCACCAGTGTGACATCCAACATCACTCCCATCAGATGGCCACTAAACAAAAATATTTGCCCCCCATTTACATGGTATGGGCAATCGCGCTGTAGGAATAAACAATGACAGATTCCTCTAGATAGGTGAAACTCCCTTGTCTTTTTCCTCTATAAATGGCTCCAAAGAAGTCATGTAGGAAAAGAGAAAACACAACTAGTGTATTACTGTCTCATATAATTTGTTTATTCAAAAGATCTATTTACATTACACTCACATGGAATACAAGTTAACAGCGCTACAGCATATAAAACAGGAGGGTCAGAGCATTCCCCGAGTCCTCACCACCTCCATGCTGGTTTAGAATCTCCCTGGAGCCGTCCTCTGCTCCTCCGACTGATACTCCTGTTTGCCCTAGTGGCGTGGCTACATGCAAACTGGAGTGTCAGTTAATTGTACCTTCAAACCATTAATAGATATCCAACATATCTTCCCACCCAAGCTCACAGTGCATACCTATGTAGTAACTACCTTACCCCCTTCACAGGCCCCCTGATCCTGCATTTACTGCCAATGGTCATACCCCTTGCACTACTCCCCTGCGCATTTTTAATACTAGGCCTACTGTAAATTGTGACAAAAATAAATGTTGATGTGGCGTTTCTCTGGACTTCTGCATACATCCTTGGACACCACTGATTTAACCACTTGACCTCTGGAAGAGCTACACCCCTTCATAACACTTTTTGCGGCATGGCACTTCGTTACTTTAACTGACAATTGCGCGTTCATGCAACGCTGTACCCAAATAAAATTAATGTAATTTTTTCCCATAAATAGAGCTTTTTTTTGGTGGTATTTGATCACCACTGCGATTTTTATTTTTTTGCGCTATAAATAAAAAAAGACAGGCATTTAAAAAAAATATATATATATATATATTTTTTACTTTCTGCTATAAAACATATCAAATAAAAAACCTATGTCATGTGCCCCAAGTCTGGGAAAGGCTAGAGAAATCAGCTGTTTAATTTTTGATGGCATACATGCCTCCATTATTGTGGAGATCACCTACCCCTTTAGCGTTGCGGGACCATCAGGATACCCTGCCTGCATGTCCGCATTATGGCGGGCAACCCCCTTTTAAGGGGGCTATTTTATATTATGTGGGCCTCTATGGAGGGGCTCGGAGGGCAACCCCCTTGTTTTTTGCGGAGTCCAGTAGGTGGTCTATTCGTGGACCTGGGTCAGCGTCCCCCTTGCAGGATCACAGTCGGTGGTCCTCCCCTGATTGTTATGTTTTTCCGGGTGACCTTAGTATATAGCGTCCACTGCCCTCCCCTGCCTCATCTCTCCATCAGATCCTGATTCTGTGTCGGCCACCGCGGACACCAGTCACCCTACTGGGTCTTTGACAACACACCCTGAGTGCTCATACAGTGAGGACGTTTCCTCTGCTCCTCTAGCCGTGCATGAAAAGGCACTGGTGGATGCACTGATGGTTCAGAGAGTGAAATTTTAAACATGACGGAGATGCTGCATTGGAGTTGCCGGTCCCTTTTGGGACCACAGGTCCTTCACTGTGGTGAAGGTGTTCCCCTTTCCCACTTACTTTGACAACATTGTCACATAACAGTGGGGTTGTCCAAAACTCACTCTTGTGGTCCCTAAGCATTTTTCTATGCGATATCCTTATAAGGATTCCCTGCTTAAAAAGTGGATGGTCCCACCTGTAGTGGACTTGCCGGTTTCCAGGTTAAATAAAGCTACCTTAATTCCAGTTGAGGAGTCCTTGGCCTTTAAATATCTGATTGATAGGAGAGCGGAGGATCTGGCTCGCCATATGTTTCACTATGGCTGGTTCATCTTAGGCCGGTATTTACTATTGCCCTGGTGTCGCAAACTCTTATGAGTGGGCTTAACTTTTACGCCGGGACCTGGAGGGGAAACTGCTTCCTCCTGCCTTTGTGAGCTTGCGGATCAGTTGATCCAGGGGCTACAGTTTATCGGTGATGCCTCTTTGGATGCGGCTCCTTTTTGATTTTAGGCTGTCTGTATCAGCAGTGGTCCTTCGGCATCTTATCTGGCTGACAATGTTGGCCTGTGGACCAGACTTCTAAGAAGGCCTTATCTGATCTCCCCTTTGTGGGGGATCGCCTGTTTGGAGCTTCCTTGGATGACATAATTAAGGGTCTCACAGGGGGGAAGAGTACTCTTCTTCCGCAGGCTACTGAGGGCAAGGAGCCCCGTTGTAGACGTGGGCCATTCTTCTCGGCTCATAAAAGGCTTTTTTCGTCCCTCAGGGATAAAAGTCCTTCAGGGTCCCCCCGGAGGTTCCAAGAGGACCTGGTCTGGCAAGCCACAAGGCTTCTTCTGCATAAAGGGGAGGCTCTCCCCCGTATCTGGGGTGGGGGGACGTCTTTGCTTATTTCCAGATCCGTGGACCTCTCTGGTACAAGTCAACTGGGTCCACAAATTCATTTGGTCTGGCTACAAGATCGAGTTTTGGTAATTTCCTCCGGAAAGGTTCTTCCCTTCTAACCTGCACTTGTCCCCAGATCGCAGTGCAAGACTTGTTACTTTATGGGGTGATTGTCCCGGTTCCGGCTTTGGAATGTTTTCAGGTGTTTTACTCAAACCTGTTTACAGTTGCCTGGAAGGAAGGCAAGGTACGTCCAATTCTGGACATCAAGGTGCTAAACTACTTTGTGCGTGTACAGAAGTTCCGAATGGAGTCCATTCGCACGGTAGTGGCATCCCTACATCTGGGGGATTTTCTCGCTTCTATCGACATCAAGGATGCCTACCTTTACATTCCAATATATGCCGGTCACCAGCGCTTCCTCGTCTTTGCCGTGGGTGAGGAGCATTATCAGTATGTGGCATTTACCTTTGGTCTCGCATCCGCTGCTCGGGTCTTCACAAAGTTTTGGCCCTGGTACTTGCATTGTTGTGTCATCGGGGGATCACGGTACTGGGGTACCTGGATGATCTTCTTCTGCAAGCAGAGTCTCCGACTGTTCTGATGGACACATTGGAGATTACTCTTCGATCTCTGAGGGAGTTCGGTTAAATTCTGAACTTTCAGAAGTCTGCTCTGGTTCGATCCGCAAAACTGGACTATCTGGGTTGATTCGGCTTTAGCCAGAGTGTTGTTTCCTCTAGAAAAAACTCCAGAAATTACAGAAGGCAATTCAGCTTCTGTTGTCCAGCAGACAGTCATCCCTCCGGGCTTGCATGCGGGTGCTGGGCCTGATGGTGTCTACCTTCGAGGCAGTTCCGTTTGCACAGTTCCACACAAGATCTCTGCAAGATCTCTGCAAAAAGAGATTCTGGTGAAATGGGACAAGAATCCACAGCCTGTTCTGGGCGGTTGTCACCACGGATACTAGCCTGTCTGGGTGGGGAGTCGTGCTCTTGGGAGACTTCCTCTCAGGGAAGATCTGTTGTCTTAATGTCCAATCTTTCATCCTGCGTTACAGTTTCTGGTTTTTAATGGCTTGGCTGTTGAAAGCCATGTGCTGAAGGATAGAGTTTTAGAAGGTTAGAAAATCTACCGCTAGGAAGATCTACCATCATATTTGTAAGATGTAGGTTGCGTGGTGTGAGTCTTTTGGGGTTCTCCCTCGTTCCTTTTCGGTGGCTCGGATCTTGGCTTTCCTCCAACAGGGGGGTTAAGCAGCGCCTGGCCTTGAGTACCATCAAGGGCAAGAGTTCGACCTTGGTGTTTTTTTTTTCAACGTCCATTGGACACACTTTCCTTGGTGCGTACCTTTATTCAGTGAGTATGACACTTGGTTCCTCCAGTGAGGTCTCTATTACCGCCGTGGGTCCTCAAATTGGTGTTGTAAGTAATCGAGGAAACTCCATTCGAAAATATCGGGAGGTTCCCCTGCTTAAGTTGTCCCAGAAGGTGTCTTCTTGGTGATTACTTCTGCATGCAGGGTGTTGGAGCTGGCGGCGTTGTCTTGTCATTTACCTTACCTGTTGGTTTACAGAGCTAAGGTGGTTCTCCGTCCCTGTCCATTGTTCCTTCCAAAGGTCGTCTCTCATTTACATTTGTATGAAGACATTGTGTTGCCTTCCCTATGTCCCAGGCCTAAACATCCTAAGAAAATTGATCTGCATTCCCTGGATGTGGTTCAGGCAATCAGGGTGTACCTGGCAGCTACAGAGTCTTTTAGGAAGTCAGACTCCTTATTTGTACTCATGGTTGGACCTCGAAAAGGGGTGGCCATTTCTGCTGCGACCATTTCCAATGGATCAGACAGACAGGGATTCAGGCCTATTAAATGTTGGGGTTTGGGGTCCTTTCCCTGTTAAGGCAAACTCTACTCAGGTGCTTACTGCCTCCTGGACCTTCTGTCATCAGGCATTAGTGATGCAGGTTTGCAAGGCAGCCATCTGGTCGTCTGTGCAAACTTTTACAAAGTTTTATAAGTTGGATATGTTGGCATCTACGGATGCTTCTTTTAGTTCTTTTTGACGTTTTTGCAGGCTGCTATTTAGAGGACCTGGTCCTCTTTGAGGGTGTATTATTTTTTTCAAGTGGGCTCCAGTTGCTTTGGTTGAGCCCCAGGTTACCTGGTTGGCTATGGTTAGCTTTGGGAATTTCTTTCTGCTGTTTTTCCCACCCCTCATGTTTAACACTGCTTTGGGACATCCCGATGGTTAAGAAGAATCAGGAGCTGTGTCTGTAAATGAACGAAAGAGAAAATGGGATTTTTTACTTACCATAAAATCCATTTCTCTTATGTTCATTGACGAACACAGCACCCACCCCTCTGTGGAGTTGGCTTTCTTTTGACACTGCTTGTAACAAAACTGAGTGCCTATAGCTGAGAGTGGGTGTACACCCCCTGGGACTGCCCATAGGCATAGTCAAGCTTTTTCCTGCCTAGTGTCCTGCTCCTGTAGGGGGCAGTATAACCCCATGGTTAAAAAGAATCAGGAGATGAGTCCGTCAATGAACATCAGAGAAATGGATTTTACGGTAAGTCAAAAATCCAAATTTTTTTTTGTTTATTATTAGATTTTGCAAATTAGTAATTTTTCTCCTTCACTAATGTTTGCTAATGAGACTGCACTGATGGGCACTGATAGGCATTGATGAGGTGGTACTAATAGGTGGCACTGATGAGGCGGCACTGATTAGCCGACGCTGATAGGCACTGTTGAGGCTGCATTGATGGACGATGAGGAGGGGGCACTGATAAGAACTGATAAGGTAGCACTGATAGGATGCACTGGTGAGGTAGCGCTGATGGGCAATGATAGGCTGCACTGATGAGGTGTTGCTGATGGGCACTGATGAGGTGTTGCTGATGGGCCCTGATGAGGTGGCACTGATGAGGTGGTGCTGATGGACACTGATGAGGCTGCGCTGATGGGCACTGATGAGGTAGCACTGATGGGCTGCACTGATGGACACCAAGAGGTGGCACTGATGGGCACTGACAGGTGGCGCTCATGAGGTGGTACTCCCCGTCCATAGTGGCAGTAAGGAACGGGCGATCAAGCCTGGAACCACAACCCCAGTTGTCAAACTGGGAAGATGTTGTGGGAGGTGGTTGGGCAGTGAGAACAAGCTGCGCTCCTCACAAAGGAGGGCTCTGGTTCGCAGGAAGGAGCATGCCATAAAGCCGCAGCCTCAATTTTGGCCAGTCAAACCTAAGTTTGTGCACCCGCAGGGGGCCACGTGGCAGGAATCCAGTCCACTGCTGCGGTGTAGCCCAGGCCCCAGGATGCAATTTCCTGTCGTCATCGTGACCTGGTGCCTGGCTTTTGTCGAGCCCTGCCATATTAATACATTTTAAACACATATTTTACATTTTGATCATTTTATTGTATGAATATTAACTTTTATTATATTATTGATGGGGTGTTTTGTAAGAATTTACTGGGCCCTGGTCCCACCACAGTTGAAAACAAGTGACCTAGGGTGAACACTCCAAAGGGAGGATGAGACTGGTAGTTGGTGACAAATGTACCTCCAGTGACATATTTTGGGGTGATGCCCCTTTATTAAGGTAGTGAGATAAAGTATGACTTACCATATAAAAGGGGTTGTAAAGTCAAAAGGTTTTTTATCTTAATGCATTCTATGCATTAAATTAAAAAAAAAAACCTTCTGTGTGCAGCAGCCCCCTCCCCCCTAATGCTTACCTGAGCCCCCTCTCGATCCAGCCATATCCACGACTGTCTCAGCCATCCGGGACTCTCGTCCTCATTGGCTAAGACACAGCACCGGCGCCAGTGGCTCCTGCTGCTGTCAATCAAAGTCAGGTAGCCAATGAGGAGAGAGAGGGGTGGGGCCAAACCGTGGCTCCATGTCTGAATAGATACACAGGGCTGTGCCTCGGCTCATGCCCCCATAGCAAGCTGCTTGCTGTGGAGGCACTCAAAGGGAGGGAGGGGCCAGGAGAGCCGAAGAGGGACTCGAGAAGAGGAGGATTCTGGCTGCTCTGTGCAAAACCAACTGCACAGAGGAGGTAAGTAAAACATTTTTGGTATTTTTATTGGAAAAAAAATTAGACTTTACAATCACTTAAAGTCTAGGAAGCACACATGCTATTTTAAAGTATATCTATCACAAATCTGGCAAGTCACACAGCATTTGCTGTTAGAAAAAATGCATAAGCAAACAAAGTTTTGTAGTTACTCATCATTTTGACATGCAGTTTTTACTATACCTCCTGATAATGGATTTTTTAAATCATTTGCTATATTGAATTGCCCAGCTGTGTGATAGGTTTACATTTAAATGTCTGAAAACAGTACATAGTATACATAGTATAAGTGTAACATTCAATTAACTTCAACTTCATCTTTATCTAATGAAAGCTTTTGAATTCACAGATTATTGTGCTTGCTTCTATTTTGCAAGATACTGTTAGCTGCACTGTTGCTGGAACAGCAGCGAGAACTGAAAACACCCTGTTACAATGTTCTAGTAGAACATAGTTTATTTTTAACTTTAGTGAAAGATAAAATTGTTAACTACAACAAGCGAAAATTGAATGAACTGCACAATCACACTGGAATCAAGATGTAGTTGAAGTTATATGTTTTAAACAAGTTTACTAGGTTTCATTGGCATTATGGTTAACTAGCTATCGCAAGTAAACCGAAGCCGGTTGTTTGTGATGTCATGTGCTCCATCTAGGGTTACCACCTCACCCCTTTAACCTCCCTGGCGGTATGATTGTTTCCAATTTTAGGTGCTGAAAGCGGTACAATTATTTTGCTAGTAATTCTTAAGGACGAGCAGCCCAAACCAACTATTTACATATGATTTTTTTTACTGCGTGTTCTTCTTTATAACATCTCGGGTATGATAAAGTTTGAAACACAAACTCATAAATTATAATATAATAAATAACTATAAATAAGTTAAAGTATATATATATATATATATATATATATATATATATTAGGGATGCACCGAAATTTCGGCCACCGAAATTATCGGCCGAAAATGGGTTAACATTGCCAAAAATAAATATGGCCGCCGTGGGGAAGGAGGAGGGCGCAGCGCAGGGCAGGTTTTAAAAGTCCCGCCTCTGGCCGGCCGTCCGCCTCTCAATGACGTCCCTACTACGATCTGGGCTTCACTTCCCTGACAGGCATGTATCTCCGCTGTCAGGGAAGTGAAGCTCTCATATAGTTACAGCTAATAGCGGCCGCTCCGCCCTCCCCCCGCCCGGTGTCAGGTCAGTTCTGTTCTCATTCACACATAGTCGTGCTGAGCTGACAGGGATGGATCACATTAGTTCTCTCTATAGCGGCCGCTCGCCCCGCCCCCCGCCTGGTTTGTCCATTCATAATGCACAGATCGTAGTAGGGACGTCATTGAGAGGCGGTGCCGCCGGCCAGAGGCGGGACTTTTGAATGAAGGACACCCGAGGAGGGGGACGCTGAGGCAGTGGGGGGGGGGGGGAGCTGAGGCAGCTTACCAATGGTAATTGTATTATGAAGCATGAGGGGTTAATGTATTGTCACTGCTGGTCACTCATCTATTAGTGACCGACCAGTGGCAGGTAATTAACCCCTTTGTGCTGCATTAGTGCAACCAGTATCCGTGTTAATTAACACTGGTTGCACTGATACTGGTTGCACTAATGCAGCACAAAGGGGTTAATTACCTGCCAGTGATCGGTCACTAATAGATGAGTGACCAGCAGTGACAATACATTAACCCCTCATGCTTCATAATACAAATACCATTGGTAATTAAATTAACCTCTTGCCAACCCATCACAGTACATATACTGTGACAGGGTGGCAGCAACAGGTGTACATCACTACCTGTTTTTGGTGTATGCCCCTGTTCTATCCATTTTAAAACATTTTTTGGGGAAAAAGTCATTTTCGGTTTTCGGCCAAGGGCATCCTGCATTTTCGGTTTTGGTTTCGGCCCAAAATTTTCATTTCGGTGCATCCCTAATATATATATCTATAAGTACAGTAAAACTGCAGGAAAGGGCACTGGGGGGGCAAACTAATGTCAATTTACTTTATTTTGTAATGTAATCCAATAGGATTACAATATATCAGTGTGTTTTACTTTTTAAATTTGCCGCCGGTTCCACCCCCTGCGAGCGTCACGTCGCAGGAGATGGAAGCCGGGGCTCACAGCATCGGGCGGAAGATCCGGCCGCCGTATGCTGCAGGGACACATCGTGGGATCCCGGGGACAAGGTAAGTACCCTCTACCAGGATCCAGCAATGCTCACTGGCAGTACCCCGAGTGTGGCTCGGGGTTACCGCTAATCACACTAAAATCCCACCCCGAGCCACACTCGGGAATACCGCAAAGGAGGTTAAACCAGGACACACATTAATTACACAGGTTCTGTGGCTGAATTAAGTGGTAATTAAACTCACTAAGTGCCTGATGTGCATTATATTAGCCTCAGAATTATTATGTGTCCTGGGTTAAAGGGATGAGGTGACAACCCTAGCTCCATCTCCTGTATGCGCCATGCTGAATTACCATGAATGGGGAGGGGTGTGTTTTTTTTCCCCCAAAATTAGATTTTGTAAGGTCTTACAGTTAGGAACAAAATCTCCCTGAAGACAATGATGACAATGCCTTCTCAGGGGGCATTTGTGTGGCTGGTCTGTCACCATTGCCTTAAAGGAGATGTGTGGGAATAAATGTTTTCCCTCAATTATAGTTGCCTAGGTGGATGCGGCATCTGTCCGATGCTGCATCTGTCCCCCGGCGCCTCATCACTGAGAACTGAGTGATCGAACACCGACAATCGCTCGGTTCTGACAGCTCCCCGAGTAGAGAGCTGCTGATTGTTAGTCAGCAGCTCTCCGCTCTGCTCCCTCGCTCATAGGAGCGCTAGGCTGTGGAGGGGCGGGGAGCAGCCAGCTTAGGCTCTCACCAGCTCGCTGGGCCGGACTGACTTCTGTGACGTCAGCAGAGAGCGGATTTCATCCTGCTCTCTGCTGAAAATGGGTCACAGAAGTGCAGAAAGAACTGCACTCCTGTGATCCATAGGAAATGTACAGCCAAACAAACTTTAGTTGTACATCTCCTTTAAGGGTATGTGAAAGGTTTTAGAAAAACAAATGTTAGCTGATTTCACATAGGCATGCAGAGCTGCATGCTGATGTGAATGTTTTTGAAAGGGGGAAAGGGTCTGCTTTAAATGCAAGCATTGTAAGTACATTAATTTGACCTGGTATCCATCCCTTAAAAATCCCTGTATAGCAGAGCTTAGGTAGGGAGAGGGAGAAACAGCACAAGGAACTACTTAGTTGTGCTGCAGTGCAAGGTGCATGCTGACATGTTGAGAGAGTAGTCTAGAAAGTAAGTAGTAGTAAACCTTAGGTCTCTTGCCCTGCCAGACAGGCTTGTGTCTGTGTAAATTTTAGAAATAGACAGAAATACAAATCTTTTGGCAGTTAAAACAGATCCCATATATGTTTTTCATCTATGCATTAAACCAGGGCTTGACAAATTTTCCTGAAATCTAGGAGCCAGCTAAAAAAGTTAGGAGCCAGTTTTTTTTTTTTTAAACTAACAACCAAGCTTTATTTAATAAAACGGATACTAAATTTACACATAAATACGACTAGAACCCCACTCTCCTCTATAGCACAATTGGATGAAAACAGACTGTCTGTCTCTTTCCATCCGATGCCATCTGATCCGATCCACGGGATGGATAGAAAATAGAACCACCATCCGTCTGCTTTTGGTGGACAGGATCAGATGGCGGCAGATTACTGCTCCATAGAGGAGAATCAAGGGTCCGATCAGGTCTGCCTGAAAAACTGACAGGCGGACCTGATCAGACAGCCCGTGTGAAAGGGGCCTTCGGCTGTGGCATGGCGATGAGGAAAAAAAAAAAGGATATATATATATATATATATATATATATATTTATATCTATATATATTTTTTTTAATAATTGGAAAAAAAATAATTTTTTTTTATTTTTTTAATAATTAAAAAAAAAAAGAAAAAATATTATTTATTTTTTTTTTTTTTACATTTAAAAAATAAATTAAATAATAATAACCACACTCCCTGTCAAAGGTAACTAACTGGACAGGGAGATGATAATGAATTGAGAACAAAAAGGCAGTGGAAACAGTCATTACAACAGTCATTACTCCCGGCCTCCACAAGAGGGCGCCAGTCCCCCATTGGAAGCCTGTCATCTCAAGTAGGCCGAAAAGCCGGGGCCTCAATTTTCGGACGGCCCGGAAGTCCGTGCACTCCGTGCGCGGAAGTCCGGGCAAAAATGACAGGACACCTTCTGCAGGGCACCCCCAGGCGCCAGGTCGCTAATTCTAGTCGCAAATGCGACCTGGCGCCCGGGGATTGTCGAGCCCTGCATTAAACTGATTGTCTAAAATTCAGCTTAAAGTGCAATCCCAGCCTCAACCTAACTAGCCTTAAAAATGTCCCCGTCCCACGCTAACACCTCTGCTGACTAACCAGTGTAAGAAAGATGTATATACTTACCTATTCTCATCCAGCTCTGGTCTGGTCACGGGATTCCCCTGTGTCAGCCAGTAGCGACTGGAAAGTAGAGGAGAGAGCACTCGACAATGGCCAGGAATGCCTGGGAGTGGTGATTTCACCCATAGGCTCCCATATCCCAGCCGTTGTCAGCACTCCCTCCTCTCCCCTGCAGCAGCAGCTAGCGGACACACGGATCACGTGACTGGAGTGGGCTGAACTCAGGTATGTATATACTGTACATCTTTTTTACAGGTTAGTCAGCATTGGTGTTAGAAGGGGTGCGGCCTTTTAAAGACTAGTTAGGTTGAGGCTGGAATTCTACTTTAAATTCTGTAGAGAATGTAGGTACAGAACTGTAGCCTCCTTTTAGCATGTTTATCTGTGTATTCCCCGCTGTCCCATGCGAGGTTCCCAAACACCAACCAGGAACATACACACACGGAGCACAGGCTTCCTCGTTTTCCACTCTCCTGTTTAGAAATTCTGGGGAAGAAAGAATTTTAATGATATAGGAAACGCTTGGGAGGGATATGTTTCTAATTTTCCTGCTTTTATCACAAAGTACAATAGCATGTTATATATATATAATACAGAAAGTAGGCAAAACTTTTTATTTTGGATAGAGCAAGGGAGGGTTATAATAACCCGTTAGATTTTTTTTTTTCCGCCATTTGTGTCTTAACCTCCTTAGCGGTATTACGGAGTGTGGCTGGAGGTTTTAATACCAAAAGCGATAACCCCGAGCCCCACTCGGGGTTACCCCGCAATGTTACTCACCTTCCCTGCGCTCCCCCCTCGACCTCCCCGGCGTTGTCCTCACACTCTCTTTCCGCTCTGTGCACGGCCGATTGCCGACACTTGCCTTCCAATTCCCTCCCTGTGGAACCGACGGCAAATTCAAAAGTGTAAATACACAAATGACATGATACAAAGCTGTGATCCTAAAGGATTACACTGTTAATGCCATTTCAGCACAGGATTTCACCTGGTGACTTTTCTAGTGCCCTGCCCGTGCTTTTCCAGTGCTTTGTACCTGGAAAATTTTGAATGACCATGGCGTCCAAAAAGCTTTCCTTTTGCGCAAAAGCGCGTTTAGACGAACTGGGAAACAGCGACAGCTAAAAGCGTTTTTGCGCAAAAAGAACGCTTTTTGCGCAAAACTGGGAAAGTCACCAGGTGAAATCCTGTGGTGAAATGGCATGATACAGTGTAATCCGTTAGGATCACAACTTTGTATCATGTCATTTAATGTATTTACAATTTTAAAATTGCCGCCGGTTTCACCCCCCTGCGTCACAACGCTCGCAGGGAAGGGAACAGGAAGACAGGTGCCAGCATTGGCTGGGAGGACAGCGAGACGATGGCGGGGAAGGTGAGTTTTTATATATAAAACAACAGATTTCCATGCAAAAGAATGTACCACTTTTAGCACAGAAATCCTGACATAATCAGACCGCCAGAGAGGCTATCAGGGAAATTTACCTTCACCTCTAGTCACATAGACAAAACAGTAAGTGATAGTAAATCCCGCCAAATGAAGGAAATCCATACGGGCCCCCAGGTCACCTGAGCGAGTGTCCCCATTGGAAGATTTCCCCACTATTACTGTTATGGGGGCAACCCAAAATTTGGAATTTTCTTTTACTTTCACTTTTGATGATAACGATAAACAGGACAAATAGAATGACTCTTCCTAACGGGAGCAAAAGTAGCTAAAAAAGAAACTAATAGGTTTTCTAATCTATCTCCACTCAATCCAAACGAAAAAAAAAAGTGTTTGCCTTTAGTTATACTTGAATGATATAAGTACTGCATTTATAGACAGATTACCCAACATTCATCAGATAGTGTGGTGATTCCCAAAAAGGTGGTGGTAATCTTGCTCACTGTAAGTAGTACAGAGGGATAGGACAGTCTTGTTGGAAAATGGGGTAGACCCACTTTAGGGGCAGCTACCAATGGACATGCACTAGGACTATGATGGCTGTAACTGGTAGATTGGATGTGTTTTTGTCTGTATGCCATTTTGTAGAGGACAGTGTGTTTGCTGGTCTGGTTAGCAATGGAAAATATATGAGAAACTCTCAGGCTGACTGTAAAGAATGTTGGTTTATGGATGTCTCCCAGTCAACATTACACATCAATATCTAGTACAGCGAATGCAGTTCCGTAGCTGTGCACACAGTTGGTACAGGTAGTAGTAATATGTAATATTCTATCGGCACAAAGCCAGGTCAATAAAGACATGGATGGGTGAGTTTGGGGTGAAGCAACTTGACTGGCCTGCACAGAGTCCTGGCCTCAACCCAATAGAACACCTTTGGGATGAATTAGACCGGAGACTGTGAGCCAGGCCTTCTCATCCAACATCAGTGCCTGACCTCAAAAATGCGTTTCTGGAAGAATAGTCAAACATTCCCATAGACACACTTCTAAACCTTGTGGACAGCCGTCCCAGAAGAGTTGAAGCTGTTATAGCTGCAAAGAGTGGGCCAACTCAATATTGAACCCTACGGACTAAGACTGGGATGCCATTAACGTTCATGTGCGTGGAAAAGCAGGTGTCCCAATACTTTTGACAATATAGTGTATGTGTCTTCTTTAGATTCCATGACCAAGGTTTACAACCACTTTAACCACCTTCCACTCAAGGACATTCCTGTACGTCCTTGGGATTCAGTGGTTATACCGGGATGATGCCTGTACCTACATGCACTGTGTATGTGATGGGATGCACTGTGGGGGAGTGCTTTCAGAGATGTCCCCTAGGTGTGATGCACTGTGTATGTGATGGGATGCAGTGTGGGGGGAGTGCTGTCAGAGATGTCCCCTAGGTGGGATGCACTGTGTATGTGATGGGATGCACTGTGGGGGAGTGCTGTCAGAGATGTCCCCTAGGTGTGATGCACTGTGTATGTGATTGGATGCAGTGTGGGGGAGTGCTATCAGAGATGTCCCCTAGGTGGGATGCACTGTGTATGTGATTGGATGCAGTGTGGGGGAGTGTTGTCAGAGATGTCCCCTAGGTGTGATGCACTGTGTATGTGATGTGATGCAGTGTGGGGGAGTGCTGTCAGAGATGTTCCCTAGGTGTGATGCACTGTGTATGTGATGGGATGCAGTGTGGGGGGAGTGCTGTCAGAGATGTCCCCTAGGTGTGATGCACTGTGTATGTGATGGGATGCAGAGTGGGGGAGTGCTGTCAGAGATGTCCCCTAGGTGTGATGCACTGTGTATGTGATGGGATGCAGTGTGGGGGAGTGCTGTCAGAGATGTTACCTAGGTGTGATGCACTGTGTATGTGATGGGATGCAGTGTGGGGGGAGTGCTGTCAGAGATGTTCCCTAGGTGTGATGCACTGTGTATGTGATGGGATGCAGAGTGGGGGAGTGCTGTCAGAGATGTCCCCTAGGTGGGATGCACTGTGTTTGTGATGGGATGCAGTGTGGGGGAGTGCTGTAAGAGATGTCCCATAGGTGTGATGCACTGTGTATGTGATGGGATGCAGTGTGGGGGAGTGCTGTCAGAGATGTCCCCTAGGTGTGATGGGATGCAGTGTGGGGGAGTGCTGTCAGAGATGTCCCCTAGGTGTGATGCACTGTGTATGTGATGGGATGCAGAGTGGGGGAGTGCTGTCAGAGATGTCCCCTAGGTGGGATGCACTGTGTTTGTGATAGGATGCAGTGTGGGGGAGTGCTGTAAGAGATGTTCCATAGGTGTGATGCACTGTGTATGTGATGGGATGCAGTGTGGGGGAGTGCTGTCAGAGATGTTCCCTAGGTGTGATGCACTGTGTATGTGATGGGATGCAGTGTGGGGGAGTGCTGTCAGAGATGTCCCCTAGGTGGGATGCACTGTGTATGTGATGGGATGCAGTGTGGGGGAGTGCTGTCAGAGATGTCCCCTAGGTGTGATGGGATGCAGTGTGGGGGAGTGCTGTCAGAGATGTCCCCTAGGCGTGATGCACTGTGTATGTACAGGGATGCAGTGTGGGGGAGTGCTGTCAGAGATGTTCCCTAGGTGTGATGCACTGTGTATGTGATGGGATGCAGTGTGGGGGAGTGCTGTCAGAGATGTCCCCTAGGTGGGATGCACTGTGTATGTAATGGGATGCAGTGTGGGGGAGTGCTGTCAGAGATGTCCCCTAGGTGTGATGGGATGCAGTGTGGGGGAGTGGTGTCAGAGATGTCCCCTAGGCGTGATGCACTGTGTATGTGATGTGATGCAGTGTGGGGGAGTGCTGTCAGAGATGTTCCCTAGGTGTGATGCACTGTGTATGTGATAGGATGCAGTGTGGGGGAGTGCTGTCAGAGATGTCCCCTAGGTGGGATGCACTCACTGTGTATGTGATGTGATGCAGTGTGGGGGAGTGCTGTCAGAGATGTCCCCTAGGTGGGATGCACTGTGTATGTGATAGGATGCAGTGTGGGGGAGTGCTGTCAGAGATGTCCCCTAGGTGTGATGGCATGCAGTGTGGGGGAGTGCTGTCAGAGATGTTCCCTAGGTGTGATGCACTGTGTATGTGATGGGATGCAGTGTGGGGGAGTGCTGTCAGAGATGTCCCCTAGGTGGGATGCACTGTGTTTGTGATGGGATGCAGTGTGGGGGAGTGCTGTAAGAGATGTCCCATAGGTGTGATGCACTGTGTATGTGATGGGATGCAGTGTGGGGGAGTGCTGTCAGAGATGTCCCCTAGGTGGGATGCACTGTGTATGTGATAGGATGCAGTGTGGGGGAGTGCTGTCAGAGATGTCCCCTAGGTGTGATGGCATGCAGTGTGGGGGAGTGCTGTCAGAGATGTTCCCTAGGTGTGATGCACTGTGTATGTGATGGGATGCAGTGTGGGGGGGAGTGCTGTCAGAGATGTCCCCTAGGTGTGATGCACTGTGTATGTGATGGGATGCAGAGTGGGGGAGTGCTGTCAGAGATGTCCCCTAGGTGTGATGCACTGTGTATGTGATGGGATGCAGTGTGGGGGAGTGCTGTCAGAGATGTTCCCTAGGTGTGATGCACTGTGTATGTGATTGGATGCAGTGTGGGGGAGTGCTATCAGAGATGTCCCCTAGGTGGGATGCACTGTGTATGTGATTGGATGCAGTGTGGGGGAGTGTTGTCAGAGATGTCCCCTAGGTGTGATGCACTGTGTATGTGATGTGATGCAGTGTGGGGGAGTGCTGTCAGAGATGTTCCCTAGGTGTGATGCACTGTGTATGTGATGGGATGCAGTGTGGGGGGAGTGCTGTCAGAGATGTCCCCTAGGTGTGATGCACTGTGTATGTGATGGGATGCAGAGTGGGGGAGTGCTGTCAGAGATGTCCCCTAGGTGTGATGCACTGTGTATGTGATGGGATGCAGTGTGGGGGAGTGCTGTCAGAGATGTTACCTAGGTGTGATGCACTGTGTATGTGATGGGATGCAGTGTGGGGGGAGTGCTGTCAGAGATGTTCCCTAGGTGTGATGCACTGTGTATGTGATGGGATGCAGAGTGGGGGAGTGCTGTCAGAGATGTCCCCTAGGTGGGATGCACTGTGTTTGTGATGGGATGCAGTGTGGGGGAGTGCTGTAAGAGATGTCCCATAGGTGTGATGCACTGTGTATGTGATGGGATGCAGTGTGGGGGAGTGCTGTCAGAGATGTCCCCTAGGTGTGATGGGATGCAGTGTGGGGGAGTGCTGTCAGAGATGTCCCCTAGGTGTGATGCACTGTGTATGTGATGGGATGCAGAGTGGGGGAGTGCTGTCAGAGATGTCCCCTAGGTGGGATGCACTGTGTTTGTGATAGGATGCAGTGTGGGGGAGTGCTGTAAGAGATGTTCCATAGGTGTGATGCACTGTGTATGTGATGGGATGCAGTGTGGGGGAGTGCTGTCAGAGATGTTCCCTAGGTGTGATGCACTGTGTATGTGATGGGATGCAGTGTGGGGGAGTGCTGTCAGAGATGTCCCCTAGGTGGGATGCACTGTGTATGTGATGGGATGCAGTGTGGGGGAGTGCTGTCAGAGATGTCCCCTAGGTGTGATGGGATGCAGTGTGGGGGAGTGCTGTCAGAGATGTCCCCTAGGCGTGATGCACTGTGTATGTACAGGGATGCAGTGTGGGGGAGTGCTGTCAGAGATGTTCCCTAGGTGTGATGCACTGTGTATGTGATGGGATGCAGTGTGGGGGAGTGCTGTCAGAGATGTCCCCTAGGTGGGATGCACTGTGTATGTAATGGGATGCAGTGTGGGGGAGTGCTGTCAGAGATGTCCCCTAGGTGTGATGGGATGCAGTGTGGGGGAGTGGTGTCAGAGATGTCCCCTAGGCGTGATGCACTGTGTATGTGATGTGATGCAGTGTGGGGGAGTGCTGTCAGAGATGTTCCCTAGGTGTGATGCACTGTGTATGTGATAGGATGCAGTGTGGGGGAGTGCTGTCAGAGATGTCCCCTAGGTGGGATGCACTCACTGTGTATGTGATGTGATGCAGTGTGGGGGAGTGCTGTCAGAGATGTCCCCTAGGTGGGATGCACTGTGTATGTGATAGGATGCAGTGTGGGGGAGTGCTGTCAGAGATGTCCCCTAGGTGTGATGGCATGCAGTGTGGGGGAGTGCTGTCAGAGATGTTCCCTAGGTGTGATGCACTGTGTATGTGATGGGATGCAGTGTGGGGGAGTGCTGTCAGAGATGTCCCCTAGGTGGGATGCACTGTGTTTGTGATGGGATGCAGTGTGGGGGAGTGCTGTAAGAGATGTCCCATAGGTGTGATGCACTGTGTATGTGATGGGATGCAGTGTGGGGGAGTGCTGTCAGAGATGTCCCCTAGGTGGGATGCACTGTGTATGTGATAGGATGCAGTGTGGGGGAGTGCTGTCAGAGATGTCCCCTAGGTGTGATGGCATGCAGTGTGGGGGAGTGCTGTCAGAGATGTTCCCTAGGTGTGATGCACTGTGTATGTGATGGGATGCAGTGTGGGGGGGAGTGCTGTCAGAGATGTCCCCTAGGTGTGATGCACTGTGTATGTGATGGGATGCAGAGTGGGGGAGTGCTGTCAGAGATGTCCCCTAGGTGTGATGCACTGTGTATGTGATGGGATGCAGTGTGGGGGAGTGCTGTCAGAGATGTTCCCTAGGTGTGATGCACTGTGTATGTGATGGGATGCAGTGTGGGGGGAGTGCTGTCAGAGATGTTCCCTAGGTGTGATGCACTGTGTATGTGATGGGATGCAGAGTGGGGGAGTGCTGTCAGAGATGTCCCCTAGGTGGGATGCACTGTGTTTGTGATGGGATGCAGTGTGGGGGAGTGCTGTAAGAGATGTCCCATAGGTGTGATGCACTGTGTATGTGATGGGATGCAGTGTGGGGGAGTGCTGTCAGAGATGTCCCCTAGGTGTGATGGGATGCAGTGTGGGGGAGTGCTGTCAGAGATGTCCCCTAGGTGTGATGCACTGTGTATGTGATGGGATGCAGAGTGGGGGAGTGCTGTCAGAGATGTCCCCTAGGTGGGATGCACTGTGTTTGTGATAGGATGCAGTGTGGGGGAGTGCTGTAAGAGATGTCCCACAGGTGTGATGCACTGTGTATGTGATGGGATGCAGTGTGGGGGAGTGCTGTCAGAGATGTTCCCTAGGTGTGATGCACTGTGTATGTGATGGGATGCAGTGTGGGGGAGTGCTGTCAGAGATGTCCCCTAGGTGGGATGCACTGTGTATGTGATGGGATGCAGTGTGGGGGAGTGCTGTCAGAGATGTCCCCTAGGTGTGATGGGATGCAGTGTGGGGGAGTGCTGTCAGAGATGTCCCCTAGGCGTGATGCACTGTGTATGTGATGGGATGCAGTGTGGGGGAGTGCTGTCAGAGATGTCCCCTAGGTGTGATGGGATGCAGTGTGGGGGAGTGGTGTCAGATGTCCCCTAGGCGTGATGCACTGTGTATGTGATGTGATGCAGTGTGGGGGAGTGCTGTCAGAGATGTTCCCTAGGTGTGATGCACTGTGTATGTGATAGGATGCAGTGTGGGGGAGTGCTGTCAGAGATGTCCCCTAGGTGGGATGCACTCACTGTGTATGTGATGTGATGCAGTGTGGGGGAGTGCTGTCAGAGATGTCCCCTAGGTGGGATGCACTGTGTATGTGATAGGATGCAGTGTGGGGGAGTGCTGTCAGAGATGTCCCCTAGGTGTGATGGCATGCAGTGTGGGGGAGTGCTGTCAGAGATGTTCCCTAGGTGTGATGCACTGTGTATGTGATGGGATGCAGTGTGGGGGAGTGCTGTCAGAGATGTCCCCTAGGTGGGATGCACTGTGTTTGTGATGGGATGCAGTGTGGGGGAGTGCTGTAAGAGATGTCCCATAGGTGTGATGCACTGTGTATGTGATGGGATGCAGTGTGGGGGAGTGCTGTCAGAGATGTCCCCTAGGTGTGATGGCATGCAGTGTGGGGGAGTGCTGTCAGAGATGCTAGGTGTGATGCACTGTGTATGTGATGGGATGCAGTGTGGGGGAGTGCTGTAAGAGATGTCCCATAGGTGTGATGCACTGTGTATGTGATGGGATGCAGTGTGGGGGAGTGCTGTCAGAGATGTTCCCTAGGTGTGATGCACTGTGTATGTGATGGGATGCAGTGTGGGGGAGTGCTGTCAGAGATGTCCCCTAGGTGGGATGCACTGTGTATGTGATGGGATGCAGTGTGGGGGAGTGCTGTCAGAGATGTCCCCTAGGTGTGATGGCATGCAGTGTGGGGGAGTGCTGTCAGAGATGTCCCCTAGGCATGATGCACTATGTATGTGATGTGATGCAGTGTGGGGGAGTGCTGTCAGAGATGTTCCCTAGGTGTGATGCACTGTGTATGTGATGGGATGCATGGGGGAGTGCTGTCAGAGATGTCCCCTAGGTGGGATGCACTGTGTATGTGATAGGATGCAGTGTGGGGGAGTGCTGTCAGAGATGTTCCCTAGGTGTGATGCACTGTGTATGTGATGGGATGCAGTGTGGGGGAGTGCTGTCAGAGATGTCCCCTAGGTGTGATGGCATGCAGTGTGGGGGAGTGCTGTCAGAGATGTCCCCTAGGCGTGATGCACTGTGTATGTGATGTGATGCAGTGTGGGGGAGTGCTGTCAGAGATGTTCCCTAGGTGTGATGCACTGTGTATGTGATGGGATGCAGTGTGGGGGAGTGCTGTCAGAGATGTCCCCTAGGTGGGATGCACTCACTGTGTATGTGATGTGATGCAGTGTGGGGGAGTGCTGTCAGAGATGTTCCCTAGGTGTGACGCACTGTGTATGTGATGGGATGCAGTGTGGGGGAGTGCTGTCAGAGATGTCCCCTAGGTGGGATGCACTGTGTATGTGATAGGATGCAGTGTGGGGGAGTGCTGTCAGAGATGTCCCCTAGGTGTGATGGCATGCAGTGTGGGGGAGTGCTGTCAGAGATGTTCCCTAGGTGTGATGCACTGTGTATGTGATGGGATGCAGTGTGGGGGAGTGCTGTAAGAGATGTCCCATAGGTGTGATGCACTGTGTATGTGATGGGATGCAGTGTGGGGGAGTGCTGTCAGAGATGTTCCCTAGGTGTGATGCACTGTGTATGTGATGGGATGCAGTGTGGGGGAGTGCTGTCAGAGATGTCCCCTAGGTGGGATGCACTGTGTATGTGATAGGATGCAGTGTGGGGGAGTGCTGTCAGAGATGTCCCCTAGGTGTGATGGCATGCAGTGTGGGGGAGTGCTGTCAGAGATGTTCCCTAGGTGTGATGCACTGTGGATGTGATGGGATGCAGTGTGGGGGAGTGCTGTAAGAGATGTCCCATAGGTGTGATGCACTGTGTATGTGATGGGATGCAGTGTGGGGGAGTGCTGTCAGAGATGTTCCCTAGGTGTGATGCACTGTGTATGTGATGGGATGCAGTGTGGGGGAGTGCTGTCAGAGATGTTCCCTAGGTGTGATGCACTGTGTATGTGATGGGATGCAGTGTGGGGGAGTGCTGTCAGAGATGTTCCCTAGGTGTGATGCACTGTGTATGTGATGGGATGCAGTGTGGGGGAGTGCTGTCAGAGATGTTCCCTAGGTGTGATGCACTGTGTATGTGATAGGATGCAGTGTGGGGGAGTGCTGTCAGAGATGTCCCCTAGGTGGGATGCACTCACTGTGTATGTGATGTGATGCAGTGTGGGGGAGTGCTGTCAGAGATGTCCCCTAGGTGGGATGCACTGTGTATGTGATAGGATGCAGTGTGGGGGAGTGCTGTCAGAGATGTCCCCTAGGTGTGATGGCATGCAGTGTGGGGGAGTGCTGTCAGAGATGTTCCCTAGGTGTGATGCACTGTGTATGTGATGGGATGCAGTGTGGGGGAGTGCTGTCAGAGATGTCCCCTAGGTGGGATGCACTGTGTTTGTGATGGGATGCAGTGTGGGGGAGTGCTGTAAGAGATGTCCCATAGGTGTGATGCACTTTGTATGTGATGGGATGCAGTGTGGGGGAGTGCTGTCAGAGATGTCCCCTAGGTGTGATGGCATGCAGTGTGGGGGAGTGCTGTCAGAGATGCTAGGTGTGATGCACTGTGTATGTGATGGGATGCAGTGTGGGGGAGTGCTGTAAGAGATGTCCCATAGGTGTGATGCACTGTGTATGTGATGGGATGCAGTGTGGGGGAGTGCTGTCAGAGATGTTCCCTAGGTGTGATGCACTGTGTATGTGATGGGATGCAGTGTGGGGGAGTGCTGTCAGAGATGTCCCCTAGGTGGGATGCACTGTGTATGTGATGGGATGCAGTGTGGGGGAGTGCTGTCAGAGATGTCCCCTAGGTGTGATGGCATGCAGTGTGGGGGAGTGCTGTCAGAGATGTCCCCTAGGCATGATGCACTGTGTATGTGATGTGATGCAGTGTGGGGGAGTGCTGTCAGAGATGTTCCCTAGGTGTGATGCACTGTGTATGTGATGGGATGCATGGGGGAGTGCTGTCAGAGATGTCCCCTAGGTGGGATGCACTGTGTATGTGATAGGATGCAGTGTGGGGGAGTGCTGTCAGAGATGTTCCCTAGGTGTGATGCACTGTGTATGTGATGGGATGCAGTGTGGGGGAGTGCTGTCAGAGATGTCCCCTAGGTGTGATGGCATGCAGTGTGGGGGAGTGCTGTCAGAGATGTCCCCTAGGCGTGATGCACTGTGTATGTGATGTGATGCAGTGTGGGGGAGTGCTGTCAGAGATGTTCCCTAGGTGTGATGCACTGTGTATGTGATGGGATGCAGTGTGGGGGAGTGCTGTCAGAGATGTCCCCTAGGTGGGATGCACTCACTGTGTATGTGATGTGATGCAGTGTGGGGGAGTGCTGTCAGAGATGTTCCCTAGGTGTGACGCACTGTGTATGTGATGGGATGCAGTGTGGGGGAGTGCTGTCAGAGATGTCCCCTAGGTGGGATGCACTGTGTATGTGATAGGATGCAGTGTGGGGGAGTGCTGTCAGAGATGTCCCCTAGGTGTGATGGCATGCAGTGTGGGGGAGTGCTGTCAGAGATGTTCCCTAGGTGTGATGCACTGTGTATGTGGGATGCAGTGTGGGGGAGTGCTGTAAGAGATGTCCCATAGGTGTGATGCACTGTGTATGTGATGGGATGCAGTGTGGGGGAGTGCTGTCAGAGATGTTCCCTAGGTGTGATGCACTGTGTATGTGATGGGATGCAGTGTGGGGGAGTGCTGTCAGAGATGTCCCCTAGGTGGGATGCACTGTGTATGTGATAGGATGCAGTGTGGGGGAGTGCTGTCAGAGATGTCCCCTAGGTGTGATGGCATGCAGTGTGGGGGAGTGCTGTAAGAGATGTCCCATAGGTGTGATGCACTGTGTATGTGATGGGATGCAGTGTGGGGGAGTGCTGTCAGAGATGTTCCCTAGGTGTGATGCACTGTGTATGTGATGGGATGCAGTGTGGGGGAGTGCTGTCAGAGATGTCCCCTAGGTGTGATGGCATGCAGTGTGGGGGAGTGCTGTCAGAGATGTCCCCTAGGCGTGATGCACTGTGTATGTGATGTGATGCAGTGTGGGGGAGTGCTGTCAGAGATGTTCCCTAGGTGTGATGCACTGTGTATGTGATGGGATGCAGTGTGGGGGAGTGCTGTCAGAGATGTCCCCTAGGTGGGATGCACTCACTGTGTATGTGATGTGATGCAGTGTGGGGGAGTGCTGTCAGAGATGTTCCCTAGGTGTGACGCACTGTGTATGTGATGGGATGCAGTGTGGGGGAGTGCTGTCAGAGATGTCCCCTAGGTGGGATGCACTGTGTATGTGATAGGATGCAGTGTGGGGGAGTGCTGTCAGAGATGTCCCCTAGGTGTGATGGCATGCAGTGTGGGGGAGTGCTGTCAGAGATGTTCCCTAGGTGTGATGCACTGTGTATGTGATGGGATGCAGTGTGGGGGAGTGCTGTAAGAGATGTCCCATAGGTGTGATGCACTGTGTATGTGATGGGATGCAGTGTGGGGGAGTGCTGTCAGAGATGTTCCCTAGGTGTAATGCACTGTGTATGTGATGGGATGCAGTGTGGGGGAGTGCTGTCAGAGATGTCCCCTAGGTGGGATGCACTGTGTATGTGATAGGATGCAGTGTGGGGGAGTGCTGTCAGAGATGTCCCCTAGGTGTGATGGCATGCAGTGTGGGGGAGTGCTGTCAGAGATGTTCCCTAGGTGTGATGCACTGTGGATGTGATGGGATGCAGTGTGGGGGAGTGCTGTAAGAGATGTCCCATAGGTGTGATGCACTGTGTATGTGATGGGATGCAGTGTGGGGGAGTGCTGTCAGAGATGTTCCCTAGGTGTGATGCACTGTGTATGTGATGGGATGCAGTGTGGGGGAGTGCTGTCAGAGATGTTCCCTAGGTGTGATGCACTGTGTATGTGATGGGATGCAGTGTGAGGGAGTGTTGTCAGAGATGTCCCCTAGGTGGGATGCACTGTGTATGTGATGGGATGCAGTGTGGGAGAGTGCTGTCAGAGATGTCCCCTAGGTGGGATGCACTGTGTATGTGATGGGATGCAGTGTGGGGGAGTGCTGTAAGAGATGTCCCATAGGTGTGATGCACTGTGTATGTGATGGGATGCAGTGTGAGGGAGTGTTGTCAGAGATGTCCCCTAGGTGGGATGCACTGTGTATGTGATGGGATGCAGTGTGGGGGAGTGCTGTAAGAGATGTCCCATAGGTGTGATGCACTGTGTATGTGATGGGATGCAGTGTGGGGGAGTGCTGTCAGAGATGTTCCCTAGGTGTGATGCACTGTGTATGTGATGGGATGCAGTGTGGGGGAGTGCTGTCAGAGATGTCCCCTAGGTGGGATGCACTGTGTATGTGATGGGATGCAGTGTGGGGGAGTGCTGTAAGAGATGTCCCATAGGTGTGATGCACTGTGTATGTGATGGGATGCAGTGTGAGGGAGTGTTGTCAGAGATGTCCCCTAGGTGGGATGCACTGTGTATGTGATGGGATGCAGTGTGGGGGTGTGCTGTCAGAGATGTTCCCTAGGTGTGATGCACTGTGTATGTGATGGGATGCAGTGTGGGGGAGTGCTGTCAGAGATGTCCCCTAGGTGTGATGCACTGTGTATGTGATGGGATGCAGTGTGAGGGAGTGTTGTCAGAGATGTCCCCTAGGTGGGATGCACTGTGTATGCGATGGGATGCAGTGTGGGGGAGTGCTGTAAGAGATGTCCCATAGGTGTAATGCACTGTGTATGTGATGGGATGCAGTGTGGGGGAGTGCTGTCAGAGATGTTCCCTAGGTGTGATGCACTGTGTATGTGATGGGATGCAGTGTGGGGGAGTGCTGTAAGAGATGTCCCATAGGTGTGATGCACTGTGTATGTGATGGGATGCAGTGTGAGGGAGTGTTGTCAGAGATGTCCCCTAGGTGGGATGCACTGTGTATGTGATGGGATGCAGTGTGGGAGAGTGCTGTCAGAGATGTCCCCTAGGTGGGATGCACTGTGTATGTGATGGGATGCAGTGTGGGGGAGTGCTGTAAGAGATGTCCCATAGGTGTGATGCACTGTGTATGTGATGGGATGCAGTGTGAGGGAGTGTTGTCAGAGATGTCCCCTAGGTGGGATGCACTGTGTATGTGATGGGATGCAGTGTGGGGGAGTGCTGTAAGAGATGTCCCATAGGTGTAATGCACTGTGTATGTGATGGGATGCAGTGTGGGGGAGTGCTGTCAGAGATGTTCCCTAGGTGTGATGCACTGTGTATGTGATGGGATGCAGTGTGGGGGAGTGCTGTAAGAGATGTCCCATAGGTGTGATGCACTGTGTATGTGATGGGATGCAGTGTGAGGGAGTGTTGTCAGAGATGTCCCCTAGGTGGGATGCACTGTGTATGTGATGGGATGCAGTGTGGGGGAGTGCTGTAAGAGATGTCCCATAGGTGTAATGCACTGTGTATGTGATGGGATGCAGTGTGGGGGAGTGCTGTCAGAGATGTTCCCTAGGTGTGATGCACTGTGTATGTGATGGGATGCAGTGTGGGGGAGTGCTGTAAGAGATGTCCCATAGGTGTGATGCACTGTGTATGTGATGGGATGCAGTGTGAGGGAGTGTTGTCAGAGATGTCCCCTAGGTGGGATGCACTGTGTATGTGATAGGATGCAGTGTGGGGGTGTGCTGTCAGAGATGTCCCCTAGGTGGGATGCACTGTGTATGTGATAGGATGCAGTGTGGGGGAGTGCTGTCAGAGATGTCCCCTAGGTGTGATGCACTGTGTTTGTGATAGGATGCAGTGTGGGGGAGTGCTGTCAGAGATGTCCCCTAGGTGTGATGCACTGTGTATGTAATGGGATGCAGTGTGGGGGAGTGCTGTCAGAGATGTCCCCTAGGTGTGATGGGATGCAGTGTGGGGGAGTGCTGTCACCTTTCAGAGATGTCCCCTAGGTAGGATGCACTGTGTATGTGATGGGATGCAGTGTGGGGGAGTGCTGTGTTTTTAGAGCTGAGTGTATTTTTAGCCCTGTTGGATCCGTTCATTAGCAGTACCTTTGATGTGGTTCTGTAGGGAGGGGCAGTGCCTTCTTCCCAGCCCTCCCTTTCTCGTCATCATTGTGCGGGGCATCGCCTCGGAATAAACGATCTAAATCTTACCCCCTGGGATGTGAAGGGCGTTCTCCTCCACTGATCACTAGAGGACGAGGGTCCTGTCATAGTGGATGGCAGGGCGGGGACCCGCTGTGGTAGCTGTCTGTCTGTATCTCCTTTCCCAATGTGTGAACACTAGCCCAGCACGCTGCCTGATGAGCTGACCCGTCTTCATGTGGTGCTGAAATCTACACGGTGAGTTCTCCGTAGCGCTGTCAATTCTAGCGATCGGCCAGCATCATTTAACCCACTGCTGTCTCTAGGTATGTTTGGAATGACAGTGGAGATGATAGGAGCCGCATTGCAGATGTGAACTGTGTTCCCGGACGGGTACAGTGCCAGTGTGTACACTTTGATGTGGAGGGATCCTGTTGGCGTATTTCTTCCCTACAATTCCAGGTTTATTCCAACTTCTACCCTCTCTGCCCTACAGAGATCGTTGTCTTTATTATTGGGGACATTCAGCTTGCAATGCTCCCTGCCTTCAGGGTTCCTTTTGTTTAGGTGTTTTAAATAGCATGTCATCAGAAAAGGCAACTCAGCTGGAGAAAGTAGGTCAGCTTTTGTAGCTTCAGGAACTTGATATGTTTTTAGGATTTAGATTGAAATTAGTTACCCATGAAGGATACAAAGGGAACAGAGCCTATTTGTCCATATGACCTACACTATACTCTGCCTAGGGGGGAGCAGCCTGGGAGCCACCTGCTACTTTGATTTCACAGGAATGCAGATCATACTGTTCTGTTTAACAAATGATATATTTTCAATGGGTGAATTGTTTTGTTTAAATCAGTTGTTTAAAAGAGCTTGCCTCTTTACTCAACAGCTGATGATTGGGGTCTCTCTTTTGAGAAAACTTGCTGATCAATGATTTAAAAAGCACCACCATCCGCTCAGAGGATACCAACATTCGGAGCTGCTTGGCTTGTCTGGCATCTGCTGGATAAATCTGAGCACTGGTTAGCTGAAAGAGAACACTCATTTTCTTTCTATTTGAAAGGGGAAATCTTTTTGTGTTCTGCAGTTAATTCCACGTGGCTTTCATTGTATGGCTCATGTAGAAAGTTGCTTTTTGATATCTGAAACTTGTTTGCTAAAATAGGATCAAAGCTTTCTTTTATTTATGTTAAATTTCTGAGAAGTTCACAATGTCAGACAGTTGTAGCTGCAGTGTAAATTGCAGAATAATCCCCAAATCGGTGTCATAATTTGTAACAAATATACAACGCAATGGGGTTGATTTACTAGAAATGGAGATTGCAAAATCTGGTAGCATCCGCTTTTAACTTTAGCATGTTCAATTAAGCTTTGACAAAAAAAACCCTGGAAGCTGATTGGTTTCTATACAGAGCTGCACCAGATTTTGCCCTCTCCAGTTTTAGTAAACCAACCCCACTATCTTCTATTCTAGGCTTATTCAGGAAAAGGAGTTGCTATAAGTTGCTGCACTTGGTACATACGCATTTTTGTTTGTACTGTATCATTGAATAAACTCAGTATTCATATGCTGCAGCCTTTTAACTATTTTTTTTTTTTCCAGAAGTTGTCCTTCTTTTGTTTCTGTGTGGGTGCAGCCATTTGTGTGTACACTGCAGTGCTGCGTCTGATCAGCTAGAGAGCTTTACTTAATTGGCCAGATAAAAAGGCAGACGTGGGACAATCACATGATATAGAAACTTAAGCAGGGGGTGTCTAGGGAGAGAACCGGAAGCATTATGTCAGCTGTCATTGTACCATTGTTCTGCAGTTAGGATTTTGCTCAGACACACCCATAAGACACAGGCATTTGGCAATCGCTTCCCTTTCTTTTCAGTTTGTGCAGAACACATTATAATCTAACTTCTCATATGAATTCATTTGCATGAAATTTCATGTGAGCATGTGTATTTTGTCATTTTAGTACAGTTTTTAGTCTTTTTTTTTTTTTCCCCCTTAGCTGTAGCTTTTAACACCATTTCAAGGGCTTGTGTCATTAGATAAACATAGGTTATTCCAAACTGTTGCTTCAGTGATCAAATATTTCACAGATAAGGAGAAGTATTGACAGTATTGTCTTTTTAGATTGGAATTTTTTTTAGCTTTGAATGAGTGCTCTACAGGCAACTACAGATATTTTCAGTTACTTTAGATATAATACTAACAATGGAATCCCATATGACGCCTCAGGTGATTGTTTTTTGGGTAGTGTATGCTTTTATATAGTGTTTAAAAACTATAGAACATTTTCTGTACTTTATTATATCCATTAACCACTTAAGCCCCGGAGGATTTGGCTGCTCAAAGACCAGGCCCTATTTTGCGATTCGGCACTGCATGATTGTAACGGACAATTGTGCGGTCGTGCGACACTGTACCCAAATGAAATTAATGTCCTTTTTTTTCCACAAACAGAGCTTTCTTTTGGTGGTATTTGATCACCTCTGCGATTTTTACTTTTTGCGCTATAAACAAAAAAGCGACAATTTTGAAAAAATAAATATTTTTCAAATTATTTTATGTGAAATTCTCAAAAAAAAAAAAGTAAAAATCTAAATTTTTTAACATTTTAGGCCAATTTGTTTTCTGCTACATATTTTTGGTAAAAAAAAATTGCAATAAGCGTATTTTGATTGGTTTGCGCAAAAGTTATTGCGTATAATAGAAAGATCTATGTCATTTTTATTGTTTTGGTTTTTTTTTAACTAGTAATGGCGGTGATCTGCGATTTTTTTTTTTTTTTTTTTTTGCGGGACTGCGACATTGTGGCAGACAGATCTGACCTTTGACTGACATTTTTGGCACTTTTGGGGGTACCAGTGACATTACTACAGTAATCAGTGCTATACATATGCACTGTTACTGTAAAAATGTCACTGGCAGGGAAGGGGTTAACTATATTGGTGATTAAGGGGTTAAGTGTGTCCCTAGGGGCATGATTCAAACTATAAGGGGGTGTGGCTTGTTAGATCATCACAGAGAAATACGATCCTACGTAGCATCGCATAGCCTCTGTCATGATCTAAGGGAGAATGACAGACGGCTGTGTTTACATCAGCCGTCTGTCTTTCTCCCTTTCCTGAGGGAGATTGCGAGTGGCCGGCAGACATCGGAGCCACCGGTCACACGCGCGGGGAAGGCAGGGAACGAGCGGGGGCGCGCCGCTGGCAGCGCGCGCTCGCCCCCTACAGGCTCGTGGGCGAGCGACGTACCGATACGTCACTTTGCCTGTAGGGGGCTCCAATAGTACACAAAACATGGAAATGCAATTATTTTAGAAAATATAAACTAATAAATATCTTTTCTCATCAGCTGTATATAGCAATTAGAGCAATCTTGTGACTTGTATCAGTGAGTGCTGATAATTTGTAGGAGGAGTTTTCATTTCTCCCACGATTGTCCTATTTGGCTTCAAGACCCTTAAATCTCTGTCTGAACATGTCTAGACAATCAATGCTGATTGGCCCTGTTCTGATCACATGTACCCTTGTAAGAAAAAAAAAAATCATCCATCAATCAAAATGTGACATCCCACCCACTGTGTTCTTTTTTAGTTACTGGGCATGAAGGAGGAGGGAGAGACTGGGCTATCATTTAGGATCATTTATCATTTGTGATGTCAATATCATGTGACCTGGATAGCTCAGCTAAAACCAGGAAATGTTCTCTGAGCAATTGAGACCAAACTGAGCATGTGCAGCTGAACTACACTTACTGTGCTTATCTGGACTTGTCCGGAGTGAACATGCAGGACAGGGAGGATCTGTGTATACAGGATCACATAACCCTTTAACACAATGCAGAGGATTAATCCCTTAAGTTACACATTGAGTATAACCAGCATGCTATTTATTCTGCATCTATAGACAGATTTTATGGTTGTGGGTTTAGTAACACTTTAATATGAATTAAGTTGGAAAGCAGCACAATATCAAGATGCAGACTGGTCCAGAATTGACTTAGACTCACTTAGATTTTACACACATAAATGACATCATGCTCCATCCTCCTCAGATATTCATTCTGCAATAATGAAATTTACTAGTCAAGCATGTAATTAAAGGACAGGTAGATGTCTTACAGATATAAGAGACCTACCCTGCGTAGCTCTCGAATTGGAATTAGGGGTGTAGTCAAAATTAATATTTCATACATATTTATAACAATTGTTTACACTTTCTTTTCTGTCACACGAGCAGTGCCTTAGCATAGGTACAGTTTGTAAAAGCTCTATAAGCAGTGTCCGCCTATTAACTGTGACCCAGTCACCCATGCCAAGACAAAAAATAAATCTCTTTGAATATAAAAGCTAATAAATGTACTTACCTTTCCCCCATCTTCTATACTGCAGGTGTATGACATCGCTCTCCTTCCCACAAGACCCCGGGGAATGCTGATATGGCAAAATCTCACACGATGGTGCTCAAACACAGCACTGAAACATGTTCTCATGAGATTGTTTTTTCCCTATAGTTTTTTTTTTATTTTTTTTTATTTTTTTAATTCCCTTTGCGGTGTTTTGGCATGGGGATGGGGGAGTACAGTAAATAAGCATTTATTTATATTCAAAGAAAACACACCCATCCATACATGTTTCCATGCTTTATTTTGTTAAGAAATCACTTTGGTAAACACCCACGTAGAATTTCTAGCTATGGCTATTTTGAGTAAGGGCAGATGATTCATGTGACCTTAACTTCACGGAGTCCAGCTGCCCTTAGCTCAGGCATGCAGACAGGAGGGTGTGTTTAGCTGAGAGAACCCCAGATGAAAGGAAAAATGCCCTTGAAGACATAATTTTGGCTCAGGCCAGAAACCAGATAACCACTAAAGAAATGTAAAAAAAATTTAATTTAGAAAATAAAAATGTAAATGTAAATATATATATATATATATATATATATATATATATATATATATATATATAGTAACTCTGCTTTTATGGGGGGAAATGAAGGGATGCTGGGGCATGTTACACATATGGGTGTATTATGTGGCACACACCAAAAGACGAACCTAACCTTTAGGGTGATTTTTATGTTTTAAAAAACAAATTTACAAACATGGCATACTTCTGGGGTAACTTACCTGCTCTGTGCAATGGAATTGCACAAAGCAGCCCCCTTCTCCTCTTCTAGGGCCCCCCGCCAGCGCTAGCTGGTGGAAAAAAAATGGATCCGCCAGAGCTTCTGGCTTCTTCTCTTCTCTGTACGCCCCCATAGGAAGCTGCTTCCTATGGGGGCACACATGCGGGCTCAAAGCTGAGCCGTGCTGCCTGCATCCATAGACACATACAGCGTGGCTCGGCCCTGCAGCCTTCTCCAACCCCAGCTCCCTCATCACAAGATAACTGGGGATAGAGGGGAGACCTGCTACAGATGGGCAAAGCACTGGATCGAGTGAGGTAAGTATAATTAGGGGGGGTGGGATGATATTGCTACTGGAACATTTTTACCTTAATGCAGGGAATGCATTAAGGCAGAAAAATGTTCAGATGTTAGAACTACTTAAATAGTCATAGCACAACAATAAAGGTCACAAATTCTATACAGCAAATGTATGCTTGTCATAAACACTATGCCATACCATTGATGCAGAAGCTGGGCTTTGACACATTTACTTTGTGGGAGGTCTGATTGGAGGATCTATCTGGTATTGTAAACAGTAGGTCAGCTTGGTACTGCTTTTTGAGCCTAGTGGTGTTGTAGATGTATGACAGGCAGCTCCTATTCCATTTAAGCCTATAGGGATCCCTGCTAAGTGCCTCTTGCTGGAAGCCACACACCTATAAGCCCATAGAGCCTCCTCTGGCTATTGCTAAGCTGTAAATAATCATTTAAATGGATTTCTGCAGATAATATGCTTACACCTTAGAATTTGTTTTCTCCATATTGCAGTGGTCAGTTTTACACTTTCACTTAGTAGCTTGGGGTATTGCTTGTTATTGTACCCTGTCGAACAATGTAATATGTATGGACCAGTAGTTGTAATTTTATTTTAAGCTGTGCTGGTCTGCTAAAAAGCTTGGTTTTGTTGTCAGTACTCATGCATGGGCATCCTGGTTTTGGTGCAGGACTGCAGGATTTGTTTATGAGAAGAATTTATTCTGCATTGTCTTCAAGGGACACTGGGGTTGATTTACTAAAGAAAAATAGGTGGTGCACTTTGTAAGTGAAGTTGCACTCATTTTCCTTAGTAATTATAAATGCAGTAAAGCTTCACTTGGTAAAGAATACCCAATCAGTTGCAAGGGAAATACAAAAAAATAAATACATTCTTGCTGTTTGCACATGATTGAATGATGGAAATCAGCAGAGCTACCACATTTATCTTCTGTCCCAAAGACTATTTTGCCATCTTACTTCACGGTGGCTGACTTTAACCACTTGCCGACCAGCCGCCGTTATACGGCGGCAGGTCAGCAGGTTCCTGCGAATCGCCGTACCTGTATGGCAGTCCGCGGAGGTGATCCTGGGGCTGCCCCTGCCCATTCGCCAGTGGGGAAGCCGATTCACGGGGCCGGCGGCTGCGATTGCCACCAGGCACCCAAGATCGCTCACCGTGAAGGGAGAATGACGGTCTGCTGTTGTAAAGACAGCAGACCGTTGTTCTCTCAGGAGTCAATGCAGAGCTCCTGTGTTCCTCCTATTTAGGAACACAGGTCTCTGTATTGATTTCACAAGCCTCCCCCCCACAGTGAAAATAATATAGTAAATAAACTGCGCTAACAAAAGAATGATAAAACCAGAAAAGCTCCTAGCAAATCAACTGACATGTGTTGTAAATAAAGTGAAAAAATTAAAAAAATTGCAGCGCTAAACCAAAATAACAAACATCATGTGACCATAAGTGAGTACATGAATACACAAATCAAATAAATGATATATAATCAAATGAAATATGAAGTGATCAAGTGTAGCCACTGAAAAAAGTTCATAAAGTGAGTCCCAGGTAGTGATGATAGGTGTGCATCCAAATACAAAGGTGATATTCAACCGTGCCAGGGGACCCCACACCAAAGATCAATAAATTGCGCTCACCGGAGAGTATGGACCCAAGATACTATATAGTATATGGGCTGGTATTGCTGTATACTTCCAAGACAAGGCTGGAACACCGGATATCAGGAAGGTAGCCACAGTATCACAACGGAAGCCGTAAATCTCTCACAGTTGTACATGGAGGAAGCCAGATAAGACCGACATAGTGTAAAACCGCTAGACTTTATTATAATATGAAAGCCAAAAAAACACTTACAAGCATCCAATGAACTTAGGCATGTAATACAGAAGTATATGACATGAATGACGTTCCTGACGCGTTTCCTCTAAGCGGACATAATCATAGCAGAAAATGAAAAATATTGCTGTTTTTTTATTCAGAATTGTCTTTTTTTTTTTTTTTATAGCGCAAAAAAAATTGCACAGGTGATCAAATACCACCAAAAGAAAGCTCTATTTGTGGGAAAATAAGGACATCAATTTTTTTTTTGGTACAACGTCGCATGACCGTACAATTGTCCGTTAAAGTAAGGCAATACAAAAAATGGCCTGGTCATTAAGGGGTGCAGAAGTGGTTAATGGGATTAATGTTGAAGCCTTGGTGGGTTTTTTTTTTTTTTTTTTTTTTTTTTGGGGGATTTGTGTTTCCCAAGATACTAACAGCTAGAAACTCTACTTCCCATAAGGTTTATCATAGGACCTGAAAGGCATGCTTCACTTGCTATGAATCTTAGGGGTTTCCATCCTAGGAGTTTCATTTTGGGATAAAGCCTCTCCTTCCTGCAGCTGAATCTGGACCAGGTTAGCACTGTTAAGGATCAGGTATGTGCCTGGTCTGTCTTGTTTCAGAGACCGTTGGTCTTATACTCACTGATTTATACCTTTGTACAGAGTGTCTCCAGTGTAACCCCCCCCCCCCCGTGACTCTGTGGGATCTATACCTGGTGGCCTTATCTTGCAACCTTCTAGTTTTGTGTAGGGACAAGGGGGTCTTGAGGCCCAGGGCTTACTTCTTCTTTCCTAAGGTATTTTTTGCCTTTAACCTCAGCCAGAAATTGTTCTCCCATCTGTCTCGCTGGCCCCGAAAGGAAACTTCCCCCCATTGTCTCAGTGTGCTTTTGGCAGTGAAAGACTGTCTCAGCCACTAGCTCTTCAGAAAGACTGATTTCTTTTGTATTCTGGAGGGACCCCATGGGTGTACACCAGCAACTGTCCACCATCTCTAGGTGACCCGTGCATCATCCAAACCTATGGTCTTAAGGTTTGGGTTCAACCCTTTCCTGTTAGGGACACTCTGCTAGGTTTGTGAGTGTTTTTTGGTCTTTTGGCTTTATGCTAATTTTCCCAGTTTGCAAGCTTTGTTTTGTTCTCCCCGTAAAATCTTTTTCTTGGAGTCTATATGTATGAACACAGGTCTCACACCTGGGTTTTCTTAAATGCTCTCTGTACTACTTTGCTCCAAAACATAGGCGTGATGGTTTTGGACAAAGTTATCCTGTACTGGGCAATGGCTTTTGTGTTGCCAGTGTCTATTTCTCCTTTGGACGTCTGTATACCCAACGGTCTTTTAATGCACTTAAGGAAAGGGATTATACATGGAGTACAATAAATCCTATTTTTTAGGAATTGTTGCTGAATGCAACCAATATAAGAGTATGGGGACCATGTTGGTTCTGCCCTGCCTCTGCATGCAATGCATACAATTTGCATTGTGGTAGGTTGGTATTTTCAGGGTTTAAAAAGGGGACGAGGAGGTGATATGTCAAATGCCCTCTGAAATTTCCATCACAAACCACTTTCCAGAGTAACGGCAAAGGTTGCCAGATGCACCAATGTACCCTTACAGTTTCTTGGTATGCCCAACATAAAATATGCAAACTATTGGTTGACTACCATTTGTTAATAAATACCCCTACTTTCAAGAACTTCAACTCAAGGTTCTTGCTGAGATTAGGAGCACTGGATTGCCATATTAAAAGTAAGCTTTTCAAATACATTTATGGTAGCTTCTGGTGCCAACTTGTTTTTGAAGGTAATAGTTTAGATAAAATAGGAATCAATAGGATTATAAATATGAACATTCATGTTCCGCCAAACAGTGGTCATTTGTCTTAATGTCTCGGCTGTCTTCACTCTAAAGTTTTCTTTGCATAGTCCATTAAGAAGGCAGGATGTACGATTATGTCATTACTACTACATTACTAATTTCATTTATTACTGATACTCATACAAGGGCCATGGGACACATAGGATTTCTGTTTCATCTTGCTTCATAGAGATGAAATGTAATAACAACATAACCTAAAATTCTTTAGAATGTCTTTTACTTGTGCTATCTGCTTGTGTATAAACTGTATTCTGTGTTCATTCAATCCTGGCTTTCTTATAACAGCCATAAAACAGGAAGCTTGTGTACAGGTAAAGAATGTCCATGAGGATTCCCTAATAGACTATGGATTGGAGCATTTAGTTTCCCATTAAACAAGGTCATAGGGCAATCAAAAATCCTGTTGAAGTGACCAATTTGATGTGCAGGGAATAATTACGCAGTGACTTATTTATAGATCTTGTTTGGCCTCAAATATTGCAAGCGAATAAGCAATTTGTTTTTTGGAACCCTACTTTGGCAGAAAAAGATGTAATTTGCCTGGTGAACCTAGTGTATGGAAAATACTTTTTTGTTTAATGAGTTAACAATCCGTGCTGGAGTAATTAAAGGCCTGAAGCCGGACTGACAGTGCCACCATGCAGTTAGGAGTTAAGTGGGCTGTGCTGGGTAGGCATTCAATAATGACTCAACAGCTATTTATATTTAGATTATGTGTTAATCCTTTTACATGGCAATACACACCTGAGCAGGATTGATATATAAAGACTTTATTCAGCTTTCTAGAAAGGTAAAAAGGTTGTGGAAAACCTACAGCTCTTTATGCTGGATACACTAATATGTGTTATGATATACATAGATTTCAGCACGCACCAAATTACGTTTGATTATCCATTTGTCTTAGTTGTGGATTTAGGGATTTATGGATTTATTTGGAGTGGTACTGTATTAGGAAATCAGTTTTATTATTTGATATACTTTTCTGATTATCAAGAAGTGTGGTTCTGGGTTGTTGACAAACTAAATCCTGTCAGTGTTTCCCTTCATAAAACTGTTACTACTCCCACTGGAAATGTAAAGGTAACTTCTGTTTAAGGACTACCATTGCAGATGTCATCCAGAAAAGCTCCATGGCTTTCAGACTTATCCCCTGGCTTCAATACCAGTCATTTAACTTAAACAAGAAGGCAGTAAAATTAGATATCAGAACTCTTACACCATGACTCAGACGATCATATAACCCTAAAAGATGAGCTGCCATTAAGGGCTGATCATCCCCAATCCATTGGCCCAGTATGATGGTTGGGCGGGGATTGTGTTCTTTAAGGCTGGGTTCACATATAAGCAAATTGTATGTGTTTTACACCACATCCAATTTGCATAACATATGAGTTTGACTGGCTTTCAATAGAGCCGGTTCACACATGTCTGGGGTGGCTGCAGTGCGAATTTGAAAAGGTTCTTGTGCGTTTTTGGGTCCGGTTCCAGTGCGAATTCAGGGAAAAATATGCACCTGAATCACACCTGACCTGGTGAACACAAACGCACAGGACACCAGACTGCAGGCCTGTGTGAACCCAGCCTTGAATGAACCCCCTATCTGTGCAGTGATGTCCATAAGTGCCTCAGCCATCCAGGATTCTCTCTCCTGATTGGCTGAGACACAGCAGCAGTTCCTTTGGCTCTTGCTGCTGTCAATCAAACTGTTAGCCAATCAGGAAAAGGGCCAAATGGCAGCTCCATGTCTGAATGCATACACGGAGCTGCAGCTCGGTTCGGGTGCCCCTATAGCAGGCTGCTTGCTGTAGGGGCACTCAAAAGGAGGGAGGGGCCAGGAGCTCCAGCCAGGGACCCAAGAAGAGGAGGATCTGGGCTGCCCTGTGCAAAAACACTGCACAGAGAAGGTAAGTATAATATGTTTCTTATTTTAATAGAAAAATAAAGCGAGACTTTTCAATCACTTTAACTTGTGTGTTTCCCCTAAGTGTCCCATTTCAAGCATTGTACAGTATATGGCACAGTGGGTTGCCAGTCAGATTCTCTTCATGCAGCATGGAAAAATAGAAGGCACTTGACTGGTCAATATTTGTAATTACACTGTGACAAATGAGTCCAGCTGTTATTTGTATTATGTGGTCAAAAGTGTCCCATAAAAATTCTGCAGTAAAAAAAGAAAAAATCTCTTGGCTATATGTATAAGCTCCCTTACAGAATAACACCAGTCGCTGTTTTTTGAACATTCTGGGTTTCTTTCAGCCGCAGACCCACTCACATTTGCAATCACTGCATTATGTCTTTAGAATAGTTTCAATTATGCCGATGACAGAACTATGCGGCTATAAATTTGATATCAGAAAGTCCAAATGTTAGATGTTCTTATTATAACTCCAAGTTGAATGTAAAACTCCTCCCTGTAGAACAGAATGAAATAGTCCTGCTGTCACAGTCTATGAGAAACCTGCATCTTCTCCGGCCTGCTGAGATCATAGCAATACTTCCATTATTAAAATGTGATGACAGGAAAGGCACTAGAAATAGCACTGCACAAAAATATATTGAAATGAATATGTTCTCATTTCAGTTACATCATAGGAGGAACACTGTCTGAGATGAGGGATAGATTTTTGAAAAATGTAGTATGGGGAACTCAGAACAGAGATGGCGGATTCACTCTGAGACAGCAGAAATTGGTCTTAATCCACGTTTGCCTTTGCTAAAAAAGTAGCCTTATTTGATACCTTGGAATCGAATGAAACCTGATGTGCTTTGTAAGCACTTTCCCATAATTCCTCGCAAATTATTTTTTTGATTTGTACCCATAAAAAATTTTTTTTCCTATATTTAATACCCTAGTATCTAAGGTTATTTTCACCCTGAATTAATGGATCAATAAAAAATAAATGTTCATCCTTGGATGATCTGCTTCATCTGCTAATCTATAAATCACATAAACTCAAAGTCAGACCTAGAAGCGATCTGATCAGCACAAAAACTGAAATAGATTGTTAAATCTTGAAGTATACTATGCTGTGGGATCAGTGAAGCTTTCTTGATGGTACCTTCATTCATTTTCCACAGTAATAATCAGAGATGTATAGTAACTAAGTAGAACTACTTCACTACTGTACTTAAGTACCGAAAGGCGGTATCTGTACTTTCCTAGCGTAGAATTTTTTTCTCCTACTTCCACTTTTACTTCACTACATTTTTTCGATGATTTCAATACTTCTACTCCAATATTTTTGTTTTGTGCTGCATAGTTACTCGTTACTATTATAAAAATTACCACTGCCAGAACAGTAGATGGCAGGTTTCATGAAGCTCAAAACGTGTATTATCAGCGCATACGGAAATAAAAGCTACTGTATGTATAAATAAAAGCTGCATTTGAAATAATAAAAAACAATATGATGTTCAAACTTTTGACTTCTTTCTTTAATAACTACATAACACAGTACTTGTACTTTTACTTTCAGTACTTGAGTAGCAAAATTTAAAAAAAAACTACTTGCAATACTTAAGTACAAAAAATGTTGAATACTTTAGTACTTCTACTCAAGTCACTTTTTGATTGAGCACTTCCACTTCTACTCAAGTCACTTTTTGATCGAGTACTTGTACTTTTACTCAAGTATGGGTTTCGAGTACTTTATGTAAAGTGGAACTTCACTCTCCCAATCAACATTGATTATTTTTAATTGTCATTCTGCTAACATTGGTAAACAGAAAGGAAAGTATATCAAATGTACTTGTTTCAAACTTTTTTTTTTTTTACATTTTAGTTACTTCCTGGTTTCTTGCCTAGGCAAACAATATACATCCCAGGAGTCTTCAGGAGGGGAGGGAGGGGTTTTCTCAGAGAAGCACACTTTCCTGCATGGATGCTTGAACTAAGGGCAGATTGATCCCAGGAAGTAAATACTACATGAATCATTTGCCGTTATTTAAGATGGCCACGCCCAGAAATGCTAGGGGGTGTTTTTCTAAGTGATTTATCAACAAAATAAAGCATAGAGACATGGATAGATGGGTGAGTTTGCTTTGAATATTAAAAAGGAATTAAAAAGTGTTTTCTGTTTGTGGTGCTCTCAGATGCAGTGAAGATCTGCTTTAAATGGGGGAGCCAAGAGGAGCAGAACCTTTTTATTGTGCTAAGGGAGCATAATCTCAAAATACTGCCGCTAGTAATGTTTCAACATTGGGTCTTAAATTGAATTTCGGTAAATTGTTTGAGCATTGAGTGGTTGTCTTGAGTAAGAGTGCCTTAAGGCTCCGTTCACATCTAGGCGTTTTGGGGCGTTTTTGGGGCGTTTTTCTGCTCTAGGATCAGCTCTCAAAACGCCCAACAAGACAAATCCTATTCATTTCAATGGCCCCTGTTCACATCTGAGCGTTTTGACGCTGTATACAAAACGCCCAACGCTCAAAAAAGTACATGAGCTTCTTTTTGGGCAGATTACAGGCGTTTTCCATTGATCTCTATTCAATCTAAAAACGCCTGCACAAAAATCGCGGTAAAAATCGCGGTAAAAAACGCCGCAAAAATCGCGGTAAAATCGCGGTAAAAAACGCGCGAAAAACGCTACGCTCAGGTGTGAATGTAGCCTAAATGTCAGTAAATAGTTTTTCTGTGTTGTACAGTATTTTCACTCTTCTGATGCCATTGCACTACCCCTCTATGTTCAGTATAAATACTAGACACACATGACTGGGCAGATTAAAAACTACCTGTAAAATAGCATAGTATCTAATTATGTGCAGTAACTGCTAGGGGTGCACCGATCCGACATTTCTTGTCCTGATACTGATATCTGCCGATACCGATCCGAACTACACACATACACAATATGCATGCGGCTGCAGTACAGAGCAAAGCTGCTGCATCATGTGTATGGCTCCTCCAATCACAGGCAGGAGTGCATCTTATATCACTCCGCCTGCAAGCCGGACCTATACAGGAAGTAGCGGCTCCCATCCCATACTACTACTGCACCAAGTAAGGGACGGCTGAGCCGGCACTCAGCAAAACCGGATCGGCCCGTGGATCGGCGGCTCCATGCAAGTAAGGGAAGGCTGAGCCGGCACTCAGCAAAACCGGATCGGCCCGTGGATTGGCGGCTCCATGCAAGTAAGGGAAGGCTGAGCCGGCACTCAGCAAAACCGGATCGGCCCGTGGATTGGCAGCTTAATGCAAGTAAGGGACGGCTGAGCCGGGACTCAGCAAAACCGGATCGGCCTGTGGATCAGTTAATTTTACCGATCCCCTGATCCAGCTATTGTGGCAGTATCGGCGCCGATATATCCGATCCTAATATAAGATCGGTGCATCTCTATTAACTGCACACAGAATGTTACACAAGTATTCCCAGCAGCTGAGAGCAATTTTCTGTTTCAGCATTTGTGTGGTGGGGATGATTTTACTGCTGACCGATGGATGGCGTTGCATTTTGTAAATGGGTAACAGTTGTCCAGAAGCCAGAATGGTGTCTGGAAGGGCATTATTTCCTGCTATATGCCCAAAACTCTGGAACTTTAGTCAGAATATTAAGTCCCGCTGGCCCATTTTGCAGGTATAGCTATGTAAAACATTAAAAAAAATGTGCCTATACTGTTTAAAATCCAGTAATACATTGTCTCACCCTGCTCTCCACATGCTCAGTTTTTCTCTATTTTTAGACACTTGCTGAGTTTGTAGAGGCCAATCTGCTGACAGCCTCAAAGCGGAATTAAACCCTCCTATCCTTTACAGCCAAAGAATCTGCTTCTGTTTGATCTGCAACTGCCATGGTGCTGCACATGTGATCAGTTATGACACCAGCCATTTGACAGTTTGGTGGAGGAAACAAGCAAAAGTGACAGTTAGCAATCCCAGCATTCTAGGAATGTAACTGTTTTGAAACTGGTAAATCGATGGGTTTAGTTCCGCTTTATGTTTTACTGCTGTTCAGGGGCTCTGGGCTTGAGCAAAATGGCAGCCTCCAGCAAGAAGAAACAGGAGCAACGCTGGAGGCAAGTTACAGCACATGCTAATTGTGTTAGCTTCATTCTTACTGTGGAATGTACAGTATGTTCCTTGCTAAAGAACAGTTGCTATGGGTAAAGTTCTGCTTTAAAGTGGTTGTAAAGTTCTTGCATTAAGGTAAAAAATGTTTAGGTGTCAGCATCCCCCCTCACCCCTCCCCCCCCTTTTACTTACCTGAGCCCTCATTCATACCAGTGCCATGCACATCTGCAGCTCTTCTCTCCCCTAACTTCCAGGTCTCGCTGGCTTTGCTGGAGCACCAGGAGCCATTGGCTCCCAGTGCTGTCAATCAAAACCAGTGATGAGGAAGCGGGGGTGGGGCGAGGCTGTCTGTGTCAATGGATGCAGCAACAGGGCTCAGGTGCAAGCACGCACAAGTGCCCCTATGGGAAGCGGCTTCCCATGGGGGGTCACCGGACAGAGGGGAGGGGCCAGGAGCGGCGACGGGGGACCTGAAAAGAGGAGGTTTGCGGCCATTTTGTGCAATTCCAAAGCAGGTAAGTAAAGACATGTTTGTTTTTTTAAATTTACCTTTACAATCACTTAAAACAGGATTTTATTGCATACAAAGAAAGGGGGAGTGTAAAAAATATATCTATTTCAATCAGAACTGGACACAAAAAATATGAGCTTGTTGGTGCAGTCTGTGGGCCAGAAAGCACTTTAAGGAACCAGTGAAGTTGTCCTTCTATTCACACAAACCAATGGTAAATGTCATTTGTAATGTTTTAAGGCATATTGGCTGCTGAGCTTTTGTAACATTCCACTGCTTTAAACCTCATGTGAGTGTTGTAGGTTCAAGCAATCAGCACTGGAGTCACATTAGCTGAGTGAGGGAGAGAAACTGAGGGAGAAGAGAAACATTGGCATACTTAGTCAGTACCAGTGGTACCAGTGTGCAAAGTTGTTTTCTTTGGAACAATAAATCACCTCTAATGTTGGGTGTCCTGTGCAGAATTGTAAAGGGCGCCTTGACTTGAGAAACACTGGTTTAATTAACCTAATACCTATCCTTATCCAACAGTGCTCCTAGTTGTGATATTATGAATGCTCACATCCCATTACCAATGAACTTGAATTTTCAGGGTAGTGACCTAAGTGGTTTTTAAAGCTGAACATTTTTTTTCTCTACAGCTGTAGTTCCAACACTTGCCTGTAATGAATTATGGCCCACAATGTTAAGGCTACTGAATTCTGTAGACATCATCATAGCCAGGCTGCTCTGTACTCTTCATGATGCTGAACTTCCAGTGCTGTGGAGCAGTGTTAATTTCGTCAACTAAAACCGACTAAAACGTTTTCGTTGACTAAATGAACCCAATTTTAGTCGACTAAAATACGACTAAAACTAAAACAATTCAGATGACTAAAATACGACTAAAACTAAAATTAATTTTAATTACTAAAACAAACTAAAGTTTGGAAATTGTTGAGAAATGCTTAAATAATGCATTACAAATTACAATTGAACTACACCCATTTGATTATAGATGACTAAAAAGAGTTTTAGTCGACTAAAATGTAAAATGTTTTAGTCGACTAAAATGTACTGGAGTTTTAGTCGACTAAATACGACTAAAACACTTGCAGAAGACTAAAATGGGACTAAAACTAAAATGCCATTTTAGTCCTAAGACTAAGACTAAAACTAAATTGAAATTTTCTGCCAAAATTAACACTGCTGTGGAGGTCTCCAGACTCTACACTAAAGGTTATATGATGGAGACACGTCCCCTTCTCCCTTCTGCTCTATTGAGAGTTCTTTCACTGACTACTGTCGTGTTACAGGCAGTAGAATCTGTGAAAGAACTTTTCTCCGTTTTCATTTTTAAAGAACAAGCTGTATTGTATTGCTTCCTGAGCTACAAACTATCTGCATAAAACTGTGAAACCTTTGCCATTCATGACTGCATTTAAAGTTTTAATAGTTTACTGCCAAAACATTAGTTTGTGTGACAGTGGGTTGCAGGGCAGCCATCAGAAATTTTGGGGCCCCTTACACAGTTTTAAGCCTGACCACCAACATTCCCCAGGACCCGCCTACCATGTCGTCATTCTCCTCCAGTCCCATTTCCTCCTTCATCCCATGTTCTCCTCCAGTCCCATCTCCTCCATCCCAGGAAAATAAAGGTGAACGGTTCTAGAAAATGCCACCCCTCCTGTCCAGGCATGAACAGCTGGAAAACAGGAAAGGGGGGGGGACCTGCAGCTGTGTGTGAGGGCTAGTGAGGGCAGGACCCCCCACATAGTGCCAGTCTGTGAAGGGAATGGCTTAGCTTACAATTGAGTAATATTGCATGGACAGGTGGCAATCCTACCCTGTTTGGGGCCCCTCGAGACGCCCGAGCCCCCTACATGTGTATGGGCTGTACCCCCCTGATGGCGGCCCTGGTGGGTTGTATATATTTATTTTGCCTATTTAAATCAGAGGTGGCAAGAAATGTTATATCATTTAACAAAACGCACAATTCACAACAGTCCTTCTCATTTAGGAATTTACAATCTCATTTCCCAAGCACAGTAGTCAGACATGCAAGCTAGGACAATGCTGGGCAGAAAAAAAATAAGACTGTTTACAGGAGGTGAAAAAAAAACTAAAGCAATCAAATGACCCATGCAACAGAACACATACTACCTTAATCCAGACACTATCCCTATTGAAGGTTGAAGCCAGGACCCCAACACCCCAAGTGCAGTATTACGGTGATACACAATGAATGTGCTGAATGCAAATAGCAGTAACTATTTATTTAATGTTTAGTAATATTGATATGTCTTTTGTGTCATTTTTTTTATTCACTGCTTTGTTGAAAGTGCATGTATTTTTTATTCAGTGTTTTAAATAACGTAGTAAGGATCTAATCAGGTATTTTTTTTTTTGTAGCAGGTTGAAATCTTCCTCTGTTGTGAACGGGAATCAGAATGGCCTCTGTTAATCTGGAGAACCAGCTGCAGAGTGCTCAGAAGAATCTGCTGTTCCTGCAGCAGGAGCATGCTAACACACTGAAAGGCTTGCACGCTGAAATCCGCCGGCTGCAGCAGCATTGCACAGGTAATGATTGATATGGTGTAGTCCATAATGATGATTTGGTGTTTAGTAAAGCTGGAAGTCACATTGTAGGCTGATATAGTGCAGTAGCTTGTAACATTTATTTCAGCTAACTGGCTCATACATATTGTAAGACATTATTTTTAAAGAGTTGCACAACAGCAGAAAATATAGTAAATGTAATTAAATGTCATTCACATAGTTGCTGGAGCAACATTAAAACCATTCCATTGGAGGAATACGTAGTGAAGATTAAAGATACAGGATCCATAGCCACCCGAAATTAGGATCCACTCAGCGCATAAAATAACATTTTAGAAAAAGAGGTGATGGGTGTGTTTTTTTTTTTTTTTTAAATAATGTACAATATCAGTTAGTGTATGTTCTGCGGGTTTGTCCAGAAAATTTCTTCTATGGAGATCTCTAATCTTTGTCCCTATCTACACTGTTACATATAAAATTGAGGCCCTTAATACATGACTAAGGATGGTTTAAGTATACAGCATATATACTTCTATTGTGTTGTCCATCCTTATTCATTGTGCAGAAGCCAGCTGGTTAACTGGATACAACACTGCTTTGACACCTGTATGTTCAGAGCTTAAAATACCAATTTGGTTAATTGTTACTTGTTTCTTACTCATAGCTTGCTGCTTTGCTTATATAGTAATTGTAATAGGTTATAAGAATTTTCTTTGCAAATAAGATATTTTAGGGAAATGTAATTTTAGCGTACAGAAAGTAAGTTACATCTCCATCTTTAACCACTTAAGCCCCGGAGGATTTTCCTGCTAAAAGACCAGGGGGTATTTTGCGATTCGGCACTGCTCGACTTTAACGGACAATTGCGCGGTCGTGCGACGCTGTACCTAAACGAATTTGACGTCCTTTTTTTCCCACAAACAGAGCTTTCTTTTGGTGGTATTTGATCACCTGTGCGATTTTTTGATCACGCGCTATAAACAAAAAAAGAGCAACAATTTTGCAAAAATAGCAATATTTTTCACATTTTTTTATATGAAATTCCCCCCAAAAAAAATGTAAAAATCAAAATTTTTTAACATTTTTGGCCAATTTGTTTTATGCTACCTATGTTTGGTAAAAAAAATCGCAAAAAGCGTATTTTGATTGGTTTGCGCAAAAGTTATCGCGTTTACTAACAAAGGGAAAGATTTTTGTCATTTTTGTTGTTTTTTTTTTTTAACGCGTAATGGCGGCGATCTGCGATTTTTTTTGCGGTACTGTGACATTGCGGCGGACAGATCGGACCCTTGACTCACATTTTTGACACTTTTGGGGTTACCAGTGACATTTCTACAGTAATCAGTGCCATACATATGCACTGTTACTGTAAAAATACACTGGCAGTGAAGGGGTTAACTTTATTTGGGAGGGAGGGGCTGTGTGTGTCCCTAGGGGCGTGATTCTTACTGTGATTGGCTGTGGCTCTAGCTGTAAGGACACTGATCAACGGATCTACATACTAGATCCGTGTAATCAGTGTCTTTACAGCGAGGAGAATGACAGGCAGCTTGTTTACACAAGCTGCCTGACATTCTCCCTCTTCCCCCGACGATCGCCGAGTGGCCGGCGGACATCGGGTCCGCTGGTCACACGCGCGGGGGGGTGCGTGACCGCGCGGGAGCGGGAGCGCGCCTCCGCGGGCGCGCGCTCGCTCCCCAGACCCTCCCAGGCTAGTGACGTTAATTAACGTCACTCTGCCTGGTAGGGGCTGACCGCCGCAGTAAATCTACTTGCGGCGGTCGGCAAGCAGTTAAAGCTTCTCATTTATCCAGGTCATTGTATAGCTAGTAATTAGTCACATCCAACAGGACTTGTTCTGTAACATTGAAGATATTTCCTAGCTTTTCCAAGCCTTTTCTTCAGGTCTAATGAGTGTCAAGAACATACCCCAGCAATTGTAACCACAGAAGAAGCACCGTGGGATATGTCAATGCAGATGTTGATTGTCCAACAACAGCATGGAAGATGTGAAGGTTGTAAACCACCCTGTTCTAGTTATGTAAACCAGTCATTGGTGCCAGGAAGCCTGCATAGGGATAAGTTTTAACATTCAGCTACATGATTCAGGGTGCCTCTGAGGCATCCTGTTATAGGCACCCTATCAATGCAGGGAACTTGGTCGTCGGGCGAAGCTCATCTCCTGATCAGTATTCTGGTATGGCAGGTGACTTGGCTTTCTCTACAGCTTTGGACCATTCTGCTGGGGGATCACCTGGTCTGTATTCAGTTGGACAACACCAAGGCGGTGGCCACATCAATCATCACGGTGGAACCAGAAGTCTCACCGCAGTAATAGAGATAGATCAGTTCCTGTCCTGGGCAGAACTTAACATCTAGGCCTTGTAAGCTGTGTATGTACATAATGGGAGTAGACAAAAATGGCATACAGTCAGCTTCAGCCTCTGCCTAGACCCGGGGTAGTTGCCCTGCACCCAAAGATGTTCTAGGACCTATGTCGCAGGTGGAGAGTTGCTGAATATGGACTTCCTGGCTTCCGGGTTCAATAACAAACTGGACAGGTTTGTCCAGGTAGAGGGAGCCCTTAGCAGAAGCAGTGGATGCTCTGGTGGCTCCATGGGGTGAGTACATAAATACATAGTTAGTGAGGTTGGAAAAATACACCAGTCCATCCAGTTCAACCTATGATGACTGTTTTTATAAGTGTTTATGTCAATAGTACATTGTATACCCCTGTATGTTGTGGTCGTTAAGGTGCCCATCTAATAGTTTTTTTAAACTATCGATGCTCCCCGCTGACACCACTGCTTGTGGAAGAGAATTCCATGTCCTTACCACTCTGATCGTATAGAACCCTTTACGCAATTTAAGGTTAAACCGCTTTTCTTCTCGTTTTAGCGAATGGCCGCAAGTCCTTTTATATTCCCTTTTGCTGAATAGTTTGTTCCCTATGCTAGGGTCGCCAGTACAGTATTTGTACATTGATTTCATATCCCCTCTCAAGCGTCTCTTCACCAAAGAGAGTAAGTTCAATGCTTGTAGACTTCTCCAGATGACGTCAGTGTGACGAAAACGCGTCGAGAACGTGACCACATCACTTCCGTCTGAACGATCCCGAGGCTAGGAACGCATATCCGGCGGTTGGGACGCACGCTGATCCCAGGCGAGCACCGCGAACGAGGTAGTTGCGGACCCTATGCCATACGGATGCGCTGCATGTTGATTTTATGTGAGTACATGTCTTTTTTGGAATCTAAATAAAAGTTTTAAAGGCAATCCTGCACTATCGGAGGCTTCTGTTTTTCCCCTTTTTCATATACCCGGGAATTGTACTGGAGCTCTCTCCCTGATGCTTTAACCCCTATGTGTACCGGAGCAAGGAGTGGATACGAGTGGTAATAGGAAGGATAGGACGGAACCAGATTGCCGGTGTATGGGAGCGATCCCTGTTATCGACCCGCCATTTACCCCTGTAGGGGTACGGACATCCGGTAAGCACAGGACCCCAGGAGAGGGGGAGCACCCTATCTTCCGACCACTCACTGCACTCCCGGCTTCATAGGAAAAAAAGAGCACCTTACTCCATCCTTATATGGACTATAGAACTTTATGATTTCTGTACCAGCTCTGATTGCACTATTTTTGGACAATTTTAAAATACACAGAACCTGCTTTTTGAGCCTTTGAATTTATATGGTTCTCACTTTCACAATTTATATAGTTATTTGCACGGCTGCACTTATTTATTTACTAGTGTTTATATTGTCACCAGTGTGGGATGCACATAGTTCACCCACTTATTTATTTTCATTGCTTATGAGTATGCAGTTGCACTTTATTGAATAGATGGTTATGACTATTCGGAATGCACCTTATTTAGTTTGATTAGTGCACTATATTTTTTAGCACCTTTGCACACTAACTCTCTATATCACCATAATTTATTAATACTATCTTTATATGCTTTTATATTTTTATACCTACATTTACATATATTTGCATATTTATGTTGAGTCTCAATCAGCAGTTTAGGTATTGAACACATTTATTTATTTATTGATTTGGTATCAGCACATAGTGTTAACTTTACACACATATTACACACCCATTGTGTTTTTATATCCTATTACTTATATAGTTCTCATTCCCACATACATTCTATGTGCATTTGCAAGTGTTGAACTTGGTCTTGAACTATAGGAGCCTAACCCAGATTTCCCATTAACCTACTTTTATTAGCTTTGTCGTCTTTCTCTGGACTCTCTCCAGTTCCAGCACATCCTTCCTGAGGACTGGTGCCCAGAACTGGACTGCATACTCGAGATGCGGCCCGGACCGGAGTCTTGTAGAGTGGGAGAATTAGCGTTTTATCTCTGGAGTGATTCCCCTTTTTAATACATACCAGTATTCTGTTGGCTTTGCTTGCAGCAGCTTGACATTGCATGCCATTTGTGAGCTTGTCATCTACTAGGACCCCCATGTCCTTTTCCATCTTAGATTCCCCGAAAGGCTCTCCCCCTAGTGAGTAACTTGCGTTCGTATTTCTGGCACCCAAATGCATTACCTTACATTTTTCAACATTAACCACTTTACCACTAGAGGATTTTGCTGTCTTACGTCTGGGCCACTTTTTGCGATTCGGCGCGGTGCGACTTTAACTGGCAATTACGCGGTCGTGCGATGCCATACCCAAACAAAATTTACGTCCTTTTTTTTACCACAAACAGAGCTTTCTTTTTGCGCTATAAACAAAAAAAATAGCGTAAATTTTGAAAAAACAACAATATTTTTCACATTTTTTTTATATGAAATTCCCCCCCCCCCCCCCCCAAAAAAATGTAAAAATCAAAATTTTTTTACATTTTTGGCCAATTTGTTTTCTGCTACCTATGTATGGTAAAAAAATTCACAATAAGCGTGTTTTGATTGGTTTGCACAAAAGTTATTGCGTTTACTAACAAAGGGAAAGATTTCTGTCATTTTGGTGTTTTTTTTTTTAACGCGTAATGGCGGCGATCTGCAATTTTTTTTTTTGCGGGACTGCGACATTGCGGCGGACAGATCGGACCCTTGACTGACATTTTTGACACTTTTGGGGGTACCAGTGACATTACTGCAGTAATCAGTGCTATATATATGCACTGTTACTGTAAAAATGACACTGGCAGGGAAGGGGTTAATTTTATTGGAGAGGGAGGGGTTAATGTATGCCTGGTGCTTACGAACGTGTGTGGGGGGAGGTGACTGTGTGACACAGGGACAGATCCAGGGTTCAGCTATGCTGAACCCTGCAATCTGACCCTGCCTGTCACTTGGGAGATCTCCACACTAGATCCCCGACGATCGGGGAAGAGCGGCGGCGATCGCCGCTGCTCCTCCCCTGGCCCGACTCCCGCTGTGACTGAATACAGCGGGAGCGAGCCTCCGGCGGCGCGCGCGCCGCTGAGAAAGGGGAGTGTCTGACCACGTAGTACTAAGTCGTCAGACGATAACGAGCCACTTTGCCGCAGTAGTACTACGGTACTCAGACGGCAAGTGGTTAAACCTCATTTGCCATGTTGATACCCACCCCATTATTTTTTCAGGTCTTGTAAGGTTACCATATCCTGCGTAGAAGTTATTGCCCTGCTTAATTTAGTATCGTCTGCAAATACAGAGTGTGAGTATGCAAATACAGAGACTGAGCTATTTATCCCATCCTCTAGGTCGTTTATAAATAAATTAAATAGGATTGGTCCCAGGACAAATCTTTGGGGGACCCTACTTTCCACACCAGACCATTCCGAGTACTCCCCATTTATCACCACCCTTTGGACTGGCCCCAAAAGCCAGCTTTTAATCCATGTACTCACTCTTTGGTCCATCCCAACGTGCTTTACTTTGCACAGTAAACATTTGTGGGGAACTGTATCAAATGCCTTTTCAAAATCCAGATATACCACATCCACAAGCCTTATTTTATCTAGATGGCAGCTCATTTCTTCATAGAAGGTTAATAGATTGGTCTGGTAAGAGGGATTTTTCATGAATCCATGCTGATTACTACTAATGATACCGTTTTCATTACTAAAGTCTTGTATATAGTCCCTTATCACCCCCCCCCCCCCCCAATATCTTACAGACTATCGATGTTTGGCTAACCGGCCTGTAGTTCCCAGGGATATATCTCGGCCCTTTTTTAATTATTAAAAACAAAAAGCAGAGCGCCTCTAAGTGTTATCAGTTTAATTAAAAGGGTAATGCAGGTATAGGAAAACTGCTCACATTTAAAACAGTATAAAATAGCTCATCTGTTAGGTGGTCTGCAGGAACACAGGGGTCCACGGCTGGATGTTTGTTGCTCCAAGAGGTGGTGCAGGGGATGGTGAAGGAGGGAGATGTCTGGAGAGCCAAGAGACCAGATAGTAGGAAGGCCAGCAGCTTCAGGAAGGTGTTCTGTTCCTCAGGGAGACACCTGGTGAGCCGAGAGACCGTTAGGTAGGATGGCTTTCGGCTTCAGAAGGGCGCCCTGCTCCTCAGTACATCCAGCGCCAACAGATAGGGGAGCCCAGCGTGACAGATCCAGCAGCCAATCGCACAACGCGTTTCCGAGCGTGCGCAGTAGCCTCACAGGGCGTGCACGCTCCTTTCTCAAGTGCAGTGGCATGACACAGAAGAGCTGAACAAGTTTATAGGAAGCCAGCACTCAAGCTGAGTGGATACAGATGGACTTAAAGTGGCCATTATAAATGGGCTGGACAGTGGGACCACAATACTTAAAGCGGCAATAAGGAAATAAACACAAGAAAGAAAAAAAATCGCATACAAATAAAATCGCATAAAAAAAAAATATATAGAAAATGGTTATTTAACAAGGTAAAAAGACATACATCGGCTCTAATCATAATATGGTGTTAATATCTAGCTCTTCGTTTAAACCCTTGGGTGAAAGTGAATCAAGGGTATAGATCCAAAATGTCTCTCGTTAGCATACACCATATTAAGAGCTAGATGTTAACACCATATTATGATTAGAGCCAATGTATGTCTTTTTACCTTGTTAAATAACCATTTTCTATAATTTTTTTTTTTAATGCGATTTTATTTGTATGCGATTTTTTTCTTTCTTTCTTGTGTTTATTTCCTTATTGCCGCTTTAAGTATTGTGGTCCCACTGTCCAGCCCATTTATAATGGCCACTTTAAGTCCATCTGTATCCACCCAGCTTGAGTGCTGGCTTCCTATAAACTTGTTCAGCTCTTCTGTGTCATGCCACTGCACTTGAGAAAGGAGCGCGCACGCCCTGTGAGGCTACTGCGCACGCTCGGAAACGCGTTGTGCGATTGGCTGCTGGATCTGTCACGCTGGGCTCCCCTATCTGTTGGCGCTGGATGTACTGAGGAGCAGGGTGCCCTTCTGAAGCCGACAGCCATCCTACCTAACGGTCTCTCGGCTCACCAGGTGTCTCCCTGAGGAACAGGACACCTTCCTGAAGCTGCTGGCCATCCTACTATCTGGTCTCTTGGCTCTCCAGACATCTCCCTCCTTCACCATCCCCTGCACCACCTCTTGGAGCAACAAACATCCAGCCGTGGACCCCTGTGTTCCTGCAGACCACCTAACAGATGAGCTATTTTATACTGTTTTAAATGTGAGCAGTTTTCCTATACCTGCATTACCCTTTTAATTAAACTGATAACACTTAGAGGCGCTCTGCTTTTTGTTTTTATTTTCACTTTCAGAGCTGACTTCTCTCTGCAGCTGAGCTGGCCCTGAGTGTAATCTATTTCAGCCATCATCTACACCAGACTAATGACTATACATGAACTACATACCCCTTGATGCTATATAGGTATGTGTGATGCGCCAACTCTTATCCTGCTTTTTTAATTATTGGTACCACGTTGGCTTTTTTCCAATCAGTTGGTACTATTCCCATCAGAAGACTATCCATAAACATTAGAAACAATGGTCTGGCTATCACTTGGCTGAGTTCTATAAGGACCCTCAGGTGTAAGCCATCTGGTCGCGGTGACTTATTTATGTTAAGTTTTTAAAGTCTAGTTCTGAGTCTGTCTTCCCATGAGGGTGTTTCCTGTGACGTGTTATTAACTTTAACATTACACTCTAGGTTACTGTATCCCCCCCCCAATTCTTTAGTGAAGACTGAGGAAAATAATTTATTTAGCACCTTCGCCTTCTCTCTGTCCTTATTAGCCAGGTTCCCTTATTCATCCTTTATGGGACCAATGTGTTCTGGCCTCACTTTCCTACTATTTATATACTAAAAGTATTGCTTTGGGGTTTTTTTACTCTCTTCTGCTATGCGCCTTTCGTGTTCTATTTTAGCCGCCTGATTACACTTTTACATTTCTTTCTTTCTTCATTTAAAGGTATTCCCTGTTGGAATGCACTGGTCAATACCTTTATTTAGTATGTTCTTAAAGCACTCCCATTTTTCCTCCGGTTTCTTTGTTCCTAGGATTTTATCCCATTTTATATCGTCTAACAAAGAGCGTAGTTTAGGGGGGGGGCGGAGCCGGCAGCCGATGGAGACGGCTGCATTTTGAGAAGCTCTGGTTTTCACCTCTGTACAGCGGCATTTCACAGCGACCTTCAGCAGCCCGATCTGCAAAGAGCGTAGTTTAGGGAACTTGGCTCTTTTGAAATTCAGTGTCCTTGTATTACCCTTGTGTTTCCTATTTCTATGATTTATACTAAAATTAATTGACCTATGGTCACTGTTTCCTAAGTTGCCCCACGTTTCTACATCCGTGATCAGGTCTGTACTGTTAGTAATCAGTAGGTCTTGTAATGCATTGTTTCTTGTCGGTGCGTTTACCATCTGACCCATGAAATTGTCCTGTGGACAAGAAAAAAAATTACATTTTTGTACTCGCCATAAAATTATTTTTCTTGAAGCCCATTGAGGAACACAGGTCCCACTTGTCTTTGTTCATGACCATGCTTTGCTACAAACCCAAGTATTGCTGGGAGAGGAAGGGGGTTTTCTGGGCTGGCCCACTTTTCTTTTCTTTTTTTGGAGTTAAAGACCATGAGCAATATGCAGACTACGTTCAGGTGATTGGACACTGACAAAAAATTTGCTAGAGCTGCCCCTAGTGTGAATTTATATAACCCTGTCCACTCTAATATTGCAAATTTTGCTATTGTCCTAAGGTGATGGACATCTTCTCCTCCAGCGAAGTTTTGTTTTCTTTTTTTTTGTTTTTTTTTTTTAATCAGATAATTTTTATTAAAACTTTTTTACATCACAACAAAAATAAGAAAAACATACAAAAAAAGAGCAAAACAAGCTCTGCCTTGTTTATATTAGTAGACTGGCGTTCTGCTTCTGTTCCAAACGATCAGCGGGTGCTGGCAGACATGGAGTCCGTCGGTCCTGCTGTGTCCAATCACAGTGGGAGCCAGTCGGCGGCGGCGAGTGTGTGCGCCCCAGACCCGGAAGTGCAGGAGAGCCACCTTGCTGCTGTATTATGTACAGTATACAGTCGGCAAGTGGTTAAGTCAAGAAAGACTTTTCCCTTACACGCAAAGATTGATTATGCACTTTATGAGAACTGGCCTAATCCTGAAAGGATATTCACTCTTCTGAAACTTTTTGCTGAAATTTAATCTATGGAAAATGATGAAGAAATGGGCTATTCCAGTAGTGGATACTGCCATTTTCAGTTATTAATAGACTTCTTACAGTTCTGTTTGAACATTTCCCTCTTAATAATTTAGTTGATGGGTGGTTGTAAGACCCCTTAAAGGCCTTGTTTGACCTTGCAGGTCCAGCCCTGCAGCCAGCAATTGATGCCATGTCTATTTGGCAGACTGTTGCTAACCAGACAAGAAAAATGAACAGACCATGGAGCTCTTTGATGACCTTGCTTTCTTAGAACAATTTATGCGATCTGGGTAAGTGAAAAACAAAACCACAAAGTTGAGAAGTATTATGGTAAGTAGGCCTAGAAAAAGATCTGTATTTTACAATTCATACATTGTCATACTGTTTTAGAATGTAATGTTTTAGTAAAAATGGATCTATGTGAATACTCCCGTGAAAAATAATAAAAGAAACCTACGTGTTCTGATAAGCCACTGTGTTCCCGCAGCCTTCTCAATCTCTATAAAATAAAAGTGTGGCACTGCTTAGTGCCTAAAAATCCCTCTACTAGTTACCTTAAAATCCACTGCATAAAAAAGTGACAAAGTGCAAAAATAAAAATAAATAACTGAGCTGGAAGTTATATGCAGTAATCATTCACAGCAATGTTATAACATAATCATACAAAGTTTGTATACATAAAGTTTCCTTCTACCTTGATCTCCCCCGATCCAGGGTGCAGAGAGGAAGAAATTCTGGATATCCTGTTTTATTACCCCAAGATTAGAGGAAAGCTGTGTTTGACTTATTGTATAGATAGGAGAACATTTGGAGGTGAGCGTTTAGTGCATTTGGTAGGGAACGGCAAATGGTGGATTGTGGAGTGTACTCAAGGTGAAGCACTGAATTTTGGACTGTAACTTTAGTAGTGGACTATATGTCATATCACAGTGATCAGGGAAGAAGTAAACTTTATGTATATGGACATTGTATGATTATGTTAAAAAAATTGTTGTAAATGATTACTACATATAACTTACAGAACGCATTATTTATTTCTATTTTCGTACTGTCACTTTTTTTATGCAGTGGAATTTAGGGAACCAGTAGAGGAATTATGAAGCTCTAAGCAGTGCCACACTTTTAATGTATAGAGAATGTTTTAACCAAAATATGAAGGATGAATTATATTTTATGCTCTTTCAATTTTTTCACAGATCTGACATATGAACTGACAGTGAAGAGTTCTGACCAGACAGGTATGACGTTTTTATTGTGAGAATTACGGTATTTAATTCTGCAAAATTTAGTGTCTTCAGATGTTTTATTTGAAATGATTTGCTGTGCTCTTGTATAAAAACATGCACTGTGTACACATAATGTTAATTATTTAAACACTGTAAAAAGAAAGGATCATTTTTCCTCCAATCCAAAATGCACTGAGAAAACATAAGCATGGTAGAAAAAGTCCAGTCTATGAGATGGTGGTGATAAAGGAAGACAAGAGCTTGTGCCAACTTGGCATTTAGAAGCAGCAAACACTGCTTTCTTTGTAATGATTCCTCTTCTTAGGGCATCTCGTGCTTTCCTTCGTGACTTTTATTTTAAGGATTTGCTAAGACAGTGCTGCAACTTGTTTTAATAGTTCTACGATAAAATAGTATCAATGTTTGCCTAGTTCATTATAGAGTTATAAATCTATTAGGTTATATTTAAGACTTCAAAAATGTATGGAATACTTTTGCGTGTGTATAAACTGGCTGTCTCTTTTTAAGTGTCACTTGGCATGGATCACCAGCCATTCACTGCATGTGTGCCTTATTTCCAAAAACTCCCTGTGAATTTCAAGAGAGGCATTTACAGGACAGTTATAGATTTTGCATGAAAACTTGTTGCAGGTTGTATTGATAAATTCTTAGCTGACACATCAATACAAAGCTAGACCGGGGAAAAACAACTGACCCTTCATATTGATTTTCTGGCCATTACTGTCCTTGAGCACGCACACCAGGCTTTTATGTGATGCCACTTCCAAAACACAGCACTGCTTGCAGCCTGAAATCTGAGCTTGTGAAGGAATATAGTATGGCAATTTCATAAATATTTTATTTTCTGCTTTATGTGGACTAAGCCATTCTCTGAAATTGTCCAATAAATATCCAAAAGTGTGTGTGCATGTATGTATACAGTATCTCACAAAAGTGAGTACACCCCTCACGTTTTTGTAATTATTATATTATATGTTTTCATATGACAACACTGAAGAAATGACACTTTGCTACAATGTAAAGTAGTGAGTGTACAGCTTGTATAACAGTGTAAATTTGCTGTCCCCTCAAAATAACTCAATACACAGCCATGAATGTCTAACCGCTGGCAACAAAAGTGAGTACACCCCTAAGTGAAAATGTCCAAATTGGGCCAAAAAAAGTTAAAATTTTGTGTGCCCACCATTATTTTCCAGCACTGTCTTAACCCACTTGGGCATGGAGTTCACCAGAGCTTCACAGGTTGCCACTGGAGTCCTCTTCCACTCCTCCATAATAACATCACGTAGCTGGGGGATGTTAGAGACCTTGTGCTCCTCCACCTTCTGTTTTGAGGATGCCCCACAGATACTCAATAGGGTTTAGGTCTGGAGACATGCTTGGCCAGTCCATCACCTTTACCCTCAGCTTCTTTAGCAAGGCAGTGGTCGCCTTTGAGGTGTGTTTGGGGCCGTTATCATGTTTCGAATACTGCCCTGCGGCCCAGTTTCAGAAGGGAGGGGATCATGCTCTGCTTCAGTATGTCACAGTACATATTGGCATTCATAGTTCCCTCAATAAACTGTAGCTCCCCAGTGTCGGCAGCCCCAGACCATGACACTACCACCACCATGCTTGACTGTAGGCAAGACACACTTGTCTTTGTACTCCTCACCTGGTTGCCGCCACGCTTGACACCATCTGAACCAAATACATTTATTTTGGTCTCATCAGACCACAGGACATGGTTGCAGTAATCCATGTCCTTAGTCTGCTTGTCTTCAACAAACTGTTTGTGGGCTTTCTTGTGCATCGTCTTTAGAAGAGGCTTCTTTCTGGAACGACAGCCATGCAGACCAATTTGATGCAGTGTGCGGCGGCGTATGGTCTGAGCCCTGACAGGCTTACCCTCCATCCCCCTCACCCCCCCACCGCTTCAACCTCTGCAGCAATGCTGGCAGCACTCATTTGTCTATTTCCCAAAGGCAACCTCTGGATATGACGCTGAGCACATGCACTCAACCTCTTTGGTCGACCATAGTGAGGCCTGTTCCGAGTCAAACCTATCCTGTTAAACCGATGTATGGTCTTGTCCACCGTGCTGCAGCTCAGTTTCAGGATCTTGGCAATCTTCTTATAGCCTAGACCATCTTTATGTAGCGCAACATTTTTATTTTTTTTTTCAGATCCTCAGAAAGTTCTTTGCCATGAGGTGCCATGTTGAACTTCCAGTGACCACTATGAGAGAGTGAAAGCGATAACACCACATTTAACACACCTGCTCACCATTCACACTTGAGACTTTGTAACACTAATAAATCACATGACACTGGGGAGGGAAAATGGTTAATTGGGCCCAATTTGGGCTTGCTCACTTAGGTGTCTACTCACTTTTGTTGCCAGTGGTTTAGACATTAATAGCTATGTGTTGAGTTATTTTGAGGGGACAGCAAATGTACACTGTTATACAAACTGTACACTCACTACTTTACAATGTAGCAAAGTGACATTTCTTCAGTGTTGTCACATGAAAATATATAATAAAATATTTGCAAAAATGTTAGGGGTGTACTTGTTTTTTTGAGATACTGTATATGCTACATGTTTACTCTAGGAAAAAGGTATATATGGTAAATCTAGTCAGTATATATTTTAAGGTACCCATTGGCATCAATAATTTTCAAACAATCTGGTAGACCTGCAAACATCCCCATAGGTCAACAAAAGTTAGATTTTATTTCCATCATTTACACTTTCAAAATAACAGAAAACAAAAAAATGGCGTCTGCAAAAGTTTGGGCACCCTGCAGAGTTAATATCGTGTCCTGCCCCCTTTGGCAAGTATCACAGCTTGTAAACGCTTTTTGCAGCCAGCCAAGAGTCTTTCAATTCTTGTTTGAGGTATCTTTGCCCATTCTTCCTTACAAAAGTCTTCCAGTTCTTTGAGATTTCTGGGCTGTCTGTCACCCACTGCTCTTTTAAGGTCTATCCATAGATTTTTAATTATGTTGAGGTCAGGAGATTGTGAAGGCCATGGCAAAACTTTCAGCTTACGCCTCTTGATGTAATCCCCCGTGGATTTCGAGGTGTGATTAGGATCAATATACATTTGGAGAAGCCATCCTCTCTTTAACTTCAGCTTTTTTCACAGATGGCATCAAGTTACCAGTTGCTGAAATTTAATTGAATCCATTTTTCCTTCTACTCGTGAGATGTTCCCTGTGCCACTGGCTGCAATACAACCCCAAAGCATGATTGATCCACCCCCATCCTTAACAGTTGGACAGAGGTTCTTTTCATTAAATTCTGTGCCCCTTCTTCTCCAAACGTACCTTTGCTCATGCCGGCCAAAACGTTCAATTTTAACCTCATCGGTCCACAGAACTTTTTTCCAAAATGCATCAAGCTTGTCTATATGTTAATTTGCAAAGTTCAAAATTGATTTTTGTAGTGAGGACGTAGAAGAGGTTTTCTTCTGATGACTCTTCCATGAAGACCATATTTCTACAAGTATCTCTTTATAGTGGAATAGTGTACCACAATTCCAGTGTCTGCCAGATCTTTCTGGAGGGATCGTGCAGTCAAACGTGCGTTTTGAATTGTTTTTCTCACAATCCTGCGAGCTGTTCTGTCTGATATTTTTCTTGGTCTTCCAGATCTTGCTTTAACTTCCACTGTTCCTGATGACTGCCATTTCTTAACAGAAATGACTGCCATTTCTTATTCCGTACAGAGGATATTGACATCTGAAATGCTTTGCTATCTTCTTATAGCCTTCTCCAGCTTTGTGAACGTCAACTATTTTCAGTTTCAGTTTTCTATGAACTGCTTAGAAGATCCCATGGTGCTGATTGTTGGGGCAAGGTCAGATGAGTCTGGGCATTTAAAACCTTTGAGATTGACATCACCTGGTCTTCCCAGACGATGATTGAGAACAATCCATGACACTGGCAGGTCTCAGCCTTGCAAAGGGGGGGCAGTGCATGTTCTAAATTCTGCAGGGTGCCCAAACTTTTGCAGATGCCATTTTTTTGTTTTCTGTAATTTTGAAAGTGTCAATGATGGAAATAAAATCTAACTTTTGTTGACATATTATAAGAATGTCTAATATGTAATTTGATGCCTTTTGGAGATTTTTCCATCTTTCCTTGGCTTCTTTATGTACATTAAAACAAATTTTTACCTGGGGTGCCCAAACTTTCGATCACCACTGTATATACACAGCTCAAAAAAAAAAATACACTTTTAATCAGAGTATAGAATCAAGTCAAGTAAACTCCTGGGATATTGATCTGGTCAGTTAAGTAGCAGAGGGGGTTGTTGGTTTCAGCTGATTTGGTGTTAATGACATTAACAGGTGCATTAGATGGGCAACAATGAGACAACTTCCAAAACAGGAATGGTTTTTAAGGTGGAGGCCACTGAAATTGTTTTCCCGTAGTCATCTTTTCTGACTGTTTTTCACTAGTTTTGCATTTGGCTAGGGTCAGGGTCACTACTGGTAGCACGAGGAGATACCTTTACCTTTATAGAGGTTGCACAGGCAGTCCAACTCCAGGATGGCAGATCAATATGTGCCATTGCCAGAAGGCTTGCTGTGTCACCCAGCACAGTCTTAAGAGCATGGAGGAGATTCCAGAAAACAGGCAGTTGCTCAAGGAGAGCTGGACAGGGCCGTAGAAGGTCCTTAACCCATCAGTAGTACCGGTATCTGCTTGTTTTTGCAAGGAAGAACAAGATGAGCACTGCCAGAGCCCTACAAAATGACCTCCCGCAGGCCACTATTGTGAAATGTCTCTGACTAAACAATCAGAAACAGATTTCATGACTTCAGACTTCATGAGGGCCTGATGTCTTCTAGTGGGCCCTGTGCTCACTGCCTGGCACCGTAGAGCTCAATTAGCATTTGCCATTGAACACCAGAATTGGTAGGTCCGCCACTGATGCGCAGTGCTTTTCGCAGATGAGAGCAGGTTCACCCTGAGCACATTTGACAGACGTGAAATGGTCTGGAGAAGCCATGGAGAACATTATGCTGCTTGTAACATCATTCAGCATGACCAGTTTGGTGGTGGGTCAGTGATGGTCTGGAAAAGCATTTCCATGGAAGTATGCACAGACCTCTACCCTGACTGCCATTATGTATCGGGAGAAAATCCTTGGACCCATTGTCAGACTCTACGCTGGTGCAGTGGGTCCTGGGTTCCTCCTGGTGCATGACAATGTCCGGCCTCATATGGCAAGAGTATGCAGCCAGTTCCTGGAGGATGAATTGATACCATTGAATGGCCCCCACACTTGCCTGACCTAAATACAATAGAACACCTTTGGGACATTACTTTTAAGTTCATCCGATACCACCAGATTGCACCTCAGTCTGTTTAGGAGCTCAGTGATGCCCTGGTCCAGATCTGGGAGGAAATACCCCAGGACGTTGTCAGGCATGCATACTGTGTTCTCCCAAAAATAAGACCTATCTCTGTTTTCTAGGGTGGCTGCAATATAAGCCCTACCCCGAAAATGAGCCCTAGTTAAAGTCCTTGTAAAATCATGTACTCCATGCTGCAAACTGATTTTCTCTTTTGTTCATTGACAGATGCAGCTTCATATCTTCTTAGCCATCGGGTTATGCTCCTCCCATCAGGAATAGGACACTAGGCAGGAAAAAGCTTTCACCACGCTTATGGGGCTGTCCCTGCAGGCATAACCCCACACACTCTGCTACAGCCCTTAGTTTTGTTCCTGCCTAGTTCAGGAGTAGGACCTAGTTCCCTGCTGGGACTTTGGTCTTAGCTGTTATTTTTTGGGAACCTGTTTTTCTTTTGTACTTATTCTTTAAGTATAGTTCCTGGAGAAATACAAGCAACAGCTGGCTGGGTTTCAGACAGGATATTCTAGATCCTTAGGGTCTCCCAGCCTGGCCAGCGAGCGTGCGCAGGTTAGAGTCCAGCACTAGGCCTCGCCACGACAGAGCCCTGATGGCTGGGGACGAGCTGGCGAGTGGACCGTCTCCCTAGGATGCGAAGGACCTGGAACGCCCTGAGTCGCAGCTTACCCCTTGGCTGGTAGCGCCCCAATCTCGGGTGGGAGGTAGTCTGCTCAGAGTGGCGCCCACCTAATCCGTGGTATGGTGAGTAAGAGTCCCCCCATTTCTCTGGCGGTCTCAGAGTGGACATGGGCCTCCTCCTTGGAATAGTCGGACCCTCAGGTATCCCTCAGTTCCCCTGGCCTCTCGGACATAACAGGCCCCCCTTCAGCTGTTCCACCCTCCCCCCCCCCCACTACAGGTTCCTACCTTTTGAGGGGTGGATATATTGTGGTCGCTGAGGCAGTTCTGCGGGGGGAGGGCGGTTTTTCTGGTGGGGTCCCCTCTTGGGGACTATCCGATGCTTTTGTCAGTGACCCCCCTAGCGGTCTTGGAGACCACATGGCTCGCCGTGGGGGCTGCCATTTTACATAGTATGTCAGGTTGAAAAAAGACACAAGTCCATCCGGTTCAACCAAAAAAAAAAAAAAACAGTATTGAAAAAATTCCTTCCTGATCCCCCGAGAGGCAATCGGATATTCCCTGGATCAACTTTGCCTAAAAAAATTTTTTAGTACCCATCTATATTATGTAGACCTAGGAAAGAATCCAGGCCTTTTTTTAAAGCAATCTAGTGAGCTAGCCAGAACCACCTCTGGAGGGAGTCTATTCCACATTTTCACAGCTCTTACGGTGAAAATGCTGTAGATTTGCCCTACATTAATGTCAGAATTCCTCATTGTAATGTATGGGCAGCCATTTTCTAAATCTTCCCCATAGGAATGCATGGGGCGGCCATTTTCTTATGGTCCACGTTGCTGGACAGCATAGGCAAGGCTTCAGACACTCTAGGCATGACCCAGATGCTTTCACTTCCTGTGTCAGATCATTTCTCTCTGCTGTACAGATTGTTCCTGCAAGTCTCCTGATCGGTTTGGTAAAGGTATCTCCTGTGGGTTTCCTCACACACACTGATAGCAGACTGTGTTAGGCTGGGACTTGCAGTACCGCGTTTTTGCGACTTTTTTAAAGTGACACTGCATCTTTTTAAATTTAATGAACGTGGAGTCCAAGGACAAAATTTCACCTAGAGACCCTCTCAGTGCGACTACGGAACCTTCTGGGCCGCAGCCCCTGTCAGCTCTTACAGCAGTTTTGGAAAGCCTAGTGTCAAAAGTGGATTTAGCGTTAAAAAGTAACACTAGCCGTAAGCGCCTTTTGCCTTCGCCTCCCTCTGTTGTATCTTAGGATTCAGAGGCTGATGTGGCCGCCACAGACGCATCCCACCCTGTTGGCTCTGTGTCATCGCATTCTGATGGCAAAGAGGACCTGTCCTCGTCAGACGATGTGCGGGAAAGTGCTTTGGTGGAAGCACTTATAGTTTCAGTGCGAAAAACTCTAAAAATGGTGGATGAGTCTACAGTGTCAGGACCGCAGGTATCTTTTGGCACCCGCAAATTCCAGAAATCGGGCAAAGTGTTCCCCTGTCCAGAACATTTTGACAATATTGTCAATGAACAGTGGAGGCGCATTAAGCACGTTAGTGGTGCCCAAGCATTTTTTTAAACGCCGTTATCCCTTCGCTCTGTGGAACTTGACACCAAAGGTGGATCATCCACTTTCCAGACTGAATAAGTCTTCTGTGGTCCCGGTGGAAGAATCCCAGGGCTTTACGTACAGATGGATTGAGTCTCTGTCCCGCCGTTTACATGTGATAGCATGGGCTCCATATTGAAACCAATTTTTGTGACCACCCTGATGTCGCAGACCGTCACTGAATGGGTGAAGTTGCTAAAACGGGTCTTGGAAACAGGACAGCTCTCCCGGGGCTGATTGAGCTCTTGGCTCGATCAAATGGTTCAAGCCCTTCTGTATATATGCGATGCGTCACTGGATGCGGCTCCACTGGTAGCCAGAGTGTCCACGGTGGGGATTGCTATTAGATGCATGGTGTGGCTAAAAACCTGGTCTGCAGACCAGGCTTCCAAAAAAGCTCTGTCTGACCTTCCTGTTACGGGGGAGAGGTTGGTTGGATCCTCCCTGGAAGAGTTGATCAAAGGCCTTACGGGTGGGAAGTACTCTCCTCCCTCAATCCTATAAGGGTAAGGCACCACGTGCTAGACGGGGGGCCTTAATTTACTGCTCATAGGCGGCTTTTTCCTACCTCCGGGTCGCAAGAAAAAGGAAAAAAAATTGCAAGGGGCGATCAGGTTGCTGTTAGCAAACAATCTCTCCTCTCTGCAGACTTTCATGCGGGCCTTGGGTCTGATGGTATCAACCTTCGAAGCGGTTCCGTTTGCTCAGTTTCACACGAGATCCTTACAAAAGGAGATTCTCGTAAAATGGAACAAGGATCCAAAATCCTTGTATGCTTTGATTCGGTTGAGTCACAACACAAAGGCTGCTTTTCTGTGGTGGCTTCACTCGTCAGCACTTCACCAAGGCAAGTCCTTCCTGCTGTTGTATTGGACAGTGGTTACCACTGACGCCAGCCTGTCAGGCTGGGGAGGAGTGTTGGGGAAACTCTGCGCCCAGGGATCCTAGACGGTGGAAGAGTCCAAGCTGCCGATAAATATCTTGGAGCTCAGAGTGATGAAGCTTTGCCTGAGGCATTGGATGGGTCACCTGCAAGGTTGCCCGGTCCGGATTCAATCAGACAATGCCACGGTCGTGGCATACCTCAATCATCAAGGGGGCAGCAGGAGTGTCTTGGTGGCCCGGGAGGTGGCTGAGATTCTGGATTGGACAGATAGGTTTGTCCCAGCTCTTTCTGCTCTCCCAGGGGTGGAGAACTGGCAGGCAGATTACCTGAGTCATCAGGTGTTGGATCATGGGGAGTGGTCCCTGCACCCGGAGGTGTTTCACCTCCTGTGTGTGCAGGAGAGACACCCGATGTTGACCTGTTTGCTTCTCGACTCAACAAAAGAAGGTTCAGAGGTTTTTGGCCAGTTCAAGGGATCCTCTAGCCAACGCCACAAACGCACTGGTGGCTCCTTGGGGTCAGTATCGGCTGATCTATGCGTTCCCTCCGCTGAAACGCCTGCCGAAGCTGCTGCGTGGAATAGAGTTGTAAGAGATTCCGGTCATTCTAGTGGCCCCAGACAGGCCTCGCCGGTCTAGGTACGCATACCCGGTAAGGTTGGTCGCTGATGGTCCTTGGAGGTTTCCTCTCAAGGAAGATCTGCTGTCTCAAGGGCCGGTCTTCCATCCTGCCTTACAGTCGCTGGCTTTAACAGCGTGGCTGTTGAAAGCCAGGTATTAAAGGATTGAGGTCTTTCTGACTCTGTGATTCCTACACTGTTGAAGGCCAGAAGGCTACTTCCAGGAAGATCTATCATCGTACGTGGAAAGCGTACATTTCATGGTGTGAATCGTTGAAAGTGCATCCTCGTTTGTTTTTCGGTTGCTAGGGTTTTGACTTTTCTTCAAAAAGGGGTTGAACAGCATTTGGCTTTGGGCACTATCAAAGGCCAAGTGTTGGCTTTGGCTGTCTTTTTCCAACGTCCTTTAGCTATGCATGCCCTGATTCACACTTTTTTTCAGGGGGTGCGTCATATGGCGCCTCTGAGGCGATCCCCGTTACCTCCGTGGGATCTGAATTTGGTGTTATTGGTTCTTCAAAAACCTTCTTTTGAGAACATTAGGGAGATTCCCCTGCTTACCATTATCTCAGAAGGTTGCCTTTTTGGTGGCTATCACTTCTGCCCGCAGGTTGTCTGAGTTGGCGGCGCTGTCCTCTGCCGTTCACCTTATCTGGTGGTCCACAAAGATAAAGTGGTACTTCGTCCTAATCAGTCGTTTCTTCCTAAGGTGGTTTCTGATTTCCATTTGAATTAAGACATTGTGCTGCCTTCCCTCTTTCCTAAGCCCAAGCATCCCAGGGAAATTGCTTTGCATTCTTTGGATGTGGTTGGGGCAATTAGAGTTTACCTGGTAGCTACTAAATCTTTCAGGAAATCAGACTTTCTTATTGTCCTTACCGAAGGTCCTCGAAAAGGATTGGCTGCATCTGCTGCGACCATATCCAGATGGATCAGGCAGAGGGGGGTTTAGGCTTATTCACTGAAGGGTCAGGTTCCTCCTTTTCCGGTGAAGGCGCATTCTACAAGAGCGCGGAGTGCCTCTTGGGCTTTTTGCCACGTTTACAAAATTCTACAAGGTAGATATGTTGGCATCTTCGGATGCCTATTTTGGCCACAAGGTTTTGCAGGCTGCTGTTTAAAAGAGATCTTTTTTTCTCTATGAGGGTGTATGTTTTATCTAGGTGAGCTCCAGTTTTTCCTGGTTGGGTTCCTTGTTGGCTACGTTCAGCCTTTGGGAAATTACATTCTTCTTTGCGTTGTTTTTCACACCCCTCATGAATATACTGCTTTGGGACGTCCCAATGGCTAAGAAGATATGAAGCTGCGTCTGTCAATGAACGATAGAGAAAACTTCTTTTTTTTTGACTTACCGTAAAATCCTTTTCTCTGAAGTTCATTGACAGACACAGCACCCACCCCTCTAATTATGAGTGGAATGGGGTTGTTGTCTTCTAAACACTGCTTGCAATGAAACGAAGGGCTGTAGCAGAGTGTGTGGGGTTATGCTTTGCAGGGACTGCCCCATAGGCATGTTGAAAGCTTTTTCCTGCCTAGTGACCTATTCCAGATGGGAAGAGCATAACCCAATGGCTTAAGAAGATATGAAGCTGCATTTGTCAATGAACTTCAGAGAAAAGTATTTCACGGTAAGTCAAAAATCCAGTTATATCCTGTCCAGTGTGTCTTTATGTAACATGATTGTAGAAATTACCTTATTTACAGCGCTCCTGTGACCCGCCGGAGCTCTCCTCCTCTCCTCCTAGCTCACATCACCGCCCCCTCCCTCTAAATGCTCAGAGCAGAGCTGATGTCATCGGGGATCTCGGCATCTCCCTCGGCAGTGCTCTGAGCTAGAAAGAAGAGCTCTGGTGGGTCATATGAGCGCCCAGTGATGCTGTATATAAGCCAGGCATTTTCTACAATGTTACATAAAGACACACACTGGACATTTATATAATCCATTTACAGAGCGGATTAAATGATTTTACAAGGACTTTAACTAGAATTTATTTTGGGGATTACAGAGATACTGACTCCTGAGATGACAGGGAGGGAGAGGGGGAGAAAAGACAGGACAAATAAGACCTTCCCCGGAAATAAGCCCTAATGCATTTTTTTTTTAGCCAAAAGTCATATAAGACCTGGTCTTATTTTCGGGGGAAATGCGGTACAAGCATCTGGGGGCCATACAAACTGAGTACCGTTTTGAGTTGCTGCAATAAAATTTCCGAAAAATGGACTAGCCTGCTGCATCATTTTTTCACTTAGATTTTCGGTGTGTCCCTGAATTCAGCCCTCTGTAGGTTGATAATTTTAATTTCCATCAAATGATGTGGCATCCTTTCGTTCCTATTACCCAGTTCATATCAGTATAGATATCCAGCATGATATTTTTCCCCAATGAGATCTAATGTGTTTTCAAAGTGTTCCTTTAATTTTTTTGAGCAGTGTAGAATACAATCATACATACTTTTTTTTTTTTTTTGGAGTACTTTCTGCATGGAGGACATAAGTTGTAATTCATGTATGCATATGCACTTGCAGAAAATTATGAAAACAGCATCTTGGAGTAGATTAAGTCAGAGTTGGGTTTATATTAACCTCTGCTGATTGAGCCAGGAGTGTTATTTCCTCTGCTTACATTCAGTTAGACGAAGGGAAGTAAGTTTATCAGCAGCTTTGAAGCATTTCCTTTACAGTGTAGTAAAATGTTAGAATTTTCTGCAAAAATAGGTAGTGATGGCTAACAGTCATTGCAAATTAATTCAGATTTCAAATGTTATTCTTTTTTCTTACTATAATTTATACCTTCAGTATAAGGATTTATCAGTGGAGTTACTGATATAGAGAATGTAAGTCAGTGAAATTCTTAATTAACAATTTAAATGGATTGAGCAGTGTTTAGCATTTTTTAACCTTACTTTGTCAACTTACAGTGAAATTAAGCAATCAAAAATAATTTTGAACATGAAACGTTTAGTGTCCATATGGCAGCTTTTAATCGTCTGTGTCCTCCTGCTTGGTACTGCATATGAAGGTGAATCTCACCAAACTGTTTCACTTTACAATAGCAAATGATAATGGGAATAATTGACTACTTCATTGATGATTAGATAGGGCTGAGTACAGGAAAGGGTCAGCTCTATGAATACTATGAAATCATTTATATTCTTGAGGCAACATATTGCATATTCGTTGCCTTTGATTTGAGAAATATGGATGTTTGTTAAATTTTGAGGTAATAAATATTTAAAGAGCAAATAAACCCATACCAAATTTTCCTTTTTGGTTGGAGTAGGGTAGTGTTAGGCCTGTGTCTTTATTGCTGGCCAGAAACCCAGGTTGCCTATCAGTTTCTATACAGCTTTGACAAGTCGAGCTTGGCTTGAGGACACAGGACACAAAAATACTATAATTGAACAGCACACAAAAGTGTGCAATTAAGGAAAAGCGTAACAAAGGGCCTAAAAAATGACTGTTAAAATTTGTAATCTTGTATGGGAGTGTGGCCTGGAGTGGCATTTTGTGAGTGCTTCACTTAGCACATACCTTTTCATGCATACTACAGTTGCTTCCTGCATCTCATCCTGTTTTGTACCACTGATACACCTATACACTTTATGACATTTAGGGCTCTTTCACACGGTCCGCCTCCGTAGGCAGATCCGTGCTGCTCAGCGGGGATCGATCCGCCGATCCCCGCTGAGCCGGCGGATGACAGCTCCGTCTTCGCTTGCAGTGCGGAGAGGGAGGTGTCACAGCCCCCGCTGCTCTCTATGGGGGATCGGATGAGAGCGGACCGCCTGTCCACTCTCATCCGATCCGATCACTGAACGGATGGAAAAATAGGGTTTCCATCCGTCCAGATTTCACGCACAGGATCGGATACGGATGGCAGCTGGTGTCAGCGGACATGTCTCGGCTGACATCCGCTGCCCCATAGAGCTGCATGGAGCATCCAATCAGATCCGCCTAAAAAACTGACAGGCGGATCTGATCAGATCACCCGTGTGAAAGAGCCCTTAAGATGTTTCCCACCAAAATAAATTTAGGCTAGGTGACTAAACTTGAACAATATCACTAACAGGACACTGCCGGATCTGCTTTGGAAGATGGTAAACTGTCTTCTCAGGCAATAGACCAGGCCACATATGACACCTCTAATGTTCTTGATGCCATCTCTACTTGCCAGACTGATTTGCCAGATTTGGAGGATTTAGGAGTTCAGGCCTTTTAGTGGAACCACGCTTGGCTTCGGATTTGGAGGATTGAGAGCTACTGTATAAAATAAACTCCCCTTAGCCTCAGAGTTTTCCAGACTGAGGCTTAGACTTCTTTTGCAAAGGGTGCTCTTCCCCCCTGTGATGTCCTTGATTACATTTTTCAGGGATGTGCTGAAGAGGCCATCAATGGTCATACGCATTTGAGCCAAGGGGTCCTCTGCATGTCTACAGATAGGAGACCTATTCTAGATATTAGGTGTATAATATCCATTAACAATATATTTAAATCAGTGCAATTAAATACATTAAAATAAAATTACTTGAAAATTTGTGAATTGTTATCTACCAGTACTCAAGTGTTTTCACCTCACTCACAGCAATATAAATATAAAATTAGCACACCTCAATCATATTTTTCAAAAAAGTGATCTATGTGCACAAAATTCGCTACACATGTGGAAGTATATGTATAAACATATATTAACTGTGTCAAAATAAAGCTAAATCACAATACACCCAAGGTGAAATCAAAAAACTAATTTTCATATATGCAGTGTGTCTATTAGAACAAAGACTGGCATCAAAAATGTCCAAAAGACAATACACTTCTCCAGTAGCAATCGATCAATCCCAAACAAATGAATAATCTTGATAAAATAATAATCCTCAGTTACCGCCCAAACTGTGTGACTATCTCCACGCTTTAGGATGCACCAGCAACTGCTGGTAATGAAATGATACCCCTGAAGCTGCTACTTGAACAAATATGAATATTTGGTAACAATGTCAACAGAATAATAGTAGCACTGACTATATAAGAGTTCCTAAAATAGACAGTGGATGTCCACTAAAATAACAGTGTGGTAAAAACTTAGTCCTCACAGTCTTTAATTGACTAATACCATAAGTCTATTAACGGGTGAATTTAAACATCAATCCCCCTTCCAGATCTTCAATAAACATGAAATTCCAATGTTATTAACGGTAGTTGTTGGGTAAGTACTGCAAAACCTCCGTGTAGTCTGGTCGGGTCACCACAAATCCACCACCAAGTGCAGGGGGACAATAAGAAATGGCCACTCACCGGATAGATATGCTCACCTACTCTCATAAGTGAGCACCACTCGCATAATGATCACAAATCCACATGTCACCATAGGATAGGTTAAATCGAGCAAGAGATGGTTCCCAATCCAGTGTAGTGTCCCTTTTCTGCCAATGTCTCCCAAATATGTGGAAAATAAACAGATATCTCCTCTAGTGCAATACGTCTCATAAGGCTTTATTCCAAAGTAAAACAACACATACTGCACTCACTTGTAGTTGGATAAATCACAGCATCTCTCATAAAAGATATAAAAGATACATAAAAGTATCGGGACCCCCTCTCCTAATCCGATGTGGCTCCACGCCAGATCGGGTAGTTCCGGATGTCCTTTGCTGCCGTAAACCACGATTGGGTGCGTCGTCTGGCCACGCCCCGACGCGTTTCGTCACTTCCTGACTTCAACTGGGGGCGCCGATACTGCCTTTTATGAGAGATGCTGTGATTTATCCAACTACAAGTGAGTGCAGTATGTGTTGTTTTACTTTGGAATAAAGCCTTATGAGACGTATTGCACTAGAGGAGATATCTGTTTATTTTCCACATATTTGGGAGACATTGGCAGAAAAGGGACACTACACTGGATTGGGAACCATCTCTTGCTCGATTTAACCTATCCTATGGTGACATGTGGATTTGTGATCATTATGCGAGTGGTGCTCACTTATGAGAGTAGGTGAGCATATCTATCCGGTGAGTGGCCATTTCTTATTGTCCCCCTGCACTTGGTGGTGGATTTGTGGTGACCCGACCAGACTACACGGAGGTTTTGCAGTACTTACCCAACAACTACCATTAATAACATTGGAATTTCATGTTTATTGAAGATCTGGAAGGGGGATTGATGTTTAAATTCACCCGTTAATAGACTTATGGTATTAGTCAATTAAAGACTGTGAGGACTAAGTTTTTACCACACTGTTATTTTAGTGGACATCCACTGTCTATTTTAGGAACTCTTATATAGTGTTTCAGCGCTACTATTATTCTGTTGAAAATGAATAATCTTGCCACCTCTGTGTGTAGTAATCAAACAACAGGTGCTCCAAAAAAAAAATCCACCACCGGTATTCACTAGCTGCTCACCTCCAGCTTTGACTCCTGTTTTACCAGGGAGTCAAAGTACACTGTTCTCCCTTGTGAATAATAAAGCACAGTGTGGATAAATGGATGTCCCCAGATCTATCAGAACCCCACTCTTTCTTTATTCAGGTGCTTGCATGATAATCGGACATATAAAACAAAAAGCAAAGTAGATCCATTGCCAGCCCAGTTTGTAAATGAATATAGAATTGCTAATATATGGGAGAAAAAAAAGAATTGCTAATATGGAGCATTCCACTTTGTTTAGGAATACAAGACAAAAGACAAGTGCCATTGGAGGTTTATACCGTTTTTATTATTATTATTATTATTATTATTACTTCACTTATTATTTGTTTTTAGCATTACAGATATGACAATGCACTAATGCTGCTAAGGTTTGTTGAACCGTAGACTTATGGGCCATACACACTTTAAGATTTTCTGAAGACTTTTTCCTTTAGATTTACCAAAACCATATAATATGAGGTCAAACCTAAACATTTACAATTTGTATGCAATCTGGCAGGCCCTTGCACTACATAGAAAAGGTAAATCTGAAGGAAAAAGTCTTCAGAAAATCTTATAGTGTGTATGGCCCTTTAGACATCCCTTCATTTGCATTCAAGCCTCTATTTTAGGAAACCATGTCATTACTGATTGCATTTTCCCCTCTCCATTCCTATTTCCGTACCCCTTTAATATATTTTCTTTTTAATCAAAAAGCTCCTTGTTTGAATGTAAAAATGTATAGTTATGTATAATTCGATAGCGTATATGAAAGACTTAACTAATTTAGTTTTAAATCACTCTTATAGATATTGTGGGTGTATATGTCAATTGTGGAGGGTCTGTCTGTGAATTGTAAACAAGTTGCTTCACGTGCAGTTTAGGTTTGCATCTTCGGACCTTGAATGAATGTTTTACAGCCAGGAATTTATCTTTATACATCAAAATATACTTTTATATTCTGAAATCAAAATAAAAAGCACTAACAAGATCCTGAAGCTAAATATAAGTCTAATATTTAATTTTACTTTTCTAGGTGATAGTATTTCAAGGAGTGATGAGCTCAGGAGAAGATGTGAAGAACTGGAAGCTCAGCTGAAGGACAAAGAAACAGAGAACAACGAGTTGTTAAAGGAGTTAGAGCAGAAAAATGCTATGATTATGGTGCTTGAAAATACCATTAAAGAAAGAGAGAAAAAATATTTAGAAGAACTAAAAGTTAAAAGCCATAAATTGAATATGCTGTCCAGTGAACTGGAGCAGAGGGCCAGTACCATTGCCTATCTCACATCACAGCTGCACGCTACCAAAAAGAAGCTGCTCAGTACCAGTGGGGCACCTGAGGTTGCCCCTCCTGGCAGCCCAGTAACATCTAGTTACAAGCCATCTCCTCCCAAAGAAAAGCAACCAGAGACTCCAAGAAGAAGAATGAAGAAGAGTCTGTCCACACCACTCAATGCTGACTTTGCAGAGGTCTACAGACTAGGGGCAGATGGTCGAAAGATAATGTTACGTGAACCTGTGGATGCCATGCCAGACCCCACTCCCTTTTTATTGGCAAGACAGTCAGCAGACACACAGATTATCAAAGAGAGGCCACTTGTCATTCCTCCGATTCGCTCCGACTCTAGTAGTCCAGCTAAAGAGAAGAAGCAGAAGGCCCATGTTGGAGTTGCACATCGAATTCCCCATGCCACCTCTGTTCAGAGTCAGGTTGGACCTCAGCCAGAAGTTGAAACCTTAGCAGTGGATCAAGTCAATTCGAGCAAAGTTGTTAGGAAGCACTCAGGAACGGACAGAACTATTTAAATACAATGATGTAATTATAATATTAACATCTTAAAAAATATTTGGCTTTTTATGCACTGTGTGACCATATAAGATTAAGATGAATACAGGAGGTAGATTTGATTTTTTTTTACATTTTGCTATTATCTTCAATCCCCTGCATGCCAAATGTAAGCAGATTTGCTGATAAAATGCTGCTGTCCTGGGACTCCAATGGCACACTGAATAAGTGCTGTGATATCAGCCGATATAAAGCTTGCTCCAGTCTTTTCAACTTCTAGCCAAGTATGTTGACAAAAAAAAGCACACACCTGCAAATTTTCCACTTGTACAATACTGTAACAGAACACATCAATATAAGTCTGACAAGCTTTATAAGGCTGTTAATACATAATGCTCCATAAGTATCTAGTCTGTACACTGTATAACAATGCCTGTTATTGGCAGCACTGAAAAGAAAGCAGTTATCTTGTATATGTCTGATTTTATTTAATAATACCCGGTACTCTCACTGATTCCAATACAGTGTCTATCTTTTAGAGTGTTTAGAGGTTTCTTTAAGTAAACTAAAAGCTAATTGCCAATTAAATATGTCTCTTCACTGGTAATGCTCTTCAGACTTGGTCTTTAAATAGCAAATTACTATAATGGAAAGAATAAAAAAGGAAATAATTTTCTTTTTAAAGCAGATCTAAGCAATCCTACCAAGAAACCTCAATCTTAAGAATATGCAAACTGTGGCCCTCCAGCTGTTGCAGAACTACAAGTCCCATGATGCTCAGCAAGACTCTGACAGTGACAAGCATGACACCCAGAGCCAGAGGCATGATTGGACTTGTAGTTTTGCAACAAATAGAGGGACACAGTTTGCATATCCTTGCATCTGGTTCCCTCTTCTAATTTAAATGATAGGATTTTTTTTGTTTGTTTATTTTATTTACATGCCTGTCTTTTTTCCCCAAATTTTCAAGCCTGTGATGTCATTACAGGATTCTAAGTCTTCCTTTCTTAAGGAGCAGTCAGTCAGAGGGGTTAGCAGAAAAGTGATTGGCAGGTGACTGAGCCGTGCTTTGGGTAGCTGCATGGGGGGGTGACAGGGGAGCAGAGAACTTCCCTGTCATCATATTAGCAAATGTGACATTGCTGCCAGCACAACGATTTGTGTGACATTGCTACCAACACAACACTTTATATGAAGCCATAATTGGAGTACATATTTACAGTGAACAAGTCTGCATCCAGCCTTTATGTTGCAGGAACCCTACAACATCTTTGTTGCTATGCAACACAGCATGTTTCTCTCCGGCAGTATAGAGAGGCAGGAAGGGACAGGGTCAGTTGAGCGTTAGGAGAGGAGTTTTAGGCCTCGTTCACACCATGGCAATGTCCATAGTTGGGAAATGGCTTGGCACTGGGTGGATGAAGCTTTATGGGGAACTGAGAGACTAGTTCCCCCATCAGGCCGCTTTACTTTTGATTCACTATGCACAGCAGTGGACAGAATCAAAAGCCACTGTTGGACTGAGTAGCGGCTATGGATCCGCCCACTGCCACTAGCAGTCAATCAAAAGTAAAACAGACCTGGTGGGGAACTAGTTTCTTATTAAAAGTACTGTGCATCCTTATCTACAATCTACAGCGCTCACAGCAAGAATCAATTATAAATGCATAACCACCTCACTACATGGAAATTAAATAACGATATCAAATAAAAAATACAATTCTGTATATGTAAGTGGTAAAATCACAAATTGATTCAGTGTTTATTCAAACAAGTGGTACAAAATCATATGTTTATAATCTCTCTTGGTGACATATAGTGCTGAAGAAGTGAGGGGAAAGAAAAAAGACACAAACTCAACTATATGGCTGCAGCTGTCCCCTGCCGGTTCGAAGCATGAGAACTGAATGATGTCATAACTGTCAATCACCACTCTGCTCTGACACTCCTGCGCTACCCGGAGTGCCGGGCTGTGAAGGGGGCAGGAGAGTGCCTGACTCAAGCTCTGTTCTGCGCTGAGAGGCTAGTCAACTGCCAGTCAGGCATCTAGGGGGATCCCAGCATTATTGTTGAGATACATCCAGAGAGTGGAGCCGCTCTGTGACGTTAGATTTAACCCAGTGTTGAATAATTCTGGGTCACAGAGAACAAAAGTAAGGGCACTCCTCTGACCCACAAGAGAAGTAAACAAAACAAGCTTACAAGCTTTGGCCATACATCAAAAAAAAAAAAAAAAAAAATCCATAACAACATTAGTGTCCATTAGAGGCAAAAATGTGCAGAAAATACAGGTGCTGGTGCTTCACACCTTTCAAAGTGCATTCCCAGTGGCTTATAATCACTCACCAGATATGTTTAACCTCTCATTACTAGATTGTCAAACAGGGCTGTGTAATGATGCTAGATAAGCAGAGAGATGGTTGGCTACCTTTTTTTGCATTCCCTTGTTGATCCTCTAAAGTAGTTGTAAAGGCTGAAGGTTTTTTACCTTCCTTCATGTATGCATGTGCAGCATCCCCCCTAATATTTACCTGAGGCCCTGTCAGGGTGCCAGGAAACCAGACCACATGGGGATGCAGGTAAAATAAAGCAGTTTATTGGAGCAAACAACAATAAATACACAGCAAGAGTGGAAGCGAGATGAAGAACAAGCCAGGGTTAAGTCAAGAAGCAGGTAGTCATCCAAGCTGGGGTTGAGTCCAGAAGGGGGTAGTCTGCCGACGCTGAGTCGAGAGCCAGGAGAGTTGCCAGCCAAGCCAGGCCATACACGGAGGAACACAGAGAACAGAAGACTGCTAGCAGAAATTCACCTTGGAGCACAAACGCAAGGGCGAGGACTGCAACCCATCAGGTGATTGATATAGTCAGGTGTGCAGCATCATCACTGCGACACCCAGGGATCAGGCAAGTGATGATGCAATTAGAGTTTATAAGAAGCAGCAGTCTGCACATGTCCAAGATGGCTGCCAACAGGAGGGCAAGGTAAGACCTTGAATGTACCCTCCCCTCAATGGCCCTTCCTTCTCGGAGCAAAAAATGATTTCTGAGGAAAGCGAGCATGGAAACCGCAGAGAAGGGCAGGAGCATGAACATCAGTGGAGGGAATCCAGGAGCGCTCCTCAGGACCATAACCCTTCCAGTGCACATGTATTGAACCGGACCTCGGAACAGACACGAATCCAAGATGCTGCTAACCTCATACTCATGATTGCCCACAGGAAGAGGATGAGGGCAAGGAAGTGAAGGAGTATAGCAATTGCAAACCAGTGGCTTAAAAAGTGACACGTGAAAGACATTGAGATAAGCATGCCAGAGGGAAGATCAAGGGCATAGGCCACCAGGTTCACCTTAGGGAGGATGCAAAAAGGCCCAACAAAACAGGGTGTCAGTTTTGGAGTGGGCACCCTGAGGTTGAGATTACGGGTCGACAACCACACCCTCTCCCCGACCTGGTACAAAGGAGCAGATAAACGTCTCCGGTCTGCCTGGAGCTTCTGACACTGCAGAGACCCATAAAGATTTTTGAATCTGCACCCAAGAGGAACAGAGGGCATGAAGATGATCCTCCACAGCGGGGGTGACCTGTGGTGAGAATGACTCGGGCAATACAGCAGGTTGGAACCCATAATTGGCCATAAATGGAGAGCTGAGAGACTAGTTCCCCATCAGGTCCACATTACGTTCCTGGCAAACTCCTCCCAGGGTAGCAGATCAACCCAGTGGTCCTGATGGTCAGATATAGCAGCGGAGAAATTGCTCCAGAGCTTGGTTGGAACGCTCAGCAGCACCATCGGACTGCGGATAGTAGGCAGGCCGAGTAGAAGGAGAGTCTATTACCCAACAGGGAGCAAAAGACACGCCAGAACCTAGAGACAAACTGGCTCCCACGGTCTGAGACAATCTCCTTAGGCAACCCGTGTAAACAGAAGACCTCCCTGGCAAACACCAAGGCAAGCTCCTGAGCTGTAGGCAGCCTCCTTAATGGAACACAGTGGCACATTTTGGAGAACTGGTCGACAACCCTGAGGATAACTGTGCAACCACAAGACGCGGGAAGTTCCACAATAAAATCCAAGGCCAGTTGAAACCAGGAACGCTCCCCTTTGGGAATGAAATGCAGTAGGCCCAAGGGAAGGTGCCAAGGAGATTTGTTCTGGGCACAGACTGAACAAGCAGCCACATACGCAGCAACATCAGTGCAGAGAGACGGCCACCAGAACTGACGGGAAATGGCCCAGGACATCTGGTTCTTACCAGGATGACCAGCAGTCTTGGAATTGTGGTACGTGCGCAGCAGTCTGATGTGCAACCCCTCAGGTACAAAACATTTGCCAGCAGGTCTCTCTGTGGGAGCATCAGGTTGATCAGCCAAGATCTGCTCCCCAAGAGGAGAGGTTAAGTTGGTGCAGATAGAAGCCAGGCTATAATCTGAAGGTATGACCGGTGTCGGCACGGAGTCCTCCCTGGACAACTCAGAATACTAGACAAGGCATCAGCCTTAATATTCTTGGAGTCGGGCAAATAGGAGACCATGTAGTTAAAACGGGACAAGAATAAGGCACATCTGGCCTGACAGGTTGTGAGCCTCTTGGCCAATTTTAAGGGGGTTAATGGGGAATAAAATGTTCTAACGGGATTGCGCTATGTGGCCTATTTGAATATGAGAAACATTGTGATCAGTGAAGGGTCTGATGTCTAGGGAGATCTTATCCGATTAGGACACTATTTAAAGGCGAATATTCTTTAAGGATCTGGTGAGTGTAACATCTGAAGGGGAAGGTACTCACGAGGTGTGGTGAAGGGGCTGTTATGTTCGATCACCCTTAACACTGTCAAGATTTTAAAGTGGAGCCATCTTACTGCTATCAGTCGCATTGATCACGTGGCGTAATAATAATTTTGAACTATTTTGGATACATATGGTGTACCACACACCTGTTGAGCGCTGGCAATGCGTTAATGATCTTGTCGGTGCTTAGAGTGTTTCCTCACATAGATACCCTTATATTATAATGCAAAAAAGGTAAATAGATCACCAAACCCAGCACACATGAAATAATCTAAAAATCTAACATAAATTTAATTACACAATAGGCTGCAACTATATTAAAATATTTCCATTATAATCATATATAGTATCTCACAAAAGTGAGTACACCTCTCACATTTTTGTAAATATTTCCTCATATCTTTTCATGTGACAACACTGAAGAAATTACACTTTGCTACAATGTAAAGTAGTGAGTGTACAGCTTATATAACAGTGTACATTTTCTGTCCCCTCAAAATAACTCAACACACAGCCAGTAATGTCTAAACCACTGGCAACAAATGTGAGTACACCCCTAACTGAAAATGTCCAAATTGAGCCCAATGTGTTAATATTTTGTGGCCACTATTATTTTCCAGCACTGCCTTAACCTTCTTGGCTATGGAGATCACCAGAGCTTCACAGGTTGCCACTGGAGTCCTCCTCCATGACGACATCACAGAGCTGATGGATGTTAGAGACCTTGCGCTCCTCCACCTTTCATTTGAGGATGCCCAACAGATGCTCAATAGGGTTTAGGTCTGGAGAAATGCTTGGACAGTCCATTACCTTTACCCTCAGCTTCTTTAGCAAGGCAGTGGCCATCTTGGAGGTGTGTTTGGGGTCGTTATGTTGAAATACTGCCCTGCGGTATGTCACAGTACATGTTGGCATTCATGGTTCCCTCAATGAACTGTAGCTCCCCAGTGCCGGTAGCACTCATGCAGCCCCAGACCATGACTTTCCCACCACCCTGATTGACTGTAAGCAAGACACACTTGTCTTTGTACTCCTTACCTGGTTGCCGCCACACACGCTTGACACCATCTGAACCAAATACGTTTATCTTGGTTCCATCAGACCACAGGACATGGTTCCAGTAATCCATGTCCTTAGTCTGCTTGTCTTCAACAAACTGTTTGCAGGCTTTCTTGTGCATCATCTTTAGAAGAGGCTTCCTTCTGTGAGGACAGCCATGCAGACCAATTTAATGCAGTGTGCGGCCTACGGTCTGAGCATTGACAGGCTGACCCCCCACCCCTTGAACCTCTGTAGCAAAGCTTGCAACACTCATACATCTATTTCCCTAAAACAACCTTTGGATATGATGCTGAGCACGTGCACTCAACTTCTTTGGTCGACCATGGAGAGGCCTGTTCTGAGTGGAACCTGTCCTGTGAAACCGATGTATGGTATTGGCCACCGTGCTGCAGCTCAGTTTCAGGGTCTTGGCAATCTTCTTATAGCCTGGGCCATCATTAGATAGAGCGATCCTCAGAGAGTTCTTTGCCATGAGGTGCCATGTTGAACTTCCAGTGACCAGTATGAGAGAGTGAGAGCGATAACACCAAATTTAACACACCATTCACACCCGAGACCTTGTAACACCAACGAGTCACATGACACTGGGGAGGGAAAATGGCTAATTGGGCCCAATTTGGACATTTTTACTTAGGGGTGTACTCACATTTGTTACCAGCAGTTTGGACATTAATGGCTGTGTGTTGAGTTATTTTGAGGGGACAGCAAATTTACACTGTTATACAAGCTGTACACTCACTACTTTACATTGTAGCAAAGTGTCATTTCTTCAGTGTTGTCACATGAAAAGATATACATAAATATGTACAAAAATGTGAGGGGTGTACTCAATTTTGTGAGATACTGTGTGTGAGGAAACACACTAAGCACTGACCTACCACATGTAAAGGTGCACACTGAGCACTGGCTGCCAATGTACAGGGGTACACTGCATTCTGACCACCAAATAAGGGGACACACTGAGTGCTGATTACCAATGTTGGAGGTTTACTATGCAGTGACTACCAATTAAGGGGATGTTCTGACCGCTAAACACCAATGCAAGGAGGCACGATGAGAACTAACAGTGTAAGGAAGCATGCTAAGTACTGACCAGCAATGTAGGAGGACACACTGAGCACTGTTTGCCAGTGAAAGGGTGTTCATTATATACGGACCACTAATTAGGGGATGCACTGAGCACTAATAACAATGGCACATTGAGCAGCCGTGTACGGGGGCATGCTGAATGAAGGTAGCCAACTGACCACCAGCATAATGTAACACTTACTCCTGACCACTGCACTCTACAAGTTGTGCTGTGCAATTACATTTTCCTAAACAATGCAGTTTGACTGTTACGGATGTATATTGTATATTAACTTAGTCCTGACTGCTATGTTGTATGGTACATAGTCTTGATTTCTGCACTCCAATCTATATAGCCATGACCCCTGTACTCTATTTGCTATTTTGTACATTACATTGACAGGACCCCTGCATTATATATGCAGTTTTGTATGTTTCACAAAAAAGTGGGCACACTGACCACAAAGTCATGACTGCAGAGAGGTTCTCTGACATCACTGCATATTTCATTGTCCACGTAAAAGCCGATTGGCAGACACAGAGCAGCACAATGATGCTGACACAATAACTGTGGCAGCTTAAAGTAGGATCTCAGTAGCAGAAGATGTTCAGGCTCACACAGACTCATGCAAAATAAACCAGGGGACACAGTTTGGCATCTATGCCCTGGACACTGGATTACAGTTGTCCTCATAATTTTACATACCTTGGCAGAATTTATGATTTCTTGGTCATTTTTCCAAAAATATGAATGATAACACAAACTTTTCTTTCACTCATGGTAAGTGTTTGGCTGAAGCCATTTATTATCAATCAACCGTGTTTACTCTTTTTAAATCATAATGACAACTTAAACTACCCAAATGACCCTGACCAAAATTTTACATACCCCAGTTCTTAATACCATGTATTGCCCCCTTTAACATCAATGACAGCTTGAAGTCTTTTCAAGTATACGTGGATGAGACTCTTTTTCTTCTCAGATGGTAAAGCTGCCCATTTTCCTGGCAAAAAGCCTCCAGTTCCTGAAAATTCTTGGGCTGTCTTGCATGAACTGCATGTTTGAGATCTCCCCAGAGTGGCTCAATGATATAAGGTCAGGAGACTACTGAGATGCCCACTCCAGAACCTTCACTTTATTATGCTGTAGCCAATGACAGGTCAACTTGGCCTTGTGTTTAGGATCATTGTCATGTTGGAATGTCCAAGTAGGTTCCATGCGCAAGCTACCGGGCTGATGAATGCAAATTTTCCTTCAGTATTTTTTAATAACATACTGAATTCATCTTGCCATCAATTCTGACCAAATTTCCTGTGCCTTTGTAGCTCACACATCCCCAAAATATCAGCGATCCACCTCTGTGTTTCACAGTAGGAATGGTGTACCTTTCACCTTGTTACTGTTGAAGTAATGGCTTTCTTCTGGCGACTCGACCATGCAAGCCCATCTTTCTTCAAGTGCCTCCTTATTGTGCATCTTGAAACAGCCACACCACGTTTTCAGAGTCCTGTATTTCACCTTAAGTTATTTGTGGGTTTTTCTTTGTATTCTGAACAATTTTCCTGGCATATGTGGCTGAAACTTTAGTCGGTCTACCTGACCGTGGTTTGGTTTCAACAGGACCCCTCATTTTCCACTTCTTGATTAGAGTTTGAACACTGCTGATTGGCATTCTCAGTTCCTTGGATATCTTTTTATATCCCTTTCCTGTTTTATACAGTTCAACTACCTTTTCCCGCAGATCCTTTGACAATTCTTTTGCTTTCCCCATGACTCAGAATGCAGAAATGTCAGTGCAGCACTGGATGAAAGATGCAAGGGTCTGTCGGGAGTCCAGAAACTCATTGTCTTTTTATACACACACACACACACACTAATTACAAGCAAACAGATCACAGGTGAGGATCATTACCTTTAATAGCCATTCAAACCTCTTTGTGTCAACTTGTGTGCATGTTATCAGGCCAAAATCACAGGGTGTGTAAACTTTTGTGCAGGGTTATTTGGGTAGTTTCTGTTGTCATTATGATTTAAAAAGCGTAAACACAGTTGATTGATAATACATGGCTTCAGCCTAACACTAATCGTGAGTGAAAGAAAATTTTTCGTGTTATCATTCGTAGTCTCGGAAAAATTGCTAAGAAATCATAAATTCTGCCAGGGTATGTAAACTTATAAGCACAACTGTATCTTGCCGGTGGTAGTGCACAGTTTGCCATTTTCACTCTAGGCACCGGATGACTTTGTCCCTGTACAGATTTTATAAATTAAAGGATAACTGCAGATATATTTTTTTCAATAATATAAACAATGGAAATGACAGAACAAAGGGCTCAATATGGATGCAGTAAATGGAAAGGAAGGTTTTAAGTGAGTTTTGCACCCATACGATTCAAGCTTTAGTCCATACTATGGATCAGCTAAGATTTAGGCCATATGCCTGCACCATTCTTCTAAGACGAGAAACCACAGCAGATTCTGCTGTTAATTAAAAAAAAAGAATGCAAGCCCTTTTGTTAAACAGGAGTGATCTGCTCCACGTTCTATGGCTGTGTCTGTGACAGACACAGCACAGAGAGTTGTTCAACTGGAGCAACATGCTTTGGAACCCTTTGCTCGTCGCCTCCCCCTCCCTGCTCAGCTGAGTGCAGGAGGGAGGAGGAAAGCTGATAATCCAGCAGGCTATACTCTGCATGGACAGAGAGGCATGTGAATGGTCTACAGACAGTTCACATCTCTTATGCCAGGTAAAATCTGGCAGGAATCTGCAGACCTTTTTAATATTAAGAACTAACACAATCCCTTTGTTAATTAGATGCAACCCTTGCACCAGCTTCTATTTCACTCTGAAACAGAAACTGACGTGAGTGGCACAGATAGACCTGAAATAGGTCTGTTATGTTAATGGAACGCACACAACTTGCGCCTGTTTCCTGCACCTTTATAATTTAATATCAAGTTCTTCCAAAACATTTTAATATTAAAAACTAACACAATCCATTTGTTAATTAGGTGCAGCCCTTGCACCAGCTTCTATTTCACTCTGAAACCGAAACTGACGTGAGTGGCACAGATAGACCTGAAATAGGTCTGTTATGTTAATGGAACGCACACAATTCACGCCAGTTTCCTGCACCTTTATTATTTAATATCAAGTTCTTCCAAAACATAAAATAAATAAGTACAAAATATTTATTAGGTTTACAAATGCTTTTTATTTATTTTAAGTGCATTTATCCATATATATATATATATAATATAAATGTGTTAGTTTTTTTCAAATGTAAGCAATGAAAATATAAAAACTTTATCATCTCAGTATTTACATTTATGAAAAACTAATCTGAGTTGAGAGTGAGGCAAACGCCTTGTAACACCCAGTGTGATAGATGTTTTGTTGTGTACAGATCAGCCTCAAATACCAAACCTACTCCCATTGCGTTCCTTCTCATGGAAGTGGTGTACACCGGTGTCCGGAATGTGTTCTGCAAAACAGCAATAAGAAAAATCAGTATTTATAAAATATTAAATGGCACTGTATCAATAAATGGTAGAATTTTAAAGCACACATGGGGGCATATGCATAAAGCAGTGAATATGATATTTACCAAATATTCACAGGTGGCTAATCATGCCCTGTAAATTAAAACCCATACATCAGGAAGATTCACTTGCAGTGATTTGATGAATGTTAAATTCTCTGCTTTAAAAAAAAATGCCCTTATTAGCAGAGAGACCTGCTGTGAAAGAGAAGGCTAGGGGAAGTAGACTGGGTTGCTCCATTAATGTAGTTTTAATATATTTTGTAAGTATCAGATTTAAGACTTAAGTCCTCTATGTCCTTTGATGGTAAATATGACAGTCTGCAGGATTATGTTGATGTGGTTGGCACAACTGTCACTCAGAATCTCCTAGAACCAAAGTGACCCCAAACCCTTTTGTGGCAAATATGACCCCCAGATCTCCCAATTTTACCCAGTGGCCATTACAAAACATTGGTTCCTCACCGTTCCACTATGTCTATGACAAACCAAATAGCGACAATGTATATACACTGATCATCTATGGCAACCATAAGATTAGTAAAAAGTACAACCCCAATTCCAAAAAAGTTGAGATGCTGTGTAAAATCTACATAACAACAGAATGCAATGATTTGCAAATCTCATAAGCCTATATCTTATTTATAAAAGAAAATAGAAAACATAATAAATGTTTAAACTGAGAGAAAATTTACCTTTTTTAAGAAAAAAATAAGGTAATTTTGAAATAGATGGCAGCACCAGGTCTCAAAAAAGTTAGGACAGGGCCGTGTTTACCATGGTGTAACATCCCCTCTTCTTTTAACAACATTCTGTAAACCTCTGGGAACTGAGACCAGGTGCTGGAGTTTTGGGAGAGGGTTGTTGTCCTATTCTTGCCTGATAAAGGATTCTACTTGATCAACAGACCTGGGTCTTCTTGGTTGTATTTTTGTTTCAAGATTTTAAATTGGTGAAAGGTCTGGGCTGCAAGCAGGCCAGTTATAAACCCAGACTCTTCTACTATGAGGCCATGCTGTTGCCAAAGTATGCGGTTTAGCATTGTTCTCCTATAATATGCATGGCCTTCCCTAAAAAAGACATTGTCTAGATGGGAGCTATAAAACACAGATACACCTTTCAGTAATAATAATGTGCAAGCTGCCCATTCCATATGCACTAAAGCAGCCCCATGCCATCAGAGATGCAGGCTTTTGAACTGAGCACTGATAACAAGCCAGAAGGTCCATTCCTCTTTAATCCAAAGGATGCAGATCCAATGGTTGCCAAAAAGAATGTCAAATTTGCAATCGCCTGACCACAGAACAGTTTTCCATTTTGCAACAGACCATTTTATATGAGCTTTGGCCCAGAGAAGACAGCAACATTTCTGGATCATGTTCAGATATGTATGTGAAATATAATCAGCACAAACAACTACTAAAATAAAAGTGCAAATTATTAGTAATACTATCAATTGTCAAATGACCAAGGCAAAGACTGCTGCTGACACCCTTAATGTGTGTCGACTCAACTTCCAAAACAAAAGTATAAAATATAAACGCAGCGCAATAACAAATTTAAATAAAATACCATAGCTAGAATAGCTAATGTAGTATCAACAGTGTAACAGTCCCAAATATCAGGAATCTACCGTTATGTAAACATCCAATGTGTTCGGTGCCCAACACCTCTGGATAAAGTGTCTGCTCACCTCACAGATATGACCCCACCACAGAGTCACAAAAGACTTAGTGAACTCCACCCAGGATGGATGGAACACTCGTCTTATGGCGTCCTGAGTTACGCTTCTCCACTTTTTGGATCGCATTCAAACGTATGACATACCAAAAAATAGAAATGGAGAAACCATAGTGCTCTCTGCTACAAACTTATTAAAAATTGGATCAAGGGATAAAAACACTCAAATATGTGTAAAACAAGCATGTAGTCAGCTCACTACACTAAGGTGAATAGTGACGTCACGGGTAATGGCTCTTCCCACCCACACTTTATCCGGAGGTGTTGGTGGGCACCAAACACATTGGATGTTTTTTTAAGGACTGTCACTTTGATTGTTACACTACGATGGAATCCTGATATTTGGGACTGTTACACCGTTGCGTTGGTACTACATTAGCTATTCTAGATTTGGGATTATGTTTATGTCTTATGTTTATTTAAATTTGTGATTGCGCTGCACTTATATTTTATACTTATGTTCAGATACGGCTTATTCTTAGAATGACAGAGTTTTAACTTGCATTTTTGAATGGCAAACAATCATTTTTGGAAGTATTCCTGAGCCCATGCAATGATGTCCATAACAGAATTAGCCTTGTCTATATTCCCATTGCACACTTTTCTGAAACCGAAGCAGGTGCTGCAGAGAATACCAGCTGGATACTTGACACATCACAGATCAATGCACCTATTCGCCATGGATCTTCAAATGTTGTCCAAAGCTTTTATTGCAAAAAGATCACTTCACAAAAGAACAAGTGCAATGTTTTAGAGCCTCGCAGGACCCCTTCATCAGACGCAGAATCACAGAATCGTGCCTGTTTTTTTTTTAAGTGCTGTCTGAGGGCTCAAAGATTACGGGCATCAAATAATGTGTTTCAGCCTTGTCCCTTGTGCACAGAGGTTTTCAGATTTCTTTGGTATTATGTACTGTAGATGATATATTTAAAGTTGTTACAATTTTAGTTTTTGGGCTGAGGAATATTATTCTGAAATATTTAAACAATTTTTAGATGCAGCTTTTCGTAGACTGGTGAACCTCTGCCCATCTTTACTACCTAGGCAATCTGACTTTCAAGGATGCTCTTTTTATACCCAATCATGTTACTGACCTGTTGCCAATTTACATAATTAGTTGCAAAATGTTCTTCCTTGTTAGTACCACTTACTTTCCCTGCTTTTTGTTGCCCTGTCCCAACTTTTTTGAGGCATGTTGCTGCCATCAATTTCAAAATTACCTAATTTTCTTAGTTTTTTTTTTTTTTTCTTTTTAATTTTCTTAGTTTAAACATTTGATTTATATTTTCTATTGGGAATAAAATATGGGTTTATGAGATTTGCAAATCATTGCATTCTGTTTTTATGAACAATTTTATACAGCTTCCCAGCTTTTTTGGAATTGGGGGTTGTAGGAAGATTCAGAGGAACACAGAAATGTAAGTACACATGACAAAAATGAACAGCAAATGTGGAAAGGTACAAAGTGGTAAAAAGAGATTGTGGACTTTAACACTACCTACCTGTAATTTGAGGCGATGAGCTTCAATTGGAATAACCTTTAATACAGGCAACTCCACGACAAGTACTTTGGGTCTACTTTTAACTAGGCATGAATTCTCTGTGTCCCAGTCAGCTCCCTCAAGGTACAAGCCTGATATGAAGCATCCTGCACAAATATTGGAAAGGTTTAAGTTACATATCTTCCATGTTGCTTGCTTTCACACAATAGAAAAATAGGGTTTTTGTACTCACCATAAAACCCTTTTCTCAAAGTTAATTGAGGAACACAGTCTTATAATAATATGCAATCAAAGGTTCTAATGCCGCCAACAAGAAAAATGGACTCTAGGTACATAGAAAACTGAGAGCAGCCTCCTGGAAGCTGACCTTTATTTTTCTAAATGCCTGTTGTCCATTACTCCTCACACCTCATACCAGCTCAGTTGTATCAAGGAGTGCAAAGAGAAAAAGATGCATATGAGGGGGCAACACTGGTCCCTCAATGGACGAAAAACAGATTTTACGATTGAAGCAGAGAGAGATTCACACCAGTGAAAATAATCTTACATGCTCAAACATAAATCTTACAGAAAGAAGTTTTATGATCTTTTAACATAATCAATTTGGATTTATAGAATGTATTTCAGAACCTGGACTTCAATAGCCAGGCCATCAAAGCCAGGGATCAAGAAGCAGGGTAGAAGATTGATTCTTGAGAGAAAAAATCTGACAGATCTGGTAGAAGACACAGAGAGTCAGCTAACAGATGAGGTTGGTGTACCACACTCTTCTAGGCTACATAAAACATGAAAATGCCTTCAGCCTTGATCCTTCAAAGTGGACAAGGTAAAGGCTTATACGGAGGAAAGACCTAGATCAAGATATATTCAACTTATGGTGCTACCTGGGCACCTGCTGCATACGCTGTCAGAGCCTGAGCCCTGGAGACAAATCTGTCAAGTTTGTTGTTGAACTAAGAAGCTAGTAAGTCTACATCTGGTGTTCCCCAATGCAGACATATATCCTGGAACACCTCCCAATGAAGAGGGCATTCCCCCATATCTGGTTCTCTACCCCAGAAATGAGCACCTCAGGGATCATTAGATTAGGACACTCCACGCATTTAAAGACAGACTCAAACTGTTTAACTGCAATGGAGCTGGCACACCTTCATGCGGAGGCAAACTTGTCTGCAGGTTTTGGTCCCTTGGTTTGCTAAGGACATTTAGAGCCCCTAAGTCCAAGACTGTGAAGGAAGACTCGTGGATCCAGGAACTGGAACCTGACTTGAAGGAATGAAAGGAACATTTAATGCAAGATAGGAAGATGCCCCTGCACATGACAATTCAGTATCAATGAAGCTGTCAACCCAGGAAGTGCCCCATGCTTTTTATGTGCACTTTCCATGTGCTCCCTCCTGCAAGTGCCGCATCATCAAGCCAAAAGGAGAAGAAGGAGGTGGGAAAATTAATATGGCAGTTGAGCGACACAGTGGCCAGCCACTGGAGCACAGCCTGAGCGTTATATATACATAGTGAAATGACTAGCCTCAAGTGATACACATAGAAGAAACAAATACTACTACATACATTGTGCCTGTTTATCTGCAGCCATCTCTTCTCTACATCCATTTAAAATCCAGAATTTACACAGCTTTTCTGAGCTTCCAGAGGCAGGGGGAAGGGATCTGTCACACTGCACAGCTCAGAGAGGAGAGCTGAGTGTAATCTGAGACCTGAGTGGAGGGAAGGGACACACACCCCCTCTCTTCACAATCTCATTGAGAAATATGAACAGCTTAGACATTACAAATCCACACGATTCCTCCATCAACATACACAGCACTGACAGGGGAATCCCCTGAGCAATTGTCTGCTTCCAGCAGGGGGGGGGCTAAAGGAAGCCGTCCCTGTCGGGAGAAGACAGTGATTATCTCTAGTGGCTATAGCAGCCACTAGCAATCTTCGAAAGAGAATTCGGCAGGCTGGTTGCACCCAAGTTGTTCAATCAACTTGGTGGATTCAGCCTGTCCATTAATAGTTTGAATCCCAGTCAGTTCCTGCTGAACCGGTAGAGATTCCAACTGTATATTGCCAGCCTAACAATCAAAGGCTGTTTGCTGGCGGTCCCCTCCCCATCCCTCTGGATCCCTTGGAGTCAGTACAGCCTGTCAGAAATGACTCATGCAGACAACATAGAAATCCAGTGCTTTGGATTGAGGAAATAACACACTATAGACAGATATGCTTTGTTCATTTTTCATGTCAGAGATTTACAATCACTTTAAAGAAAGAGCTGGACTCCTCAAGTAGTCAACTTTAAATAAAAAAAAGCATAGCCCAAATAAAAACTTTGCTGGCCACATTGGTGGACTCTCCAATGTGGCCAGCATGCAAAGTTACAAAAAGTGTAAGGCAAGCCCTGTAGTAAAAAAAAAAAAAAAACACACACACACACACACACACGTGGCGTCAGTAGTTGCTAGATACAATGCATAACACCTAAACATTCTTTTTTTATCGGTGTATACTACTAGTGTAAAACAATCCCTGGAATACATTTAAAAGGACTAACCCTGTCCAGGTCTTTCAGTCACTTCTTCAGCTGTACGAAACTTGGTAACCTGAGTGTACAGTGTGGAACGGTCAAGTGGCCAGCCATTCTTCCTGCAGGTGGCTTGGACAAGAGCAGTCAGGTAGGATTCTGGGATATGTAGACCTGACAGCCACATGACATTTGGCTCTCCTTCAGTAACCTGAAACAAGGAGAGTAACCATCAATGAAACACACACAAAGAAAAGCAGTTTTAATTAAAAAAAAAAAAAAAAAAACAGAACAAAGCATAAAAGAGAGAAAGAACAAGGAAGAACAACCATCTCAAGCAAGCTTTACAGATTGTCAAAATATTGTATTGTCTGGTATTAAGTTTGTATAAACCACCAAACACCCTGCATTTAGTCTTGCAAAGTAGCTCTAGTGCTGGTCTACAAAGACATCCAGGCTGGAACACACTGAAGCCACCCTGTTAGAATACATAAGATCTGTACTGCATATAGTACCCATGATGTGTACTGATTGTAGCGTCTTCTGAAGTGAATCATCCAGTTTCCCAAAGACTTCAGTGTATCAGGAGCCAGTCTTCTCCATATGTTTGGAATCTGACCATTAAAAAGTGCTCGGGCTACTTCATCCAACTCACTGCTCATTCCAACTTCCCCAGCTAAAGCCTACAGATATAACAAAATATTGTAATTATATATACACACACACACACACACAATTCAATTATTTTAAAATAACTAGCTGTTTGATAGTTACCTATATAATATTAACAAAATTAAAAATTGTCAGAATGACTTAGAAATATAGCATAGCTGAAGCTGTAGCAGGAGAGTCTATTAATGAGGAACAGTAAAGAAAGGCAGACTCCAATACCACTACATTACTCACCCTCTGAAGTTCAACAAGGGACCTTGACATACGGATTATCAGTTTGTTAAATCTTTCAAGTTCCTGTAGCAGTACCACTGTGGTGGGTGAGATGTCCAAGCCAAAATTCTTTCTAATTTGATCCAGATCGAATATTTGGGGCAGTTTGTTTTCAATGTCTTTTGCCACTTGCCCAATGTACTCATCACGGCTGATCCCCAAGCCAGATTCACCTGCAGGAATGATGAGTCAGTGTTTAGCATTGGGATACTGGTATCTATGTGTTACGGCCATGTTAAAGTGCTCACAGACAGTGCATAAAAGTCAGAATGTAATTGACAAAAGAAATTATGTATGGTATCTGCACAATATATACGATATAGTGTATATTTTGGCTTTGTCTTATACACAGGCACTTTTTTGTTTTAAATATGGTGTGATAAGCATTTCTTTAGGAGCACCTTAACATCAGCATGTGTTGTTAACCTTGAAACATTTATACAGGTTATTGATCTTTCATAGCTGCTGCGAAGAATGCACATGTAAAAATCCACAAGCAGTTCCAGCTGAGTTACCTGTTTGTGGCTGAAGCTCCAGGAGGTGAGACCACATATCCCGAGCTGCTTGCGTGTAATATCCAATTTCAGCATTTGAGTGAAGGCCAAATACTTCAGGGGTGTTAGCTAGTGGAAGGGACTCTATCTCCTCTGTAAAATTAAAGACAATAACAATAAATGTGCAAGTAATTTTACTGTGTGACAGATATACATTGCAGCAAAGAGACCAGATCAAATTGCCCTTTACGCAAAATAAGTTTGCAAATTAATATACACACTTAGAGCAAATGACCTTCCTCTGCAGTCCAATACTCCTTATGGGCCAGAGCGTTTATATGGGTCTACTAATTTGCAATATCTTTGTCATTATTTATGATCCTTACATAATACATATTTTTTTTGGGACATATACGGCTGTCTTTTGGCCATGCAGTCCTCTAAAATTAATCAATTTGTTACATATTCTAAAGATAAAAAAAAATAGGTAGAAGAAACTTAAATAATAACACTTTTTTCAAACTTAACCAGTAGTTTTAAAATGATTACTATAGATTTTAAAAAATCTGATATTTGTCCCATTTATGAAGACACATAAATCATGTTTCTTCTACAAAGCTGAGCAAAGTTATTTAGAAATGGAATACAGTTTTTTTTTTAAATTGTGTTCATCGTAGAAATGATAAATTTACAGAGGCGCTTGACTCAAGAAAAAACATGGTTTTAACAGTCATGCCAGTAATGGCAGAAACACTTAGCCCTAGAATGACAAAACTGTCATTGGGACAGAAGATCCTGATTGAGCCCATGGAGTGTCTGCCAGGAGTCTTAAAGCAGTTATCCCAAAAGCAAACATGTAACATGTTCTTAGATGTGGTGGCATTAGTTGTCTTTTTTCCCTTTATTTAACCTGGTGATCCTTGCCAGTAACACTTCCTGTCCTAGGGTGTCTGCATTCTGGATGAAGTAGTAAAACAGACACCTTTTGACAGCAGCGTTGTCAGTCTGGGGGAAGGTAGTGTTACGCTAGCAGATTTAGATGGACTTGACTAACAAATTGAAGCTGAACTCCAGCTAACACTTTATAAGAAGATTTATTATTCCTTCAGGGATAAAGGTTTTATCCAAATTAATAACAGCTAACTATTGTAAGCACCCCGTCAGCGGTAAATTGTTTGACACAATTCTCTAACTGCTACTTGGTCTGGACAGCTTGATTTGTTAAAGTTAAATAATAGCAGAATCACCAGGTGCATCAAATGGGTACTGGGGACTACCAATTCCACCCCTCCAACCAAACAGTTTGTCATCCATCATGAGAATTTTCTAGAATTCCCCAATTACAGAGCCAACTTCCTGAGCCATCAGGTTAGAGGCAACCTGACCCTTAGTGCTAACCAACCAGTCATTCCAGGGACCTGGGTGACTTGTCCCATGATGACAGACCATTGTAGAAATCTGGGGTGAAACTGGGCAAAACAAAATATCTCAAAGAATATATTATCATGCGCAGAGAGAGTCAGGCAACTCCTGGACTGGAAAGTTTGAAACAGAGACTGGAAAATCTGAAGATTCTCCAGTGGAAGAAACACTCTGGTCTGAGCTGCGTCCAGTACTTGATTCAGACACTTCCAACTTAGAGTTAGTTCAAGCATTAATTTCTGAAGGTTCAGAACCACCAGAACCATTGCAAATTCAGGACTGTCCCTCAACAGCAGGTTAATTAAGTATCCCACAACAGTGATTACACAAAAGCATAACATTGATATTACTAGGGCTAACACTTTAGAGAATATCCGAGGTGCAGACGAGTGTGTTAAAATTGGGACCCAAGCTAATGGTGTAGGGGCCCAACAGCAAAACACAGAAAATATAAAATAAATATATAATTGTTTGGGGATTCTAAGTACATTTTTTGTACACATGTTGAAATCGGCAGAAAATTTTTATTTTAACGTGTAAAAAATGTTAAAAAACTGCCCGGTGCAAAGTAGTTAAACTGCAGCACCTAAAGAATAACAGAGATGCAGTGCTAGAGGCCGCTAGGTAGTTCACCTTACTTATTGCCCACTTGCTGGTCGTAGAGTTGAAAAGGGTCAGCAAACACATGTGTGTGTGTAAAGCCCCGTACACACGTAGCGATCGTCGGCCGAACGATTGGCCGTCTTTTGTCCGAGGGCTGTCTTGTCTGTTGAAAAGTGCAAAAGACTGCACACGAATTTTGTCGGCCAACAACAGCCGACTGCAGAAGTGATGTCATGTGATGGTTAACTTTCCTTGTCTTTTTTCTTTTCTGAGCATGCCCAGTCTTGCAAATCTGCTGTCTGTCGGCCGACATCTGTACTGACTGGCGAACAATCGGCCGTTCTGGTGTTGGCCAACAAAAATTTTAATGCTTGCACGACAGATTCTGTTCGGCCGAAAATGCGCTGTCGGCTGTCGGAAGCATCATACTAACAAGCCTACAATCGGCCGATCGGTCGTCGGCCGAATCTTTACGGCCGACAATCGGTACGTGTGTACGGGGCTTAACTCCTGAGGACGTCAGACATAGACTGACTAAGCGGTATTGGGTGATGTTTGAGATAAGTCATTTCCAGTCAGCTGGAACGCAGGTGGAGCGCAAACCGGCAATTCCTATACAATACATGCTGATCCCTGTCTTCTTTGATGTAAGTGCAATACAACCTTCTTTTTTAAATAAATGATTTGACATACTGCACCATGAGAGCGTTTCTTCCTCTCCCTCTTTATATGGCAACACTGAAACTTTGAATATGCTATTTATATATACATACTGAATGAATGACAGCAGTGGTTTGAAATCATTCCTGTGACCTCATATATGACATCTTGGATTTTCCCATATGTGCAATTTGACTCCCTATAATAAGGGTCAATTAAGTATGGTGAGTGTATAGTGCGTCTGCATGCTGGTGGAGAGGAACCTTTCCTATACACACAGAGGACGCTATTCATGTGTGGGATTATATATGGACTTCACAATTTTTATGTATTTTCTATCATTTAAATGAAGATGTATTTATTTATTTACTTATTTATTCACTATTGTTTATTCACTATGGGGATATGTATTTTATGATGTAATAGCGCAGATTCTTTGTTTCTTTTTACAATATAGGTTTTTTACACTTTACAACATATAGCTCTTTATTGTAGTTTATTTGTTTTTTGGTTATTGATTTGCATGGGTTTAGAACCTATTGGGTTCCCTGATTTTCTTTTACATTTGTGTAGAGACATTTCTGAAGAGACTTCCTTGATTTCATATATTCAGCATAAAAATACCAGCACAACATATTTTTTCTTGGAGGAGTCACTTCTGATATCCACTGTACTTTGCGTATGCATTGGAAAGGCATTTCTATGTACTTGCCATTGTTTTATTATTCTTACTCATATGTGATCTCAGTAATATTCTCTACTTGACTGTGGGCAATATACTACTTGACCTTTTCATGTTCTAGTTTGCAGAACCTTCTCTTTGTTGTACCAAGACAAACTTGGTATAGGTTTGCTGTTTCTTTGTTTCTTTTGTATTTGAAAAACTTTCAATAAACTCAGATAGAACATAAATATATCCACAGCTGTTAATGTAGAAATGAAGGAGAAATCGGCTGCAAACCACCAGCTGCTAGTAAGATGAATTCTTTATTAACATACGTCAAAGGTACACAGTGTGATCCCGTGTACCTTTGACGTACGGTATGTTAATAAAGGATTCATCTTCCTAGCAGCTGGTGGTGTGCGGCCGCTTTCTCCTTCATTTCTACTGTTGTAGCGGTGGCGAGTTGGGGCCAGCACCAACAGAACCAGGATTGCTCACCAGGCGGTGGTTGTCTTCTCATTTTCAATGCAGCTGTTAATAGTAGAAAAATTCTCCAAACAAACAGAAAAAGAACATAGCAGAAGATAGCATGTTCACTCTTATGGACACTAGCAAAAACGGAGTCATGTTGGTTTTAGGCAGGGTTATCCTGTGCTGGCCATGGGCTTTGTCTGTTGCCATTTCTCCTGTAGGCAGCAGAAAAACCCAACAATCTAAGAATTCCTGTGTCTTGCTTCAATTGACAAGAAAGAAACAAAAGTTAAAGTGGGAGTATACTCCCATGTATGATTTATACCTATAGGTAAGTCTATAATAAGGCTTACCTATAGGTACAGTAAATATCTCCTAACCACTTCAAGACCAGACCTTTTTCTGACATTTGTTGTTTACAAGTTAAAAATCTGTATTTTTTGCTAGAAAATTACTTAGATCCCCCAAACCTTATATATATATATTTTTAGCAGAAACCCCAAAGAAAAAAAATGGCGGTCGTTGCAATATTTTATGTCACACTGTATTTGCGCAGCGGCCATTCAAATGCAGTTTTTTTGGGGAAAAATAAATTTCAATGAATTAAAAAAAACTAAACAGTAAAGTTGGCCCAACTGGCAGTTGGCATTTTAAGCCATTGTGATCATGGGGAATAACACTAAAAACCTTGCATACCAGACGAAAGCATCTATACTGTGACATAGGAAGAGAAATGAGCATTCAAAAATGGAAGGGGGCACAGGCGATTTCACCTGTGACCTGACCAGTAAGATGTACTCAACCTTGCACATACAGCAAAGTAGGTCCTGAGTTGGTTTATTGCCTGCAGCTATAGGGTGACCACCCTTCTATTTAGTGCCAGACATACGGCTAAATTATAAATAAAAAAAAAAAAATACCTTTAAGCAAAAAGAGCTACCTCAGTCTCCATGGTATACTCTGACAGGGTAGATGGAGGTACACAGATTTTGTTTAGACTGAGGGTTTTCCTTAAAAGAAAAACTGCTCAAAAAAATAAAACTCTGCTTGATTGCAATGACAGACATTATCTTACCAACAAAGTCATCCTTTTTATCACCACTTGGGATTTTGTAGTCAACTTCATCATTCTTATAAAAGTGGAAAAGCTGGAATGTGTCAAATATGAAGTCACCCAAATATTCATCCATGTACGTGCTTAGAATTCTTCTATCAAAGCTATCGATGGCTCGGCCACCATACATGACCTGTAGATACACAGTAAGTTGTCATTAGGCTTCCTGAAGGCCAGTTTTGTAATGGTGTATATTTTTAATGATACATAACATAATTTTCCCTTTTCAAAACAGAGTTTATGAAGGAAATTTTCAGAAAAGCCATTGATGCTAAAAGATGTGTCATGTTTTAGTCCAGAGTTCTTCATGCTGATGGGTAAGGTTGTCTTAGCAACACAAACTGGATTGGTCATTGTGCAATCAAATATTTACGATATTATCACATATATGTATTTCAGGACTGCTGAACACTAGTGAAAAAATACTGAAATAGAATAGTACTGTGACTTTAAAGGTTAGTTACACTTTTGCATCCAAAAAATGAAAATGTTACCTCCTAGCACCTTCCCCACTGCACTGAACTGCTATTTATCTAGCTCCCTGCCATCTATACCTGACAACTTACCCATCTGTACAGTTATCACTCTGCGCACAGCCCCACAGGCTATGTTTTGGAACAGTGCGAGCAATGGTAAGTGATGATGTCAGGTGATTGTGCTGACCAATGAGTATCTATCCTGGATGAAAGAAGCAATTTTCACTGGTCGGCATGGTCATGTGATTGGCATAATTATTCTGATACGCATGCTATGGAACTGTGTATGAAGTGAGAAGTGTACAGATTGGTAAATTGCTAGGTGTGGGTCGCATTAACCATCCACAATAGCTTAAAAGTGCAGCGGAGACAAGAGGAGTGGGGAGGGTGTTGAGAGGTAAACTTTTTTTGTATGCAAAAGTGGAATTCAAGCTACATTTAAAATTGCATTTGAAACTCATACACTATGAGGACATGAACTCATATTTTAGTCTATCCCATTTTAGTAAAGAACCAGCAACTCTGCAATACCCAGACTTATTTAAGGGGCTGCAAGAAGAATTATCAAAGGACTTCAAATAATTACAAGCATAAGACTACAATTTCCTCAGCATTTTCTGCTAATGGAACAAGATATTATATGAATATTATATGTGTGGAAGCCAATCAGTAGTTCAAAGCAATCCTGGGATTAACCAAGTCAGTGTGAGAGCAAGGCAGTTCTCACTTCTCAAAATATATACATATGGCCATTCTGTCGATAAAACTTACTCTATATTATGTATCTTTCTACCAGAAACCCCTCAAACACAGAGAAGCAGAAAAGTCCCGCATAGTGTCTATGTATCATTTGTAGCAGGAAAACAAATATCTCCTTTATACTCATCTAGCATTTTCCTGTAAACATAGAGGCCAATAATTGCATGCGTTTTACAGGAAGCTGCTTGACCTTGCTATTTATGTTGTTGCTGGAAATCAATTACATTAGCAGGTAAAAGCCAGGAAATAAACCAACCTCTCCAATAAGGTACTTCAGACTGCCCCACGGTATCCTGGTATCATTTTGAGTGTAAGCTTTGGTTAGATATGTATTTAATATTTCCATGCACACCTAAAAGGAGAACAAAAACAAGTGATGGTAAATACAACTATACTATAAACATGATCAGCCTTTTATGCTAAATAATTGTAACACAGAAAAGATTTCTAATATGTACAAAAATTCAGCTGCTATTTAATAAGGTACATCCAAATAAATGACAGGAAACCAGAGGTCCCGCCATGGCGACCCAGATTCTATTTTTTTCCCCCTGAGTAGGTGTAACACAAAATAAAATTATATAGGACAATATTTGCAGAGTTGCAAATGAGCAGACAATGGGAAAAAAATGTAATCACAAATACATTCTTTATTTTTAGCAGCAGAGAGTAAATCACAGTTGTAATATATGAAAAAAAAATTGCAAGAAAATGAACAGACAAGACAGAAAATGCATAAAAAAAAGCAGCATATAAATGGCAAAACATTTTACAGTGACCTTGAGAACTGTTTCATGTTGTACCATATTCAATCGGAAAACCTTTTTTCTATTTTTATTAGATAACTGGTGGTAATGGGGTGAGCAGGAGGGTAGAGTGCAGGGTAGTAGGAAAGGTTAGGGTAGGTGTGAGGTCAGGTAGAAAGCCTAAATCTAGGACAAATTCTGGTATAGACATGGGGGGGGAGGGGGGTCCTGTGAGAAGGAGGAAGTAGACCAGACAGCATGGGACAAACAACCTCCAGAGAGTTAGAGAAGAAGTGGGTGGGTGGGAAAGGGATAGAGATCAGAGAAGAAGGGGAAGTATACAAGAAAAAAGGGGGACATGCACATAGGCAAGGGAAATACTGTTGGGTGTGAGAGAGGAAACAAAGGCCTGAATCTGTCAGCATTCAACCAGAGTGTAAAGATATATATCAGGATAAAAGGTTCTTGTATTCCTTGGTCAAAGTATAATCAAGCCAGTAAACCCAAGTGGTGTGGAATTTAGCTTTAAAGCCTTTGAGTATGCTAGTGATATCTTCCGCTAATTTAATGCCATTAATTCTACTGAACCAATGTTGCAATGGGACAAAGGGGGGAAGGGGTGTTATCCAAAGGAATGGAATACAGGAGCAAGCCCTGTGTACCAAATGAACATTGACCACCTTTTTTGTAGTATCATATTTAAACATTTCACCACCTAGATTTATTTTTCTATGAGGTGTATGACAGGGTATCACCAGAAAGTAGAATACTATACCTTAAGCCTGGAGTTATAAAATAAACCACATGAAATTAGTATTCTTACTGGACCCCAATAAAGCAGGAAATGTTTGTTTTGTCACAAAGAACAATACATGAAGCTAGCTTCCCTCACTTTACCTTACAGTTTGATGGTGATAACTACCCAGATACAGATCCATACCTGGAAATCTGATTCATTAAAATCATAAGGCACATTCCATCCAATCTTCCCAAACTTCCTTCTCTCCTGCACCACAGCATGGAAGAATGCCAGGACATAGACCAGGGATTTAAATGCGGGATGCTGACAGGCGTCAAGAGCTTCATGGCTGATTTTAAAATATGTTGCCCTCATGTTCAGCTTCAGCCCATTGGGAGGTTCTGTAACCACCTGTAAAGTACAGAAAGCATCTATTTATCTACAAGTATAATAAAAAGCATGCACGTTAAAACTGAACTCCAGAGAAACAGGTAAATTCACAGCGCAAAGTGATTGTCAACAATCAACTTGTAAAAAAACCTGTGACAGACTCAACCAGGACAGGCAGTTTTGGAGAGGGCTAGGGTCAAGCCTCCTACCTACTGAGTATGGCCCATGGAGAAAGCAGAGCATTCTATAATGATGGACACTCACTTAATCAACGGTGTGAGTGTGGTTTGGATTACTTCTCTGAATAATGAAAAAAAGCTTACACAGAAAGGTTGGGTAGGGGGTACCTGTACAAATAAAATAGGGAGGCGCAATCCCAAGAGGTCAGTATAGGAAAAAACAAAAGAGGGATGTGGGTTTCCCACAAGGGGAGATACAGGGGTATGGGGGATTGCTTTACATGTCACGGCCTAGAATAAACCAGATATGTTTAAAAACAACATTTATTAATTCATAGAAAAAGATATTTTAAAAACGTGTACAGTGCGGTCAGTTTTGCCATACAGTCAACTGAACCCAGAGTGATAGTGGGATCCACGCATTTTGCCCAAATTGGGTTTCTTCAGGATCTGCTTGAGGTTCTCATAGTATATAACCCAGAGATGCGGATATAGCTAAAAATGGATACAAAGGCTGGTTTGTCATAAAAAAGAAGTAATATCAAGAGAGTGTTATTTTGATGATAAGTAAGACTGGCTATAAAAGGGGCCCACATCAAGGGCCAGTAGACCAGAGCAGAGTAATGGAACAGAAAACGTGGTCAAAATCTTAAGTGCAGTACCATAGGTCAGTCAATGTGGGTCCAAAACTGTATTAAATATGTTGTATGGCCACAACAAAGGCACAGAAATCTGCATGGACAGCCCAGACCGCCGCAATAGCGAAGCCATATCTTTTTCTTTGGATTAGTAAATGTTGTTTTTTAAACATATTATCATCTGGTTTAATATAGGCTGTGGCACATAAAACAGTCCTCCATGCTCCTGTGTCCCCCTTGTGGGAAACCCAGGGACAATAAAGCTTCCCTTCTGGAGTGGATGGAAAGGTGTAATAATAATAATCCTGTAGAGGATAATAGTCAGAAGAAATATGGTGCCCCTCCTGCAGACTGGGTTGGAGAGGCTCCTTCACTTGGGACAAAAATATTTATCAACAATATCCCTTAAGAAATCTATGAAGATAAACTAATTCCACCTTTTCAGACTGCATTGCCAAAAATGTCTGATTTAGCTCAGCCACTCTTGTGATCTATAAGATAGACAGCACAGCCAAATCATGGACCTGCCTGCACACTACACTGGCAACTACAATACAGTCTGGCAATGGACCTGCTCCAGCCTGAGACTGTAAGAGAAGCAGCATATTGATGAGATCACCGTGTGCTCTCCTGTCATCATATTCACAGTTATAGCTGGCACCATTGTGCAAAGCAAAAACTGAACTGTCCTATTCGGTTTCATTAACCATATGTTGTTAGTGTAAAATGCAGTGAAGTAGCCTTATTCACATGACTGAATGTTAGAAGTGATATTAAATTCCAATAAACTACGTACATCAGTCCCAGTTTACTTTAGGCCACTTTACCTAATTTAATGTTTACTAAATTAGGCCCATACAGCATTTAATTTAGTCCACATACACAAACTCTTTGTTCTTCTTATAAGGCTGAAATTGGCAGGGCTGCCTCATCTACGCTGGATCATTAGAAGAAATTATGATCTTTACAGTGAGCAGTCTCTCCATACTAACGCCCCCTATAAATCTGCTGATAAGCATTAAAGATGCAGTATTTTAGTCTATAAAACTATATATTTTAAATACTTTAGTCATAAGGTTTTTAGTGTGCATTCTGACTGCTGGTTAATCATTACTAGTGTACTCATCTTCTGCTTTGCATTGATTATATTTACCTTGAGAGATTTTTGCAGTATTCCAATTGGAAAGTCTTTGGTGGGATCAGTGGTGAGCCATAGGCGGAAATCTGGATGAGGTTTCCTTATCAACTCCAAGGCTTTCTCCAAATCCTTCAGCCATTTCACCAAGAGGTGGCAATTCTGTAGCATTAGCCATTGCCCACGAGATACTGCTATATCCAGAAGCTGCAGAGCAACCTGTAACACATCAAAATTCGAGTGCAATTTAAATCAAAGGGCTAGATAATGTATCCAAGTATACAGCCGGTTCCCAAACACACTGCAAAAACCCCTGACTTCAAGGACTTAAAAAAAATACTCAACATAATTTATTCAAAAATAATTGTGAAAACAAATAATTAAAAATTGTGCAGGAACATATGAAAAGGGTACATCAAGAATAAAAAATAAAAAAATATTACAAACTACACTTTGGGACTACTATGATAAATGAACCAAGGGAAAGGAAAGGAGCAAAGCTGGAGAAAGATGTATAAATAAACATAAACGTTTTTTATGAATGCATATTAAGGCTTCATATGGCTAGTGACACCCATTCTGGGTGCAGCTTGTGTTTGTTATTGTGCCTGCATCCGCCCCTGGATGCGCACAGGCAGCCTACCATAGGCGTGCGCAGCCAATTGCATTAGGGTGTGCACCCCAAAGCTCAAACACATATGCGTCTGTGTGCATGTGTATATATACTGACAGTGTCAGTAGAGCAGTGGACGGTGTCAGTAGAGCAGTGGACGGTGTCAGTAGAGCAGTGGACGGTGTCAGTAGAGCAGTGGACGGTGTCAGTAGAGCAGTGGACGGTGTCAGTATAGCAGTGGACGGTATCAGTAGAGCAGTGGACGGTATCAATAGAGCAGTGGACGGTATCCGTAGAGCAGTGGACGGTATCCGTAGAGCAGTGGACGGTATCCGTAGAGCAGTGGACGGTATCAGTAGAGCAGTGGACGGTATCAGTAGAGCAGTGGACGGTATCCGTAGAGCAGTGGACGGTATCAGTAGAGCAGTGGACGGTATCAGTAGAGCAGTGGACGGTATCCGTAGAGCAGTGGACGGTATCAGTAGAGCAGTGGACGGTATCAGTAGAGCAGTGGACGGTATCCGTAGAGCAGTGGATGGTATCAGTAGAGCAGTGGACGGTATCCGTAGAGCAGTGGACGGTATCCGTAGAGCAGTGGACGGTATCAGTAGAAGGTATCCGTAGAGCAGTGGACGGTATCAGTAGAGCAGTGGACGGTATCAGTAGAGCAGTGGACGTTATCAGTAGAGTAGTGGACGGTGTCCGTAGAGCAGTGGACAATGTCAGTAGAGCAGTGGACAGTATCAGTATAGCAGTGGACGGTGTCAGTAGAGCAGTGGACGGTATCAGTAGAGCAGTGGACGGTGTCAGTAGAGCAGTGGACGGTGTCAGTAGAGCAGTGGATGGTGTCAGTAGAGCAGTGGACGGTATTAGTAGAACAGTGGATGGTGTCAGTAGAGCAGTGGATGGTGTCAGTAGAGCAGTGGACGGTGTCAGTAGAGCAGTGGATGGTGTCAGTAAAGCAGTGGATGGAGTCAGTAGAGCAGTGGACGGTGTCAGTAGAGCAGTGGACGGTGTCAGAAGAGCAGTGGATGGTGTCAGAAGAGCAGTGGACGGTATCAGTAGAGCAGTGGACGGTGTCAGTAGAGCAGTGGACGGGGTCAGTAGAGCAGTGGACGGTTTCAGTAGAGCAGTGGACGGTGTCAGTAGAGCAGTGGACAGTGTCAGTAGAGCAGTGGACGGTGTCAGTAGAGCAGTGGACGGTGTCAGTAGAGCAGTGGATGGTGTCATAAGGGTAGAGATTAGTGTCAGAAGGGCTGTGGATGGTGTCATAAGGGTAGAGATTAGTGTCAGTAGGGCAGTGGATGGTGTCAGTAGTTTTTATTTTTATTATTTGTTACAATTTTATTTTTATTTATTTTTTTAGGAGAAAAAAAAGGAGATTTTTTTCATTTGGTGAAATATCAGGGGTCTAAACAGGGGGAATATGTGCCACACGGGGTGATTAGGTTGTACATAGGCACACCTGACACAAGCTGTGCGCATGCCTATGCAGCCTACATATTTAGATGCAGACACAGCTGCTGCATGGGCACTGTCAGACATAGCCGCATGTCAACATTTAATATATGTGCAGGAGTGGGTGAACCTGTTGGTTTGCTCTGCATGGCTGGAAGCACATACTTTTCATATGAGGAGCAAATAACTGTTCGAACACAATTGAAAAACCTGAGTACAGCCTAGTGGTATTATGCCTAAAGTTCTGCCCTACAGTTAAGGGAATACACAGAATTCCTTACAGTAAGGCCCCTTTTACATTCTCTATGGAGATGGTTCACATTTCCACTCCAAGTCGCCAGAAGACAAACGCCTGAAGCTCAAAAAAGTTCTGAAGTTTTTTTTGTAGCTCAAATCAGGCAGATTCCCATAGAAATAAATGGAAATGCATCATTTGAGCGTATTTGTGCACATTTGTGCCTTTTTTCGCACGTTTTTCTTCTCAACTGAAAAAATGTAAAAAAATAAAGTAGTAATAGTATATGAATAAATAAATGTAAAATAAATACAGAAATAACAAAAATCATCATAAATAATAAATAAATAAAATGAATAATAGGTAATAATACATTAATAATAAATAACCCCTAACCTTAAAAAAAATATTATTGATATTATTATTATTATTATTATTATTAATAATAATAAAAAATAATGATATATAAACACCCAAACCCACAAAAAATGAATAAATTGCTATTACTATAATATTAATTCATTTGTTTATTTATACATTTTGTGTTAGGGTGTTTAGCTATTTATTATTATTATTTTTTTTAAGAGGGTTAGAGGTTTAAGTTAGGGGTTAATTATTATTTTTTAATTTAATATTACTTGGTACTCATTTATTGAATGTATTTATTATTAATTATTTATGATTATTTTTATTTATTTGTGTATTTATTTTACATTTATTTATTTTTATTATTATTATTAATCATTTTAGTAGTAGTAGTAACACCCTAACTGAAAAATAAATAATATATAACCCTAACCCCTAATCCTACCCTTAACCTAACCTTAACTCTAACCCCTTACCCAAACTGAAAAAAAGAAAATTAATAATAATAATAAAAAAGAAATAAAAGCTAATGGAAAAGCTAAAAAAGCTAAAATGCCTAGCAACAAATGATGCAACAGATGATAGTTTTCTCTATTGGCTAATAAAAAAAACGCCAAAGCTCAAAAATGCTGTATAGAAACACGCCAATATCGTGCATAAAAACGTGCGAAAAAACGCTCAAAGACGTTATGCTCAGCTGTGAATGCAGCCTAAAGTAGAAGCTCAATATTAGTCAATGAGAAGGTGGATGTAAAAAACGGACATCCATCCATTTACATTCAAATACATCCGAGTTCATTCACAGAGAAGCAGATATTGAAGTCACCTACAATTATCTCCTCTGTGCTTGGAAAAAAGCTTCAATGTATAATAAACGAAGGTCACTGAAGCTAAATTTTACTTATATGCCAGGCTCACCAACTGCCATATACCTAACATGATGGCAGATACTAATTCAAAGCACTGCAGAACAGCAAAACTGTCAACAGAATGTAATTGATTTTCCAGATGAAAGCAAAACCCGTAACATTCCACAAGATATTTTACACATCGTAAAACAGAATTTTCATGACCTTTAGCATACAAAAACACCATTCTGCCACTTATTAGCCATTTGTTGGTGCAGTTGTTATCTAAGTTTGGATGATTTTGTTTAATTTGTGTAGTGTTTGTTCTTTTGGATAGGAGGTGGGCCTTTACCTTCATGCCAACAAACAACAGTTTTGTTGTTTTCTACAATTCAAAGCTTTCCTGGCAATAAGGTAAGAAGTGCAGTCTTGGATGCCGCTAATATTGTAGTATCGGTCAGTGAGTGTACAGAATCATGTTCAATAACATTGCAGCATGTGACAGTATAGATCAGTAAGTTGAAGATCAATGATGTACATTACCATGACATGACACAAGCAGGGAATTTAAAGTACAACAAATAGAAAACTGTAAGCAACGTCAAACACATACTTTCTCCTGCCCCTGTCCCATGGCAAGGAACTTAAGTCGGTTTCCACCAAATCCAGATCTCTCTGCCAACTTCATGAGGTCACTGGCAGGGTCAGACCCTGGACTTAAGATAAAGACGATTGGTGAAGATGGAACACTTTGTTCAAATATGGCTTCGAAGCTTATGACTGGTGGCTGAACATACCTGGTGAAAGTAACAATAAAGAGTGTTGGCTGTCAATTTCAACAAACAATAAAAGAACTTTAAGCAGCTCTGTTGCACAATTTTAAATGAAACCTATAACACCCACACTATGTAAAACCACTTCTATCAGCTGTTGTATACAATTATACATTTTGTTGTATGTATACAATGACAATAAATTATATTATATTATTTTAACAACACAATACGTTTTCCAATAATTAATTAATCCAATACACAGCGCTTCTATCACAAATCATTTTTAAAGTGCAATTGTAATCAAAGTGTGTTATGAATTACAGTGCAAATGTCCTTTTTTACAAGTGCATAATTAAAGTGAACATTCAAAGTCCTTTGTATCAAAGTGCTTGTGCAAGATAATGTTCATCATAATTCACAGAATCGGTCTTTAGAGCTGGTTCCAGGTGCATAACTACAGGGGTTGCAGGGGTTGCAATTGCAACCGGGCCCCATGCTCCAGGGGGCCTGTGCGACTCCCCTGTACACCTGGAAAGGAGGGGTGGTGGAGGCAGCATGTAGAGAAATCACTGTCCTCCTTTTTCCTCCTGTAGCTGCAGGAGGAAAATGGAGGAGATTGGTTCCTCTGTATGCTGCCCCGTCACTCCTCCTATTCAGTTCATTTGTGTTCTGCTGTCTCTGGGCAACTGTGCGCTCCCCTGGTCCCCCCCCCCCCCCACTGTGCTCCCTCCCCTCTCCTGCCGGCTGCTGCAGGGGATGTGTCACAATAGAGAACTGGGAAGGGGTCGGTAAATATTTAATTTACTAGCTCCTTCCTTTTCTGAATGGACAGAGTCATAGTCAGTGACACTGTAAAAATAAAATGATAAAATATAATACAATTAAAATACCAAAAAATAAAAACTACTGACATCAGTGGGTGAACTTCCAGGATCGCAAAGGTCACACTTGCAACCGGGCCCTGCCATTCCACCACTGTTGGGAGGCCCCAAGATGGCAAGAAGGGAGCCCACTGCAGAACTTGTAAAAGGGTCCCGCTGCAGGACCGTAATAAAGGGCCCCAGGATCAGTAGAAGGAGCCCCAGGCTTGAAGGGAAAGGCCCCGGTCAGGAGTCCAGGAGGCCCTTCATGGTTTCTTGCACCGGGGCCCAGAAGGTTCTAGTTATGCCTCTGGCTGGTTCACACATATGCGATGACAACGCACTGCTCTGCAAATCACATGCAATGTCTGTGCGATGCGAATTCAGCCATACACCAAAACTCACACAGGACCCTTTTTTGGGTCCGCACCAGAATCATATCGCATGGGTGTTCACATCTATGCGATCCAATTCATGTCTGAACTGACAGTTTGCACTGCGATATGTGAACTGATCTGGGGGTGTCGTTAACTTAGTATTGACACCCCCAGCAATTCACATATGGCAGTGTGAACTGCCTGCGAGTTGAGTGCGATGTGGGAACCCACAGTGGATTTGCAGGGATCCCGCATCGCATATGTGTGAACCGGGACTCAGTAAATCACTCCACCACCGTGCCTCCAACTTCATTCAGGAGAACTTGCCAGAAAGCCATAACTTCATAATTAAGAGTATGTCAAAATGCACTTCATCCCTTCAGGGATCAACCATCCAGAGGTTTTTCCAATCCTTCCTTTCAATGTCTCCAGGAATGTATAAACCAGGAGGAAATCAGAAGAAACAAGAAAGCTCCAGTAGTAAAGAACTCTTTATTAAAATACCTTTTACACCACAAAACCATCAATTTATGCGCTAACATTAAAAGTTGCATTCCGCCCTGGACTCGGGTGCTCATGATTATACATGTAGCAGTCCCAGCCCCACTGTTTCCAGTGAAAGCTCGGCCGCTGTTCCGTACAATCTGAATGTATCTCACCACTTCCGGGTTCCGGTGGAATGATGTCACAATTAGAGTGCATAATGAAAAAATGTTTTGACTTTAGACAACTGGGATATTTATACCGTGCAGGTAATGTATGCAGTCCTGACTAATGGAAAGACATATAGGAAGTTTAGACTGATGTGCATTAAAAAGCAGAGACTAGCAAGTCCTCTCCTGTGTTGAAACAGATTACTCTAAATTCCCTAATAAAACTTGTATCTCCACAATATAACCTTTTATAGCTGCAGCAGCTATCTTAAAGCGTTTGTTACCCCAACATTTTATACTCCTGATATGTGCCTGCTGTACCATGTACTTGTATGAGAAAGTCTCCCGTTTACCTTACTTGCATTCGTTTGTGTAAAATCCCTGGTGTTCCTGTCAGTCCCTCTGCTATTAAAAATTGACCACATTAAGCAGGAGAGCACACTCTGGTCAGTTCAATCTCTAGCTGTGCTGGAAACTCAGCCTGCTCTCCTTTAGTGATCAGACTTGTCCTGACACGCCGAACCTGCACAGCCTTTCACTATGAAGCTCAGTGTGCTGCTGTTTCTCCTCCCCCAGCTCTTATTTAGCTGAGAACAGAGGGAATGTGATCACTTATAAGAAAAGGTAAAAAAAGGGATTAAAAAAAAAATTTATATCCATACACAAATGGTGTTGCCTTCCGTTTCTATTTTAAAGAGGTTGTAAACTCAAAAAAAAAAAATAAAAAAAAAAACCCTGTAAGACAAAGGCATAATGAGCATAGCATCACATACTAGCTCATTATGAAATACTTACCTTAGAACGAAGCCCCCGCAGTGCCGACTGCTCAGAAGTAACACATCTGACATTTTTGGCCATCCTACTTCCTGGTAGGCACTACATTGCCTGGTGCCCTTTAATGCTCTTAAGATGGCACTGATTCCAACATGACAATGACCCTAAACATACCTCCAAGACGACCACTGCCTTGCTAAAGAAGCTGAGGGTAAAGGTGATGGACTGGCCAAGCATGTCTCCAGACCTAAACCCTATTGAGCATCTGTGGGGCATCCTCAAATGGAAGGTGGAGAAAGTCTCTAACATCCACCAGCTTCGTGATGTCGTCATGGAGGAGTGGAGGAGGACTCCAGTGGCAACTTGTGAAGCTCTGGTGAACTCCGTGCGCAAGAGGGTTAAGGCAGTGCTGGAAAAAAATGGAGGCCACACAAAATATTGACACTTTGGGTCCAATTTAGAAATTTTTACTCAGGGGTGTACTCACTTTTGTTGCCAGTGGTTTAGACATTAATGGCTGTGTGTTGAGTTATTTTGAGTGAACAGCAAATTTACACTGTTATACAAGCTGTACACTCACTATTTTACATTGTAGCAAAGTGACATTTCTTCAGTGTTGTCACATGAAAAGATATAATAAAATATTTACAAAAATGGGGGTGTATTTACTTTTGTGAGATACTGTATATATACTGTGTATATATATATATATATATATATATATATATATATATATATGATATTTAATTTTAATATACACTATATTGTCAAAAGTAATGGGACGCCTGCCTTTACACGCACATGAACTTTAGTGGCATCCCAGTCTTTGTAGGGTTCAATATTGAGCTGTTGGCCCACCCTTTGCAGCTATAACAGCTTCAAGTCTTCTGGGAAGGCTGTCCACAAGGTTTAGAAGTGTGTCTATGGGAATGTTTGACCATTCTTCCAGAAGGGCATATGTGAGGTCAGACACTGATGTTGAAGGCCTGGCTCGCAGTCTCTGCTCTAATTCATCCCAAAGGTGTTCTATCAGGTTGAGTTCAAGACTCTGTGCAGGCTAGTTAAGTTGCTCCATCCCAAACTCGCTCATCCATGTCTTTATGGACCTTGCTTTGTGCACTGGTCCAAATCATTTGGTGGAAGGGGAGGTTATGATGTGGGGGAGAGGTGGGCCTGATCGCAATATCAACCATTGCCACCAGTGTTGCTACATCAATGGCTCTGTCCAAATAAACCCCATTCTGTACCTGTTTGGAAACCCGCCCAACCAACAAAAAAAAAAAAAAAAAGAGCTATCACTTTTATGTATTTCACTTGCTCACAACTAAAAATAACCAGTGTTCCAATCTGTCATGTCAGTTAAGTTAACTGCAATATATACAATACCATCTTCAGCCCAAGGTTTGTATATACTTACTTCTCCCCCATGGTGACTGTAACGTAGTCTGTAACAGCTCTATATACACGGTCTACTCTGAAGCAGCGCAGGAGTAAGAGTTTCTGGAAGCTGGAGAGCTTGTCCTTGTAGCCAAGAGGGAAAGGATACTGTTCCAGAGTGTCCAGGTCATACCACTATAAAATGATACATGAATATTTTCAGGGAAACTATTTTAAATGCTTTTTTTTAGTGCAGTTTAGACTAGACTAGCACATATCATAAACGCCAAATATATGTGTGCATTTTAAAAAGAGATAGATTAGATAGATAGATAGATAGATAGATAGATAGATAGATAGATAGATAGATAGATAGATAGATAGATAGATAGATAGATAGATAGATAGATAGATAGATAGATAGATAGATAGATAGATAGATAGTCTGTATTGCTATTGGTGGTGATGTTAATCATTCACAGTCATAGATAAGTAACTTACAGCCTTCCACTCTGACTCATGCCTCTCCACGTCATCAGGAAGTGACCCAAACAGTGATGGGAACAGCTCAGACAGTCGTATGATGTCCTCCCAACCTTGGTCTGAGAGCCAGGAACATGGTTTCTTCCTCCTACTTTTCTCAAGGGATAGATTTCCTTAAAAATTTAGGAGACTGTATCAGTATACACTGAGCTCATCAAAAACTCTGGGCATCTGACCAAATTCACATTATAAAAAAAAGGAAGTATCCAAAATAAATGTCAGTGATCTAGCCAAACACAACCTATTCTGTCACTGGCCCTGCTTCTGCTCATTTGTTACATTATAAAATCTTTCTGGTAAGAGATACTTCTCTCGTTTTATGTTTCATGTGCCGACAGTTCTGCTTGCTCATAGTCATCATTCTCAGGTTTTATTACCTTTTAAGAAAAAATCCAGTTCTTCCTGTGGCACCTTGCCATCTGGTTGTTCTATCTTTATAGTCATATTGAAGGAAAATAGCAGCTTATGTCTTTCAAATAAGCCTGAAATTGAATGAAAACACCAATGATATAATGATATAGATGACATGGTCAATATTTAAAATTGATGTTTGGCAGCATCAATTTATTCCTAAAATAGAACTTCTCCAATTTGGTTTTGGTTTTGCTAGAGAGAGGATTTGATCATCTATCAGGTGTTTAGTTGTCTGTAGGGCCAGATTTGCCATTAGGCATATTAGGCACACACCTATAGGTGGCTGAGGGAAAGATGTGACTTTTTCCTGTATAGTGATTGGCCACACATTTTGTTCTCCAGTATCAATACAAATGGGTTTCTGATATAAGGGTGTTTATACAGGATCACAATATTCTAAACCAGATTAGGACCAGGAAAACAAAAAAATGTTTAGTGTAACAGAAGGGATTCTAGCAGAGGGGTGATGGGAGTGAAATGTTCTGAGTGTCATATGGACCAGAGGAAAATGAAAAGTTCCTCAACACAGACAACAATATAAGCCCTTGCCTTCCCCAGTCTATTAAAAAAAAAAAAAATTAGCTGGAAATACATGTAACATATTAGGTTCCAGTACAACAATATTATTTAACATATTGCATCACAATAAGAACACTGTACAGCTTATTCCATATGGAAATGTAACAGCCATGGTAAGTTAGATTAGACACAATACAGCTCATTGCATAATTATAAGTAGAGATAATACATAAAATGTTCTGAGGTTCTCATTGGATGTGCAAAGTGAAGGACAGTTTTATACATCAACTCAAGTATCAAATATAGATATGTATCTTAGTAAGTAAAGAATTAACACATCACTTCATCTGCAATCAAGCCTGAATAAGAAGATATGCTAATTGTCTTGATGACAAACAGTGCATATAAGCATTAGAAAAAATGCCAACCTGTACATCCATAGTTGTAGACATTGAATGTTAAGGTGTCCATTATGTTTTTCAACCTTTTAGCCAAAATACCATCCGGCAAAGACTTCCGCAGTGATAAATCAAAGACTGCCAAGAATGAAGACAGAGAATATTGATACATTGAGTTGACCATTGCCATTTCAGACAGGACAAAGAAAAGGATGGCTCCACGCTTGGCAGCTGGTCTGTACCCATCTCGTAATTTATCAATGTCCACTGCAGTCCGCTCTGCCAGTTTAAGTTTTTCTGAAACCTAAAATGACAAAACTCATTGTTCATTTTTGGTCATTGCCAATTCTAATAGAAAAATAGAACATCAATGGCAATAAAAGTTACCCGAGAAGAATATTAGAAGAACATCAATCCATTAACTGAGTAATACTTATCTAATAAATAGTTATATAGGTTTTTATACTGTTTATTTGAATCATTTATCAAGGTACAGAGGAAATTGTAAATATCTCAAGTTAGAGCTGAGATTTGGGCATGCAATATACTGTAAGTAGTTACCAGTGTATGATGACAGCTAATTGCTGGGGGACCAAGATAAATAATAAGGCATCATGGGGGCGATACCCAAGTTACAGACAACTGCATACACAGAGTACATAGAGTGCATAAAATAGCAATGCCCAATGATCATAGCAAGATAAGGAGTAAATTTGGCACCAATGCTGGAAAGCTGACCTACATTCAAAGCCATGTGAGCTACACAGAAAATCAAAAAATAAGATAAACTATTGCGAGTCAGTATAGATAACTGAGATATATACTGTATGTGGCCATAAATACAGAAAAGCAAGTTCCAAAAGCTACACTGATGAATCTTGTTTGGGGCTAAAATACACCTGTTCTATTTCTGGTGTTACTTAAAACAAAATATTCCATCTTTGTTTTATATTTTGTGCAATTGTCCATGTAGGTTGTCACCTGATTAGGAAGAAGCAACTTTCTTTTGTTTCAAGATCCACCATACGGTGGCAGCATTGATACTATCACCATCTTCCCATTCTTTGAACTAACAGCATTTCATTTATTACTGGCCAGGCCAATTAACTGAATGCAATAGTTCAAGCAGGAACTATGAGTTGTCTTCACTTTCAGCACCTTACCTCGGTTGCTTTTGATTTTGTTTCTTCCAGAGTATGAACCAGTTCTACATTATCCAACATGTTACCAGACGACGTGGCAAGCTCTCTTAGCAATGAATCCTCCAAGTCCTTTAACAGCTTTTTATTTTCACTGGTCTCTAGTATAAGGTGTTCTCTTTGCTCCTCTAATTCTCTTCTTTCAAAGCCAACAATGACACTAAGTAACTGATCTTCCAAGCCTTTCAGTGTAACTGAGGATGACATAGAAAGGAGAAGTATAGGAAGGATTACAACTCTACAGCCTTTTCTATATTAAAGTTTAATTTGCCACAATTTATAGACTACAATCTTTAATTATACACCATGTAATTAACACCTCAACAAAATATAATCTTTATGGTCATGTTGGGCTCAAGTTACAGCTCCACTAAGTAAATGGTAGTCTGCAAAGGCACAAAAACACATATGATGTCTCAACTTGCCATGCAAAAAAGCTCTATCACATACTATTCAATGGCCCCATGGACATGTTATTACAAACACTCAACTGAAAACTAGACTGCTTGTCGATCTGACCACAAGTGCTTGGCCATATAATTCAAAATTTGTCCTTTTTGCTAGTGACAATGGCTTTCTAAGGTACATTTAGTTCCTTTAATGCAATGTGTTCAATTTGCTTTTAGCAGCGTGAATGTTAAAAATACAATGCAGTTACGCTCGGTATTACCTTATATTCGCTATAACTCCAACACACACACACACACACACACAAACACATACTATATATATAGTTGAACACTATATTGTCCTCTTCTGGTGGCATATACAACAGTTTGATCTACCAACACTCAGACACTCAGTCACTTTATATTGATTCCTTTTTTGGATCTGCAAAATTGCTTAGGAGATTCTCCAGCATAAGTTATGTATTACTATAATACATATTTGATTTTTTGCATAAAATTATATTTATACTCACCAGTGTAATTGATCACCATGGCTTTACCAAACACTGATGGGGAGTACTTGGGGTTTGCCAACTTTGTGTTTAGATACAATTTGAAGTTTGGGTCATAATCCACCTCTTTATCTCCTAAAATGATGAACTGGCGACCTTGAGCACCTTTGATGTTTTTCTCGAGAACATTGTCAATAACTGGATCAATATACTCATCCACATCTTGAAACAGGAATGGGAAGCCATATTTAATGGCCATTTCTAATTGTTTCAAGAAATCTGGATCATTAAATGAAGAAATCTAAAACAAAAAGATGTAACATTGTTTGACAGTGTTATCATATATCCACGGACATGTGCTTAACCTTTTCAATACATGTTTGTCATTTGTCAAGGGCATGTTTGATCAGTAACAGAACTACAATTATTAGATGTATGTGATGTCAGTAAGAGCAGCTTGGAAAACTGTAATAATTTAAAGGTTAGACCAAATATGATAACATGAAAGAGAGTGAAATAACATTTTACCTAAGTATTATAAGAGAGTACTGCATGTTTAACTATGGTAAATAATAATCCTTGGTTCAAATGGCATAACAAAGTTAACTTTATAAAGCTAAAACCCACTGAACGCCATTGGTAAACAAATTGGTGGGTTTGAACCAATTTGCTAAAAGTTCATGGTAGAGAAATATTTCCTTGGAACAGATGTCCCTGAGCTATAGGCTACAAATTATCAGCTGTTCAGGACCTAGGCTAAAAGAAAACTGCGCATTTGTGCAAAAAAAAAAAAAATCTATATTGAAATAGCTCAGCAGACTTATCAACTTTGTAATAATAATGGTATACTTTTTTAATACAAAATGGAGTAACTACAGATAACTTCTCTCAGCCATCAATCCTTCCACTGTGAACTGGGGTGAAGCTCCACCCCATCAGTCCTCAGCGAAGATCGTGACAATGCGGAGGACCAGAAAGAAGCAACAACTCTTCAGCTTTACAGCCAATCAGGGAGCAGGTCAGTGGAACAAGCAGATGAATGAGGGGCAGGAGCCTTTCAAACTATGAGTTTTTGGGTGGGTTGGCAAGCAGAGTTTTCAGAGTTTTACCCCTGTTCACAGTGCAGGTCTTTGATGGCTGAGAGGATCAATTCATAGGCACCCAAATGTTTTATTGAATTAGTGAGTGGGCATGACAATCAGATGGGAGTGGGAGGTGACATGATTCATACAGGTGATGGAAATTGTGAAGCAAAGCTTACAACTTTCAGCATGCACATTCTTCCAAAGGAGAATGAATGATTCATTTCTAATGAAAAATGCAGCAGCCATTTTCAAAGATTTTACAAATGGCCTTGTGGAAGGTAGCCTAAGGCAAAATCATAGCTTTTTTTTCAGAAAAAGTATTACATTCCTATTCCAAAGTTGATAAGTGTGCTGAACTATTTACATTATTGACTTTTTAGCCAAATATTCTGCGCACTCTAGGGGCAGCCATACACGGAGCAAATTTCTTTCCTACAACCATGGGTTGCAGGAAAGAAAATTACATGATTCATCCATCAACACAGACAGTGCTGACAGGGAAATCCCTCCTGCAGAGCAATTGTCTTCCTACAGCGGGGGGGGGGGGGGTGATGTGTAAGAAGCTGTCACTGCTGGGAGAAGTGATTATCAGTAGCGGCTACAGCAGCCACTTGCGATAATCACAAGCGAATCTGGCATTTATCAACATGGTACATTCCGCCTGCTCATTAATGGTTCGAATCTCGGCCAGTTCCTGCTGAACTGGCTGAGATTAGAACCGTCTATGGCCAGCATTTGGCTGAAATCACACTGCAATTTTATCTCAAAACTAAAAAAAAAAAAAAAAACAGGTTTGGCAGGGGATTTATTTGCATGCAGTTTCCCTTTTCATTTAGCTGCACCAAAATACATTAGTGAAAAGGACCTAAGCAGCTAAAATGACCTTCTAACGCAGATGAAAATGTTGTTTTAAATGGATAGCAGAATTTTTTTTTTATTTTTTTCTGGAAAAGGTTTATTTATTTGTGATGGTAGACCTTTAAGTAGTCTCAAGTGTATGAACACACGCTATCATTTGCACACCTATCACACAAATGGGCTCTCAGACTTTGCTTTTATATTAATAAATAGATCAGCAGTAAACCTACCTTAAGGTTATTCCTCTCCTCTTTCCTTTTAATCCAGTTCAGTGCTTGCTGTTGAGGATCTATGCACAATGGAAAACGACTTGCCCTAGTGGTCAGTATTCCATTCTGTATAGAGAGCTCATCAGGAGGTAATCCTTCTGATCCCCATCTGTAGGAAGGGAAAATATTACAGTTGCTGTTCTTATACATTCCAGCTGCTGCTCCCCTAAAATTCCAGCATAATTCCTAAAATATATTGACCTAATTGTAAGTTCTGTTATATCAAACATAATCCTCCCTGGCTCTTCTCATCACTTAACATAGGAATCTTGCTATACAATGGCATTTGACAATGCCAGGTAGTTATTTTGCATGTTGCAACGGGACTGTTCTCCCCTGTACCCCAGCCCTATAACCAGTAAAGCATGCCTGCACAATGAGCATACACTGGAAGCAATAGTAGCCCCCAAAGTATGCATGTGCACTTAGTTCCATTACTTAATACATATTTGCAGGCATGCTTTTGGAATAGGAATCTGGATTATACAGAAGAACAGGCTGGATCTGCTGCCTGTAAAGCACTGTGATTGGAAAAAAGGGAAGGGTGGCACTGTGATTGATAATTGAACGTATACTTTAAAAACATTCATAGTATACTTAATTTTTTAAAAGCTGCATCACAATGGTAAAACAATAGACACACTGTCATTCAAAATCAAGGAAAAGGTGAAATCAGGGGCAGACGTCAGAAGAGCATATAGTGCCTGGGTTGTGCAGGCGGCTCCATCCACATGTATTGTTGAGAAGATATTGAGGTGATGAGGATACTGAAGTTAAACATCTGCATACAATGTTCATCTCCATGCACCCTTTCATACCCAGAGTTTGGTGGGTAATTAGGAAGGAGTTGAAACCATATGCCCTTTATGAAGTCTGTATAAGCCTGATCTAATGGCTGAAAGCCCTTATGAATACACCAACCAATCAGTGATAAGTCTACTGGATCTCATAGTGCCTCAACAAAAAAAAAGAAACCTCACAGGCATAAACTGTTAGTCCAGTCAAAGAGATTTTATTTTATTTTTTTTCTAGTTTTGGATAGAGTGATTTGGCCCATGTTGAATTTGTTACTGCTAACTGTGGGCTTACTTTTTATGGTGACAATGCTTTCATCAAAATTTCCCTACTCTAGCAAGAAAAAGGAGATTTTACCTGTTTGTTTTGCTATTGTAGTTTTACCTTCACTTCTTTTGTGGTGAAATCATTGTCACCAGGATAGGAAGTGAGAGAAAATCTCTATAACGGAGTCCCAGTAAAACACAACAAAGATTCTAATTTCGAGATCCTTACCCGCTCTACTAAAACCTAAAAAAAGATATACACTTGAAGTCTATGAGTTTTTTTTGTTTTGTTTTTTTACAAAAAAGGGGCAATAAGATGAATTTTTGAGCATTTTAAATAAAATTTAGCTATTTATTTAGATTGACTTTTATGGCAGTTACATTAGAGATTTAAAGGTCATTATAAAGCCTTCAAGAGTAGTTTCAGTTTATAGCAGAATTATAAGAATTACATCAAAACAGGGAAAATCATTATTAGTTACCTGCTAATTTCAACATCATCAGTAAGTAAGCTCTCTATCCTGAAAGGCTGGCTCAGTGGGATATCACGGTCCAGTATATCCTGCTGCCATTCTGTGTAAACCATTTCTTTACGGAACTCCCAGTTGAAAGCTCCTTCATAGCTAAGAAATGCAGAGCATAGCAGACAGTCTCCAAGTAACTTCACTCGTCTCTCCTTCAGGTCTTCTAGATCCTTGGTCCACCTGAAGAAAACATATAAAATTCTGTATTACTCTGCTCAGTTACATAAATCCCCTCTTTTTACACTGCTCATTACTTTGTTTCCAAATAATATTCGGAGTGAAGTTTTATCCAGAAAAAGGCCATGGTTTTTGTTGTACATGTGAGCTATAAATGCTGTGGGTAGTAACATAATTGTTGCATTCGTTTTGGTTTTATTAAGTGCTGCAGTACTCTTAAGGGCTTGGATTGAATAGCGGATGCAGGGTGATTTCAGAAGCATTTATCCTGTGTCTGACAGTTTGAGATGCTCCTTATTTCCAAGCACTTCTAACCAGAATATTACCCTCCTTCTAAGCTGCATCAAGCTGTATTTCCATTCCCATTGACCAGTATAGGCAGTAAAGCAGTTTTGTTGCAAACAAAAACAGTTTTTTTTTGTTCTCACTATAAAATACTTTTCTTTAGTCTATTAATGGACACAGGAAATCTTTAAAATTTGAGTTATACTGCCATCTACAAAGTGACTGCACACTGGCAAACAAAAAAATCTGTTGGCCAGCCCAGGATAACACCTCCTACAACCAGCATGCCTCAGGTTTGTAGCAAAAAAAAGTACAGAGAGCACAGAGGAGTGGGACCTGTGCTCAATGGACTCCAAAGAAAAGGATTTACGGTGAGCAAAAAAAAATCCTATTTTCTTTTTTCATCCATTGAAGGAGATAGGAAGATTTTAACCTTCAAAACATCCAAAAGCAGTCCATCTGAACAATCACGAACATGCACAAGAAAAAAAAAAAACAGAAAAGAAAATTGGAACTGCCTGTATATACAACCCACACTCTAAAAAAGTTGAGATGCTGTGTAAAATCTACATAAAAACAGAATGCAATAATTGCAAATCTCATAAACCCATATTTTATTTACAATAGAAAACATATCAAATGTTTAAACTAAGATGATGTACCATTTTAAGATAACAAATAAGGTATTATTAGAAATTGATGGCATCAACACGTCCCAAAAATTTGGGACAGAGCCGTGTTACCACGGTTTAGCGTCCACTTAACTTTTAACAAGACTCTGTAAATGTCTGGGAACTGAGACCAGTTGCTGGAGTTTTGGGAGAGGAATGTTGTCCCATTCTAGCCAGATATAGGATTCTAACTACTCTACAGTCCTGAGTCTTCTTTGTTGAATTTTTTGTTTCAAGATGCACCAAACATTTTCAATTAGTGAAAGGTCTGGACTGCAGGGAGGCCAATTAACCCTCCAACTGCTTGCAGGTGGCCAGATCCGTATGCCGTACAGACCTAATTTCTCCCCTTGCTATAAGCTCATGGTCACTTCAATGACCATGAACTTATAACAGAATTGATATACAATCTGCTGATCAGATTTATTAACCTAAAATGTGACTGCCCCTCCCCAATGCTGCAGCTTCCCTGTCCCCAGCCTCTCCACCTCCCGTCCGCTCTCTTTCCCCTATAACTACTCCCCCCACCCTCCTTTCCTATCCCCTTCAACCCCCTTCTTCACCCTCAGCACAAATCCCCCCCCCCCCCCCCGCACACACCTGATAAACCCCCCCCCCCCCGCAAACCGGATCCCTGCAGCTACCTCTAGAAGCCTGCATCCTTCCCCTACCACTCCCGCCGGTTTCAGGTGCTGCAGAGGCATAGAGGGCACTTAGATGCGAATGATTCGTAAATGCGGTTTATATTTGTTTAGTTGATTTGAGATTTTTTGATTAAAGAGCTCATTTAAAGATAACCCTGTAAAGCAGAGACCCTTAATATCAAATGTAGAATCCTCTTATGTTCATGTCACTTTAAAGTTTAGGGGTCATTTACACCTATACCCAGACTTGTATAAAGTACTCGAAATTTCTACTTGAGTAAAAGTAGAAGTGCTCGATCAAAAAATTACTTGAGTAGAAGTGGAAGTGCTTGCAGAAAAAGTTACTTAAGTAGAAGTACTAAAGTATTCAACATTTTTTTTACTTAAGTATTGCAAGTAGTTTTTTCAAAAAATTTGCTACTTAAGTACTAAAAGTAAAAAGTACCAGTAGTTTTTAAAAAAAAATTCTACTCAAGTACTGAAAGTAGAAGTACAAGTACTGTGTTATGTAGTTATTAAAGAAATAAGTCAAAAGTTTGAACATCATATTGTTTTTATTATTTCAAATGATTTATTCAAATGATTAACCTGTGTTTGTTAGTAGTTTCTTGATGCACTTTAAGCGCTGTAGCACCATTTATTTGTTTGTTTCATATTTTCTTTTTATTGGAAAGATTTGGTATAGCAGCTTTTATTATACACAGCCTTTATTTTCGTATGCGCTGATTTACACATGACATTATACACATTTTTTTGAGCTTTATGCAACCTGCCATCTACTGTTCTGGCAGTGGTAATTTTTTTAAAAGTAACGAGTAACTATGCAGCACAAAAAAAAAATACTTGAGTAGAAGTATCGAAATCATCGAAAAAATGTAGTGAAGTAAAAGTAGAAGTAGGAGAAAAAAATTCTACTCTAGGAAAGTACAGATACCGCATTTCGGTACTTAAGTACAGTACTTAAGTAGTTCTACTTCGTTACTATACATCTCTGCCTATACCTTACATAACATATGTGTTACGGTGATATACGATACATGTGTTAGTGCAGAGGTCTCTAGTCAGTAACTGGGCTGCTCAGCATGTCCCCCCCCCCGCCACACCGATCACCCCCCCCCCCCCCCGTACCATCCCCCCCACACCCCTGATCCATCCCTGGCCTGAGCGGCATCCCTCCCCTCCCCTTCTGCCACCTACAGCTGCTGACCTGCACTCCGGCGAGCTGTCAGGCTGAGGGGGGGGTGCTGTAGGTGAAGATTGGGCTTGGTAAACATGTGTTTTCCAGCCCCCTCCCTGTAGTACAGTGGACACAGGCAGCCATCGCTACCGATTGTTCCTGTGTGCACTGACAGCTGATCAGCTGATTATAGTAAACCAAGAGTTTACTATGTCAGACTGTCAGTTTATGAATGGATAAGGGGTCGCTTTCTTAAGTCCCTTTCTCGGTCTCAAAAAAAGAGATATGTGGGTCTGTTTAGACCTTTGATTTCTCACCAAAGGCCTCCGTCCCCCCCCCCCAAAAAAAAAAATATATATATATATATATATATATATATTTGTAAAAAAATAAATAAAAAGTAAAAAATAAATAAATAAAAAAATAAAAATTGAAAAAAACATTGAGCGGACTCTGTCAAGCAGACCTGTCTGCTTAGCAGGGGGATCTCTCTGCTGATCCCCCGCTGAGCAGGCAGATGACAGGTCCGTGTTCACTCCACTGAGAATGTAGAATGGACACGGACACAGCCCATTGTTCTTTATGGGGCAGTTGGATGGAAACAGACTGCCTGTCCATTTCCATCCGATCCCATCTGCTATATCGATGGGGAATAGGATCCCCATCCCTGTGTTTTTAGTGGACCAGTTCAAATCGAATGCAGACGGGTGTAAACGGATACATGTCCATTTACATCAGCCTCTCCATAGAAAACAATGGGTGGTCCGATTGGGCCCGCTTAAATAAGAAACAGGCAGACCCGATCGGTCTGCTTGTGTGAAAGGGGCCTAAGGCCTTGTTCACACCGAGCATACACATCGTACCTTTACAGGGATGCACAGGTGTTCCTATGGGATAGACTAAAATCATTAATAGTGCACATGAACTGCACTGCAATCTGCAAACATATCTGGGAGTGTCATTAACTTTGTATTGACACCCACAGCAGTTAGCAGAGGGCAGTCTGAACTGCCGGCGAATCAGGTACAATGCGGGAACCTGCACTGGATTTGCAGGTTTTCCCGCATCATATCAGTGTGAACCAAGCCAGAGGAGGACACTTTTCAAATTCTGAAAGCTGTAAGTGAAAAATTAATAAATTGTTTTTATTTACAGTTTTGTTTACAGTTTTCACCATTTCACAAAAAGGTGCAATTTAAAACGTACAACTATTTGTTCAAATATGTGTTATTTATTAACTCGATACAGTTTTAACTTTTATATTTAGTAGGAATTTTGTACATTTTGCCATGTATGAATCCATTATTAATGATTTTAGTGTATTTTTAGCGAAAAAAAATCAGTAGCACCTTCTTTTTATCCTATGTGCTTTCAGAAAATATATGGTTTGGGGGGGGGGAGGGGTCTTAAACAAACCCTGAAAGCTGTAAGGGAACAATGAAAACCTCTAGATTTTTTAAAAAATTTGGATATTTTCATTTTTCGATTTTTATCATTTCGCAAAAATTTAAAATTTACAAATAGTGGTTATTTATTTATTTTTTTTTCGAATTCCTTTATTTGTAGCAAAGTTTCACATATGCAACATACATCGGTTTGTCAAAGTACAACAACATTAAAGCCGTTATTACAAACAGTAAGATAAAGGCGTACAACACAACCATATCATCTGGATAAACCTTTGCTTGGATTTACAGAGCATGTGATAAAAGCTTCTAGAGGGCACAAGGCCGACATGGAGATTTCGGACCAATGGTCTCGAACGAAGTTAAAAATATGATCAATTATATCATGTGAAGAGAGGTAGGGAAAGGGGGAAAAAAAAGGGGGGGGGGCAGGATCTGGCAGAGAACGCATCCGCTCTCAAGGGGGGGCAGAGAAAGAGCCAAACCTGTAGGTCCGTGCAGCATCAGATCTCACCACATCCTGAAGGTATGCCTCAGTGCCCAATAAATGTCTCCATGGCTTCCACTTATCTCTGTTGTAGTTATTTATTAACTCAATGCAGGTTAGCTTTTATGTTTAGTATGAGTTTTGTAAAATGTGCTGTATTTTTATCTGCTAATAATGATTTTAGTGAAAATATTGTTTTCATAAATATTTGCGTAAATATCATTGTGCCCTAAAAATCAGTAGCACCTTATTTGTATTCTACTGGTCATGTGCTTTCAGAAAATATATGGTTTGGGGGTTTTTAACAAACTCTGAAAGCTGTAAGGTAAAAATAAAAAAAGCAATGGCAAAATTGCAAAAAATGGCCTGGCCAGCTAAGTTTAAAAGTGGAGCACAGGGGCCTGGCAGCGAAAGGGTTAAACACTTATACTTTTCTACTACGAAGTCATGCTCTTGTCATAAATGAAGTATGAATTTTAGCACTGTCCTGCCGAAATAAGCAAGGCCTTCCTTGAAAAAGACATTGCCTGGAAGGGAGCATATGCTGCTCTATAACCAGGATAAATTATTCAGTATTGATGGTGCCTTTCAAGATGTGCAAGCTGCCCATTCCATACGCACTAATGCACCCCCATACCATTAGATATGCAGGCTTTTGAACTGAGCGCTAATAACAAGCCCAAAGGTCCCTCTCCTCTTTAGTTCAGAGGATGCAATTCCCATGGTTGACAAAAAGAATGTCAAATTTAGATTTGTCTGACCACAGAACAGTTATCCACCTTGCAACAGACGATTTTAAATGAGCTTTGGCCCAGAGAAGAGGCGGTGTTTATGGATCATGTTCAGACATGGCTTTTTCTTTGCATGATAGAGCTTTACCTTCCATTTTTGGATGACACAGCGAACTGTGTTCACAGACAGTGATTTCTGGAAGAATTCCAAGCATGCAGTGATGTCTATCACAGAATCATGCCTGTTTCTAATGCAGGGCCGTCTGAGGGCAAAAAAATCACGAGCATCCAATATTGTGTTTGAGCCTTTTTCCTTGCACACAGAGATTTCTCAAGATTTTTTGAATCTTTAGATTGTTTTATGTACTGTAGATGATGATGATATATTTAAAGTCTTTGTAATTTTTTGTTGAGGAAAATTATTCTAAAATCGTTCAACAATTTTTAGAAGCAGTTTTTCACAGATTGGTGAACCTTTGACTATCCTTACCTCTGAAACAATCTGATTGTCTAAGATGCTCTTTTTACTCCCAGTCATATTACTGAAGTAATCACTAATACCCCCGATGAAGTGATGTTTCACGAAACGCATTGTGGCAGAGTCCATGCTCGTGACATTACCCGCCGACCCCACAAGGCTGAAGGCTTGAATCCCGGGATGGATATACATTATATATATATATATATATATATGCTTGTTTTTAACTGTGTCTATGTAAGTAGTTGGTATCTTTTATCTTTAATACATTTTATATGGTTTCACACTATTGAAGTATCTTTGATTCATTTTACATGCATGATTTGCCAGTGAAGCAATGATTATTCCTTATGTGTGTGTTCCCATTGGACACCAAAGAAAAGCCATAGAGGTCTCCTGTTTCGCTGCAAAGGAAAGAGGATTGATGACTCCTGTCTTAAAGCGGAGTTCCGGCCTCAAATACTTTTTTTAACTAAAAATACCCTTATAATACTAATCCATCACCCTTTACAGAACCGCTATTCTCATACTTACAAGGTGTATAGTATTGCAATTTAGTCAAAATCTTACTTTTAAAAATGCGATCTAAACGCGGCCATCTTGGATGTGGGCATCTAAAGCCGCAGTGTAATCTGCTGTGTCCTTCTTCCTGATTCCAGGGAGTGTTCTGGGAGTTCTTTCTGATTGCAGCCTCCTGGGAGTGATGACAAACAGCTCCCAGGATGCAATGCAAAGGCGGAAGTGATGTCGGTGGCCACGGCCACAGAGGGGGGAGAAGGAGGAAGTACAATCAAAAATGCCCTGAAAATAAGGTAAGTGACCCCCGAAAAAAAATTTAAAATGCCCAATTGTTGATCAGCATAGCGAGCACTCCAGGAAACACTAAAGTTGCAAACTAGGCCAGAACTCCGCTTTAAGGATATTCCATCATACTGCGCACATGATGACTCTTAGAATTTAGAGTCCATTTCCTCTGGTGAGCGGCCATCTCATATTATATGGTGGAGGTGCACCTTTTTATACGATATTCACTATGAAGATGTTTTTTTCATATATGTTGAACACTTAATCCCTTACATTTTCCTTGGGGTGATTGATTAGACTATACCACTTCTAATTGGACTGTAATATTTATGGGACCTTATTCCTTTGTCATTTTAACACAGCAATTTTCTGTTTGTATATGCCATTTACAATCCTATTCGTATTGTTTTTGCCAGCGGCTTTCTAATTTGGGTTTATCTGCGCAATAACTTTCAAATTTAACCACATATTACTGAACTGTTGCCAATTAACCTAAATGGTTGCAAAATGTTCTTCCTTGTTAGTACCACTTACTTTGCCAAATTTTTGTAGCCCTGCCCCGACTTTTCGGAGAAGTGTTTTTGCCATCCATTTCAAAATTACCTTTTTTTTTTTCTTAAAATGGTAAATTTTCTCAGTTTAAACATTTGTTTTACATTTTCTATTGTAAATAAAATATGGGTTTTGTGAGATTTGCAAATAACTGCATTCTGTTTTTATGTCGATTTTACACAGCGTTCCAACTTTTTTGGAATTGGGGTTGTACATCAGGGCTCAAAATTTCAAGTCCTGAGCTACTAGCCAGGCCTTAAGGGTTACTCGCCACCAGTTGCCCCACCTAACCCCTACTCTGCCCCGCCCCTAAATGCGCCCTCAAAAAATTATTTTATAAAATGACACTGTTAAATGTTTTTGCATGAATGCAGAAGTTGCACAAATAAATATTAATAACAACAGTGTGATTGCATGTGCGTTTTACCTGGATTTTATGTGCACTTCTATTGAATTCTATTACACAGTGCATTTTCTGAAGCCGCATCAAAGATGCAGCATGCAGGACTTTAAAGCGCTTTCATGAAAACGCACTTTGTAATAGAAATTCAATAGAAATGCACCTAAAATCCAGGTAAAACGCACATACAATCACACTGGCCAAACCACAGTTCACCAGTTATTAGGGATAAGAGAGTGAATGGGGGGGTCTGGGTTGTAATAATATATGTTAATGAAGAGCAGAGTGAAAGACTGTAGAGAAAGTGCTAAGGCTGTATTTTGGGACAGGACAGGGTCAGCTAAATGGCTGCTTGGAATGCTCAGAGCTGGGACCAGAGGCTGCAGGACATACAGTACAGATTTATGGAGGGGACAGCTGAAAGATAGTAGTAGATGAAGGACAGGAGAGAGGAGCACAAGAATCGCTGCTGACTTACGATTGTGCAGGGAAGATAAAGACAAGTGCGAGGAGACGGACGAAGTGAAAGTGACCAACTCAAGTGACCTGGCCGGGAAGGAGAACAAACCAACAGGGGGAGGGGAGCTTGGAAGGAGAGAAGTGATTAACGGCTGCAGGAGAGATAAGTGGCTGGAAAGGAGGAGTCCAGAAATCATGCATTGTGCAATAACAGGAGGGAGAATGACATTCACTCCTGTCAGGCAGGTGAAGGCAGAAGCTCCTAGTGCGCCCCCCCCGCCCTCATCACAGATATGGACACTGCCCACCCCTGCACGTACCGACAGTGTTCTGTCTCTTCCTCTCCTCTCTCACCTTCAATCATTTTCCACTTGCAAAACGCGAGCAGGCAAGTGGAAAATTTGAGGGCTGTTGTACATGATTGACAAAGGTGAACCTTGAGATTCCGCCCAAGATAGGATCAGATCTACCTCTGTTGTCACAGTGGGAATTCCGGTCTAACCTGATGATTGATGTATGCCACCACCTTGGAAATGTCCAAGGTTTTGATTATCCTCCAGCAAGACGGTACAACACTATTGAGACAGCTAAACTGCCAGACGCTTAAGGATGTAATTGGGGCAAAAGTCTCCTCCAATTACAAACAGAATGTTCAGGACTTCTCCCCTGCCTAACAAGGAGGAAGGATTTCCCAGACTCCAGAGCCAGACAACCTGGTCCTTGGTGATACACAAATCACTCTGTCCAGAGACCGGATAGATTGTCCCATACCAAAAGTATGTTACTGAAAATGAATAAGATGAAGAGTAGGATGACTCCTGGCGTGCAGAGTTTGAATATTAGACTGGAGTGTCTAAATTTCCTTCTGTGGAAGGAACACCCAGGTCTGATCTGTGTCCAGGACTAGACCTAGATCCTCCAAACTATGAGTTGGTTCCAGTGGCAATTTCTAATCTGAATTGCTGTAACACCTGGATGATCAATGTAACCTTTTCCAACAGAGCCCAAACTAACAGTTTCTTCAACAATGGGTTGTTTAGGTATCCCACAATAGTGAATAGTGATGCCTTAAACACCTTGGTAATAACCCAAGGTGCAGACTGAAACCTGGGTCACAATAACTTTGGCTGCCTGTTCAGGTAAACGTTCATAATGCTGACAGTGTGCTTCTGCTGCGCCACCAGCACTGTAATTTGTAGTTAGAGGGTGGAGAGGTTATTAGAAGTGCAGCTCTTTACTACTGCTAGGACAGGACAACTTTATTGATCTGCTAAGGGAATCAGCATATATGGCATGCCTTCTTCCTTCGAGCTAACAACCTCCACATATTTCTTACTGAATAATACTCACTTTCGGGGCCAGAAACACTGACATGCTAAATCCAACTAAATCATGTTGTAACAAAAACAATAATCACCTCTGTTTGTATAAGAGTGTAAACTGTGGATTATACACAAAAAAATACTTTTACTAGTACCAAAAAAATAAATAATTTGCACAGAGCATTGGATGAAAATCATTCATGGGAATACCCCTGAAGAAGTCACGTGACTCTGTGATGTAACGCGTAGGGCAGTCACAGAGTGAAACCGGAAGTGACTTACCGGGACACAGCAACCTAGTCCCGCAGCCAGCGTCTTTGCTGATTTTAAAAGTCTAAACTGTAAGATTACAATTTTTTAAAAATAAAATCATTTTGAATACTACACTATGATGGCCCACCCTTCTTTACAGAGCTGTAAAGACTAGTCATCTGGGAGAAGAAGAAGTACCCCCGCCGAGAGGAGTATACACAGAAAGGAGCCATATCTCCCCTGAAAGGTTGAGGCTATAGGAGAAGTGGAGGAAAAGGCAACAACCCAGGCTATTTTATCACAGGCGTATTTATAAAGGTATTGAGGTGAGCAGATAGCACACCTATAAGTGTGATCAAAGAAGAGCACTGCTAATCACTACCCCAAAGGTGGAGAAAGTTTTTACTGAAAAAGGACTTTAAGAATTTTTCAAAGAAAAATTGGGAGTCATCACAAATATTTGGACACTATAGCACTTTAATCCCATCTTCATTTAAATTATAAAACACCATAAACTTGTTTTAACGTGCACTGTAAATATATTAATTGATTACACAATATTTATTTGCACCTTTTATGTACAATTGATTATTTGCACAATTGATTTACACGTGCAGCACTTTATTATAATAGGTTTAAGTAAATTTATGAGAATCTTAATTATCTAATTACTGGTATATTTATAAGCACTTTTTTTTATTTTTGCACTTTAATAATTATGAGGAGTATTAATTTATACGCACATAAGCACCTTTGTCTAAAGGCATCCACTGGAGCACTATTTGATTATCCACTAAATGATGCTTTTTTGATGGTATATATGTGAAGATTTTTATATATATTTATGCTTGAATTGAATATGTAATAGTCACCTCCCTGAAGCGCAGTACCCCCCCCCCTCTTTTTTAACAATTTTTAGTTGTTATGTTAGTCAAGTTGCTATTTTATAAGTGTTTTTATACCCGTTAGTCTGGGTATGCCCCAAGGCTATGTTTTGTACTACACTTTCGAAGACTCTTCAAAAAAGTTTTAAAAAAATAAGAAAATGGTGCACACCTGTGAAATGGCAACAAACTACATTGCCTAAAACTGTCTATAGGCAACACTTTAAAAGCCTTTACAGGTTATCAACTTAGAGTTAAACGTGAGCTATGGCACTAGAATTAAGGCTGTCACACTGGCATTTAAGACGAAACCTCACTTGTGTTGCAAATGCCGTTTACATATGCGTGCCAAACCTATCTGTGCTTTTGTATTTGCATGTGAGCACAGGGGAATGGGGATGCTTTGAACTTTTTTCTGTGTCAATCTTTTTTATTATGATTTTTAAACAACAAGATAAGATATTGTTGGGTAGCACAAATGAATACAAAACAGAACTGTCAACATAGGTAGTATACAATAAAGAAAATAGGCGACAATAATAGATGGAATATAAGGGGTTCGCTATGAAAACTTTTTTATAATTTTTATTTATTTTATTTAAATTTTTTATACTTTTTAAAATTATTATTATTTTATTTTTCATTAAATTTTATTGGTATCACATGTGGTGAACATCACACCTTTTGACAGCTTTGGGACGTGACAGGTAGCCAAGGTAGCCGATAAAGCAGAGATCTATTTGATCAGATGCTTCCCTTGCTGTACTAGCCAAGGAAACACAGCGCTGAGACCAGAGGTGACGAATCCTTGTTGATCCCGGCTTCAATAGTCATGGAGGAGATGGAGGGACAATTTGTTTCTCCATCTCCTCTGTTCGCAGCCAACCCAACTGCTTACAGTGGTCCCTGGCTTCCCAGTAGATTGGAAGAGGCCAGAAACTGCAGCAGGATAGGGGGAGGGCTTCTAAGCATTGTAAAAGCCACTCAGATTACGTTTACAATAAAGCCAATTACCAACTGTAAAAAATGATACCAGGTTCATGATGAGGCGAAGGAGATAGTTGGAGGATACAGTGAGCTTTGTGATCAATCAGAAGTGTTTGTTTGCCGACCTTTCCTGCTTCCGGATGTCCATACAATAAAGATAAGATGATAAGAGATATGGCTATTTAAGGGCTGGAATGTTGTCAGATCCCCACCTACCAAAGAAGCTGTAAGGAAAGAGCTCACCTGCTGGTGGCACTGTAGCTCCCAGATCCATAGGCTGCAGTTCCAGTGTCCACCAGCGGGTGTCTCCCAGCAGTCAGAAGCTGACCTCTAATGCAATCAGTCATCACCTGATGCTGGTTGCAGGAAGTGTATTTAAACCCTGTGCATGCTCCTCCTCACTGCCTTGGTGTTGTCTCCATGTGCTCCTGACCTGTGTCCCTGCATCCTGATCCTGGACTCTGATCCTGACCCTGCAGCCTGATTCCTTCCTTCCTGCTTGCTTACTCCATCTCCTGTAACCTTCTCCCTGTTCTGTCTTCCTCTGCTTGATCTCCCGTGTATGACCACGGGTCTGTTACAATTACTATTCATTTATCCTGTTTTCTGTATATATTTGGTTTGAGCAGTTGATTGCTGTGTGTCACTATTGTTTGGTTATCTGGTTGGATTTACACAGTTGTAGTTTTTTGGACGTGCATTTACATTTGTGTTATTCACTTATTTTTAAATAAATTATATTCTTTACACTTTAATCATGCCTGATATTCTCTGTGTCAGTCCACACATTTCTGGTCACACCTGTTGCTGACAGAGACCCAATAGGGGGGTGTATTGTGTATGGGTGGGAGGAGCCGAAGCCTGTAACGTTACACATTAGCCATTTGTGTCAGTATGGTAAGCTGATTGAATGCATGATTTTTTTTAATATACCCCTGTGAGTGTTTTAAATCCCCTTTTGGTATTAATAAATGTTGGGAAACAGAGAGCACTATGGTCTTTCCGTTTTATTTCATTTCATGTTACATTGATGATCGTAAATTAAGGAAAGAGGTGAAGTAGCGTTACTCTGTGATGGGAGCAGGAGGAGTGTTGCTGTACCATCCAGAGTTGGAATTGATCTAAGCAGGGCTTTTTTTCAGCAGGAACACGGGGGAACGCAGTTCCGGCACCTCCAGCACTAAATGTAAGTAATAGCAAGGGGTGTGGGGTGTGTTGTAGGGTCTCTTGATGCTGGCTGCTTGGGACTCTATTGTCCCTGTTAGGGATCTGTTATTGTGTGAGGGTCTATTGTTGCTGCTGGGGGATCTATTGTTGCTGGGGGGTCTTATGTGGTTGGTAGGGATCTCCTGTTGAGGCCGAGGTCTATTGTTAGTTGATCTATTGATACTGGTGGCTGGGAAAGCCATTGTTGCTACTGGAGGGGGTCTAATGTTGCTGGGGTCTATTTTTTGTTGCTGGGTGAGGTGTTTTGTTGTGCGTGGGAGTTGGTTAGGGGGTGACACCAAGGGACAGTGCTCAGAGGTGGGTAATGGGTGGAGACAAGGGGTGACTCAGAAGGGGGGAGTTCCTGAACCTATTTTCCGAGGAAAAAACCCTGGATCTAAGGCTAATATGACTGTAGTGGGGTCTGATACTGGAGATGAACAGGCATTTTATCTGGAGGTGGCGGGCACTGGATACATTGGAAGAAGTTATATGAACTGTCACTAGATTTTTGTACACAGCGGTGGAGTTCTCTGTATAGGACTGTTTTTTATCTAATTTTATTTATCACATTTCTTTACTATTTCAAGTTGGAATATTTTGTTTTATGAGTGTATAATTTATATCTGATTGCTCTACACTTATATTATGCACTGTATTTTCGTGAGGTGAATTTGGAGGACGCACTATCAAGTGAGTGCGGCAATCTCAGCTTGGGTTTTTAGGCATATGATTTATGGGAGTTGTTATTTGCACATAAAAAGTTTTTGGTGATTGTGCTGATTTTATTTCATTACACAAGGCTGCAACTCCAGCCATGATCCTGGTATAATCGCTTCCTGCCAAGGACATATATAGATGGTCTCTGGGCTGAAAGCGGTACATTTTTATGCATTTGTACAGCAACATCATTTTCATAGACTCAGGCTTTGCTTATCCTAGTGCTTGTTAGACAATTTACACTACAGATCCATGATCTACTTGCCTTATATTCTCGGATCCCAGGCCAGAGATGAGTTTATCAGCTGCGATCAGCCTGCGTTCCATTATTTCTGCTTCCTCTTGCAGTTTCTGCTTCTCTGTTATGGCAGCTTCATAGCGCTCTCCTAGGGTTTTTAGTTCACTCTGGATGGCAGCGAGTTCAGCTTGAATCTTCTCCAGCTCACGCTTACTCATGTGATAGTTCCTTTCTAGCTTTGCCACCTAGAATACAAAGTAAGTAATCAGTATTACACTGTTGGTAATCTATTTCTATTTGATATATAAATTTCCTCTATTGTATAACATTCAGTACCCTACATGTCAGTAGTGGAAAAGTATGATTCATGCTAGTGGAAAATAATTTTTTTTTTCTTTTTTCTTTATTGGAAATTAAAGAGGAGCTTAGGCTCCCCCCAAAAAATGTAACGTTTGCAGCTACAAATACTGTAGCTGCTAACTTTTAATATAAGGGCACTTACCCGTCCAAGGATCCAGCACTGTCCTCACTGGGACCAATTCTTCAATCAGCTTCGGGTGCAGGCGCCGGCATCTCTAGTAAGTGAAACAGAAAGTGAAGCCTTGGGGCTTCACAGCCTGTTTCCTATTGTGCAGGCGCGAGTCAATCGTCAAAATAGGGGGGAACATTTGGGTGAATCAAAAATGGAGAAAGATCTGGGAGTCTTGGTAGAGGATAGACTAGGCAATAGCATGCAATGTCAAGCGGCAGCTGCCAAAGCCGGCAGAATATTAGCATGCATAAAGAAAGGGATGTATTCCCGAGATAAAACTATAATCCTTCCACTTTATAAAACTCTGGTCCGACCACATCTGGAGTATTCTGTCCAGTTCTGGTCACCAGTCCTCAGGAGGGATGTGTTGGAGCTGGAGAGAGTCCAGAGAAGAGCAACTAAACTAATTAGGGGATTGGAGGACCTTAATTATGAAGAGCGCATGCAATTGCTTGATTTATTCTCCCTGGAGAAGAGACGCCTGAGAGGGGACATGATAGCAATTTATAAATACCTCAATGGTGATCTCAGCATAGAAAAAAAGCTTTTCAGTCGAAAGGATTGCATGAGGACTTGAGGGCATATAATGCGATTAGAGGAGAAGCGTTTTAACCTCAGGCAACGTGGGGGGTTCTTTACTGTTAGGGCTACAAGATTGTGGAATTCTCTACCACAAGAGGTGATTTCTGCGGGAAGTACGGTGGCTTTCAAAAGACTCTTAGACTTGCATCTCAAGGAGAAGAACATTCAGGGTAATGAGAGATGATTACGGCCACACACACCTACACAGGTTGAATTGGATGGACTATTGTCTTTATCCAACCTCACCTACTATGTAACTATATGTCCATAGTTTTCTGGGACCTGTGATGTGTCTCAGAAGACTGCAGAGGAAGGAGGGGGGTCAAACTTCTGCCTAGATCACCGCTGTGACCTGAGCTGGAAGTAGGAGCGGGTACCTGTCAAAACCAGGTACCTGCTCCCCCCTAAAAAGTGCCAAATGTGGCAGTGGATGGGGGGGGGGGGGGGGATTGTGCAGACAAGCAGAGCTACCCTGAAGCTCAGATTTAGCTGTGCCAGCATTTCATATATTCCATATATCTGAAAATATTTTTCTTTACTAACTTTGGGGTGCATTGGAGAAGATTCTGGCATCTCAGATAAAAAAGGAACCCCCCTTTTCAGGTTGTATGCCAAAATGTAACAATTTCTTAAGGACATTTTAAAAGACAACTGTACAATTGAACCACTTCAGCTCCAGAAGGTTTTACCCCCTTAATGACCAGGCCATTTTTTGCGATACGGCACGGTGTTGGTTTAACTGACAGTTGCACGGTTGTGCGACGCTGTACCCAAATACAATTGATGTCTTTTTTTTCCCCACAAAATTTCCTTTAGTGGTATTTGATCACCTCTGCAGTTTTATTTGTTGCGCTATACACAAAAAATGAACCACAATTTTGAAAAAAAAAATAAAAAATTTTTTACTTTCTGCTATAAAACATTCCCAATAAAAAAAATTTAAAAAATCAAATTTTTTCATCAATTGAGGCCAATATGTAATAGTAAAGGTATTGGTGCTGCGCTGTCGAATGACAACTAATAAAATGATCAATAAACAATATTATTTGTGGAAAAATGTGCATATGGCAATAAACATTGTGTGCAAAAGGAAGTTTGAATAAACATCAGATAATATAGATAAAATACATAAAAGTGCACTAGGTGAGTGCAAAAAAAAATTTGAAGTTAGTGCGAAAGATTACAGTTAAAATAGTAAACCATAAACCAAAACTCCAATCGCCTATCCAGAATCATATAAAACCATCTAGTGATCAATGAGTGTCCATTGCTAGAAACATAAAAAAATGTCCATATACAAAACAGTGAAATGGTAGACTCTGGATTGAAATCCGTGTGAAATCCCAACAGCAAATAAAGAAAGTGACTGGTGTCTCAACTATCCAATATGGTGACAACTCTGTGTGTGCTATTCCTTCACCTTACCTCTGAGTTTTGGTTATGGTTTACTATTTTCACTGTAATCGACCACCCTAACTTCGATTTTTTTGCACTCACCTAGTGCCCTTTTATGTATTTTTATGTATAGTATCTGATGTTTAGTCACACAATTTTGATTGCCATATGCACATTTTGTCATGGATAATATGGTTTATTGATCACCTTTATTGGTTGTCATTCGACAGCGCAGCACCAATACTTTATTATTTTGATTTCTTTCAGCTATGGATTTGCTGATCGGTGCTTGCGGCAGTTGGCCATTTGACTACCTCTTAGTGATAGCGCGAGAGTACCTTTTATTTACTAGTAGGCAAATATGTATTCTGCTACATATTTTTGGTAAAAAAAATTCTAATAAACATATATTAATTGGTTTGCGCAAAAGCTTCTACAAACTATGGGAATGATCAGCGATTTATATCGGGACTGCGACATTGTGACGGATAAATCTGACACTAATGGGTTGATTTACTAAAGCTGGAGAGTGTAAAGTCTAGTGCAGCTCTGCATAGAAACCAATCAGCTTCCAGGTTTTATTGTCAAAGCTTAATTGAAAAAGCTGAAGTTAGAAGCTGATTGGCTACCATGCACAACTGCACTAGATTTTTCACTCTCCAGCTTTGGTAAATCAACCCCTAAGTGACACTTTTTGGGGACCAGTGACACCAATAAAGTAATCAGTGCTAAAAATTTTCACTGTTACTATATAAATGACACTGGCAGGGAAGGGGTTAACACTAGGGGTGATCAAGGGGTTAAGTGTGCTCCTAGGGAGTGATTTCAGCTTAGCTTGACACAAGATCTCTCTCTTCCTCTGTGACAGCGGTCTGCTTTGTTTACATAGGCAGACCACCGTTGTATCATTCCCCCAAAAAACCCCTGCACAAAATCACATACATGTACGTGATTTTGCGCAGCCGAGCCACCCTGCCCAAGTATATATGCGGTGGGCCGTCCAGAAGTGGTTAAACACATTAGCTCTTTAGGGTAAGTTAGGTAAGGTTTCAGTTTACAGTGGAACTTCACTCTCTCAATCAATATTGACTATTTTTAATTCCTATGCTGTTAACATTAGTAAATAGATAGGAAGTAGATCATATTTACTTGTTTGTTTTCTTTCTTCTTTTTTTTTTTTTAACATTTCTTTAGTTACTTCCTGGTTTCCAGGCTAAGGCAAATGGTATCATACATCCCAGGAGTCTTCGCGAGGGGAGGGGAGGTTTTCTCAGCTAAGCACACCTTCCTGCCTGTGTGCCTGAGCAGATAGACTACAGAAAGTAAATGGTACATGAATCATCTGCCCTTACTTAAAGTGGTGGTAAACTCTAGGGAATAAAAAGTTTCCCCCTGCAAGGCAATATCATAATGTGCTAGTATGCACCGCAAAAATGAGCTAGTATGCACTGCAAAATGAAGCCCTCAAGCAGCCAGCTCGCTGCCACTGCTGCATAGGGTTCCATCTTCGGCTGGTTTTCCTTCCGGGTTCGCTGACTTCGCCCATCTGACTGGCTGAACCACGGTGACATCACTCCTGTGCATGAGAAAGGGAGTCTCAGCTACGGCACACAGGTCTGAAGGAATGGCACGGGAATGCCAATCCTTCAGAGCGCATGCGCCGGTAATGTCACCAGCTGCTACTCGCTAGAATATCTCCTACACTGTGCAAATTTAGGAGGTATTAATTTTACCTACAGGTAAGCTTTATTATAAGCTTACCTGTAGGTACAAATAAAAGCAGAGGGTTTACTACCACTTCAAGATGGCCATGACCAGAAATGCTAGGGGGTGTTTTTCAAAGTGATTTCTCAGCAAAATGAAAACATGAATAGATGGGTGAGTTTGCTTTGAACATTAAAAATTAGTGTTTTTGGTGGTGCTTAGATGCAGTATAGTTCCGTCCTGCATACATATGCCATGCCGAAGTCTTACAGAAAACAGCCTGGGATGGAAGGAAACAAAACTTAGTGTTCAAAATATATTTTTTCCCAGGGCCAGAAGTGAAGTCAAGGATGGCTGCCTAGTGAGATATCACTTTTCTGTGTATAAAATGCATATTTTGTTTTGTGGTATGGGACCGCTGAACATTACAGTGCTTTGTTGGAACAAAATATGCAGTCCTGGAGGTTGCTTACTGTAATGTCCTGTTGGAACCTCAGAAGACTTTGAGGAAGTATTGAAAAAATGGGAGCGCCAATACCGGATTGTACTATATGATCTGTATCTTATACTCCCATATGAACTGTATTGTATTTTATTCTACTACACTGGAGAAATTATACCTGTGAACACACATGTTTGTGGTTTGGTGGTGTATTTAATTCGTTTTTTTACATATTTTAATAAATACTATACTATGAGCAATTTTTTCTGATGTCAGTGATCCTTCTCTCTGGCTTAATGAGATTGAGCAGTTTCCCTGATAAATTCACCTGTGAGGTTGGAAGATCTACCACATTCATAGAGTATCAGATGTATCTTCATAAGGAAGACCATTGAATACTAAATGCGCTTTTGCTATCCTATAACTTAGCCAGCAACTGGTTGTGGTAAGTGTGCACTTCTTATATTTGGTGGAGGCAGCACACAGATGGTGATTCACTAAGATTGTGGAGTAATAACACGGGAACAAATTAATTTACTCTTATGGACTTTTATTCACATCATTGTGATCTATTTTGTTTGATTTAAAACTCTGTTTTGTTTATGCACATTTGTATACTTGTTGAAGAGTATCACTATTATTTATACAGCGCTGCTTTTTTCTTTTTTATGTTCTTTCTTTTTTATGTTCTTTTTTATAAAATCTTTTATGAACTGCATGAACCAGCGTGGCGTTCCCATCTTTTCAATAATTTAGTGTAAGAACACAAAACATGTTATCTACTGCCATTAATTCTGTAGACTATAATTATTATATAAAAACATTCATCATATGCATACTGCAGATAGGAGACTCTACCTTTTCTCTCTTTGGCTTAATTTCTTTAGCCACATCACAGTAACCCATTACTGCATCTACAAACTTCAGCATTCCTAAGCCTGCCTTACTGATAGCTTCCATTTCTGCGAATGTTGCATTAAGGTTTTTCAAGAAACCTACAAAAATATCAGATATGAGAGATAAATAGTTTAGTAAGCTCATTAATGGAAAATTATATATAATACATGTAGTATAGCATAAGTATATATAATAGTATATAGTATATATATATTTACAGTCATATTCCCTCTAACAGTCTTGACTTATATATATTTATAGTCATATTACCGCTAACAGTCTTGACTTATATATATTTATAGTCATATTACCTCTAACAGTCTTGAATTATATATATTTATAGTCATATTACCTCTAACAGTCTTGAATTATAAATGGATTTTTGTAAAATCTTACCGTAAAATCCTTTTCTCTTAGCTCATTGACAGACGTAGTCCTCGGTGATACAGCACCTTCGGGTTATGTTGCCTCCACAGGAGTAGGACTAGACAGGAAATAAAATGCTCTGGCCACACCCTAGGGGCAGTCCCCCGAGGGTATATCCTCTCTCTCTCTGCCACAGCAAATCAGTTATGTCACAAAAGCAGTGTTTAGAGAATTTAACCCAACCCAACTCAAAAACAGAGGGGCGGGTACTACGTCTGTCAATGAGCTAAGAGAAAAGGATTTTACGGTAAGATTTTACAAAAATCCATTTTTCTCTAGCGCTCATTGACAGACGTAGTCCTCGGTGATACAGCACCTTCGGGACGTCCCAGAGCAGTATCACAAATGAGGGGTGGGAAAATGGAAATCAAATCCAAATCTAGAAGGCCCAACCGGTGCCAACTAGAAGTTTACAATGCTCATCCTTAATGATGAGACTCAACAAAACAAATTTTCAAACAGAAAAAAAAACCCTCGAGGTAGACCACCGGTCTCCTCAAATTGCGGCCTGCAAAACCTTGCGGCCAAATGAGGCATCCGCCGATGCCATCACATCAATTTTATGAAATTTTGTAAAGGTATGTACCGACGACCAGGTGGCCGCCTTACATACCTGGACCACTGACGCCTGATGGCGAAAGGCCCAGGAAGTACTGAGCGCTCGAGTGGAGTGCGCCCTAACAGGGAACGGAGGACTCTGACCCTTAATAGAATAAGCCTGTACCACCGTCTGTCTAATCCATTTGGCAATAGTCGCGGCAGATGCAGGCAACCCCTTTCTGGGGCCATCCGTGATCACAAAAAGTGAATCCGTCTTACGGAACGATTCCGTAGCCTTCAGGTATACCCTGATTGCCCGAACCACATCCAAGGAATGCAACGCATGTTCCCGATGATGATTGGGCTGAGGACACAAGGAAGGTAGTACAATATCTTCATTCAGATGAAAATCTGAAACCACCTTAGGAAGAAAGGATGGCTTAGGATGGAGTACTACCTTATCCCTATGAATCACCAAGTATGGGGACTGGCATGATAAAGCAGCCAGTTCTGACACCCTGCGTGCAGAAGTGATAGCCACCAAGAAGGCCACCTTCTGGGATAAAGTAAGCAAGGGAATCTCCCTGATGTTTTCAAAAGGAGGTTTCTGTAGAACCGACAAAACCAAATTAAGATCCCAGGGCGGTAAGGGCGCGCGGACTGGTGGAGCCAGGTGCCGCACCCCCTGGATGAAATTCCGCACCAAGGACTTGGTAGCTAAAGGTTTCTGAAAGAAGATTGCTAATGCTGAAACTTGACCCTTGATGGTGCTCAAGGCTAGCTTCTGCTCAACCCCTTTCTGCAAAAAGGCCAATATTCGAGTCACCGAATAGGTACGTGGAGGAAATCCTAAAGATTCGCACCACGCGATATAAGTCTTCCATGTGTGATAATAGACCTTGCTGGAAGTCGCTTTCCTTGCTTTAATAAGGGTAGGAATGACTGAAGCTGACAACCCTCTGCCCTTCAGTACTTGGGTCTCAATGGCCAGGCCATTAAAACCAGCGACTGTAAAGCACAATGGTAGATTGGTCCTCGAGACCGCAGATACTCCCTGAGACGCAGTTCCCACGGAACGTCCGCGACTAGCAAGTCCAAGTCGGCCAGGCCGGCTTGACGAGGCCAGCCTAGAATTTCTAGGACCACTGGCACTGACGGGATTTGAACCAGGCGTCCCTAGAGCTATCTGGCCCCGACCATCCGACAAAGTCTGGTCGTTTTCTGTTCCCACACATTTATCCGACACCTGATTCCTATAAGGAACGGTGATCTCTCCTGGTTGGATCTCAGGGACCGAAGTCACCCGGCTAGAGGCTTCTTGGTCTGTCTGGTCAACCAGATCTGATTCCTGTGGGGAATTGAGACTAATCTTAGGAAAAGGTAAAGGAAAAGATCTATTCAGGGAACGGTGACTACCGCTCCCTGTAGTACTTAAATGCTGGAAGGGAAGAATCGCACCGGTAGTAGTAGTCGATGCTCGATCTAATGTCCTGAATACCGGTGAAAACGTCCCCCCACCCTCAACCCGGGTGGGGGCGCACCTTCAGGCTGTGTAATCCTTTGCTTCGGGTTTGGCTGAGTCGGTCCTCTGTTTGTCCGACCAGCCTTTCTTGAACCCTCCTGGAGGAGTCTTGCCTTTCCCGCTTGTTCCAGCCGGGCGTGCGAACCCTTTATGGGCGGTAAAGAAAGGTCCTCGCTTGTTGCGAGGTCCCTTAGCTTTAGCAGCCTGTGGCAAGAAAGTGCTCTTGCCCCCAGTGGCATCCTTAATAATTTCATCTAGGGTGGCCCCAAATAGGCGATTCCCCTGGAAGGGGAGATTCGTCAAGGTCTTTTTGGAACCTAGGTCAGCTGACCAGCATTTTAACCACAGCACACGTCTGAGGATTACCGCTGACATAGATGCATGCCCTAATAGGGGGGTAGCATCCAAGGCTGCGTCACAGACAAACTGTAGCCCTTGTATAATCTGTTCCATCAAATCAGATGTTCCCTGGGGGATATCTTTTCCCCTTAGGTCTTGGCGTACCAATCTCGCCCATTCCGTTAGTGTCTGGGAAACTAGACCAATAACAATTACTGGTCTAAATGCTGACCCTATCAGGGAGAAGATAGTGCGGGACTCCGCTTCCATCTTTCGATCTACCGGATCCTTAAAGGACGAAGTGTCCTCCACTGGGATAACCGTGGCTTTATTCAGCCTGGAAATAGGTGGATCCACCACTGGTGGTACCGTCCATTTCTTAATGAGGGATTCCTCAAACGGATAGCGTCTAGCAATACGCTTGGAAATAGTAAAGGTACGCTTAGAATGCTCCCATTCTCCTTTAATTTTATTACCAAAACACTTGGGTACAGGAAAAACCTTCACCGTTTTGATGGGCTTGTTAGTACCAAAGGGAATCTCTGTTTCAATTGCCTCTGCCGGTAAAACCTCAAGCCTTAAGGTTTCCCGCACCGCCACAACTAGTGCGTCCACCAATGCTTCTTCCTGAATTATGGCGGAAGAATGAACGTCCTCCTCACTGTCTGAGGGAGCTTTACCTGAGATAACAGCCCTTGCAGAGGGACCTGCAGCTGCAGTGACCGTCTCTGAATCTGAGTCAGAGGTGTCAGATAATATAGGGGTAGGCGGGGGTCGCTTTCTTGACCCCCGTCCCTGACAGGCCGCCTCCACCCGAGCCACCATAGACTCCAAAACTGCTGTAAATGCATCCATACTCTGTGCACCGGCGGGTCCCGTGGCCCCCTCGAGGGAAACAGGTGGGGGTACTTGTGTGGCAGGGTCCATGATTATTCCAGTAACTACCCGGAAAATACAATCCAAACTTAAATAAAAAACTTTTTTTTTTTTTTTTTTCAGACCCCCAGCGCTACAAAAGCCCCTCAGTGTTACCTGCTAGGGATCCCTATCGATCGAGAGAGAGAGAGATAGACCCCCAGGCTCACCACTTGATGCTCAGAGTTCACTGCAACAGGTTACAGCGCTGTCTTCACAAACAGGAAGTCTTTTGGCTGGCTGCCCGGGAAAAAAGGAGGCGGCTCCGCCCCTCTGCACGCCTTCCGGCGCCTCCCCTAGCTCCACGAGGTGTTTGGGTCACCTCAAACATGGCCGCCCCCATGCTGGAGACACGAGGCTACGCCAAAATGGCGGCCTCGTGCGATCTAGCAAACAATGGCGGCGGTTGTACCGAATAGCGGCGTGACTGCAGAGCATCACAACACCTTCTCTACATGGGGATTTAGCCTGGTCGGCGGTACCGGACCCTGGCGGACCGCATGGCCGTCGGAAGGCCTGCTATTGCTGGAGACTTGACTTGGAAAGCAGTCTACATGTCCGTGGCTTCTGACTGGTAGGATACTTATATTATCACAGTAAGATTCCCATACTGCCACTGATTACAATCTTTTAACATATTTACAATTAGATTGTCAGCTCCCAAACCAAGCCTCCTGGCTTTTTGCACATAAAAATCACACTCAAAGTAGGGGGATCTGTGCCATGTTATAGGATAGAGGGGAACTCATCCTTACCATACAGAGAGGGGCCCGCGTTCACCTCAAGACCCGTCAGGGGAAAGGGGAAACATACTACTCACCATACCGGAACCAGGCGGGCACCAACTCCTGACAGTACCCCTCTCCACCGGGGTGGGAGGGCTGTCGACCAATACGGACGCCGTGACTCATGGCCCTTGGCGTTTCAGCGAGACGTTTAACTCGCAGGGTCAGTCCCTCCAGTGGGACTATGTCGCGGCCGACCCAGCGCGGAGCTATGGCCTGCACGCGCTCGTAGGCTGAACTGGGGTGACCACCGGATCTCAACATCCAGCCCGTCGCCCAGTTCAGCTTTCTTGCTTGAAGATCTCACAGGAACACTGGAGAAAAAAAGCTGTCTAAAAAATCTTTTGAAGAAAAAAATCCTGCCAGGACCGAAGATCCCAGCAAGGTATCTAGGTCCTTACTCCTGACTAGACAGAAAAAAAACTGATTTGCTGTGGCAGAGAGAGAGAGGATATACCCTCGGGGACTGCCCCTAGGGTGTGGCCAGAGCATTTTATTTCCTGTCTAGTCCTACTCCTGTGGAGGCAACATAACCCGAAGGTGCTGTATCACCGAGGACTACGTCTGTCAATGAGCGATAGAGAAATATATATTTATAGTCATATTACCTCTAACAGTCTTGACTTATATATATTTATAGTCATATTACCTCTAACAGTCTTGACTTATATATATATATATATATATAGTCATATTACCTCTAATAGTCTTGAATTATATATATTTATAGTCATATTACCTCTAACACAGGCATGTCCAACCTGCGGCCCAGAACCGCAGGCAATGCGGCCCACTGCCCCCTGACAATTTTTATTTATTTTTTGCTGGGGAGGAAGGAAGTCCAGTCGGGGGCATGGCCACAGAGGCAGCCTCGGAGGAGATCATCCACTAGTTGTGTTAAATTAGTGCTGGGGGGGAGGGGGCGCGGCAGCATGGGAAGGGCGCTGCGGCGGTTTATTACTTATATACCTTAACTAATAGTATATATTTTATATGCGGCCCGAGAAAATTTCTGTACACTCAATGTGGCCCAGAGAAGCCAAAAGGTTGGACACCCATGCTCTAACAGTCTTGACTTATATATATTTATAGTCATATTACCTCTAACAGTCTTGACTTATATATATTTATAGTCATATTACCTCTAACAGTCTTGACTTACATATATGTACAGTCATATTACCTCTAACAGTCTTGACTTATATATATTTATAGTCATATTACCTCTAACAGTCTTGACTTATATATATTTATAGTCATATTACCTCTAACAGTCTTGACTTACATATATTTATAGTCATATTACCTCTAACAGTCTTGACTTATATATATTTATAGTCATATTACCTCTAACAGTCTTGACTTATATATATTTATAGTCATATTACCTCTAACAGTCTTGACTTACATATATTTATAGTCATATTACCTCTAACAGTTTTGACTTATATATATTTATAGTCATATTACCTCTAACAATCTTGACTTATATATATTTATAGTCATATTACCTCTAACAGTCTTCACTTGATTTTGTGTGATGGCATCAAAGTCTATATCCATAAGTATTCTCAAAAAATTTGGTTCAGACATCATTCCCTTTGCACTTTTCCAGGAGATCTCTTTGTAGCCTCTCATCACAAGGATGCACTCACATACAACCTGAACCGCTCTTGGTGGCTTGGCAAAGGTCCTTGATAAAATGAGAAACAAATTGCCTTTTCAGATAAAACTACTAAGGATTTGAATATAGCATAGACCACTGCACACTGCTCACACTCAAATATCATGCTACTTTACTGTATGAACGACCCAAATAAATTGGAATAGATTGTGTTACAGATAATGAGTACTGTATACATGTTTTTCATTTATACATGAAAAAAGCAAAAAAAAAAAACCCCAAAAAAAACAAAACAGATTCTATAGAACAGTTCTTGGAAAAACATTCTGTATATCGTATATTTTACATGGCCATTTTAAAAAGGCTTCTGATAATTCAGCCTTGTCTATTTGCCAATGCTATAAATGAAATACATCATTAAAAATGTATACAACATGTGCTGCAATGCCTATGGGAAAACTTGCACTTGCAGAATGTACCTATTGTTTTTTACAATCCACAACACATCCACTCACATTAACACCTCACAACACTTCACATCAGAAAGGACCTCACTTGGTGGTGAGACGAGTACTTACATCCTCCTTTGATGTGCATTAAGTAAGAAAGAGGCCTTATTGCATGTCATGTAATACACACTACAAGCAACCTATAAGAATGCCATACCTGAGCTGAACTAGAAGTGATCAGAATTTTATTGCACAAGATTGACAACAAAGCAGAAAAGGCTTAGAATTTTAAGGGAAATATTGCCTTCTTATAACAGTATGCCATGAATACACGTAATGATTGTATTTAGTATATTCATGTTTTTATTTTACATGCTTTCATTTATATTTTCCCACATTTGTATGCAGACCAAGTTCTCTAGAACAAGTGACAGAGGCTGAGTCGAACACAGATATGTGTTTTTTTTAACCTGGGTTACTATGTGATCTGTGACCTTTTTTTATTATGCATACTATTTTATCTGAATTAAATTTTTATTTTCAATCATTTGAAAACGGGTAGTGACAAACCATTAGTATCAGCCACTTAGTTGCTGGCATCAATCAGTTTCTATTGCCTCATCATTTTTTCAAGAGCATACACTTATTTTATCAATAATTTGGGCCACATTTATTAATACAATTGCGCATTTAGGTTTACCAACATTTACTGGCATTTTTTCATGCAAGTTACTGGAAACCCTTAACAAAGTCCATTAGGACAAAACACGTTGAGTCTGGTAACATTACTCAAACAGCTGGTGGAGCTTTTGCAAGCCCAGGGTGGCAGTGTGAGTGCAACACACTGATAGACATTGGTGCAAAGACAAGCAACAGGGAGCAGGCAGGAGGACACAGCATGTAGACGTTTGCTGATTTGAAATGTTGTATATAGTGTGGATGGGCACTAAAAATTTGGGAGTGAAATTTGTTTATATATATATATATACAGTAAAACCTTGGATTGCGAGCATAATTCGTTCCGGAAGCATGCTTGTAATCCAAAGCACTCTTATATCAAAGCAAATTTCCCCATAAGAAATAATGGAAACTCAGATGATTCGTTCCACAACCATTTATTCATAAGTCCTTCAGTTTATAGTCCATATAAAAAGATTATAACATTGCGATAGGTTATATAACCATAAAATGTCCATCCACAAATAGCCACTTCCACAAGGGGATTAGAAGCAAAATCCAGTAGGAGCTACAGAGTATCAAAGAGAAGAAAGGCGCCTCTAAGTGTAGCAATATGGTTCCATTTAATGAAGGTACAACATTTAGCAACTCACATGGTTGATGAATAAAACAGGCACATCTAAGTATGCAGGCATCCGGGGTAAAGCTGTCCACATGGACTATCTTCTGCACCGCCGGCTGCTAGTCTGTAATCCTGACCGGGAAGACCACCCTGCAGTAAAGGGATCTAAAAGCGAGGGGCAGCATGGAAGGGATGACGTAGATGGCGGTGCAGAGGATGGTCTATGTGGACAGCTTTAGCCTGGATGCCTGCATACTTAGATGTGCCTGTTCCAATCATCAAACATGTGAGTTGCTAAATGTTGTACCTTCATTAAATGTAACCATATTGCTACACTTAGAGGCGCCTCTCTTCTCTTTTATACTCAGCTGTGACTTGAAGCTACTTGTATATCAAGACATCGCTTGTAAACCAAGTCAAAATTTATTTGAAAATTTTGCTTGTCTTGCAAAGCGCTCTTAAACCAAGTTACTCTCAAACCAAGGTTTTACTGTATATATATATATATATATATATATATATATATTTATTTATTTATTTTTAATTATTAAGGATTTTATATTATGTGTGCTTCCCCTGATTTCATGACGGGAGGATATGTGTAGAGAAGGGGGTGTCAGAAGTGACAAACAGTTGTGTGTACTGTGACGCAACAGTGGGGACAGGGGGAGGGAGAAATGGTCTGCAAGCTAGAGGATTGGGACCATAGAAAGTGTGTTTAATAATTAGAGAGGCAAAGAAGCCAGAGAGTGCATTTTAGTTTTACAACCTAGGTGGAGAGATTCACAACTTTTGGTGGAAAAGAGGAGCTTGATCTCATGTGTGAAAGGCTACCTTCAGATAAAATGTCAACTTCACAGTGTTTAAACATTTTATTCACATGTTTGAGTGACTGTCTATATAAAAGTTTGTTTCTTTTTTGGTGGAGACTCAAAGAGGATCACAGTTGTTTTTGAAGTGATTTTATTCACATTTTTATTTTGTTTTTTGGTTGTTTGGTTGCCATTATTTAACCTCCCTGGCGGTATGATTCTTTTGGATTTTAGGTGCTGAAAGCGGTACCATTATTTTGCATGTAATTCTTGTGAATGAGCAGCCCAAACCAACTGTATACATTATATATATATATATATATACAGTTGGTTTCGGCTGCTCATTCACAAGAATTACGTATATATAATATATATATATATATATATATATATATATATATATATATATATACTGTATATGTATATATATATGTATATATATATATATATATATATTTACATAAAAAGTACAGTAAAACTGCAGGAAAGGGCACTGGGGAGCAAACTAATGTGATTTTTTTTATTTTGAATGGTATCAGTGTGTTTGGCGCGTTTTGAATTTGCCGCCGATTCCACACCCCTGCGAACGTCACGTCGCAGGAGACGGAAGCCGGGGCACGGAGAGGATCGGGAGGAAGATCCGCCAACAGACATCGCTGGATCCCGGTGACAAGGTAAGTAACCTCTTTTACAGGATCCAGCGATGCTTCTGGCGGTACCCCGAGTGTGGCTCGGGGTTACCGCTTTTGGCTCTGAAATGTAACCCCGAGCCACGCTCGGGAATACCGCTAAGAAGGTTAAAGTTGACACACAGAGGAAAATTTACTAAAACTGGAGAGGGCAAAATCAGGTGCTGCTCTGCATGGAAACCAATCCGCTTCCAGGGTTTATTGTCAAAGCTTAATTGAACAATTTGAAGTTAGAAGCTGATTGGCTACCATGCAGAGCTGCACCAGATTCTGAGTGCTCCAGTTTTAGTAAATCAACCCCACAGTGGCATATATAAGCAATTAAGTGTTATGTTATTGGTGGTTACACAGGTTATTATTTTTTTATATATATATATAGTGGGGATCGAAAGATTGGGCACCCCAGGTAAAAATTTGTATTAATGTGCATATAGAAGCCAAGGAAAGATGGAAAAATCTCCAAAAGGCATCAAATTACAGATTAGACATTTTTATATGTCAACAAAAGTTAGATTTTATTTCCATCATTTACACTTTCAAAATAACCGAAAACAAAAAAATGGCGTCAAGATAAATACCAACATGGAAAAAGCTGCATAAGCTGCATGCATAAACGTTTATCCAAAAAAAGAGCAGATTATCAATTTCTTTCTCTTATACTAAAATTTTTGTTATTCCTTCAAGCACAAGTTATGCATCAAACAGATGCATTTTTGTTTATTTTTATGTTCACATGTGTAGTTTAAAAACTGCAATTGGACATGTACAATTGCAGACATGTAACATGTTAGAGGCTAGAGACATGTTAGAGACATGTAACATGTAACATGTTAGAGTCGTCAGCATCCACACACCCCCAATCCCCTGTTTTGACAGAGAAAAGGGGATTTTCCCTCCACGCGCTGTCACAATTAAAAAAAAAAAAAGTGTTCTGTGAAAGTGAAAACGACATGTACCAACGGCCTTTGCGGTTGTCGGCTTGAAGTTCTCAGTGGATTACCAGGGCGCTGTTGAGCACTGTGGGTAGTTCATTGACTCTTCATGTCAGTGTGTAACTGCCTGCTCATACGAGGTACAAGCAGTTAGCTTACACAGAATGTCTGCTAGAGCCCTGCATGACACCGGCGATCTGTTGATCGCGGGTGCAGTGCTTTGCAGGCTCATAGTAAAAAAAATAATAGATGCACATTTTTTTACCTGCAAAAAGATGTGAATTTATTATTTTTTTACAAAGGTGGAGGTATCCTTTAATCATTCAAACACTGAAATGCATAAAAGAGATGAGATTATTTTTATTTCTTTTATTTTTACATCTGTACAGTGGCGGCCCATGCATAGGGGGCGCCGCCCCCCCTACAAAAAGAAAAAAAAAAAAAAAAAAGACAAAATGAGCAATAAAGTTTTCAAAAAAAAAAAAATTGCGTTCGCAAACCTCGCCGCCGCCGGCCTATGTGGAGGCTGGGGGTGGGGGGGGTGGGGTGGTTACGACCCACAAGAGGCGCCGATTGGCTGCCTTTTGGGGGCGTAACCTGGGCGCAGGGCACATTGCTTGGACACCCCCACTTCGTGGATTCCTGGCTGTGATTGGTCCAGTCTTCAGCCTGGACCAATCATACAGGACATCCTGGGTGACGTCGCATGGGGGCGGTGAGTCAATCACTCACCGTCCCGGCCGTCACCTTCCCGCCCGCCTTCAGAGAGGAGGAGCAGCGGCGCACGTTGTCGGTGGAGAAGTCTCTCCCGAGTCCCGTCACCTCTGCAGCAGCAGCAGACGCCAGTGAAGTCGGCCCGGTCCCGGTCGTGAGAGAGCCAGCCCAAGACGAGCAGGTAAGTGATAATTGGAAGCAGCCTCAGTGCCTCCTCTCTCTCCTGTGTGCGCAGGGCCGGCCCTACAATAGGAGCGGAGCGCTCCTAGTTTGAGCAGCGGGGAGCCGAGCCCAGCCCTGGACAGAGTGACCGAATGGGAGTCCGCCGGGACTGGAGGCAGCGGGAGGAGGAGGGGGGATCTGGGATCAGCGGTGAGCAGAGGACACAGGGCTCATTCTTTCAAGCGGTACGATGTGGGTCAGCTTTCTCACTGAGAGAAGACAGGCAGGAGGAGCGCAGCAACGGTCAGAGTCAGACACCTGCCTGAAACCCTCCACCTCCTGACCACTGCACCCCTGGCCTATCTATCCTCACCCCCCCCATGCTCACCTTCCTAACTGGGACTGCACGAGCCCCACTACCCACCACTGCCTAATGACCTGATGCTGGAGAGGTTCTCCACTGTCCTGTCTCTCAGCCCAACTCCTGTGATGCTGCCCATCTTCTGTGACGCTGCCCCCCACCTGTCCCTCTGCCCACCTCCTGTACCATGACCTGTGCCATGCCCTTACCATGACCTGTGCCATGCCTATACCATCTCCTGTACCATGACCTGTGACATGCCTGTACCATCACCTGTGCAATGCCTATACCATCATCTGTGCCATGCCTGTACCATCACCTGTGCCATGCCTGTACCATCACCTGTGCAATGCCTATACCATCACCTGTGCAATGCCTGTACCATCACCTGTGCCATGCCTGTACCATCACCTGTGCAATGCCTATACCATCACCTGTGCAATGCCTGTACCATCACCTGTGCCATGCCTATACCATCACCTGTGCAATGCCTATACCATCACCTGTGCAATGCCTATACCATCACCTGTGCAATGCCTGTACCATCATCTGTGCAATGCCTGTACCATCATCTGTGCCATGCCTGTACCATCACCTGTGCCATGCCCTTACCATGATTTGTGCCATGCCTATAACATCTCCTGTACCATGACCTGTGCCATGACCTGTGCCATGCCCTTACCATGACCTGTGCCATGCCTGTACCATCTCCTGTACCATGACCTGTGACATGCCTGTACCATCACCTGTGCAATGCCTATACCATCATCTGTGCCATGCCTGTACCATCACCTGTGCCATGCCCTTACCATGACCTGTGCCATGCCTATAACATCTCCTGTACCATGACCTGTGACATGCCTGTACCATGACCTGTGCCATGACCTGTGCCATGCCTGTACCATCACCTGTGCCATGCCTGTACCATCACCTGTGCCATGCCTGTACCATCACCTGTGCCATGCCTATACCATCACCTGTGCCATGCCTATACCATCATCTGTGCCATGCCTATACCATCACCTGTGCCATGCCTATACCATCACCTGTGCCATGCCTATACCATCACCTGTGCCATGCCTATAACATCTCCTGTACCATGACCTGTGACATGCCTATACCATCATCTGTGCCATGCCTGTACCATCACCTGTGCCATGCCCTTACCATGACCTGTGCCATGCCTATAACATCTCCTGTACCATGACCTGTGACATGCCTGTACCATGACCTGTGCCATGCCTGTACCATCACCTGTGCCATGCCTATACCATCACCTGTGCCATGCCTATACCATCACCTGTGCCATGCCTGTACCATCACCTGTACCATGCCTGTACCATGACCTCAAAATCACGCAATTTTTTAGCGCGTTTTTTGCCGCGAAGCAATACCTATTACATTTTTCTTTTTGCGCCCCCCCCCCCCCAGCCGCCACTGCATCTGTAGTATACCCAGTTAGTGATATAACCAGTAACAAGTTAAGAAAAAAAATCCTATTTTCCGTTTAGTCCATTGAGGACCATAAGAAGTCTGAAAAACTTCAGGCTGAGGACTACCACAACGGACAGCTGCCAATCAGAGGTGATGCCTCCAGCATTGGTGCAGAGGAGAGTCCTGATTGAAAAAAAAAAATGAAGAAGCAATAATTGTTCGGAAAATTATAAGCTAGTCTTTAAAACACATCTTCCTAGGAATGCATGCTGGTGAAAGGAGGGGTTACACCCAGGGTAGGCCTACAATATTTTTTTGGTCATATTCTCCTGTATGCAGCAGTAAAACCTGAAGGTTTAAGACTTCCTGTGTCACTCAATGAATGAGAAAGAAAATCATGTTTTCATGCACTGCTCCAAGTGAAAAAAATCCAAGTCCAAATTTTTTTTTCTTTTTTAAACTGAGCTCAACCATATATCAAATAGAAAAGGGAAAAAGACATGATAATAGCCAAAAAATAAAGTTACAGATCACACATGCCTCAGTATATTGAAAAAATGTAGCTAAAAACTGATTTGGCTTCGATCATGCAGGGACCCATGATAATGTAAAGCTGTCCATCACAAAACGCATTACAATTGCTTGATTGGGCTATTTTTAGCCAGATTGGGCTACAATATTATGTCTGTTAGGTAAAGTAGGTGCATTCCTGCAGTCTGATGCCAGGGGTAACATCTGTCTACAACACAAGGGAGATATCCCTCAGACCAGAGGTGGCGCTGTGCGGGGCACGATGCGGCTCTTGGCTGATTATCGGTCCTGGGGCCGTGTCTGGCCGTGCGCATGCGCACCAGACTGGGCGCCCGCGCCGGACATGACAGGGCAATGGCGCAGCCCAATACGCCATGTCCGGGACCATATAAAATAAACAAGCCGGTGGGCCCATAAGCCCGACGTAGCTCCAGCGGCTTCCTTGACATATATGCAGTGGCAATACACAAGGTGAGAAATAAAAGGACATTACTATCTAGGCAACCCATGTTATGGTTCCATGGGGCTATATGTGGGGGGTGCTCTTCTGGAACTACTTAGAGGGATGAGCTGCAGTATTGAGTTACTACTAACGAGAATGGATGGTCATGGGGATGGCTGGTATTGTTGAATCATTTAATGGTTTTTGGTGTGTGGTCGGGGGGGGTACATCTGTGTGATGTGTTGTGGGATGTAGTTGTGTTCGGAGGTGGGATGAGATTGTAGCATTGGGATGTTTGTGGGGGATTTGGGAGGTGGGTGAATGGATTGGGAGTTGGTAGAGTGTTGTAGCTGTGGTTGTAGGTTTGCATGGATGGATTTGGGTTTGGTTTTGTGAGACTTGGGTGAATTGTGGGTGTGGATGTGATTGGATGCGGGTTATGGTTATGTATGATATAAGTGATATAAGTGGTGTGTATCTATGTGTAATGCTGCAATAGGTAGATCTCTACAACTAGTGGCCCATTAGTACAGACATATACCCACTGAGAAAAGTATTTTCTACTTTAGTTATTGGGCAACATCTTGTTTCGCTTGAGTCTTGTACAGTCAGGTCCATAAATATTGGGACATCGACACAATTCTAATCTTTTTGGCTCTATAATGGATTTGAAATGAAACAAACAAGATTTTGCATTTACATCCAAATCAGGTTAACGGTGAGGGTATTTACATCCAAATCAGGTGGATGGTGTAGGAATTACAACAGTTTGTATATGTGCCTCCCACTTTCTAAGGGACCAAAAGTAATGGGACAATTGGCTGCTCAGCTGTTCCACGGCCAGGTGTGTGTTATTCCCTCATTATCCAATTTACAAGGAGCAGATAAAAGGTCCAGAGTTAATTTCATGCTATTTGCATTTGGCATTTGTTGCTGTCAACTCTCAATATGAGATCCAAAGAGCTGTCACTATTAGTGAAGCAAGCCATCCTTAGGCTGAAAAAACAAAACAAACCCACCAGAGAGATAGTAAAAACATTAGGTGTGGCCAAATCAACTGTTTGGAACATCTTTAAAAATAAAGAACGCACCGGTGAGCTCAGCAACACCAAAAGACCCCGAAGACCACGCAAAAACAACTGTGGTGGATGACCGAATAATTCTTTCTATGGTGAAGAAAACACCCTTCACAACAGTTGGTCAGATCAAGAACACTCTCCAGGAGGTAGGTGTATGTGTGTCAAAGTCAACAATCAAGAGAAGACTTCACCAGAGTGAATACAGAGGGTTCACCACAAGATGTAAACCATTGGTGACCCTCAAAAACAGGAAGGTCAGAATAGAGTTTGCCAAACAACATCTAAAAAAGCCTTCACAGTTCTGTAACAACATCCTATGGACAGATGAGACCAAGATCAACTTGTACCAGAGTGATGGGAAGAGAAGAGTATGGAGAAGGAAAGGAACTGCTCATGATCCAAAGCATACCACCTCATCAGTGAAGCATGGTGGTGGTAGTGTTATGGAGTGGGCATGTATGGCTGCCAATGGAACTGGTTCTCTTGTATTTATTGATGATTTGACTGCTGACAAAAGCAGCAGGATGAATTCTGAAGTGTTTTGGGAAATATGATCTGCTCATATTCACAAATGCTTCAGAACTCATTGGACGGTGCTTCACAGTGCAGAGACCCGAAGCATACTGCGAAAGCAACCAAAGAGTTTTTTAAGGAAAAGAAGTGGAAATTTATGCAATGGCCAAGTCAATCACCTGACCTGGATCCGATTGAGCATGCATTTCACTAAACTGAACACAAAACTGAAGGGAAAATGCCCCAAGAACAAGCAGGAACTGAAGACAGTTGCAGTAAAGGCCTGGCAGAGCATCACCAGGGATGAAACCCAGCGTCTGGTGATGTCTATGCCTTCCAGACTTCAGGCTGTAATTGACTTCCCAATTATTTGCAACCAAGTATTAAAAAGTGAAAGTTTGATTTATGATTGTTAATCTGTCCCATTACTTTTGGTCCCTTAAAAGGTGGGAGGCACATTAACAAACTGTTGTAATTCCTACACCGTTCACCTAATTTGGATGTAAATACCCTCAAATTAGTGCGCATGCGCGCGGCGCCGGGTCAGGACATGGATTGACCGCGCTCCGCACAACCCGCCGGCTTTACAGCAAAAATTGGCTGCTAGACCGGAGACTCGATCTCCCAACTAGGCGCAGGACACAGGCAGAGCAAGGATGCGCCGGGGGGCAACGGGCACAGGCAAGAAAAAATCCGCTACAGCGGCCCATCCACCTTACAAGCCACGCCAGTCCCCCACAGGCTCTACACAGCATCCCAAGATGGCCGCGACCCGCGGCGCGGCCTCGCGGGGCGGCCCTGCTCCGGCCACTCAGCCTCCGGCGTCACCCTTACAGAGGACGACTACATCACCCTCGCACAGCGCTGGGCACCCCTCGCCGGCGACACCTCGGATGGAGGAGGTAGGGGATCCATTTTCTTCACAATCCCAGGGGGCCACGTCCTGCAGCTTTTCCCCTTACCGGGCCTCACTACATGGGGACATGGAGGGGGCCTCATCCCCAGCGTCTTCCTTAGACAGACAAATGGCTGATATAGCGGAGATGGCCTTGAGCCAGGGCAGCCCCGCGGCCCCCCCCCCCTCCTCTCCAGGCCACCTACTCAGGCGATTCGGTTCTTATTGCCAGATTTTCGGCCCTATTACAGCAGGAACTTTCTAAGGCCTGCGCCACCATTACTGCCACCATCAAGTCAGACTTAAAAGGGGACTTTCAGGAAATAGGAGGCAGACTTGATTCCATAGAATCCAAAGTTGATGGCACCGTTAAGAAGGTCAACCAAAACCACAGGCTAATTGTCTCACTCCAGGATCAGCTGGATCAAGCTAAGGACAAAATTGAGGACCTTGAGAATAGGTCTCGCAGGTATAATTTTAGACTCAGGGGGCTCCCTGAATCGATAACTGACCTGGAGCCGGCCATACACAGGCTTATGACTGACCTTGTCCCTGACATCTCACAGCATCACCTGGAACTGGACCACTTTCACCGGGCCCTGACGGCCCCGCGCTCGGATGGCTTGCCCAGAGACGTTATTGTAAAACCGCACTTTTACAGAATAAAGGAAAAAATCATGGCGGCTGCCCGCTTTCGCAATGATGTCACTCTGCTCGACCACCCGGTGCAGCTGTTTGCGGACATTTCCCAGACGACCATACATAAGCGACGGTCCCTGAAGCCGCTGCTGACCCATCTGATCAACCGCCAAATCAAATATCGGTGGTCATACCCATTCAAGCTGTCCTTCTCCTTTAAGGGTAAATCCCACTCCTTTTCCAGTTTCCATGAGGGAGAGGATATCCTCCTGGACTTGGGCATCATCTCCAGGGAAGCTCCCCCAGCCAGATCCCCGCGGGGCTCTCCGGAGGAGGACCCCAGGCCCTTGTCACCTTTGTGGTCGCAACCTGCGAAGAGAGGGAACGCCAAACCACGCACCCCACCGTGATAGTCTGACTGTCTACTAGTCCAACTGGGCTTCTACCTTCCCTTTATGATACATTTTTAGTCCCCCTCTCTCGCCCCGTTATTGCCCCCCATTCTCCCCCTTTTTTTTTTTTTTTTTTTGGTGGGGAGCTGGACCCGGGGTCCTGGTGCTCTGTGATCTGGGGGCGTCTTCTGGTATATTTGTCTCAGGGACGCCCCTGGGTTGCAGGCCCGGGTTGCCGTGGCTGAGGGGCCTGATTGTTCGACTGATTCCCTTATCGCTGGAATCCTGGACGGTTCTCTTGAGAGGGGGATCCTGTTGGGCTTGCCCGCCCGGGCTGTTCTTCCTTTTTATTCTATACTGGGCCCTTATGGGGAGCTCCGGCTCTCAGAAAGGTTACTGTTGTTTACTGTTATTTACGATTTGTTGCTGTTGCTAATGCTATTTAATACTGTGCCTTTGCGATAGTTCACCTGTGCCTTTGGTATGCGGGGGGGGGGTGCTTCCCTCCTGGCCGGGGTCCCCTACCTGGGGGGGGCTCGGCTTGGGGGCTGGTGCCCCTTTCCTGTTAATGCAAACTGCTCTACAGGCTAATAGTGAAGCGACGCGGGTTGTTTCCGCATGCCACTTCCTGCGGCCTTGCTCTCGGCGATGGGCTGTGAGCAACCTCGCACAAAATTACGGGGTGCTGGACCCCACAACCAGCCTACTATGTTTTCTGTGCTTGATTTTCTGGCGTGTCCACCGCCCCCCCCCCTCCCCCTCTACGGGGGTTGGGGGGGGGGCGGGGGATTCCCTGTTTCCCCCTTTGTGCTCTTTGTTGTCTTACTTTTCTCTAACCCCTCTCTCCTCTTCCCTTCCCTGGCGGCGGCTGCTCGACATCCGGATCCCTTTGGCTTGGCTCTGGGTCTTTGGAATCCTACAGTACGGGGTGAACGACATCTACCGACCTCCACAACATACAGGCGAGTACAACCTTCCGAACCAACATGACACGTCCTACTACCTGTGATTTTAAAATTCTCACACACAACGTGCAGGGCCTCAATGCCCCTGTAAAAAGGGCGAAAGCATTTCACTTTTACCACAAGCAGGGCATTGACGTCCTTCTCCTACAGGAGACGCACTTCTCTCGCACTTCGGCTCCTAAACGCCTTAGCGCTAAATTTCCCACTTGTTACATGTCCAACAGCGTAGACAAGAAAAAAGGGGTGGCGATCTGCATAGCCAAGAAGGTCCCGTTTACACCTAGGGAGGTAATCCGAGACAAGGAGGGGAGATATGTTATGGTCCAAGGCAGAATAAATGAACATGATGTAACTTTTGTTTCCTATTATGCCCCTAATGTGGGACAGCTCCCCTTCTTCCTGGAAATGCTGAAGGTGGTGATGCCACGCGCAACAGGCCATGTGATATTTGGGGGTGACAGTAATGTCCCCTTGGACCAGGTTATGGACAAATCTGATTCCCTGCACGCCTCATTGAAGCACGCCCCGCGACTGGGGGTTAAGTTGGCTCGTCTTCTGCACTCCACCGACTTGGTGGATGTGTGGAGGAACGACCACCCCACGACGCGTGATTTCACCCACTATTCCCATGCCCACAAGAGCTACGCTCGTATAGACCATCTGTTTGCCCTGTCGGCCCTCCTCCCCTTTGTGCTGAAAGCACAGATTATTTCTACCCCATGGTCTGACCACTCCCCTGTGGTTATGACCATCTCGGACCTATGGACTAAGCCTAAGCCCTCCTCCTAGGGGCTTAACGCCTCCGTGTTAAAGGACCCGATCATCTTCCAGGAAGTGTTGGACAGCATGAAACAATACTTTCTTGATAACCCAGCTACTGATACTTCCCCGGCTATAATATGGGCGGCGCACAAAGCGACGATAAGAGGTAAGCTAATCCAAATCGCTTCTCGGAAAAAGAGGGAACGCGACGGGGAGATACAGCGACAGGATGCTGAGCTGAGAGACCTCTTGCGGGAACAGAGGAGGGCCCCTGGGGTGGACATCAGGCATAAGATTGATGCGGCACGTGTAGCCCTCAACTTCAGCCTGACCACCAAAGCTGAGAAATCCATCCGTTGGTCGAGAAATAGATATTACACCTTGGGTGATAAACCCCACACCCTTCTGGCCCGCAGGTTGGCCCCGAGGCTCCATTCTCCGGCCCTTCCGAAGCTGCGGCTCCGGACTGGCCTCCGGACCCAGGACCCGCAGCTGATAGTGAACGAATTCTACCACTTTTATTCGCAGCTTTACTCCCAGCCGCAACCGCTTAGACAGGCCTCTTTCGAGGAATTTTTTCGCGATATTCCCCTTCCTCGACTCTCCTCCCAGCATGCGTCTATCATGGACCGAGAATTCTCGGACTCTGAGGTACTGGCAGCTATCAAAACTATTAATCCTAACAAAGCGCCCGGCCCTGACGGGTTCTCTGGCCACTACTATAAGAAATTTCATGAAGTATTGGCATCACATCTCTGTTCTTTTTTCAACTCCGTTCGGGCAGGGACCCCGATCCCGAAATACGAGAACAATGCTTTCATCCATGTCCTTCCGAAACCTGGCAAGGACCATGGGAACTGCCTTAATTATAGACCGATCTCGCTTATAAACGTCGATCTTAAAATCATGGCGAAAGTGTTGGCAAACAGACTCAACACCTTTTTGGCGGATTACATACATCCGGACCAAGCTGGTTTTGTACCTGGTAGGCAGGCACCGGACCAAACGAGACGCGCGATAGATGTCATATCGGCCCTTCAATCCAACTGGGATGGCTTGGGTAGCCGGAGGGGCATGCTACTGTCCCTAGACCTTCATAAGGCGTTCGACTCCCTGTCCTGGGACTACCTTCTGCAGACATTGGAGCGCTTCGGTTTCGGGAGTAATTTTCTTACCTTCATTCGCACGCTATACGACGACCCCATTGCGAGGCTATCGATCAAGGGTTATGGGTCCCCCTTTTTGGACGTCCGTAGGGGTACCCGTCAGGGGTGTCCCCTATCCCCGTTGTTATTTATTTTAGCCTTGGAACCGTTGGCCATTAAGTTACGCCTCAACCCGGATGTCCGGGGTATACAATGCGGGGGCATTGAACATAAGTGTGCTCTATTTGCAGACGATATCCTACTGTATATCTCGTCCCCCCTTGTCTCGATCCCCAACCTGCTCCGAGACCTGGAGAAGTTTGCGTCCATCTCGGGACTTAAGGTTAACCCCTCCAAGTCGCAGGCTCTAAACCTAACGTTAGATGGGGCCACTTTAGCTACTCTTAAAGCCAATTTTGCGTTTGCTTGGCAAGAACGATCGTTGCCTTACTTAGGGATACACCTCACTACGTCTATAGCCACCCTCTACACACACAATTATCCGCCATTGTACAAAAAAATGAGGGAGGACTTGGCTGCTTGGACAGCCAATCCCCCGTCATGGTTCGGAAGGTTGAATTCGGTCAAAATGAATATTCTGCCTCGACTGTTGTATTTATTTCGTACCTTACCTGTGATGCTTAATATGCCTGATCTTAGGGACTTTCAGGGGATAGTTCTCCGGTTTATTTGGGGGGACAAGAGGCCCAGAGTCAATAGGCGCACTCTCTTCACCCCAAAGCTGAGAGGGGGTCTGGGGGTCCCGGACTTGGGCAAGTACTATTACGCAGCCCAATTGGCTCATCTGATTCGCTTCCATTCCCGGGACCCTCTCCCCATCTGGATGCAAATGGAGGCGGCCCATCTGCGGGTCCCCATTCATCATGCGATGTGGCTGCGGGCCAGAGACAGACCGGGCATACTTTGTCCCGCCCTGTCTCTCTCCCTGGGTCTTTGGGATAGGTTGTCGGGCAGGCATGCCTTCCGGTCCCCCCATGCCCCATTGGCGCCCCTGCTGGGCAACCCCTTGTTCCCACCGGGCCTGACCCCTTCAGCGTTTGAATGGTGGACAAACAAGGGGTTCCTCAGGCTGGTGGATCTATGCGACCATCGGGGCCTCCTCACCAGGGCCCAATTACTAGAAACCCATTCCCTCCCTGAGGGTGAGAGCTATCGCTATGCCCAGATATCCCATTTTGCTGCCTCCCTTAAACGTACCAGTGATATCACCACCTCCTCTCAGATGGAGAACCTCTGCCGAACGCTAGATAAACAAAAGAGTTACATATCCACGATTTATAATATATTGCAGAGCGATGACACTAAACTGTCTTATATGCAGCGTTGGGAGGAGGACCTGGGTGAGGACCTGGACCGGGCTGATTGGAATGCTCTAGCTCAATGTAGTTCTAAATCCATCCTTAACACCTCTCTAATTGAAGCTAATTACAAGGTACTTTTGAGATGGTACATGGTCCCGGTCAGGCTGGCTGCAGCGGTCCACACTGCGTCTCCCAACTGTTTTCGGGGATGTGGTCTGGCAGGCACGGTGCTCCATATTTGGTGGACCTGTTCTAAGGTGCGCCGATTCTGGATTCGTGTTTACAATTTCATTTACTCATTGACGCAAGTCAACTTGACCAAGGATCCCCTGCAAGCTCTCCTGGGCAAACCGATAGCGGGGATTTCTAAGCATAACAAACGCCTTATAGCTTTCGTGTTTATAGCGGCCAAGATTACAATCGCACGATCCTGGCGCACCTCAGTAGTGCCGCTCGAGCTGCTCAAAGCCAAGCTGTCTTGGATTATGATAAATGAACGGATGGTAGCCATATTGAATGATAAGATGAAAATATTTGACAAGACCTGGGAACCGTGGACCCGCTATTTGGCAGGCCCCTCTTAGGGGGATTTTTTCCAGCTCTTTACTATTGCCGGACCGCACGCTCCGGGGACTCGTTCCCTGGGAGGGTGCTGAACCTGGATGTCGACCTTTTTCCTTCTTAACCAGCCGCTGCCGCTCTCCTTGACTTCCCTTCCTTTCTTTCCTTTTCCCTTTCTCTGCTTTCTCTTTTCTTTTGTTGTGTATTGATGGCGGGATGTCGTATTTTGTAGTCAGGTCCATGAGACTGCGGGTGGGGGTCGGGTTCCGCTTCCCCCTGGGGGCGCAGTGTGTTCCCGTAAGGGGCGCCCGGGGGGGGGGGGCCTGGACGGCCCGCTCCTTTAAGCACTGAAGAGAGCGATCAGTACCTGCTTCACACTGGTTTGACTGCCATTGTTATTATTATTTGTTTTTTTTTTCTCGACTCCTGCTATCCACAATATTTACTTGTACACATTTAATGCTTTCTGCACCATGTGCTCCATGTTGTTTTCAATGTCTATGGTTGGGCCATTTTGGCTCGTTACACTCTGTTGTACTTTTTCTAAAAATCAATAAAAATGATTGAAAATTAAAATACCCTCAAATTAAAGCTGAAAGTCTGCAGTTAAAGCACATCTTGTTTGTTTCATTTCAAATACATTGTGGTGGTGTATAGAGCCAAAAAGATTAGAATTGTGTTGCAATATTTATGGACCTGACTGTATATATGGTCCAGTGTCCATCAGACCTGGCCCCTGGGTTTCCACCAGAGGCCAGTTGGTCATCGAATGACCCAGAATTTGTCATTTGTGTCTGGAGGTTTTAACAATATATTATGGTAAAATTGGCAAGCACAGATATTCACTTACTTATGAATAATAAATGTATATTCTGAATTAATTTTTGATGTATAATATGCTTCTCTTCTTCCAATTTCATAACAATGTAGACACACATTAAAGTTCCCTGAAGAAGCAGAGAAAGTGTTCTGCGAAATGCATTGGACCTTAATGTACTTGTGCAAGCACTAGATATGTGTAGCAATCTTTGCTTATACAATAAAATAAATTTTTTACAATATATATGTGTATGTGCTCATCTCAGGGACAACACCATTTCCTATAAAGTCCTGTTTCTTTAGTAGGGGTACATCTCGCCCCCTCTTTTCTTTTTGAATTTGATATATGTTAGGATGTGGATGTGGGGAGTTGTCCCTGGAACTGGAATACTATACCAAAATTATGGATGGAAGACCTATCTGATCATGACCGCTTTGTTAAATAAAAGACTGGTAATTCCTCATTGCTGTAATTCCTTGAATAGGATTCCCAAAACCATAGTATGATTCACAAAACCATATAAAAATATTATTCACAACCCTTAAAAGTAAAGCAACCAGAACTATTACACTTTTATAGAGTAATACACTACAGCCTTTTCTGGTAGGGCCTAGAACATAACTTGCTGTATTCCTTAATAAAGTAACAGTCGTAATTTATTTCCTTCCCCACATTACACTGTAACATTAGCATTGATTGTTCTGATAAGTAGGAAACAAAAGTGAAAGTTATAAAAGTTGAAGGTGAGTTTCATTTTACCTTATCTCTGTGACATCAGACTTGTCCAATTTCTGCAGTTCTAGTTTTGCAGCCTCTAATATAGGTAAAGCCTCTGCCAAGGCACTCTCTGCTTCCTTTTTCTCTACTGCAATCACTTTGTTCTGTTCCTCTATTTCTGCAGCCTTCTCTTCAGCAAGTTTTCTCTTCTCTTCAGCTGTAATAATCAATAACAGGATATGGCATTCATAGCGGAGATTTAATTTCTAGTATATCTAAAGCATTTTTTTTTAGTTTTGGATAGTATGAGGGATAATTATTACCCTGTCAGTTTTTTAGCATCATTGTTAAACTGAGAAGAATTACCATCACTTCCTATCTCACGTACACAGAGGAAATTTAACATTTAGACAATTGTCAATGGGACAGATATCTATCGTGTCTTCATTTTGATCCGATACTTCAGTACTTAGGGTTGTAGGGCACCAGGGGCAATGATGTGCTGACCAAATGGGAATAGCTGGGGGGGGGGGGGGGGCTTTGGTCTTGGAGAACTTTAGCTGTCTTTTGATCTTGTGTATTACTCACCTACTGTTGTGTTAACTGATATCTCATCCAATAATGCTTCACATGCAGCTGATTTCTCAGCCAATACTACTTTTTGTTCTGCCAGCTTTAAATTCAGCTCAGCCAATTGTACAGCAGCTTCCTTAAGCTTATCTAGACCTCCTTCAAGACGTTTGCACTGTGCTGAGAAAGAAATAAAGCGTAAGTCATTTATCAATCTGGCACAGCTCTCGTTCAACATTTTTTATTAACAAATACGTTTTAGGATTTATAATATACTGTACATTGCAGAGGCACTGCAGGCTTGCAATGTATGTATGATAAAGACAACACACTTGGTACATCATAATACAGAATGGTAACAGAGTAGAAGAAAGTCAGCAGCACGAATCTCACCAAAGACATACTGTACCTCAACTCTTCTAACCTACCGAAGCTGAAATCCTCAGGTCATGAGATCCTGGACTTCCCTATAATTTCAGATATAATTTAAATAGAAATCTCAGAGGCCAAACTAGGAAATTCACCAGGCCTGGATGACTTATTGGTAATAGTATAATCTCCTCTCCCCAACCTTACCCCCATATGGTGACAACACTTAACTCACTGTCAAAATCCTCCTATTATAAAACATATTTGTAAAAGCCCACAAATCAGTTGTCAGCAAAAAGGGAAAAGACCCAACATCCTGTAGCAGCTATCACTCAATCTTGCTGTTAAACACACATCTCAAAATCTTCACCAAAATTCTCGCTAATCGTCTTCTACATCTCACATCTCTCATTCACGTGAACAACATAGGTTTTATATCTTCATGAAGAGTTTCCAAAATCTTGCAGGTTTTGAGAGGCCTCTCCAAAAAAAACAGTGGCCCCTTATTCCTGCTGTATGCAGGATGAGCTTAATATCACAATATTGTTAGGGCCACACAAACTCTGCAGTGCATTTTCTTATGACTTGGCCTTTCTATCTATACATATTCTAACCCCAATATGAAAAATGCAGAGCAGAGTTCTGGTGCTCCCACCCTAATATTATTTTACACAGTATGTATCTAGCATATTCCTGCTTTAATTCTCAGTTTGTTTGTTTTTTGCACTATACTTGTTTTATACTTTGAAATGTGCATGAATAAAAACTTTGCGAAAAAATGCTGACTAGCATGATTTATTAATTTTGAAACTATAACCATGCTTGGCAGTTTTTATTTTATTTGCATCATTCATAGCTAAGGACAGATTTAATACCCCCACGCTAGGTTATATGTGAAGTACTCCACTCACTCTAGAACCTGTAGTATGTAAAGAAATGTATATATTGAATAACCAAACGATATGTGTTTGTGACAGCCACTGCTCCTCAATAACCCATGTCAGGCCTTCTCAAATACATATGAAAGTTGTAACCCACAGCACTGTCATCACCTCTTATCCATAAAATAAAGTAAATAAATAAATTACATCATAATTTCACCATCAGCTAAACTAAAATCTTCTTCACATATAAAAGTCTCATCCAACCAGTTTTTGGGCTCATGGAAACTGCATCTCAAAGAAGCTCAAAGAAGCTGCTTCTACGGGCATTTTTTTCTGCCTGGAAACTCTCCTCCGTGTTAGCCAATCTGTCCATGCACACTATGGCTTTTTCAGGAGTTTACAGGCATATGCTCTTACAGGCAGAAAAAAACCCACCAAACTCACCTTTTTGAGAGGAGCTTTGAAGCAGAAAAGATGCCTAAGTGCCCAAAAATGTGCAAAAAAGCGCAAAAAAGCATGACAAAGTGCAAAAGCTCAAAACAGCTCAATAAAAATGTGCAAAAGAGCACAAAAAAAGCACAAGCTTCTTCAAGCTTTTAGGCAGAGAAATAAAAGCTCAAATGCCTGTAAAAGCAGCTTTGTTTTTGAGCTGAAGTGCGTATGAGCTCATAAAAGTGCTCATTTTGTAAACAGTTCACCAGTGCAATAATATGCATTCTCTGTGCTCCATGCAGACAAAAACTTCTGCAGAGAATATTGACCCTATGCTTTTCAGCATATGAGTCAAATGCTCCTCAGGACACCAATTGGCTAGGTGAAACACATTGAGAGGGACTTCCGGTGACGCAACTCCCGGACCGTGGTGCGCACGCGGCAGCGGCGCTTCTGGGTCTTACATGCGGTTTTTCATTTTGATTCATGTGAGTGTAATAGCAAATTATTTTATACAATAAAGTTATGCTACACCATGGTGCCCCCCGTTTCCCTATTATCTGTTTGAGAGATTAGAGCTTCCAGGAGCAGTAAAGCTGAGCTTAAGGATAACAACAGGAGAGCAGAGAAGTCGATACCCGCTGGCAATACCCGGGAGAGTGAAATCTGAACTCCAACATCTGAACCGTCTACTGCTGATTTGGTTGAATATGTTTGTATTACCAAGTTTTCAAAAACTAAAAAATTGTACAGAAAGGAAAACAAATTCACGTAGAAATTATGAACACCACTTGACATTGCTCATACAAGAATGGTTGACAGTCAACATAGACATCCAAATATAGGAACATTAATCAATATCAATTACTGATATTGGAATAGGGATGTCCTCACATAGTCACCCAGATCTAAAATCAGAGGCATGGGAGATATCTGTTATGTCAGGTCAGTTACACATAAAAAGAATCTATGCACACTCAAGTGACACAGAATACCCAATGAATGATAATATTCAAGGGAAAAAAATAAAGAGAGGGGGAGAACAGAAGAAAAAGAGAAGAGAGGCCGAAGAGGGAGCGAATAGCATATAGTGGATATGAGTCCTCCTGTTTATCACAAAATTGTCAGAGCTTATTGTTTGAGTTTATTCCTCAGTTTCTCAGAAATGGAGTAGTGCATCCAGATGTACCATAGGATGGTGAATTTTTCCCCAGTATCCACTTATTTAGCTTGCATTTTCTCCATTAGCATAGTGTAATTGATTATGTCCACCCAGAGGGACAAAGGAGGAGTAGATGTGCATTTCCAAAATCTGAAAATAAACGGTCTAGCTGCAGAAAAAAAAAATCTTAAAAGACTTGATTTCTGAAATCGACCGAACCCGGTAAAATAGATAATAGGGCTATGGTGGGGGAAAGAGTGAGAGACTCATCATAGATATCCGCATATATCTGAAATATCATATACCAAAACGGATCGATCTGTTCACAGTCCCACCAAATGTGCAGGTACGTCGTCTACTGCTAATTAGTTCTTATTCAATGAGTGCGCTCAAGTGAACTTTTCCATCAATATAAAAAGTAATCTACCAAGTAGGTTTAAAATTACCATGCCTTAAGAGATTGATAGTGACCTAATCAATGACTGATGGCAGAGATGGCCCTTTATATCAATGAAGGAGTTTACTTGAGATCACTCTGAATAAGCACTAATCAGTGTGAAATGCATCTGAGCTTCAAGCGCTCTGTATGCATCCCACTGAATTTCAATAAAGATTTTTTTTGCTGGTTTGTGCCATTACTTTCAACAGCGACATCCTAGGGATATAGACACAAAATCTCTAGTGTGAAAAGCTGACCTAAAAAAAAGTTTTTGTTTTGAACAGTATTACAGCATTGTATGTCAGTGTGACACTCGTGTGCTCGTTGTGTTTTCTCTGATAGCTAAAAAAGCAATGGCCATTATAATACAGCTGGCTGTCAGATATTGATTCCACTGCCTATCGTAGAAAAGTGCAAGCCTATGAACATTTCAGATACCCCCGCTTCATTCTTAACATGAGGGTATAATGGGCTGCTAGCTGAAAAATTCCATCCTTGGAGATAACATTTTGCTCTGCCTCCATAAGGATATCTACTATAGTCATGGGTTTCCTACAAGCAGCACAACCAAAGCCTTGAGAAATCACATTATCAGTATACATGTTATTATTTCAAGTCTACATCAGTATTACCCAAGTTAAACTGGTTCTTCTCTTCCAACAGTTTGGAATATGTGTTGATGAAGTCAAGGTAGTTCTTCGGAGTTACATAGTTGCTGCGTCTCAGCTTCTGCTGGAATATTTTGCTGAACTTTCCCACAGAATCATGGACCATTACAACATGGCTGATAACTGGCTCTAAATCTTGAGATGGGATCATTTGGCTTTCTCCTGAAGCACACAAAAAGCATAGCTTATATTAAAACATGCTATATTAAATTAGACTTTTACTGGTGTTTTGTCCTTCAGCAGCCTTGCTGAAATGCATACGACAACCTGCCGAGTCTCATGGTTGGTAAGGTTGAATATCAGTCCATCCAGTTAAACTTGTGTGGGTGTACGAGTGTGTATGTATTTATGTCTCTACCAGCTCCCATATCCCTGTATATTGTGATTGCTATGATGCCCATCTAAGAGCTTTTTGAACTTAACAACACTCTCCACCGATACCACACCAATTGTGCAAGGGAGTTCCACATCCCTACTGCTTTAACAGGAAAGAATCCGTTAAGCAGTTTGTGATTAAACAACTTCTCATCCAACTTCAGTGAATGGCCCTGTGTCTTCTTAAGTGACCTGAGACCGAATAGTCTTTTCTCTATGTCAGGATCACCATTTAGGAAGATATTTGTATAGTGCAATCATATCTCCTCTTCTCCAGGGAGAAAAAGTTTAATGTATATAGTAATTCCTTATACCTGAGGTCCTCTAATCCTCTTATCAGTTTTGTTGCCCTTCTCTGGACTCTCTCCAGTTCCAGCACATCCTTCCTGAGGACTTGTGACCAGAACTGGACAGCATACTCAAGATGCGGCCAAACTAGATTCTTGTAAAGTGGTAGAATTATAGCTTTTTTAATGTGCTAAAATGTTATTATTGTGACCTGGTATACTGTATTATATAGGCCAGAAATGTAGCACGTGAGCTGAAAAAATAAATTTAGAAAGTTTTTGGTTTACAATGGCAACAGAATTGTCAAGCATGGTTTTAAATATGTAAGAATATAATTTGGTGAAGCGTAGAAGATGTAGTCATAGGCTCAGTATAATAGTAGTACCATGCAGTGTCTACAAAGTTGCCATAACTTATGACCACCAGGAGCCACTAGATATTATCCTGTGTATTATGATTACAGAAAAGCAAAATAATCATTTGTCTATTCTATATTAAAATGCAGTCAGATTGAATCTTCTGTTCCATCTAAGCACATTGGTTTGATACTTTTTGCATTCAGGTATGACTGTCATTGCCTGTAGTGACTGTGTACAGTAATTACAGGGCTCTCCTGACAAGAAGCTGATGCATACTTGCTTCCTGCTGAGAGCTGTGTGGGTCAAGATGAACACTTAACTCCAAAGCCTTAGAACGGCAAGTCACTCCTTTGGTCCCATTTCCTCCCCCCCTTAAATGACTTTGTACAGAGTGCACTGCCCTCAACAGGAAGTTTGGGGAAGTTGTGCTTAGGGATCTGGAGCTGTCGCCAGTGAAATCTCCAACATGTAAGTGAATGGCACATATATGGACTAATTCATATACTGGGGAAGGTTTCCCTAGTTGATCAGAATATATCAGTAAAATAATTGAGGGTTTAATACTACTTTAATGCATCATCACTTATGAGACAGATGAGCCTAAAATTTTATTCAGACAAAGCTTTCTTTGCTGTGCTGTATCTTTAGCTAACTCGTAGTGCTTTGGGAATATTTTGTCTTGTAATAAATGTTTATTTGTGCATCACAGCATCTAAATGTGTAAATATGTGGCAATAAAAACAGATAAAAAAACAACAGTTTCTAAAACTTCTACACTTAAAAAAGCAACATTAATATTGATTTAAATGCTTTTTCTTTAGTAAACACTGAGTGTGTGTTCAGTAAATCAGTAGAACAAACATCAAAGATAATATGCAGCTGTATTGACCCATTGTTGCCAATTTAATTTTAAATTATTAAAACGAGTTCAGTGAAAAAGGATTTGTGATTGCTTTGTTTTGGTTAGGCCTCATTCAGATGGGTGCAGATACCCGTAACCCATGAATGGGAGCTTTGTTTATGCAGCTTCAGCCGCCAAGTGCTGGGAGCGGCACCGTGTGTTTTGAGGCCACTTACCCATATGGCTGTCAAACTGGGATGAGCGGCTGTGTTTGTGCAGCCATTGCATCCCAAGAGACATGAATGGGCTGCCTGCACATCGCACCTGGTGACTAAAGCTGCGTAAGCAAGGTGCTCAATCATGGGCTAGAAGTGTCTGAATAAGGCCGTACTTTTCATATCCACACTGCTCTTTGCACTGCCTAATTGAGGAAGCCTGGCAATATGAAGTACTCTAGCTCTTAGTACACTTACCTAAAAATGATTTAGCAACAGCATACAGGGCTTGAGGAGGCCAAGGCAAGAACCAATCAATTCCAGTATTATTCACCAAACCTTGAAATAAAATATCATAGACTTATTATAGGACATTCAAAATATAAAGAAAGGTATAATGTGCAGTAAAACATAATACAGTGAGGAGATGTAGTAATTGTACAGTATAAATTCGAGTTTAAATTACCATACAGCTGCATTCATTCCAAGGATTATTCCAACTGAATATTTAGACTAAAACTCATTTCCAATATTTTGTGATAGTGCTGCATCTTTAAGTAACATTGATCTATCATAAAATAAAGTTGATCTGCTTACTAACATTCTTTGCTGTGATGGTACTAGCAATCGATTAGTAGGGGCCCTTGGATTATTAAAGTCCTTAACCCTGAAATTTGAAGGGACACTATATTTATTTACAACATCTCACTGGGTCTGAGGTTGTTAAGTAGTGTCCTGGGTTACATATTCCTTGAATGTCTGGGTTTTTGATGCACCGTTTTTGGTCTGTTGGTATATTTGGTACCTGTAATGTACTTCAATGCTATGAAACCTAATAAACTATACTCTTTTTTTTTTTTAAAGCATTACAAAATATATATTTTTTGGTACAGAATGCTTTCTTTTGAAAATATTGTCTTGTGAAAATTGTTTTTGTTTCCTATGCAATCTATAGACCAAACATGTAGCATAATCAAAATTTGCTGTTATCTAGTTTGACTAAGATTCGTTTTAAAACAACCAGTAGATAAAAAATGCACACTTTCTTTTATCATTTGTCCTATTTACTATGATACTAAAATGATGTTTCTATTACAAGACATGGCAACTGCAGATTAAAAAGTGCCTTTTCCAATTTAGTGCTTTTTTTAATACAGAGCTAATCAAAACATAAAAAGTTTAAGTATAAATAGTAAAAAGAGAAATATTTGTAAAAATTTGCAGCAATAATAGCTAGTTTAGTTAGGGCTGTTTTGGGTTAGCTACAAGTTAAAGTGGAACAGACAATACCAGCTGAGGAAGTCTGCATGCCAGTTGTCTTTGTCTGCCTCCTAAGACACCAAGCCAGAAACAAACTGGTCTTTAGTGCCAAGCAAATTAATTGTTTCATTGACCAGATTGATTTGCCCTATGAAGACAGAGTGTAGTGAAGAAGAGGTCTTCACTGAAACAGGACAAATTAAATGGAATGGAAGGATACCAGCAGGCTGAGGACGCAAAAGCTGAGTAATTGCTGGACTTGAAAGCTCAAATCTAAGATCAGAACCTTTTCCTCAGAAGAAACACTCTGGCCTGGGTTGTGTCTGGGACTAGAGAAAGATCCTCCAAAAGAGGAGTTGATTCCAGTGACACTTTTTTAAATTTCAGTATCCACCAAAATTGCAGCAATTTCTGGACAGTCACCATTGTCCAACAAAATCCCACACCGTCTCTATACTGAAAAGGAGACCATCTAAGTAGCCCACAATGGGGATGCTATGAGAACACAGGAGGGTTTTTACTAGGGAACAAGCAGGATTATGTCCCTGATGTTCACAGAAGTTAGAAAATCTCCTTGATGATGGAAGAAGATGGCAGATATGGAGGATTTCATGCTGAATTTTTTAATAACCTGTGTTGACCAATTACATTTTTTTGGCAGTGTCTATTTCTCCTGTAGGCAGGGTATCATATCATGAGAGTATAAGAATTCTTACAATTTTCATCTTGTTCAAGGGTTTTTGTACTCTGTAGGAAAAGTCCTTTTTTCTGAATCCAATGAGGGACACAGAGCCAACCCCTTACATGCTATCATTCTATCTTTGGACAGCTTGCTACCACTGAGCAGATGTGGTAAGTGAGGGGTTATAGTCTCAATAGGACATTCTATATGCCTAGTTTCTATTTCTACTGTAGGTGGCATATAACATTAGGTTTTTTCAATTAAGCTGTGTTCCTCAATGAACAATAGAGAAATCAATATTTGCATAAATAAGATTCTCACAGGAAGCCTTGCAGTAACAGATTGGGGAGTAATTGCCTTCAAGAGGATTTGGCCCATTCTGCTCTACATTTTTAAGGTATGCTTGGATCTGGAGGGAAGATGCATGTTCTTTAAAAGAGCAAAATGTTTATGATGTGCATTTTTTGCTATTCTGAGAGATTTTACTGTGGTTGAAAAATATATGTATTTTAGAGGAAAGTTAATTGCGAGGACAGCCCTCTACAGGGCAGGACAGCAAGATGCATTCAACAACAGGACCTCAATAACCTTGAGAGGTACCCTGTATGGAATTTTAGCCTGTGTGCTAAGTATCTCAAACTGAAAAGTGCCATACTAGCACACCCTTCAGCAACAAATTGGGACAATACTGGCATCAATCAGCATTAGACAATGGAGTTGATTCACGAAAACTGGAGAGTGCAAAATCTAGTGCAGCTGTCCATGGTAGCCAATCAGCTTCTAACTTCAGCTTGTTCAATTAAGCTTTGACAAAAAAACTGGAAGCTGACTAGGTTTTAGGCAGAGCTGCAACATATTTTGCACTCTCCAGTTTAAGTAAATCAACCCCAATATGCTTTTTAAAGCTAAACTTTAGGCAAAAAGAGAAATTCAAAAATGAAGAATCCATTTTACTGACCAAAGGATATGTATTTCTGTGAATCCAGTTCTAACATTTACACAGCTCTGCTACACAGCAAAGCCCTGTCTAACAGGCAGGAGACCTAATTTTTCCTCCCCTGCAAATATGTAAGACTTCCAGGTTCTGTCCCTCCCTCAGCCTGCAACCGTATGGTAAAAAGAGAAACAGCACACTGAGGAGCTCATCTTTGTAACTCTGCTCTTCCCATCTATCACCATGTTTTTGAGCTCCTCTCCCATTTTGAGTTTTGCAGTATGGAGGATTGCAAGAGGCTTACACCAAGTAAAATTCCGGTACCTACACTGTGCATTTACAGAAAATACTGCATTCATTTGTGTCCATTATATTTGCCTAGAATTCAGCTTTAACTTTTATTATTACAAAAATCCTCACATTTTTTTGATTTCTTTCTTAGGCCTTTACTTTAAAACACGTGATGTAAAAGGGCTTGAATGTTATAAAAGAAGGATGTCGTTATTACCTGGAAAATTCCTGCATCTTGTTCTTAATGTGTCACCAACCGGGGACATTCCAAGAACAATATGGAGGTTGTTGGCACTCTTGTTAACAAAGTATTGCCAAATGCTTTCTTTTGCTGGGCCCATCCCATTTTTACTAGCTTCATCCCTGATTTGGCTTAAAACAGACTCCTTTTCTTCGTCAGGGAAAAGTGCAGGAACCATGCCTAAAAAAGACAAACAATATAAACATATGTATTCCATGAAGATCTATGCAGAAAATGCAGTAACTAATAAACCACGGGTATGAATATAGTAATCTTCTACCTGAAAAGTTACTAGAAGCTTATAGACTGCAATTATATTTTTTTAGGTTTTTTTTTTTGTTCAAGGCAAATGGAAAATGTAAAAGAAAAGCATGAGATATATCAAAGTTATGTTTATAAATGATTCATATAACAAAATTGCTATGCTTATATCCTTCCAAAACCATGCTATCTGCATTTTGTAGCCCAAGGACAGAAACGTTTATACCAGAATTACCAGAGATTTTCAGTTGATGGAGAAAATACAAAATAAGTGGAACATGCTTCTATGGAATAAATTAATAAAATACATGACTAGCTACAATCAAAGTGATGGCATTGGTAAATCTAATTTTAATTTGGCAATATGACAGAAAATGCATGGTTCCAATATTAATTATACTGTAAATATTTTACTTGTTTTAATGTCCAATTTTCACTTTGTATTATTGTTTTGTATTTTGAAATGTATTTTTCATTAAACTCATATTGAACATAATGTTTATTTTTCATATAAAGCCAAAGATTCTAGAATGTACCTTATACTCCTCATCTAATTTAAATATTTAAAAAGGCATTTCAATCGTCAGGTCTTTTGTACAAGTGTTGTATATTTCTAACAACGTTATTGTACACCTTTGAAATGACTGAGTCCTTCACTGGTCCCCTGCAGGATCACAATAATGTGCCGAAAAAATGGGTTTACTTAATGTCAATGGCATCTAGAATATGACTTATATTGTCAAGCACATAACCTTATTCTGCAAAGAGGAGCCACATTTTAAAGGTACATTAAAGAAAAATATGAAACATCTAAAGAAGTGTACCTTTAACATCAGGACACAGTCTAAACCTTAAATGGCACTAATTTCGATCCTGGCATTCACCATGTTTATTTTGTTCACTAGGATTTGCTAGTATCCCCATTTACTGATTTCTCTGAATTGTAAATATGTGCAGCATGGTGTTTATTAGTTCAGAGTATCGATTTTCTTTTTGCCACTGCAGGCTCGACCACACATGGGAACATTCCACAGCAGCATTTGGAAGAAGGCTACCATTGCCCAGTAGCTCTGGGGGAATCATGCACCTTTTTGTACAACATTTAATAAAATGGGTTAGTTTTTGACACAGTTGTTGAATAACTATAGAAATTCACCTATTGACTTTATTTGCCACATGCAGCTGCAGTTTAAACTTCTTATATTACATACTACCAGAAAAAAAACAAAATGCTTTTTAAGGTGTATGTAAACTGTAACAATGAACTTCTCTTATTTGCTCCCTTTTGGAAGAATTTTGTTACATCTGTTTGATAACAGAAAAAGCCTGAAAAGAAGAAAAAATGTAGCCACCATATCTATGAACTGTTTAAGCTGCAATATATTAATTTTTTGTCCTTGAGTTTAGATCTTGAGTTTTACATCTAATCATTCAGACATGGATGATCAGATGCAAAATGAGTGTTTTATGCAGTAAAGGGTGGCAGGATAATAAGATGTGTAATGGGCACTGCTTTGAATATATGAAACACTACAAAAGTGGTTAGGCACACCTGATGTTAACATGTTGTTGATAAGTTCAAGAAATCCTTCTTCAGCCACATGCGCATCAGTAAACAGAAAAATCATCTTCTTATTTTCTAGACCGAGTTTAATGTAAAGATTCTTCAGATCCTCACGGAAACTGTTTTCTCCATATCCTCGGCTCAGAACAATTTCAAACACCTAATCAGATGGCATAATATTTTGGATCAATGTTGCATGACAGAATGATACATTTACCCAATATATCTCACAGTTATTTAAGCAAACCTCATATCCAGCAGCAAATGCAGCTAGTCGAGCAAGAGATTGCTTCCCTGACCCTCCTACACCAACCAGCAGAGCATGACCTCGATCCATCCTTATTATTCGGTGTATTCGAGTCAAATGTTCTAGTGCATCATCAAAGAGAACCAAATTCATTTTGGTCTTAGTTTCATTGTACTCCTCAAGGATTTCCTGGAAACAACATCAACACTAAGTATTTAAAACTCTCAAGTCGTTGTAAAGTTACAGATCTTACAAGCAATTAATCAAGGAACATACAGTATATCAGTGGTCTGCAAACTGCAGCCCAGGGGCCAGATGTGGCCCTTTGGCTCCAATGGTGGGGCACCATTTCCCCTTGCTGACACCAAAAATTGGGCACTAGTCTTCCAATTAATACCAACAATGGGGCACTTTTCCTCTATTCCTCCCAATAAAAGCAATGAAGGGGCACTATTCCTTCCACTGACTCTATTGATCGGACATTATTCCTCCCACTGACACCAGGGCATTTTCTACTCCTACTGGCCACAGTCCAGCCCCCCTAAAGCCTGAAGGACAGTAAACTGGCCCTTTGCTTAGAAAGTTTGGAGACCCCTGCAATATATGATCTTGGGTTGACAAATATATCCTTAAAACGTGAGTTTGCACTGCTAAACTGCTGTAAGCATTGCACACGATTTCAACTTCTGCAGGAAGAGAAACAATTTGACTTCGATTGCAAGAAATTCCCAAGGATAACGGACTACAAAAGATTACCTGAACCCATTATACACCACTCTGCGATTACTGCGAGATCCATCTTATTGCATCGCATGTGAATATAACACATGACCAACTTAATATTTTACCTACGTTTATTCATTCAAGCTATTTTACCTGAAAGAGAGCTTTCGCTGCATCATAATCCTGAATGTCTTCATATACTCGTGGTTCACCTTCATTCATTGCGGTTCTGAAGTCACCAAACAGAATTGGGTCCTTCATGGCATATTCTAAATCAACTTTGAAGTGTTCATCTATTAAACTTTGAATGTGTCCTTGAACCTTGTTGGAAAAATAAATTTGAATACTTCATGTATGGTAGTGAGAGATTATAATGGAGTTTTTTTTTGTTAAAAACAAATGCATTAACTGAAAAGACAAAATACAGAAGTGCAATAATTTTACAGGCTATAAATGTATGTAACGTGGTCTGTTAACAGTGTAGCTTGATACATTTGCATCATGTAAAATATATGAGCCTTGAGTTTAGCAAGATCCCTCTGCAGCCAACATGCCCAACCCTTTAATTACTGAGTCTAAACCTCTCTCCACACTTACCCCAACTTTAATTTCTTTAACTTCTTCTACAGACACAATATGTTCCCTCTTCTTCAAGCTGATGCCAATGGAAAGAGCATTTGTAGGTGGCTAAGGAGCTGGTTTCCAGTTACATCAGCTACCTGTGCTCCCTCTGTTCCTACACCACTGTGTGCTGCAGTACACAAGTTTCTTACCTTAGGCTTGGCAAGACTACGTAACAGTGGCAGTACTTGGAATATTATATGTTCCACAGTATGCTTTTCGGCATACATGCTGAATTTTTGCATTATTTTACATGCTGATTTTTGCATTATTTTACATTTGATCTTGGTTCTCCTGGCGTTAGGAATGATGCCCCACTGTTTATTACTACAAATGTGTATACACACTGGACAATATCAATTAACTCTGCCCATATTTTAGGATACAAATTATTAGCAGGAAAAAATTATTAGCATTCAGCACCAAAAGTACATTACGCCCAGCAAGACTTACTCCGGCCTAGGTTCTAGCACCCCCTGGACGTAGGCCCAGATAATAATTTTCTGCTCAAGCGTAACCTAAAAGTCTAGTACTTCCCATTTCTAAGCCCCCCTGTAATTAAGCTGCATGCGCTATTCTAGGTGCTTTCAGTGCTCGACTAAGTACACATGAATAGCAACAAATGCATCTATTCGTGACATAAAAGAGGAATATACAGTCGTTAAAGTTCTTTCAGACATATAGGTAAATATGATATAGTTCTTTAAATATCATTACTCATGTGCTTAAAGCTCCGTACACGCGATTAGAATATTGTACAAAAAATACTGCTTTTGATGTGATCGTATGATAATCTGATCATTCACAGCTTTCGTCTGAAATTTTCCGAAGGAACAAACACGAAAATTCTTCTCGTACAATACCAGATCATATGATTTTCCTTTAACCAGTACAGTTTTCAGTCAAAAACACAATACAAATACATTACATCACTTTCGAATTTTTATTATGTCGTACGAGAATTTTCAAACTTTAGTAACCTATTCGTTTTCGATATGGAGACTAGCATGCAATAAAAAAAAAAAAGAAAAAGGACGATCATTCGTCTGATAATCTCATCGTGTGTACCAGTCTTTAGACTGAACACATTAAAGTGGCTTATGCTTTAACAGATTTTATCTAAACCATTTGACAAGCATGTCAATTAGCTGTCATATAGAAACTATAAGAACAACTGAAAGATCTTCATGTTAAAGCTAATCATGGATACATGGTAGTTCAAGTTTCCAAAAATGCCAAAACCAAGATTTCAAAAACAGATAGGTGTAGTTAGATAGGTTACAAGACTAATTTCACAATATATATTTGAGGTATCAGTTGTACATCCAATGTATAAATACTAGTCCCAAAATAGAGAAATACACCAGCCCTACAATCATTTTTTTACTAAAACTCAACCCATTTAGTGCCGGTTCACATTTGTGCGATCACAGAGATCGCATGTAATTCGGAGCGCACTGCTCCTAAAATTACATGCAATCTCTGTGCGGTGCAAATTTCAGCCATACAGTTTGTATGGCTGAATTCGCACCGCAATCACACTAAAACACGCACATGACCCTTTTTTTAATCCGCAGCAGAATCAGATCGCATGGTGGTTCACACTAGTGCGATCCGATTCTGTGCGAACTTGCAGATCGCGCTGCGATATGCGATCTCAACTGGGGGTGTCGTTAACTTTTAATTGACACCCCCTGCGTATCGCTTATGGCAGTGTGAACTGCCAGGGGTGCGGAAGCGATGCGGGAATACGCTGTATATTCGCAGCGTTCCCGCATCACACAAATGTGAACCGGCACTAAAAGTGATTTCAGCTCCGTGATGGTAAGAAAAGGTTTATAATAAACATGGTGTTGTGTATTTTATTTGGAGTATGTGGACTGTTCTTATTACAAATGTTCATTATAACATGAATCCCCAATGATTCATGTTCACCTACCACTCTCTTATCATCTTCATTGATTAGTCTGTCATGGAAAACGCGTAAAGCTTCATTCCTCCAGACTCTCACCGTCTGACTCACCGTCTGAAATCTGCAATCCGAAGCAAAATATAAATAGTACAATTCAGCACTATATATATCCAGAGAGAAACAATGGTTGATCTCCACACACAAAACAGAAAGGTCCTGGGTGTACACTGAATAAAGGTCAAATACATGTTTGTGGATATAGGGCACTCACATACATATGTCATCCAAAAAAGTCTTTTATATACAGACGTTTTGGTGGGTCACAGCCCACCTTTATCAAAGCTTTTCTATATTAAGTTTTTACATAACTATTATATGCATAATTATTAACCATTTTCCACAACAATTGAAATTGCCAGGAGGGAAGCAGCACTTGCAGTAATGAACATACATTTTGATGCTGTCTTCTATTGACCTATCAAAGAAAATTAGAAGATGGTAGTTAGGGTTTTCTTCATTCAGTTCTGAACTTGTTTATCTGCAAGAGGGAAGATGGGCCCATATACTGTACATACAACTGGGAGCTGCATAACGTAAGGATGACTACAAAACACAACTGTACCATAGCATCTGTGTAATTGCCTGTTCTTTGCAATGCAAAGCAGGGATAAGCCAGCATGTCGACAGATGTTAGGGTTAGAAATAAAAAATATATACATTTTAGTCATTTTTTTCCAACCACCTTTAAGTTTAACACATGAAATGTGACACGAAAAATGATACCTTTCTGGGGTAGTAAGAACCAGTCCATGAAATACTCGAGAAAGGTCCCGGAGATTAAATATATAATGGAACTTTGAAGGGGTTGGAGGAAGGTCCCGGACAATCATTTTATATAATTCCAAGGTGCAGAAAGTCAGCTTGTCACAGATGGCCTGAACATCTTCATTGAATAGCTGTATAGGGCAGACAGTTAACCAAATATGGTTTAATTATTATTTGTTCTGATAAACACATAAATGTGCATTGGGTTAATGTTTTGGGATGCCACTGAGTATAAATAGCACCATATCAATGTAGTGAACAGAACATGTACGTTTCTGCAACACACCACGCTGAAGAGGTCTAATGTGTTCTGTAAAACAGACCTTGCAGTAAAATATAAGGTTTGCTTATTAGATCTTGGCCCCCTCCCTCGCCCCCTGTGATAGTGGTTGAAAAGTGGACCTTATAGTGGGACCTCATGTCACTATCCTCCTTAGGAGATTCCTGAGGAATGATGAGTAAATCAGAACTCATAAGAAGATGCTTCAGTCCAATGCAAGAGCATCAAATTTCAATATTTTGGATCCCTATCATTCTCAGGGTCTTCCAGGAAGCAGGGTGATGTTGCCTAGGCACCGCACACAGAAGACGGAGAAAAGCAAGGTATCAAACCTTTTTTTTACAATGGAAGGAGGCCCTGATCTAATATGTGGACCCTGCATTTTACTGCAAGATCCACTTTACCTACAGTAATCAGATCAGTCACCATAAATAGTCTGGTAGGGAAAATATCTAATGTGTGTAGGTACCTTTACGGAACAATATTTTTTAACAATTACACTGTGCTCTAGGAACTTTGTAAAATGCTATCATTTGGAACCCATACCACTGAAAAAATAGTTATTCATCCTACCAGTTGTCTAGCTTAACCTCCTGTATTGAGCTGACCACACAGTGCCTCTGTTGCATGGAAATCACAAGCAGTGTTATCAGTCCTGCTCAATTCTCTTTGTGAACTACAGAACACATCCCCTAGGTTATGCAGGTGAGGTAAGAGGGAATTGTTCTGTGGTCAAAATTAGGAGCACGCAGTCTGGGACAGAAAGTGTGCGGCTGCCAGAATCACCAGGAGAAAATAAAGAGGAAAAAAAGCCTAAAAAAAAGAAAACGGAGTTCAGCACTTCTAAGCGCTGGCAAGCTGGAATATACAGTATATTTTTTGAGCTTTTAGATACACTTTAAGAACATTTTTTGATCGTTAAATAGTTATTGATTACGTGATAAAAAAAAAAATTACCGCAGTGTGCCCATGTAAGATGGAGTAGTAAATGTGTTGCAGTGAATCTTCTGAAGGAAAAAGCACATTAAAGACACTAAAAAGAGAAATGAATCTTGTATCCACTTCATTTCGGCCACCACCAGCCTTTCCCATTGCCGCTATAAATCCAAGGTCCCGAAGGAACTTGCAGTTAAGTTCTTTGCCACGATCATACATGCCTCCCTTCTCCAGCAAAAGTTTTAAGAGGGCAATTGGCTGCTGGGTCCCATATTCGTCAACCTGTATGTAGGTAAATTCAGCTTCAGTTTTAAGTATAACAATATATATTAAGTATTGGCATTTGTTGACTACACCACTTATTGTAGGAAAATATAAAATCATTGGTACCTGGCAGATACAATGGAATAATAATATCAGCAATTACAGGAACAACACATGCAAAATAAAAGCTCTGTCTCAACAAGGGATCACTAAAATATGCACAATCTTGTTATTTTTATACAAAAAAAATGGCTAATTATTTTCTGATTTAAAAGGGGAAGTCTTGCCATCGTAGGTGTTTTTTTGACTAGGGTCTAGAACAATAGTTTTACAAGAAATGGTAATATGGCAGGTAAAGTATTTAACCTTGGGCATATTCATGTCATCCATGAACACTAGAAGGCGCTTTCCCATTGGTGGCCCATAGTTATCCTTTGTACGTTTCTCTACGTTGGCTTCCAGATTCCTTTGGATGTCCATTGATGTGGTACGAGAGGAGAAATTTATAATCAGCAACATCTGACAAGAAAACAGAGTTTCAGGTATACCAGTCTGTAGATGGATGGGTAAACTAGTAAGAATATGCAACGGAGAAACAATAGTAATAAAAAATGACTTAACAGTATTTTCAGGTATACAATCTTTCCAATATATAGGTTCAGTATCTGTGGTAAATATCGATTCAATGTTTTTGTATCAGGTGTCTCAAAAATATTTTAAAAAAAAAAGGAAAAGTTGGAAGCAGAAGCACCTTTGGCACTTTAGATAATAAAATTCCTTCCATGTTAGGCTTTCTTCCATTACAGTGGACAATTCCTGGTCTAGTTCACAGTTACATAAAATGTACATATTGTATATGAAAGTTGTGCATGTACATTTACCCATATAATGATAAGAAGATAACATCCAAAAGAAAGACAAGAATCTAGTCTTGTGCCACCTGAGAAAAGATTCCTACCAGATTCTTAACTGTTCACACTCATAGTATGAACAGTTAAGAGTCTCAATAATCCTACAGCACACGTCCTCCGATACTTCTAGATAACTTTTGATTAAAAGACATTCTTGGTCTACATCTATTATAATACCTGTTCTAGCTATCCAACCGTGTCAAAGTGATCCCTTTCTGGTCAGTCCAAATGTTTACTTAGTTTTAGCATACTTTATTGGTCATACAATGCCAATATGGGGTAGACTGACACAATTGAAGGAGAGCTTCTATGCCATTTTAATGCAGTAATGTTAATACATCTTCCATAGCAAAACACAGAGACCTCAATAATCTATACAATGTACCGTGCTATCACTGTTCAGGTTTCTTAGGAGATTCATAGTAGTTGCAGTCTTTGATGTCCCAGATTCACCTACAAGAACTACTGGCCGTTTGATTTTCACCATTTGCTCCAAGAGCCATGTTGTGCGAGTTGTGTCCACAGTGGGAACTAGAAAACATTAAAAGAAGGTTTCTGGCTTGGTGCAAGCTTTTTGCAGGCTGACTTTTATTATAAATATAATATATACAATAAATATGATCACATTTTCAAAATAATTGTATGAAAAAACAATGATAAATAACTTGCCATTTGATGGCTGCCAAGGAACACCTCAGCTTCCACAAAACAGATTTTTTGTACTCATTGTAAAATCCTTTGTGTGGAGTTCAATAAGGGACACAGAAAGTCATTGACTGCTAGGTTTTACTGACAAAAACAGGATGACGGGACACTGGCAAACATAAAAATTATACACCCCTCTCACTCTTAGGGGTGGGCAACAAACAACAAAATGTTAACAGGCCCACTTAAAACAATGGAACTAAGTACCAAGTGCAGTTTAAAGCTTATTCCCACTTTTGCAGTCAAATTTGAGAAGACCCCACTATATGTTGGTTATGTGTTCCCAAGGTCAAGAAAGAGGAAAGGAAGGAAGGATTTCCCTGATTTTAGAGCCAGGCTCCTGAGCAATCAAATAAGGGGACAACCTGATCCTCGGTGTCAGGCGAATCGGTCTGTCCAGGAACTGGATTAACCTGTCCCACAGAGACAGAATGTTGTGTTGTAGGGGTCTGGGGTGAAACTGGGAAAAAATAGAACTGCCTCAAAGGAGCACCAGGACTCTCGTGCAGAAGTAGAGTTGGGCAACTCCTGGACTGCAGAGTATGAGAACGGCATCAGAGCTTGAAGTTTCTCCTAGGGAACAAAAAACTCTGGCTTAAGCTGTGTGAATGAGGACGGAAATAGGGAACAAGTGCAGCACTCACAACGGGGAACAGATCCTTAAATTGCACATGGAATCCAAAAACAGGTGCTCAGGCTCTTTATAGTGTCCTTAATACACCAGAATTTAGCATAAAGCAAAAATAGAAGGCGGCAACTCTAACATTCACATGAATATCTTTATATCTTGCACAGGAAGAGATAAGATGCTTACATATTTTGGTGAGTAGCCTTGTTCACAGCCCTATGCAAAAGGCTACTCGCTTAAACATGTAAGCATTTTTTCTACTCCTATGCAAGAAACAAAGATAATCGTATGGATGTTGGAGTTGCCAGCTAATATTTTTGCTTTATGTGTGAATGATGAGTTGGTTCTAGCACTGATTCAGAAAGTTCAAGATCCTTCTGTACCTGTGCAAGGTCTGGACAGTCAAAACTTCTTTGTCTGCCAGAATTTAAGCGAACATGGGGACATGCAGCCCGAAAGTCTTCCTGATGGAGGTAGGCTGTGATGGACGTGGTCGAATGAATAAATGCATTTAGGCCAACTTGATGCAGGATGGGGTGAAAACAGGACAGGTTAGTAGAACTCCAGAAACAGTTCTGCAATTCATTGCATTGGACCTGTAAAACAAAGGAAGGGGGTGGAAGCAAAAGTCTAGCCTGCAGTCCCTGGAAAACAGCACCTCCCAACCATCTCAGATGCAAGCTGTCCAATTGTCTGCAAAGGCATGAAAGTGAGGCTGCACCTTCATGCTAAAGACTTGTGGGATACCTTGGAGTTTGGCTTAGGTTTTGACTGAAATAACAAAAGTAACATTTCTTGACCTCCAGCAAGACATTGAACATCAAACACAACACTGAAGATATAAACGTTTTACATGAATAAATAAAAGCTGATCATTGTAATCACCCCTGCCAGTGTTAAGTGGTTTGTCTCATCCCTGTAAACTGATACAGCTGGATGAGAGCTTGTTGTTTTGAAAATGGCTTAATGTCCAGAATGCAGGTGGGACACATTACATCTCCCAAGGAGAATATGCATAAGATCACAATCAATTTGGATGTTTATCAAATCATAATTTCATTCTATTCAATACTGCATTAGTTGTTGGCTTGTGAAACATGGTCATCTGGAAGTGCCAGTGGTTTTGGACCCAGAAAGTACTCCGTAGCTAACTTGTTACCAGAATGGAGTGTGGAAAGTGCTTTAGGCGAAACTCAGTGTCCGAAGGCCATTACCCTGGTAGCCCTGCAACATCCATTTCATGAGGGTCCAGGTACAGACCTGGGCTGAGGAAAGGTGGATCCAGATACTTGCTATGTAGAGACCAACCCAAGCAGCAGTTTATGAAAATCTTGATTGGGCAGAAAACAAGGCTACCAAAACGTTAGTAGGACTTTTCTCAGCAAAACGTTGGTAGGACTTTTCTCAGCAAAACGTTGGTAGGACTTTTCTCAGCAAAACTAAAGTAAAGATGTCCATCCTCCTAGGACACTAACAAAAAACTGGGTCATGCTAGAAGTAGGAAGCCTTATCCTGGGCTAGCCAACTTTATTTTTGTTTGTCAATTTTCAATCCTTCTATCTAATCTGTCAGTTAATAACTCCCCGTGTATTTATTTCCTGAAATTTTGTATTTGATAAAATGCTGACATACCAAACCAAACCAGCATTTTATTCACCAGAGCCTCTGCTTTCAGAAAATATATAATGTTTGTGTGGGTTCTAATTTTTTAGCGAACAATGCAGATTTTTACATGTATGTGAGAAATGTCAGTATTGACCCAGATGGTAAGTGGTTAATAGGGATTACACACTCAATCTTTATACCTGGTAATAAAAGTGTAATCCAAAAGCCAAGTGAGCCTTTTGTATGAAAAGTGTCAAAGTATAGTATATGTTTTTGGCGGCTAAAATAGCTATCGCTACTGCTTGGAAAAGCCCAGTGATTGACTTGGCTTTAATGAAGCATAAACTAACTTGGATTATGTTACACAAATAAATTAGTTAGCTACGGTATAAACAATCCCTGTTTGAAATAGTATGGACCCCCTGGTTTTCTTACTTGCAGATACCGGACACTTAAAGGAGTTGTAAAGGCAGAAGGTTTTTTATCCTAATGCATTCTATGCATTAAGATAAAAAGCCTTATGTGTGTAGCAGACGCCCCAGCACCCCCTAATACTTACCTGAGCCCCATTTCTATCAAGCGATGTCCACGAGTCCCTCAGCCATTCGGGACTCTCCCTCCTGATTGGCTGAGACACAGCAGCTGCATCATTGGCTCCCGTGGCTGTCAATCAAAGACAGGAGAGGGAGCAGGGCTGAATCGCAGCTGCATGTCTGAATGGACACATGGAGCTGCAGCTCGGCTCAAGTGCCCCCATAGCAAGACGCTTGCTGTGGGGGCACTTGACAGGAGGGGGAGGCTAGGAGCAGCGAAAAGGGACCTGAGAAGAGGAGGATTCAGGCTGCCCTGTGCAAAACCAACTGCACAGAGCAGGTAAGTATAACATGTTTATTGTTTAAAAAAAAAAAAATAAACTTTACAATCACTAAGTTTGGCACTGGATTGATGTCCTGGTGGATGTAAAAGCCTATTGCTTGGTTCCATTTGGGCTCCTATATTTGTTATAGTTAATCCCTATGCTACAATCACCATTTAGATACTTGTATATTGAAATCATATCTCCTCCTAGGCATCTCTTCTCCAGGGAGAATAAATTTAATGATTGTAGTCACTCTTCATAACTAAATTCCTCCAGCCCCCTTATTAGCTTTGCTGCCTTTCTCTGGACTCCCTCCAGTTTCAGCACATCTATCCTGAGGATTAGTGACCAAACTGGACAGCATGCTCGAGATGTAACTGAACCAGAGTTTTGTAGAGTAGTAGAATTATAGTCTTATCTCCTGAGTAGATACCCATACTAATAGTCTGCTGGCCTTGTTTGCTGCTGCTTGGCATTGCATGCTACAGGCGGTCCCCGGGTTACAAACATCCGACTTACAAACAACTCCTACTTACAAACAGAAGGAGACAATAGGAAGTGAGAGGGAATCTCCCCATAGGAAGGGAAATTCACTCTTGGAAGAGTTATCATGGGAAAAAGGTGTCTCCACTGAAGCTTTATCACCAATCCTTTTTCCACAACAACCCAAAAATGTTCCAAATCCAATTGTCACAGGGACAGAAAGTAAGGCAACATCTTCTGAACAGGGGCACAGACAGCAAAACAAACCTCACAGGGGTGTTAACCCTTCCCAATGCTACCCAAAAAACCTAAAAATTATTGTTTTGGCTGGAGCTACACTTAAAATGTACCCCTTCCGACTTACAAACAAGTTCAACTTAAGAACAAACCTACAGACCCTATCTTGTTTGTAACCCGGGGACTGCCTGTATTGCTAAGTCTGTCATCTACTAGGCCCCAGATCCTTTTTTACCCTTGATTCCCCAAGAGGTTTTCCCCATAGCGAGTAACTTGCATTAAACTTTTTAGTCCCCAAATGCATTACCTTACATTTTTCAATATTGAACCTGGTTTGCCATGTAGTTACCCATCCCTTCATTTCATCAAGGTCTTCCTGTAAAGATTCTATATCCTGCTGGGAAGTTATTACTCTGCTAAGCTTGGTATCATCAGCAAACAATGAGATTAAACTATTTTTTTACTAACCTTAATATAATTTATGAACAAATTAAACAGAACGGGTCACAGGACAGAGTATTGGGGTTCCCCACTTACAACTCCAGACCATTTAGAAGATACGTTGTGTTTAAAAGAAAACATGTTTTTACCAACAGTAACTAGACTGCATAAAAAAAAAAAAAATACATTGTATCTGAGCAGCATTACAAGCAGGTATAAAAAGGCTGACATACCCATTGTGTTAAATATTCACTTACTGAGCATACAACCTACCTAGAATATCAATAAATTTCTCCTCTGATTTATGGATATATTTTGGGACCAGCTTGCTCCAAGGTATCCATTTCTTTTTCTCACCATCAAAATGAAAATCATAGATTGTGGGCAGATGACCTATACAAAAGAGATTAGATAATTTATGTCCTTTTTTTATGCTCATTGAGAACAGTTGACTTGTGGCAATGATCAGTATGCTGAAACTCACCTGGAAGCTCTCCAGGCTCAGCCAGGGACTTCTCATCATAAACTGTTGTCATTGATGCTAAGCGCTTTACATACTCATCAAATTTAATTCTTCCACCCTCAAGTAATGTGGCTCCCAATGAACAATACAAAGCTTCTATAAAGTAGCATTCCAGCACATTGACATCCTCGATTTCCTTTTCTATTAAAGCATCCAGCATCATTGCCAGCTGTGTCACCTGAAACATTTAGCAAAAATGTGTAACATATGAATTGATGAGTTCATTTTTTGCTCAGGTTATATTACATAAGTTAATGAAACTGCATTATGTATATTATGTTTAGATCTGCACTTCCACTGTACCAACTGACTTATAGGAGTAGAGCCTGCCGAGCCAATTTATTGTCTCTAGCTTTTTTTGTCTCTGACTTTTAATTTATGTAAGGTTTATGCAGAATATGTATTTTTATACAGTATATGTTGTGTTTTTGTATGACACAAACTTTGGTACTACTTTTTACATTTTACAGTGAGTTCTTGCAGGCTATGGCCAGGGGGATTGGATGTAGACAGAGCTGTCACAGAAGGACTCCTCCAGCCCTTCGGTGACAGCTCTCTCTGCATTCAATCTCCAGGGCACACCCAGTAAGGATTCAATGCCTTCTTGTCATCCAACTCCTGGACCAGACCTTGTACATGCAGGTACACAACCTGTGGCTTTGTACTCCCTTTTCAGTAGCACTCTGCACTGCAGGCAGGATTTAATTGGCTGCTTGGCTTTCTCCTTCCTCAGAGACTCCAGCCTGTCTGTGACAGTTTTCTCTGCACTAAGCCTAAATATTACAAATCGTTACTTTCTTCCCCTGGATTGGACAACTTTATCATAAGGTAGAGTGGGCATAGCGGGCTGTGATTTGTGTATATTGTGATTTGTGCTGACACCCCAAAGCACTTCAGGCTACACTGACAGCTCTCCCCGCATCTAGCTCCCTTAACCCATAGCCAGTTCTGATTTAAAGCCCTGCAAAGCTGCATATGTGGACCCAACCTTCTGCAATTCTTATTTATTTGTATTATTTCCTAAATTTCTCATGAAAAAGGACACAAAAGTGTCCCCAACCATGAGAGAGCTCTGACAGGTGAGTCTGCGATCATCCTGTACGCACCCACTGGCTACAGAGGAGCAGGGCATGTCGCCTCTGGAAGTGACACCACTAGACCTTACTAGACACACTCACTAGCTATCCTTCGATCAGAAAGGAGAGGGACTGCAGGTATGTAACAGGCCGGGAATACCACAAAATAAAGGTATACATTTTTGGGTCATAACACTGACTTTAGCGTACATTGATGATTGCAGAGGAGTATTTAGGCATAAGAATTTCCTTCCACTTTAAGCTAGATATATTTTATTTATAACAAGACAATGATATGTGCACCATTCCTGACTGAACATGAACTTGAACAGGGGTTCAAGAATCAAGTGCCAAAAAAGCAACATTTATAATTACCATGTTTAGATCTGTCTGAGGGACAATTGTTTTTAATTTTTCTCCTTGTTTCCCATCAAGGATTCCTTCAACAATCATTTCCAGACAATGAGGGACATATTTCTCAAACAAACGGTTTAATTCCACTTGCTCTTGCTATGAATAAATCAGAAGAAAGTGTTTGTAAGCACATTAAAAAAATGTAAGTCCCTAAATAATAAATCAAGAACTTGTAATTTTCAAAACAAAGGAAAAAACATGTTAATTTCTACAATCACAAAGTATTGTGTTATTAAAGGGCTCCATACTACACTGGGGTTAATATACTAAAGGAATACAAACTATTCACTAGTTCGCAGATTAGTTAAAAAGGTTAAGCTATTCTCATTTTAATTAATGATGTGCTAGCAAAAAATAGGATTTTTCCTTCAACCTACCTGTAAAATCCTTTTCTTGGTGTATATCACGGGACACTGAGCGGGTAATAATGACTATCTGGGTTATACGCTTCCTTTAGGTGATTGGACACTGGCAAACAACAGACAGGAAGTTCCTCCCATATAACCCCTCCCATACAGGAAGAACCTCAGTTTTCAAAGCAAGCAATGAAGATCCCAGAAAAGAGGGGAGGGACCTCTGTGTCCCATGATGTACTCCAAGAAAAGGATTTCACAGGTAAGTTGAAGGAAAAATCCTATTTTCTTTATCGTACATCACGGGACACCGAGCCAGTAATAAATTACTATGTGGGATGTGCTAAAGCAATGCCCATGAGGGGAGGGGACACAGTAACCCCAAAATTGCCCCTGGGCAAAGAAAGAGCTTATATTGCTGCCTGAAGTATGCTACTTCCAAATTGAGCCCCTTCTCTGCCTCTTATATCCACTTGGTAAAACTTTGTGAATGTATGAATTGAAGACCAGGTAGCAGCTTTGCAAATCTGAGCCATAGACACCTGGATGATGCACTGTCCATGAAGCACTTACCCTCCTGGTAGAGTGAGCTTTTAACCTAAAGGGTGGAACTTTACCCTTTAAGCCATATGCCTGAGCAATGACTTGAGGAATCCACTTGGAAATAGTGGAACTAGTTGCCGCTTGGCCTTTCTTAGGCCCTTCTGGCAGAATAAAGAACGCATCAGTACTACGAATTAGTGCTGACATTATTAAACAGACTTTGACTGCAACAATTTCTCCCTCGTAGTCTGAGGACTCAGAAAAAAGGAAGGTAGAACAATATCTTGGTTTAGATAAAAACTGGAAACTACCTTAGGAAAAAAGGCCGGATAAGGGCGTAAGACCACCGTCCTGATGAAGCATCAAAAATGGCTCTTTGCAGGAAAGAGCCGCCAATTCCGACACCCTTCTGGCTGAGGTTATGGCAACCAAAAAGACCAATTTCCTTTTTAAGAGAACCAAGGGAATATTCCTGAAAGGCTCAAAAGATTTCTTTTGCAGCACAGAGAGCACAAGATTTAAATTCCGAGGACATAGGGGTGGCTTGACTGGCGGAACCGTGCGAATCATGCCTTGAAAAAAGCCTGCACCAAAGAGTGCGTTGCTAATGGTTTCTGAAAGAAAATAGACAGGGCAGAGATCTACCCCTTAATGGTTCCTAATGCCAGCTTCAACTCCACTCCTATTTGAAGAAAAGAAAGAATTCTTCCAATGACATACTTATGAGGATGCCATCTCTTGGATTCACACCAAGAAATGTAGGATCTCCAGACCCTATAATAGAGTCTCCTAGAGACAGGTTTTCTGGCATTTATCAACGTAGCCAGAGCTGTACCAGAGACCCCATGATCTCTTAAGATTCTGATCTCAATAGCCAAACGGTCAAATTCAGTGACCGTAAAGTAGTGTGGAACATGGGACCTTGGGAGAGTAGCTCTGGATGACATGAAAGCAACCATGGCTCCTCCTGCTAATTTTACGATTTCCGCAGACCAAGGTCTCCTGGGCAAAGCCGGAGCCACTAAGATCACTGGCTTCCCCTCCACCTGAATTCTGCTCAACAGCAAAAGCTGGACCAGAGGGAACCCACAGATCAGGTTGAACCGAAACTAGGGAATCACTAAGGCATCCGTCCCGATCGCGATTGGATCCCTGGTTCTGGAAACAAACCTGTCGAGCTTGTTGTTGAACCTGGACACCAATAGATCTACGTCGGGAGTACCCCAACGTTGGCAGATCAGTTGAAAGTCCTCAGGATGCAGGGACCACTCCCCTCGAAACAACTGCTGGCGACTTAGGAAGTCTGCCTGCCAGTTGTCCACCTCCGGGATGAAAACCGCTGACAAACATGGAACATGACTCTTTGCCCAAGACAGGATGTGGTTCACCTCCTTCTGCACTGATTGGCTTCTGGTTCCCCCCTGATGGTTGATATAAGCCACCAGAGTTGCATTGTCGGACTGAATCCTGACAGGACACCCCCGCAGTCTGGTCGTCAAAGAAACCAGCGCCAAACGGGTTGCCCGGACCTCCAAGATGTTGATGGGTAAAACTTTTTCTACCTGAGACCACCTTCCCTGGATAGAGATTTCCTCCAGGACTGCTCCCCAGCCCACAAGGCTGGCGTCTGTGGTTATTACCTTCCAGGTCACAGGCAGAAAAGATTTCCCCTTGTTTAGGTTGCTGAGGACCAGCCACCAGGTCAGATCCTGTCTTACCCTTGGGTAAAGAAACATTGGGGAATAAAGCAAAGGAAGCTTTAAGTAAGGATTCCAACTTTTTATCTGCTGGATCCTTAAAAACCTGGGCATTATCAACAGGTCAAATTATTGTTCACAGAAGAAATAGCAGCGTCTACCGAAGGCATACACCACTTCCTCTTGATTTTCTTCTCCATAGGATAAAGCAAAGAAAATCTCTTTGGAGGCATGAACAACCTGTCAGGATGATCTCAATCCTCATACACCAGCTGTTCCAACAGGGGGTGTAAAGCAAAAGCCTGGGAATTCTGCTGAGAGAACAAAGAACACAAAGAAGAAAAGGAGGCTTCTGACATTTCCAGAGGAGGTAATTTAAACCCTGTCCCAACCATTTTGGTGAGGGACTGAATCAGTAGCCTCTGAGAGTGTGATGCTGAAAATGGTTCCTCAGAGTCTGAACCCTCTGCAGAGGAATCCTCAGCCTGAGCCTCTCCCAAACCATCAACAGCTACAGTGGTGATCGAAAGTTTGGGCACCCCAGGTAAAAATTTGTATTAATGTTCATAAAGAAGCCAAGGAAAGATGTAAAAATCTCCAAAAGGCATCAAATTACAGATTAGACATTCTTATAATATTTTAAAAAAAAGTTAGATTTTATTTCCATCATTGACACTTTCAAAATTACAGAAAACGTAAAAATGGTGTCTGCAAAAGTTTGGGCACCCTGCAGAATTTATAGCATGCACTGCCCCGTTTGCAAGGCTGAGACCTTCCAGTGTCATGGATTGTTCTCAATCATCGTCTGGGAAGACCAGGTGATGTCAATCTCCAAGGTTTTAAATGCCCAGACTCATCTGACCTTGCCCCTACAATCAGCACCATGGGATCTTCTAAGCAGTTGTCTAGAAAACTGAAACTGAAAATAGTTGACGCTCACAAAGCTGGAGAAGGCTATAAGAAGATAGCAAAGCTTTTTCATATGTCAATATCCTCTGTTCAGAATGTAATTAAGAAATGGCAGTCATCAGGAACAGTGGAAGTTAAAGCAAGATCTGGAAGACCAAGAAAAATATCAGACAGAACAGCTCGCAGGATTGAGAGAAAAACAATTCAAAACCCACGTTTGACTGCACGATCCCTCCAGAAAGATCTGGCAGACACTGGAGTTGTGGTACACTATTCCACTATAAAGAGATACTTGTACAAATATGGTCTTCATGGAAGAGTCATCAGAAGAAAAGCTCTTCTACGTCCTCACCACAAAAATCAGCGTTTGAACTTTGCAAATGAACATATAGACAAGCCTGATGCATTTTGGAAACAAGTTCTGTGGACCGATGAGGTTAAAATTAAACTTTTTGGCCGGAATGAGCAAAGGTACGTTTGGAGAAGAAGGGGCACAGAACTTAATGAAAAGAACCTCTGTCCAACTGTTAAGCATGGGGGTGGATCAATCATGCTTTGGGGTTGTATTGCAGCCAGTGGCACAGGGAACATCTCATGAGTAGAAGGAAGAATGGATTCAATAAAATTTCAGCAAATTTTGGATGGTAACTTGATGTCATCTGTGAAAAAGCTGAAGTTAAAGAGAGGATGGCTTCTACAAATGGATATTGATCCTAAACACACCTTCACAATCTCCTGACCTCAACATAATTGAAAATTTATGGATAGACCTTAAATGAGCAGTGTGTGACAGACAGCACAGAAATCTCAAAGAACTGGAAGACTTTTGTAAGGAAGAATGGGCAAAGATACCTCAAACAAGAATTGAAGACTCTTGGCTGGCTAAAAAAAGTGTTTACAAGCTGTGATACTTGCCAATATTGGCAGTACAAGATATTAACTCTGCAGGGTGCCCAAACTTTTGCAGACACCATTTTTTTGTTTTCTGTAATTTTGAAAGTGTAAATGATGGAAATAAAATCAAATTTTTGTTGACATATTATAAGAATGTCTGTAATTTGATGCCTTTTAGAGCTTTTTCCATCTTTCCATGGCTTCTTTATGCACATTAATACAAATTTTTACCTGGGATGCCCAAACTTTCGATCACCACTGTACCTCTTTGTTTTAAGTATTTTCCTATTTGTTTTCGGATTTGGACATGAGCGCAATATTTTCTTATTTTCCTATGGTAGAGGGTGTAAGTTATTGGACTGCAGATTGATTGTTCCTACACTACAATATAACTGTACCTGTATTTAGGATCATGGTAATTCATCAAATCATCTAAAATAACATCCTTTCTTTACCTTGTTCTGTCTGTTGCTGACCCACTTCTGCCAGAAGGGTCTGTATTTAAGATTTTTAGGATCAACAAAGACCATTCCACATCGGGATACAGTTGCAGGTGATGCATACTGCAAATCTCCAACCTATGGAAACCAACAGTTATCAGTACTAGTATGTCTTTGACTGTGGATAATAAAAATCAATAAAAAGATAAAAATAGCTCAGACCTCGAATAATAAAGCACAGTGTGGCTGAAGTCTAATTCTCTCTCCATTTGCCAAGGTCAACAATTTGTTGTCATCCATCACTGAATTCATGTTTTCCACCCATAGTGCATCCACATCTCCATCAAACAAAATGTACCTGTACATGACAAAGTATGGTTTTACTGTACACACATAGACAACATGTTGTTTGTATTTATTTAGAAGGACTGTTCTATTTCAGGTACATTCACCTGCCTGCAATTGCCAGTGTTTGTTACTTTTATTGGCGACATTTGCTGCTATTTGCAGTATAAGGCTGGCCAGCTAACAGTTCAGAACAGGAGTATTAGTGAATACAAATCGTATGGATCTTATGTGAATCTGCAACTTATGTGGAATTCAGTAAAAGATCAATGTGATGGTGTGATGTGATGGTGTGTGGTGTGTAACCCTTTATAACTTTAACAGTTTATGACAATGTTGTGTTTAGTATACATCAGAAGAAATAACATCCTTTTACCTTCTCTCTTTTTTATCAGTTGGCTTGTTGATTTCCCTGAAGATGTTAGAAAGCACACCATCTGTCCAGTCTCTTGTTGTGGGGTCCAGGATACCATACAGCTCGATGACACTCATGGCTTTAGGATTCAGTGTATACAGCTTTGTCATAAGGCCAAGCCTGTAAAGGGCAACATTGTAATTTATAATGCTGCTATCTTTCTTCTCTGACATTAGAAATCTATTAGAAATTGGTACATAAAATCTCCAAAAGCAGAAATGATGTCTGGGTACTGTTTGTACATGGAAGTTCTGTAAGGTAATTTCCCGCCCCAATAGTATATAAAGCAACATTTACTGAGATCAACAGAAACTATAAATAATGAACAGTGAAAGTAGGTAAAATGCATTTTTACACAGAGTATTCTCAGCTGCTATGTAGGGATGGATAGAAAACTTTGACATTAAAGAGGGAGCAATAAATAATATTTCTCTATGCCCAGGTATAGGATAGCAAGAGGAATGCCATGGTGCGCAGTGATATGATATAGGGCAAATGATAATGTATACATAGGTACCGTTTTTGATCCTCATGTATCAGAGTAAACAATGACATCCACAATTTAAATACATATATGTTTATTGTGTAAGCTCTTGTATTATCAATAGCTTTATCACACTGCAAAGTCATAAATAACACTGCCACATCCTGGTTTATCTTTGCTACATCTTTGTATAGATGTGCTGCTTCCTTTATCACCAGCCTTCTAATTAGACAGGGGTGATTATGCTGAATATTTGCCCAACAAGCAAGCTGTAGGCTAAGCAGTGACATAGGAAGCAGAAAATAGGTGTGTCACCTACCTGGCTATGGCATGTAGCAGGTGTATCAAATGAATGTCTGTACATAACACATCATTTAACATGTTAAAAAATAGCCTGTAATTAAACAATGCCTTTTTTTTTTTTTTTTTTACCAACGTTCTGCTTTATTTGCATCAAAGTAAATTTTTGCTTATTACCAGGTCTGAAGTTTGGCCTAATGCATGAGCAATGTACTGCATACTTTGCATAGCTGTCCATTTAAAAAAATATTAATTGTACCTATTAAACAGTACTTACTTAGTCTGTGCCAGACACAAAGTGTTAATCACGACAGACTTTCCCCCTCCGGTGGGTCCAACTACCATGGTAGTGTGACGGGTAAGCATTGTCTCATACATCTGCACAACTTTATCCACCTATAAACCATTCCATATATTTAACATTTCAGTTAGTTAGTATACAAATTATAATTATATATTCACATATATAATCCTCACAGTATAAAATACCTTTATTAAAACCAAATCAAAAATATATGACAGAATAGTAAACAAGAGGCACTAATGTTATTCTGTTTAACATGGCAGAACAGACATCCAGCAGGAGCTGCAGCCTCTTCCATAATAAGGCCCCATTCGGACCTTTCCAGTGCAGTGTGTTGCAGAACCATGGGCTTTTCTTTAATGCATGTAATGTCCGTTAGTACCTTGCGGTGCCAATTATTTTGCTAGATTTTGTAATGCACAACCGATGTACATGTGCTGCAGTACAGCCCAAGGCACAGTAACGCACTTTGTGTTGAAAAAATGGTGCATGCCCTTTTTTTTTGGTCCTTTCTAATGCTTTGGCAGCCTATTCAATGCACTGGAACAGACAGGCCTAAACCCTAATGGGCACTAAAGGAAATGTATCATTAAAGTGGTATTAAACCCAAAAAGTAATACATTGCAGCTTACCAATCCTTATGTGTAGTGAATGCATTAGTTTTCTTTTTTTAGGCTTTTTTCCTCTGTTTTCACCTGGTTACTTGACCAGTAACACACCTCCTGTATTAGAGTACCCCCCCCCCCCCACTTCCAATGAATGAGCATAGAGGGCACATTTGGACAGCAATATTGTTAATCTGGGGAAAGTGTTAGATGTACTAGCAGACTTAAATACACTAATAAATTAAAGCCAAACTCCAGCCAACACTTTATAAGCAGTTACAGCACACATTTTTTATGCCTTTTGGGATAAAGGTTTTATATAAACAAATAAAAGCTGACCACTGTAAGTACCCCTGCCAGTGTTAAATGGTTTGTCTAATCCATGTAACTGATACATCTACAGGAGAGCTTGCTCTTTTGAAAAACAACAAACTTACTGGCTGAATCACCAGATGAAAATAGAAGAAAGAAAGCTTAAAAAAGAAAACTAATGCAACCATCACATCTAAAAATGTATAACCAACAGTAAAGTTATTGTTTTCTTTTGGGTTTATTACTGCTTTAACGAAACATTCATATTGCTCTTGCTGGCTGGTTGCCATGCTGATCCTCCGTTTTTGGCTAAAACAGATATTCAAATTTGAATACGTTTTGAATTCACTGTAACTTTACTTGCATTATGATTGTTCTGGGTCTGTGATTCAGAAAGTGCTTAACAAATAAACTCTAGTTTTTAAGAATTAGTAACAACTTCTTGTTCTCCTCTCTACACCCAAAGGAATAAAGGATAAAGGAATGCCCTAAGTGACAGGGAGGATGCAGTGATGTTGGTTTTAGCTGAGTCACTGGATTTGCATGGAGAACCTTTGGTCCATTTCAGTGACACAAAGCTTTACTAAGCCATAGCAACACCCACTAATCTTTTGGCATTTATTAGTCCTATTGATCACTAATGTAGGGGCATTTTATTACACCAGCTAACCACTAACACTAGGGTATTTTTAATCCCACTGACCTCCAAAGCTAGGATTTTTTTTTTTAACTCCTACTGGCCACAGTCCCGCTACCAAACAGTGTGAAGGACAGTGAACTGGTCCTTCGTTAAAAAAAAAGTAAAAAAAAAGGAAAACCTTTATTTAAAGAGATGCAGTGTCTGAGCCATATCAACACGCTATAATATAAATTTAGATAACACCATTACCTAGTCAGACCTTTCATTAATAATCCCTCCTTGACATTTTTCATGGTATTACTTAGAAATATATTAACAGTCAAACAAGTACTAATTCACTAATGTAAAAATAAAATTGGTTGAATAATTATTCTTTGATGGATGTGCTTACTTGAACAGGGAGCAGAACATAATCGTTGTCTTTTAGAGCTTCTTCCACTGCATCGTTAAAGTTGGGGTAGCGAACACGGGGACAGTCCAATCCCGGAAACAAATCAGAGATCAAACCAAGGAAAAGGGGGACATCTTCAAACACAAACTTGGGTAGATTCATATCTCTCAAAGCCCTCATTAGTACAACATCCTAAAACATAAGAATTCACAAATGGTAAGTGTAATTACAAAAAAAATTATATTAAATGCAAGTAATTCAAGTAAAGAAATTGAACTATGAAATAGATTTTAGGGATCAGTACCTTTAAGAGTTTTTTTTTTCCTAAATGTTGTCCTTTCTTGCTTTTTCAACATCACGAATGGTACCAGGTAAGGCTGCACAATCTAGCCCTTTTGTTCATTATTACCATAGAACCCTTTTCATCAGGGAGCACCCAGATATTTCTAACCTGACCATAGATTCTGCAGGACAGCAGAAGGTTGTGGCTTATGCAGATGATATGTTCTTTGTCGTCACCAGCCTGTTTTTCTTCCCAATCTTCAGGTGAAATTAGAGCTTTATAGTGCTCTTTCTAACTTCCAAATAAACTGTCAAATATTGGAGGCACTGAAAGTGGCACTTTACCCTGGCAATAGTTTATCAGATATGGGAAAGCTTTCCATTGAAATACAAAGAAACCATCAATAAATATCTAGCATTCCTAGAGATCTTGCTAGGCTCTTCGTCCACCTCTTCCTCAAATAAAGATAGACTATGACTGCTGGCACAAAAGTCAATTCTCATGGCTTTTGAGGGTGCAGAATTCTAAAGATTAATATCCTGCCAAGACTTCTATACCTCTTACAAGACCTTTATCCATTTTTTGTGGGCACATAAAAAGCTGCGCCTCCACTGCTCTATACTTTGACTTTGAAAACAGCAAGGAGGAACTCCCTTACAGGAGTTTCCCCTCCGAGGCCACATGCCACCTTACTAGAGTGATAGACTGGTGCAGTCACAGCTCCATCAAACAATGGGTGATGTTCAACAAGCCTACATGGCCATCTCCTTCTACACACTACCTTGGTGGGGGTTACATGGACTGCAGGAAATATGTCCCACAAAGTAATATCTCTCTCTCTTCCTCACCTTTTTTCTCAGTAATAGGTAATCCATCCTTTTCTTTTTTTCAGCAGTATATGATCCTTCCATCCGAAATGTACTTCAAGCAGGGCTATTTTGAGCCCTGGACTGTACAATGTCCCGATAGCAATCTATTTGAAACAATCTGCTGGTTGATACTTGCCTGGCTCATGTCGGCTTTTGGGGAAAGGCCCAGCTTTCACATTTTAGTCACTTGTTACTGCTGACTGAAAACTTCTCCATATCTGATATGCCTTTGGAAACTGTATGTGTACAGCAAGGTCCCCTAAGGCAGTTTCCCTAATTTACAATTTATTCTCCACTAAGGGATTATGTTGAAATTGTTACGGGACTTGCAATTTCAATGGTCACAGGAGCAAATAGACAGAATCTTGTACTTCATGCATACGTTGTTCCTTTCCAAAAAATATCAGGAATCTGGATTTAGGCTTCTGATATAATGGTAGAGGATGTCACATATTCTGCATCTCCAATTACCAGACATTTCTGTCTTGTTCTGGTAGTTTTGAAGCGGGCCCTGGGTGACCTGCTGCACATATTCTGGAAGGGGTTAATACTATTGGTGATCAAGGGGTTAAATGTAAGCCTAGGGGAGTGATTTTACTGGGGGGGGGGGGGGTTGGGCATTTGAAATGATCATAGAGACATATATAGCAGGATCGCATAATCTCTGTCATCATTGCAGGGAGGACGGATGGACGCCCGTGTTTATATCAGGCGTTCGTCCTTCTCTGTCAGTGGGGAGAGATCGCCAGTGTCAGGCGGCAATCGGAGCCGCCTGACACCCGCACTGGCTTCCCCGCTGACAATCGGGGGCCGGAAGGCGCCGCCGGAAAGCGCCGCCGGCGGCGCACACTCGCCCCCTAGTGGCCTCCCAGGCAGATGACGCCTATTAACGTGATTATGCCTGGGAGAGCCACACTGCCGACATAAATAGGCAGTGCAGCGACAGCAAGTGGTTAACAGCTATAAATAATATTGTAATTAGAAATAGATTTCAGTTAGAAGGAAATATATTAAAAGTATTGAGTGTTGTGTTGGTGTTACTGTAATTAGTTCCACTTCAAAGGTTGGCCTTTTGTTTACCCTGAACACTACATGGGTAGTAAACAGCAGCCTTCTTTGACTCATCCAATCTTGCTGTGCCCAATATACATTTGCTAGGTACAGTGACCAATTAGGGAGAGTTATTGATCTAGATGTGTATATGTACAGTACATACTACTACAATGATTAAGGTGTATGCACATTTACATAGAACCTATGCAACAATGAGCTTTTTTGCAAAGAAAAATGGGAAAAACTTCACTCTCTAGATGTGCAAAGCTGGTAGGGACATCCCCAAAAAAGACTTGCAGCTGTAATTGCAGGGAAAGGTGGTTCTACAAAGTATTGACTCAGGGGGCTGAATACAAATGCACGCCACAATTTTCAGATATTTAATTGTAAAAAATATTGAAAACCATTTATCATTTTCCTTCCACTTTACAATTATGTGCCACTTTGTGTTGGTCTATCATATAAAATCCCAATAAAATACATTCACATTTTTGATTGTAACATGACAAAATGTGGAAAATTTCAAGGGTTATGAATACTTTTTCAAGGCACTGTAGCAAAATGCATAAGGGTGTCAAAAAACTTTAATAGCACAAACTTGGCTGAAAGTTTTTAATGTGTCATCTCTGGCCACATTGATACCACTCTCCTAAATTCCTCTGATGGGATCATTAGTACCCATTACATCGGGACATTTTTGCATAGTTCCGCTGAAATCAGTTTTCTCATTTACACTTCACAAAGGGCCATAGAAAACAATAAAGACCATAAACTCAAAAGAGTTTTATGTACAGTTCAACATGGTCACACCCACTCTGACAAAGCCCAATATTTACCTCATGCAGGTCCGGTGAGCCTCTCTTTAGCTCTCCAGCCATCACCAGGACAGACTTCAGTGCACGCAGCCCAAAATCATAATGATGTTGCTTGGACAGTTGTTCACGGGCAAGTTTATACAAGACAGTCATCTTTTTTGCCAAATTCTAAAATGTTACAAATGAGAATAAATAACATGTTACAGATGTACCTCTTTTTAAAAAAGTAAAGCTTTTCATACATGTTTTGCAAAGCTGTAGATCTCTGGATCCTTGCAAATGGATTGTCAACTCAAATTATACACGTGATATATTTGCAGTAAGCCATAACAAGATAACTACACCAATTACTCTTCCATCTCTATCTACCACACATTTCATTTAAAAAGAGTCAGTTCATCGAAAACTGATATTTTAACTGAAGTTGGGGACTGGTGGGCTGAATCAGCCCCTGGCTTCTTACTGTATACAGTATCTCACAAAAGTGAGTACACCCCTCACATTTTTGTAAATATTTTTTTATATCTTTTCATGTGACAACACAGAAGAAATGACACTTTGCTACTGTGAAAAGTAGTGAGTGTAAATGTGTTGTCCCCTTAAAATAACTCAACACACAGCCATTAATGTCTAAACTGCTGGCAACAAAAGTGAGTACACCTGTAAGTGAAAATGTCTAAATTGGGCCCAAAGCGTCAATATTTTGTGTGGCCTCCATTATTTTCCAGCACTGCCTTAACCCTCTTAGGCATGGAATTCACCAGAGCTTCACAGGTTGCCACTGGCGTCCTCTTCCACTCCTCCATGATGACATCACGAAGCTGGTGGATGTTAGAGACCTTGCGCTCCTCCACCTTCCATTTGAGGATGCACCACAGATGCTCAATAGGGTTTAGGTCTAGAGACATGCTTGGTCAGTCCATCACATTTACCCTCAGCTTCTTTAACAAGGCAGTGGTCATCTTGGAGGTGTGTTTGGGGTCGTTATCATGTTGGAATACCGCCCTGCAGCCCAGTCTCCGAAGGGAGGGGATCATGCTCTGCTTCAGTATGTCACAGTAAAGGTTGGCATTTATGGTTCCCTCAATGAACTGTAGCTCCCCAGTGCCAGCAGCACTAATGCAGCCCCAGACCATGACACTCCCACCACTATGCTTAACTGTAGGCAAGATACACTTATCTTTGTACTCCTCACCTGGTTGCTGCCACACACGCTTGACACCATCTAAACCAAACAAGTTTATCTTGGTCTCATCAGACCACAGGACATGGTTCCAGTAATCCATGTCCTTAGTCTGCTTGTCTTCAGCAAACTGCTTGCGGGCTTTCTTGTGCAGAATCTTTAGAAGAGGCTTCCTTCTGGGACGACAGCCATGCAGACCAGTTTGATGCAGGATGCGGCGTATGGTCTAAGCACTGACAGCCTGACCCTCCACCCCTTCAACATCTGCAGCAATGCTGGCAGCACTCATATGTCTATTTCCCAAAGACAACCACTGGATATGATGCTGAGTGCGTGCAGTCAACTTCTTTGGTCGATCATGGCAAGGCCTGTTCTTAGTGAAACCTGTCCTGTTAAACCGCTGTATGGTCTTGGCCACCGTGCTGTAGCTCAGTTTCAGGGTCTTAACATTCTTCTTATAGCCTCTGCCATCTTTATGTAGAGCAACAATTCTTATTTTCTGATCCTCAGAGAGTTCTTTGCCATGAGGTGCCATGTTGAACTTCCAGTGACAAGTATGAGAGAGTGAGAGCGATACCACCAAATTTAACACACCTGCTCCCCATTCACATCTGAGACCTTGTAACACTAATGAGTCACATGACATAGCGGAGGGAAAATGGCTAATTGGGCCCAATTTGAACATTGTTACTTAGGGGTGTACTCACTTTTGTTGCCAGCGGTTTAGACATTGAAGGCTGTGTGTTGAGGTATTTTAAGGGGACAGCAAATTTACACTATTATACAAGCTGCACACTCACTACTTTACATTGTAGCAAAGTGTCATTTCTTCAGTGATCCCGCAATGAAATCCCCCAGATTTAAAAGAACTGTCAGATGGTTTAGATCTTCCATAACCTCAAAGATTTGTTTTTATTGACTAGGGAATTAATAGGTTTTAACGTGTGTATTTTAATATAAAATCCGCATTTTACAAATAAACATTAGTTCACAACACAGCGGTGCCAAGGTACTGTAGGTTAGCTAAAGACAGCCCAGCAGGAATTGTCCCCTTTCAGACAGCTGTCTCACTTTATTCAACATGTGGAATATAGAACTTCACATGCTGGCTGGAAGACACTACACAATATTTATATGCAATTTATTTGTACGATTCCAGCAAGCCCCGAAGAGGACTAATTTATTAGGAAGTTTTATCCCCCACACTACATGTACACTAGAACAAACTGACAGTTCCGTGTTGTACTGGAACATGATTTCTAATCATGTTCAAGATTTGTGTATTTTTTAGGAAACGTACAATAATTTTTTACCAAATTGATGCATCTTAACATTTCTGTAACTTCCAAGAGCACACTTACCTTAGCCATTAGAAAGCCCTCTGAAAAGAGCATGATTTCACAGATTTGCTGAAGATCTGGTACAATAACCACCACAGGCCTGAAAAGAGCCTTAACTGATTCTGGCAACTCTGTGCGACCAGCATATCCAGGATTCATTGTAATAAAGATCCCCATTCGAGAATCCATGGCAATTTCTTGACCTTCAAACTAAAAAGCAACCATTAATAAAATATAAAAAAAACTGTTTTATATTGATAGAATTCAAGCACTATATTTACAATAGGATACATTACAGCAATACCATTATGTAGGGCTTCTCAACCTGAAACATATTAATTTATATCAAATTTTGAACCACCTACTTCTTGGCTTACATGGAAGAAATCTAGGGGATAGAGAATGCTAAGGATTAGATAATACAAAATTAAAGCAGAGTTCCGGCCTCAAATACCTAAATACCAAACTAAAAATACCCCTATAATACTAATCCATCGCCCTTTACAGAACCGCTATTCTCATACTTACGAGGTGTACAGTATTGGATTTTAGTCAAAATCTTACTTTTAAAAATGCTGTCTGAGTGCGGCCATCTTAGACGTGGGCATCTGAAGCCGCAGTGTAATCTGCTGTGTCCTTCTTCCTGATTCCAGGGAGTGTTCTGGGAGTTATTCCTGATTCCAGCCTTCTGGGAGTGATGACAAACCGCTCCCAGGATGCAATGCAAAGGAGGAAGGGATGTCGGTGGCTGTGGCCACAGAGGGGGGAGAAGGAGGAAGTACAATTAAAAATGCCCTGAAAATAAGGTAAGGGACCCCCGAAAAAAAATGTAAAATGCCCAATTGTTAATCAGCATAGCGAGTACTTCAGGAATCACTAAAGTTGCAACATAGACCGGAACTCCGCTTTAAGGTCAGGGGTGTATGGCTGTATGTACCAGGGAGAGAACAACCAATCTGGGAAAGCTAAATAGATGCTTACAAAAACAGTATCCAAAATCCTGGCAAAAAAGGGTAGGACAGCTTCAGTTCTCATAACATTTTGTTCCACTGTGTGTATATTAATGACATATAGTAGTGTAAGCAGACACTTCGGATACTGGTGACATCACTAAGAACCCCACAAACAAAATTATACAACCTTATACTGAAAGAACAAAAAACCTAGAGTGTCTGCTATTACCTACAAACCTAATGATCACGACCAGATCTGGTTAATCATCTTACTTGTATGGGTAACTTTACAGATTTATAATGCAGCTAAACTTGACCTGTTTGCAACTCACTTTGCTGCTGTATATTGCAAAACATGGGGGAAATGCAAGGTGAAGAACCACATATAACCCCATCCTCCAAACACACACATTTACCTTCTTAAAGTGGTTGTTAAGCCACTTTATAAACTACACACAATCCCCTTTGTTATAAAGCCCCCCTATGCTGCAGTGTAAGTTCTTTGTAAAAAAAGATGCCTACTTCTACCTGAAATCACAGCGCCGATTGGCGGTCACGTGACTTCATGAGGCTCCCTCTCCCAATCTGACAGCTAGAGTGGGAGGGGCCAAGATTTCACCGCTGATGTCAGTCGGGAGGAGGGGAGGAGAGAGCCGAGACGTCAGCCGGGGAGGAGGGGAACCCCGCGGAATCACGTGACCACTTATCGGCGCTGTGAATTCAGGTAGAAATAGGCATCTTTTTTTTAAAAGAACGTAAACTGCAGCATAGGAGGCTTTATGATAGAGGGGATTGTGTGTAGTTTAAAAGGGTATTTCGGCAGCAGGAAGCGGGGGGGAGGGGGGGCAGGATTGGTAAGAGCTGACAGGCAGGGAGGGGGAAAAGGGATGAAGACACAGGAGATAGGGTCCTTCCACACTGGCTTTACGCCCGGCAGACTCCGTTTTGCTCAGTGAGGATCGATCCGCCAATCCCCGCTGAGCAGGCGGATGACAGGTTCGTCTCCGCTTACTTTGCAGAGACGGACCTGTCAGATCCCCGATCTCCTCTATGGAAGATCAGATGAAAACGTCCATTTTCATCCAATCCTATCTGATCCGATCCAACAGATGGATGGAAAATAGGGTTTCCATCCGTCTGGATTTCAGGGACAGGATCGGATCGAATAGCAGTGGGTGTCAGCAGAGATGTCACCGCTGACATCTGTTGCTTCATAGGGGTGCATGGAGCATCCGATCAGGCTTGCCTGAAAAACTGACAGGCGGACCTGATCAGAAAGCCTGTGTGAATGGGCCCATAGAGAGCAGAGCTGCAGATGACGGAGGCACGTAACGTGACCACGGTGTCAGGGCTCAGCAGCCATGATAAACCATGGTCAGTTTACAGCAGAGGGTATAGCCAGGTATTTCATGTTATATGGGGGGCCAAATTACACAGCATAAGCACTGTGGTGTATAACATGCTTTAAAGGAGCAGGATACTTTTTTTTTTTTAATTTAATAAGGTTAACAAATGCTTTAAATGTCAGGGAGCATTGGCAATGCTACCAACAATGTCAGTGAAAATGTTCAAAACAATTTAATCAGCAATGTGAAGCTGCAATGCTGCTAGTTTAGCACCATGTGGGATCTCAGACACACACATAAAAGTGACTTTACTTTTTAGGCGCACTTACTTACCTGAAATTTCTTTAAGTGGTGTATTAGGGCATTTCGTATAGTCTGTATCTGAGAAGAAATGACTGATAATACTGAAGCATCAATTCGGTTGAATTCATCAAAGCATCCCCAAGCACCGCATTGAGCGAGGCCAGAAAAGATTTTACCAACAGCCTATAAAAATAATATCGAGTTTCAAGTAAAAGCAGATCGATGTAAGTACGTACAGTACACATTGTGACTACAGACACTGACAGTCTGTAGATAAAAATTGTTGCATTATAAATTATTTATAAGGGAAATTTTTTTTTTCTGCTCTGGTGAAGTACACACTGTTCAGTAGTGCAAGTATCCTTGAATATAGTTGATAACTTAATGATCAGGGTGAATTACAATCTGAGATCTAAAGAAATAATGAAAAATTATAACCACAGATAGTCAAAAACCAGAAGCTGTACACATCACATTCCATGTCAAAAAGTCAAGCATGTTATATTGTTTTTGAGGTTTTATATACAGTATATATATATATATATATATATATATATATATATATATATATATATATACACACATAAATATACACAGACTCACCGGCCACTTTATTAGGTACACCTTAGGTACACCTACCATCTGAGTGTCACAGCTGAAGTTGAGACTCATCAAACCAGGCAATGTTTTTCCAATTTACTATTATCCAATTTTGGTGAGCCTGTGCTAATTGTAGCCTCAGTTTTCTGTTCTTAGCTTACAGAAATGGCAGCTGGTGTGGTCTTCTGCTGCTGTAGCCTATTTGCTTCAATGTTCGATGTGTTGTGCATTTAGAGATTGTCTTCTGCATACCTAGGTTGTAACTAGTGCTTATTTGAGTTACTGTTGCCTTTCTATCATCTCGAGCCCATTCTCCTCTGCCATTTTCGTCCACACAACTGCCACTCACTGGATCTTTTCTCTTTTTTTTTTTCCTGTAAACCCTAGAGATGGTTGTGCATGAAAATACCAGTAGGTCAGCAGTTTTTGAAATACTCAGGCCAGCACATCTGGCATCAACAAACATGCCATGTTCAAAGTCATTTAAATCCCCTTTCTTAACAATTCTGATGCTTGGTTTGAACTTCAGCAAGTCATCTTCACCACATCTAGATGCCTATATGCATTGAGCTGCTGCCATGTGATTGGTTGATTAACAATTTGTGTTACCAAGCAATTGAACAGGTGTACCTAGTAAAGTGGCCGGTGAGTGTATACATATATATATCATTAACCGTATGCATTTGGAGCAGGATTTGGTAAAGCTGCCAAATGTGAGGCCTGCATCTCACTCACAGGAAGACTCTGTCTTCTAAATTCCATTGTAAATGTCCCATCACCACTGAACCAACTGCAACTATAAGGCCTCATGCACACTGGACATTTTTGCAGCTGCTGTTTTTGGCGTCAGATGTTTTTTCTACAGCCAGTAAACTCCCCAGGATGTTATCCTATGTGTCCATGCATACAAAGGCTGTTATCAGCAGTTTTTGGCAGGGGCGTTTCTTTTGCTGTAAAAAAAAACACAAAACAGAACTAGTGGGTTTTAACCACTTAAGCCCCGGAAGATTTTACCCCCATTCCGACCAGGGGGTATTTTGCGATTCGGCACTGCGTGAATTTAACGCACAATTGCGCGGTCGTGCGACGCTGTACCTAAACGAATTTGACGTCCTTTTTTTCCCACAAACAGAGCTTTCTTTTGGTGGTATTTGATCACCTGTGCGATTTTTTGATCACGCGCTATAAACAAAAAAAGAGCGTCAATTTTGCAAAAATAGCAATATTTTTCACATTTTTTTATATGAAATTCCCCCCAAAAAAAATGTAAAAATCAAAATTTTTAAAAATTTTCGGCCAATTTATTTTATGCTACCTATGTTTGGTAAAAAAAATCGCAAAAAGCGTATTTTGATTGGTTTGCGCAAAAGTTATCGCGTTTACTAACAAAGGGAAAGATTTTTGTCATTTTTGTTGTTTTTTTTTTTAACGCGTAATGGCGGCGATCTGCGATTTTTTTTGCGGTACTGCGACATTGCGGCGGACAGATCGGACCCTTGACTGACATTTTTGACACTTTTGGGGTTACCAGTGACATTTCTACAGTAATCAGTGCTATACATATGCACTGTTACTGTAAAAATACACTGGTAGTGAAGGGGTTAACTTTATTTGGAAGGGAGGGGCTGTGTGTGTCCCTAGGGGCGTGGTTTCTACTGTGATTGGCTGTGGCTCTAGCTGTAAGGACACTGATCAACGGATCTACATACCAGATCCGTTTTATCAGTGTCTTTGCAGCGAGGAGAATGACAGGCAGTTTGTTTACACAAGCTGCCTGACATTCTCCCTCTCCCCCGCCGATCGCCGAGTGACCGGCGGACATCGGGTCCGCTGGTCACACGCGCGGGGGGGTCCGTGACCACGCGGGAGCGGGGGCGCGCCCCGGGGGGCGCGCGCTCGCTCCCTAGACCCTCACAAGCAAACAACGTAGCCCTACGTTAGTTTGCCTGTGAGGGGCTGACCGCCGACGTAGATAGTCGTGCGGCGGTCGGCAAGTGGTTAAGAGGCGTTTTTCAGCTGTAAAAATGCCAAAAAATGCAGAAAAGCGCAGCTATTAGGCGTTTATCAACATTTTTGAGCCATAAGCTTATGTGGGAATATAGTTTTGCTTAAAAAAAGCTAAAAAATGCTGAAAAACGCTAAATAAGCGCTACTGCAAAAAAGCTGAAAAACTCCTTCTACAGCATTCTACTGACGTTTTGATAACTTCCAGTGTGCATGAGGCATAAAACTAGTATATCGGAGGTAGAAATATACTGTATGTACATTAGCTGTACTGTAATCATTTGTCAAATGCTACTGTTGATCAGCCTTTTTCAACCAGTGTGCCATGGCACCCCCAAGGTGCCTTCAGGGATCATTAGGGGTGTTTCGGCAAAATGCAAAAACATTGCCTCAAATTGCCCAAAATTGTCAGCAAGCTTGCAGGTGAATCTTGCCTGCATTTTTTTGTTACACAAAGCCATGTGTTTTAGTTTGTGCAGCATTGCAACCTTGGGCACCGTGCAAGCCAGCTGCTAGGATTCTCATAAATGATGAGCTCATAAATTGACAAGACATTGAGAACCTGAGGATGTCCTTGTTTGCCCTTCTCTGTCTGCACTGGGGTCACATTAGCTGAATGAGGGAGTGAAACTGAGGGAGAGGAGAAACACTGGAATACTAGTCAGTACCAGTGTGCAAAGGTGTATAAAATAAATCATCTCGAATGTTGGGTGTCCTCCATGTTTCGATGCGTCTACATTATGTAAAACTTTTTGTTTCTTTTACATTTTAGAATGGGGTGCCTCGAGACATGCATAATTTTATAGGGTGCCTTGACTGAAAAAGGTTGAGAAACACTGGCCTAGATACATCCTTATACAACAGACAGAAAAGGTCTATCAGGTGTTCAGCTATATACAGAGCCATGAAAAAGTATTCATACCCCTTGAAATGTTCCACATTTTGTCATGCTACAACCAAAAATGTAAATGTATTTTATTAGGATTCTATGTGATAGACCAACACAAAGTGGCACATAATTGTGAAGTGGAAGGAAAATGATAAACAGTTTTCTCTGCAAAATAGCTCAAGCCTTGTCAGATTGGATGGAGGGCGCCTGTGAACAGCAGTCTTGCCCCAGATTCTCCAGTGGATTTAGGTCTGGACTTTAACTGGGCTATTCTGACACATGAATATGCTTTGATCTAAACCATTCCAATGTAGCTCTGGCTGTATAGTTAGGGCCGTTATCTTGCTGAAATATGAACCTCCACCCCAGTCTCAAGTCTTTTGAAGACTCTAACAGGTTTTCTTCTAAGATTGCCCTGTATTTGGCTCCAGTGATCCAAGTTCATTTTAAGTCTTCACTGACCAGAGCACCTTCTTCCACGTGTTTGCGGTGTTCCCCATATGGCTTTTCACAAACTGCAAATGGGATTTCTTATGGCTTTCTTTGAACAATGGCTTTCTTCTTGCCACTCTTCCATAATGGACAGATTTGTGGAGTGCACTACTAATAGTTGTCCTGTGGACAGCTTCTTCCACCTGAGCTGTGGATCTCTGCAGATCTTCCAGAGTTACCATGGACCCCTGGCTGCTTCTCTGATTAATGCTCTCTTTGCCTGGCTTGTTAATTTAGGTGGGCGGCCCTGTCTTTGTAGGTTTGCAGTCAGGGCCGCCATCAGGGGGGTACAGCCCATACACATGTAGGGGGCCCAGGAATCCGGATGGGCCCCAGCCAGGGTAGGGTTGCCATCTGTCCCCGCATTCAATTGTAAGCTACACCGTTCCCTGGCAGACTGGCACTATGTGGGCGGTCCTGCTCTTCACTAGCCCTCACACACAGCTGTAGGCCCTGCCCTCCCCTTTTCTCCAGCTTGCAGTGAGGCCCTGCCTCTGGAACGGCACTGCTGTTGGTGAGGTTCCAATGTGGATGGCGGGAAGGACAGCGGGAGGGAGGTCGCCATGCATGGCAAGTACCGGGTTGGTGGTGGTGGGGGGGAGAAGGGGTTTTGAGGCCCGACACTGTGCTGCTCTTCTCTGCATTACTGACTAATATCAATATATGGGGTGACACTAGGATTGTATATATATATATATATGCGCAAATTCCGATTAAAAGTGGTTAAAGTATGTACGTGGTATAGGAGGTGGTCATAGGCTGTGTGGGCATGGTACAGGAGATGTCAGAGGCTGCAGACATGGTACAGGAGGACATATCAGAGGCTGTGTACAGGAGATGTACCATGCCCGCAGGGGCTGTGGAGGACTCTCACTTACCCATTGGTGAGATGCCTTACATTTAAAAATGGCCCCTGCCCAGCGCCATCACGTCACTGCGCATGCGCCGTCTGCCCGAGAAGCTGAGCGTGTACGGGCTTTCCTGAGCAGCGGAAGCGCATGCGCAGTGTACATCCCGGGCCAGCCACCGCCATTTTTTTCCACAGGTGCAATTGATGTTCAGCCAGCCCCAGGGAATGGGGACTTGCTAGCCTTCCAGGAAATTCCACGGTATCCCGGTAGGCCACTCCGGCCCTGGATGGAGGAGGAGATGGAGGTGGAGGACATGGGACTGAAAGAGGAGGAAGACATGGAACCTGAGGAGGAGGAGGGCATTGGACTGGAGGAGGAGGAGGGCATCGGATGTATTAAGCCATGGGACTAGAGAAGGAAGAGAAGGAGGACATGGGCCTGGAGGAGGAGGAGGACGACATGGGACTGGAGGAGGAGGAGGACATGGGATGAAGGAGGACATGGGAGTGGAGGAGCACAGGGGATAGAGAAGGACATGGGATGGAGAAGGGCATGGGATGGAGAAGGGCATGGGATGGAGAAGGACATGGGATGGAGAAGGACATGGGATGGATGAGGACATAGGATAGAGGAGGGCATGGGACTGGAGGAGAACATGGGACTGGAGGAGGACATGGGACTGGAGGAGGACATTGGGCTGGAGGAGGAGCTGGAGGACACGGGACTAGAGGAAGAGAAGGAGGAAGAGGAGGACATGGGATAGAGGAGGACATGGTACCGAAGGAGGAGGAGGACATGGGGCTGGGGGACGACAACATGATGGGATGGCCAGTTGATGGACTCAGTGGGACGGCCAGTGGGCGGGCCTGGGGGGCCCAGGCTTAAAACTGTGTAAGGCTGCCCTGTTTGCAGTTGTGCCATACTCTTTCCATTTTCGGATTATGGATTGAACAGTGCTCTGTGAGATGTTCAAAGTTTGAGATTTTTTTTTAACCTAACCCTGCTTTAAACTTCTCCACAACTGTATCCCTGGCCTGTCTGGTGTGTTCTTGGCTTTCATGATGCTGTTTGTTCACTAAGGTTCGCTAACAAAACTCTGAGGGCTTCACAGAACAGCTGTATTTATACTTAGATGAAATTACACACAGGTGCACTCTTTACTAATTAGGTGACTTCTGAAGGCAATTGGTTCCACTGATTTTAGTCGGGGTATCAGAGTAAAGGGCGTGAATACAAATGCACGTCACACTTTTCATATATTTGTAAAAAAATTTGAAAACCATTTTTCATTTTCCTCCCACTTCACAATTATGTGCCACCTTGTGTTAGTCTATCACATAAAATCACAATAAAATACATTTAAGTTTTTGATTAGAACATGACAAATAGTGGAAAATTTCAAGGGGTATGAATACTTTTTCAAGGCATTGAATCTGTTGGTCTGTTAAGCTTGTTATAATATATAGTATGATTGCACAAGACATGCAGACTAGAAAGTCATAGTTATACCTTGTAGTCCATGCCTTCCCCACAGTTTGTTACCACACACAGCAATCCTAGAGCTTTAGCCAGATCTTTTGTCGTTTCTGTTTTACCAGTTCCAGCTGGTCCAGCAGGTGCCCCACCTAAATACATGGACAGTGCCTAGAAAAGGAAGACATTAGGTAACTACTAAATACCATTGGAGTTACTTTACATCATATATTTGTAAGTACCCAGTTATAGAAGAATAATGGAAATCTTTTTTTTTGGCTAGAATCTCTGCTGTTCTTTAGAATCTTTTTGTAAAGAACAGCAAGACTATGCTGAAAAATTATGCAAAGCAAACCTCCGTGCTATGGAGGTGAAGTATATATTCTTAATATAAATCCACTTTGCTGCCAACAATACAAATATGATACTAGAAGTTTAAAGTGTAAAGATCAATTATCATTCCAAATGATAGCGCTGTGATAAAGTTTAAACAAAATTAACGCACAAATGCCAAAAAAAAAAATGAAAAAGAAAAAAAAAAAAAAAGTGAGAAATAGTGTTCACATCTTCTCCTGTTATATCTGCCACACACTACCTCACGTGCACCGGTGATTCCTCTAGACAGCAGATAACACACTCACCAGAGTCCATAGTGTCCGGAGGTGAGACATTTGCGGTCTATCACTTGAATGCGAAACACCTGATGTCACAGCACACTATTTTAACTAAATGCAAGTTTTTATTTTGTACAATGTGAGTGAATTTGGAGCATATTTTTAAATAAATATCAATATATTTGGTTACTGTACTATTGGAGGTTATCTGTGTTTCCTTTTCAAATGCTAACGGCCATCATTAATTCCTATGGGGATGCATAGTGAAAACCTCTGATCCAAACAGCAGGATATTTCACAAAAGTGTAAACCATGAGAGTGGGAGGCATTGAATTGCCAAGTCTAATCAATATACACTATATTACCAAAAGTATTGGGTCACCTGCCTTCACACGCACGTGAACTTTACAATGACATCCCAGTCTTAGTCCGTAGGGTTCAATATTGAGTTGGCCCACCCTTTGCAGCTATAACAGCTTCAACTCTTCTGGGAAGGCCGTCCATAAGCTTAAGGAGTGCGCCTATGGGAATGTTTGACCATTCTTCCAGAAGCGCATTTGTGAGGTCAGGTCCTGATGTGGATGAGGAGAAGACCTGGCTCGCAGTCTCAGCTCTAATTCATCTCAGAGGTGTTCTATAGGGTTGAGGTTAGGACCCTGTGCAGGTCAGTCAAGTTCCTCCACTCCAAACTCGCTCATCCATATCTTTATGGTCCTTGCTTTGTGTACTGGTCCAAATCATTTGATGGAGGGGGGATTATGGTGTGCAGTTGTTTTTCAGAGGTTGGGCTTGGCCCCTTTGTTCCAGTAAAGAGAACTCTTAAGGTGTCAGCATACCAAGACATTTTGGACAATTTCATGCTCCCAACTTTGTGAGAACAGTTTGGGGATGGCCCCTTCCTGTTCCAACATGACTGCGCACTAAGGCACAAAGCAAGGTCCATGGATGTACATGGCTGAGTGAGTTTGGGGTGGAGGAACTTGACTTGCAAAGAGCCTGACGTCAACCAGATAGAACACCTTTGGGATGAATTACAGCAAAGACTGCGAGCCAGGCCTTCTCATTCAACATCAGTGCCTGACCTCACAAATGCGCTTCTGGAAGAATGGTGAAACATTCCCATAGACACACTCCTACACCTTGTGGACAGCCTTCGCAGAAGAGTTGAAGCTGTTATAGCTGCAAAGGGTGGGCCAACTTAATATTCAACCCTACGGATTAAGACTGGGATGCCATTAAAATTCATGTGCATGTAAAGGCAGGCATCCCAATACTTTTGGTAATATAGTGTATTTCATTGCTAAATAAATATTTGTATGTTATGCACAGTTAGGCTTGGTTCACACTGGGGCGGCTTCAAAGTCGCCCGACTCTGAAACCACCCCCTACAGTGCGACTTCAGCATGGCTTGCAAGTGACTTCTATAATAGAAGTCAATGCAAGCCGCTTCGAAGTCACCCCAAGTAGTGCGGGAACCTTTTTCTAAGTCGGACTTGAGTCGCTCTGATTAGAACGGTTCTATTGCACGAATGGATTGCGACTTCTCAGGCGACTAGGTTGTCTGACAAGTTGACCCAGTGTGAACCGAGCATTAATCTCAATTAGCCCCTAACAGCCTAAATTTCACATTACTTAACCTCAGCCCAACCCCTATGCCCAACCTTTAGGCTGTTATGAGGGAAGTACAGCAGTTACATTGTTAGCATCCTTCTGAAAATTCTAGTTTTCTGGCTGTGTCTGGCTTTAATAAGTGTTGGAATTTCTAATCTCCATACTTGTTCCAGGGCTGTAATTTAGAAAGCATTAAAACCAAAGCATTGACTTTGACATTCAGGGAATTAACATTCTCATACGGGTATTAAACAATGACAGCCTATATAACTTTCTCATGACAGGTATTGCCTAATGCTAACCATAAACACATAAATACAGGCTTCGCAAGACAAATCTAACAGATTCTTCCATCCACACTGCACACTGTTCTGCAATCTCCCCTGATAAATGCAGTCCCCGTTTTACAATTTTACACCCAGCTCCTTTGATTTTTCGACTAAAAAATATGAGCCATGTAACCAGCTAAAACCCTAAATCTCAACATAGCGTAAACCCTAAAGCTAACCATTTACCTCAAAACTCATTCCACCCCCCACCCCCCCATATATAGGTATACACATACCTAACTGCTAACTTTACACCCATAAATAATTATTATACATAATTATTGTACATATACTATATTAAATAAAATTATACTATCCCGCTGATATTAGCCTGATATAAGCATTGTAGTAAATTCAGTTCTCTGATACAAGTCTATGGAAATATATCAAGAACTAAAATACTCACACTGGTACTCAACACTCCAAATTTTTTGGCTAAAAAGTGCCTGGTTTCCAGTATTCGTGAATGTAACCATTAAACTGCTAGTCAAAACATCTGCTGTTATCTACAAAGACACTATGCCCTTGTGATAGAATCATATGCATTGCTTAAAATAACTGCTCATAGTTTAGAGTAGAAAAATTAAAGGGGCAGCTGAATGGTTGTTAGGGGCAATACAGTTCTTTCAGACACTTGAGTCATCAAATTCTATACTATCGAGACATGTTACTGACCTTCATATATGGATCAAATGAAAAATGTTCCTAAAAGTACGTGGATAGCAAATGTCTTACAAAATTATAGTATGTAACAATGTTATATGATCTGATACATATAGTACATACGAATATAGCACACAAGCTGTCAGAGATAAACTGTAGAGCACCTGGGTAAGGGTGAGGTAAATCCTGTCAGTAAGTGGGGTGATGACTAGCCTCCCATTAAGTCCCATGTATTCATAGCCATAGGCAAAGGTTCCTGTGCACTGTCGGACATTAAGTTCATCGGGTTCTCTGTCCCAGTAAAAACGTAGTTGGCTTTCCCATTCAAATTCCCGAGCATCCATGATACTGGTAAAGAAGTATTTGAACTGATTATTTAATATTACTAAACAATATTTTAAATTTACAGAGTCATTTTACAATTCATTTTCCACTTGCGTACCTGTCTCTGACAAATATATCCACAATGTCTCTGGCATGCACATCAATGATTAGAACAGTATTGTACTTCTTCCTGTCATTTTTACTGAGCGGTGTAGTGATGCGGGTGACCAGCTCATCAATCTGTTGGTGCATTTTCTTTGCATAGTTTTTTAGTGCTTGTTTCTCCCCTTTCTTCACTTTTTGGAACACATCCTCCACTTCCCATGTCCACCAAACCTGATTAGAAGCCAGAACAACCATGCCCTGGTACAAAAGCATCCAGTCTACCCTAAAAAATCAATACAATGTAAGAGTAGTTAGATATAAAAAAAAAATATCATTGGCTGCCACCACACAGCTCCCCCATCTATCCAAATCCCTCCAACAGGTAGGGATTGGGGACATGGTACATAAACAACACACTTGCTCATTTGTGTAGGTGAATGTGGTGCAGACAAATGTTTCCCATTTCCCTAATTTCTTGTGGATTATTTTACACACTTACACAGAAGATGTGGAATAAACAGGGAGCCTTGAGGACATGAGTTCTGTATTTGTGCTACACAGTGAACCTTTGGGGCAGACAATGGACATGCACATAATGCACATAAGTCCTTGGAGACAGAAAATGTGGAATGCCAGTGTACAGCAGGCCTTGAGGGCAGAAGATATGAAATGCCATGGGCACATTTAGCTTCAGGATCTGGAGATGTGGAATGTTCGTGCACAAGAGGGGTTGGGGACAGGAGGTGTAGTATGCTGATGCCCAATAGCATGGCAACAGAATGCAGTACACAGCTAACCATGGGGGCAGGAAAGGTGGAGCACAGTGGGCCTTGGGGACAGGAGCAATGGAATGCTAGTGCACAGTTTGGCCTTAGTGTAGAAGATATGGATTTATGAAAAGGTGCTTCTTAGTTGGCTGTTTATATAACTTTAGCATTGCTTTCACCATAATAAAATCAATAGCAGGGTTGCCACCAGAGGCGTAACTAGAGCCTTCAGGGCCCCGATGCAAGAAACCATGAAGGGCCCCCCCAGATCCCTGGCCGGGGCCCTTCCCTTCAAGCCCAGGGCTCTTCCCACTAATCCTGGGGCTCTTTACTCTCGTTGTATGGCCTTTTATTACGGTCCCGCAGCAGGATCCTTTCACAAGTTCTGCAGTGGGCTCCCTTCCTGCAATCTTTGGGCCTCCCCACAGTGGTGCAATGCCAGGGCTCGGTCGCAAGTGTGACTTTTGCAATCCTGGAAGTTCACCCACTGGTTTGCTACTGGGCCCCCTGGAGCATGGGGCCCGGTAGCAATCGCAACCCCTGCAACCCCTGTAGTTACGCCCCTGGTTGCCACATTGGCAATACAGTAGCATGATTCTGTGATGGGACAAGCAGTAACACTGGTCCCGAGGCACAGTCTGAGAAGCATGCTTTCTCTTTACATCAGCAGGACTGTTTATGGCAGTGATGGTGAACCTTGGCACCCCAGAGGTTTTGGAACTACATTTCCCATCATGCTCATGCACTCTGCAGTGTAGTTGAGAATCATGGGAAATGTAGTTCCAAAACATCTGGGGTGCCAAGGTTCGCCATCACCGGTTTATGGCAACCAGCTTAACATTAGCTTGTTTTTGTAAAGATGCAGGAGATGAAATATGAAATCTTATTTGTTGCTATGTGCAACAACTCTAGTTGTATTTTGATTAGCCAGTACACATGATCTGTCAAATATACACTAGAGAAGCCTAATTTTATCATAACTACATAGAAGCATTAGGTAAATAATTAAAAATAGCATCTATTTTGTATGCTGTTATATATTTAAATTAACAAGGAATATACTTTTTTTTTTTAAAAAAAGCATATCTTTTATGGTATTCTTTTATGGATTCTAACGAAAGATGACAGGAAGGCTCATCCATGTAGACAAGTATTAATGAATATGACTGTGGAGTACCTGCTCTTATTCTCACAGTATCTAAATATAGCCTCCTTTGTAATGAGTCTGTTGGTTCTCCTCATTTCCTGCAATACAGCAGTCATCCAATCCTCCACACGACCTTCAGCTGCTATGGCCTGGCGGAATGCCATCACTTCTCGTTCAGCTGAGATCATGCCTGTTGCCATCATTTCGCCACTGTCTCCATCTTGAAATTTCAGAGATGCAATGTTATCATACATCTGCAAACAAAGAATAAATAGGTAAATGATAACGGTTTATTCCCACAGCATTTAGACACTTTCTGTCCCAAACCAAAGTGTGCATTCCACTATAACCTAAAGTGTACCTCTTGTCAAAATGTAAAATGTATTTCAATTATTCCTGGCCTATTACCATGAATTGTGAACAATCAGACGGTTTGTAAACTTACTTTGTGTAGATCGCCACACATTTACGTCCTTGAAGTCTGTGACACAAATTCACTATGCCTTCTCAGTAGGCACTGCTGTGTCACAGAATGCATGAAAGGAGATTTTTCAAGTAAGCTTATATTGGATTTCCAAATATACAGTAATTATTGCTTGTATTGCTATTACGCTGTTGATGTTATAAAATACAGATATATGCTGTGACCATAGATCTCCTTTTAAAGTGGTTGTAAACCGCGGCTGGTTTAAAAAAAAAAAAAAAACTCCTGTAAGACAACTGCATAATGTGCTAGTATGCTTCGCATACTAGCACATTATGAAAAACTTACCTTAGAACAAACCTCTCCAGGGCAGTGCTGTCAATGCTGAGAGGGCTGACATCTTCCCCTGGTCTTCCTTCTGGGTTCACACGCTGTGTGATTGGCCGGAGCCGCAATGACGTCACTCCCACACATGTGCAGAAGCCCTCAGTTCCGGCAAGAAGCTCTAAAGTTCCAGCAAGGTATGCCGGACCTTCAAAGTGCCGGTGATGTCACTGGCTCCATGCAGGGTGAATATCTCCTAAATGGTGCTCATTTAGGAGATCTTCATTTTACCTACAGCTATGCCTTATTATAGGGTTAACTGTAGGTAAAAATCACAAAGCGTGTTTTAATACCACTTCAATGTGTTAGACCATACAAATTAGTCAATGGCATTGACTCTAAAGGGCCAAATATAAACATCTAAATTACTATTTCCACATTTTTTCACCAAAAAAATAGTTTTTATCATTTTTGTTCTGCTGCAATTCTCCACTCAATCTTGCCATATTTAATCTAAGGGGAAAATGGTCAACAAAATCTATTTAAAAAATCACTTCACTATTCTATAAAGATGGCCTTGTAGAAAATGTGGCTGATATATCAGACACACATATATATATATATATATATATATATATATATATATATATATATATATATATATATAAACAGTATCTTACAAAAGTGAATACACCCCTCACATTTTTGTAAATATTTTATTATACCTTTTCAAGTGACAACACTGAAGAAATGACACTTTGCTACAATGTAAAGTAGTGAGTGTGTCATGTGACTTGTTAGTGTTACAAGGTCTTAGGTGTGAATGGGGAGCAGGGGTCGTAAATTTGGTGTTATCGCTCTCACTCTCTCATAATAGTCACTGGAAGTTCAACATGGCACCTCATGGCAAAGAACTCTCTGCGGATCTGAAAAAAAGAATTGTTGCTCTACATAAAGCTGGCCTAGGCTATAAGAAGATTGCCAAGACCCTGAAACTGAGCTGCAGCACAGTGGCCAAGACCATACAGTGATTTAACAGGACAGGTTCCACTCAGAACAGGCCTCGCCATGGTCGACCAAAGTTGAGTGCACATGCTCAGCGTCATATCCAGAGGTTGTCTTTGGGAAATAGACATATGAGTGCTGCCAGCATTGCTGCAAAGGTTGAAGGGGTGGGGGGTCAGCCTGTCAGTGCTCAGACCATACGCCGTACACTGCATTAAATTGGTCTGCGTGGCTGTCGTCCCAGAAGGAAGCCTCTTCTAAAGATGATGCACAAGAAAGCCCGCAAACAGTTTGCTGAAGACAAGCAGACTAAGGACATGTATTACTGGAACCATGTCCTGTGGTCTGATGAGACCAAGATAAACTTATTTGGTTCAGATGGTGTGGCGGCAACCAGGTGAGGGGTACGAAGGGGTGTCTTGTCTATAGTCAAGCATGGTGGTGGAAGTGTCATGGTCTGGGGCTGCATGATTGCTGCTGGCACTGGGGAGCTAAAGTTCATTGAGGGAACCATGAACCCCTCCCTGCAGGGCAGTATTCCAACATGATAACGATCCAAACACACCTCCAAGACGATAACTGCCTTGCTAAAGAAGCTGAGAGTAAAGGTGATGGACTGGCAAAGCATGTCTTCAGACCTAAACCCTATAGAGCATCTATGGGACATCCTCAAACGGAAGGTGGAGGAGCACAAGGTCTCAAACATCCAGCAGCTCTGTGAGGTCGTCATGGAGGAGTGGAAGAGGACTCCAGTGGCAACCTATGAAGCTCTGGTGAACTCCATGCCCAAGAGGGTTAATGCAGTGCTAGAGAATAATTGTGGACACACAAAATATTGACACTTTGGGCCCAGTTTGGACATTTGCACTTAGGGTTGTTCTCACTTTTGTAGCCAGCGGTTTAGACATTAATGGTTGTGTGTTGAGTTATTTTGAGGGGACAGCAAATTTACACTGTTATACAAGCTGTACACTCACTACTTTACATTGTAGCAAAGTGTAATTTCTTCAGTGTTGTCACATGAAAAGGTATAATAAAATATATACAAAAAAGTGAGGGGTGTACCCATGTTTGAGAGATACTGTATGTATATACTGTGTGTATATATATATATATATATATATATATATATATATATATATATATATATATATATATATATATATTACACTATCTCCATATTCAGAATGTGGAGAGAAATTTCCTTAGGGGCTTAGGAAATGGACATAAGGAAAGAAGGAGGAAGGTAGATATCACCTTTGGGAGCAAAGAGGCCTTGTGCAACACAAAGGGGTTGGTATACTAAAATTGGAGAGTGGAGTGCAACATCTGGTGCAGCTGTGCATGGTGGTTTTCAAGGTTTTTTTTATCAAACGTACTTTCAAATGACATTAGTCAAGTCATCGTATGTTCTGAGAATTTTCGTACGAATGTTCATTCTACTAGAGTATGGCCAGCTTTAGAACGTTTCCTTACAGGATAAGTCTGCCAACTCAGAGACTCTCCTTACAGAAGTGATAGGCACAATAAAGGTCACCTGACTTGTAAGGTCAGACAAAGTAATATTGCTGATAGTCTCAACGGGCAACCGAGAAGACCAGATTGACCACCTAAGGGGATACAAGGGAAAAATCAGGGAAAAAGATGTTAGCTACTCCCCGGACAAAAGCCTTAACTATAGAAAAAGAGGCAAAATATTTCAGCCAAGGCCGAGATTTGTCCTTTAAAGGAACTCAGTTTTTGGTGCAAATCAGATGAAACATCCTTGACTCACACCAAGCTGTGAGTGTCAGTTATGTCCCCCAGGTGCAATGGTAGATTTGACTTCTTAGCCTTCAAGAGGGTATGGATGAAAGAATCTGCAAGGCCCCTGTCCCTCAGAACCACTGCATTAACAGCTATGCCATTAAAGCCAGAAACTGAATTGCAGGAAGGAACACTGGCCCTAGGGGAAAAACATATGGACGATATGTAAGAGCCTATGGTATATCTGCCCAGAGCTTGAGCATGTTACAATATCCTTTTTTCTGGGCTAATTCAGTGTACTCACCTCCTATCGGAAAAAACGTGCTAGGCACTCCAAAACTGAATGTTAAAGGGCATTCTGCATTAAACTCACCACATCAATTGTCTTTTACATGCTAGGCGTCCGGCAGACTTCTGTATTGGACCTGTACAGAACCCTACGGCTAACTCTATAAGCTGCACTATGTGCCAGAATTCAGTGCATAGCAACATTACAGGCAGACCCCTCATCTTTCACAATGAGGGATCTGAGTATGTAATCCCCTAAGGTTCTGCTGAAGAGTCTACCAATACTAGAGCTGCAAAAAAGCAACAGTGTCTATAGTGCAGCTAAATGATAAAGGATTGATTATGTAAGAAATCAACCTCAGAAAAAATCATCAGGAGAGAGGGAAAAAAAACCTTACATAGTAAGAAGATGTGCTTCTCTCAGTAGGAGAAGATATCTAAGGACACTAGTAAAAAAAACTAAAGCTAGATGGGAATGAGAGATGTTATATATGGGGATATCCCTGTAAAACTCTATTTTTTGCCAGTGTCCAGTCACCTGAAGGTAGCTGCATATAACCTAGTTGCAATGATTTGAAGAACAATTTGTCCAGTACTATTCGATCAGGAAAAGACCAGACAGTGCAGACACCTGAACGTTGATATTACTAAGGGCCAAATACTGTTCTACCCCTAACTGGGAAAAAAGAGACTTACACCAGTGAAAATAAGTCTTCTATGTTTCATGATAAACCCTTCATTTTAAACTCTTACTTTCAGGGGGAGAAACAAATTTCCCTATTCGAGTCATAAATCCTTGCATAATAAAACATCTCTGTTGTTAGGCAGGAAGAGGAATAAGCACCCAAGGATGAAAGGGGGAGTTTAAAAAAGTTGCTCAGGCATAAACAGTGTCTGACTGCCAGAATTCTGAAAAAACGCACATCAGACTAGAACGAGATAAGAGGAGTAGTCCCCAGTACAATAAACAAGTCCAGAAAAGTTTTCTGTCCTCTTCTATAGTGCCCAGCCATTACAGTTGCTTCTGTGGCAGAAACACACAGAAAAAAAACTTCTGGTACATTTAATGAAAAAAATCCCAAACAACGACAGAGACCTGCCTAGTCACTCACAAGAACAGAGTCTTTAGAAAGGGGGACAGATAAAAACTGCCATAGCTCTGGTCCTGATAACTCAGCAAGGAAGCTGCAGATACACTGGATTGACCTTAAAAGCAAAGTCCTGTGCTAACTGAAACACAGACGGGTTGTCACTGCCAAATGCAGGGCTGTCACAGAGAGAATACCACAAGTGGAGCATATACCCAAAGGCCCCAGTGAACGGGAGCACCAAAAAATTGGTGAAATCCAGATTCACAACAGGTGGCCGTTGACAGAGCAGTACTGTAAAAAACAGAGCAGTGAGGAAACTGGCTTGGCACCAGTGAAACATGTCAGCGTAGACGTCATCAGCTTGTCTCCAATTTAATTTTGACCATCGTGACCATCGGGCACCGTACGGCTGGATCTTATTCGTTCCCCCGCCCCCTATGTCCGGAGTGACATCGGGCTGCCATTGACGTTCCTGTTCCCGCCATAGGGAAGCGTGAAGAGGGGAGCCAGACACGGGGAACGCCTCTGCCGGAGTGCACCGTCTACAGGTCATTTGGGTCAACATCTCCCGTGAAGACTTTCATGGTTTACATTCCAGGATGGTAAGTCACTATCTCTCCTATAACAGTCTCTTTATTTGATGTGGTTTGAGAGAACTCATTATCCACACAACGCTGGGTTTACCTGAGAGTTTGTGTACATCAGCAAATCGCATCTGCCTGCCATTCAGTTACCAACTACTCGGCTCTTGTTGATTCCAGGTTCTTCATATAGGACCCTATATTACTCATATCCATTCACCCGTGGTGGTGAGCTCTCACTTGAGGAACTACATCGGCTGAACTGTATATGGGCAGTACTTTTGTGATCGATTCTTTGACCCTGGGATTGCTTGATCTTATTCACCCTCCTGGTTTATGTAACCTGATTTCCCTCATCATCATCATCATTATTATGATTATTATCATCAATACTACCATCTAATTATCTTTGGAAGCTTATTTATCCAACCCGGGTTGATGTTTTTCATTTGGATGATATTGTGTTTTTAATCTGATTTTACTTATGTTATGTCACACCTTATTACACTGATTTTGCTACCTTGCCTAATAAAGTTTATTTTTGTTTAATTTGCATAACGGTGTCCTTAGTTGACTCCTTCTCTGGGGGATTCTTGTTCTCTCCATACCTTGTTTTTTACAGAGAGAACACCAGTATACTTAAAGCAGTAGTAAATTCATTTTTTGAACTTGTACCTACAGGTAAGCCTATAAGACTTACCTGTAGGTAGTACAGTGACATCACATCAGTCGCCGGTGACATCACAGGCGCATGCACAGTTTCAGCATACCATGCTGGACATTCAGAGCTCCATGCCAGAGCCGAGGGTGTCATCGCAGCCCCGACCACTCATATTGCCGGAACCCGGAAGAAAGACCGGAGGAAGATGGAAGCCCTGTCAGCAGTGACAGTGCACCCCTGGAGGGCTTTGTTTTACGGTAAGTATTTCATAATGTGCTAGTATGAGCTGTAGGGGATTTTTTTTTTTTTAAATGCTGAGGTTTATCACCGCTTTAATGAACCAGGAAAACGTGCGCTGGTTGACTAACTGGAAAGCCTTCTAAGATTTCCAATATCTGGCCTGAATCTACCAGTAGTTGTTGATAATAGAAAAGAAAGAGACATCCTTTCTCTAAAGGGCACTAAGCAAAACTGAGTAGGTGGGAGGGTTATAGCCTCTAGCAGATGGGCCTTCAGTTTTCTGTGTGCCTAGCACCCATTTCTCCCTTTGACAGCATTATAACCTTGGATTGCTTATGCCAAGCTGTGCCCCTCACTAGAAGATAGATAAATGTGTTTCACTGTGTTGCAGCTGATATAGTGATGACATGGTTGGGAACTTCTCTGCGTGGTTCCTGATTGTTAGTGGGGACTGACGCTATCAGTGACAGCTGAGTTTATCTGCTAACAACAAGGCAACATGTTGGAAAAATGGCTCATTCACACCATTAGTTTGCAAATACTCTAAAATGCAACTGCACTTCACTGACCTCTGGGTCAAAAAAAGGGTTAATATGCTTTTAAGAATTAAATCAAGTAAACATGCTTAAAGCTGGAAACTGGGGACTGTAGTCGGCGAATTCTGGGGTTATATTGGCCCCAGATTACCCGCCTAATGTACAGTAGGACACAAATGTATCGGTTATTGCAACTATACAGTATAATTCTAATTTTCAGTCTTTGCCAGACATTATATCTTGTCCAAAACCCTTAACTGTTCACCTTGATAATGTGCTCCTGTACACAAGTGGGATCACTGCTGCCAAGAATGCTGAGAAGCTCATCATCCGATATGAAGAAGAATCGAGGGAATGCATTTCTCTTAGAGTCTAGGTAATCATTCAAGCTCTTCTGACATTTCTCAAGATCCTCACTTAGATTCTGTAAGTCAAACAGCCGGTTTGCTGCCTGGCAGCATCGCTTTATAACTGGGTCTTTTACAGTTTCTGACATTATCTGTAAATGATAAATCAGTCAATCAGTAAAAAATAAATCATAAACATACTCTTGCATTCTGTGAATTAAAGCTGAAGTTTATTCTGTTTATAATTTTTTAATCAGGAAGGCTGGCAATTCGGATGCTCTTAAATAAAAATACTTTATTTGTTACATGGGTTATAATTTGCCTTTACCCTTTCCCCATTTCATCAACTGACTATTTAAAGCAGTTGTAAACTCAGTTTTTTCACTTGTACCTACAGGAAAGCCTATATTAGGTACACCGCTTAGGAGATATTCACACTGCATGCAGCCTGTGGCGTCATCAGCATATGATCTCTGAAGATCCGGCATACCATGCCGGACCTTCAGGGCTCGTGCTGTAAACGAGGGCTCCCGCGCATGCATGGGAGTGACATCATCACGGCCCTGGCCACTTATGTAGCCGGAGGCCGCAAAGTCGGAAGGAAGACTGGATGAAGATGGAAGCCCTGTCAGCGCCTGCTGCTGGAGTGCTTCGTTTTAAGGTAAGTCTCGCATTATGTGCTAGTATTCAATGCATATTAGCACATTATAACATTGCTTTGCAGGGGATTATTTTTATTTTTTTCTAAGATGCGGTTTACCACCGCTTTAAAGTCATGACTACTTACTCGCTTAAATATTTTGTCAATTGTGTCAAATTTTTTTGCCTCCTCTGGCAACTGTGATCGAATATCTCCTCCAATAAATATACTCTCTAAATACATCCACTTCCGCTGTACAACCATCCAAACCTGTAGGAGAGACACAAAGCCAATGTGTAGATTTAATGTTGCATTTGACAGCATAGAGCTATTATATAGGTATCACAGTGAAACCATACAAATACTAATGAAGTGCTGCATTTTATTATGACTAAAAGTTTAGTCCAGTCAGTCTGATAAAAAAAAAAAAAAATGCTCTAAGTGGTTGATAATGTCTTCTGCACTTCACTGTTCTCTTTTTTAGGCTACTCAATAGAGTACAAAGCATAATAAAAGCAATAATGTTACTTACCGCAATGACTTCTCCAATCAACGAGAGTGTTTTTTCCCACAGTTGTACAGTGTTTAAGAAAGGACCAACAAAGCGACTGCCGGAGATACTTTGCAAGTTCATAGCATTGTCATCAAGAATCTGCAGAATGTCATCAACAGATCCTAGAATGCTGCCACGGTCTTGAGTGCCCTTAATATACCTCTGTACGGTAAACTTCATATTTTCCCATGTATCTACAATTTCCTTTACACCCTGGTATAAACAAAAAGTATATTTATTTAAATGAATTGCTGACCATTTTCTTATACTTTCACAAGAGGTAGTATTACAAAACTTTTATATGTTGCACCAATTACAGTATGTGGAAGAACTAGAAAAATGTTCCAATGAGAGCTTTGTTGCAAAGTTCAGATCAGCACTGGAATCCCACTGAACAGCAATGAGTGTCAAGAGTGACCAAAGAAATGGTTTACATGCAGTGGCAGCCTCACAGATTCTCGACTCTTTCTAAAACTGCTCCTAACAAACATAAGGGCAACTGAAAAAAAATGAAGACATTTTAAAGTGTACACTTTGAATGTTTAAAAGTCCTGTGTATGAGCAGAAGCATGCTATAATCTTTATGTGACAGACCCAATAGCGATAGGGGCTTTTGGAGGGATCTGCAGAGTAGCCTTTTGCCTACTGACTATGGGCTCTGGCATTTGAGGTAGCTACAAGCATTCAGGAAGATGTCCTGTTATATAATACCAGATGACATTACCACATTTAACAGTCAAGGAATGGTCTCTGACAACTTAAAACTCAGTGAGAAGATGTATGTGAAAAGAAAGTTAGTTAATGAAATTTGGACAGCCCTGGGTCTTCTTGAATACTTCTGCCGAACTGTCTGGGTGGGCACTGGCCTGAGTTACCTAGGCTTGTCTAGGTGACTAGTTGTTAATTAGCTTACTGTTTAATTAAATTAATGTTTAGCCATTAGAGTCTCAAATAGGATTTCACCTGCTTTTGCGCTGGGTAGGGGAGCTAGGCAGGGTTTCCCCCTGTCGCCCCTGCTCTTTGCTTTAGCACTATAACAATAACCGGGTTTAAGCAATGTTAGTCAGCAGGTGATGCTGTGCTGCACATTGCAGGAAAAGAGGCGTGGAGTTCAGCGTTCCCCTCAGAGGGTGTGAGGAGTGAGGGAGCATGGGAGTTGCAGACCTACTGAGACAGAAAGAAGCCTGGAGAGCAAGAGCGGCGGCGGAGCGGAACATCGGGAGGAGCGGGAGTGACTGTGGACAGTGTCATCCCCACTAAGTATGACAGACTCTGACAGAGGAGCCGAAGCTGGACCGGGAGGTGACAGGCTGACCGGGAGAGGCGGCTGGTGAGTGTCTCTACATATACACATACCGGAGGGGGAGTGTGTGGGAGTGTGACAGGCAGACTACAGGCAGAGCAGGGATAGATAGGTTGACTAAGGGAGAGTGAAGAAGCTGAAAAGCCCTACAGGAGACAGTACAGGGGAGAAACAACTAATAGAAAACATTGACTGACTGTGACAAGCTGTCTGAGTGTAGCGGGGATGCTGGCTGAGGAGGGTGTAGTGTGAGTAACTAAGTATTGTGAGTAACTGAGTACTGTGAGTAACTGAGTACTGTGGAGTAACTGAGTACTGCGGAGTAACTGAGTCCTGCAGAGTGACTGAGTCCTGCAGAGTGACTGAGTCCTGCAGAGTGACTGAGTCCTGCAGAGTGACTGAATCCTGCAGAGTGACTGAGTCCTGCAGAGTGACTGAGTACTGCAGAGAGACTGAGTACTGTTGGGTAACTGGGAGTAACCAAGTATTGCTGAGTGACTGGGAGTAACCGTGTTACTGTGTGCTGAGAAATTAGAGTCAGGAAGCTAGTTAACAGTTAATTTAGACAGAATAAAATTCCTAATCCCCTAGGAGTACCCCCATTTAATTTAGTGGGTATAATGCCCAGCGGGTGTGGAGATGCAACACGGTGCACATCTTGTGGCAGGTAAGCGTTCCTCGATCATATGATCGAGGGCGAATACTGCTGCACAAAATGTAAATACATTGCTTCCCTGGAAGCCCAGGTCCTGAAGCAAATAGCAACAGTGAGAATAATCTCCATACTAAAGGAGAGTTGGGAACGTACCCGGCAGGTGCCGCAGGGGCCAGCACAGAGGCGGGTGGAGATACATACAGGGAGTGCAGAATTATTAGGCAAATGAGTATTTTGACCACATCATCCTCTTTATGCATGTTGTCTTACTCCAAGCTGTATAGGCTCGAAAGCCTACTACCAATTAAGCATATTAGGTGATGTGCATCTCTGTAATGAGAAGGGGTGTGGTCTAATGACATCAACACCCTATATCAGGTGTGCATAATTATTAGGCAACTTCCTTTCCTTGGGCAAAATGGGTCAAAAGAAGGACTTGACAGGCTCAGAAAAGTCAAAAATAGTGAGATATCTTGCAGAGGGATGCAGCACTCTTAAAATTGCAAAGCTTCTGAAGCGTGATAATCGAACAATCAAGCATTTCATTCAAAATAGTCAACAGGGTCGCAACAAGCGTGTGGAAAAACCAAGGCGCAAAATAACAGCCCATGAACTGAGAAAAGTCAAGCGTGCAGCTGCCAAGATGCCACTTGCCATCAGTTTGGCCATATTTCAGAGCTGCAACATCACTGGAGTGCCCAAAAGCACAAGGTGTGCAATACTCAGAGACATGGCCAAGGTAAGAAAGGCTGAAAGACGACCACCACTGAACAAGACACACAAGCTGAAACGTCAAGACTGGGCCAAGAAATATCTCAAGACTGATTTTTCAAAGGTTTTATGGACTGATGTAATGAGAGTGAGTCTTGATGGGCCAGATGGATGGGCCCGTGGCTGGATTGGTAAAGGGCAGAGAGCTCCAGTCTGACTCAGACGCCAGCAAGGTGGAGGTGGAGTACTGGTTTGGGCTGGTATCATCAAAGATGAGCTTGTGGGGCCTTTTCGGGTTGAGGATGGAGTCAAGCTCAACTCCCAGTCCTACTGCCAGTTTCTGGAAGACACCTTCTTCAAGCAGTGGTACAGGAAGAAGTCTGCATCCTTCAAGAAAAACATGATTTTCATGCAGGACAATGCTCCATCACACGCGTCCAAGTACTCCACAGCGTGGCTGGCAAGAAAGGGTATAAAAGAAGAAAAGCTAATGACATGGCCTCCTTGTTCACCTGATCTGAACCCCATTGAGAACCTGTGGTCCATCATCAAATGTGAGATTTACAAGGAGGGAAAACAGTACACCTCTCTGAACAGTGTCTGGGAGGCTGTGGTTGCTGCTGCACGCAATGTTGATGGTGAACAGATCAAAACACTGACAGAATCCATGGATGGCAGGCTTTTGACTGTCCTTGCAAAGAAAGGTGGCTATATTGGTCACTGATTTGATTTTGTTTTGTTTTTGAATGTCAGAAATGTATATTTGTGAATGTTGAGATGTTATATTGGTTTCACTGGTAAAAATAAATAATTGAAATGGGTATACTGTATCTTTGATTTTTGTTGAGTTGCCTAATAATTATGCACAGTAATAGTCACCTGCACACACAGATATCCCCCTAAAATAGCTAAAACTAAAAACAAACTAAAAACTACTTCCAAAAATAGTCAGCTTTGATATTAATGAGTTTTTTGGGTTCATTAAGAACATGGTTGTTGTTCAATAATAAAATTAATCCTCAAAAATACAAATTTGCCTAATAATTCTGCACTCCCTGTAGGTGCAGGCACCAGAGAAGAGTAGTTGAGTAACATGTAGGAAGGGTAGGGTGGGAAAGACAGATTCTGGTGGTAGGGGACTCAATTATTAGAAGGACAGAGAGGGCAATCTGCCAAAAAGACCATAAGCACCGAACAGTATGTTGTTTACCAGGCGCTCAGGTTTGGCACATCATGATCTGGTGGGCAGATTATTGAGTGGGGCTGGGGAGGACCCAGCTATAATGGAACACGTGGGTACCAATGACAAAGTTAGAGAAAGATGGAGAGTCCAAAAAACGATTTCAGGGACTTAGAAGCGAAAATAAGGAGTAGGACCTCCAAGGTAGTATTCTCAGAAATACTACCGGTACCTTGAGCCACGCCAGAGAGGCAGCGAGATATTAGAGAAGGTAAAAATGGATGAGGAGCTGGTGTAGAAAGGAGGGGTTCGGGTTCCTGGAGAACAGGGCCGACTTCTCAGTCGGTTACCGGCTCTTTGGCAGGAACGGACTGCACCTAAATGGGGAGGGTGCAGCCCTATTGGGATAGAAGATGGCTGAAAAGTTAGAGGGGGTTTAAGACAACCTCATAGAATCTAACAAGGATATAGTATGCGACTGGACAAAAGTACGAGGTTTGTATACCAATGCTAGAAGTATGGCTAAAAAGATGGAGCTGCTAATGTATGAAAAGGGTTTTGATTTTGTGGGAATTTCAGAGACTTGGTTTGACAGTTCTCATGATTGGCTGGCAACCATTCAGGGGTATTCCCTTTATCACAGAGATAGGGGGAGGGGTATGCCTGTATATCAAAAATGATGTGCAAGTGAATATGAGGGACGATATCACTATTGGAGCTAGGGAGGAGGTGGAATCTTTATGTGTAGAGCTTCAAAGGGAGGAAACTAAGGGGAAAGTAATACTGGGTGTATGCTATAGGCTCCCCAGCCAGAGGGAGGAGGGGGAGGCGGACCTCCTATCACAGCTTGGATTGGCGGCATGGATGGGAAATGTCATTATAATTAGGGGATTTTAATTATCCAGATATAGACTGGGCAGAAGTTAGGAAGGAAAGCGGTTTAACCTTAAACTGCGTAAAGGGTTCTTAACTGTTACAGCAGTGGAATTCTCTTCCACAAGCAGTGGTATTACCAGGGAGCGTCGATAGTTTAAAAAAACTTTTAGATGGGACCCTTAACGACCACAACATAGAGGGATATACAATGTACTATTGATACAAACACATACACACACATCATAGGTTGAACTGGATGGACTGGTGACTTTTTTCAACCTCACTAACTATGTAAATATGGCGAGCTGCGTGAGAAGATAATGCTGTACGCCGTTGACATGTTGCTGTTCTTGGGGGACACTTCCTCTTCCCTAACCAGGGTTATGTCCATCATCTCGGATTTTAGGCAGTACTCTGGTCTTAGTATCAATTGGACTAAGTCCGCGTTGATGATGTTGGTTGTCGCACCTGGACATTTAGTTGCACTCCCCTGATCTATTCCATTGGTAACCTCTGATGACCCCGTTTCAGGACAAAATTATTATTTGGAACAAACTTAAAATGTCTCTGGTCGGGAAAAAAAACTTAATTAAAATTATAGTTATGCCCCAGCTTTTATATGTCGTTCACAATTCCCCCGTGGTCGCCCGTTTGAAAATGTTCCCAGGTGGTTAACTCCCTTTTTAGGATGCTGCTCTGAGGTGCCCATTCGCCTAAGGTAAAACTGAAGCAGCTTTAGTTCCCTAAAGATTGAGAGGGCTTGCAGTGGCGTAGCGTGGGGGGTGCAGGGGGGGCCAGTGGCACCGGGCGCAACATTTAGGGGGGCGCATCCCACGCCCGCAATCAGCGGGATCAAAGTGTCCCTTTATTCTGAAGTTGCCCGCCCGGCGCCCGCCCGCACTCCACCTCTTGGCTCAGTGGCCGATTTGTGCAAGACGAGCGGCGGACCGCTGAAGGTGTCATGCGGCCAGGGGGCGGGGCTGGTCATGGATGAAGATGCCAGTCTGTGGCTCGCTGCATGTGGAGCACCGCTTCCGGAGTCTCCCCCTGCTGTCCGGCCACCGACATGCTGTCTCTCCCCTCCTCGAGTCGCCAGTGCATTGGCACAGAACAAGGTAAGTGATGTCTTGCCTGCCCCCAGGGCCCAGGGAAGTGTGGGGGGGGTCAGCATAGGTGTCAGTGTAGGTGTCAGTGTATGGGGGGGGATCAGTGTAGGGGGGGTCAATGTATGTGGAAATGTAGGGGTGTCAGTGTATGTGGCGGTCAGTGTAGGGGGGTCAGTATAGGTGTCAGTGTATGGGGAAGGTCAGTATAGGTGGGTCAGTATAGGTGTCAGTGTATGGGGGGGTCAGTATAGCTATTAGTGTAGGGGTCAGTGTAGTGGGGGTCAGTGCATGTGGAAATGTAGGGGGGAGTCAGTGTAGGGGTCAGTGTATGTGGGAATCTAAGGGGGTCAGTATAGGTGTCAGTGTAGCTGTCAGTGTACGGGGGGTGTCAGTGTATGGGGGGGGTCAGAGGGGGAGTGTAGAGGAGGGTGTGTCAGTGTAGGGGGGTCAGCATAGGTGTCAGTGTATGGGGGGGATCAGTGTAGGGGGGTCAGTGTATGTGGAAATGTAGGGGGGTCAGTATAGGTGTCAGTGTATGTGGCGGTCAGTGTAGGGGGGTCAGTATAGGTGTCAGTGTATGGGGGAGGTCAGTGTAGGGGGGGTCAGTATAGCTATTAGTGTAGGGGTCAGTGTAGGGGGTCAGTGTATGTGAAAATGTAGGGGGGAGTCAGTGTAGGGGTCAGTGTATTGGGGGTCAGTGTATGTGGGAATGTAAGGGGGCCAGTATAGGTGTCAGTGTAGCTGTCAGTGTATGGGGGGGGTCAGTGTAGGGGGGTCTGTATAGGTGTCAGTGTAGGGGGTGTTAGTGTATGGGGGGGTCAGTGTATAGAAATGTAAGGGGGAGTCAGTGTAGGGGTCAGTGTATGGGAGGTCAGTGTATGTGTCAGTGTAGTGGGGGTAAGTGAAGGGGGGTTAGTGTAGGTGTCAGTGTATGGGGGGGGGGTAGGTCTGTGTAGTGGTCTAGTAGGTTTGTGTAGGGGGCGCAAATTACTTGCCTTGCCCCGGGTGCTGACAACCCACGCTACGCCACTGAGGGCTTGGCACTCCCAAATCCCTGGATCTATTATATAGCTGCCCAACTTCAACATCTAATAGGCTCCATGTCCCCTGCCCCTGAAAGCCCCTCTGCTTACATTTTGCTTACTGGCACTGGCGCTAATTCTATTTCAGAGGGCCTAGAGGCACAATCATTCCATAAACTCCCAAAAAAAAGCCTACATATGCATTACTCCAGAAAATCTGGAATAAATGTAAACAATTGCAACGAGTCACAAGTTATACTACATATAGTCTGATCTGAGATAAAAAAAAACCCTACACTGAGCTGGTTAAAATCCAGCAGGGGCCCAGGTGGCCTTGGGGGTAAATCTTCTCTCACAGGTCTTTCAGAATGGGAGGTTGATTTTTTTTTCCTGATCTCAAAAGTAAATTTGCCTTACCACCCTATATGTTAAATTATTATCTACAGTTAGCCCACGTGGTTAAGACTCAGGGTGGGACGACAGAATGGGTACTTTCACCCACCCCTATCTTTCACCTACTCCATAATGTGTCAGAAATGAAGGGTTTTATCTCTCAATGTTATCACATGATCCTGACGGTGTATCTGGAGGCCTACCCTACTAGGGCAATTTCTCAGTGAGATGGGGAACTGGGCACTTTAACAGGTGATCAGTGGGAAGAAGCCTTTCAATCGGCTAATACATGCTCACTCAATGTATCTCAGAAGGTATCCAAACTGTACATTCTACTCAGCGTGCACTTTACCCCAATGAAACTTCATTGGATGGGCAGGTTACCCCGCTGTGTGGTAAATGCAAACGGATGTCAGGGGACCTTATTCATCTCCACTGGCGATGCTCCACCATTTATATGGAGGTTCTTTCCATACTCAATAGAATTTTTCAAGTTCCTGTTCCCTTGAATCCTGTTCACTGTTGCTTGGAATTTCTAGGGTCTTATTACAAGCTAGGAAGGTTATTCTCCTTGGTTGGAATTCTGTGAACCCCTCATCAGTTAAAACATGGGTGACTCATAAGGGTAATACACTCCTCCAGGAGAGATAAATCTATTAACATAGGGGCCGGTTAAATACATTTGAAAAACTGTGGTATCCATGGCTTGATACCCCCCTGGGATGTCCCCCAGGGAGCTTGTCCTGATGGGAACTTTGCAGTGTCCCATTGGGTGAGTGCACCCTGGGAGACTCTTGGGACTATAAGAGAGACGTGTGTGGGATGTACATTTATCGATAGGTCCCTTGAACTTCCGGATCCTCTCATATGTGCAGAATGGTGTGGTTTATGGGGTTCGGATATGTTAAACATGACAGGATAAGGATGCAACATGACTTTGTAACTGTCATCTTTGGACTGTAAGTTGTAGGTGGCCACATTTTCTGATATATTGGATTCGGCATTTTATACTTGTTTTTTTGTACCTTGTATACTTTCAATAAAACTTTTCTGATTAAAAAAAAAAATGTAATTACTGTTTATGTTGGCTGTTCCTTAGATGTGCTAATGATATTCCTGTTTACAGTTTGCATTGTTTAGGATAATGTGTTTACGCTTTTACCTTTTCTTGTGTGGTATATATTCTGAGTGAGGTAAAAACAAAGTTAGTTCCAGTTTGCATCTAAGCTAGTGTAGTCTATTTCTTGGGTGTATTTCTCAGCTATAATACCTGGTTCCCGGTTCCAGAGTGGAGGAAGCTGTATCTTGGCAGAGGCACCCAGGCTGGGTGCCAGGCGGTCTGTCACACTTTATAAACCAGTAGAGTCTATCATGTGCCCCTCTCTGAAATGGTTTCACGTCGTTATTTGGATCTTACTTTTGATTACTTCATTGATCAGCTTTACTAACCGGTATCTCCCTCGCCGACAAGAATGCTCTTACTGGTGACTTGAGGCAGTCGTCTCATTGGACAGTGGAATGGCAGCTAGCACAGTTTAAACCCCAAATAACATTTTGGTTTAAATGAGCTAAATATAATTCAGGTGCATCAAAACAAAGTGTGTGCAAAGGCCTATATAGACCTATATCTCTGCAATCAGAAAATCTCCATGCAGATCGGCAAGCTTTAGTTCTAGTCAGATCACTGTTTCCACACATAGAACAATTGTCCTGGTGGCAGTGGGAGTAAACAATGCATCTTTGGTGTCAGAGGGAGGAATAGTGCCCCCATCAATGGTGTAAGTGGGAGGATCAGTGACCCATTGTTGGTGTTAGAGGAAGCTAAAGTGCCCCATTGTTTGTGTTAGTGGGAGGAATAGTAACCCATTGTTGGTGTCAGCTGGAGAAATAGTTACCCATTCTTGGTGTTAGTTGGAGGAATACCAGCCAATTATTGGTATCAGTTTGAGGAATAGTGCCCCATCATTGTGAGTGAATAGGAGAAATAGTATCCTGTTGTTGATGAATTGGAAGGAATAGTGTCTTGTATCAGTGGGAGGAAAAGTGCTCCAAGGGCCAGATAAAGGCAAGCAAAGGGCCGCAGTTTGGAGACCACTGTTCTACAGTAGGCCAGCGTTGTCAGAAGGCAGGCTTCTCTACTCTACTCTCTGTGGCTGCTTAAAAAGAAAATCAAATGCAATATTTTGCATGGTTCAGAGTGGTTGTGGTGTGTCCAAATATACCACTGACAGAGCTTTGATGAATTGAATAAAAGAATATAATGTACCTTTATTAATTCTAAATGGATAAGAAATATGTTTGTAACGAGTCCTTACCTTCTCAATGCTGAGTTCTTTAACGGCTGATGCTACAATATCACTGATGACATCAGCATACTTGTGCAGCTCCATCGCAAACATGTTTTCCAAGGTAAAAGTGTCAGGGTTCATTTCAAAATTTGTCCCCGTCTTGGTCATCAACTCTTTCCAGTGTCTACAAAATATGTTTTTTTTAACTTGAGCTATGTGAATTGATGAATTAATGAATGGCATTCACTATGCACATAAACATTTGCTGATCTCCTGCTAAATAAATTGTAATGTACACAAAAATGTCCATTAATACATTTTTAAATGATAAATTGAAGCATTTTTAAAAGCACAAACCTGTCTCTTAGGGCTTCATTCTTTAGATCAAGAAGCAAGGGTATAGAGTCTTTGAACTCCTTCATCTTGGATTCTAGGTAAAAGGCCACAGGCAGACTGCGGATTTCTTTAGAAAGCTTTCTGAAAGTCTTGAGGAAGCCATCAATGCCATCTTGAAGAATCTGAACATTTAAATTTGCCCACAATGTCTGGGACCATTCCTCTTTGGCAAGCTAAGAGAGAAGTAACAAATCCGACAGTGAACAACTCATATCTCAAATATCATTAAAAAATTATAAGGAGCCAAATGTTGGTTCACAACAGCCAAATTCCCCATTAGTACAAGCTTTACTGGAGGAAATGATAAACTATTGGGCTCATTCAGACTTGTCTGTTCTTTTTTTCTGATGCAGCACATGAGAATGGACAGCAGTGCATTACCATGTATGATGGTGTGCTGTAACATATATGCGTCGGAGGTGTGTTACCTTAGTGCTTTAGGGTGCTATTGAAAATGAATAGCACTGCAATGCACTAATGCATGCACAGTTCATTGACTCTTTAACAGCATCCAAATTGTATTTAAGTGACTATGGCAAGTTTCCTGTAACACATACTGTATAGTAGCTTTAAGAAATTAGGCTCTCATAAATTACTGTATACCACTGTTACTGTATACCATAGTTACTATTGATAAGAAACATGTTTTGACATACCTTTTGCGCGCTATAAATGTCATATATCTGCCGCAAACCTTTCATTTCTTTTTGCACTTGTAAAAGTTCTGGGTACATGGTAATCGGAAGATCAAAAAGTTTTTCTGCATTAGCCAACTCCTGGCGGCTCTTTTCATATTTAACTAGCTCTTTTTCATATGCAATAAGGACTTGCAGACCTGTAAATGATCAGATAAGATACATTTATTATTTCTTTTAGAAGTGTATTAAAAGAAACATCTTCCAAAACAATTTTGTTGTATTGGATAGAATGAATAGGAACTTAGCCCCAGGCATTGGTGAACCCAGCAGAGAGATCTGCCCACAGCGTTGTTGTTACCACAGCAGCCAAAGCTCTGCTGTGAGCCCAAACGACCTGCATTGGCATATTTTTTTGCTGTAGGAATGTATGAAGCTATCAGAACCAAGCATGAGAGGGAAATCTCCCAGATATGAAGCTGAGGATTTTAAATCTCATGAGAAGCTGCTGCACACTGCTGGAGCATCTTCTTGCAAGGCTTTGGATCTTCATCTTCCCCGGGATCCCACTAGAGGGCCTGTAACGTGACAAGGAAACCCAAGCGAAATATCCGGTGTAAGCTTAGTAAATTTTTTGCTTTGTCTCCCATTGTATCATAATTTTTTAACAGGTAACGCAGATTTTTTTTCCATAGATTGGGGACTTTGGGGTTCAAAAGTTAAGCAGACTTTGCATTTTGATGCAAGGTCTGCATTCTAGTGGTCAGCAGTCATGCTAAATCATTTTTAATAAGTTTTGTTCTTGAATACATAAAATGTTTTTCTTACAACAAATACTTCATGCAATGCATTCAAAGTTGTGTAACAAGCACAAGAGACGACTCTTCATCACATCAAAGCTTTATAGCAAATTTTAATAAAACTCGGGAGAGTAAATGTTGCAAAGAGTCACAGTAACTATAACAACCTTGACCACTAATCTAGTTTATTAAAATAATAAGCTGCATTATGCCCCTTGGCACGCTTTGCATGCTCCCGGACTTGAGAGGGTCATTCGCCCTGCCCCGTTGGATAGGTTTCCGTTATCTCCAGTTGCGCCATGCGATTTGTGCTCAGATCCCGGTCACCCGGTCCTGCAGACTGACCATCTGGAGGATGTGTTGGCACAAACTGAATTGCCCAAGCCTCTCTTTTCCCTCTACGCTACTCTGTTAGCTACAGACTCCCCGGCATTGGAGCGTCTTTGGCAGAGGTGGTCTTCGGACATGCCTAACTTGGATAGGGAGAAATGGGACGACTGTTTGGGGAATGGCTCCAGACTGGTGATTGCTTCTCGGGACAAGCTCATTCAGACCAAGTTTCTGCATAGGGTTTATTTCACTCCACTGAGACTGCACAGAATGTACCCTGCGAGGTCGGCAGAGTGCCCTAAATGTCTTACTGCTGAGGGTTCATATTTCCACATGTTTTGGACATGCCCACGGGTGGCAGAGTTCTGGGGGGCGGTGTTTGACATCCTGAACACTCGACTTCACCTCTCTGTTACACGCACCCCAGAGCTGGCACTCTTGGGCATTCCTGATAAGGTTAGGCGCTCTAAGTATTCTCGTTTGTTGATTTCTTTGTTGCTATATTATGCTAGGAAGGAAATTGTCCTTCGCTGGGGCTCCCCCTCCCCCCCCCCCCACGCTGGCCGCGTGGGAGGCCCTGGTGAACGGGGCTCTCCCAATGTACAAATCACCTATATCAATAGAAATTGCTCCCAAAAGTATGAGAAAATAAGGCAGCCATGGGTGGATGGCACAGATTAACTCCTGTTGCATATTGATGTTTACCTGCACTGTTTGTATTTCTATGGGTTGTAACTTTCTTTACTGAAGTTCTCTACTTTGTGCTCACGCTGAGTTCCCCCAATGTGATTGTACTAGTGCTCCCAGTGCACCTACTCTCCCCCTGATTTATGATGTTGTACACTGGCTACACTTCTGTTGTATACTGTTGTTTACTTCTGTTTTTTTTCAATAAAGAGCAACCTTGTTTGTAAAAAAAACAAAATAATAAGCTGCTGGATGTTTTTTTTTGTACCTTTTTCAAGGTCATCTCCCACTACTCCAGGTCCTTCTGTGCGGAAGAGTTCTGAAAACTGTGCCAACTCTTTCTTGTACTCCTCAATCTGATCTTTTGTTATCTATTAAATGAAAAAGGGTGTAAATAATCTTTAAGAAGGCAAAATTTTCAGTATGAGGGGGAGTTCAAGAACATGGGGGAAAAAGATCAAGCTAGTAAAAAGATAGTCTAAGAGAAGGTTCAAAAATATTATTTTATTGAAATGGTTTTGGGTGCTTTGAACGGACTTCCCATAGTGGTTGTGAGTCAATCAATAGTGTGTTTATACATGTTTGGTCTAAAAAACAAAAAGCTAAAAAAAAGGCAAAAATCAATGGAGCAGTAGGTCTTTATCTGCCATTAGTCTTCTATGTTTCTTTGCGAATGCATCAAGACTAAGGGTTCATTCAGCACACAAAAAGCATAGTATCACATGACAATCCACAGTAAATGCACAGCAATGAACTGTATCATTTAAACCACAGCCAGTTAACAGTTCACAACACAGAGAAGCAAATGCATTTAAAAAAAAAAAAGACCAGGACCTCAAAACTAAATGAGCTGCCAAACGCAATGTACTCTCACACAGGAATACTTTGATATACATGGCATTGTGCTGTGAATGGGTTCTTATAATATACACTGGTATGCATAATGTGACTACATGCAATAGAACAATTAGAACAATATGCAGTACTGAAGCACAGGGTTAGTACACACCTGAGTAAATGTCTTTTTTACTCTTCCAAGGCTGTGATCCACCCGCTTTGATTCCTGGAACAAATCTTCCCAAATTTGCGTTATTTTCTCTGCCAAAATTTTCTCTTCTTCCTCAAACTAAGTAAAGCATTACACAAAATGATGATTATATAGATTTTGTACTTTGTATTTCAGATGTTTCAACAATTCAGAATGGAAATTCCATAATATTTTAATAAATATCACAAAAGGTCTTACAGAAAGGAGAAAACAAGGCCAATTTAAATATGTTAACAAATCCTTTGGGAAGTGAGAGTACAGGTGCTTTAATGGAAGATGACAACTTTAGCGCTAAACATTCATCTATCAAAAGATGCAGGAGTTGAACTAAAAGCTCTTTCAACAAAAGTTTTTTTTTTTTGTTTGTGATAGAGTATAAAAGAGTCAGGTTTGTTGCTATGGGCTTGATTTACGAATACTGGAGTGTACAAAATCTGGTGCAGCTCTGCATGGTAGCCAACCAGCTTATTTCAGCTTGTTCAATTAAGCTTTGACAATAAAACCTGAAAGCTGATTGGTTTCAATGCAGAGCTGCACCAGATTTTGCACTCTCCAGTTTTAGTAAATCATCTCCTATGTGTGTTCTCAGTTTGGGAGATTTCCTTTAATTTCCTTTACTGGTGACAGGGAGTCAGAGTGACAGCAGCAATTCTCTCCGGAGGAGACAAACAAAATAAATACATTTTACTAGAATATGAAAAGATTAGAACCTCTGCATTTTTTACTTATTTTATTCTATAGCATGGGAACAATAGATAACAGGGCTTCAAACTTACTACTTCAACCACTCTAAATATAAATATATAACATTTTATTCTATGTTATCTAAATGCATAAATAAGAAAAAAAAAACAACAGCAAAAACACACTAATACATGATATCCTTTACAGGATATCAGGAAAAACAAGGGCTTCAAAGTTTATCAGCCTTGGTGAAGGTAAACTGATGGTATTAGCAAATCTCAAATAAGAGCAATTATTTAATATTTAGTATAAGGCCCCTTTCACACGTGCGGACCATTTGTCCAGTTTTCATCCATCTGTTGAACAACGTGGAGGCTTGGGTCTCCCTAATATTTCTGCCTATTATCATGCAGCTCCCCTTGCACATTTACCTAAATACCATGCAGTAAAGGAAGTTCCGCTATGGGTAGCAATTGAGTCTGTCAACTGTGACCCTATCTCAGTAGCTAATGTGTTATGGTTAAATCCAGTTGATCTTACCTCTATCCGCAATCCATAGGAGAAAGATTTAAAACCACTCTCGGCCTTCAATTGCCCCATATACCACCTCTTTCTTTTATTAAAAACCTTCATTTATTACAAACCCTGCCTTTTACCCTGCCTGGATTTCCCCTAATTCCTTTAATGCGTGGAGTGCAGCTAATCTATTTAGATTATATAAATTTGTATCAACATCTTCTTTACACTTCTTTCCTACTCTATGTAAAATGTATGGACTTCCACAATCGGAACTATTCCGCTATTTACAGATTAAACATTTTTTCTAACCATACCTACAATTAGGTACTCTGTTCTGTCATTCTCAGATGTCGCGTTGTCATTCTCAGAGGTCTCCCTATGTTTCTAAATGAGAACAAGATCTAAGCCGCTTATTTGATGATACTGAATGGTCCAGTATATGGTTAGCCACTAAATCTACTTCCTAATGTTTTTGCTGTGGAAATAAATTATAGGGTTCTTTCTCGTTGGTATTTAGTTACTGCTAGGATAGTGAAATACACTACCGATTACCCTGCAGCTTGTTTTCGCGGCTGTTCAGATCCTGGCACCCAACTCCATATATGGTGGGATTGTCCAATAGCCCAAACATTTTGGAAGGAAGCTTTTGATTTAGCTTCTAAAATGTTCGAAACGTACATACAACCTAATCCTGCTATAGCTCTTTTGAATCTAAAACCAGACGGAATTGCACGGAATCAATTTCGCCTTCTTTTACAGCTCCTAACAGTTGCAAAACAAACCATAGCTAAGGCATGGAAAACTCAAAATCTGATTGTAGCCGAAACCATTCACAGAACCAATAGAGCCCTTGTTCATGCTAAAATGAAAGCAATTGAGAGTGATCGGATCTGAAAATTTAAAAAAACTTTGTTTACCTAGAGTTAAACAATATCCAGACTTTGACGACACTTTACCATTGCAACAATACTTCATTTACCCTTTCATCACCCTTCATTCAGTTGAAGCTGCACTACCTCTATCAAATTTACCCTTAACTCACACTGTATTTTTTCCATTTTCTTTACTTCTTCTATTCTCTTACTCCTTTTTCATGACTCTTTCCCTTTTATCAGTTCTTATATGGTACTCACAGGGTTGTTCTTCAGACCCATTGAAATGTACTTTTGCTTTACTGATTTATTAATCACTTTGTTTTTAAACCGACAGTCAACGATCTACCTTTCTCTATCTTTTCAGTTATATGACATTTTTTACATTTGATGGTCTATTTGATGCTAATATAGTGCGATTTTGCATTTGAATCTTTATTTGTCTCTTTCCAATTGAAGTAATTTGTTTGTTACCCTTTGAATATGTACAACAATCCATGTAAAATTCAGAGTGTTCTCCTTTTTTTTTTATTCAAAACAATAAACAAATTTGACAAGGAAAAACGAACATCAATGCATCGCTATGGAAAAACAGATTTAAATGAATGGTCATTCATTTACATCTGCTTACATCCGCTTCTCTCAACATCTGTTTTTTGGAACAGATCAAAACCCTATTTTTCTGCTGAAAAAAACAGATCGGATGAAAAACGGATGTAGATTGACAAACGGTCCATTTCTGCATGAAAAATGGCTCAGAGACTCAGGTGGTTAAGGACTCTAGCTGGTGGATGTAAAAACGGATTAACAAAGGATGAAAAACTGATGACAAATCAATGTAAACTTCCTCCGTTTTTTCTTTGAAATAACAAACGAACAGTCTGCATGTGTGAAAGGGACCTAAATGTAATGTGAAATGTATCAATGTAAAATGTATCCTTTTATAGACATGAAGGTTATTTCAATCTGCCAGCTCTAATCCATATACTATACATGCCATATACAGTCTTCGGTCATGATACTACAAAAGAACCTGACAAAGTAGATGATCTATTGATAGATGGTAAAAGAGAAGTATGGGATTTTTCTTTTTTTTTGGTAATCATACTTACCTAGGTGGATGCTGCATCTGTCCCCCACCGACTCTAACACTGAGAACCGAGCGAGAAAAAACTGCCGATCGCTCGATTCTCAGAGCTCCGTGAGCAGAGAGCTGGTGACTGTCAGTCACTGGCTCTCTGTTCTGTCCCCCATGCTCATTCGAGCACTGGGCTGTAGAGGGGCGGGGAGCCAGATGCCGGTCCAGGCATGTGGGCAGATCCAGACCATATGGTCCTGACCTTTCCAAAGCCTGGACTGGCTCTGTAACATCAGTCGATGGTGGGCTTTAGCCCACTGTCAGCCATAAACAGGTCACAGCCGTGCAAAACTAACTGCACTCCTGTGATCCACAGGAGAAGTACAGCAAAATGAGCTTTGGCTGTACTTTCCCTTTAATGATGTTATATTGCAATGAGTAGCAGGCAAGCAATGGCTAACAGAAAGTTACAACATTTTTGAACACAAAGAGGCCATAAAACATTAGCCTAGGTCACAGGTGTCAAACACAAAGGCCCGCGGGCCGAATCTGGCCCTCCAGGCCATTTCATGTGGCCCTTGCACCTCTCCTGCAGCTGCTGCATCTCCCTCATCTCTGCCCCCACCTAGTCTCAGCAGACGACAGCAGAGAGGACAGAATTCCTCTGCCAGATCCTGTGCTTCCCCCTGAAGCTGCAGAGAGGACCCCCCCCCCAACCCAGCAGTTGGCAGCAGAGAGGAGGTCACAACTCCTCCTACAGATCCTCTGCCGCAGAACCACTTCCTCTCCGCCTCCACTGGTCTCAGCATTCAGCAGACTCCGGCAGCTGACTCCAGCCTTTCTCCAGACCCTGCTGCTTCCCAGCTCTGCCTCCAGCTTCTACCCAGCAGCAGCACATGGCAAAGGGGATGCACTGTGATTTAAGGGAGGGTGGGGGCTCTGACTTCTGATAGTGGTGGGCTACAGATAGAACTGGCCCTCTGAGGGCAACCATAATAGTGACGCAATGAAATGGAGTTTGACACCCCTGGCCTAGGTAATCAGCTGGAAAATTATGTAAGAAAGAAAAGCCATTAACAAATGGAGAACAACTGGAGTAACACAAGCAAAGGAAAAAATCTTAAAATCTAAGTTTAACAAAATCAAATCTAAAATCTAATTTTGTGTATATTTGAATGCAAGTGGGAAAAAAAAATTATCGCATCACAGAAAAAAATATATAGCAAAACGAGGGAAAGGAAGGGGGGGCATCAAAAGAGACACTGTCACCTTGATTATTCAGGGTAAAGAGAGTTTCCAAGTACAGTTCCCTGACCAACTGGTCTTCACTGATCCTCTGCTGCTCCTTTCTCTGTCAAAGATGCCACTACATAGCCAGTGTTTGAGCCTAGAAGGATCAGTGACATCATCCTCTTGTCATGTGACAGTTCTATGGCCTGTGTACTACATTGTGGGAGAATGCACATATTCACCCCATACTTGGAATCACTGGCTGTTTTGTGCCAGCTGCAATGGAGGAAGGAGAATGGGAGATCACTGGAGAGGTGAGTATCAGGGGCTTTTACACAGACACTGTCACATTGCCCTGAAGGGACAAAGTGACAGCATCTCTTTATTTAATAAAAAGAAAAGTGTGTCTATTTAAAGAATATCTAAACTCAAAAAAAAGCTTCTTTCCACTTACAAATCCTAATCAGATGGCTGTATTAAGTTTCATTTTTCAGTCTAAGAACATTTGGTAGAAATGCAGTGTCCTTGTCACTTTCTGTGAGATGAAATAAAAGCAGCCTTATCTTTTTCTTGTCTATAAACTACTAATCCAATCAGACTCCATGTAATTGAGTTGAACAAAAGCTAGAGGAGCATGTTTGAAGACCAGCCTGGGAGGTAACCATTGCTCCCTCCACAGATAGAGTGGAGGAGCGAGAGTAGATACCCAGGGACAGGAAATATGTTATTTGCAGAATTACCAGGTGAAAATAAGGAGAAATGAAGAAAACTCTTGAGTCCATGATGTCTGAGGACTGTGAAGCAGTAATATATTATATTTTTGTTTTTAGGTTTAGATATACTGTAAAGTGATTGTAAAGTCTTGTTTTTTTTTTTTTTTTTCGAAATAACAAACATGTTATACTTACCTCCTATGTGCAGTTGGTTTTGCACAGAGCAGCCTGGATCCTCCTCTTCTCGGGTCCCTTGTTCCTGCTACTGGCCCCTCCCTCCTATTGTGTGCCCCCACAGCAAGCAGCTTGCTATGGGGGCAACCGAGCCGAGTTCCAGCTCCATGTGTCCCTTCAGACACGGAGCTGCTGTTGTTCCCCGGCCCCTCTCTCTCCTGATTGGCTCACTAACTTTAATTGATAGTTGCGGGAGCCAATGGCGCTGCGGCTGTACCTCAGCCAATCAGAAGGGAGAGTCCCGGAAGGTTGAGGGACTTGTGGACATCGCTGGACAGAGAGGCACCTCAGGTAAATATTAGGGGGGCTAAGGGGGGCTGCTGCACACAGAAGGCTTTTTATCTTATCATAGAATGTAATAAGATAAAAAAAACCTTCCTGCCTTTACAACCACTTTAAGTGTTAAGTGTGGGTGCTTATAGTAAAAGAAAAACACATTTGTTTTAAAATGCACCATGCTAGACAGGTTTATATATTACTGCAGACTTTACTCACCTCAATATTATACATGGCCAGAGTTCTATACCTCTCTTGGATGTCTCGATATCGCATTTCTGCCACTAAAGACATATCTCTTATATCTGCAATGGTGGCAAGGACAAACTTGAGATCTTCAAGCGTTTCTGGAGTTTGCATTAAATTTAAGGATAGTTTCTACAATACAAAAAAAAAATCATAGGAAATAAACGGAAATTGAAACATAAACCTTATTTTCTAATGGAAATGCAATCTGAATCATAATGTTTTTTTTTTTTTAATATTGTATAATTCGGGAACTAAGCAAAACTACTGTAGTACTCAAAAGAACCAAACAAAACACAATACAGGTCATAAAACAGAAAAAGCAGCTAACATCTTTTTATTTCACAGCCCATATTAATCCTCTTGTCTTTTAGGCCTCATGCTTTTAGAATAAGATCAGCTAAATGACACTTGGGATTTAAGATAACAATGGGATCCTGTGATAAGGGACCCAAACGCCTATAGGCTACAGAACTTAAAACAGTATCTAAGCAAAGAGGTAGCAAACACAAAGACTTCTAAGGGCTCTTTCACACGGGTGTTCCGATCAGATCCGCCTGTCAGTTTTTTAGGCGGATCTGATCGGATGCCCATTCAGCCCTATGGAGCAGCGGATGTCAGCGGTGACATGTCCGCTGACACCCTCTGCCATCTGCATCCGCCTACGGAGGCGGACCGTGTGAAAGAGCCCTTATGAATCCTATAGAAACAAGCAAACCCTCAAACAGTTTCATTTGTACCCAGCACGAACAATACTGTTCCATGTTCACTGTGTACGTGCTACATAAAAAAAGCAACGTTGTTTTTTTCTTATCATTGTTCTATCAGCAGATCAATTGAATTACATTTCTCAACACAAAGTATCAATGCTCCATGCGTGACCAGTTTTCTAAACATCTACACCCAAAAGCATACTGGTAATTATAAAAAAAAACTCTGAAGATGCTTTTTTAAACATAAGGCTTCAAAGGGTTAGTTCACCTTTTTCAAAAAACTGCTTATGCAGATAAGGAGTGTCTGCAGTTAGAAACAAACTGTGCAGCTTTGACTAAAGATGAATATTGCCCTTACTATAGTTGTAGGCAATTTACATACCTCCTGAAGCCTGATTGGAATACTTTCAGGACTTCCAGGACATTGCAATAATAGCTAGGCAACATCCTAGAAGTATTTCAGTCAGGCTTCATGAGGTACGTAAATGGCGTACACTTATAGCAAGAGCATTATTAAATTTTTGTCAGAGCTGAACAGTAGGCCTCTCTAGCAACGTCCTAGAAGTATTTCTGTCAGGCTTTATGAGGTATGTAAATGGCCTACATTTAAAGCAAGAGCATTATTCAACTTTTGTCAGAGATGAACAGTTGACTTTTAACTATACGTGCCCCTTACCTGCATAGGCAGTTTTTGGGTAAAGGTGAATTAACCCTTTTAAAAGCTCCACTACAGAACTATGCAAGCTAACATTAGTGACCATTAGTCTTCTTCTGCAGGTGCAGGTTACTGGCTGGCTGTCATGTTAATCCAACAACTTCAGTACTTCAGGACTTAAGCATGCAGGGAACCCTGACTTTACTCTGAGATTACTGATCTACTTTACACATGCTGGAGCTTGGAAAGTGGTTTAGAAAGTATTGAAGATAGTGACAACTCAGCATGGCAGCTTTCATATTTATTTAGTACAGATTAACTTAAAGCATTTATAAGTAGGTCCTGAATGGTGCAACTATGTACCTGTGTATAAGATAGTACATTATTGTCTACAAAACATACCTCCAGCTCATCCCTGAGGCTGTAGAGTTCCTCCCGTGCAGACTCATTAAGCAGGTGACCTAGGGAATTTACCCATGTCCTTGCATTTTCCTGCACTGTGTATGCTAAAGGACCCAGATAAAGTCTAATACATTGTTCATCTTTAAATAAAGGCTGCTGGGTAACCTCTAGAGCTAGCCTGCTGTAAAACTGCAATTTTTCATCATAAATAACGCAGGAGGGCTTTTTGGCAGCAAATTTCTCCAGGACAATGGCTTTATCCAACTTCCACAAAGGCCGGTATCTCTTCCATCTGTTCAGGTACTTGGTGAGGGAAGTGAGCAGCTTGTGCATGTTCTGACTGATCATGACTGCTTGTTCTATGATTTGAGGGATCTGAAATATTTCACTGTAGAAACTGTAGACAATAGGCTCATCCTCTTCTGCTTTTTGGGGAGGGCAGAGAATGCATGTTCCATGCATCCAGCGTACAAAATTCTAAAAAGCAGAGTATGTTGCTGTTAGAAAATATTGTAACTTACTCATGTGCATCTACTTTTTTTAAGCAGAAGTCCAGCAAAAACTAAAATGATAAAAAAATGAAGCCAAAACAAGTTAAAACAAAATCAGCTTTTCTTGCATTACAAAATGGACCCCAAAAAACAATCACATGATCTTCTTCCTTGCCTCTCGGGTGTTTTCCATAAGAGGGTAGCAATCTATAACAAGAATCTACTTTTAAAGATAAAAATATACTTGCTTTGGGTAAATTTTTATTGAAACTTTCAAGATGGTACCATTTTAAACAGGTGTTCTGTGTTCTTTTTACCATCTATATAAAATCTATAACTTACAAATACACAATTAATACAGGGTGCATCCATTAAACTGCTAACCCTCGGTTCTTTAAAGAGAGAGTAAAACAGAAGCTGTCCCTGTATGGCCTCTTATGAACAGACCAGAAAGGAATGGGGATATTTGGTCCGGCTGGATGTTTTACGCCTTAGAAATTGAGGACCCAAGCGGCTCCAGCCCCTGATCTCTGTTTCACTCTTCCATTGCTTGCTTCGCCATTTTGGTTTGACCATGCACCACTTCCTACTTTTAATGTATAGCCTATACTAGTCCATCAGGTTCTTTTCTACTAGAGTAACCTTAACCTCCTAAGTCAAATTGTTTCCCCTACCCTATATTGGGGCTTTATTATATTTATTTTCTTTCCTTTTCTTTTGTTATTGTCTTACTGTATCGAAGTGTCCAGAATTACTATATCTACTTGGGTATAGAGCATTAACAGTTATATACTATGTAACTGCATATTGCTTTATGATAAATCTTGATTACCCCTGCTGGTACCCATTGGCCTTATATGAGAATTCTACTTATAATCTGCCATTGTTCTTTTTTGTAATATAACATGCATATTTCCAACTGTTATAAATGACTGTGGATTGTTAAAGATGTGACTAGACTATGGGACATGTTTGAAAGGTAGGGGGAATGAGTCACACCTCTGACTCATTGAGTTGTGTGTAAATCTTTTTCTTTTTTTCAGCACGGCAGTTAATGATAGCTTAGTGGACATTGAACCTGAAGCTGTACCCCTTGTCTGGAAAATGCTAATTAGTTTTTTTTAAATTAAATTTAATTTAAAATTTGTATTTTAAATCCATCATATTTACCATACCTGACGAAAAAAAATGTTATATATCATAGTCCTGGACATAATAAGATATTCTATTATCTCACTAGAGGAATTTATAAACAAGAGTAGAGAAAATGTTACAGGCTACACAGGAGAAAAGGTTATTTGACCCTATACACAATTAGTTAACAGGGAATAAACCTCTTTTTTGGTTTGGTCTACCTTTGTGGTCTCCAGACATCCTTTGTAGCACTGAGCAATCAGCTTAAAAATTTCATTGAAATTAGGATGCAATATAATTTCTGGTGCAGAGAGAATTGTTTCAACTTGAAAGAGTGGAGTTTTCCCAATAATAGCAGCATTAAAGGCTTGGAAATTTCTGGAGAAAACAATATAAAATGTTAAAGTGTATTCAAAAGAGTATACTACAGTAAAACAGCATAAAGAAACCACAAGTAACTTTATGGAAAGGAACTACTAATACCATTCACAAATATGCAGGTAAAATACTCCATATATTTACAGAGACTGAAATATTTAACATTATGATGGGTTTTGCTATAGAGTCTGCTTCTCTGCCCCTATTTAGGCTTTCAAAGGCTCTCTAATGAGTAGTATCACATCTGGCAATATTAAAGTATTAAACCATGGGATAACCAACAAGTAGAAAGATCAGTATCACACATACTCATCTCCAACACATATTACCACCTTTCTCTGGATTTCAATATTTTAAGTTCAGTCTCCCAAAACATTTATAGTCTCCCAGGCTCATTCATAAAGCTACATAAGATCATTAACATAAAAAAGGTATATATTTTTATATTCACAAGTACAAAACAACAACAACTAACCTGGTACTGTCCATACGTGCACACATAAACCGCGCTCGTTTCGACTAGAAATTAATTAAAGCAGCAATTTGACAGTGTGATAACACAATAACAAAATAGAATCAAAAAAAGTTGCGTGACGTTTTTTGATTTTATTGTCCATAAGTGCCAACTTATAAAACTGGAGAACACATTCCTACACGCCTTTCACTCAGAGCAAAGCTATATTTACACCTTAGTGTTTTAGAGCAGTGCGTTGAAAATAATCCTGTTTGCAGGATCTTTGGTACAGTTTCCAGTTAAATGCACTTTCATCCATTTGAATGAAAGGTAGAGAAAAAAAAATAAAAATGTCAGTTAAAATGTGGCATTTACAACCTGACCAAGTAATGTACTCCCCATGAAGGAGAACACCTTTTTCCAAATGTGTTGGAGTTTTAGGTGTAAGGCAACATCCACAGGTTTTATGTGGTGACATCAGACAGTCCACTGGGACCTCTACCAATGATAGAAACCTACTGAAGATTGGTGAGATGCCTTTAATTAAATGGCTAAATGTGAGTGTATTACTGGTGGTTAACAACTGAGATACTGAAATACTGGATGAGAGGATTGGCAGTTTTTACTTTTACACAGAGACTGGATCAATGTAGGTCAGATAAACCCAAAAGTGGGGATAAACCCAAAAGTGGGGAGGCAGAATGACTGCATATAAAATCTAGCACAAATAAGGGTCAAAATAAGCCTTGTTTGACAACCGTAGGAACTGTGAACCCACATTTACTATAGCGAATACGCTTTGTTAGCATGTATCACCAATCACTATTGTTAGAGGAGAATTAAGAGCTTTACAGCCTGCTACAAGAAAACTTGTTAAAAAACAAAAAAAAGAAATACAAGCAGTCCCTAAGAGGTAAGACTGCAATATTATAACAATTTAAAAGTAGAAATAGAGATTATTACAAACACCCAGGGGCGTAACTACAGGGGTTGTAGGGGTTGCAATCGCTACCGGGCCCCATGCTCCAGGGGGCCCGGTAGCAAACCAGTGGGTGAACTTCCAGGATCGCAAAGGTCACACTTGCGACCGGACCCTGGCATTGCACCACTGTGGGGAAGCCCCAAGATTGCAGGAAGTGGGCCCACAAGATTGCAGGAAGGGGGCCCACTGCAGAACTTGTGAAAGAATCCTGCTGCGGGACCTGAATAAAAGGCCATGCAACGAGTGTAAAGAGCCCCAGGATTAGTGGGAAGAGCCCTGGGCTTGAAGGTAAGGGCCCCGGCCAGGGGTCTGGGGGGCCCTTCATGGTTTCTTGCATCAGGGCCCTGAAGGTTCTAGTTACGCCTCTGCAAACACCCATTGGTGACTGGTTCTCTTAACCATCTCTGAAATCAGTGATATCTTTGATGTGTTAGCTAGCCTAAATTAGGAAGTCCTACTAATATTGATTAGGAATTTGATGCACGGATTCTACATGCTACTACCAGCTCACAAAATCGCCTTCCTTTGATCTGTGCAGACTAATTGAGTAAAAGTTGCAATTTTCCATTAAACAAGCATTACACTTACTTTAAAACCATCTTTGTTAATGTGTTGTAAACTTTGCCTTCCCAGTACGCATAATATGGGGCCATTTTTGGATTTTTGCCAGTGTTAGTATTCACCACTAGACCTTCAATTTTTGTAAGAATGGAAGCAATTGCAACATATTTTCTGACCATAATTTCAACATCCTTAGCCCGCTCAATTTCTATGTATTCAAAGAATTCCTTTATACCTACAAAGCAGATAAAAAATTATAGTTATAAAGCCTGAATCTAAAAAATGTTATACATTAAATCATATGTGAAAAGAAGTGGTACTTAAATGAATCGAAAAAATGTTATACATTAAATCATATGTGAAAAGAAGTGGTATTTAAATCTTACTACTGTTAGAAAAGTCATATGTTGGACCTTTCCTGTAACAGACCCCTGTTTAATCGCAGAACCACGGTGATAAAGCCAACATTTTCCAGGCAATTGTTTGATGCTTAGATATCTGTAGTGAGTATTTTCCATTCAAGACACGGTAAAACTGTGGAATAAATTTAGCAGAACCACCGGCATTGTGTAACATTTTGACCCTTTGTATAGACACTCTAGCATGTACAGTCAAATTATTTTTCCCAATACAGAATTTTCATGCTAAATTACCTGGAAGGTCTGTAGACTTTTTTGTCAAAAATTTAAAAAGATTTGCTGATTCGATAGCTAACAGCTTGCCTTCAATGTCATTTGCATTCTTCTGAATTTTATGCACCAGCGATTCAAACTTTGACAAAGCCTGGCTGCATCTAGTTATATACTCTGCAATACCTAAAGGAAAGATAGAGCTTCATAATAAATAAAACATTTTGAAACAAATTGAAAAAATAAGTTTTTGTGAGATAACACTGTTTTTGTATAATAAGTTTATCCAAGGATGTCCTGAGAAAAAGAAAGAGGCGAGGAAAGTTGGGGTAAAGGCAGGGCCACCGATAAGAGGGTACCACCTGTTCCCTGGCCTAGGCACAAAGGGGGACCTGGGCAGCAGGGAGAATCAGATGTGGGCATGACAGGGAGGGCGATCGTTACCTAGACAATTACAGCAATAATGCCCTGTGAGGCTCTTTGCAGCAGCTGAAAGCCGGTTTCTCCCGCTCTCCCTCCCGCCGCTGGCTTTCAGCTGCTGGAGGGAGAGACACACAGGGCCTGGTTCCTGTAGTCCCCCCCCTCCCCCTCGCGCTAGCAATCACCTCCCTGTTCTGCCCACATCTGATTCCCCCCTGCATCGCTGCCAGCTTTCCTTTCCTGCCGGCTGCTGCAGCCACACAGGGGGATATTCAAATGGAGAGTGGAGGAAGGGGCTGGTCAATGTGTCATTTACTGGCCCCTTCCTTTAGTAAATGAACACTAGTGATCAATCACTAACTGTGTACATTCATATCTGAAGCATAGTAAATTGTGTTTACTATAATTTTACAGCTGTCAAATTGTAAAAAAAATGAAAAAAAAAAAAAAATGAAGGGCTCATTAAAATGGGTTCTCTGGCCCATACAGTGTGAATGAGCAGTTTGCATGGCTGGAGCCGCCTGTCACTCTACGAGGATGCAGCGGCAGTATGAACACAGCCACAGGTCCTAAATTGATAAGTGTTCAGGTGTGGGTAAGTGTCACACACTCGCGCACTGTCTGTGTTCGGGGCCATACGACTGCACCCACAAGCTGTCAAATTAGGACCTCGTACTTTGTTCGTACAGCTGGTGTATCTCCAAAGCATAATATAGGCTGCCTCCACACAGCAATAGCCGCATTGAAAAAAAAAAACACTGATTCACACTGTACAGGCCACAGCACCAATGTAAATAAGCCCCAAGACCTCATTTACACAAAGAAATTTATTTATTAACCTTAATACTGTACAGTTTTATCTTTTAGATTTACCAGGAATTTTGTAATCTATGCTAGATTCAAGTCCACTAATAATAATTTTAGTGTATTTTTAATGAAAATATTCTTTTGATATTTTGGGGGAGGAAACTTCTGGTAGGCTGTACAGGGCTCGCCATGATTTCTAACAGCAGCCCTGGGTGGAGGCATAAGATGATGGCTGGGTGACTACAGCAATTGGATCAGGATTTCTAGAATATGCTTATAATATCCCTCACAGACCATAAGCTTTGTTAAACATTGAACTAATGTCACTGCTAACTTCCATCTGGCTGCTGTGCTAAACTACTGGCTGAAATATTCGAAGTCACTGACTCCGAACAAATATTCATATAAGGAAAGCCAGAGTAAAGTTGGAGTAGAGAGCAGATTGAAGGCTTAATCATATCACTGCTGCCCCTTCATTGTACAATAACAGGCTATACTCCAGCCTAGGTTTAGGCCATATAGTTCAACTGCAATGTAGACTGTAAGAAAATGTCAGTCTAAAACCTGGCTGTGCTGTTTGATTACTAGACTGGTCAAGATTACCTTTAGTAGCTCATTCATGCTAAAAATCTTCTACATTGACCAATAAAGAAGAGCACTAGACCCGAAGAAACTTTTGATAGTTTCTTCGGGTCAAAGTAACCTAATGTATAAAGTGCAATAACCCAACCAATCATCTTTAAGTGTCATGGTTACTCCTCACTGATGAATGGTAAAATCTAGTTGCTATGTGTTACTTCACAAAAATGTGGTTATTAAAATGTCCACTTGGCTAGAAATAGACACCTTTTTTTTTTTTTTTTTAGAATATATTTGTTAAATATTTGACACTTTTCATTAAGATGATCGAAAGTGAACAGGAACATATATTTTACATTTGTGACTTTTACAATTTTAAGGTAACAGGTTGTTCTATGTGAGCTTTTTTTTCTCAGAGTAGTAGCAGATTTTGAGGTTGATTTATTAAAGACAAAAAGGTTGTTCACTTTGCAACGGTATTTTCTTTTAGCTCAGTCAGTGTGGTAAAAATATATATTGATAAGAATACCCAATTACATGCAAGGAAATAAAAAACACATTCATTTTGCTTGCATATGATTCAATGAAGGAAGTCAGCAGAACTTCACCTCACTAAGCTAAGGGTAAACTATCTTGCAAAGTGAAAATAACACTGCAAAGTGAACAGCCCATTTGCTTTTAGTAAATGTAATTATTCTGTGTTCTTTATAATTATTTGTACTGATAGACTTACTAAAAAAGATCATCTGCAGATAGCCAAGCTAGAAAATCCTTAAAGGATAAGTTCACCTTCCGTAACATGTTACACCCATATTCAGGTTTAACATGTTACAAACAGACCAGCCCCCGCACCTCCCTGATCGTTTCTTCCCGTCCCCCCCCTTGCTAGTTGTCCCAATTTAAAATAAAAGTGGCCGAGCACAGGTGCGGAACCAGGGTCCCCCCCCCACCTCCCCGAGAAAGTAGTGAGCCGGCCAGTGGGTGAGCAGTCGGGCAAGCCTGGGAGCATGCCAGTGGGTGAGCAGGCGGCCAGGCCAGTGAGCGGGTGGGTGGTGATGACATAATCTCTCTCCGCCCACCTTGCATCACTGCAGTTCAGCTTCTGACAGAACACCACCCTTACTGTGCAGTCGTGGGCAGCAGAGAGATTAAATTATCTCTCACTGCCCACCCTCACTCTGGGACACAGCCACTGGCAAGTAACAATTCGCATCTTGTGGCATTAGACAATCCGCATCTTGGGGCAGGCGACGTGAAAAGTGACAATCCCCTCTAGGTGGCAAGTGATGTGGCAAGTAACAAGCTGCATCTGGTGGCAGGTGATGTAGCAAGTGACAAGCTGCATCTGAAGGCAGGTGACGTGGCAAGTGCCAAGCTACATCTGGTAGCAGACGACATGGCAAATGACAATCAACATCTGGTGGCAAGTAATGTGGGATGTGACAAGCTGCATCTGGTGGCAGGTGACGTGGAAAGTGGCAAGCTGCATCTGAAGGCAGGTGACGTGGCAAGTGACAAGCTGCATTTGGTGGCAGGTGACGTGGCATGTGACAAGCTGCATTTGAAAACAGGTGACATGGCAAGAGACAAGCAGCATCTAGTGGCAGGTGACAATGGCATGTGTGACGCTCAGGGCTCCCACTGATTCTGCACTATGGCGAGTTGAACTATTTCATTGTATATTACAATGTAATAAGAGGAATAAAGCGCTTCAGTCATCCTGACACCATATCACCCATGGTGCCGTGATAATTGAAGTGCCAACACCAGCCATTGCCCCGACAAATTGCCTACGAAAAGCCGCAGTCAGTCCCCGGTGCCAAAAAGGTAGGGAACCGTTGCTGTAGCGCATCTGGAGACCCGCAGGGAGATTACAAAGATCTCCCATAAAGTTGATAAAAGTGTTAGGACAGCCACCACTGTCACTGCTGGCCTTAACACTTTCATCACTGTGGTTGGCAGGTCTCACTATTCTTCCCTACCTCCTCCTTGCGGAAAGGAAGTGGCATCATTTTAATAGGTCACTTCCTCCCAGCCGCATAAGAGGGAAGAATAGTGACACTATCTGACAGTATTACATTTCTAGGGATTGGTTCTGTAAGCAACACCTTATTTTCTGGCAGTGCTCCTCCTGAGACTCGACTCTGGATCCGCCCCTGGCCGAGCAAGGCTCTGACCGACCGTGTCCTTCATTCAATGTCCTGTGAATGAAAAACTACAAGGTCCAGCAACCTTTGTGGCTGTCAGTTTTTAGTTTTCAATGAACCACCATGGCACTGTGGAGCGGCGTGGTAGTTCATTCTCGCCTCCTCTCAGCGTGGCTCTAAAAAAATAAATAAATAAATGCACATTTTTTTACCTGCAAAAAAATGTTCCTTTTTTATTTTTTCTAAAAACGTAACATCTTTTAAACCACTATAATTCAGTTTATTGTTTTACACTTGTTGTTGTTCTTCTACCTAGCATGTTGCAATGTTGTTCTTGTTCAATAAAATTTTGATAACATGTTAACTTTACCATATTCATCCTGCCTATAGCTAGCGTCAAAGTCAAAACAAATTTTATAGTATTAAAGAGAGTTTGAAATTGTAAAAATAACCGGTCAGAAATTTTTTATGGTGTTTCTTTGGGGAGATTTTTCTCCAACTCCTTAATTGAGATAGAACAGGAAAGGAGAGGAGATTTCACCAAGGAAATTGACATTCTCTCTTAGCTGTTTTGGGACAAGCTTTCATTCTATTCCTTTCCAATGGGAACTCAAACTTTGAAATTTCTTTCACCTATTTATAGTCTGGTTACAGACATTAATACAATCCTGACAAAGGTTCAAACCCTTTCCAACTTTTTTTAAAACAAAAACAATTTTTTGGCTTTAGATACACTTTAAACTGCTTCCATTTCATTTACTCTTTGTAAAGTTGGAAGAAATTGTAGTATTGAACAAAAAAACAAGTAACTTCTCTATTGATGCAACATTCTTACCTAAGGAGTTCCAATTTAGCCTTCTGTATCCAGATCGGAACACTTTTAGTAGTTCTCTGATTTGAGAGTCAAGCAGTTGTGTTTCAGCTTCATTCAGAGATGCCATCAATTTCTCATAAGAAGACAATATTTGTTTCATGTCATCAATGTACCTAAAAACAGGTTCACATAGTCATAACAGATCTTATGAACAGACTTCGGGAATAAATGTCTCTTGTATTACATTAAATAAACAAGCACATTTAGTTTTCATTAGATAAGGCCTTAATGTCCACCTGATGGAACTTAGAGAACATGTTAACAAAAAACAAGGTGGCAGTTTTGAAAAACAGAAAAACATTAGCCTGATGTCAAAAAGCCCCAGAACCAATCAACAATAGAATGTACCCTGACAGGACTGATCCTTTGGATCAGAGGTCTGTATGAGTCACGAGAAATGGTAGAACGAGACGCCAATGAACCTTCCAGGGGTCTATCCAGAATTAAAAATGGGAATCAACCTTCCTGAAAGAAGTATCGGCTAATAGATAAGTTCCTCCAGCACATAACATATTGTGACAATAGCACAAACATTTTTGGGGTGAACTGCAGGTAGACAGAGTGTTGGTTTAGGTGAAAGGCAAAGTCTTACTTTAGGTAAGAAGGAAAACCTAGGCCTCACCATCATCTGAGGTACCTCTCTAGTGTGTTCAAATGGTATTTTTTGAAGTGAGAAGAGAACCACATTTACATCCATTGAACAAACGGGAGCGACATGGGAAACTATCTGAACAAGTTCTTAATCAAGGAATGAGAGGAGGACAGTCTGTGAAACAAAATAGCAAAAGCAGAAACCCGGTCATTGAGAGCACTGAGAGAAAAACTCTGATCCAAACCCACTGAGAATTTCCTTGGATGAAAGACCCAAGACTCACACCGAGTGTGAATCCAAGTCTAAAAATAGACTTTGTGAGAAGTAGAATAGCATTTAACATTGTGGGGACCACCAATTCCAAGATGCCCCTGTCACTCAATACCTGAGCTTTAATAGCCATGCTGTTAAAGCCAACAACCATAAAGCAGAATGGCAGTTCGGTTCAGAAGATTGGAGAAATTTGAAGCACATGAAGCATCTGTGAGTCTAACAATATAAAAGTACCACATACACTTAAACCAATCTAGAGTAATGAGGATCACGAGAATACCTTCCATCTCAATCCTGCCAAGCAGATGAGAGAGAAGATTCAAAGGAGGAAAGCCACAGATCAAAGTGTACGGATCCCACAGAGCCATCAAAGAATCCACTGTTTCAGCTAGAGTATCCTTGTACCTGGAGAAAAACTTGTCTTGTTTGTTGTGGAACCTAGAGACCAGGAGGTCCACATTCAGCCTCCCCTACCTATAATACAGGACTCAGGACCTTCATGCAAAAGCAGAGAGTTGGACATGAAATCTGAGAGTTTGCCAATTCTCCTGAGGGGGAACATTTTCGAGAACCCAGATACTCAGTTCCAGTGGCAATTTCTGAAGGAACTCACAGCAAAGCATATGAATTGTTGGTGTACTTAAAAACATGTGGACATGCAGGTACACGTTCTTGATGTGCACATTGGCCAGGAAGTTTCTCTGTGTTGAAGAGAGTTGATGACAGACTTGGTGGATTCCATTTGGTATTTCTGGACTCAAATGAAGATACTCAGTGCTTTGAGATCCAAGATTGGGCAGATGCCCCTTTGGGTTTGCAAACTTTGAACAGGTTAGAGTAAAACCCCTGAAACTGGTCTGCCACACTTAATGGGGAAATGACACCTTGAACCAAAAGCCTTGAGAGAGCTACATGGAGATCTGCTAATCTGCGTGGTGCCCAAGGAAGCATTAAGAAATAAAATCAAGGGGGTCTGGGAGCGAAACCCTAGCTTGTAGCCCCTGAAAATTACCTACTGCAACAAATGCAAGCTAGCCATGTTTCCGGCTAACAAATGTCACCTCTCTTTGAAAACAGGGGATGCTCCTTCATGTGGATCAAGATTTTTCTGAGAGTTTCACAGACTTTGATCCCCAATCCCTGTGGCTGGACTGGGAGCCAAGCTTGTGGTTTTGACCTGGAGGTTGTAGGAGTGCTATAAAGAAAAATATGTTTCTTAACCTCCATTGTGGGATGAGCCTTCCTGGCCTATACCTTGGGCTTCTATGGCTGCTCTTGCTAACAGTGTTCTTGACAACAGTTTCCAGTGTAGATCCGCAGAGATGTCATCCTTCGAAGGCCATGTAAAGCAGGTGATTTTTAGACATAGGTTCTGCAGTCCTCCACATGTGTACTAACCAATAAGGAGATAAGACAAGAAACCTCCAACAATCCTTTAAAAATTATAGTATAAAGCTATAGTCATTAGTTCCTGACATTTTATGATTAAGAAATCAACCACAGTAGTGAATAGAACCTTTGTAACAGACTGTGACCAGTCAACCAGAGTTTGCCAAAGCAAATTTAGAGCCAACACAGGATAAAGGGCAGGGTCTGTCAGCAAGATCAGAGCTCTAGAGAGGGCTTCTATCTGCTTATCATTTGGGTTCTTAAAGACAGGCTCACCCTCTACCAGAATGGTGCTTGGCTAGATATGGATACACAGTGGGGACTGACCACATTTTAACAAAGTCTTTTTGAAATGGATACAAGGCTAAAAGTTGCATGGGGAAGCAAACATCTTGGCAGTGTGTTTTCAAGCTCTGTAGAGGAAGACTTGGAACAGCAGGTACGCCAGAATCTCTTAGTAGTTAAGGGCTCTAAAGCACCCAAACTGGGACTGGCACTGGTAGAAGCAGCAAGCTCATCATCTAGTTTCAGAGAAGTGTGCACCACATCAATAAAAGCCAACATGGTTTCTTTTAATTTGAGAGTAATAACAGAAGACTGCAACTCCTTGGAGGTAAGCTTCTTTGGTAAAGCTTGAAAAGACTCAGTGTCTGATGGCTCAGGGGCCACTAAGGCTACAGGCAGATCAAATACAGAATCTACAGAGGAAGGTGCGCTTGTGGTCTCTGTGGCCACAGTCAATAAATAACTGGGTCGATTCAGCCATAAATCTTGCATGATTGTAGTAAAGACCACAGACAAGATGGAAGAAGAGCCAGTCACACCCATCGGAGCAATGTAAGCTTCCAAAGATGGGATAAGCTCTAGGATTAGTGGGTCACATTATTATTTACAACATATGTTGGCTGCATCAATGGGTGTGCTGCAAGCAACATTGGAGCTGTTTGTAGAATGAAAGCTGGGGGCATTCAGTACAGTGGGACTGCCCTAACCCCCCCCCCCCTTTTTCTAGAAAGACATTTTTTGACTCAGGCAGGCTAAGGGCGCACAAGTCAAGACCTCAAGTACTTAAGACACTCAAACAGCTGACAGCAGATGAGGGTCACCTGTCGTCACCTTAGGCGAGAAGCAGGATCAAAACATAGATTGGAGTTTTACATGGTCCTTTTTTTTTGCAAAAGCAGCAGTGTTGAGATGCTTTCTTGATGCTGACTAGCTGAAAAGGCAACACAGAGTACGTCACACAGTAGATAATGTCAGTGCTCAGATAGTCCCTCAGTTTTAACCGCTTCCACAATAGACACTGGTGGAAAGCAGGATCCAGGAATCCAAGCAAATGTGGTAACCAGTGTTCAGCTAGATCAGCCAACCCACAAAGTGAGACAGGGCAAGCACCGAGACAATACCAACAGTTCTGGACCTGAAAAGCACTCTGAGGCCAACTTGTTATTTGAACAGACTCTGAAAAAACCTTACACAAAGGAAATTTAAAAGGTAGCCTGACAACATCCAGTCTAGTGGGGTCTGGACGTAGCACTTCAAAAGCTAGGTTTAGGATGGCTGCATCAGATAGCTGCAATCAAAAAGTCTTGAATGAGGAAAAAATTTTGAAGGGTTATCCTTGACTGGCCTACAGTTTTTTCGTTTGCCAGTGTCCAATCCTACTGTAGGTAGCAGTATAACCTGAAGGGGAAAGACGTCCTATGTCCCTCAGAAGGAGGGAAATAAATACTCATCAACTTAGCAGGAATTAAAGTGTATTTAAACTTTAACAATAAATTGCTTGGTTAGAACCCCATCTAACCTGCTTCGCCTAGTCAGGGGGCTTAATCATCGAGAATTTACAAGAATTGTAGGGCCAGTCGGCAGTGATAACAGATTGAGACATTCGATTGGTGTAAATATTATTTGGTTTTTGGTCTATAAAATTAACTTATTTTATTGGTTTTCTTTTAGTCTGTTACATAACTAATTGAATGCATTTTGTTATATCTGTTTGAGAAGTGTAAATAAAAACCTACTGATCCTACAAGAAATCAGATCAGCCAATAACCCCCTGTGCTTAAATCTTATAATTGAATTTGTTTTTAGTTATCTATGAGGACTACAGAACCCTTCCACTCTCTGTTATGCACAAAAAAAATACCTATTGATCCTGACAGAAAACATGTCAACTTCTTCTGTCGTTCTCTGCTTGTGCTGCCTTCTTATCAGTTACATTCTTCTTAACTATAAAACCACATCTCATGATGTAACATGGAGAAATGTGCTGAATACTTTCTAATACTGGTAAAGAAGCGCATAGGAAGTAGTAAGAAGAGTCAATGTCAACCCTACTTTGAAAATACTGATCTTATCATCTGCAGGTGCAAATCTGAATGGTTCTTCCAATGATAACATATATATTGTAGCAGAGTGTCCCAGAGAGAGACGGAAAAGTCCTGTTCAGGGTTTATACATTTCCAAGCTTCTCTCATACACATTTAGGGATCTCTGATCCCCGATCCAGTTTGGATGTTGCTCCTCCCCCCCAGGCCAATTTATGTTCACCTGAGACAGACAGCCAGTGCTCTTGGCCTGGGAATCAGACAACTCCTGTCTGTGAGAGCAAGAGGTTGGTAAAAACTAAGCTGGAAGTTGTGTGGAAGCTGACAAGTAATAACACAAATAAACACTGTAGTGTTTTGTCACTACCTTTTTGGATTTGGTATCTGTGATTGAGAGACTACGTATCCCAGGGAGCTCTGTACCTGCTAACTGTTCCCCACTTACAATATATATGTGTGTGTAAATATATTAGGGATCGACCGATTATCGGCAAGGCCGATATATCGAGGGCGGATATTGACTTTTGCCGTTATATCTGTATCGGCCCCCGGAACTGGCCAAATATTACTCGTTTGAGGGTAAAATGATGTCACATAGCATAATTCGGTTTACAAATGTTATTGGATATGCCACTCACATGTACAAATTAAAGATATAAGCAATGAAGTGATGTCATGACATCACTTCCTGGGTACTGGCGCCAGATTAACAAAAATGACAGCATTCAAAACAGCCAAACTTGCGGTTTGGGGTCTTTTAGACCCCCAGGTCCCTCCACAAGAGTACCTGTCAAGTGATAAAAATTAAAAAAAAAATGTTTTTAAATGTACAAAAATATCGGCCCATATCGGCCGATACCGATATGCAATGGCCAAAATATCGGTATCGGTATTGGCAATGAAAAACCGATATTGGTCGATCACTAATTATATATATATATATATATATATATATATATATATATACACACACACACACATACATATATATATTATATATATATATATATACACATACACACACACACAGGTATATGGTAATTTGAAGAATCACTCATTTGGGCATCAGTTATTTTCTATTTTCTCCTTGTTTTTGTGCCAAGTGATTACTGCATTTTGTTTTTGTTTTTTTCAAAGAAAGTAGTATGACTGCTTAGGCTATACTATCTTTTAATGTTCCATTATCTAGTGTAAATAAAAGCCAAAATGAGGTTATAAGACAGTACATAGAGATAACCTTAAAAACTTGTCTTCTTGTAGTGCAACATTTCTAGGTAATTCACCAACAACAAATCCCAGCTGTTCCATGTGTTTTGTTTCGGTTATTATTTCTAGGAGTTCAGGGGCAAAGTTCACAGCATAACGAACATTTTTATAATCAGTGTCAGTCTTGAGCTGGTCCACATCCTGAAAAGATATATAAAACATATAATTATTACTTTCTAGGCATAACATAAAAAATTAAAACTACCAGAAATCAAATATAGAGAACGTACATAACAAAAAGTTTATTTATTTTCATACATCACGGGACACAGAGCCATAAATCATAAAATATGGGTTATATAGCCACCTTTAGGTGAAGGACACTGGCAACCAACCAGAATTGATGCCCCCCCCCCTATAAAACCCTCCCACAAAGGAAGTACATCAGTTTTTTCGCCAGTGTCTAAAGGTGATGGCCACTGTGGAGAGTTTCTCCACATTTTCTCTTCAAACAAAGACAAAAGATTATGCTACATACCCCGATCAAAGATCACTGAATCTAAGGGGTTAGCTATCAGATCCATCCTAAACAGTTAAAGGACTAAAAAGATGGTACTTGAGCCTCGGGAAGCAGATACAAGGTTTTGCCTGTAATACTGTCCTTTTTAGGTGCTGGACCCTGGGATCGCGACCCTTGGAATACCAAACCCCAAAGGCGCTCTGTGCAGAGTGCTCTACAGGTCCAAGGCCGTGGCCCTTCTAAAACAAGTGGACCCACTCCTTGAAGGTCGCTAAGACAAAGCTCACCGTGATGGGTGAAGATTGGATTCCTGTTTCAAAACAGAATCCTGCAGCAGGACTGATGAGTCCAATTTAAAATATTTACACATACAGCAAACCTTGAAGGTAAAAGTTGCTGGCATAATTGCAGATTGTAAATATTTAATGCACTGTTCCCTTTAAAAAGATACTAGAGACCGAGTGCCATGTGAGTCTCTGCATAAGACTATGGATGTTAAGCCTAGGCAAAATACATCTTTTTAAGCATTGTTTCTGTGCTTGTTTTTCTGACACACTATTTTCACCCTGTGCTGATTACTTGAGAGGTATCAGCTGTGACAAACCAATGTGTGCATGAGACTGTGGATGTTAAGCTATGCAAAATACATCTTGTTGAAAGCTCTAGCTTTTACTTCGGGATTAAATGTGCCATTTATATGAATTGTGATTATATGAGCTTGTGCAGTTGTGGTATGATGTAAAGTTTGTTTAAACATTATTTCTTTGCCTATTGTTATCACACTGTTTTCTTTCCCTGGGCTGATCTCCTGAAAGGTGTCAGCTGTGACAAACAAAATTCAGCCTAAGCTGCTCTCATCCCATGTGGTTGTTGTTTTTGCTTTGGCACATAAGCACCCGCATGTTCGTCTCCTCCCCTGATAGCGTGTCTGTGGCGGAGGCCTATTCGCCTTTAAGTACAGGCGTATGCCGCATGGAGGATGTGTTTGATTGCAATTGGCATGCACGTGGATGCCACATAGCACGCCACGCATGCACAGTACAGCATAAATGGGCGCAATTTAGAAAGAACAGTTTTTAACGCGCTAGCCTCTGCTGAGGCTGAAGGGTACACAGAGCAGCAGCAGCTGGGTTGCGTGAGTCACTGTGGGTGTATGTTTACTGGCACAAACAGGTCTTGTATCTTGGGATAATCAGTGCTGTGTGCGATAAGCTGTATAAGCTTGGCACAAACCTTGGGTACACTAAAATTAGTACCTCAAGTTTGTCTTGCTATATAAGCAATGTCTGCCCTAAAGAGGGCTGGGGGGGCACAGTTGGAAGGGGCACTGTGATTACTACTCACTAAGAAGAAGAAATGTGATAGATCCCCCTCACCTGAGCCATCCCTTGAATTTGGTTCAGGATTGGACAGAGGATGTAGAAGAAGTAGCTGATGATAACCCTATAGTAGGTCAAGCTAAGGTTTTCACTTCTGGGGAGTCAGGGTCAGAGGAGTCTCTGACAGCCTCTCAAACCCAGAGATTGTTTATTCAGTCTCTTACCTAAATGGTCCAGTCTGGATATAAATTCTCTCCCCTAGAGACAGCTGAAGTCTCTTATTTCCTCTCTAGGCTCATTGCACCCTACTCATAGTCCTCAGAAGTTTCCCATACTTCCGCTCTGGAGCAAGAAATGTATTGGGACCATCCTGATAGGATTTTTATCCTCCCAAAAGGATTTCATTATTGTATCCTATAGAGGAAACGTTTACTATGAAATGGAATATACCAACTCTGGATGCTTTTATTTCTGTGGTTAACAAAAGTTTAACCTGTCCTGTGGATTTTTTCCAAGTTTTAAAGGATCCAGCAGATAAAAATTTGGAATCTTTATTGAAAGCCTCTTTTGCGGTCGCAGGTTCTGCGATACAACCAGCAGTAGCAGCCATAAGACTTTGTCAGTCTTTAAAAGACCATTTAAAACGAGTGTCCAAGACAGTTCCTTCTCAAGGAGAGTCTATGGAAGATCTGTCAGATCTACCTCGCACTTTATATTTTGCAGTGGAAGCTCTTACAGACTTCATAAGGCAAATGTCAAGATGTGCTCTGATTTCAGTGCATATGCGCAGAATCCTTTAGTTAAAGAATTGGTCTACGGAATTACGATGTAAAAAGTTACTGTCTGGCTTCCCTTTTCAGAGAGAACGCCTTTTTGGTGATGATCTGGATAAGTAAATCCAAAAAATCTCAAGTTGCTACACATAAAAAGGAAGAGCAAGCGTCTTTCTTTCACAATCCCCAGCACTCATACTACCAGTGCTTCTAATTCTAGACCGTGGCGATGGCCTCAAGCATCTGGATCCGGAACCAAGCCTACAGGGCAGGGTCAGAAAAAGCCCTGGGCCCAGAAACCAGTCAAGTCTTCCGCTAAGCCCTCTCTGTGAAGGGGCGCCCCCACTCACGTGGGTGGGGAGAAGGCTGCGGTAGTTCTCAAAAGTTTGGGTGGAATTGATCCAAGACAACTGGGTTATCTTCATCATTTCAAAGAGATACAAACTGGAATTTCAGGTGTTCCCGTACCCCCGGTTTATAAGGTCAAGTATACCAACAGACCCCCTAAAAAGAAGGTCTCTCTTTCTGGCATTAGACCAGCTGAAGGTTCAAAAAGTGATAATAGAGGTTCCAGAGAACAAAAAGTTCAAGGGGTTTTACTCAAACCTGTACGTAGTCCCCAAACCAAACGGGGATGTGAGACCTATTTTGGCACTCAAAGCTTTAAACCATTTTCTGAACATTCTTACTTTCCGTATGAAGTCAATTTGTTCAGTCGTAGCCTCCCTGCAGAGAGAGGAATTTCTAGCATCCATAGACATCAAGGATGCATATCTTCACGTGCCTATATTCCAGGCTCATCAAAGGTTCCTATGCTTTGACATAGAGAACCGTAATTTTCAGTTTGTGGCCCTGCCCTTCGGGTTAGCCACAGCTCCAAGAATGTTCACAAAGATCCTACCTCCTGTATTGACTGTTCTAAGGTCCTGAGGGACATCTATCACAGGTTATCTGGATGATCTACTACTAATAGATTAATCGGCTTTGGCTCTAAGCCAAAATTTCCACCAGACAGTGCAGTTCCCAGAACATCTAGGTTGGATACTGAGCTTGGTAAAATCAGCATTACAGCCAGTCCAGCGTCTGGAATATCTGGGTCTTCTGTGAATACAGCACAGGCAAAGATATTCTTGCTGGCAAGAAAGGTCACAGACCTAATGGATCTGGGTCGGTCTGTGGTAAGGCTGAGATATCCTTCTTTACATCTTTGCATGAAGTTATTGGGGAAAATGGTGTCCGCATTCGAGGCAATACCCTATGCTCAATTCCATGTCAGACCCTTACAGATCAACATTCTGTCTACCTGGACCAGAAAGGTTCAGTCTCTGGACCGATCCATGTCTCTGGTACCAAGAGTACGTCAAGAGTCTAAATTGGTGGTTGTTGACTAGAAATCTGGAGAAAGGGAAATCCTTACTTCCAGTGACTTGGAGGTTTTGGGGTCACCCTGTCAGGGTACAATCTGACAATGCCACAGCTGTGGCTTATATCAATCATCAAGGAGGCACAAAGAGTCGGTTAGCCTAGAAAAAGGTGGATTTTATCCTGTCTTGGGCAGAGAAGTTTGTGCCACGCCTGACAGCAGTTTATATTCCGGGAATAGAGAACTGGCAGGCAGACTTTTTGAGTCATCAACAAATGTTTCCAGGGGAATGGTCCTTACACCCCAAGGTTTTTGACATCCAGGTTCAACAACAAGTTGAAGAGATTTGTGTCCAGGACCAGGGATCCACTCACAGTCGGAGTGGATGCTTTGGTGACTCCTTGGGAGGAGTATTCCCTGATGTATGCCTTTCCTCCGGTGCAGCTGATACCGCGTCTATTGTGCAGGATCCAGCTAGAGGGAAAACCAGTAATTCTGGTAGCTCCGGCATGGCGGAGGAGGGTTTGGTTTGCACAAATCCAGAGGTTGGCAGTGACGAAGCCTTGGGCTCTTCCACTGCGTCCGGACCTACTCTCTCAAGGTCCGATATTCCACCCAGCTGTACAGTCTCTAAATTTGACGGCTTGGCTATTGAAGCCTTAATTTTGAAGGAGCGGGGTGTATCTGGCCCTGCAGTTCATACACTGATAAATGCTAGAAAACCAGTTTCTAGAAACATTTATTACAGGGTCTGGAAATCCTACATTGCCTGATGTGAAGCCAAGAAATGGCATCCCCGCAAATATATCATCGGGGGAATTCTAGCTTTTCTTCAAGCAGGAGTAGACATGAAGTTAGCCTTGAGCACTATCAAGGGGCAGATTTCAGCCTTATTGGTTTTCTTCCAGGAACCGATCGCTTCCCATTCGTTGGTTCAGACCTTCATCTGGGGAATGTTACATTTTCTTCTGCCTGTAAAGCCACCATTGTGTCCTTGGGACTTGAATTTGGTATTGGCAGTTTTGCCCCTAGGGCAAGTTGCCCTGGTTCTTTTGACCAGAAAACTGGTCTTTTTGATTGCTAAAACTTCAGCTAGAAGAGTACCGGCAGTAGCAGCTCTTTCTTGTAAAGGGCCGTTCTTGAAATTTCATCAAGATAGGGTGATTCTACATCCACACCCAGGTTTTTTGCCCAAGGTGGTGTCCGCCTTTCATTTGAATCAGGACATTCCACTACCTTCCTTTTTTCCAAATCCTCACTCAGAGGAGGAAAAGTTATTACATTCTCTTGATCTAATGCGTGCACTTAATTTTTACTTACACAAAACAGCTTGGATTTGTAAGACCGAGAAGCTTGTTTGTGCTGCCAGAAGGGCCCAGAAAGGGGTTGGCGGCATCTAAATCTACGATTTCTTGTTGGATTCGCCAGATTATTATCCAGGCATATGGTTTAGTAGGAAAGGTTCCACCTTTTCCTGTAAAGGCACATTCTACCTGGAGTAGGAGTAGGTGCCTCTTGGGGACATCACCATCAAGCCTCTATGGCTCAGATTTGCAAGGCCGCGACCTGGTCATCGGTGCATACGTTCACTTGTTTCTATCGAGTGGATGTTGGGATCCAGGAGAAATCTGCCTTTGGCCGCAGTGTTCTGCAGGCAGCGGTATAATCCTTTTTCGGGGACAGTTGGCGGTATTTTTTGGTGTCCCCCTCCCCTCAGATGCATTGCTTTGGGACATCCCATATGTTATGACTCATGGCTCTGTGTCCCGTGATGTACGAAAAGAAAAATGTTTTTTTTAATACAGACTTACCTGTAAAATCCATTTCTTGAAGTACATCACAGGACACAGAGGTCCCTCCCCTCTTCTATGGGGTCTTTATTGCTTGCTACAAAACTGAGGTACTTCCTGTGTGGGAGGAGTTATATAAGGGGGAATCAATTCTGAATGGTTGCCAGTGTCCTTCACCTAAAGGTGGCTATATAACCCATATGTTATGATTTATGGCTCTGTGTCCCGTGATGTACTTCAAGAAATGGATTTTACAGGTAAGTCTGTATTAAAAAATCAATTTTGTCAGCTGCTAGCACATCATTGACAGGCTGCCACAGGGAAGTCTACCATCCAGATCCAGTCAGTTCATCCTACACAGTAGAATTGCAGGCCAGAGCAATCCAGTCTTATATTTCATCCTTTGCTGGTCAACAAGCAGTTGAATCACAATCTAGCTTTTCTTTTGCCCAGTCTAGTAAAGAGAATTCCCCGTGATAGTCATCCTCTCAAAGCTAGGCTTCTCAATTGGTATTTATTCCACAGCAGCCTTTCTCAATCTTTTTATCCCAGAGGGATCCTTGAAATAATTTCAGGTCTCAGGGAAACCCTTGGTAAGACCAGTCTATCAGGGGGTCTTTGGGAAAATCCCCCTTACATTGGTGATAGTTAGTGGGAAAAATGCCCCCCCCCTTCCCCCTACAGGATAGCTAGAATGACACCCTTGAAGCCAGGCTGCTGTTTCTACTGAGTGGCATTGGACCTGGAGCTTTGCAAGCATCGTCAGATAGGAGGCCAAAGCTCCACGAACCCCTAGCCACCCTAGCCAGAGGAACGCTAGTTGACAATGCTTGCTATACAGCATGGAGAATCCATTAATGGAGCATTAGGCAGGCCATAAAATGTCATAAATTTAACCTGGGTTATATTGAATGGGTGAAAACGATATAAGAGGGTGGCCTTGATGGTATCACTCAACCTGACATCCGAAGGAACCAGGGAGAAAATTGTCAGATGAAAAGTATCTGCATACAATCAGATGCAGTCAACGTTCGAGTAATCGGACAGCTGGTGGTGTTTGCTGTCAGAATACAATAGCCACAGCAGAAGATTTGTCCACTTGTGCTGTTTAGGGTGTATAGAGAAATCTATTCATTTTTTTTTTTTGTTCAGCCTAGAAGACCAGCTTCACACCTTCATTTGACTTTGTATTGACTTCGGCAGTTAGAATATGTAAACCCAACATTTCATATTCCTGATATGTGGCTGCTGTACCAAGTATTTGTATGAAAAAGTATCCTGTTCTTTGTATTGCTTCCTTTGTGTGAAATACCTGGTATTCCTGCCAGTCCCTCTGCTTTCCTATTAAAAACTGACCACATTAGGCACAGTGTGGTCAGTGTTCTGGCTGTGCTAGGAACTCAGCCTGCTCTTCTCTAATGATCAGACTGGTGCTGACAACCCCCCTGCACAACCATTCACTGAGAAGTTCAGTGTACTGCTGTATCTTCTCCCCCCAGCTCTCTAACCTGCCTATGCAGCTGAGAACAGAGGTTATGTGATCACTTATAAAAAATGAAAAAAGATTTTATATATATATATACACACACACACACAGTATCTCAAAAAAGTGAGTGCACCCCTCACATTTTTGTAAGTATTTTATTATATCTTTTCATGTGACAACACTGAAGAAATTACACTTTGCTACAATGTAGAGTAGTGAGTGCACAGCTTGTTTAACAATGTAAATTTGCTGTCCCCTAAAAAAATAACTCAACACACAGCCATTAACGTCTAAACCACTGACAACAAAAGTGAGTACACCCCTAAGTGAAAATGTCCAAATTGGGCCCAAAGTGTCATTTTGTGTGTCCACCAATATTTTCCAGTACTGCCTTAATACTCTTGGGCATGGAGAGTACCAGAGCTTCACAGGTTGCCACTGGAGTCCTTTTCCACTCCTCCATGATGATATCACGGAGCTGGTGGATGTTAGAGACCTTGCACTCCTCCACCTTCCGTTTGAGGATGCCCCACAGATGCTCAATAGGGTTTAGGTCTGGAGACATGCTTGGCCAGTCCATCCCCTTTACCCTCAGCTTCTTTACCAAGGCAGTGGCCTTGAAGGTGTGTTTGGGGTCATTATGTTGGAATACTGCCCTGCGGCACAGTCTCAGAAGGGGGGGGGGGATCATGCTCTGCTTTAGTATGTTGCAGTACATGGGGGGATCATGCTCTGCTTTAGTATGTTGCAGTACATGTTGGCATTTATGGTTCCATCAATGAACTGTAGTTAAACAGTTCCAGCAGCACTCATGCAGCCCCAGACCATAAGAATTCCACGACCATTCTTGACTGCAGGCAAGACACCCTTGTCTTTGTACTCCTCACCTGGTTGCCGCCAAACACGATTGACACCATCTGAACCAAATAGGTTAGTCTTGGTCTCATCAGACCACAGGACATGGTTCTACTAATCCATGTCCTTTATCTGCTTGTCTTCAACAAACTGCTTGCAGGCTTTCTTGTGCATCATCTTCAGAAGAGGCTTCCTTTTGGGACGACAGCCATGAAGACCAATTTGATGCAGTGTGCGGTGTATGGTCTGATCACTGACAGGCTGACCCCCACCCCTTCAACCTCGTCAACCTCTGCCGCAGTGCTGGCAGCACTCATACATCTATTTCCCAAAGACAACCTCTGGATATGACACTGAGCACATGCACTCAACTTCCTTACTTGACTATGGCAAGGCCTATTCTGAGTGGAACCTGTCCTGTTAAACCACTGTATGGTCTTGGCCACCAGGCTGCAGCTCAGTTTCAGGGTCTTGGCAACAGTGGCGGCCTGTCCACAGGGTGCACAGGGGCGCAGCCCCCCCAAAAAAAGGAGAAAAAAAAAAGATTAAAAAAAAAAATTAAAATTTTAGCTCACTAGTGGCGCCGGACCTAGTGGTGGGTATGGGGGTGGGGGGGGGGGGGGGGGGGGGTTTTCCACTGCACGTGCGGTGGGCAGAGGCGCAGATTGGCGGCCTTCTGGGGGTCATCGGGCGCAGAGCACTGCACCCCGACACTCCCCACTTTTGTGATGTTCTGCCTGTGATTGGTCCAGACTCCAGCCTGGACCAATCACACTGGAGGACATCCCGGGACCTGTGACATGGCACGTGGGGGTGGTGCGTGCGCCATTCACTGCGTCCCGGCGTCACTCCGTCCGACACCTTCCTGCCAGAGGAGAGCCGCTCAGCCGCGCATCAGGACTCAGGAGAAGAACCAGAAGAGAAGAGAAGTAAACTTCCGCAACTCCGCACTCCAGTCCAGTCCACAGCCAGCCACTGCAGTGCCAGACAACTTGACAGTCTCAGACTCAGACAGTGTCCGACTCCCGCAACCCCCGCCGCCGCCCCGGGCCTACTCGAGTCTCAGAGCAGCAGGCCAGCAGCACGCCACGTCACGCAGCCGATCACCGTTTGTGAGGTAAGTCCAGACCAGAGTGCCCTTACCTTCATTATGCACCCTTACTGAAGCCGAAAAACCTATACTCCGGTATGGGATAAACACTCCCTTGTTGAAATACTGTGTGCCTGAGCGGTCAATTACCAGGCCTGAGCATAGTGATGGTACTTGCTGTGCACTTCTCACAATAAGGGATTTTATGTAGACATGATCGACACTCTTTTTTGCACTTTTTCCACAGATCTGGGTCTGTTAGAACTTAGCAGTGACATGGTTATTGGAAGTGGTGGGTGTGTGATCCTGTCCATTGTGTGTGTTGTGTACAGGGGACCTGCATGGCACTGCTGCTCTCATGGATCTTCTTCCAGGAGGATCCAGCACTATAAGCTGCTGATTACAAAGCATGCGATGATATGTATGTAGGTGTCTGTCTCATCTCCTAGGCACATGCTGCCCATAGTACACTCTCTGTCCTAGTGCTCCATCAGCTCAGCTATTGATCCAGCCAGGGTTATTAGCAATTAATCAGATATGTAACACTAACAAAAGTCACATGAGGTGCCATGTTGAACAATTGCCATGAGGTGTCATGTTGAACTTCCAGTGACCAGTATGAGAGAGTGAGAGCGATAACACCAAATTGACCACACCTGCTCCCCTTTCACACCTGAGACCTTGTGGCACTAAACGAGGCACATGACACCGGGAGGGAAAATGGCTAATTGGGCCCAATTTGGACATTTTCAGTTAGGGGTGTACTCACTTTTGTTGCCAGAGGTTTAGACATTAATGGCTGTGTGTTGAGTTATTTTTTAGGGGACAGCAAATTTACACTGTTATACAAGCTGTACACTCACTACTTTACATTGTAGCAAAGTGTCATTGTGTCATTTCTTCAGTGTTGTCACATGAAAAGATAGAATAAAATATTTACAAAAATGTGAGGGGTGTACTCAGTTTTAGGAGATCTTATATATATATATATATATATATATATATATATATATATATATATATATATACACACACACACACACACACACACACGCATGTGTGCGCTATTCTTTTTTAATATAAATCCCCATTTTTATTTATGGATTGTCTTCATATTTGATAGTCATTTCTTTTGCATGTGTGCGCTATTCTTTTTTAATATACATGTCACTTGGTTCATAGCTGCACCAGCTTTAGAAATACATGTTCAGGGTTTGCTCCCCCAACTTTTTGCTTGTTTATTATGTATTCGGTCTGACCAGACTTCTGAGGTTGAGCACCCCCCCCCCCCCCCCACACACACACCTGTACTCTATCAGAGTCCACTATCAAGTAGATATAGGAGGAGTCCCTTGTAGTGCATTAGCACATCTCTCCCAGCAAGGAGTGTTGTCTCCAAGGGTTAGAGAGGCTGGATTCATCCTTTTTTTATGGATAGTGTAGGACCCACTGATAATGGGGTACTTTGACGTAGTGGTGGGCTTGAGCACGATATGGTCATATGGTGGGACCAAATCCCCCTTTTTATTTATGGATTGTCTTCATATTTGATAGTCATTTCTTTTGCATGTGTGCGCTTTTCTTTTTTAATACACACACACACACATACATACACACACACACACACATATACTATATTACCAAAAGTATTGGGACACCTGCCTTTATACGCACATGAACTTTAATGGCATCTCAGTCTTCGTGCGGAGGGTTCAACTCTTCAGAGAAGGTTGTCAAAAAGGTTTAGGAGTGTGTCTATAGGAATGTTTGGCCATTCTTACAGAAGCACATTTGTGAGGTCAGGCACTGACGTTGGACGAGAAGGCCCTGGCTCGCAGTCTCTGCTCTAATTCATTCCAAAGGTGTTCTGTCAGGTTGAGGTCAGCACTCTGTGCAGGCCAGTCAAGTTCTTCCATCCCAAACTCACTCATCCTTGTCTTTATGGATCTTGCTTTGTGCACTGATGCGTAGCCATGTTGGAACAGGAAGGGGCTACTCCCAAACTGTTCTCACAAATTTGGGAGCATGAAATTGTTCAAAATGTGACGACTTTTGCTTTAGACACACATGACAAAATTTCTCAGGGTCTGGGAATCATGGATCGCATATACCCAACTTTCCAGATTTGACAATAAACATATTTAAATTTAATAACTCCTTGACGCACACCCTGTAGGACTCCTCTTCTCCTTCTTTTCCTCCGGGCTCTTCTCCTGCTTTTCTTTCTATTTCCATGTTTTCGCCCTAGTTTTTCTTTTCATGTATATTTATTCTCTATGCCCACCAGGCTGTGCGGGCATGGTTTGGGTGAGGATAGTTACAGTGTTCACATCCTTCTGATGATATATTGTATACTTACCTATATAGACATCCACTGTTCACATGCTTAAATGTTTCGTGATCTTCAACATTATGCCTGGGTGTCTTTATTTCAGCTCATCACGCGATACAATTGGGAACCTCAAATTCTCGCAACTAAGGACTTATGGACTTTCTTGGAATTTTCTTGTTTTATCCCTTTGTCTGGATTTTTTTGTTTACGCCATATATGATGTAACAATCTTATTGTTCACCTAATCTGTCTGACTGATTTTCTCTTCAGAAATTAATTTGTAAAATAAATTGTCCAAACTGTCTTGGTATGCTGACGCCTTAAATGTTCCCTTCACTGGAACTAAGGGGCCAAGCGTAACCTCTGAAAAACGACTCCACACCATAATCCCCCCTCCACCAAATAATTTGGACCAGTGCACAAAGCAAGGTCCATAAAGACATGGATGAGCGAGTTTGGGGCGGAGGAACATGACTGGCCTGCACAGAGTCCTGACCTCAACCTGATAAATCACCTTTGGGATGAATTAGAGAGGACAGTGCAAGCCAGGTCTTCTTATCCACATCAGTGTCTGAACTCATGAATGCGCTATTGGAAGAATAATCAAACACTCTCATAGACGCACTCCTAAAGCTGATTTTCTTTAGATTTTTTCCTTTAGATTTACTAAAATCATATAATATGAAACCAGAGTCACCAGCATACTGGGTGACTCTGGTTTTCCATCAATTTAGCGCAGCTCTCCCTTTACATCTTCTACTTAGTGACTCCCACTACAGCTGCTGCTTTTTCTTTGGCTTAGCGCGGTTATTTACTTTATATCATATAATATGAAGTCAAACCTAAACACTTTTAATTTGTATGCAATCAGGCAGGCCCTTGCACTACATAGTTGAAGGTAAATCTAAATTAAATCTAACAACAAAAGTTGTATAGTGTGTATCCAGCCTAAATCTCGTGGACAGCCTTCCCAGAAGAGTTGAAGCTGTTATAGATGCATAGGGTGGGCCAATTAAATATTGAACCCTACAGACTAAGACTGGGATGCCATTAAAGTTCATGTGCGTGTAAAGGCAGGCATCCAAATACTTTTAGTAATATAGTGTGTGTGTGTATATATATATATATATATATATATATATACTTTAAGAACAAAAATGCAGATTTTGGTGCATATATCAACCAAAGTAATCCCCAAGGTAAAAAAAAAAAAAAACTATATACGAGTTAGCTTGCCAGAAAATATACAAAAGTGAAACAAAGGTCTCCAAAGTTTGTTTTTCCAAATATAAATATTATAACACTAAATATTAAAACACTATAACACTAAGCTAAATCTACCCTTGCCATCAAATGATATCTACTGTACTGTACTCATGTCTGCATATACCTGTCATTGATATCATAAGATTGCTTCCAACTATTCGTTATACAATGAATCAAGCAATTATTTCCAGTACTGCATAATTCATTATAAAAGTGATAGTAACATTGCATTCACATATTTGTGCACAGGTGTAAATTAATGGCAGTAATGAAAGCAAAATAAATTAATTAGGCTCCCTTCACATATTTGCAATTCTGCTTGCAATCCCGATTAATTGCAAATCGCAGGATGCGCATGCGATTCCCGTGACTTGCAACGGCACCCCAAACGCGGTATGATTTTGCAGCGATTGTCGCCTGACGAATCACGGTAAAATCGCACAAACAGAATCGCGGGATGCCTGTCACTCAAAAAGAATACAAGAACTTCTTTTGGGCGACAGGCGTGCTGCAATTCTGTTTGTGTAATTTTATCGCTATTCGTCGGGTGACAATTGTGGCAAAATCGCCCTGCATTTGTTGTGCCATTGCAAGTCACGGGAATCGCATGGGCGTTCTGCCCGCGATCTGGGATACCAGTATGTGAGCGGAGCCTAACTATCCTTTAGCAGAATGTTAAATCAGATGAGATGATGAGATGAGGTAGTTGTGCAAGAAAAATGACTTTCATGTCAAGTATTCTCTATTTACCAGATCAGTAGAAAAGCTTGCCTGGTTAATAACATTCTGTGTATTAGTGTTAACGAGCAAATTTCTTTTCAGCAATGATGGCAGAATCTGATCTGTGCTTTCTTTCCAGGCTTCATATTTCTGGTCTTCATACTCCTTCATTTTTCTGGCAACTTCCAAATATTTTGCCTTTGCCTAAAAACCAAATGCAGGAAACATGTTAAAGTGGAAGACTCAGTAAGATATAATGTTGTCTACTTGACCACTTATCAGCCCGACATCAGTGAAAAATACAGAGCTGTGTATGAACTATTGAGCTGTCTCCGTCTCAAGCATAAAATATGATATTTAGCTGCAGATTCTGTTATTAATTGTTGCTCATATTCTCTCCTATGTCATCATCCAGTGCAAATTTCCCCACTAATAGATCTTTTTTTTTTGGTGATGGTGCAAAGAAAATGATGTGTAGTTAAATGTGAATAAAACAAAGGAAATTACCTCAGACTTTAAAAGAAAGAGGATTGGGGGTCATACCCTGGTGATTATAGAAGAGGTTGAGATAGTGGGTAGTTTTTGGCCACATTATTTACAAATGAACTTTCATGCCCTGCTAATGTATCAGGTTTGGTAGGAAAGGAGTAGCAGTGATTATACTATCTTAGGAGACTAGAGAAAGCAGGGTTACAACAAGAAATGCTGCTTGTCTTCTCTAGAGGTGCAACAGAATATATGGTGATATATCATGTCACCCTGTGGCAGAGCATGACCAAGGCCCAGGATATTAGCATAGTGTAGTGGGTAACAAAGATTGCACATCATATAAGTATCATATTGACGGGCAATGGATGTGGAAATATTACTACAAGGAGTATCTGAAGCAGCCTGATCAACGCCTGAACAAAGGCTAGATAAAAATGGACAAAAGCAAATATTGAAATTGCCACAACGGAGAAAATACACCGAGGATCAACCTGGCGTTCTAGCCAAAAACAGCTATGGGAAATTTGCTACCTGAAAAAATGACATTGCTACCAGACAATGTGGTAGATAATCAATCATGCACAATACAGAAAACATGTGAAACAATGGGCCACCTGAAAAAGGAGAAACATTTTAGACCAAGAGCTAAGGCGGTCAGCAAAAAGGATGTTTACTGGGGTGAAGGCCAAAGCCTAGGATAACTAACCCCTGACTGCAGGGAAAGAAAGGTTGCACAGACAAGGTATGCCTAAAAAAAAAGACCAATGGGAAGGCCTTTGGAGCAACAGGTCTAAAAGATCCCAAGCCTAGAACAGCAGGTTGATCCTCCAACTGCAAATTAGAACAGACTATATCAATTAGAGTATCAGGGATTCCGTGTAAAGTTGATTCATATGGAACTTGTTGAAATACAGGCTTTGCAAGAAGTCTGGATCTGAATCAGAAATGTTAATAATGGGCATCAGGCACACTTAGAGGAGGTTGCACAGTATAGCTGGAATTGCATTCTGTTGTGGAAAGTTCCGGATGTGCTTACAACCCCCTCCAAGCAAATGCATAGTGGATATAAAAGCTATTAAGGACATATGGAAAGTCTCAGCTTCACAATTCAGAGCTGTATTAGACTCTATTGAGGACAACCCTACAGTAATATAGGGATCTATGTTGCAGACATCAGGTCCATCTAAGGATATAAAGAAATCACCCCTGTCAATATCATAGAAGTATGGGCTGAGGTCACCCAGGGACTGTCCTCTGAACCTTTGTGGCTAACTAACATAACATATAAATGTCTGGAAAGGGCCACTGCTGCTAACACAGTACATACAGGTCTGGAAAGGGCCACAATGCAGAGATCAGTACCTGAAAAGCACATTTCAGGCTAAACCTGCAGAAAGCAGTCTTCAGTCCAGCAGAGTCAAGGTATGGCTTCCAAGCCTGTTGTTGAAGATACACCCATCCAGGTAGTTGCTGTGTAGTGACTAGCTTCAGGTGACTTTTTGAAGTCTTCATTGAAATCACAGAAAAATACACCAGAGTAGCCTAAGCTAGGGTTTAAAAAGGTAATATGATAGACCTTTTCTTAGCCATGCAAAGCAATATGCATTCAACCTCCTAGCATACTAGCAAAAATATGAAGCATGATGGTTGAAAGCAGGGTTACACAAGGTCAGGCTGAATGTTTTTTTGCTTGCTAGTGTACTTCTGAAAGTGGCTGAATAAAATAAATGCTTATAATTTATTACATTCTTGTGTGCCTCAATGGATGACAAAGAAAATTGCATTTCAACAATCGGCCAATTTTCATGGGAGATTTTGAAATTCTGAATGATAGGTCCACTTTAGGGCACCGTACATAAGAACTTACCATTTAAAAGAACCCTTTTCATTAGTGTATGTGAACATCAAAATCTTACCATCTTTCCACGCTCTGAAGATAACATCTCTTCCATTTCCAGGAATCTAATGATTGTATGCTTGATTCGGTAGAAAAGTGATCTCTCCCAGTATATAGACCCAGCCACTGGAGGATGATTTTTGTACAGAGGAGGATTATCCTGGTTTTTCATAAATAGGTTGTTCACTATATCCACCTGCAAAGCAAAATAAAGAGACAATTTAACTCTGTGAAATAAACTATACTGTTACATTTTGTGCTCATTCACCCTTAATCACATGGTGCAAACAAAAAATCCTGAAATAACAATCAGCAGAAATAAATGAATTAAAAAGTGTAAAAACCAAAATAAAAAAAAGTCAAATACTTTATTTGAATTTGAATACTCTTGGCATAAAGAGTATCAATAGTGATATCACCCCTGGTCAAAATAATACAAACATATACATTTATTTTAGCATGCTGCAATGCTCCTGTTTGTTGTTGCATAAAAACACTTAAAAAGAAGGCTACAAACATAAAACACCCTAAGTGGTCAGACGAAAACCATTAGACCATTTTTTTCATTTTATATCCAATGTAGTGACTCTATAACATGATAGCCAATCACAGTAATTAAAACTGTTCAAAAGGCATTAATTTTAAGTGAAGCTTTTGGCAGAAATGCTTTTAGCAACGCTGTATAGTCATCACAACTTGAAAATGTTGGTAATTACATGAAAACTGCTACTAAATAAACATATAAATCTTTTGTTACGTTAGACAAACAAAATAAAGTATAATAATGAAACACATTGTTGGAGGGTTCATTCTGCAGATATACTGTAGGTCAGGCATCACTAAATGATGGATAGAGCCACTGTCCAGCCGGACCGCCACGGTCCTGCCTTTTAGGAGCCTGTTCTCCCCCTCAGCCGTTGCCACTGATGACATCTCCACAAGCTGCCATCTGGAGGCAAGAGAGTTCTGGAGGAGGGCAGGAGCTGCCAGGTTAACTTTTCGAGTTAAGCACAGGATGGTCCTAACAACCAATCACAAGCTGATTAACAGGAGAAGATGTGCAGTTCCGGTACTCTATTCAGAACTGTCCTGCCTCCTGATGTCAGCTCTAGACCTACTGTGTCTTCTGCCCTCAGCCCTTTGTAAGGCAGAACAGGGGAGAGGTCTATGCCACAGCTGTGAAGGATTGGGAGGAAGACAGAGGTGATATAAAGAGGGGGCTCAGGACAGGAGTCTGACGGAGGAGGTGGGTGATATAAAGGTGGGGGGGGCTGAGGACAGGAATGTAAAGGAGTGGGGGTGATATGAAGGGGGCTAAGGACAGAAATGTAAAGGGGGTGATACTGTATGAAAGGGGGCTGAGGACTAAAATGTAAAGGAATGGGTGGGTGATATAAAGGGGAGCCAGGAAATGAATGTGAAGGGGGAGGGGGGGCTGAGAACAGGAATGTGAAGGGGGGAGGGTCATGTGAAGTAAGGGTGATGTGCAGGGGGATGTGCAGGGGGATGGAGAATACTGATGTAGTAATGGGATTGTGATGTGAAGGATGAAGGATCTGAGGTTACATTTACATTATTGCAACCTGTGTTGTGTGTATAAGCAGATCATTCATTTCAATGGGCTGCCTAACATGCAGAAACGCAGAAATAAAAGTCCCTGGCCCCATTTTAAATTGCGCCACACAAACCGCATGGTGCTGCGGCACCATGCAGTTTGGCGCTCGTGAAAACATGCTGTGTCTGCCGATGCACGGAGGTGCCATTAGGAATCAAACATACCATTTGGACCTCTGCAGGAATACAATTTTACTGACTGAATCTATGTGGATTTAATTCAATACCCCTGCTATAGATGTACTGCATGCTGTCACATTATGCAAAAAGTATCAAAGGCATCAAGTCATGAATGTTCAAAATGTATATATTTGTCCCCAACTGAGAAAGCAACCACACATCAAAAATAGATGTATCTGGATTATGACAACATTGTTACGTTTTTATCAAATCCAGTGAAAACACTAGGTACAAATCCAGATAGGTTGGCAACAAAGTGTATACCAATTTGTCTGAGATTTGACAAGCAAGTCTAAAATTTGCATATGTATCCTCACTGAACTGCAGTAGTTCTTATATGTGATGGAAGCTGAAAACAGATGTCACAGACAATGTAGTGAACAAAAGGTCAGTTCCAATAAGGCTAAATTACAGTTCAGAATATTGAACTAACTTATTGGACACTACATTGTCTGTGATCGATGAAACAAAAAAAGCCGCTCCAGGTGAGTGAGTCTCTAGTTAATGCCCACACACACTAGTCAGGTGCCAGCACAGCTTGCATGCTGTATATCATGAGGAAAAAATTCTGGACGGTTGCACTTCCAAAAATCATTTTATTGAAGCTTCATATGACAAGTGGTTGACAGATGAAGTAGGGGACAAAGAGGTAGATGCTAGCGCTTAGTCATCATCATACATTGTCTGTGACATCTGATTTTAGTTTCCTGCACATATAAGAACTGTGACAGTTTAAACGGATATTTACAAAAACATATATATATCCATTTCCTGCACACATAAGAATAAGAACTGTGACAGTCTAAATGGATATATACACACACACACACACATATATATATATATATATATATATATATATATATATATATATATATATATATACATACACACATACACACACACACACACATTATATATATATATATATATATACAGTAAAACCTTGGATTGCGAGCATAATTCGTTCCGGAAGCATGCTTGTAATCCAAAGCACTCTTATATCAAAGCAAATTTCCCCATAAGAAATAATGGAAACTCAGATGATTCGTTCCACAACCATTTATTCATAAGTCCTTCAGTTTATAGTCCATATAAAAAGATTATAGCATTGCGATAGGTTATATAACCATAAAATGTCCATCCACAAATAGCCACTTCCACAAGGGGATAAGAAGCAAAATCCAGTAGGAGCTACAGAGTATCAAAGAGAAGAAAGGCGCCTCTAAGTGTAGCAATATGGTTCCATTTAATGAAGGTACAACATTTAGCAACTCACATGGTTGATGAATAAAATAGGCACATCTAAGTATGCAGGCATCCGGGGTAAAGCTGTCCACATGGACTATCTTCTGCACCGCCGGCTGCCAGTCTGTAATCCTGACCGGGAAGACCACTGCAGTAAAGGGATCTAAAAGTGAGGGGCAGCATGGAAGGGATGACGTAGATGGCGGTGCAGAGGATGGTCTATGTGGACAGCTTTAGCCTGGATGCCTGCATACTTAGATGTGCCTGTTCCAATCATCAACCATGTGAGTTGCTAAATGTTGTACCTTCATTAAATGTAACCATATTGCTACACTTAGAGGCGCCTCTCTTCTCTTTTATACTCAGCTGTGACTTGAGGCTACTTGTATATCAAGACATCGCTTGTAAACCAAGTCAAAATTTATTTGAAAATTTTGCTTGTCTTGCAAAGCGCTCTTAAACCAAGTTACTCTCAAACCAAGGTTTTACTGTATATATATATATATATATATATACATATACATACACACACACACACAGACAAAATAGATCCAATCTGCAGCACCTTGTATATTTATTAAGAGAGTAAAAAAACTCATAAAAGAGATTTTTTTTTGATGCCTCCTTTATGAGTTTTTTACTCTCCTATTAAATATGCAAGGTGCTGCAGATTGGATCTATTTTGTTTTTCTATATACTGGAGCCTGGGTGATCTCCACTGCCTGCTCCTGTAGAATCGAGGTACATACTGGGTGTGTGCAGTCCTGACCTGTTTGTGCATGTATATATATTTATTTATTTATTTATTTATTTATATAGATAGATATATGTGTGAGTTCTTTCTTGCTTTCGAAATTTCAGACAAATTGGTATATTACTTTTTACCAAACTAACTGAATTTGTACCTATTGTTTTCACTGGATTTGATAAAAAAAATAAATGTTGTTGACATATATCGGGTATTATCTATACTTGATGTGTGGTCACTTTCTGAGCAGTGATAGAACATTTCTTCTTTACTTTCATGATTGGATGCCTTTGTGACTTTACATAATATGACCACAGGCAGTACATCTGTATCTGCCGAATATAAACTCTGACAGTCTGTCTCATTATTATGCTTTGCTTGTCTCATACAACAAAAGATTTATATATTTATTAAGTAGCAGTTTAAATGTACTTACCAACACTTTAAAGTTGTGATTATTATGCTGCAATGCCTGCAGCAAGTTACATAATGTGAAATTTTTTTGGATTATATTCAATGTGGTGCCTTGGTGCTGCCAAAAACTTTAGTTAGTTAAAGTTCGTGCCTTTTTAAACATTATGTTTGGGACCACTGGGTATAATGGTTTTTGTCTAACCACTTAGAAGAATAATATTCGGGGGGTTTAGGTGTGTTCAGATAATTTTACCTTTTTCTAAATGAAAAAAGTGAATACAATTTTCTATGTTGTTGTGGTACAGCAAGCATTTTTTATGTTATATGCCCTATACTAAAGCAATAAAAAACATTGTGGAAAGTTCTAACCCTTTCCTGCTCTTCTAAAAATAAGTTTTTGTCTGTGCCCCCACATGGTGAGATTTCCCAACATTTCCAGCGTGGGGAATGGGTGAATAAGGCTTTAGATCTGTACACAAACTATCATAAAAGTGGTGCGCTTCTCAAATGTTATACATAAGTAATATATAAATATAAATGAAGTGAATGAAGTTACTATAAATGTGACATATGACAGCTGTGATAAATTGAAACCCAAACCAATAATATGATAGGTAACGTGATCAAAATATAAAAAATAAATATATAGGGATAAAAATATGGAGAAATAGGGTGAGATAAAGTCTATAGTCCTAAATTGTGCACTAGGTGAATTTCCTTCAACTGATGACAGTGCAAAGTTAGGCAAACTTAATATATCAAGACAGTGGAAATGTGCCAAATCCTTTTCACCAGAGGTTCCGCAACCAACCCATGTGTGCTGTGGCCGCTCACCTGCAGCACACATTAAGTGTGCAGTCAGTATGGTCAATCTGAGGGTCTTTCAAAAATTCTTTTGTCCTCCTATGGGCTCCTTTAAGGTGCACTTGCTCCTCCAATGCATTGCGTCACTGGTCACGTGACTTCATCCTGGATGAATTCACATGACCAGTGACGCAATGCGTAGGAGGAGCCAGTGACGTCAGCCCCAGCTGATAACCCTTCGCTCGCAATACAAGTCAGCCGTGTAGCCCGGGAGTCGGCACACGAAGCAAGAAAATCAGCAATTGCCTGTTCTGCATCTACTAAATGTGAGTGCCATAGTCTGAAACAGATGCATATTCAATAAACTTACTTACTTTCTACACTATGAGGCACTCTTTTTCCTCTATGTATTATGGAGCCATAATGCACTGATGCACCTTAAAAGATGCCCATAGGAGGACAAAGGAATTTTAGGAAGACCCTCAGATTGACCATACTGACTGCACACTTAATGTGTGCTGCGGGTGAGCGGCCACTGCACACAGGGTTGGTTGAGGAACCTCTGGTGAAAAGGATATGGCACATTTCGGCTGTATTAATATATTAAGTTTGCATAACTTTGCACTATCATTGGTTGAAAGAAACTCACCTATTGCACAATTTTGGACTATAGACTTTATCTCACCCTATTTCTACATATTTTTATCCCTATATATTTATTTTACATATTTTGATCACGTCACCTATCATATTATTGGTTTGGGTTTTATCACAGCTGTCATATGTTACATTCATAGTCACTTTATTCACTTAATTTATATTTATATATTACTAATCATGTATAACATTTGAGTAGCGCACCATTTTTATTCATCAGTTTTGGCAAGGTTTATGAGTGCTTGCACCTAGTGGGAGCTGCAACTCACACATATTCATTTGTTTAGAGCAGCGCACCTGTATCATAGTTTCACCTGCACACAAACTAATTGAGGGCAATCAAATAGTCATCAAATTGTACAACTGACAAGCATACGGATTGGATTTTATTTTTTATTAAATACATTTTTATTAAAAAGTTATCACTTATGACAAGTTATGGGGTAGAGCAATATACCCATAGAAATGTTGCTAATTTCGCATAACAAAAGTCGCTTCTTCATTTTACACTGACGTGACTGTTAGGATTGTCACTCAAACATTTCCTAAGGAAGTCACAACTGCTTCTCTTAAGAAGTCATACCTACGCAAGATGTATTTGTAGGGTTGTCAGTATACCATTGCACAAGTGCAAAAATTAGCAGCTTATTAACAGGTATATGTGACAACTGTATATAATTAGCTAATTTCAAAACAGCATGTAGCACATATGGAAACCTTTACGATTAAAGCAATCATTTGTTATGGCATGGATTGTATCATACCTCTTTACAATACTGCTCCAGGATCGCGTTAAACTTCATCATCATCTGCTTGTTGATGGCTTCTCGTGATCGGATGTGTTTAAATTTTAGTAACATGTCAAAAGCGGCTTCAGCTGAACGAAGTGTTTTGAATGATTCATCAATGAAGCTGATGGCTTCACCTTCAATAGCCTGTACATAAAGGTGGCATGTCAGCATCAGGTCTTGACAAAGCAGTAATTTCACGAAGTCCTATTTTAAGCCAATTAAATTAAAGTTCTCTACATAAGAGATTTTACATACCTGGACTTCATTTTTAAAGTCATCAATAACAAGCTTCCACTGGTGGGCATGTGTGATACTGAAAGGATCAAATGTTATGTTTTCCATTGGTTTGATAAGACCATCAACTCTGTTCAAGACGTCATCTATACGCTTGGGATCTCCAGTGACTGCTTTTAACTCTGCACCAAAAATGTTGTAGAACTCTTCTAAAACCTGTGCGTGTGATAAAAAAAAAAAAAAAAATCTAACCATATTTTATCATTAACATATCATGTAACCCCATTTAACTCAACACCATAGTATTTGTTGGAGAGAAAACTGATGTTTTCTTCTGAGGCTAGTCTTCAACAGCCTAACAACATAGTCTGCTAGAGAAAAATTACAATTCCAGAATTTTATAGCCACTTTTATATTATTTTATTTGTTTTCAATCTAATGTGTATGATCCCCCCTTTCTGCTGGTGTAGGGACCATCAATCATGCAAGTTAAAAATATGCCTCGATTTTCATTGTTCTCCCACGAGAAAAGCTGCCAATAATCGTAATTTCTTTACATGCATAATTAAGCATCTCTTGCTCAGCATAATGCTGTAGTTCATAGAGCTGCCTGGTTCTTATGTTTCAGGCAGCTGGACTATACATATGAATTAAGCCACCCTAAAAATTGTCCAGGTAAATAAATCAATCAAATTGCTTTTACTTTAATCTCTAAGATAGGGGTGCCCACATGTGCTCCCAAAGACATGATATTGTTGCTGATTTCACATAAATCCTTTTTATTCTTAGAATCTGATTTCACCTATTTGATGGATGTAGGGCATAAAAAATCCTCAGTCCTGTAAATATAACGTTATAATTTATGGTTTCTTTTGCACCGTTATGAGTGCTTATTCTTCCAAAGTATGCACAATGCCAGATACCGCTTGCTGCATTGTAGAAACTTATATGTGCAAGCATTAAACACTTTAGAAGATTATACTTTTCTAAAATATATAGTTTTCCCATTTAAGCAGCTCAGTACCAAAGTGGAAACAGCTCTCAGAGGTAACAAAACACAATAGTCCTTTTCATGTTCCATGTAGAAAAAGATTATGCAGCACAACAAGGCACTAGATAAACACACCAAAATGCTTACCCATATTAGACGTGGGTTGTTCTGCTCCAATACACAAACCCTGTTTGTCTTTAAAAACTATTGTTGTCAAAATTGACCAATACATCTTGAATTGGGGAAGGGGTACATCTAAGATTATATCTATGCTTTTCTTTTTATTGTTTTACTGTTTATACAATTGATTTCACTGACCAGTTTGACAGCCCTTCATTTACCTGAAAGGTGCAGTATGCCCTTAAAGCGTATCTAAAGCCAAAAACAAAAATGTAATACAGTAAAACCTTGGATTGAGAGTACCTTGGTTTGAAACCTTTTTAAGACAAGCTAAATATTTTTTTATAAATTTTGACTTGATAAACATGCGATGTCTTGATATACAAGTTGTGTCACGTCACAATGGAGTATAAAAGAGAAGAGAGGTGCCTCTAAAGTGTAGCAATATGAAGGTTTAACATTTAGCAACTAACAGGGTTGATGATTAAAACAGGCACATCTAAGTATGCAGGCATGCAGGGTAAAGCTGTCCACATAGACCGTCCTCCACACCGCCATCGACGTCATCCCTTCAATACTGCACTCTACGAGCACTTAAAGTCTAACTTTCAGATCGCTTTACTGCAGGGTAGTCTTCCCAGTCAGGACTGCAGACTGATGGCGGTGCAGAGAATGGTCTATGTGGGCAGCTTTACCCTGGATTCTTGCATTCTTAGGTGTGCCCTGTTTAATCATCAACCATTTGAGTTGTTAAATGTTAAACCTTCATTAAATGTAAACATATTGCTACACTTAGTGGCGCCCCTCTTCTCTTTCTGTAGCTCCTGCTGGATATTGCTTCTAATCCTCTTGTGGATGAACATTTTATGGTTACACAAACTATCACATTGCTATAATATTCTTATATGAACTATAAACTGAAGGACTTATGAATAATTAGTTGTGGAACGAATCATCTGAGTTTCCATTATTTATTATAGGAAAATTTGCTTTAATATGAGTGCTTTGGAATACAAGCATGTTTCCGGAACAAATTTATGCTCGCAATCCAAGGTTTTACTGTATTTTGCAGCTCACTAATCCTTAATAGTGGAGCTGCAGTTATTTTCTTTTTTTGGCCTTTTTTCATTTATTTTCACCTGGTGACATGGCCAGTAATACACTTCCTGTTTAAGGGTGTCTCCACTCACACCTTTTGATAGAAATCATTGTCAATCCTGGAAGAAGGTAGTGTTAGATGGCCTAGAAACTTTAGGTACAGCAGTTACATTTTTTTTTCTTTTTGCATAAAGGTTTTATATAAATAAACAACAGCTGACCATTGTCAGCACCCTTGTCAGAGTTTGACAGGGTTTGTCTCAACCCTCTAACTGCCACTTATGCTGGACAACTTGGTTTATCAAGGAAAGTTGAGAAATAACAGACTTACGGCTGGTTCACAAAGGGAAAATAAAATAAAAAATAAAAAAGTAAACTAATCTACCCTTTCGTCAAGGAAAATGATCAGCTGAGATATGCTCCACACATATGTACCTCCCCTACATTAACCTTTTACTGAGTTATACTCTCTCAATCCTCTTTACTCACAAGAGCCGAACAACCATTTCTGTCTCCCGTAGTATCTGCTATGGGAACCTCTCCATTCCTCCTATATTTGTTCTTTTGGGTTAAGATAAGCTTTAAAGCTGTAATAGTAACTCATTACATTTTTTTAATGCTGCCGCCCTGCAGCTTTTTGCCATAATGTGCTAGTATGCACCACATAATTGCAAACTATGACAGACTTACCTCTCAAAGAATGTCCTCCAGTGCTGCACTTTTAGTGTGAGGGTGCTTCCATTTTCACCTTGTCTTTCCCCTGGGTTCACTTTATTTGGTTGCTTGAATGGCTGGGCCATGATAACATCACTCTCAAGCATGCACACAGAAGTCACATTACCATGGCACAGAGCAGGTGCCGTAACATACTGCTGCTCAGCTCATTATATATTTCGACTGACAGGCAGGAAGATGCATTTATGGCAGAGGAGACCAATAGGGTCTCTTCTGCTAAAAAAAAAAAAAAAAAAAAAAAAAAAACCTTGCCCGTCAGTGTTTTTTTATTTTTAGGTTTAATGCCACTTTAACATTAAAAAGTGATACTATCGCAAAATTAGCTGTTAAATAAGGCCAGCCTGGTTTGTTAAAGTTATTTCCAACAAAACCACCATATATTTTATTTCTACCCCATACCAAAGTAGTAGGCCTAAAAAAGAGCAGTGCACCAAGTCTTTAAAACTAGAAAAGATTATGAAAAACTTGATCATGTCCGTAGTAATTCATCATGTGAAATTCACCATGAGCAACCAAAATGCTTCTTTAGAAGGGCACCCAATTTTAGAGACAGGTTGTTTCACAGTATTGCTAATGATTCAAAAATCCACCAAAATAAAAATACCTTCAAGGTTTCTTTCCATGTAGAAAAAAGGGTTTGTGAAGTTTATAACACTGGAACTGGAATGTCCTTGTGGGCTCCAGTATATTAGTAGAACTGTACAAAAGTTTAAAGACTCCTATAAAGCATGTTCACAACTTTAGAAATTGATTACCACACATAGGGGTCCATATTTAAAATTATAGCTGTACAAATGTGTAAGCCATAGGGCAGAACGGGCATATTCCTGATGGGCCGCGGCTCGCTCATCACAAAGAAGTTCCCTCAGTCACTGCTCACTGTGGCCGCCACCGCAGCCAATCAGCCTCCTGCTCAGGGGGGGGTGTGTGAGCAGTGGCGTACCAGCGGGGGGGGGGCGGCCCGCCCCGGGTGTACCCGCATATCAGTGTAAAGGCAGCTGCAGCGGCAGCTCCTTCAGTCCGTGCTGCTCGCGGGGGCGGCGGCCGGCGGGAAGAAGATGAGCAGCCTCCTGTGTGTGTGTGTGTGACTGGATAGGAGAGGAGATGGGACAGCTGCATATATAGGAATTCATCTTTCCGTATTCCTCCTGCAGCCGTTGAATAGCTGATTCTCCTCTCCCTCCTGCAGTCATTCAGCGGCTGCAGGAGGAATATGTAAAGATCAAATCATCTATATGCAGCTGTCCCATCCCCCTCCTATACAAGTTGCTGGCCCCCTAGTGCTCTCCAGCCCCCACCCCTCAGTGCTCTTAACACCCCCCCTCAGTGCTCTTAACACCCCCCCACTCTTAACACCCCCCCAGTGCTCTTAAAACCCCCCTGCTCTTAACACCTCCTCCCCAGTGCTCTTAACACCCCCCAGTGCTCTTAACACCCCCCCTGCTCTTAACACCCCCCTGCTCTTAACACCCTCCCTGCTCTTAACACCCCCCCCGTGCTCTTAACACCCCCTCGGTGCTCTTAACACCCTCCTTGCTCTTAACACCACCCCCCTGCTCTTAACACCACCCCCAGTGCTCTTAGAACCCCCCCTGCTCTTAACATCCCCCCAGTGCTCTTAAAACCTCCCCTGCTCTTAACACCCACCCCCAGTGCTCTTTACACCCCCCTTCTCTTAACACCCCCCCCAGTGCTCTTAACACCCCCCAGTGCTCTTAACACCCACCCTGCTCTTAACACCCTCCTTTCTCTTAACACCCCCCAGTGCTCTTAACAACCCCCCCTGCTCTTAACCCCCCCCAGTGATCTTAGACCCCCCCGTGCTCTTAACCCTCCCCTATTGCTCTTAACCCCCCCCCCCAGTGCTCTTAGCCACCAGTGCTCTTAACCCCCCATAGTGCCCTTACCCCCCCCCCAGTGCTCTTAACCCCCCCCCCCCGTGCTCTTTAGCCCCCCCTGTGCTCTTTAGCCCCCCCGTGCTCTTCAAGTCCCCACAGTGCTTTTCATCTCCCCCTATGCTCTCTGGCTCCCCTAGTGCTCTCCACCCCCCTGTGCTCCCTGGCTCCCCCCTAAGTGATTTCCAGTCCCCCCCCTCCACCCATGCTCTCCATCCCCCTGGTTTTCCCTGCCCCCCCCCGCCCAGTGCTATCCACACCCTGCGTCTTCCAAGCCCCCTGCAATGCTTTCCAAACCCCCCTTAATTCTCTCCAGTCCCCCCCCCCCTTGCCCTTCAGCTCCTCCAGTGCTCTCTGCTTTCCCTGTGCTCTCCGGCCCCCCTAGTGTCCTTCTATCTTCTATCATATCTGCAGTCTCTGACCTTCTCTTGTATCACATCCGCAGTCTCTTGACCATCTCCTGTACTATGTCTGCAGGCTCTGACCATCTCCTGTATCATGTCCTCAGTCTCTGACCATCTCCTGTATCATGTCCTCAGTCTCTGACCATCTCCTGTATCATGTCCTCAGTCTCTGACCATCTCCTGTATCATGTCCTCAGTCTCTGACCATCTCCTGTATCATGTCCTCAGTCTCTGACTATCTTCTGTATCATGTCTGTAGTCTCTGACCATCTCTTGTATCAGGTCCGTAGTCTCTGACCATCTCTTGTATCATGTTTGCAGTCTCTGACCATCTCCTGTACTATGTCCGCAGTCTCTGACCATCTCCTGTATCATGTCCTCAGTCTCTGACCATCTCCTGTTTCATGTCCTCAGTCTATGACTATCTTCTGTATCATGTCTGTAGTCTTTGACCGTCTCTTGTATCGGGTTCGTAGTCTCTGACCATCTCTTGTATCATGTTTGCAGTCTCTGACCATCTCCTGTACTATGTCCAGCGGGAACACTCTGCAGCCACACCGCACAGCACACTTAAGGTAAGTGGAGGACTGGAGAGAGGAGAGACTTCTACTTAGGGATTTATTTTGCAGATAGGCTGGGCTGGCACTGGCAGCAACAATTTTATTCAAAGAAATCAGGATTTCTTCTGCAAATAGGATGGCACTGGCAGCAACAATTTAATTCAAATCAGGATTTCTTTTGCAAATAGGCTGGCCTGGAACTGGCAGCCAGGCATAGTACTAGTCTAGTACTTTGCCTGCCAGTGCCAGGTCAGCCTATTTGCAGAAGAAATCCTGATTTGAATAAAATTGTTGCTGCATGTTTCACGAAATTAAATTTGCTTAATCATAACTAATAGTTATGATTAAGCGAATTTAATTTCGTGAAACGCGTCAACTATGTCTTGTCCCGTGTCTCTGATATTTTTGTCAACTATGGATTTTTGAACTCTTCAACAAATATATTTTTATTCATCTTCAAGTCGGAGTGCAGTTTTCTACTTCTAATGAATACCTCCGATAATCGGCCGATCCCTAATATACATATTAGAGAAAATATGGTGATCTTTCATTGAGAATGTTTGACACATTTGTACAGCATTTTTTCACCTAGACCCCATCCATAGTGTTTCTGAATATTTAACAATAGTTCCCAATCTGAGGGGGTCTATAAATAAATACTGTAGAGAAAGCCCACCGTGACTGGAGGGAGAGAGGTAAAAGCATAAGAAAATTGTCAAAAAAAATTGAATGGATTTTTAAAATAGGCACTTTACACCCAAAAGGGGTAACGATCAACATAGACTTAAATTGTTCCTTGAGAGATCATTTATAATTGTTTTACAATCACAAATTTTGCTTTAGAGGTGTTAGTTGATTTTATATGTTAGAAACCATATATAGCTGGTATTGTACTCTATGCATAATATACCATTAGTGTCACGTCTATGAAATAAAGTGTCTTTAGGGAAGGAGTGTATGGTAGGAGTAAATACTGTAAGTGATAACTACGTGTATGTCTGTGTCCTCTGAAGAAGCCTTTGGACCAGGATTTAGATGTGATACTTTTAGTTGTATTCTAAATGTAAATATATTCAAACATATCATTTCTATACACTCTGGTCTGCACTGTGTTTGCTTAATACCACTTGCAGGGAATTCCTGCTAAGGGACTTTCAGTCCATGACCAAAGAGAGAGCCTGAGAGAGGGTGTGCTACTGAGATTGTGGTTGCACTGACAGAGTATGGATGCACAGATCAAGGATTCTACTGAGTAGGCCTGTAGTGAGAGAGCAATTTATTATCCAGGAGGTGATTTTAGTTAACAGTTAGTTTAGTTAAGTGCAGAGAACAATGTTATTACTAGAGACACAAACAGATGGCGAGAGCTGTGCACTTTATAAGATAAGATTTATTTAACAGGAGTTTACCTACCTGCTGCTGACAACACAGTGTTGCTTAATATATATTAATAAATTAAATAATAGAAGTACCTGCATTATATTGAAGAGATCCTGGCATATAGATGCTAAATAGTCAGTTTTCTCAAAAAGGCGTTTTCTGTCAAACTCCCATCGCTGATCCCTTCCAGAGGCCTCAATCTTGGCACGAACTTCAAGGTAGCAACTTTTCCACAACTCAAGGGTGCGTTTAGCCTCTAGTGTTTTCTCCTTTGCAACTTCTTTGTTTTCTCTATAATACATTTTCTCATATTTAGATTATAAAAAAAAAGTACTATTTCACTTTTTTTTTTTTTTTAAACATAGTAATAACATCGATCTGCTGCTGCAAAAGGAATAATTCCCTCCCTAGTTATCACTCTGCTCATTGTAATAAGAATATGATGAATTTGTACATTGGCTGACCATGATATGAGAAGCAGCAGAGACTAAGCAGTGTAAATGAGACAGATTTGTACACTGACTGACTACAGAGTGACAGACAGCAGACAAAGTGATAGTTTTCCACACTGGATGTGCGTTTTTGTTGATTGAAAGGTAGCAAGAGGGACTTTATCTGTGCAAAACACAAGGCCAAGAATATAAAGATACAAAACCTACATTTAAAAGCTGAAAGCTTTCCTATTTAAAAAGGGAAAAAAGGACACCATACACCAGCAAGGAATGGTGTATTCCTACATAGATGCCACGGGTGTTGTGCTTAATTTATTGAAGCCTATAGGTTGAGGAAAATGCAAGAAAAATAAATGTAATTTCACTGAAACAAATGGAACTGCGCCAACACTCAGCTGGAAACTCTACAACCAACACAGACTTTCAAGTAAAAGTTAATATGCTCATATTCAAACATTTATATGAATTTACACTTAAAGCGTTTGTTACAAAAAAAAAAAAAGGGATCCTCTTCCCTTAAAGCATGAATAACAGCACAATGCTTGTGCTGTGTAATTTGGCCCCCTGTATCATATAAAAAACCTGGCTGACCCTTCCAGTTTCTGCCCTCCCTTCTGTAAACTGACCACGGTTAATCATGGCTGCTGAGATCTGACACCGTGGTCAGTTTACATGCCTCCGTCATCTGCAGCTCCCTTGTCTCTCCTCTGTCCTCTCCTCCCTCCCTCCCTGTCTGTCAGCTCTGTGTGTAAGCCGCCCCTCCCCTCCCCTTGTACCACCGCTCCGAGAAGTGCAAGCATTACTGCTCACAATCACTGCCAGCCCCACTGCTAGTATAACCTGTAGTATATGTATACTGCATGTTGTTTTTTAAAATCCATCTTCTAAATACCTTATTTATTCTCCCCGATCAGCGGTCACGTGACCGCCCGTCGATCTCTTCCCCTGATGTATACACTATAGAGGGAGGTCACGTGACCACCCAGCAGAGGTCAGAGGGAGATATCAGCCCCTCCCACTGTAGTGTAGGCATAGGGTGGAGAGAGCAATGGACGGTCACGTGACCGCTGATCAGGGAGAATAAATAAGGTATTTAGAAGATGAATTTTAAAATATGGCATGCGGTATTTACTACAGGTTATACTAGCAGAGAGGCTGACAGTGATTGTGTGCACTTCCTGAACAACCCTTAACCCTTTAATCCCTTAGCATTATAGGCATTCTGTTGCGCTAAAAAAAAAAGTAGAACTTCACTCTGAAACTCTTCTTTTTTTTCTCACTGCAGTCAAGCACGTATCAGTGCAACTCGCTACTGTGAACCCATTTGAGTGACTGTCTCTGTACAGCATGTAGCAGGATGGCATGTTTGCTGCCACTACCCCCCCCCCCCATTAGTCACAGGTTAAGAACACTGTTGGCTTCACAGCCCCCAGCCTCCTAGCAACCAGTGAAGCGGACAGTGGACAGCGCCTGATGGGGAAGCTGAGATCCTAGTTTTGATTCAGGTCTGCTTACTCCTTGTGATTGACAGCAGGCAATGGGCAGATTCTATAGCCTAACACAGGCTGTCTATTGGCTATGGATCCATCCACTACCTGCTGTCAATCGTAAGGGAAGTGGACTTGATGGGTAAGCAGAGTCTCTGACTCTCCATCAGACTACCTACGCTGCTCCAAACACCCTTGGCCACTGCACTGCTTATGTGACAGCTGCAGTGGCGGGGAATGAACTTAGCTGCATTGAGGATGGAGTTTCTGTATGGAAATTGTGGCCTAATTGAAACTCAATGTGATTGCTTGCCTCAAAAAAATGTGCCTGTTTCCATCAGGTACAAGAAACTGTTGCCCACACCAACATTTAACACCAACACCGCACAGTGGAATTCTAAAGTATCATAGGCACTGTTTTTTAATTCCCCTAGTTTTATATATATATATATATATATATATATATATATATATATATATACATACATACATACAGGATAAATAACAGTTAAGAATATATAGATATACAGTGGATATCCACTTGAGTTTAAAATTGCTAAAATGAGTTTAGTAGCTCACTTAGCTTTATTATTAATATTGCAATACATGTGTGAATTTTCCGTTTCCAGCAGCCAAGCATGTGTATTACAAACACTTAAACCCACTGCCTCCTCTGCTGCATATTAACATATCATGCCCACAGGGCTGAAATGACCATTCCCTAAAAGATGCCCCACTCTAACAAGAAATCACAAATTATTCTGGGAGCTGTAGCTTTGTAACTCACCTCCGGCACTTCTGTATAGTAGGTGGAAGCGTCAGACACCTCCACCCCACACCCTTCTATCTCTGGCACAGCCAGTGCTGATGGGAAGTTTAAGAAGGATATATTGCACAAACTATTAGATTTAGGAAAACATGCATGTTGTTATTTATTTCCACTGCAGAATGCTAAGATAAGGCATGTAAACTATGAAAAGCAGTCTGGAGACTTTAATGGTACTAACTCTGTCAACTTTAACAGGGTCATTGAAGGATTTTTTTTTCTTTTTTTTTTTTACAATATAGATTGCGATTATATAAAGTAATATTATTATTATTATTATGTTTCTATCTAATATTGATCAACAACTTACCTAAATAATGTGCGAATATTAAGAACTCGGCATACTCTTTCTGCAATTTCCCATGCAATTCTTTCCATCAAAGGGACCATTCTTTCATCCTTGTTGTAATGCCGGGAAATGATCCACACCATTCTCAGTGCTTTCATCATAGGTGGAATAGTTTCCAAAACCACATTAAAACCTGTACCATGTGTTATGTTCTACGATAGAAGTTACAAAACATAAGTAGTTTGTATGTGGTTTGCAGATTATGGGTCATTTGCTCCTAAAGTTACTCAACAAAAATGGACTTGCCTTCAAATGTCGTTCCAGAGTGGTGAGAAATCTAACGTTATCAGCTGCTTCTACATGGTACTTCATTAGCTCAGCCAGGTCCAGATTTTGAACTAACCCAGGGTTTACAATGGAGCATACGTCCAGGACCTTCTTCACAGTAGGAAGTTTAATTTGTTCGCTGAGTGCACTTAGGGTTGCATTGCGCTCACGCCAGAAATCTATTTCCGCCAATGGACCTTTACCCTAAAAGTAGTTTACAATATTTATTTACTAGTTTACTCTTTATAAAAGTGTCTGAAAGAAAGCATTTGCATTCTGATCATAATCTATTATTAACAAATAATTAGTTACAAACAGATTGTGGAGTTTGTCCAAGCAACAAGCACCTTCCTTTTGGGCACTTTTACACAAGAGCCAATATCTTTTTCTCACAATTCAAATCTTTGTACCTCGAAGCATTGATGGGATTTTGTGTATTGTATGTTTTGAAAAGTGGGAAAGAGTATATTTGGGCCAGACACTCAGAAATGTAAAGTTTTTCTCTAGTCCCAAGCAGAAGATCAGGTAATTGAGGTGATGGGGGTACAGTGACGGTTAGGCTTGTGACGGTATCAGATTTTCATGCTGCGATTAATTGATTAAGGTTTTGCCACGGTATACGGTATTATCACGGTATTCTATTATTAAATTTAAATTATTAAATTTCCACCTCACTTCAATTTCATTGCTGAATTTAGGGGCTTTGGTTCACTTATGCACATTATTATATAGTCAGTCAGTACAGACTCTGTGAACCAGGCCTAAAATAGGTCATCAAGCAGTGTCTGGCCTAACTGGTGATAACTGGTCCTGGCGCTCGGCTCCGATCCGATGGCCTGGTCATTAAGAGGGCAAATCCTTGTGGTCAAGAAGTGGTTAAACCTGAAGGAGGTGTTGTTTATAAATTACTTTACTATTGCTTTAGGCCTGGTTCACATGTATGCGGGTTGGTGGTTCACATGTATGCGGGTTGGTGGTTCACATGTATGCGGGTTGGAGGTTCACATGTATGCGGGTTGGCGGTTCACATGTATGTGGGTTAGCGGCCCACATTTGCACAGGCATAGCAGCCCATTGATTTGAACGGGCTGCTATGCCCTCATTTTCCGCAGAAAAAAGGTGCATGCAGCATTTTTTTTAAATTCAGTGGCCTTGAAATCCATCCTGCTTTTGCACCATGCGACTAACCTGCAGTTCCTGCTCTGGCAAGCTTTCTGCATATTTTGTATACGTGGGCACGGCATTTAAAAACAGTTTGCGTGTGCAGCAACGGCAGGTAAGTCGCATGGTGCAAAAGAAGGATGGATTTCATGGCCACTGCATTTTTTTAAATTCTGCATGCACCTTTTTCAGCTGAAAACGCAGGCATAGCAGCTCAAGCCCATTCACATCAATGGGCTGCTATGCCTGTGCAAATGTGGGCCCCCAACCCGCATACATGTGAACCAGGCCTAAAGCAATAGTAAAGTCATTAATTGGTTAAACCTGCAGGAGGACCGGTGTTTTTATCTATTAATGACTTTACTATTGCTTTAGGCCTGGTTCACATGTATGCGGGTTGGGGGCCCACATTTGCACAGGCATAGCAGCCCATTGATGTGAATGGGCATGAGCTGCTATGCCTGCGTTTTCAGCTGAAAAAAGGTGCATGCAGAATTTAAAAAAATGCAGTGGCCATGAAATCCATCCTTCTTTTGCACCATGCGACTTACCTGCCGTTGCTGCACACGCAAACTGTTTTTAAATGCCGTGCCCACGTATACAAAAAATGCAGAAAGCTTGCCAGAGCCCAGTCATCACCAGGTAGGCCAGACACTGCTTGATGGCTATATAATAATGTAATGTGGGCTGCTATGCGTGTGTGTGTGTGTATATATATAATATATATATATATATATATATATATATATATATATATATATATATATATATTAGAGCTGCACGATTCTGGCCAAAAGGAGAATCACGATTTTTTAGCTTGGAATAAAGATCACGATTCTCTCACGATTCTCTGTGTAACAAAAAAAAAAAAATTGGGATAACTTTACTGTTACGTTTTTTTTTTTTTTTTTTTTTTTTATTCATTAAAGTGTATTAATTGCGTTTGAAAGACTGCTGCGCAAATACAGTGTGACATAAAATATTACAACAATCGCCATTTTTTTCTGTAGGGTCTCTGCTAAAAAAATATATAAAATTTTTGGGGGTTCTAAGTACTTTTCTAGCAAAAAAAAACTGATTTTAACTTGCAAGCAACAAGTGTCAGAAAAAGATCCAGTCTTTAAGAGGTTAAACTTCCTTTCTCCCTGGCAGAGGGAAGGAAAAGATACAATGTAATCATTTTTGTTTATAGTTACTGGGAGACTTAATGCTGAAAGGCGTTAGCTGTGTGAGTGAATGAGTCATCCAGCTCAATGAAATGTATCAATTCACAAGTCAGACCCAGGAGCAGAGAAACTCGGTATTTTAAAAATGCCACAATAACAATACTGTGGCTATGCAATACCGCGATATATCGAATTACCGAAAACCGGCATATGTCTAGTGACGGTATGAGAACACTGTTAGGGGAATTGATAAAGACTGTCCATAACACTCTTTTTAGAATTCTGATGTGCCTCTGGTTGGTGCAGTGGTACACATGTACATGAATCTGAGACATGCACTGTGAATCTACTGCACATGTCAGTAAAGCTACCATAACCTACTGTGAGGTTTATTTTATTCTTGTGTGAGCCATTGTAAAGGATCATACCACCAGGAAAATGCTATTAGGACTTTATTGAATTCCCCACTATATGCCTTACAGTACGTTGTGCTTTCTATGTTGCTTAGTGAGCATTTTATGCAAATAACACAGGTTTCCATAAAACATTGCAAAAAATGCTAATAAACATTATCACAAAAAAACAGCTAAAAAACCTTCATTGTATCAACATGTATAAGCAATAATACACGAGAACATTTTTCTTTCATATGGCATTGTTGGAAAGACAGGAACACAGATTTCAGTACTGCTATACCTGCTATTTGGCCATTATAGCAAATGTATAGCAAAACAAAGACTGTGTCTGATATTTTAGAGTTGCTGGAAGGGACTGTTGACCAAGTTCATCAAACTTATTAAAACGCAGTGCCACATGTATACAGTACTACACACATTGCATGGTAATTCGTCATGTTAATTCATCCCTAGTTCACAGTATGATAAGACAAACTGTATTTACTGTACATCTGAGGTTTCTTCTACAACAGTCAGAACTGCAGACATTTGTGTCCGCTAGATAATTACACACTACTAAAATTTTTATATGGCACCTCCAACTGTCCCACCCCAACCCTACTACATAGAAGTCTGAAAAAAAGTACGCTTTGTGGCTGAATATTAATTTATTATGTTACTACCCAGTAGCCCATAGAATGAAAAGACATGTATCTACACATAAATAAAATACCTGAGGCTGCTTCTGTAGTAGTTCTGCAAGAGCTGCGGACATTTGTGTCTGCCAGTTCATAACACACAGTTCAAGTTTTTCTACAGCAGTTTTATCAGCTGCCAGAGCATTCGTTTCAACATCAATATTTACATCCGGCATTGCTAGTTTTATTTCTCCTAAATGTGAGATGGAAACAGAGGGTGAATGGTAACCGACTTTGTTAATTTGTATTGAATAGCAGGAATACCTTTTATAAGAAAGGTTCTATTAAACTGAACCTGTGCCCAGGCTACATGCACTAAACGATGTACATATTCTGAACAGGCAACAAAAGCACTTTAAAAAATCTCTTATTTACATCCATAGCTATGGGCATGGTAGAAAAATTCAAGTTCACAACAGAGGCATAGAAATCTTAGTTTTGGTTTCCTTTTACATTTTCTTGTACCAGAATCATAGTAGCCTGTCAGCTTTAAAGAGGTTTTTTCTCATGCACAGCTGTAAGAGACTGCTCCTTAAATGAACTGTGGAAGTTGTGCCTAAAAATGCAAGCAAAAAGCAAAGGACTGGTTGCCAGTATTGGCAGTGGTCTACCTGCAGCCTTTCCCCATTACTGACTTACAATTCCTTGTTCTGCACACTGTCTCTGTGTGGAAGAGGTCATGTTAGTAGAGGCAGGGCTTTGCATTTGCATGTCAGAGTCTCCAGTAAGCAAACAGCAAGAAAAAGTGAGAAGCACAGTAGTGACATCATCAAATCACACTTCAAATCCCCTGAGACTTTTAATTAGAGACACACTACAGATATACAACTATGAGGCCTGAGGCTGCGAAAGTGCCTAGACATGTACATATACTAGTAATTGCACAGGTAATATGTACAGTAACGAGAAATTACAGACAAAAAGATAAATTTTTCAGGGTGCTGCCAGACTTATCTACCTTACCAACCGCTCAGTGTCTGCCATCCCTCTCTGCCAATCCCTCCTCTGGTTTCCAATTGACCGGTGATCCATCCACAACTCTGCCCTCAAGCTACAACACCAATCTTGATTCCAAATTTAACCCAAACCATCCTTTCCACAACTACCAAGATCTTCTGCTATCTAGATCCCTTGTCTCCTCCTCCCATGCTTGTCTATAGGACTTCTACAGAGACTTTCCTATCCCCTGGAACTCTCTACCTCACTCTGTCCGGCCATCTCCTACTCTGTCTATAATTAGACAATCCTTGAAAACTCATCTCTTCAGGAAAGTCCATCCTGTCTCCACCTAACAACTGAACTTTGAATACTTACATCAGCTCATCCCTCAGAGTTATTACCTTTTCTACCACTTGCCCCACCCTATTAGATTGGAGACAAGCACAGTGTATCCTTTTCAAGAAATGAATGATGACTGTAAAATTATCTTAATAATTTTCATTTTGAATAATTCATTTATTTTGTGAATGTCCATGATAGTTTGGGTCCTAACTGTATTGAAAAACATAATGAAACACTCACCTTCCAGCTGCTGCATTGTTTGCTGAATATGATTAAGGAATTTTTGCATATTCATTAAAAATTCATCCCGAATTAGCTGAACACTTATGAACTCTCCATTGGGCTCTCCATGCTGTGTGGAATCTTTGTCATTTGAGTCTTGTGAAGGCCCAGATTGCCCGTGATCACCTTGAAGGGTGATGTCTTTATTTTTATGCTGATTAAAAGCCAACAGAGGCATATAGACCTAAAAACAAAATAAACTGTTACCTAGTAATACAGGCAGTATGTCACTGCTAATGAGATATTGGAAACAATGCAAATGGGCCATCAGGTGTTCCCTATAAAAAAACATTTCTAAACTACACCTTTCTTTAAGGAATTTATGAACTATCTTACTTTTAGTTTTGAGCAGAGTGCCAAGAAATACAGTAGAAGCCAGATCAATCAAGTTTTTTATTTTTGCCGCCGGTGTCCTTCTTGTAACAGATTTCCCCTCACTTTCTGTCCCACTGGCATTCTTCACTAAGACATCACTCCAATGGGAGTACACACAGAAATAAAAAACTGCGATTGCCAAAATCTGAGAATCCTAGATCATCTCAGTTGTATGTTACCCACATAAAACTAAAAATAAAGGTTTTAACTCCATCTTGGCTCCAACCAAAAGTACAAAAACAAAGCTTTGTCTGCAATTATACTTTAGGGTAAGCACAGACATTCTTAGTTTAAGAAACCAAATTACCACCCAAAGACAATACAACTAGTACACATATACTATACACTGCATAGCAAGCATTGTATTATCCGAATGTGCAGTTCCCTTAGAAGCAGTTTTTACCAGTTTGTCAAATGGCAAGTGTCAAATTAACATTCACTTAATTATAGGTAATAGTAGCTATACTAGCACTGCTGAGACTCCATCCTGATAATCTGTGGCCTAACACAATATGTGATGTCATTAGAGGCAGAGTATTGAAACTGATACAATTCCAGTGTTCCAACAGTGCAGTAGAATGAAATAGAATGACTTCTTGTCAGACATTGGATTTGCAAACACTGTAACCCTCTTGGCCAGAGACATGGGATATGGCCAAAGAGAAAACTTGTTAGCTTCAAGTGCAGGGCTTTCCAAAGTCGGCTTGACAACTTGCATTTTAGGGGCTTTTTTGCCCATTTTAAAAAGATAAAGTATTAAAAGAAAAGTTCTTGTACAGGAGGTTTCACATATACAGATTCTCACTATCACATAGAACACAACACAAGATTTTCAGCCTCCTTGCTATAGATTTGCCAGGTTGGGATATACAGGCTCCCTGCCTGTTTAAACAGCAGCTCACTGTGCACCAGGGGGAAACATTCATATCAACTCATGATCTTTATCCGTCTGATGAAGGAGCGGTGTACACATGCTCCGAAACGCGTTACGTCATCATGTCCATGCGGTCCATCCGTGAGGCTTGCGGTTCACCACTGCCTCAGTTCCATCCTGTTCCTTCCATTGGTCTTCTTCCCACCGCGTCATCTCCCGGCTGCTGGTCAGGAAGTGCTTGAAGGACACGCACCGGCTTTTATGTGATTTCATGTGAGTTTATTCTATCATTGTACAATAAAGTCATGTTGCCACACTCAGTGTCACCTATTTCTTCTTCTATTGTCAGCGGGATTTTGCTTCACCTGTTAGAGCTGCCCTGGGTATCAACATAGAGTCATTGTGCATCGCAGAATTCCGGTTTATGTCCCGATTGTCTTCTCCCATCAAGACTTTTGAATAGGAGACCTACCTCCCACCTTAAGCGCCCAACAAACTCCCTTTTCCCATAAACTTTAATGGAAGTCGCCTCCAAGTTGGATCCTCATCTATACTGATGTGATTTGGATCTGACTTTACAGGAAGATTACCCAGGCAGTGCAGGGGCATTTTCCTGTATGCGGTTATCTCTGCATATCTGCACATGACAAAGTTGCTTCAAAGTTACATCAAAGTACTACTCAAGTCACCAGCAAATCGCCAGGAAGTGGACTGGCAAAGTCACACTGTAAGTCGTGCGACTTTCAGGCCGCAGTAGTGTGAACCGAGCCTTACTTAAAACCTATTGTTTTCTATTACTGTACACATTTAACTGGGCAACGGAGTATGAGTGTACTGCCAAACACATCCCATAATGTTAGAGACACGTCTGCACTTTTGTGATGGTCACATGTCACTGGTCTCTGCAGGGAAGCAGGCATAGATCGGTGGTCAGAAAGTGTGATTTAAAATGCAGGTGGCAACCTAACTGTTGTTTTTTACAAAAAGGTAACAATTTGCGTATCAGTAACAGCACTGCTTATTCTGTTTAGGCAGAATATTTGGAGGAAATATCTGATTGTGAAAGTACTGGGTTGTTGGGAGATGAAAAGGTTTACTTTAAAGCTGAACTTCAAGCAGCTATAAAAAAGGCACATATGAATTGTTAATACACAATACAATGTATTATTTTTTTAATTCAAGCATTTTTTATACCTGAATTTGACTTGGTATCAGCCTCTCCCACTCAACTGTAGTAAATCTCAGAAAAGAGGAGGGAGAAGCAGCACAAAGAGCTAATCAGGTGTGCTGCAGGGGAAGCAGCATGCTCATAGGAGAACAGAGCGGACTGACAAAAAGATCATTAGTGTGCAGCCAGGCAAGACTGTGCTCTATGGCAAGGTTGTGTAATGGACAGAAAAAAACAGATCATTTAGCTGGTATAAGAGCTCTCATATGCATTTAAATGTGTGTGTTTAGCCATTCGACTAAAGTTTTCTAATGAGCAAGAACAAGCTTTTATATCTTATGTCAGCACTGGCTATCGCACACGAAGATTTTACAGCAAAAGCTCTATGCAAAAAACACCAAATCTTTCCATTTCTACGGGTAACAGGGAACAAAGAGTTAATTATATTTACCTATTAGCTAAATCAGTAAAACCTTAGATTCAAAAAAAAAAAAAAATACCTGTGAAATGACTTGTTTGAGCATCACCAGGGGATGTCCATTTAACATTCCATACTCCAGAAACCTTGGCATGACATCATTGGCCTCCTGCATATCATTTGGCTCTGGGATTGTTTCTGTACATAAAAGAACATTATACAAAATAAATCAACTGGAATACACATCAAGAACTAATGTAACCTATGTACATTTAACCACCTCCCGCCTGGCCATTTATAGTAATTGGGCCAGACGGGAGCACCATTATCCCGGGTGGACATCATGTGATGTCCTCCCACTCACACGCCTTGGGCAGGCAGCAGCTCAAGCTGTCCCCCACTGTGTCCACCAAAATGTCATACTGGGTTGGCCCTACTACTATGTGATTGCACATGTCACACACATGTCAGTTGTACACAATGGCTTTCATTCATAGCCATTCATTGTGTACTATTGTGATATCTGTAATTGATCACAGGAATCACATGGTACAAGGGCTAATCACAGAGGACCTGTACCATGTGATTAATGTGGCCAATCATAGCTATCACAGTAGTACACGATGGCACATGAATGGATGCCATTCATAAAATTGATTGCTTTTAACAGTGATCATCATTGTAATAAGCAATCATAGTGAAAACTAAAATGTTAAAAAGGGTTTACAAAAATATATTTTTTTCTTTACATACTGTCACCAGTTTATGTCCCTGATCACCACCACACCAGTGATATGATGACACTGTATTTGCTCTGGTGACAGTATGTATAAAAAAAAAACATGGGAAAAAAACAATTGTGACAAAAAATTACAACCTTTAAAAAACTCATTGGGGCATCTACTTTCCAAAAAGGGGTGATTTTGGGAGGTATTTGTACTTTCCTGGCATTTTAGGACCTCAGGAAATGAGACAGGCAGTCAGTACTTTTAGGACTGATCAATTTTCATATATATTATATATGCACACCATAGTTTGCAGACTCTATAGCTTTCACACAGAGTAAATAATATACACTAATTTTCTTTATTTTTAGCAAAGAAATGTAGCAAAATACATTTTGGCCTAAATTTATGAAGAAAGATTATTTATTTGCAAAATTTTACAGGAACTAAGAAAAACATGTGGCGAATATATTTTACCAAAAGAAAGCTCTATCGAGTTAAAAAATGATAAAAAAAAATAATTTGGGCACAGTGTTGTATGACCCAGATAGCAAGGATAATATGCCAAAAAATGTTGAATTGTAAGTCTGTTAACTTGCTGCACATTTTCACTGGCAAGTTGTATACTTGCAGAACACTTGAAGCACAAGTTCTAGTTAACACTTTTCCAATTTGTAGCAACTTTGGATGGGAAGTCTCTAGCAAAACAAAGTTGCAGTGGTGTATCTACAGCAAGAGCTCTGCAAGTCTACAGTGTGAAAATTCAGCCACAGTGACCCCTGTGGTGGGATGACCATTGCACAACATAACTGAACCAGAACTTGCAGCAGACTTGCAGAATGTTTGCAAAGAAAGTTGATCTGGAGTCATGCAATGTGGACTTACTGCAATTGTGCAACACACTTGTGAAGCTTGGCAGGTCTAGCAATAGCTTAGCAAGTCATTTTCAAACTTGCAGCACAATTGCTTGCTATTGGGGGTGCACAGTTCACACAGGTGTGAAAAACAGTATACAGTATTATCAAGACCACAGAAAATCAGAGAATAGAATCATTCTGTGCTTAGTAAACAATTCTTCAGAAATGTTTGTGTGCATTTTGTCTGTCTTTCATAAAAGCCAGTAAACTAGTTATCGGTTTCAAATTCTAAGGCATAAAGATATAAATATGTATTGGTTCCATATCATATCTTGAGGACAGTTACACTCTCAGACTCCACTGTTGGCGATTACACACTAATGGGCCATATACACTATACAATTTTCTTTAGATTTTTTCCTTCAGATTTACCAAAACCATATAAATATGAGGTCAAATCTAAACACTTACAATTTGTATGCAATCAGGCAGGCCCTTGCACTACATTGTTGAAGGTAAAGCCTCGTACACACGCAACGATTATCGGCCGACCGATCGGCCGTCTTTTGTCCAGTGTTGTTGTGTTGGTTGAAATGTGCTCTAGACTGCACACGGATTTTCTCGGCCAACAACAACCAACTTCAGAAGTGATGTCATGTGCTGGTTTACTTTTGGTGTGTTTTTTCTTCTCTGAGCATGCCCAGTCTTGCTCATCTGATTTTTGTCTGCCGAAATCTGTACTGACTGATGGAAAATCGGCAGTTCTGTTGACGGCCAACAAAAATTTTATAGCATGCACACCAGATTTTGTTCGGCCGAAAAGTCGCAGTCGGTTGTCGGAATCATCATACTAACAAGCCGACAATCGGCCGATCGGACGTTGGCCGAAAATTCACGGCCAACAATCGTTGCGTGTGTACAAGGCTTTAGTCTAAAGGAAATCTACCAACAAAAGATTGCTAATGAGATTTTCGTCTCATTAGTACAGATGTCGACGGAAAAAAATCTTAGGAGCAAGACTAGGCATGCTCAGAGACAAAAGAACACATACAAAACAATCCAACACATGACATCACTTCTGAAGTAGAATTCTGTCGTTCGCTTTTTGTGGCATGCTAGTCTGATGTGGAAAGTGAAGAGGTTATTTTCATACGAATTTTCCCGTACGACAGAATTCTACTTCAGAAGTGATGTCATGAGTTGGATTGCTTTGTTTGTGTTCTTTCTCTCTGAGCATGCCTAGTCTTGCTCTTAAGATTTTTTTCAGTCGAAAGCTGTACTAATGAGACGAAAATCGGACGTTGTTTTGACGGACGACCCGTCAAAGGCCCACACAACGCCCGATTTTTGTCTCATTAGTACAGCTTTCGACTGAAAAAAATCTTAAGAGCAAGACTAGGCATGCTCAGAGAGAAAGACTACATACAAAGCAATCCAACACATGACATCACTTCTGAAGTAGAATTCTGTCGTATGGGAAAATTCGTATGAAAATAACCTCTTCACTTTCCACATCAGACTAGCATGCCACAAAAAACGGACGACAGATAGTTTGATAATCTGATCGTGTGTACAGGGCTTAAGTCTCCCTCTGTGTAGAGATTTTCTTGTTCTGGGACAAAAATTAAAGCACCAGCAGAATGAGAGTGATCATTATGGAGAGATTAACCTTGCAGTTAACCCTTTAGACACACTTTAAGTATCCACCACCACATGTTTTAATGCAAACAAATGGCATTCAAATTCACAGCATCTGCTCTTGTAGTTTCAGACTTTTCAAAAGAAAAAAGAAATCTGTAATGCTCACTCCCATGCTTATAAAGGAAAGTAACAGGAATTTATAATATGACAGCCCCTAATATTTAATTTCTAATAAAAGCAAACAGAGAGTCAGCCTACCATTTTCTAATACCAGTTTGTGAAAAGAAAAATCATGCAAGAAAATCTTTACAGAAAAAAAAAGTTAAATAAACAGAATTAAAAGTGAAAAATTCTTAAAGTGATTGTAAACTATATTTTTTTAGTTTAAAATATAAAAAAATTTGTTATACATGTCTGCTCTGTCTAGTGGTATTGCACAGAGCGTGATCCCTTACCTCCATTTCAGGAGTCCCTGCACTCTCCTCTACTTCTTCCTGCAAGTGCACCTTCAGCAAGCTGCGCTGAAGGAGCACCACACTGTGGGCACGCTCCTAAGCAGGGCTGTGTGCATACATAGACATACACAGAGTGGCTGAGCCACGCCCCCCTGCTTCATCTTCCTGGGATTTGACTGACAGCATCAGGGGCCTATGGCTCCCACTGCTGCCTGTGAGAAGAGGAAAAGAGAAAAGCAGGGTGGCAGATCAGACATTTCTGAATTGGAGTAAGGTAAGTGTTTAGGGACAGGGGCTGCTAAAACAGATAGTGTAGTGTTTTTTTTTAACCTTAATGCATATAATGCATTAGGGCAAAGAAGGCTTAGACATGAGAACTACTTTAAGGCTCGGTTTACACTAGTGCGGGCCGTGAGTCCCACGTTTGCCTCGGCATGGCAGCCTATTCATTTGAATGGGCTGCTGTGCTGCGTGAACCGCATAAAAAAGATGCATGCACCTTTTAAAAAATGAAGCTGTAGGGAAGACCATGCGGTTTTCCTGCAGTTCCCGAACCCGCGATTGTGCTGCGGGCTGAGATGCATGGGGGTGCCATTCAGAATGAATGGCAGCCCTGCGTATCTCACAAGAATAGTGCGATTCGGCTGTGGGTGGCAGCGGGTATCAATGCAAATTTCCACACCCACAACCGGAAAACACATGGCCCGCAATAATGTGAACCGAGTCTAAAGAAAGTTTGCCTGGTTTTTGGTTCAGTGCAGAGTTCAAATCGTTTGTAGAGTAAGTTCAGACTGATGTGTAAGTGTCATTGGCTGCCAGAAAGGTGACTCTCTCAGTATCCATAGTAGTTTAAATTCCAAATGCAACAGCATGTTGTTTCCCATTGGGAGGGTGTCCCACATCTATTGATACCCAATCAAAGGGTCTGAGGGGTGTGTTGACAAGTTTGCTGGAGTATTTAACTATAAGGCTCCATTCACACCTGGGCGTTTTCAGCTCCAAAAACGCTCAAAAGAAACGCTTCCAAAACGCCCAACAAGTAAAACCCCATTCATTTAAATGGCCCCTGTTCACATCTGAGCGTTTTGCAAAACGCCTGTAGCTAAAAAAAGTACATGAGCTTCTTTTTGGGCTGATTACCAGCGTTTTTGATAGATGTCAATGAAAAACGCCTGAAAAAATCGCGTTAAAATCGCGGTAAAATCGCGGTAAAATCGCGGTAAAAAAACGCTACGCTCAAGTGTGAATGCAGCCTAATGCTCAGCAGACATAGCCTTAGTGACTATTTTTCTACAAACGTCTATTTTTCCATCTGACAAGGTTTTACAATCCTACAACCAACATATTATTGAACAGAATGCAAGTATGATTTGTGAGATAGCAAATATGATATGGATATTATGTGTGTAGCACTGCCTCCTTGAGGGCTGCTGAATTTCACTCTTTTGGGTCCCCCTGGGTTACCATTAACAACTCCGACATTCACAGTCTATCACTTTACTTCTTGGCTCAGTCAATAATCAGCTCAGGGATATGTAGTTGTTTTGTGTTTTATTTTATAAATTAGGGATGGGAGAAGGGAATAGTGGGATATTCCAGATTAACAATGCACAAAGTTTTTAGGACATCGATCTGTTGATACAGCCAGGCTGTTGATCCACCTTGCCACTTAGATGGATTTAGGGTTAAGTCTCATTGCAGATGACTTGATGAACTAAAGTTACCTTCAGGACACTCTCCTAGTATCCTCTTTCTTGACCACTGACACCCGTCAACTGACTATCTACTCCGGGGTGGCCCTCCTCAGGTCAGGCCCTTTGACACAATCCCGTGTACTCACGATACTGTTTTTCTAGGGTCTCCAGTGTCTCCCCCTCAGTCAGCTCTCCTGGACCTCTGGGTTCAGCTCCATTCCTCTGGCCTTCAGGACGATCTCCTGATGCCACGTGCCACTGCTACAGAGGAGGAGGCAGCCTCCACCCTCCCTCCGGGAGTCTGCTCACCAGCCAAAGACCCCGCAGCACATGTGCTCCTGGCTTTTATACAGTATCCCAGAATGCACCAAGACCGCCTGTCTCTGCCAATCACCAGGACTGTATCAAAGCCTATGAATCCATTGATCAGGTTTCCTCCCACTGTCCAACATGCCTCCCTATTGGACCAGTGTGAAACACTCTCTAGACTCAATGAATCACATACTGAGCACAATGAGCAGACCTCACTCACAGATCCTGCTCTCTGGTAGGCAGAAAGCAATATACAGTGCCTTGCGAAAGTATTCGGCCCTCTTGAACTTTGCGACCTTTTGCCACATTTCAGGCTTCAAACATAAAAATATAAAACTGTAATTTTTTGTGAAGAACCAGCAACAAGTGGGACACAATCATGAAGTGGAACGAAATTTATTGTATATTTCAAACTTTTTTAACAAATAATAAAACTGAAAAATTGGGCGTGCAAAATTATTCAGCCCCCTTAAGTTAATACTTTGTAGCGCCACCTTTTGCTGAGATTACAGCTGTAAGTCGCTTGGGGTATGTCTCTATCAGTTTTGCACATTGAGATACTGAATTTTTGCCCATTCCTCCTTGCAAAACTCCTCGAGCTCAGTGAGGTTGGATGGAGAGTGTTTGTGACCAGCAGTTTTCAGTTCTTTCCACAGATTCTCAATTGGATTCAGGTCTGGACTTTGACTTGGCCATTTTAACACCTGGATATGTTTATTTGTGAACCATTCCATTGTAGATTTTTGCTTTATGTTTTGGATCATTGTCTTGTTGGAAGACAAATCTCTATCCCAGTCTCAGGTCTTTTGCAGACTCAATCAGGTTTTCTTCCAGAATGGTCCTGTATTTGGCTCCATCCATCTTCCCATCAATTTTAACCATCTTCTCTGTCCCTGCTGAAGAAAAGCAGGCCCAAACCATGATGCTGCCACCACCATGTTTGACAGTGGGGATGGTGTGTTCAGAGTGATGAGCTGTGTTGCTTTTACGCCAAACATAACGTTTTGCATTGTTGCCAAAAAGTTTCATTTTGGTTTCATCTGACCAGAGCACCTTCTTCCACATGTTTGGTGTGTCTCCCAGGTGGCTTGTGGCAAACTTTAAACAACACTTTTTATGGATATCTTTAAGAAATGGCTTTCTTCTTGCCACTCTTCCTTAAAGGCCAGATTTGTGTAGTATACGACTGATTGTTGTCCTATGGACAGAGTCTCCCACCTCAGCTGTAGATCTCTGCAGTTCATGCAGAGTGATCATGGGCCTCTTGGCTGCATCTCTGATCAGTCTTCTCCTTGTAGGAGCTGAAAGTTTAGAGGGACGGCCAGGTCTTTGTAGATTTGCAGTGGTCTGATACTCATTCCATTACAATATTATCACTTGCACAGCGCTCCTTGGGATGTTTAAAGCTTGGGAAATCTTTTTGTATCCAAATCCAGCTTTAAACTTCTCCACAACAGTATCTTGGACCTGCCTGGTGTGTTCCTTGTTCTTCATGATGCTCTCTGCGCTTTAAATAGATCTCTGAGACTATCACAGTGCAGGTGCATTTATACGGAGAATTGATTACACACAGGTGGATTCTATTTATCATCATTAGTCATTTAGGTCAACATTGGATCATTCAGAGATCCTCACTGAACTTCTGGAGAGAGTTTGCTGCACTGAAAGTAAAGGGGCTGAATAATTTTGAACAAGCTGACGGTGAACTTCCTAAGAGTGAGTCGCTACTTTATTTCCCTCAATGCTGTACTATACTACGCAATGGAAGCTCTCTTGGTCTTTTGTACACTGACTCCCTAGATGCAAGCGCAACGATACAGGTGGAACAACCAATAGCAAAGATCTTGCAGGCAACGGGAGAAGGGAGAAACAGTTAAACCAAGTTGAAAGTTGAATAAGGGAGAGGTTTTTGGTAAGTGCTTTACCTCCGGTATTAGCACTCCTCACTCTTAGCACGCGCCCAAAGGCGCAATCCACCCACCACTCTATTTTACTGTATTTTATTGATTTTATGACACTTATCACGGATGTTAGTTTCCTCCGCAAGGGGATGTCACAATAAAAGTTTTAATATATTGTTTATTCACTCATTTGCACCTTTGCACTTTTTGCACTTATCACTGACTAATGGTCGTTCCCATCCGATGATTGACACATAGGCGGTACAATCTACTCGGCACCACGGTGTTGAGAGTACCACCTTGTGTGTTTGCATTAGCTGCACATTCATTTCGTTAAGCACGCAGCACTTTAATATCATAATTTGCTAATAAGCACTGTGCACTTTTACTTGGGATCACATACAACATATTGATTTGTTGTACAAGGTGGTAGCGCCCCATACCAACACCTCCCAACCCCCAGAATAATTTCACACGCCCAAATTTTCAGTTTTTTATTTGTTAAAAAAGTTTAAAATATCCAATGAATTTCATTCCACTTCATGATTGTGTCCCACTTGTTGTTGATTCTTCACAAAAAATTATAGTTTTATATCTTTATGTTTGAAGCCTGAAATGTGGCAAAAGGTCGAAAAGTTCAAGGAGGCCGAATACTTTCGCACTGTAGATTTGCCTGCTGTTCCAGATAGGCAGACAGAGCAAAAAACTATACTCTCTCACTAGCCCCTATCTAAGAGGGTGCTACATGTGCATCTCACACCTCACTTTGGAGATATAATGTGTTTGATTAGCCTGCTGAAATTTCAGGCATAGGCTTGGTGTCTAGTTGATTGCCATCTTCTCATACAATAGTTTAACAAAATTTTATGAAAGTAACTCCATCAAAAAAGAAAAGATATAATATGTATAGAGCTTGCTCTGGTAAAAAAAAAAAAACAAAAAAAAAAAAAAACAGACTGAGTATTTATGACCAGGCTGCATTGACTTCCTGCTTTGCTTCTATCCTGATGTGTTTTAGTGTGTTTTTTTGTACCTGTGTTTGTTTAAGGTGTCTTAAGCTGAATATGTTTGTTGTCAAAGGTGTCCACTTAGATGGCTGCCTGGCACAGACATGAGATATAAAGCTACCCTTTTTTGTCACGGTTGTGGGAATTTTGGAGGAATGGTGGTAGCACTGTGTTCAAAACAACTTCTCCATTCTCTCCACAAAGTTTGGTGGTTATCAAACCTCCCTACATTCACAATATTGCATTAGGATACCCATAGAGACAAAATATAGGTTATACAACTTATCAAATACTAGAAAGGTAATGCTAAATATATAATAGAACACAAAAGATAGACACAGGCAACTGGGGACAGTTGGACATTTGGCCACAATCGGACTTTCGAAAAGATTAATACAAATAGTTAAAATAATCTTTTTCTAGGACCATCCAATGATGTTTATGTCAATACAAGGGGTGGAGGTTGAAGGGGTACAGTCAGATCCCTGCAGTGCAGATGATGTTTTTTTCTGGCCTGCAAATGGCCAGATTGGAAACCATTTATATTTACAAAGTGCCTTACCTTGGGTATCTCGAAGAAAAAACAGTGTACTGGAGTCAGCAAACTCTTCAGAAATGCAGTTGAATGAAACATACAGAATTGTGTGATTAATCTTCTGCAGGATTATTTTCTGAAATGACAAAATTTGAGATGCTAGCATGAAAACACAATTCAGCAGTGTATGTTGTCAAAAACATTATAGGGCTGATTCATCTCAATAAATGACCCCACTACAAATATCACGTCCCGGTTGATCACTCACTTCCTGTTTCTTTATCTGTCTGTTATACCACACACCTGTTTGGATCATGCTCTCTTACCTAGGATCCAGGTATCACTTGGTTACATTGTACATTGTGGCTGTTTTGTTTTCACTGGTCTTTCTTGGTGTTTTTTTCCCATCATTCATCCCTTTGGTGAGAGCTACATGTTTCCATTTTTTATGTCATTATCTACTTCGACTTCTCACCTGGGTTTACTCTTACTGACACCATGCTTTTGGGCTTCAGTCCTCACTATATCATTAGACATGCACAATTTACATTGATATATATATATATATATATTTTTTATTACTCTCCACAAAGTGTTCTTTGAGACACACATTGCACCATTTTTGATTTCCAATGGGGACCCCACTCCCATGGTAGTCCATTCACCTTCCCACTGGAGAGGAGTCACCCACCATGTCTTCGGCTTCCAGCACCCCATTTGGAACCTTTAGCTGACCTATGAGTAACCCGGGGGGGGGGGGGATTCTCTCCCCCCTTTTTTCTTCCTTCTCCTCTCTTTCTTTGTATTAAACATCAGACTACATATATGTGCACTTTTTTGCAGACACAAGCATATGTACCCTGCATCCTGATGAGTGGAAAGAACACACGAAACGCGTAGAGCCCTTTTCAATGCTATGCTATTACTACCATTTGATCAATTACTTGCTTTTACAATCATAACCCATCAATGTATTTTTATAGAGTGGTCTAGGTCACTAATTAACACCACCCACATCACAGTGGTGCTGCAATATGTATGAGTATATACAGTAGGGATGCAACGATCCGATATTTGGATCGGATATCGGCCCCGATATGGGCAAAATAGCTGGATCGGGGATCTGTAAAATTAAGAGATCCACGGGCCGATCCGGTTTTGCTCTTTACATAGCATGTGAGGGAGCAGAGAACAGCTGTTAAAGAAAAAAAAAAGAGCCTCCTGCAAATGCCTTTCAACTCTCCCAGTTAAGTAAACACAATGATTACAATGTATCTTTTCGTTCCGTCTGCCGGAGGAGGGAAGTTTAACCTCTTAAAGACTAAACCCATGACATTTTAGATTTTGAATGCAAAATTGTTATACGGTATCTGCCGATACCGATCCGGGAGTATTTTTTTGTTATAAGCTCACAAAACAGTACTTCTGGATCGGACTCGGGATCGGCGATTTCACAAAGCAAAAGATCGGGATCAGGATCGGGATCAAAAAAGTCAGATCGGTGCATCCCTAATATACAGTATCTCACAAAAGTGAGTACACCCCTCACATTTTTGTAAATATTTTATTATATCTTTTTATGTGACAACACTGAACAAATGACACATTGCTACAATGTAAACTAGTGAGTGTACAGCTTGTATAACAGTGTAAATTTGCTGTCCCCTCAAAATAACTCAACACGCAGCCATTAATGTCTAAACCGCTGGCAACAAAAGTGAGTACAGCCCTAAGTCACATAGTCGCAGTGACATTTTTTTAAAGGTTACAAACACTTTGAACATTTTATATCTGTTGTTTTCATCTTAACCTACTTAACATCTTTTACACTAGTAAATAGAAAACTTTAATACAGTGCTAGAAAAGTCTCTGGGGTTTATAACATAATGGGGTTGATATACTAAAACTGAAGAGTGCAAAGTATGGTGCATCTGTGCATGGTAGCCAATCAGCTTCTAACTTCAGCTTGTTAAATTAAGCTTTGACAAAAAAAAAAAAAAAACTGGTAGCTGATTGGTTTCAATGCAGAGCTGCAGTTTTTGGATGGAAAACCCAGTACTGCTATACAATGGGTGAATGGACGTACTGCAGCGCGATTGTAAGTGATTTTCTAGGTGTTGTTTGTTAATTGAAGTATAGGGCGGCACAGTGGTGTAAGTGTTAGCACTTTCACCTAGCAGCAAGAGGGTCAGTGGTTCGAATCCCAACCACGACACTACCTGCCTGGAGTTTGCATGTTCTCCCTGTGCCTGCGTGGGTTTCCTCCGGGTACTCCGGTTTCCTCCCACACTCCAAAGACATGCTGGTAGGTTAATTGGATCCTGTATAAAAAAAAAATAAAAAATTGGCCCTACTATGTATGTATGAATGTGAGTTAGGGACCTTAGATTGTAAGCTCCTTGAGGGCAGGGACTGATGTGAATGTGTAATGTACATGTAAAGCGCTGCATACATTGACAGCGCTATATAAGTACAGTACCTGAAATAATAAAATTCATAAAACAGTCATTAAAACGACTTGGATAAAAACAAATTATGATTTCATTTAACCTGTATTTAATTATAAAATGCCTTCCATGACTGATTGTTTTTTAAAAAATGCATAGTCTTGAAAAAGTCCTGTTGGAAAATGATATTCAGTTCACCTTATTTTATTTAGAGTATGGTCAGTATTTCTAAATACAGACTGCAAAAAGTAATTTATTTTCTCTTCTTGTCTTTTTTTTTTTGGTTTAGCCGGATGGACTTTTTTCAACTTCACTAACTATGTAAAAGTTATTTGAGCCATCATGTATTATCTCTTTTCCCAAAAACTGCACCTCGGTTAATTTTTTTTTTTTTTTTTTACTGTATTTGTTTCCTATTTCTTTTCAACTGGTCGTCCCCATTTCTTTTTTCTCTTTCTTTCTGATGTTAGACTTCACTACTTTTCTCATAATGCTTTACTTAGTTCTCTTAAGACTCATTTATGCAAGCAGTGCTCTCTGAAGAGGGATCTGCAGTGGATCGCTTTTCAAAGGGTATTTGACAGGCAGCGAGGAGACGTTTTGTTGCCTCCTTACTGTTTGTTTTCACCCCTAAAAACCGTGCAGTGCAGGCCCATTCAGTTGAATGTGTTGGAAGTTTTTACCACCCCTTGCCGCAAGTGTAAACATAACCTTAGGGTGGAAAAAAAAGAAATCCCTATCTTGGTAATTTCCTTTTGTCTCTCCTTATCCTTCATTACTTAAAACAGCTGTGGCGCACAAAGTCCTGTTGTGCAAAAAAGCCTACACCAACATACTGTAACTAATAACATTTAAACTTATATGTTTAAACAAAGCTTTAGTTTCATCAGAGGTTTTAAATCAAACAGGCATAGCAAAATAAAAGCAAACCCCAGTGCATAGTGACAAACGTCGCTGTCATATCTTCCCTCTTAATTAAACCTCCTCTCAATATGCCTTCTAGCTTCTGAACCTTTTGAAGGTGAATCACACAGGACCCGATGTGATTAGGTTCAAGGCTCCAGCCGGGTCCTCTCCTGTAGTACACCGCTAGGAGTGTTGGCAAGGACAGAGCTCACCTGCTTCAATGTTCAAGAGACAAAAAGGTCCTATGTGCTGCACATCACTAGAAGACCCTGTTGCTATGTCAAATGACAGCCTCAGCTTGGGCTCCAGCCAAGCCACGCCCCCAATGCATTTCACTCCGCCCCCAGAGCTTAATCATGGGGGCCCCTATGATTAAGCTCTGGGGGTGGAGTGAAACATGTTGGAGGTGTGGCTTGGCTGGAGCTCGGGCTGTCATTTCACATTTCCACAGGGTCTTCAAGTGATGTGCAGCACATAGGACCTTTTTTTTCTCTTGTGATTACTGAAATACTGGCTGGATTCAGGAAGGATGATCTGCAGAGTGAGTGGCTTAAAGAATTCTTCTGGAGGTGAATTGCTGGATACAGCGAGAGGTGGCAGTCCGATGTTACCTGACCTCAACGTCACATAAACCAAGTAGAAAGTAGCACATGCAGGGGCAAAAGGTAAGGAGGGCAAAGTGGCACCAGGAGTAGACTCATGGGTCAAAGTGTGCAGAGGCAAACATATCGATGCCTGGCTGCAGCTTTGGATCCACACAGGTCATGGGCAGCAAAGGGCCCACAGAGAAGGGAGGAGGGGATGCCTCGGTGTCCAGACAGAAGCTCACAGCTAAAAAGGAAATATACGTTCTAGCAGCCCCAACTGCAGCACACACAGGTTCTGAATTATATGTCCCAGCAGTTCTAATCTCCTTCTAATGAGACTCTACAGCCATAAGTTCCTCCATGTCTATCACTGAAGTCAATCTCTGACTCCTTTCTTTGAGCACAGGTCTGTTATATTTCCCCTCGAGTTCAACACAGATCTGAGCCCAAATTGCTGGGGCCCAGGTGTCTGGTTATATTTTGGTACAGGATACAATAAATCCCGTGCTCCCCGCTGAGTCTCCAAACCTGCTGTGTAAGACCAAGAATCGCTGACCATGTATGCAGCTGACTGTGTTACACACTGGCCTTCGTTTAGTTTTCCTGTAACAGTCCACTGTCAAAATGTGGACAAAAAAACTGAATGAGCATGATTGTCACAACACTGACATTTGTCCCATTCAGCTCTGATTCAGCAGGGGATCTTCTTACAGATACTCTGCTGAATGGAGCACTCTCATGTGAAAAGACCCTGACATTAATGAGAAAGAGTTAAACCGGTGGGTTTTGTTCCACTTTAAGATCAGTGGACAACCACGTCAATGTATTGTTTTGTAAGTTGGCTTAAGTGGGTCTTCCATCCTGTTCACCAAGCTGGCAGACAGCACTTTATTACTACTAGCCTGTGGGTAGACAGTATCTCCTTAAAGTCTATGGTGGAAAAGCCACAAATGCCCGGTATGCTATGTGAGTTTCCAGTGGGAAGATTTCCCTTCATTGTCTGTCCAGATGGTCAGAAAGAGAAAGAAAATCTCTCCAATGGGGCAGCATCAAAAACAATTTTGTTAAAACCTAAATCAAGGCTTGATTTAACTTTAAATGGTTCCTTTGGACTAAGATGGTCCAAAAAAAAAAAAAAAAGATTTCCTTCACTAATACATGCATCAGCTACATACAGTAAGAAACACTGTGTTTCAGCAATAGTACAGGGACTTCCCGTCTTGTTCCCGGAACAAAAGCGAGTCAGGCTGAACTCTGCTCATCCCTTTTATAGGAAGCGATTTTTTAATGAAGAAATACAAAGCTTCCTCTGATTGGCAGAGGTAAAGATCATGACCCTAGCCATTCAGAGGAAGCCTTGTATTCATAATTCCTGACTTTGTAAATCCTGATTACTCAGCGGTGGTACAAACTTACAGTAAGTGGAACAGGGGCGAGTTCCTCCTCATGAACTTCGTGATTGAACAATGAGGCGGCATCCAGGTCTATTTTTCCATCTGCTTCTGCATGCGGAGTGACAGTATCTTCAGTTGATGTGACGTCTTTTTCTGTTCAGTAAACACAATAACTCAGATAGGATAAAAATAATTTGACTTCACAGTTACATTTACCAAAGTTCTTCAGAGGCAAATGAGAAGATGTAGATTAAAACCATATGAAAACTTACTGTCACTAGGTTGTTCTGAAGAGCTTGTCTTCTCAGAGTGCTCACTGAGCTCCTCTGCATCATCACGGTCAGTTTCCTCCTCGTGTGGAACACTATTTACATTCAGGAGTTCTTCAGGTTCTAAAAGGGCAACCAAACATTTTTCAGTGTTTTTAGTTAGCGTTAAAAAGATCCTGTTGCCCGACCATTTATTTCAACAACAGTCTTCCCATAAGTTTATATGTGCATTTAGTGTATTAAACTGCAAAAGTCCCCTTGTGTAGACATCCTAAACCCCAGAGACTGCAATACATGATTTCCTTGTGCTTTAACCTGCAATTTTTTAAAGTTGGTGACAGGTTCTCTATAAGAAGGAAGTATCTCTAGAATTTTAAAACTTATGTTGAGTTCCCAATAGGACCCAGTGCACATAGAACTTGGTCTCATTACTATATCTGTGGTGGTTTTTAATTCATTTTACACTTTTGAGTCAGTGCTGGTTATAGCTCTACACCAGGCTGAAGCCCAATTTATGGGTGTTCCTCGGGGAGAACTACAGGCAGCACTGAAGCCACCTTTTTTCTTCATTCTGCAGCCCTCCTATGTAATTGTAAAGCCTTCTGTCCCCTCTGTAATCTTAATTTTTACTGTAAAGGAAGCTAGTGATCACAGACCCACCCTCGAAGCTGCCAGCAGCTTGTGTTGTGAATAATCACACTGGAGAGCACTGCTGTCATTCACAGAAACACAAACTGATTAACAATACACACTTGCAACTATTACACTAGTCCCTCTTGGACAAGTGTAGTGTGTTGTTGTAAGCTTTTGTTTTTGTGAATGACAGCATTGCGCTCCAGCATGGTCATTCCCAACACAAGCCCCCAGTTACAGCTATACTCTCTCCTCAGATCCTAAATAGCATAATGCAGCGTGCAGCTGGGTGGTTCTGTGCTCTCTAGCTTTCTTTACAGTAAAAATTAAAATTGCACAAAAAGGCAGAAGGCTTCACAATTAGATTGGGGGGTCTGCAGATGTTCAGATTGCCAAATTTCAGCCTGGGTTCACACTACTGCGAACACAGACATTGCATGTGATTTGCACCGCATTGTGCAGATCACATGCAATGTCTGTGGGATGCGAATTCAGCTATACAGTTTGTATGGCTTAACCCGCATCCCATTCACATAAAAATGGTGCTGGATCCTTTTTTTTTTCCCGCACTGGAATTGGATCGCATAGGTGTTCATACCCATGTGATCCGATTCCTGTCCGAATTCACAGTTCGCACTGCGACCTGCGAACTGATCTAGGGGTGTCATTAACATTGTATTGACACCCGCAATCGGTTCGCAGAGGGCCGTATGAACTGCCTGTGGGAGAGATGTGATGTAGGAACCCGCACTAGAATCGCGCTGATTCCTATATTGCAGTCGTGTGAACACAGCCTCAGGGGAAAGGGGCAGGGAATGCACAGGCCCTTTGTGCACTGTCTGTAATGTCCCCCTTGTTTTCTTTCAGCCAGAGCTAATTAGATATCCATCATGGTCAGATCTTAAAGTAGACCTTTAGTCAGAAAATTAAAGTGGAACTTTAGTCAGAAAATTAAAGTGGAGCTCCACCCAAAAGGGGAAGCGCCCCTTGTTTGCTTCCTCCCCCTTCCACTGCAACATTTGTCACCTTTCGGGGGGGGAAATGGGTACCTGTTTTTGACAGGTACCCATCCCCAGTTCCAGGTAACATCGCTGCGGCAAGGCCCCCCCGGAAGTTCGGCCCCCCCTCCTCCCTCCCCCGCCGCCGGGCCATTCACAAAGTGCAGCGCGCATGCGCACTAGGGTACAGGCTGTGAAGTCACAAGGCTTCACTTTCCTTGCAAGGAATGGTGGCGGCAGCACCCCAGAGTCGATTGAAAAAATCGTCTGGGGTGCCGACATCGCGGAATCCTTGGACAGGTAAGTGTCTTAATATTAAAGGTCAGCAATTACAGTATTTGTAGCTGCTGCCTTGAATTTTTTGTGGGGGGGGGGGGGGGGGCTGGAGCTCCACTTTAAATCCTGCTAGATCACTTCAGGCTGGCTCCTTTTGCAGGTATAGCTATGGAAAACATTTAAGTGCTTATACAGTAAAATACTGTCTCACCCTGCTCTGCACATGCTCAGTTGCTCTCCATATGTAGGCATTTTTAGGCACTGTGAAATTTCAATCGGCTAACAGCTTTAAAGCTAAATTAAACCCTCCTATCCTTTACGGCCAAGGGAGCTCTGTCTGTTTGATCTGAAACTGCCATGGTGCTGCACATGTGATCAGTTGTGATACCAGCCATTTGATGGCTTGTCAGTTTGGCTGAGGACACAAGCAAATATGACCGTTTTTTGAAACATTTACATTTGTTCCACTTTATGATTTACTGCTGTTCAGGGGCTCTGCGCTTCAGAAAAATGGCAGCCTATAGTAAGAATAAACAGGAGCATTGATGGCAATTTACAGCACACACTAGTTTTGGTAGCATAATTATTAATGTGGAATATGTGTTTCTCGCTAAAGAACATCATTTTTGTATCAAGTGGTTATGGGTAAAATTTCTTTTTAAGTGCCGCTAGATCACTTCAGACTGGCCCATTTTGCAGGTATAGCTATGTTAAACATTAAAAATAACTGCCTATTCTGTTTTAAACTCAGCAATCCACTGTCTCACCCTGCTCTGCACATGATCACACGGCGGAGCAAATCTGCCCTTTGGGTGTGGTGTACATTTTAAGAGGAACTCCATGCCAAAATAAAAAAAAATGGCATGGAGTCCCCCAAATCCATACCAGACCCTTATCTGAGCATCGAGCCTGACAGGCCAGTATAGAGGGGGGACGGACAACCCCCCTCCTGAACCATACCAGGCCGCTTGCCCTCAACACGGGGGGGGGGTGCTTTAGGGTGCCCCCCAAAGAACCTTGTTCCCATGTTGATGGGGACAAGGGCCTCTTTTCAACAACCCTGGGCTGTGGTTGTGGGGGTCTGCAGGCGGGGGGCTTTAACAAGGCCTCCCCTATGTGAATGGGCATTGGGTACATCGTACCCCCTACCCATTCAGCAAAAAGGTGTAAAAAAGTAAAAACCACAGGAAACCGTTTTTGACAGGTCCTTTATTAAAAAGAAAAAAAAAAAATAGTATCCCTCAATGTAAGTCCATTGTCAACCACGACGCCCAGTGGACCCGAAAAATAGAAAAATGTAAACACTTTGCCTCCTAAGAGGCTACCCGCTGTATGCCTGCTTTTCGGCTTTGACAGTTCTTTTATAGACAAGGAGCGGGGCCAACTGGCTACGTCATCCGGTGGCACCGCCCCTTCTGATGTCACGTGACGGGATTGGGCAGGTGGGTTGGGACTAGGATTCCGAACACGCCTAAACCCATCTCTACCAAACAGTTACACATGTACAGGCGAGATGACGTGCCCCTGGGAGGTGGAACGCGTGTTAACGCCCTGGGCTCACAGGAAGTGAGTTGAATGATGCTGTACCAACTTTTATGCCTGCTTTTTGCAACACTTAAGCCCCGTACACACGTACCGAATGTCGGCCGTCTTTTGTCCGGTGCTGTCCTGTCGGTTGAAAAGTGCAAAAGACTGCACACAAATTTTGTCGGCCAACAACAGCCGACTGCAGAAGTGATGTCATGTGATGGTTAACTTTCCGTGTGTTTTTTCTTTTCTGAGCATGCCCAGTCTTGCTAATCTGCTGTTTGTCAGCCGAAATCTGTACTGACTGGTGAACAATCGGCCGTTCTGGTGACGGCCAACAAAAATTTTATAGCCTGCACACCCGATTCTGTTCGACCGAAAAGTCGCTGTCGGTTGTCGGAAGCATCATACTAACAAGCCGACAATCGGCCGATCGTTCAGTGGCCGAATATTTATGGCTGACAATCGGTACGTGTGTACGGGGCTTTACTCTAAAAAAGTTTTGTTAAAAGAGAAGTATGGCCAAAGCTTTTTTGGCCATGCTTCTCTTCTGGGTCAAAGGGGTGCACTTACCTGTGCTCTCCTGTGACCCAAAATCAGCTGATGCTCCAGGATCCGTAAGGATCCCAACAACTTTGTTGGGATTGGGATCCAGCCAGGTGCCTGATTAACAGCAGGCTACACCTCTCAGTGTATGCTGGAGAGCCAGCTGCGTCCACCCCCTCCACTGCCCGGCGCTCCAGTAAGCGATCGCTCAGTTCTCGGGCTTACAGCTGGTGGGGGACAGTAATGCTGCAGCATTGAGGTGAATTTGGATGTTTATTTATTTTTGCAACCCCAAACGTCTCCTTAAGGCCCCTTTCACACTTGTGCGACCTGAAATTACGCGACTTTGCCGTGCCTTGAAGCAATGCCTTTGTAATCTTGAGGTCTATGAACCTCAAGTCGCACCAAAGTAGTGCAGTGACTACTTTGAATTCGTTGTGACTTGAAGTCGCACAGATATGAACAGTACTCATTAGAAATCATGGAGTACGACTTATCATGCGACAGTCCCAAGTCGCAGGACATTGCACAAGTGTGAAAGGGGCCTTAATTAACATAAAAGTGTCAGAACCTAGAATAGGTCCTAGGCAACATTGTAAGCCATTGTTCCTTGTCTGAGATCTGTCACCTCAGCAATCACAGCACACACACATGATCTGTAACATGCAGATTTCTCACCGACAGCTATTTCCACCTCCACTTCTTCCTCCCGGATTCTTTTAAAGAAGAACAGCGCAGAGGTCCCCTCCTCGTCGGTACTCTCATTGAGAAAGCGCAGCAGTTTCTCCTCTTGCTCTCCGTTGTTCCGGTTGAGGAGTTCCTCGAAACACGCCGGGTCTGTCAGGCCGAAGCCGCAATACACCCGATCCCGAATCCATTCCAAGCGCGGATCGTCCAGCGACATCTCTAACTTCTATCCAGCTTGTTAGCGTCTGGTCGTTATGGCAACGCCAAGCTGCCGGCTCTACATTCTGACACATGAAGGGCGGACACATCCGTTGTGATCATTCCTTCATATCCTTCCGCCCAGAAGGAGCTGCATTGCTCTCTCCTACATTACTTCTGTAAGGAGAAACCAAAACCAAATCTGACCTGTTCAAGGGGTATCTACAGGGACCTATTTCTACTATCTGTTTATACTTCATTAATAAGGCTATATTCCCAACTATGTGTGCTTTCTTTGCAGATTGTCTTAAAGCTGCGCTCTACCCAAAAGTGTAAGCTCAGTGTTTGCCCCTTTCACACTTGTGCGACTTGTCTTGCCATTTGGGACTTCAAAGTCACAATGCAAGTCATACTCCATAATTTCCAATGAGTTCTGTTCATATCTGTGCGACATATAAGTCGCAACAACGTCAAAGTAGTTCCTGCACTACTTTGGGCAGATTAATGCGTTTTAACCACTTAAGCCCCGGGGGATTCTTGCTGCTCAAAGACCAGGGCCTATTTTGCGATTTGGCACTGCGTGACTTTAACGGACAATTGCGTGGTCGTGCGACGCTGTACCCAAACAAAATTGACGTCCTTTTTTTCCCACAAACAGACAATTTTGAAAAAATAACAATATTTTTCACATGAAATTCCCCAAAAAAAATGTAAAAATTTTTTAACATTTTTAGGCCAATTTGTTTTTTGCTACATATTTTTGGTGAAAAAAATCGCAATAAGCATATTTTGATTGGTTTGCGCAAAAGCTATTGCGTTTACTAACTACAGGAAAGATTTTTGTCATTTTTATTGTTTTTTTTTAAACTAGTAATGGCGGCAATCTGCAATTTTTTTTGCGGGACTGCGACATTGCGGCGGACAGATCGGACCCTTGACTGACATTTTTTACACTTTTGGGGGTACCAGTGACATTACTACAGTAATCAGTGCTATACATATGCACTGTTACTGTAAAAATGACACTGGCAGGGAAGGGGTTAACTTTATTAGAGATCCAGGGGTTGTGTGTCCCTAGGGGCGTGCTTCTAACTGTCAAGGGGCGTGGCAGTTAGTGATACGTCACTTTGCCAAGGGGGGGCTGACCGCACTTATGTACTTGCACTTGCACTTGTATATGTACTTGCGGCGGTTGGCAAGTGGTTAAGGTCCATAGACATTGCATCAAGTCCATTTAAAATCGGGGGAAAAATCGCAGCAAAAAAAATCAAGGTAAAATCATGCGGCTTTTAGGTTGCTAGGTTGCATAAGTGTGAAAGGGTCCTTATTTGCTTCCTTCCCCCCGTTCACTGCCACATTTGGCACCTTTTTTTGGGGGGGCGCATACCTGTCAAAACCAGGTACCTGGTCCCACTTTCGGGTAAGATCGCCCTGCACAACTATTGCAGCGATCTAGGAAATTTCTGCCCCCCCATACTGCCTTCTGGGAGACACACAGGTCCCAGAAGATGAGGCAAATCTGAAAAGCGCAACTTTCACAGTAGGAAACAAGCTGTGAAGCTGGAAAGCTTCACTTTCTGTTTCCCTAATGCCTCGTACACACGTACCGATCATCGGCCGAACGATCGGCCGTCTTTTGTCCGAGGGCTGTCGTGTCTGTTGAAAAGTGCAAAAGACTGCACACGAATTTTTTCGGACAACAACAGCCGACTGCAGAAGTGATGTCATGTGATGGTTAACTTTCCCTGTGTTTTTTCTTTTCTGAGCATGCCCAGTCTTGCTAATCTGCTGTCTGTCGGCCGAAATCTGTACTGACTGGCGAACAATCGGCCGTTCTGGTGTCGGCATACAAAAATTTTAATGCTTGCACGACAGATTCTGTTCGGCCGAAAGTGCGCTGTCGGCTGTCGGAAGCATCATACTAACAAGCCTACAATCGGCCGATCGGTCGTCGGCCGAATCTTTGCGGCCGACAATCTGCACGTGTGTACGGGGCATTAGTGAAGATGCTGGTGCTATAAAGGACGCTCTGTAGGTATGAGATGTTCGCAAATTGCGCATGCGCGTGAGACATACAATCTTCCGGTATGCATTCCACTCAGTTTGCGACAGGTGTTCTTTCGATATGAAACACTTGCTCTTGAATAACACATGTGCATTTAAAGAAAAGCCGCTGCCTAGTCAATATAGGCCGCTCATAACTGTTACGCGTAGCCTATAATCGACAAAAAAAGCAGATTTTATTTTTAAATGCCACTCGTAGCTGCACATGCGTGAGACAGAAGTCCGTCGCAAAGCAAGGGTATGGGACGCATACCGGAAGATTGTATGTCCCATGTGCATGCGCACTTTGCGAGCGTCCTATATCACTTATCGACATAAAAACGGCACCTGCACCCACAGCTGATGGATGAAACGGCTAGGGGTGGGTGCTGACATCGCGTGATGCCAGTTACTATAAGGGAAGCTTGCAAACTGCGCATGCGTGTGAGACATACAATCTTCTGGTATACATTTCACTCATTTTATTTAAAAGCTGCTTGCAGCTGCACATGCACCTTTGAGAGCCTTCATTATCGACAGAACACAGTCGCAAAGCAAGGGTATGGGACGCATAGCGGAAGATTGTATGTCCCACGTGCATGGGCACTTTGTAAGCATCCCATATCTACAGAGCGTCACTAATCGACACAACAGCGGCACCTGCACCCACAGCCAATGGACGAAACCGCTAGAGGTGCCGAGATCGCAGGATTCCTGGACAGGTAAGTGTCCTTACATTAAAAATCAAAAGCTACAGGATTTGTAGCTGTTCACTTTTATTTATTTTATTTTTTTATACAGGCTGGAACTCTGCTTTAAGGCAACTCATTCACTTTGAGGTTTCATTCACACCAGTGCATTTCAGAAACGCCTGCAAATAATCACAGTTTCCTACAACACACAGAAACGCGCTGCCCCTTTGCAGACATGCAGTGGTACCTGTAACTCTTATGGCACACCCTGCATCTTGCAAACGTATGCGCTAAGACCTATGCTACCCAGTGTTGTCAACCGTCAGTATTTTTACTGACAGCCAGTAAAAAACAGGCGCTTTTCTCCTGCCTGTAAATGCCAGTGACAGGAAAGGTTTGCCAGTAAAAAAATATGGCTGTTACGCACGGCATGGTCAGTTCTAGTCCAAAGCATCTGAGTGCCTGCTATTATAGTGTGTTCGGCGGGAGGCAGGCTGGCAGAGGTGGTGCTTGAGTGTTTTGTGTGTCGTCATGGTGCAAGGGAGCTAAATGGACTGCCAGAGCCTCGTGTGTGCGGGTCTGCGGGACGGGGGCAAGGCAAGAGGGACTGTCAGTTCTGTTTGGGCTGGAGTGAACTCAAGGGGGCACCTGGTGTGGAGGGAGGCTGTCACTGTGACTTAGGAAGGGAGATGTTGTGTCAGCGAGGTGTCATCATCATCTGTGCTGCTGCACACTGCTGTCAGTGTCACTATGAGAGTCAATTTCATGTCTCTATGACTGCCCGTTCTAATTTGTTGCCCTCTGTTCCTGAGCTACCTACTTACTATATGAAAAATAAAATAAGAAATGTTTTTGCCTTATTATCTACCTTAAATCATATTGCTAATTGCATATTGTACTTGTTTGTAGCCTAAATACTTAAATTTGTACTTAAAAGTGTTATTTTGTAACTTTTGGATATGCCAGTAAAAACTTGGCTGTGCCAGTAAATTTTGGGTGTCGTGTCAGTAAACTTCAATCTAGTAGGTTGGCAACACGGATGTTACCACTCAGTTTGGTGCAGCTCAAATTTGAAAATGGTGCAGGCACTTTTTTTTTTCCTTGTTTCCCATATACAGGACAGCCCATGCACGCACATGCACGTCCTAGCATGAATGGCGCCTGTATGCACAAAAAAAAAATAGTACCTCTACAAAAAGAATTACCTTCAGTTGATAACAAAACTGGAGAAACTGTTCTAAGATGGTGTACAGAGATAGGTAGAGTCCCTGTCTCTGTACACTATAGAGGAGAATTTACTAAAATTGGAGCATCAGCTGTGCATAGTAACCAATCAGCTTCTAACTTCAGCTTGTTCAGTTACCCATTGAAAATAAAAGGTAAAAGCTGATTGGCTGCCAAATACAGCTGCGTCAGATTTTGTCAGCTCCAGTCTTTAACCACTTCCTGCCCGCCCTATAGGCAAATGACGGTGGGAAGGTGGTTGCAATATCCTGACCGAACGTCATATGGGGAGCGCGCAGAGCGCGATCGGTGCTGAGATGTGTCACTCTGACACACCGCATCTCCGATCTCGGTAAAGAGCCTACTGACCAGCTGTCACATAGTAAATAGGAAGTGCCGTTGATCGGCTTTCTTCAGTTCGTGCCTGACAGGCACGAATAGAGGAGAGCCGATCTGCGGCTCTCCTGACAGGGGGGGGGGGGTCTGCACTGGTAATCAGAGCATTGATTACCAGTGCAGATCCTTGGGGGAGTGCCACTAGAACCACCAGGGATGCCCACCCATGACCCCAGGGATGCCTACCATGGCCACCAGGGATGGCAATCAGGGCTCAGGGAGCCCGCCAGTGCCCTCCCCATAAGTGCTGCCCGCCAGTGCCCTCCCCATCAGTGCTGCCCACCAGTGCCCATTATTTCCCACCAGTGCCACCTATCAGTGCCCACCAGTGCAGCCCATCAGTGCCGACTATCAGTGCCACCTATCAGTGCCCATCAGTGCTGCCTATCAGTGGCGCCCATCAGTGCCCATCAATGCTGCCTATAAGTGCCCCAAGTGCCACCTATCAGTGCCCACCAATGCTGCATATCAGTGCTACCTATCAGTGCCTCCTCATCAGTGCCTGTCAGCATGGCCTCATCAGTGCAGGAAAAACGTATCTATTTACAAAATTGTATTACATAAACAAAAAAAACTTTTTTTTTTTTCAAACTTTTCTGTCTTTTTTTATTGGTTTAGCAAAAAAGAAAAAACTTTGCGGTGATCAAATACCACCAAAAGAAAGCTCTATTTGTGGGGGAAAAAATGACAAAAATTTGGTTTAGGTACAGTGTTGCATGACCGTGCAATTGTCATTCAAAATGCAACAGTGTTAAAAGCTATAAATTGGCCTGGGCGGGAAGGGGGAAAAGTGCCCGGTATTGAAGTGGTTAAGGAGAAGTTCACTTTTGGGAACATGTTACATGTTCCACCTGTTTTCAGGGTGGAACATGTAAAATGTTCCCAGTGCTGCAGCCGCCACCCATTGCCCCCCTCTACCAGCTGCCACTATTTGAAAGCAGCGCAGCCGTATGGGGCTCCGCCCACACAGCCGTGTTATTCATACACACAACTCTGTGTATCTGAATGAACTACAAACCCAGACATCCTTAGCGGCTTGTAGTTCTCAATGAACTATCCCGGCGCTGTGGTAGTTTATGGAGTCTGCCTGTCAAGGAGTACCAGCTTACCCGTACAGGATGTACAGGTAAGCCCATACACTGACAGTGTACAGGAGACCTGCATGGCATCAGTGGTCTGCTGATCATGGGGGCAATGCTTTCCAGGCTCCTGCAACAAAAAATAATAAATGCACATTTTTTTACCCTGCAAAAAAAAAAAATGTGCATTTATTATTTATTTTTTTAAGTGAACTTATCCTTCAAGCTAGTTATACACTTTGAAACCCGGTTTTAGGAACATACAGTCTATTTTCTATTAGTTAGTGGGATTAACTGTACATTTGTTTTTGGCCACAGTGATGAGAAAATTCAAAGAAATAGGATGGAAATGTTTTTATTAAAAACATAACAACTTTCTAAGACTCGATTCACACTAGCGCGACTTGTCAGCCTGACAAGTCGCGCTCCCTCGCGGTCCATGCAGTGCTACAGGACCCGTTCTAATAGGAGCGATACAAGTCGCTCCGACTTAGAAAAAGGGTCCTGTACTACTTCGGGGCGACCTCGGAGCGACTTGCATAGACCTCCATTATGTGAAGTCCATGCAAGTCGCTCCGAAGTCGTGGTGCATGGGAATGCACAAGTCGCCCCCGAAGTAGTACAGAGTCGTGCCGCCCCAGTGTGAACCGAGTCTAACAGTGGCTGTTTTCATTTGGGAAAGTTAATTTATTCCAAAATCGAATGTTAAAAGCAAACACAATTGTGAAGCAATTTCAAATGACATTAATTAAATCCTCAAATGTACTGAAAGTTTTCGTATAGATATTCCTATGAACATTAGTTTGAAAATCTACTAGTGTATAGCCAGGTTAAGCCCCCGTTCACACCAGTATGACTTGACATGAGATTTGACAGTTTAAAATTGCATGACAGGTCACGCCCTATTTTGTGCCTATGGAACTGTTCAAATTGGTGCGACTCTGACTTGCCCCTTTTTTAAAAAGCTTCCTGCACTATTTTTGGCGATTTCATGTGCGACTTGCATAGACATCTATGCATGAAGTCACAGAGATGTCGGCAAACCGAACAGGAAACTACGCTGAAGTAGAGCGATTTCAAAGCTGCATTCAGTGTGAACATGGTGTTAAGCAGAGCTAAAGTCAGTGATACTTACCGTAGCTTCAATGTCCATGCCCATGAGGTTCCCAACAAGTGCCAGCATCTTCTCCCCAGCTTTTTCCAGGCACTGGTCTTCAGCTATCTTGATTGGCCAGCTCATAAATGTTGTAACTCCCACACATGTGCAGAAGTTTAGCCATCCTGGCACACAAGCACAGCATGCTTAACGTACAGTTAAAGAAAGACCGCCAGCAGGTAGGTAGGTTTATTTTATTGCAGAAGAGACATTGCAATAAACAGCCTGCCTGCTCAATGTTTTTTAAAAACAAGACTTTATTTCCAGAACTAAAGGGAGCTGTAATTAGCTTTCCTACAATGGCCCCCATGTCTCGCTGGCGACAGCATCATTTTCTGTGTGTCGGTCCTCGGCTGTCTTCATTGTCCAGCATGGGATGAGGTCACTCCTGCCTATGGAAAGGAGCCCGTCATAACGGGACACAGGGATCGTGTAGGCACTGTAAACTGATCTGCTAATGTGCAGTTTGCATGCCCAAGAATGCTAAAAAGCAGGCAGGTAGGTGTATTTATTACAGTACAGACATTGTACGTGAAGCACTCTCCTAGGTAGGTGCTAAAGAGAAAGTATAGTTTTGAGCTCTGTCTGCTTACCAGAAGGGGTACAGGTAAATCTATATTGTTCTCTTCCTACCAGAGAGCAGGATCGATTAGTGAGGTCTGCTCATTGTGCTCAGGATGCAACTTGTTCTGTCTGCAGAGTGTTTCACACTGGTCCAATAGGGAGGCATATTGGACATTGGGAGGAAACCTGACAATTGAGTGCATAGGTGTTTGATACAGCCCTGGTGATTTTGCAGAGCTAAAGTGCCTCGGTGCATGGGATACTGTATAAAAGCCAGGAGCACATGTGCTCAAGGTCTTTCTTTCTCTGGATAGCGGAGTCCCAGAGGGGGGCTGCCTCCTCCACTGTAGAGGTGCCATGCGGCCTCAGGGGGTCATCCTGAGGGCCTGGAGAGTAGCAGTGAGGAACTGAACGCAGAGGTCCAGCGGAGCTGACAGAGGGGAGACACTGAAGGATCTGTCTCTGCAGTACAGTGAGTACAGAATCATGTCAAGGAGCCTGACCTGAGGGGGGCCACCCATGCTCCTACGATAGTCAGTGGACAGGGTGTCGGTTGAAAGGGGATGCTAGTGAGAGTGTCCTGAAGATAAGTTATCATCCACCAAGTCATTTTGCTAGGAAGTAAAGCGCAAGAGACCGAACCCTTTCTACACTTGTGGCAGTGTGGATTAATCAGCCTAGCTGTTTCCAATCAACCTAGAAGGCTTAAAGATAGAAGTCCTCAACTAATGTGAATAGTCCAAATTGGAGTATCCCACTATTCCCTTCTCCTATCCCAGTTCCAAATATACACCAAAAAACCAACACTCCTAAACCGTTTGTGTGACGAGCAAGGAAGGGATCCACAAACTATATCTCAAGGTGCTGGTAATCAGGGGAGCCCGTCAAGTCATTATTCAGCAGGCCCTGCGGGAACAGTGCTACATACGGTTCGTCTCTTTTTCAATAAAGAGCTTGCCTGCCCACAGTGAGTAAGAGTGGAACTTTAGTTCCACTTTAAAGCGTAACTCCACTTTTGTTGAGGGGAAAAAAAACATTCCCCTGTGGATGATCTCTGTACATTACAAGGATTTTAACAAACTTTGTTGCAGATTCCTACCTTTTGTTATTCTGAAGAAATCATTGTTTGTTCCTCTGTGCTGAGTGGGTCAAATGGGAGGGGTTTCATAAGTATCTATCAGCTGTGGCAGCTGCAGGGCACTAATGAGGGAAGCTGCTGGGCCTGCCACCCCTTTAGACATGTTCCTATTGGGAGTATCTCACCAAAAATAACATTTTTGTTGCAGGGGGATGCCAGAAATGTGACTTGTATGTTAGGCAGACTTCTGGGAAAATTGGTGAGCTGACAGAGGTCCTCAAACTATGGCCCTCCAGTTGTTCAGGAACTACAATTCCCATCATGCCTAGTCAAGTCTATGAATGTCAGAGTTTTACAATGCCTCCTGGGATGTGTAGTTCCGCAACAGATGGAGGGCCGTAGTTTGAATATCCCTGGTTTAGGAGATATTCACCCTGTATGCAGCCACTGATGTTAGCGCTGATGATGATGATGGCATGCTGAAACTTCAGAGTTTCTAGCTCTGGGTAGAGCTGCACGATTATTCGTATGAAAATCGCGATCTCGATTCACCCCCCCTGACGATCTAAACCTGACATATGCTCGATTCTTTGCATAGCTGCAGAGAGAACAGCTGTGAAAAAAAAAAAAAAAAGCCTCCCGGCAAACGCCTATCAGCATTAAGTCTACCAGTAACTATAAACAAAATGATTACATTGTATCTTTTCCTTCCCTCTGCCAGGGAGAAAGGAAGTTTAACCTCTTAAAGACTAGAACTTTTTCTGACAGTTGTTGTTTGCAAGTTAAAATCATTTTTTTTTGCTAGAAAAGTACTTAGAACCCCCAAACATTTTATATATTTTTTTAGCAGAGACCCTACAGAATAAAATGGCGATTGTTGTAATATTTTATGTCACACTGTATTTGCGCAGCAGTCTTTCAAACGCAATTAATAGACTTTAATGAATAAAAAAAAAAACGTAACAGTAAAGTTATCCCAATTTTTTTTGTTACACAGAGAATCGTGAGAGAATCGTGATCTTTATTCCAAGCTAAAAAATCGTGATGGTCATTTTGGCCAGAATCGTGCAGCTCTAGCTCCGGGCACTCACAGCGCAGGAGCCTGGGATCCCAGAAGAAAGGACGGGAGAAGAGGTCAGCCCTCTCAGCGGTTACCGGGTGCCCTTGAGAGGGCTTCATTTTAAGGTGAATATTTCATAATGTGCTAGTATGCACACTGCCTTTTGTCTTGCAGGTTTTTTTTTTTTAGTTGTTTGCAACCTCTTTAATGTGGTTCACTGCATGTTTGTGTGAGCCCAAAGATGACAAGACTTTTTTTTTTTTTAATAGAAACATATTCTCCTTTTGAAAAAGCATATTGACATATATGACTTCAATGCCATAGAGTGTAAAAAGTCACAATAAGTTGGATCAAAGTTGGACTGAAGATGCAGGGCAAAGTTGGATCGGAAGTTGTACTACATTCATGTCGCAGCAGTGTGAACATAGCTTAAGTATTAGATCCAGAATTCAGATTTTTCAGGATCCAGGTCAGTGACTCAAGTATCCATAGGAAAATCTGGATTTTTGCCTTACCAGTAAAATCCATTTCCTTGAGTAAAGGACACAGGCTTCTATAAAACGTCATCACTGGGACATCCAAAAGCAGTTAAATTAGTGGGTGGGCAGGGCAGCACAGCAACTAATGCCAACAGGCTCACATAATACACAGGTCAAAAAGGGTGCAAGAGGTAAAGAGCAGTTTGTAGTACTTTTCAAACCTCCTTTGATGCCAGTTTAATTTGTAGAGTCCCCTCCTAAACGTTTCCACAGAAGCCCAGGTGGCAAGCTTGCAAATTTGAGAAACAGATGCCTGATGCTAAAAGGTTCATGAAGCATCTGTTAGAGTGTGTCCCAAAAAGGTTGGGAGGAACCCTACATCTTAAACTGCAGACTTTGACGATAACTTCCACCAAGCAAAGGTGAAGCTATTTGCAGGGAGACCCTTGCAGGAGCCCCCAGGAATCACCAAAACAGATAATCTGATTTAAAAAGAAAAAAAGCATTAACAGACAGGTACATTTTCACAGCACCCACTATGCCCAGACACTGCAGGGAAAATTTCCTGGGATGCTTTATAGAAAAGCATAAGGAAAGGACAATATCTTAATTAACGTGGAAGGCAAAGACTACCTTCAGAAGAAAGGAGACCTTAGACAACACCACTAAAGTCTAACTCAAAGACTATCCAAGTAGAGGTGATAGCCACAAGAAGGGTCACCTTACGCATAAGATCAGACAAGGGAATAACCCTATAGATTGAGATCCCAGAGGGAAAAGGGAAATGAATAAGTTGCTCCCTGAAGAAAGGCAGAATTAAAGGATGAGAGGCCAAAGGTCTCTCAAACAGAACAGCCAAGGCAGAGATTTGTCCATCAGTGGTCCTCAAGGTCAAATGTTGCTCCAGACCAGACTGGAAGACAAAATGCATCAGAGTACTTTCTCCATTTCGCACCAAAGTAGACCTTCCAGGTGTGATGGTCTGCCCCAAGGTGTGCCCACGCAGCCAGTCCAGCGGTTCAGGGATTTGAAATCCCAAACTCCCGTTGCCGGTACTAGACTATTCTGCGCCATAGGCAAGACCAGCTACTTGCGACCCCCCAATAAATAAATCTTCAAAATTTCCCTATATTCACAGCACACTCCCTGCATTCCCCATACTCCCCCCCCCCCCCCCTCTGCTTTCATCGCTTGCAGTGTGTCAGGGTGGGGGAGCAGTGTGTCAGAGGGGGGAGCAGTATAATACCCAGCTCACTCCGCATCGCACACACAGCTCTTCATGCATCAGCCTCACCTTGCCTTCCAGCAGCCACAGCACCATCTCGCACAGCTCACCCACCTGTTCTCTGGTCACCAGGGGCAGCCAGGTCCCGCAGCACAGCCACCAGCAGCTCCCTCCCCGCCGCCTTCTGCTCCACTGCCACGAGCCAAGCTCAATGTGCGGAAGCTCAGAAGTAGCGGCGCGTGGAGCTGCACATCACTTGTGGTTGGACCAGGTGCTGAGAGGAGAAGGGCAGGAAAAGGCCACAAACCTCATACCGGCCAGGCAGGACTCTGTGTGCCAGTACATAACACCGGCTAACAGCCGGTTTCACAGAAGTGTAGGGCCAGGCTAGTAGGGTAACCAGCGGCCGTGGCTGCAACCCCTAAGCAGCTATGCGCCCTAGATGGCTGCCTAGTTCACCTAGCGGGAGAACCGGCCCTGCCAACGCCTCTACCTCTTCTCTGTGCAGCGCTTTCAGGACGGACCAGAGTGATTCTCATTAGTCAGCAATTGTACAATGGATCAGTCTGGTCCATCTCAGAACTGCTGCACAAAGAGCGGGGATTTCAAATCCTCGGACCGCTAGACTGACTACATGGGCACCGACAACTCAGCAACTTTTTCTGCAATGGTGAACATTTTAGATACAGTATTTCAGAGTAAAACAACCTTCTGGGCCAATTCAGTGTGATGAGGAGTACTGCAATGCCCTCCTTCTCGATCCTGAAGAGTAGGTGAAGGAGAACCTGGAGGGCTAGGAAGGCAAAGACCGGGTTGAGTTGATCCTGCAGCATCTCCGGAGTGTTTACTGCAAAGGCCCAAGGGTACCTGGACCTAATGACAAACCTGTCAAGTTTTACTTTAATATGGATACCAGGAGGCCCACATCTGGCATTCCCCACCTGTGGCAAAGGTTTTGAAAGATCTCTGGATAGACCACTTATTCCCCTGGGTCCAGACACTGATGACTGAAAAAGTTCATCTGAACATTTTCCATGCATGAGATGTTGATCGCAGATCAGGCCCCAAACATGAAGTTCAGCCCAAGAGAGGCTTCCCCCAGAGAGCTGTGAATTCTGATGTCTCCCTGATGATTAATGTAGGCCACAACTCTGGAACTTTCTGACTTGATTCTCAATGGGTATCTTCAAATTAGAGGAGTCTGGTGTTGAAGGGACAACAAATCCCCTAGAGTTCCAGAATATTCATTAAAAGCCAAGCTTTCTCGAAAGTCCCCAGGATTGACAAAGTCTCAGAAATGCTCCCTAATTCGACAAGGGTTAGGGATCTCAAAACCGGTATCATAGGGCTAGGGGTTGGCCTGAAGAGGGTCCTGACCATAATGACTGAATAACCTTTGAGTGGGTAAGTCCATGAACAGGCTTGTACCCCTTTGAAACCACCTGTTGAACCCACAGGTCTGGGATATCTGTAACTCAGAGATAGGCAAACATATGTCCCACTCTTAGACGTGAGGGCACTCTCTTCATTTTAGAGGGTTTTGAAGTGGACTTTGTAGGTTTTGTGTTCCAAGGCTTGCCCCAAAGGATGGAATGAGTTATTGGCTTTGAAGATGAAGCCTGAGGATAGCGAGGGGGCCTTATTTTTTTTGATGCGGTAGAACACCCAAGGAAGGGGGGGTTTTGGAACCTTCCATTGTGGGAGCAGGACTTTTCTTCCTGTGGCAGCTTTTATTGATTTGTCAAGCACCTCACTAAACAGCCATCTTCTTTCAAAGGGCATAAATATTTGAGGCAATGCTTGCAGGCAACTTCAGCTGTCCAGGCTTTTAGCCATAAAATTCTGTGTGTATGGATATAAATGAGAACCATTCTTGATATGTCAGGACTTTTCTAGGGCTTCTACACAAAAGAAAAAGATGGAGGACAGTGTCTGCAAATGCTCTGCCAAGGTTGGTCCTGCATACAGGATCCTGCTGGCTGTTCATTGTCCAAGTCTAATTAGCTGCAGTCTGGCATCAGAAATAGCACCAATAGCCAGTTGCAGAGCAGGACCTGTGAGGTTAGAAAAAGCGTTTAATAGCATCTCAAATTTTCTGTCAACAGAATTTTTAAATTAAGAGTTCGGCAATGAATCTCAGGGGGGTTAAATGGTGAGAGGGAGGAGAATAAATAATAGAGAATAGAGTGCAACTATGCTAAGGCTTATGCACACAGCAAGAGTGAGCATATATACATTGGCAAGCATATTGCATTAAGCCATATCATCAGGTGTATGTGAGGCTTTGATTGAAAAATCATCTGCGGTCTCCTCTAATACCGCATTTGGGTTCTCCCCTCAATATCTTTGTTCTCTGGAGGAGACATTCCACTTTCAGAGACGGGGGTGGAGGAGCATGGCACTTTTAAGTTCTCGACAGTGATGGCTGTATTAAAGCAGATAGTTAGGTTGCTTGTTGCGTGCCCGAGATGGCGCTTGAGTCGGGTCAGTCCAGTGTTAAAATAGGGTACTACTTTGGTGCAAGGGTGGCATAAGTGTTTTGCATGCCTTCAGCAGAGAGAATGTTTGCCCGAGCTTTTGCTGGCACCCGGTTTCTAACATTGCTATCTGTGAAGGTATTCCCCTGTAGGGTTCTCCCAGAGTAGGATGCGCAAATACGGTAAGCGTGTGCGTGAAGGAGTACACAGAAACCCAGGTGTCGACTGTCTTGTAGTGGAGTCCTTGTGGCAAAAGGGCAGGAGGAATGCCTGAGTAAAAATACACTGGGACCCCTCCAGACTACCAGGGCGGGACACACACTATCCCAGGACCCTTAGAGTGGGGATAGCAGGGGAGACCCCAGGGGTCTCTGCTGCATTCTCTGCCCTGGGGCCCCTACCAGACTAGTTCCATACAGGGGGGAGTGGGAGTGGGCGAAGCCCAGCTCAGTGAGGGATTAAAGGATGGGAGGAGGGAAACTGCAGGCAGGTCCGACCGTCCCTGGAGGTTACCCGTGTCCACTCCAATGAAAAAAACCCAAAAAGGGGAGAAGGGGGACTGTACTTACCCTTCCATGGTGCGGGTAACACTCCAGACAGAACTCCTTGCCACCGAAGTAGCGGAGCTGTCGGCCAAGGGACTGATGTGATTTAGACCCAAGCCCGGTCGTATGCGACCCTGCAAGACTTTTAACTTGCGGGCCAGCCTCTGTCTGTGAGGCTATGTCACGGCCGACCTAGCGCGTAGATGCGGTCTGCATGCGCTCGCTGGCTGGGCTGGGGGTGGACCACTGGATCTAGATTATGCAGCCTGTTGCCCAGCCTGGAAGTTGATTGTAGATCTCCCGAGAGAAAAAACAAAAGATGTAAGGAAGGAGAAAATTGCTAGGACCAGAGATCCCAGCTGGGAGCCTAGGTCCTTACTCCTGACTTGACAGATTAAAACTGATTACCTAGAGCAGAGAGGGGGGTTATATACCAGCTGAGGATGGCCCATGGGCGTAGCCAGGTGTTTTTTGTTCTGCCTAGTCCTACTCCTGGAGGAGGCAATACAACCCACTAGTTATGATTTATGGAGCGCTGTGTCCATCGATGAACGAATGAGAAATATAAATTAAAACAACAGACTAGTTAAACATAGAATTATTTCTCTGTGAGGGAGATACGGTTTATCCTCTTTCCCACTCCCCAACACCCATAAACTTAAAGGCAGACAGATGTCTGAAACAATGTCCCAAATGTATGCAATTGTGGTAGAATTGTGATATTAGACTGTAATCACCACTGACTCAATGAACCAATGCTATATAAATTGTGTTGTATCATCAAGATTATTTGGTGTTTTAGCATACAAGAGGGTAATCTTGCATACTCACATACTTCGTACAGGCAGTCTTCGGGTTAGTAAGATAGGTTCTGTAGGTTTGTTGTTAAGTTGAATTTGTATGAAAGTTAAAATGGGTACATTTTTTAACTGCAACTCTAACCAAAAAATTATTTTTAAGTTTTATATTGCATAGGGAAGGGTTAACAGGCCATGCAGTGTCCGCCGGACAGTAGGTGGCCGCATGCTGTGCGCAGCAAGATGGCTGCCGGGCGGTTTCCAGGACCAGCGCGGCATCACGCTGCCTCCATTCTTAAAGTGGAACTTTAGTCAGAAAATTAAGTCCTACTAGATGACTTCAGACTGTCACCTTTTGCAGATATACAGTTGTATTCAAAATTATTCAACCCCCACTGAAATTGATTGTTTTGGCAAGTTTGACATTGATTTTGATCAGTCATCCTGCTTACAACTAAATCAAAGAGGCACGTGTAGGTCAGACAAATATAACATAACATTTATAATGAAATAACCACAAATGTCTTTTCTGTGCTCACATCATTATCAGTTTTATTCAACCCCCAAGTGACATTCAATCTTAGTACTTAGTACAACATCCTTTTACAGTTATAACAGCTTTTAACCGTGAAGCAAAGCTTGACACAAGTGTCTTGCAGCGATCTACGGGTATCTTCGCCCATTCGTCATGGGCAAAAGCCTCCAGTTCAGTCACATTCTTAGGCTTGTGCACTGCAACTGCTTTCTTTAAGTCCCACCAGAGGTTCTCAATCGGATTTAAGTCTGGTGACTGTGATTGCCACTCCAAAATGTTCCAGCCTTTAATCTGCAACCATGCTCTAGTGGACTTGGAGGTATGCTTGGGATCATTGTCCTGTTGAAAGGTCTAACGTCTCCCAAGCCTCAGGTTTGTGACGGACTGCATCACATTGTCATCCAATATCTCCTGGTACTGAAGAGAATTCATGGTACCTTGCACACGCTGAAGCTTCCCTGTACCTGCAGAAGCAAAACAGCCCCAAAGCATGATTGACCCCCCGCCATGCTTCACAGTAGGCAAGGTGTTCTTTTCTTCATAGGCCTTGTTCTTCCTCCTCCAAACATAGCGTTGATCCATGGGCCCAAACAGTTCTAATTTTGTTTCATCAGTCCACAGAACACTATCCCAAAACTTCTGTGGTTTGTCCACATGACTTTTGGCAAACTGCAGTCGACTCTTCTTATTCTTTGGAGACAGCAAGGGGGTGCGCCTGGGAGTTCTGGCATGGAGGCCTTCATTACGCAGTGTGCGCCGTATTGTCTGAGCAGAAACTTCAGTACCCACATCTGACAAATCTTTTCTCAGTTCCTTAGCAGTCACACGGGGACTTTTCTCCACTCGACGCTTCAGGTAGCGCACAGCAGTCGAAGTCAGCATCTTCTTTCTGCCACGACCAGGTAGCGTTTCAACAGTGCCCTTTTCCTTGAATTTGCGAATGATGCTTCCTATGGTGTCTCTTGGTATGTTTAACATCTTTGCAATCTTCTTATAGCCATTGCCCTTCCTGTGAAGAGTAATCACCCTTTTCTCTTGTCTTCCTGGACCATTCTCTTGACTTCACCATGTTTGTAACCACACCAGTAAATGTCTAGAAGGAGCCGAGTATCACAGTCATTTTAAAGCTGCCTAATTAGGCTTTATTGCTGCTCCCTGACATCCACAGGTGTTTTCAATACCTGATTGAAAACACTTCAATGAACCTCTGTTCTTCAGAGTGGTAGTCTTTAAGGGGTTGAATAATTGTGTCAATGAAGAATTCACAAAAGAAACAATTACTACTGTATTACAAAACCAATTGATGTCATTTTAGTTGCATATGGTTCTTTAAGAAGTCCTTGTAGGATTTCATTCTGAATACAATTACAAATGTACACTAAATTCCCTAAAGCGTCCTGGCGTCCTTATGCTGAAGTGATCGGTCCGAAATAGTGAGTTTTTTGCTACTTGTTACATCAATTCCTGCTACATACTACGCAATCGTGGTCTTTTCTTTTCCACTTGAGTACTACAGATCCGCTCCTTGAAGGGAGGCAGCTCCTACAGCAGCATACTCGAATCTGAAGAGACCCCTGGTACCATCGAGGAATACCCCTCTCTGTGGTTTATCTACATTTGTTTGCCCAGAAGAGGGTAATAGGGTGAGAGTGTCACCTACAAGTGGCATTTTTTTACCACTTCTTTTATTTTATTCACTTTCACTGCCTAATATCACTTATTCATGGTCACACATACCATACACTTGGTGTGTTTCATATGATTTTATTTACTTGTCAGTGACATTTTGTTAACACTGTTGATCACTAGTTTAAATATGTTATTTATGTTTTCACTGGCACTGCCATCAGGCATTAAATTCCTTATGACACTTTGTGTGCACTTTTTATTTATGCGTCTATGAGCGGTTATATATATATATATATATATATTTTACTTGCACTGAGCACCTTACCCTCTAAGGAGTGGTTGTCAACCCACTCCTTACACGTGCTTGTTTAGCACTTCACCCATCACAAGCATTTTCGTGCACACTTTGCCTGTGCAGGGGCTTTACACCCCCTCATTTATTTTATATAACTGCTCAAACAGGTAGCGCCCTATACAAACGTTTTCTCTGGGTTACACCAAATTCCCTAAAACCCTTTACAGCATTGGGGGGTTGAATAATTTTGAACACAACTGTAGCTATGCAAAACATTACAAACAAGTGTCTATACTGCTTAAAATCCAGTAGTACACTGTCTAAACCTGCTCTGCCCATGCACAGCTGCTCTCCATTTTTTAAGCATTTTTAGGCACTGCTGAATTTGTAGAGGCCGATCTGCTGACAGCAGGAATTAAAGTGGAAATAAACCCTCCTTTCCTTTTCAGCCAAGCAAGCTGCTTCTGTTTGATCTGCACATGTGATCAGTTATGACATCAGCCATTTGATGGTTTGACAGTTTGGTTGAAGCAAATGTGACAGTTAACAATCCTGGCATTCCAGGAATCTAACTGTTTTTTTTAAACTGTTAAATTGATGGGTTTAGTTTTCGCTTTACGTGCTCTTGGCTTCCAGCAAAATGGCAGCCTTTAGGAAGAAGAAAACAGGAGCAATTCTGGAGGCAATTTACAGTACGCACTAATTTTGGAAGCATAATTATTCATGTGGAATGTATGTTCCTTGCTAAAGAACATTATTTTTATCAAGTTGTTTTGGGTCAAGTATATAAGTGAGATGTTTGTAACTCGGGGACAGCCTGTTGCCGTTATGGAGTCTCAGCATCTCAAAATAGTTTTTACTTTCAATAATTTTTTATTGGTTTCAAAGGAAAACAAACAAGTAAACAAGTCAAAATACTTATAAGCAATAGGCCAAGGTAATAGAGTATAACAGTGTAACAGTGTCCAAGCACAGTCACATATAAAGGCATGTTCATGCATGGGCCCATGAGCACTATAAAAGCAGAAAACGACCCAGCGGTGGACCAAAAAGGATTGACTAAAATGGTTTGGGAGACCTCCTGGAAACTGAGGAGGACCTTTCAAATGTTACCATACCATGGTTAAACAACAAAATAACAACTGATATAACCAATCTTAAGGGTTTAGAGAGAGCGAAAAGAAATGAAATGAAGAAAAGAGAACGAGAACAGGGGGGGGGGGGGGTGAAGAAGAGGGGAGTCCGAAAACTCTGTAAAAATGTAGATAGGATTCTGTGAAAAGGTAATATACCACCCTTGTGTGAAAGCAAAAAAGCAATGAGGTTAGAAGCCCATGAATCATAAGTTGACCTTCATGTATTGGGCCCAGGCTTGCCAGATCTCCTCAAATTTATCTTTGGTGTTAAGGAGAATACTGGCCGATTTTTCTTGGGTCATAACCCAGGAGATTTTCCGTTTGGCCTGGGTGAGAGAAATGAACGGTTGTTTCCAATGGCGAGCTATGGTTATTTTGGCCCCCTAAAGAATAAAGAATATTAAGGTTTGGGTAGATTTATGGATTTTAGGGATCCTCTGGTTCAGGAGAGCCAGTTCAGGAGATTGCGGAATCGGTACTCCAGTGATCTTTCGAGTTCAAAATAGTTTTTATGTTAATGCAAATCCTGATACCGGATGAACACAACTTCCTCCATCACATCCATACCGCTGTTTTGGCATAGTGATAGTACAAAACTGTGCATCTGGCCTCAAAAGGGTATGGAAAAGACATCACTACCCACTGTTACCAGTTATTCCCAGTACCTTTCTTTAAACGTTACTTGTTAAAATGGATCTCACTGCTTCATCATGAGAACACGATACTTGTTTATACTATATAATTTATTATAGTATACAACTTAACCACCCCACCTTATATGTTACAGTATACAACTTAACCACCCCACCTTATATGTTACAGATTAGCTTTCTGAACAAATGGCACAAATTTAAATAACAGAAAAACATCTAAAGTGTCAAAACTGATTAAGTATTTATTCCTTGTAACATATCATTTACAAAATTCCAAAAAGGAAAAAAGAAGAAAATTCAGTCAAATAAAAGAATGCAAACATCAAAAAATGTAAATGTTGCACAAGCAACATACATACTTGCAGACATCTGATTATTTGTCCACCTTAGTAAGAAGATTTAAATTTTAAAATACTGTACATCTGAATTATTTTACATCTTTTTAACATTCTTACAAATATATAACACACACACCATTCATATCTCATTCTCAGCTTAAATTATTAAAGAATTAGTATACTTAACATTTTACCACTGACATTTTTAATATCAGAAATTTAAGAGTTTTGTTTAAATTTTGATACCTTTCAAAGCTTTTATAATACAGTTTGTAAGTATGAAGCACACTTAAATTCATCGGTCAGTGAGCATAGAATACTTCTGAGAGGTAGGAAACTGTGGGAGAAACTAACCATAATATAATGCTTACTTTCTCACGTTAACAGTAGTTATACAGTGTGTTAACCCTTTTGTTTCGATTTTTTTCAAAGGATTTCTAGGCAGTTAACACTTAAAAATACATTAATCCAGACTGGAATACAGCAGGAAGGGATGTGTTAGTTTTTTTTTTGTTTTTTTGACACTCTCCAATGGGATAACTTAAAACATTACAGAAACCATTTTATGAATATGAAAATGGCCAAAACAAATACCAGCAAAAGAATGTAAAAAACTTTCCCCTTGCCTGTGCCATTAAAACCTGCCCCGCTCAAAATAAATCATCCTGCAACTTCTGCCTGGAAACCAACAATTCTGGAGTGTCCATTTCCTGGGCCCCTCACAGTGCTCGATGGTTCCTCCCGCCAATCTGCACATCACAGTGAGAGCTGCAAGAGACCCCCGATATCAACACACCAGGAAGTGTCGGTTCTGTGGGAAGACTTTGGGGGAAAATTACTCTTATTTAAGTGTGTTTCTGTGATGTGGGCAACAGGAAAGTTGGGTGTTGGCATTCTTCTTAAGAATATTGTAGAATATTTGTTTTCGCTATTTTTTTATATTAGGGGCCTAAATCTTCTTTACCTAATGACAGGAGGAGAGGAACTAAGAGGAAATATCACCAAAAATAACAGTAATAAAAATCGATGTTCTAATCCATTCCCACTGCATCCAAAAATTAAGAAAAAGTTCTGGCTGAAATTTTGTTTACCTTGCTTTTTTTTCATAAAGCAAGATAGAATGGCACCATATGGTTCATATATACACACACATCTATATCTCTCTCTCTCTATATATATATATATATATATATATATATATATATATATATATATATATATATATATATATATATATAGATGTGTGTATGTATATCGAATGCTTTGTAAAACAAGGAAGAATGAGTCTATGCAAAGTGTTCTTTGTCCAGATGGAGAGTCATGTGCCTAAAAGAGAAAGGTGTAAATTTGTATCCGGCACCAGAATAAAACTTGTTCTGGAATTCCACCCTGTAAATAAAGAAAATATTGTTCTGTTATTAATTCTTCAAAGACCAGTGATTGAGTATATTGCATGCTTAAAGGCTACAAAAAGCTCATCATTAAAGTCATTGTAAAGGCTGAAGGTTCTTTACCTTCATGCATTCTATGCATGAAGTTAAAAAAAACCTTCAGTGTGCAGCTCCCGCCTCAGCCCCCCCAATACTTACCTAAGCCTGATCTCAATCCAGCAATGTGCATGGGACTCGAGGTTCTCCTGGGCCTTTCCTTCCTGATTGGCGGAGATGCAGCAGCAGGAGCCATTGGCTCCTGCTGCTGTCAATCACAGCAAGCTGATCTACGGGGCCAGCGGCAGCGATTGCCGCCGGGCACCCACTGATCCCCTTCCCTGCCAGTGTCATTAGTATAGTAACAGTGCATATTTTTAGCACTGATTACTGTAGTAATGTCATTGGTCCCCACAAAACTGTCAATTAATGTCAGTAGGTGTCTGATCTGTCCGCCGCAATGTCGCAGTCCTGCTAAAAATCACTGATCGCCATTACTAGTAAAAAAAATAAAATTACATAAATCTTTCCCCTATTTTGTAGACCCGATAATTTTGTGAAACCAATCAATATACACTTATTGGGATTTTGTTTTACCAAAAATATGTAGCAAAATACAAACTGGCCTAAAATGATGAAAAACTGATTTTAAAATGTTCTTTTTATTGGGAATGTTATATAGCAGAAAGTAAAAAATCTTTTTTTTTTTTTTTTAAAGAATTGTCACTATTTTTTCGTTTATAGCACAAAAAATAAAAAATTGCAGAGGTGATTAAACACCACCATATGAAAGCTCTATTTGTGGGAAAAAAAGAACATCAATTTTATTTCAGTACAGCGTCGCACGAGAAATTGTCAGGTAAATGAATGCAGCGCCGAATCGTAAAAAATGGCCTGGTCATTAAGGGGGAAAACCTTCTGGTCCAGAAGTGGTTAAAACAATACGCATGAACAACAGTCTAGACTAAATATATTAATGTGTCTAAATATATTTTTTAAAGCAACTCACCAATGTAAACGGATTGCATGTAGGAAGGCAGAAAGTCCCTCCATGACAAGAAGAATGAAAATGGTCAATGCTATAAATGCAGCTGTAGCTAGCACCAGAAGAAATACGCCAAAAATGGAGTGTGGCATAGAAAGGCCCATCCTCAATACCATTGTCCACAATACTTCAGATAGTTCTGCAATGTAAAAAAGGGAAAATAGGTAAATGAATCACTCTGGGCTTTCAAAATACTGAATATGGAACAAACCCTGAAACAATTGTTCTTGGGTTAATGCATTTCTAGCAAAAACTTTTCACAGAAGGTCAACTCCACTAAAACCCATATTTTAGTTTTCAGTGAACACGCCAATCCCAGTCTTTTAAGGTGACAGGGTAAGGTAGTTATGGTACTTTTCTCAATTTCATTATTATGGCTTCCATTGTGGTAGCATCTCTAATGCATGGGTTTTAAGGGGGGGGGGGGGTGTATGTCATTAGGGCTGGAAATAGGATTTTGCTTGATGCCTTCTTGTTTTCTTCAAACCTTTTGGTATCCCCGTGACATCTTGTGGATCTTTGTGCGATGATTAAGCACAGGAGTGTGAAATTAGTTTGTGGTCTTTCCTAAGAGCTATACAGTGGATATAAAAAGTCTACACACCCCTGTTAAAATGTCAGGTTTCCGTGATGTAAAAAAAATGAGACAAAGATAAAAATTTTCAGAACTTTTTCCACCTTTAATGTGACCTATAAACAGTACAACTCTATTGAACAACAAACTGAAATATTTTAGGTGGAGGGAAGTAAAAATAAAATAATATGGTTGCATAAGTGTGCAGACCCTTAAACTAATACGTTGTTGAAGCACATTTTGATTTTTTTATAGCACTCAGTCTTTTTGGGTGCGAGTCTATCAGCATGGCACATCTTGACTTGGTAATATTTGTCCACTCTTCTTTGTAAAAACACTCCAAATCTGTCAGACTGCAAGGGCATCTCCTGTGCGCAGCCCTCTTCAGATCACCCCACAGATTTTCAATTGGATTCAGGTCTGGGCTCTAGCTGGGCCATTCCAAAATCTTCTCAAGAAGCCATTCCTTTGTTGATTTGGATGTATGCTTTGGGTCGTTGTCATGCTGAAAGATGAAGTTCCTCTTCATGTTCAGCTTCCTAGCAGAATCCTGAAGGTTTTGTGCCAATATTGACTGGTATTTGGAACTGTTCATATAATTCACTCTACCTTGACTAAGGCCCCTGTTCCAGTTGAAGAGAAACAGCCCCAAGGCATGATGCTGCCACCACCGTGCTACACTGTGGGTATGGTGTTCTTTTAGTGATGTGCAGTGTTGTTTTTGCACCAAACATAGCTTTCGGAATTATGGCCAAAAAGATAACCTTGGTTTAATCAGACCATAACACATTTTCTCACATGCTTTTGGAAGACTTCAGATGTGTTTTTGCAAAATTTAGCCAGGCTTGGGTGTTTTTCTTCATAAGAAAATGCTTCAGTCTGGCTACTCTACCCCATAGCCCAGACATATGAAGAATATGGGGGATTGTTGTCACATGTACCACACAGCCAGTACTTGCCAGATATTCCTGCAGCTCCTTTAATGTTGCTGTAGGTCTCTTGGTAGCCTCCCTTACCAGTTTTCTTCTCGTCTTTTCATCAATTTTGGAGGGAGGTCCAGTTCTTGGTAATGTCACTGTTGTGCCGTATTTTCTCCACTTGATGACTCTCTTTACTGTGTTCCATGGTATATCTAATGCCTTGGAAATTCTTTTGTACCCTTCTCCTGACTGATACCTTTTAGCAAGGAGATCCCTTTGATGCTTCTGAAGCTCTCTTCCGACCATGGCTTTTGCCAAAACCTACAAGAACAATTGAACTTTATATGGGGTTAATCAGAGGCACTTTAAATGATGGCAGGTGTGTACTGACTCCTATGTAACATGAGTTTAATTGGGATTGCTTAATTCTGAACACAGCTACATCCCTGGTTATAAAAGGATGTGCAAACTTATGCAACCACATTATTTACTATTACTATTTTTTTTTTTTAATTCCACCCCCTAAAAGATTTCAGTTTGTTTTTCAATTGAGTTGCACAGTTCATAGGTCACATTAAAAGGTGGAAAAAGTTCTGAAATAATTTGTCTTAGTCTCATGTTTTTACATCACAGAAACCTGACACATTAACAGAGGTGTGTAGACTTTTTATATCCACAGTATGTGCATGTCTCATAATTTTTAATGATTTTAACGCTGGAGGTGCCGCCAACTCCTTTGTCTATATCAGGTGGATCTTCTCCTGGTCCTTTGGGTATTTTGGGGTTAGAGGAAGGAAGTACAACTACCTTCCCCTGACCCTAAAGTACCTGAAGGACAAGGTGAAGATCCACAGGAGGTCACAAGGGCCCCAAAAGGTTTGAAGGTTAGACAACAAGGCATCAAGCGAAATTCTATTTGCAGCCCTAATGACATACCCCCTTAAAACCCATGTCAGATGCATGCCGAAAAGTTTGAGGGTTAGAAAGCAAAGAGAAGGCATCAAGCAAAATTCTATTTTGAAGCACTGAAGACATATTAGACATGCTACAGCTACGGAGACTAGAATATCAACATCGAGAAAAGTAGCAAAAACACGGTCTCCCATAAGAGGCAAAACAGTAAGGCCTTTGTAGAGCATGTCCTGGGAGCATGTCCAGCCTGTGGTATGTTTTCACACATTTCCTCAGGGCTCTTGCCACACTGTTTCCACCACCCTGGGTGCAAATATACCTTCTGGCTGGTATAAACTGTGTTATACTGTGAGCAGGGGGCAGGTGCAGGATAAAGCACGAGTTTGGCAGCAGGTTTCAGCCAATAATTACAGCTGAAACCTGCTGATTGGCTTTGTCCAATCATACACAGAGTTCTGTGTTTACAAACACACGGTACTCTGTTTACACAGAACAATGATCTGGCTGCTGCTTCTCCCTGAAGAGCAGGGAGAAAAAACTGCACACATTACACTTGTTAGGCACACAGTTAACACCTTGATTAGACCTTGATGATAACCCCTTCCAAGCCAGTGTCATTAGTACAGTGTACAATATTAGATCTGATCAATGTATTAGTGTCACTAGCAACGTTATTATTATCAAGTGTCTGTGAGCGCCAAATTGTGCTTCACACTATCACATTCTAAGTTGCTGAGCACCGCCATTACCAGTATAGCTTCTATAGCTGCAATAATTCCAGTCTATATATCCTAGTTTGTAGCTGCTATAACTGTCACATAAACCAATTAAAATACATTTATTAGGATTTTTTTTTTTTTTTTTTTTTTTACAAAAGACATGCAGCAGAATACATTTTGGCCTAAATTTATGAAGAAATATGATTTGTTTTTTATATGTTTTAGCAATCATTAGCTTACATCATTCACACATTCCCTGCACCTGCCCTCCCCCTCCAGGAGATTACTCCCGCCCACCTCTGCAGCTTCATGCTTTCCCAAAACACTCATTATCAGTCAGCACTTTTCTCACAAAATATATAACGCCAGTGATCGATTGTTTTTTTTACCCTTATTTTGCATAGATTGTTCACTTGGCAGAATGCGCAGGAGCTAAGCGAACACATAACAGAATATGTAGTGCAAAGCTGTAGTATTGAAAACAGGAGAAGTGTGTCCCTGCAAGTCTGTAAAACTCACCATACACTCTACATTCTGATTGTATACAATCAGGCAGGCCTGTGCACCACATAGTTAGTAGATCTAAAGGAGATGGTACAGAGTGAGTGATTGGATAGATGGTGTGTCCTCCTATTATATAGATTTGGTAGAGCGAAAGGGGATTTTACAGAGAATGGAAAACCATATTGTATAGTGTAAAGCCACCATTATACACCAAAAATGAACTAGTCGCTGTTTTGGTGCCATTATTGTTAATGGTACCCCAAATGCAGGAGGCAAATGCACATTTTGCCATGTGCAAAAATGAGCACCAAAGCTGCAATAACGCACAGGAGAAATTGCCCTGTGTAGGGCAGCCCATAGAAATGAATGGCCTACTCTATGCATGTTGCAGGAGAACCAAGTCAAAAAACATGCACTCCCATTACGCTAGGTGTGAATGGAGCCTGAATATGAAATTGGGGTGTTTTCACAGGAACAAGAAGGCTCCATTCACATCTGCACATTTCCAAACACACGCAAACCGCACAGAAATCACACACTTTGCCACATGTTGGAAATACGCTGCCAACGCATCAAAAAGCGTGGTAAAATACGTGCCACTTGCCGCTCTAAAAAAGTTCTGGAGCTTCTTTGTCAAGTGAATGGACTGCCGTATGCGCAACCAGTGGAAACACTCCAAACGCCAAAAAGAACCTCAAAAGACTGCAAAGATGTGAGTAGGGCCTGACAGCGGAGTGTCTCTGTCCACTCTGTCCTATGTCCTTATATAAAACTGGCCATGCACTATACAATCTGATTGTACAATTTCTGTGCAATTTACTTTATATTTTCCAAACATATGGAGTAGGAGGACTCACCTGAATAATCTATTCAAGTTGTGTCAAAGTAGGCAGGCCCTTGCATTACATAACTGATGGCAGATCTAAAGCAGAATGTCACATGGACTACAGGAAGTTATGGAAGCCAAAAGCATTTTTAAAAATTTCAAACACAAAGGGGAAAATACAAAGCTGCCATGGACTGGGGAAAGTGAAAGATAAGTACATTGTGATTGCTTGAGCAGAAAAGAGACATTAGACCCTAACCCTGAAAGGTTTCTATTTACTGTGAAAGGGTAAATTATTCCTCAAAAGGTGAACTTGGCCTTTAAGTAACTCAGCTCCACAAAATGAATACCTTTTAATTGGTTTTAAAAAAAAGAAAATCTATGTTGATCTAAAAGAAATGCATTGTCATAGGTGTAATTTCATATACAAGAGGACGTGACTAACAATATAATTTTAATGCATGTGTCTACAGGATGACACCTGCGATGATGGCAACAATTACTGCAAAGTAGACCCGGGGCACCAAGACAAACTAGATTACATATTCATTATAATCATATGTTAGTTAGCAGAGCTTCAAATAAAGTATTTTAGGCTTATAACTAGGCTATGCAGGATAACGATCACAAACGTAAAGCCAATATTATTAATTCATTTTTGCAATATACAGTTGTGCTTATAGTTTTACATATCCTGGCAGAATTTATGATTTCTTGGCCATTTTGCAGAGAATATGAATGATAACACAAAAACTTTTCTTTCACTCATGGTTAATGTTTGACTAAAGCCATTTATTATCAAATCAACTGTGTTTACTCTTTTTAAATCATAAATTACAACTAAAACTACCCAAATTACCCTGATCAAAAGTTTACATACCCTAGATCTTAATACTGTGTATTGCCCCCTTTAACATCAATGATTGCTTGAAGTATTTTGTGGTATTTGTGGATGAGGCTCTTTATCTTCTCAGATGGTAAAGCTGCCCATTCTTCTTGGCAAAAAGCCTCCAGTTCCTGTAAATTCTTGGGCTGTCTTGCGTGAACTGCAGGTTTAAGATCTCCCCAGAGTGGCTCAATGATATTGAGGTCAGGAGACTGAAATGACCTCTCCAGAACCTTCACTTTATTCTGCTGTAACCAATGATTGGTCAACTTGGCCTTGTTGGAATGTCCAAGTACGTCCAATGTGCAGCTTCCAGGCTGATGAATGCAAAATTCCTCCAGTATTTTTTGATAACATACTGCATTCATCTTGCCATCAAATTTCCTGTGCCTTTGTAGCTCACACATCCCCAAAACGTCAGTGATCCACCTCCGTGTTTCACAGTGGGAATGGTGTACCTTTCATCATAGGCCTTGTTGACTCCTCTCCAAATGTAGCGTTTATGGTTGTGGCCAAAAAGCTCAATTTTGGTCTCATCACTGCAAATGACTTTGTGCCAGAAGGTTTGAGGCTTGTCTCTGTGCTGTTTGTCGTACTGTAAGCAGGATACTTTGTGGCATTTGCGTAGTAATGGCTTTCTTCTGGCAACTTGACCATGCAAGCCCATCTTTCTTCAAGTGCATCTTTATTGTGCATCTTGAAACAGCCACACCACATGTTTTCAGAGAGTCCTGTATTTCACCTGAAGTTATTTGTGGGTTTTTCTTTTCATCCCGAACAAATTTTCCTGGCAGTTGTGGCTGAAATTGTAGTTGGTCTATCTGACCATGGTTTGGTTTCAACAGAACCCCTCATTTTCCACTTCTTGATTAGAGTTTGAACACTGATTGGCATTCTCTATTCCTTGGATATCTTCTTCTATCCCTTTCCTGTTTTATACAGTTCAACTACCTTTTCCCCGCAGATCCTTTGACAATTCTTTTGCTTTCCCCATGACTCAGAATGCAGCACTGGATGAAAGATGCAAGGGGCTGTCAGTCCAGAAACTCATTGACCTTTTACACACACACACACACACACTAATTAGAAGCAAACCGGTCACAGGTGAGGATGGTTACCTTTAATAGCCATTCAAACCGTTTTGTGTAAACTTATGTGCATGTTATTAGGCCAAAATCACCAGGGTATGTTAACTTTTTATCAGGGTCATTTGAGTAGTTTTTCTGTTGTCATTATGATTTAAAAAGAGTAAACACAGTTGATTGAGAGCCGGTTCACACTGCCGCGACCATAAGTCGCCCCATGTCGGAGCGACTTTTTACCGCGACTTTAGCGCGACTTGTGAATTATTTTGCGGACTTATATGACAGACAACTTTGTGTTTGGCCAATCAGAATAGGATGTGTTGTGACCTAATTCCCCTTTTCTGTTTTTTTTTTTTACTCATTTCCTCATTGCCCACCAGTGTCACGTATCAGTGTCCACCAGTGCCACTGCCCACATGTGCCACGTAAGTGTCCACCAGTGCCACTGCCCACATGTGCCACGTATCACTGCCCACCAGTGCCACTGCCCACCAGTGCCACTGCCCACCAGTGCCACGAATCAGTGTCCACCAGTGCCACATATCAGTGCCACGAATCAGTGTCCACCAGTGCCACATATCAGTGCCACGTATCAGTGCCACAAATCAGTGTCCACCAGTGCCACATATCAGTGTCCACCAGTGCCACGTATCAGTGTCCACCAGTGCAACGTATCAGTGCCATGTATCAGTGGCCACCAGTGTCACGTATCAGTGTCCACCAGTGCCACATATCAGTGCCACGAATCAGTGTCCACCAGTGCCACTCACACAGACCAAGCAGAGATAATGGAATATATATACCATTATATATATATATATATATATATATATATATATATATATATATATATATATATATATATATTATATATATATTATATATATACACCATATAGGCATGGCTGCAATGTGGGGAATGCCTGGCTAATCTCTTTCTTCTTCCTGGAAAGTCTGATAACAAGTCCCTTCAATTAAGATGAGGAGGCGACTCCCATTGAAGTATATGGGACAGTCGGATCACAGGTCGCCTCAAAGTAGTACAGGACCCTTTTCTGAAGTCGGAGCGACTTCAGTAGTGCCAATTAAGACTGCACTGATTGATTAACATTGCTTTTGTTATGTCAGGCGACCTGGGGCTACACAAGTCACCTCACAAGTCGTGCTAGTGTGAATGGGCTCTGATAATAAATGGCTTTAGCCAAATACTAAGCAAGAGTGAAAGAAAAGTTTTTGTTTTATCATTCATATTCTCGGAAAAATGGCCAAGAAATCATAAATTCTGCCAGGGTATGTAAACTTATAAGCACAACTGTATATAATGTTCTATCTAAAGTTTAGGGCAACATAAATAAAATGAGTGCAGAAGGAATTTTTCAAACATGTAGCAACCGGATTTACTAATTGAAAATCCGTTTTCAGCAGTGTGATGTAGAAAGATTTAAACAAAGTTATCTGCGGAGGAGTAAAGCATTTTGCATATTGCAATTTGAACCTAAATTACGGCTTATGTTCTTCCGCATTATTTGACATTTCTATTTCTTACATATCCCTAAAGAAAATAAGATACTCACGGGCATGTGCTAAGCTTAAAGCCCAGAGTCGCAGGTAGGAAGCTGTGTTGGAAACACATCCCAGGCAATATTCTATGGTGTGGATGGCCTGATGCATAAATACCTCTGTCATATCAAACTGAAAAACAAAGAAGATCAGTAAAAATACAAAAAAAGTGTGAAGTTCTAAATAAATGTATTCACATTACATCAGACAGTACATAGGTTTTTGTCTTTAAAGTGTTACTAAACCCACAACAGTAAAATCAGTCTGTATATGCAGTAAAGCAGGCTTGTTATACTCATTGTGGAACCTAAGGGGTTAATCCTCTTTGCGTTGTGTAAAAAGGCTGTTTGATCCTGTATGCACAGATCCTCCTCTTCTTCCACTGACTCCAGAACATGTCTAGATAAGACAGTGCCTTTGGAGTCAGGCTGCACATGCTCAGTTTGGTGTGTATTTCTAGAATGTTTTTTTTTCCAAGAAAGAGTGCATGTGATCAGCACAGGGCTATTCAGCACTGTCCAGACAGAGGGTCAGGGGTCCTGCATCCTGATAGGACAGCTCAGTGCAGTATGAAAACTCCTCCTGCAAGCTTTAACTAGTGCTCGGCTGACACTAATAGAAGTCACAAGACTGCTATATACTGCTGATGAGAAAAGATTTTTAGCAGTTTATATTTACTAAAATAATTGTGTTTCCATGTTTTGTGTACTGTGGGAGACCAGATGTAGTTAATGCAGGCTCCTAGGTTTAGTAACACTTTCCCTTGCAGTGTGGCTCCCCCTGCACTGCCTGGGTTTAAATGCTCATTTTTGCCTAGGGTACCAGTATAAAACTGGCCATACATTATACAATTTTCTTATTCAATTTCCTTTAGATTTACCTTCAACTATGTAGTGCAAGGGCCTGCCTGATTGCATACAAATTGAAAGGGTTTATGTTTGACCTCATCTTATATGGTTATGGTAAATCTAAAGGAAAATTTACAAGAAAATTGTATAATGTATGGACAACCTAAAGCACTTTCTCCTACCTTAGCCAAGTCCCTCAAAGCCGCTTTTCTTTGGCAATTCCCCCAGTGGTTGCAGCTGTGACACATCACGTACCATGCAGGACCAACAGTCCCGCTATGTAAGTGAGTATGCTAAGGGCTTGTTCACAGCTAAATTGTTGGAGAAGATGCGAGTGTCAGCTGCTGGGGGAGCGAGAGATTAGGTAAGTAAAATACATTTTTCCTGTTAACCTATGCAAACCCCCCCCCCCCCAAATGTTTAGCTGTTGCAGTGTGTGGGAAGTCCTATGCCAGGGTAGTTCAGTTCCCTAGAGTGTATGTTTTAACTGATTTACCGTTCTAATAATTTTTTTATTTCGATCATTTTTGCTGTTTTTTTTTCAAAGAAAAGAAAATACAATGGTAGTACATGACAATACATATCAGTACAATATAACAGAAACAAAGGAAAGGGTATACAAGATGTAGTGAAGGTAGGTTCACCAATATATGGACTCCATCAAGCTGTGGAAAGCTAGACATATAGATTAAATGCAGAAAAAATGGGATGGACCAATGCGCTACCAATGAGGTAAATGAGGAAGATTAATAGCAGAAGAAGATGAGTGGAGCACCGAAATCATGGTCTATACCCTTGATAAAGTCACGTGTCTGTTGTGACGCAACGCGTCGGGAGAAGTCGGGTGACATCACTTCCGGTCTACGGCCGAGACTGGAAGCATCTGTGGACACCGCATCGGCGGTTTGTTTTGCTGCTTGTTCCTGCTTGCTTACCCTTACTTCAACTGGAAGTGTTTTTATTGCTTGCTTTATTAAAGTATTTACCTACTACACTATGAGCGCCCCCTCTTGTGATTTTGATGATTGAGTGGCATAGGAATACATCAGGATAAAAGTCCCCTTAAGGAGAGGAATTTCCACTACAGACAACTATTCTATCATCTGAGGAGATATCCACTGTCCATTCCCAGTTATACTTCATTGGAAAACCCCCTGATGTCCTTGATGGTGATCTAACACACCAAAAACGCTCTTTTGAGTGTTAATGGAGGTGAGCGGCCATTGCACTTAATTTAGGATTAGAGCTCACAAATCAATTGCACACGTATATCACTGGATGAGATTCTTTGTTTTATACGCTGGAACACCCTTGAACTCTTTCACCCCATTTTGCATTTATTTATGCATATCTATGTTGTGCACACCATCCAGTGACACATGGACTATTTATGCTGTTAGCATCCTCACATTGTCTTTGTATGCTACTTTATTGCATCACTTGCACTTTTATTTATTTGCTGTTCAGTATTGTCACAGTCACTTTTATGTGTTGATTTATTGCATTTTTTGCACTTTTATGATTACTTATTTATCACTTCACTAAGCACTTCAGCACGTTTTGCTCATTTGCATATATTTGAATATTTATCACCTATAAGCTATTTAGCTAATTTTATGATCTTCATTGTATATTTTATATTATATATATTGTTTTATTCATCATATATTTCTTGTGAACACCTTTCATCCACTTTGTGTTTTGTGGCCCCCCATTTTAGAAATTGAGCGCCGATTCCCCCTTTCCTTCACCTTTTAGACATATAGATTACCTAGAACTCCTTAGAGTAGAAAAACTGAAGGGGAAGTGAGCTTCTAAAAGAAAGAAAAAGACTAACATAACCATGCCATGATAAAATACCTATAAAAAAATGCCTTCTTCATGGGGGAGTGGAGAAGTTATAAATGCTCATGTAAAACGCAAGAAATTAAGCCTGTGTAACCATACTACAATAAATAATTATTGGAATGTAGAGGTAGGACTCCGATTGCTGGGGACCTCCATGTGGGCTAGCCTGGCAAGCCAGATGCCTTGATTGCCACACAGGGACGCTGCTGCAACAATCACACAGCCACTTTTAACTTTGCTTAACATTAAGATGTCTCAGCCCCACACTTCAGCATGAGTATCATCATTGCAAATGCCTGGTGAAACACACTGTTTTCCAACTATTGAGAGTATATAACATGATTAGGAAACAGGGTACTATGGTTAATAGGTGTTGAGACAGCCACAGGGCTTTGTTAAGCAGGCCATAGACATAAAACTTTGGCTTGTTCAGTAGGAGCCAGGCAAATTTTGATCTATGTATGGGAAGGGTGGATGTGTCGTACAACCAGTCCATAGTTTTTTCCGATCACTGCCAGTGGCTATAGCAGCAAACCGTGATATTCTGAATATCATACCATGGTATTCTGACAACTGGGAAACCTCCCACTGTCAGAATACAATAGCGCAGCAGAAGGGCTTCTGTGTTGATGGGGGAATCAAGCAATTTTCTTTCATTCAACTGGTGAAGGAAAGGAAAATGGTTTATGTATTTTCTGTCTTAATGGATACTTTAATGCAATTCGGAGTTGAGAGAGTGTGGAAGGTTAGGCAAGTGATAAGACAGTAAGGCCCCTTTCACACAAGGGAAGAATCCACTCTGATCAGCAAGGGATGTGATCAATGTCACATTTGTGCCAGCTCAGTTTCTGCAGAGCGGACATGGACTGACCTGTCTATGCCCCTGGGCCGGCCAGGTGTAAACGAACTCTACATCTAATGGCAAATTCACATTGCAAGCCGTTAAATCACAGAGCAGCTGGAGAAATTCATTTATGTGGCTGCTTTGTGCTGTCAGCTGCGCTAGGGGGCAGTGTGATGCAAAATTCAGTGCATCACACAGCTGCCTTTTTTTTTGTTTGTTTTGAGCCAGCTTTATTTGAAGTGTACAAAAACGTACACTACATTCATTGCAATGTTGGTCAGTGCGATGCGCGACATTGCAGGGCAATTTGGCCTGGTTCGCTGTGTTAAAATGCAGCGTGTATGCATTTTAGCACAGCGCTACCCTGAGTTGCAGTGTGAATGGGACACATAGGAAACAATTGCTTCCTGTGTGTCCCTGTGGCGACAGATGTTTTACCATGCGGTAAAATGTCTGTCACCGAATATATTGTGAATTGGCCCTAATTGCCAAGATCCTTGCACAAGCCAACTCTTTAAATTTAACCTGTCTTCATAGTACTCACATTTTCTAAAGTCTTTAGGCCAGTCATATTTATGGGGAACCAAATAAAAAATAAAAAGTTGCCCAGAGATGAGTTTTACCAAGCAAGCTGACTATAATAAATGACAAATAATATACATGGATGTAAAGCCATTATACTTTCGATTTAACATTGGGCTAAATCAAGCATGTGCCCACCTCCTCTTTTTCTCTGTCCCTCTGAACCTCACGGCCTGTATGGTCTTCCCCTTCTTCCAAGTCATGTGACCGGAGCAAAGACAACTCTTCTTCGCTGCCTCGCCGGACTAACGTGTATCCCTTCTACAGACAGAATGAGCATTAATAAAAGGAAACAAACATGTAGATAATCAAATCCGTATAATAAATATATACAATTGAGGAGATTTGCCTTCACTTCATATTCCATAGCAAAAGTGTAAATGAGAGGAAATCCTTCCGAATTGAGGGGATCCCTGGTTGTCCACAGAACTAGTGTTCCTATAGGAATATTTCCCCCTATTACTGTTCTGCTGACAATCCAAAATGTGTGATTTTTTTTCCGCTTTTACTCTTGGTAATAACGGTTAACAGGACAACAAGAGAGATTGAATCTCCCACAGACAGCAATAAAAAAAACCTGAAAGGTGTTCTAATCTGATTCCACTCTATCCAAAACTTAAAAAGAAAAAAGAAAATAGTTATACTTTAATACACAGTTAAAAGTGAGTGGTGTTACTGGATAGTGAGTGATGTTATTGTATTGACATGTAATAAAAATTTTAGAAAACTCACAACGGCAAAAGGTTTAAACTGGTCTTTAGTGAACTGTAAAAAAAAAAGATACCTACCCTATAACTCCCAAAGGTCTGTCCTCCATGATGTTGCCAGTACAGGTACAAGGGTTTCCCAAACAGCATTACAGGCACACAGAGGAACACAATAACCACAAGGAATATCTGGAAACCCGTCTAGATAGATAGAGAAATAAAGGCCTTTCACAAACTGGACATCAAGAGCTTTAAAACACACAGTACTCCCCTACCCTGTTGGTAGACAAATTCAAGTTAAAAAGGGAAAAAAAGAAAAAAGAAACAGAATTTATGTACAGCGCAATTGTCATTTTAAAGCAGTACAAGACACTGTGCATACCGCTTCTAGCTGTCTGTATCAAACATATTTTATGTAATCTTTTCCTGGAGATCCACTTTTCATTCTTTGCCTATAAAGTTTGTAACACACTACTAATCAGCTATCTTTTTGATACAGAGAGTTATATAGCATTTACATAATGGCTACAAATCACTACTGTATTTTGAGATGCATTTACCATGTCATACATTATTGATGCTCTTGTCAATTGAAAGCTGCTCTGTAAAATTTTCTTTGTCAGTATACACACGTTTTAAATGCAATTTTTGGAGCCAGCTAGCTTCAATTAGAATACTGTACCATGTATTCAATTTTTCTACAGATATCCTTACAGGGAGTCATGCAATGCTTTCAGTTTTTTACAATAAAGTCACCACGAAAAGTGAGGGCCTAAATATGTAGCTTAATAATGGGTAAAGGGTAACGGGAGGAAAGAAGCAAGAATTTGGAGGGCAATACACCCAAAATGTAAATATTAGTTTTGGGAGTATTTTAGAGCAACTGTTATATCAAGGTTTTTAGCTCCCAAATCGACTGACCTGTCCTGGATAGAGATCTTGGTTCCTGTTCTTGTCATCACTGCCACTGTTAGTGAACATAAACATATTAATGAAGTGAAGGAGAATACTAGGTGCATCCTTGGAATTCTCTGCAGAAAATGCCAACCACTTGAATATAATCATAAAGACGAGGTAACCAAAGATACACATCATAAAGATAAGCTCGGGGATGAAGACCAGGTACACACAGAATTTCTTCTTGAAGTGCCTGGAAAAAAGTATAGTAGAGATTTTGTTTTTGTTTAGTTTAAATGCAGGGGAAAAAAAGATTGATTAAAAACATTTAAATTCCAACTCAAGTTTTTCTTTAGTTTTTCTTTTTAATTAGATAAAGAAGGTTCGCACTAAAACCTGTAAGTTTTTTTGCCATGTTCCGCAATAGGGAACATTTATGTTCATTTCCTTTCTGGTGGCCACCTGCAACTCTGTCAACACATGGGGTGTCAACTAGGATAGAAAATTAAGGTTTCTAGTTTTTTTTTACCCACTCCATCCAAAACTGAAAGCAAACATTTAAGTTTAAAGAAGAACTCAAGGAAAAACACTTTCCAAAGAATCTGCTGGGTTATAACTAGTTAAATCTCAGGAGCTGAGGTGCATGCAACCTACTGGATCACTGCCAGTTATTTACAATTTACACTTTCATTAAGAACCCATAGTAATAATATAATTCCAGTGCTCCAACAGCAGACTCGCGACTCTCCTACACACAAGCAATCTTGTTCCCCCCTTCTTTTCCCTGTCCATTCACAGAACGCTTTGCATTTTGTGAATGGTTCACAGAATACAAAGTGTTATTTGTTTGGGTAAGAGGATGGGAGGGGTGGACAAACCAGACAGCTGCTGTGTAGGAGAGCAGAAAGACTTTTGTAAGAGCACTGGAAATATAGCAAAGGCTGTAGTATTTATTCTGTTTATTGTTACTATCAGTAATTTAATAGAAGTATAACCTATGAATGTTGCAAATATTCCCATCATATATTCTATCTACTTATACTAAGTGCAGTTGATATACAGTATATGCACAATAAATAATGTAAAATGCATATCACAAGCAGTGATCCAGGAGGTGGTATACACCTAATAAGATTTAATGATTAGTAACCCAGCAGAAAAAGGAATTATTACCTATGTGTAAATTACGTATATTGTAGTACAGTACAGGACACAGGAATCAATTCATACACCATGGGTTATATACTGTATATGCCGTTACCTTCAGGTGATTAGACACTGCAAAAGCTTTGCTGGGTCCACTCCCTAGTTTGGAAGCAATAAAGAAATCACAAGGAAAGGAGGGGAAGGACATATTTCCTATACTCCAAGATACAGAATTTACAGGAAAGAAAAAAACAGTAGGAAAGGATACACTATATTGCCAAAAGTACTGGGACGCCTGCCTTTACGCACACATGAACTTTAATGGCATCCCAGTCTTAGCCCGTAGGGTTCAATATTGAGTTGGCCCTCCCTTTGCAGCTATAACCGCTTCAACTCTCCACCCCAAACTTGTTAATCCATGTATTTATGGACCTTGCTTTGTGCACTGGTCCAAATCATTTGGTGGAGAGGGGATCATGGTGTGGGGTTGTTTTTCAGTAGTTGTGGTTTGGCTTTGCCCCTTAGTTCCAGTGAAGAGAACTCTTAAGGAGTCGGCATACCAAAACATTTTGGACAATTTCATGCACCCAACTTTGTGAGAACAGTTAGGGGTAGCCCTTTCCTGTTCCAACATGACTGTGCACCAGTGCTTAAACAAGGTCCATAAAGACATGGATGAGCAAGTTTGGGGTGGAGGAACTTTACTGGCCTGCATAGAGTCCAGAGCCTTAACCTGATAGAACACCTTTGGGATGAATTAGAGTGCAACATCCAACATCAGTGCCTAACCTCACAAATGCCCTTCTGAAGGAATGTTCAAACATTTACAGAGACACACTCGTAAATCTTGTGGACAGCCTTCCCAGAAGAGTTGAAGTAGTTATAGCTGCAAAGGGTGGGCCAACTCATTATTGAACCCTACAGACTAAGACAGGGATGCCATTAAAGTTCATGTGCGTGTAAAGGCAGGTGTCCCAATACTTTTGTTAATATAGTGTATGTGTTTATAAAGATCCTGAAGGAAGGCAAACCTTTTAGAAAAGAAAGGTAGGGCACGGCTTGGTAACAAGGTCCTGCAGGAATCACAGCAGTTGACAAGGAAGAGCCATTGTCAGCAGAAAGTTGCAAAGTCTGAAGAGATAGGGAGAGGACATACAATGGTTGGACAGGACCAACAGGGTATGAATTGGCATGCAGGAAGCAGGATCAGGCAGAAGAATGTAGAGAACAAGGTACGAGTAAAGAAATCAGGGTGAGGTTCCCCATCACACCACTAAGTGGAATAGGTCTTACCAGAGACTACAGAAATAGGGGTAAATGAATCTGCATGAATGAAGATGCAAGGGGGGCATCTAACGTGAAAGATGGAATGCGCCAAGCAGGAAATGTCTAGAAGTAGGGACATCAGGAATTTGCCTGGCAAACCTACTGTGCCGCAGTGGGTCAAGGTAAGAAAACAAAGCAAGGCAGACAAGTGCTGCAGTGCCTATACAGGTAAACCTCTCAGGTGAGACTGCTGATCAGGTGCGCGCCAGATCCTTAGTCCAGGCAGCACTTGAAACAAAAAAGTAGCAACCGCACTCCAATGTGAATAGAAACCTAGAAATGTATTCACCAATGGCAAAATCCAAACATGACTTGATACATCACGGACAAGGAAAAAAGGTTGACCCATTTCACGACACTAAGATTGCTTACTCATAACCACGTATGGAAAGCATGGAAAGAGAAAGGAAGGGGCTTGGGATGAAGCCTGAAGGTTGAAGCAAGGGAGGACATGCAATTGCAAAAACAGAGGAACAAGGGCTCTAGGTTTTGGAACTAAGCTCAAGTAGAAGGGATCAAATGGTGATCTAAAAGCAATAATTTACCCACGGGCTTTCTCAAATAACTGGGTCAAAGGACACCACATGGGAGTCTGACTACTGTATATACCAAATGCATCATGTTCTTAGTGGTACATTGTCTTTAATAAGTATTCATATCCCTTGAAATTTTCCACATTTGAACAGGTTACAACCAAAAAGTAAATGTATTTTATTGGGATTTTGTTAGACCAAGACAAAGTGGCACATAATTGTGAAGTGGAAGAAAAATGATAAATGTTTTTTAAAATTTCAATATTTTTTATTAGTTTCAGAATAAAGGATATACAAAGGAACATACAGTCCATGACTGTAGAACAAGATATCAAAATTCTTTCAAAACATTTGTCATGGTGCTCAAGTTAATAAAACAGTAACAAACATCTGCAATTGGTGGAACTCCTCAGTGTAGACTGTAGCTGTACCGGCCGGCCCGGGCCCCACCGCTTCCCCTCTGACGCCCCAACAGGAACATACTGCGTCACGAGGGAGAGAGCAACCCGCCCAACCCCCAGCCCATAACACCATAACAAGCTGTGAGGATGTTCACTGTCTTCAGTCTAAGCAGGGATGCTGCTTGTTTGCCAATTATTAGCAGTGACTACAAGATGCAGTGGCCAAGGACCTGCCTCAGTCCATTAACATCCATGGTAGTGCAAAAACATATGAGGAAGAGAATGAAGAGATAGGGAGAAGGTATGGAAGAGGAAGGAAGGATAGAAGAAAGAAAGAAAAGAAGTCGATAGTAAAGCGTCGGTGTCCAGATCAATGAACCCAGGAGTTATAAGCAAACTATGCGACCCCAGTAGGTGGAGGCTCCCCCTCCGATCAGGGAGGGCAAGCTAGGTACCTCACCCAGGAGAGGGAAGGCGTAACTCAGATGATACTGACCCGACAGGGCCACCAGCACGTCTGTGGCGTCCACCAGAGGATCCCCTGACTGAGCCACAAACCTCTGCACCTTTCTGTTGAGCCGAGATGCCAACAGATCCAACTCTGGGGTGCCCCACTGGAGACACAACTGATGAAACACCTACGGATAAAGGGACCACTCACCTTGGTCCAACGCCTGCCGACTGAGGTAATCCGCTTGCGAGTTTTCCAGCACGGGAATGTGTACGGCGGAGAGGGCTGGAACGAACCATTCTGCCTACCTTAGAATGCTACCTCCAGAGTTGCCAGAACAATTCTTGTGCCCCCTTGCTGATTGACATAAGCCACAGCTGTGGCATTGTCCGATTGAATGCGCACTGGACAACCCTGAAGACTATCTATCCAATGGTCCAGACACAGTCTGATCGCTCTGAGTTCCAAGACACTGATCGGTAGTTTGGACTCTTCCAGTGTCCAGATCCCCTTTGCAGAATCATTACCAAGGACGCCTCCCTACCTGGACAGGCTGGCATCTGTAGTGACCACCGTCCAAAACAAGGGGAGGAAGGATTTGCCCAGCCAAAGCGTTGGAGAACGAAGTCACCATATCAGGGACTTCTTTGTTCCCCGACTCAGCCAGATCTGGTTGTCCAGAGACTGCAGAGTCTTGTCCCATTTGGTCAGAATCTTCCTTTGCTGAGACCTCGTATGAAACTGTGCAAATAGAACCGCCTCGAAGGTAGACATCATCAGGCCCAGCACCCGCATGCAAGTCCGGAGGGATGACCATCTGTCCGACAGCAGAAGACGAATTGCAGCCTGCAATTTCTGTAGTATGTCCAGAGGAAGGAGCACACTGGCTAAGGCCGAGTCCGTGGTCAGGCTCAGATAGTCCAGCTTTGTGGATGGAACCAGGGCAGACTTTGCTCACAGAAGGAGATCGTCCAAGTAGCCCAGTACCGCGATCCTCCGTTAGCGCAGCAAAGCTAGCACTGGGGGGGCTAACACTTTTGTGAAGACCTGAGGAGCAGAGGCGAGACCAAAGGTAAACGCCACAAACTGATAATGCTCCACTCCCACGGCAAAGTGAAGAAAGCACTGGTGTCTAGCAGATATTGGAATGTGAAGGTAAGCATTCTTGATGTCGATAGAGGCAAGGAAATCCCCCTGACGCAGGGATGCCACAACCGTGTGAATAGACTCTATTCTGAATTTTTGCACCTGCACACAGAAGTTTAGCACCTTGAGGTCCAGGATTGGACGCACTTTGCCTTTCTTCCTGGGAACTGTAAACCAGTTTGAGTAAAAACCCGAGTAAAAACCCTGAAAATTTTCCGAAGTCGGAACCGGGACAATCACCCTTTGAAGGAACAGGTCTCGTACCGCCCCAAACAGACCTTGTAAGCAGTCCAGGGATAGGCAATTTGGAAGGAAAGAACCTTGCCGGGGGGACAAGAGCGAAACACAAACTTGTAGCCGAATCAAATGACATAGTGGACCCACTTGTCTTGTACCAGGGAAGTCCACGGATCCGGAAACCAGTGAAGACCTCCCCCCACCCCCGATACGGGTGAGGGCGCACCTTCATGCTGAATGAGCCTTGTCCGAGGGTCTGGAGAAGCCCGCTCTCGGCTTGCCAGACCAGGTTCATTTGGATCCTCCAGAGGAGGCCCTAAAAGGCTTCGAGCACTTGTCAGTCGACCCTGAGGGGCAAAAAAACTTCTTATGAGCCGAAAGGAAGGCCCACATCTACGACGAGGTTCATTGCCCTTAGTAACTTGTGGAAGAAAGGTACTCTTCCCCACTGTGAAACCTTCTAGGAGGTCATCCAGGGTAGCTCCAAACAGGAGAACTCCTTGAAAGGGAAGATCAGTCAAGGCCTTTTTTACAAGTCTGGTCCACAGAGCAGAATTTGAGCCAAAAGACACGCCGAAGGACCACTGCCAAAACAGAGAGCTGAGCCACAAGGGGAGCCGCATCCAAAGAGGCATCACAGATAAACTGCAGCCCCTGGACCAGCTGGTCCGCCAGCTCAGCAAAGGCAGGGGGGAGCTGTTCTCCCTCCAGGTCACGGCATAAAAGCTTAGCCCACTCAGTCAGAGTTTGCGACACCAGGGCAATAGTGAATACCGGCCTCAGTGCCGAACCAGAGTGTACATATTGCGGGCTACAGCCTCCACATTCCTGTCAGCCAGATGCTTAAAGGCCGGGGACTCTTCAACCGGAATCATGGTTGCCTTGTTCAAACTGGAAACCAGAGGGTCCACCACCAGTGGAACAGTCCACTTTTTAAGAAGGGACTCCTCAGAGGGAATGCCTAGTAAAGCGCTTCGGGAACCCCCCCAGGACGCTTTGGTCGTCCCCACTTTTTAGTGACAATTCTGTCAAAATAGGCGGGGAAAGGAAACACCTTTGCCACTCTGGATGGCTTGTGAGTGCCAAAGGGAACCTGCGCTTCTGTCCATCTTTGAGGTCTTACGCACAGATACAATCAGTGCTTCCACCAGCGCCTTTTCGTGTGCGGTTGCAGACGTGGAGGAATCACCCTTCATTATCAGAGGATTCCGGGCACGTGGTTGGAGACCCAGCAGGGTGACCCATGTCCGCGGCGGCCGAACCAGATTCAGGATCTGATGAGACAGATGAGGCATGGAAAGGCGGGGGGCACTTTTTGCTAGCCAGGACACAAAGGACTCCAGGAATGCAGTCAGTGGATCGATAGATGGTTGGGACCTGGAGGGCTCTGCAGCCTCAAAGAGTGGATCGGGGGGGGGGGGGGGGATGTGCTCCAAAGACTCCATGAGTCACCAGGAGGACCCCACAAAAAGTGTAAAACACTGCAAGGGACAACCCCCACCCTGCTGGCAGCACCACCTAATTGCCAGGCACAAGTACCAAGCGATCCTCAGCTGAGAGGGAGAGAATCCCACCAGTCTCCCCACCCAGCAGAAACAGGCACCTGCAGCCACCAGGATAATCTGCACTCCACCCGTGGCGATCAGGAAGTGAAAGGATCCAGGAGTCTGCACCAGGGGATGAGCAGGGGCTCCCACTGCCGAAATTGCCGCCGCTATGTTCAATGGCAAACCACCACATAATGGCCGCCAGACTTCACAAACATGGCCACCGTGTATAGAACCCAGGCCTCAAGGACAGGGTTCCCTTTGGCACTCACAAGCCATCCAGAGTGGCAAAGGTGTTTCCTTTCCCCGCCTATTTTGACAGAATTGTCGCTAAAGAGTCGGGACGACCAAAGCCACCTGATAGGGGGGGGGTTCCATGATATTTTATTGTGATAATATGTGATATATGATTATATTGTGTTTGGGACCACTAAAATTTAACAAACTGTATTTTTTCCACGTGATTTGTTCTGGCACCAACAACACATCTGTTTGAGCCTGTCAAGAACTACAGAGTGCACCCCGCAGGCTCCCTGGTTTGGCCTGCTTTTCCTGGTTTTACTTATTGTATCCTCTGTTTCCCCCGTCTAGTTGCATTACCATGCGGATTATCGCACACATTTATCCCTTCTCACGTACTACCGCGCTACTGGGCTTTGTTCACCCTTGCTTCGCCTGCTGCTTAGCCGCGCCTCCCCACCTGGGCACAGAGTGTTCCCTTTATGGGGTGCCTATGGGTTGGCTACGCCGGTTGCAGAGTCCTGGCCACAGCCCCCCTGTTTGCCTCTTATCTACCTACTCCTAAGTTTGACCCATGGTTATTGTAGCCATTATTTTGTTAGCGCATCTGGCTTGTACTTATCTTGTCACTCTGTTTACCAATTGTTGTTACCTGTTTACTTTGTTCTCCAATAAAATTTTTTAACCATAAACTGTATTTTTTCCTAAAAATGTTATTCACTAGGGCCTATACTTAAAAAAATATATACAGTGGGGAAAATCATTTTTTGATCCCTTGCGGATTTTTATAAGTTTGCCTACTTACAAAGAAATGAAGGGCCTATAATTGTTATCCTAGATGTATTTTAAATGATCGAGACAGAATATCAACCAAAAATCAAGAAAAAAAAACACATAAAACAAATGCTATAAATTAAGTTGCAGTTCAGTGAGTAAAATAAGTATTTGATCCCCAAGCAAAACATGACTTCGCACTTGGTGGAGAAACCTTGTTGGCAAGCATAGGAGATAAGACATTTCAGTAGTTGGTGACCAGGTTTGCACACATGGAGGGATTTTGGTCCACTCTTCTTTACAGATCTTCTCTAAATCCTTAAGGTTGCTTGGCATAAATTTTCTATAGGATTAAGGCTTGGAGACTGACTAGGCCACTCCATGACCTTAATGTGCTTCTTTTTTGAGACACTCCTTTGTTGCCTTTACGGTATGTTTTGGGTAATTGTCATGCTGGAAGACCCATCCACGACCCATCTTCAACAAAGGAATGGCTCAAAAAGAAACACATTAAGGTCATCGAGTGGCTTAGCCAGTCTCCAGACCTGAATCCTATAAAAACAATTTATGGAGGGAGCTGAATAGCGAGAGTAAGTTAGGGAAAAGTTAGCGTGCAAAGAGCTGGTATGTAGAAGGATATAATAAAACACAGTCTTAAGTAGGGTACACACTATAAGAAAATTGGGTGAATGATCGTCCTATTTTCCTAGTTTTTTTTTACAGCAAATCGGAACCGATGAAAGAATATTTTTATGAAAATTCTTGCAGGACAAAAGGCTTTTTTTTTTTTCTTGTGTCCGGTACTGTACAATAAAGATATGCTTTTTTTTCCTGGACTACTTCTTCAACATAAATATCAGGATGTTAATGTGTTACTAAACCCAGGACTCTGCATTCACTATATCTGGTCACCCACAGTGCACAGAATATGGAAAAGCAGTTTTTATTAGTAAATATAAACTGCAAAATACCTTTAGAGTCGGTTCACACTAAGGCGACACACTCCTTACTACTTTGGGGGCGACTTGTGCATTACCGTGCACCACGACTTCGGAGCGACTTGCAGGGACTTCACATAATGGAAGTCTATGCAAGTCGCTCCAAGGTCGCCCCGAAGTAGTACAGGACCCTTTTTCTAAGTCGGAGTGACTTGTGTCGCTCCTATTAGAACGGGTCCTGTAGCGGTCAATGGACCGCGAGGGAGCGCGACTTGTCAGGCTGACAAGTCGCCTGACAAGTCGCGCTAGTGTGGACCGGCTCTTATTCATCAGCATTGTATAACAGTCTTGTGACTTCTAGGAGTATCTAGTTAAAGTTTGTAGGAGGGGTTTTCATTCTCCCACGATTCTCCTATGAAAATGCAGGACCCCTGACCCTCTCTCTGGACAGTGCTATTGGCCCTGTGCTGATCACATGCACCCTCCCAAGAAAAAAAAAAATCTCTAGCCACACACCAAACTGAGCATGTGCAGCCTGTCCCCTGGCTTCGTAAATATCAGGAAATATATTTCCAGTGAAAGGAGGAGATGATTAGAGGAGACAGGAATGAACAGCCTTTTTACATAATGATTAATGGTTAAGGATTAACCCCTTAGGTTCCACAGTGAGTACAAAAAGTATACTTTACTGCATATACAGACTGATTTTACTGTTGTAGGTTTTGCAACACTTTAAGGATAACTTAACTTTACATTATGTGCATTTTTTTATAAAGAAGCTTTATTTGTAGCATGGCAGTAATGTGCTTGCAGCTCTCCTTATTGCACAGTGATGGACCTCTTGGAGATCATACAAACTTAAAGTGATACTGAACCCACAACAGTAAAATCAGTCTGTATATGCAGTAAAGCATGCTTGTTATACTCACTGTGGAACCTAAGGGGTTAATCCTCTGCATTGAGTATAAAGGCTGTGTGATCCTGTCTTCTCTGATCCTCCCCTTCTTCCACTGACTCCAGACCAATTCCTGATAGAAGAGAGCATTAGGAGTCAGGCTGCACATGCTCAGTTTGGTGTGCATTGCTAAAGAGTTTCTCTTTTATTCTTAGGAGAGTGCATGTGATCAGCACTGTCCAGACAGAGGGTCAGAGGAGAATGAAAACTCCTCTTATAAGCTTTACCAGGAACTGATAGAAGTCACAAGGCTGCTATATTGGGTCAATGAGGAAAAGTATTTAGCAGTTTAAAATTTCCTAAAAAAAAATTGCATTTCCATATTCTGTGTACTGTGGGAGACCAGTTTAGTGAATGCAGGGGAAAGATATCAAGTTTTGCTGAAAAAGGTTCCAGTGAAGGCAAAATAAGTATATAGTTAAATACACATCCTTATAAAATAAACTTCTTACAGTTCTCTGTTCCTCAGGGTCATTAGGTATCGTGAACTAATGGAAGAGATTATGCTCAGGGCTGATATTTATTGTAGTAAATAAACCTAGAGAAGAAGTCATATTTTTAACGGTGTACATCTTTCCACTTACATGTAGTTAAAAAGACTCAGAACTACTCCAAAAGTCATGTGAATGACACCTACAATAATGGACATTTTCATTTTGAAAGAGTTCAGGAAGGTAAGGCGATTTGCTGCCAAATTCCAGATCTGTGAAAAAACAAACAACATAAGGGAAAGTAGAAACTGCACAACATACTGTGGAGGAGATGTAAGGACTCATGCACACTGGTTTCTTGTAAACGTTGTTTATCCTGACCGGATAAAATCAGCGTTATAAACTCACCTATGCTGCATTTTTTCAAAACAGTTTAGCAGGGTTTGACAGAGTTTGGGAGTTTATTTCTGGCTAGAATTGTAATTTATTCTACCCATTGAAATAAGCGCTGAAGTGCTAAGCGTGCCTAGAGTTTATGTGCATTCAGCTTTTTTGCGGTCAAAAGAACTGCTCTTAAATGTGATTTTAGGTCTCATGCACACTGCAGCTGATAAACTTATGTTTTTGGGAGTTTGTGCATTTTTTTTAACAGCTCTTAAACTCCACTCTATGTTATCCTAGGTGTCCATGCACACATGGACCTTATTTTGAAATTTGTCGGAAGGGGAGTTTACGGGCTGTTGTCTGAACGGCCAAAAGTTGCGGTCAAGAGCAGTTCTTCTGACCACAAAAAACACTAAACAACACTCACAAACCCACTTTTTTCAGCGTTCAGCATTTTTTACTTTGCAGAGCTGAATGTAAGCTGGTGTAATTTTACAAAAACGCTGACGCTGGAAAAATGTGCAGAAATGCGATGAAAAAACGCTGTTAAAGTGCGTTTTTAAAGCAGCAGTCTCCTGCCAGCAATCTGACATCCAGAAATACTTTTTTGAACGTCCTGTGTTTATGGAGCCATAGAGAGTTCAGACAACAGCCCATAAAAACTTCCCTGCTGAAACTGCTAAAAACATCCATGTGTACATGGACACATGGGCTAACAGAGGGAGGTTTAAAGGCTATTTAAAGCGGTTGTAAACCCTATATAAAAAAAAAAAAAATAAAAAAAAAACCTGCAAGACAAAGGCATAATGAGCTAGTATGCATCGCATACTAGCCCATTATGTTTAACTTAACTTAAAACGAAGCCCCGACACGGACCCCCGGACATCGATGCGGGCGCTGCCATGATCCCTCGTCGTCTCTTCCGGGTTCGGCGGCTCCGGCGCGCTGATTGGCCGGAAGAGACGGCTCCAGCGCGCTGATTGGCCGGAGCCGCAATGACGTCACTCCCGCGCATGCGCGCGGGAGTGATTTTTCCGGCAAGCTCCCGGCAAGTTAATTGAAGGTCCCCCCGGACCTTCAGAGCGCATGCGCCGCTCGCGCGAGCGGCTGCATGCACTGTAAATATCTCCTAAACCGTGCCGGTTTAGGAGATATTATTTGTACCTACAGGTAAGCCTTATTATAGGCTTACCTGTAGGTAAAAGTGTCAAAAAGCGGGATACAACCGCTTTAAAAAAAAAAAAAAACTAAGCCCAAATGTGAGTTTAGCAGGAGCAGTATGCATGAAGTCTAAAACTAAAAGAAAGCAAAGGGCATGTGATAAGCAAAATAAAAAAGGAAAAAAAGGGGGTTAGGAGATTGACAGCAAGATAGAGATCCTCCTTGTGAAGTATAAGGCCCTATTCACCTACACAGAACAACCCACTAGGGACTCCAGCCAAACAAAAATATTTGTTTGTTATTTGGAGTGGGGCTATGTCGCGGCCGACCTAGCATGGAGCCGAGCTCTGCACGAGCTCGCTGGCCAGACTGGGGTGACCACTGGATCTAGATTATCCAGGCCATCGCCCAGTCCAGCAGTTGATTGTAGATCTCACAGGAAAAAAACCAGGAGAGGACATTTCTATCTAAAAGGAGACAATTTGCCAGGACCAAAGATCCCAAGCAAGGAACTAGGTTCTTACTCCCAACTAGGCAAAAAACAAAAACTGAGTACTGTACCTATATCAGAGAGAGGGAGTATACCTCCTGGGACTGCCCATAGGCCTAGCCAGATTATTTTTCTGCCTAGTGTCCTACTCCTATAGGGGGCAGTATAACCCAATGGTTATGAAGATTAGAAGCTGTTATCCGCCAATGAATGAAAGAGAAAAAGATTTTACAGTAAGTACAAAAATCTTTTTATATTTTAGCTTAAATGTTTTTATATGTGGTGGACGCATTACCCTAATTTTTTTCAGGCAAATTAAATTTTCTGCAAAACCTCTTGCCAGAAATGCATGCCATTATCACTTCATGCAAACTGAACAGATATCGAATTGTAATCTGCCTTCTTAGCTAAGTTCTTTAATCTTCATGTAACTCCATGCAATGGATGAAAATGGGAGGGCATTGTTTATAGGCTTAATCAGGAGAATAGCCTAGGGTGACAACATTGCTCCCCCATAGCTACAACGGAGTAAACGTTGTCAGGAAGTGTGTTACTGATAGAATCATTAAGTAAAAGAAACTAATGCAGTCACCTCATCTACAGGGGTAGAGAGAGAGATGAATCAGAGTAACAAAACTAAAAAGATACAATTTAAACGGTTGCCGACCGCCGCACGACTATTTACTGCGGCGGTCAGCCCCGGCAAGGCAAAGTGACGTATATATACGTCACTAGCCTGGGAGCCAATAGCGGACGAGCACGCGCCGCCGGGGGCTCGCTCCCGCCTCGGCTCGTTCACGGACACCTCCGTGCGTGTGACCGGCGGACCCGATGTCCGCCGGTCACTCGCGATCGTCCGCTGTGAAGGGAGAAAGGCAGGCGGCTAATGTAAACAAAGCCGCCTGTCATTCTTCCCTGTGTAAAAGCACAGATCTAACGGTCCTGCTATGTAGGACCGTTGATCTGTGCTGTTACACACACAGCCACATCCCTGCACAGTAAGAAGCACGCCCCTAGGGACACACATAGTCACTGCATCTCTAATAAAGTTAACCCCTTCCCTACCAGTGTCATTTTTACAGTAACAGTGCATATGTATAGCACTGATTACTGTAGTAATGTCAGGGGTACCCCCAAAAGTGTCAAAAATGTCAGTCAAGGGTCAGATCTGTCCGCCGCAATATCGCAGTACCGCAAAAAAAAAAAAAAAAAAATCGCAGATCGCCGCCATTACTCGTTAAAAAAAAACAACAAAAATGACAAAAATCTTTCCCTTAGTTAGTAAACGCAATAACTTTGCGCAAACCAATAAAAATACGCTTATTGTGATTTTTTTTACCAAACATAGGTAGCAGAAAACAAATTGGCCAAAAATTTTAAAAAAATTAGATTTTTACATTTTTTTGGGGGGAAATTTCATATAAAAAAAAATGTGAAAAATATTGTTATTTTTGCCAAATTGTCGCTATTTTTTTGATTATAGCGCATGATCAAAAAATCGGACAGGTGATCAAATACCACCAAAAGAAAGCTCCGTTTGTGGGAAAAAAAGGACGTCAAATTTGTTTAGGTACAGCGTCGCACGACCGCGCAATTGTCCGTTAAAATCACACAGTGCCGAATAGCAAAATACCCCCTGGTCAGGAAGGGGGTAAAATCTTCCGGGGCTTAAGTGGTTAAAGTGGGCTAGGAGATGAAAATAAATTAAATTAAATAGTGTATATAGTCAGGAAATACGTGACATTTAGTGTAACAGATAAGGAGAAAGAAGGCAGAGGTAAAAGTAAAGCGACCTGATTCTTTCTATCTTTACGCAAAAAAAAAGTAATAAGAGCCAAGAAGGAAGTCTCCAAGAAAACAGAGAAGTAAACTTGAAAACCAATAGAAGAAATAAATAAATAGAAAAGAAAGAAATAAGGTATACATAAGAAAGCAAAAGGACACTTACTGGGTCTATTCCAAAGGGATAAACTCCAGTAAAAACTCCAGGTACATTAGGATCTAGAGTCAAATATTGGTTCGAAACAAGATCTTCCTTCCTGGGGGTAAAGAAAAAACAGATGTTTGAATATTCTGTGAACATGCATACATACTAAAACAAAAATGCTATATACTGTAAATTTAACACAAGTAAATATTACAATAGGTACATACTATAAGAACCTTTTTTGTTTTGGCTTTATCTATATGTGCATGAACTTTATATTTACAATTACTGTAATTTTTTACAATATACATTCATAACAGTATACTCACTTATACATCACGGAAGCATTCCAGCTATACCCAAATATGTTCACTGACTTTGAGAAGCAGTCATTGTAGATAAGTCCAGTGTAAACTGAAAAAAGCCCCATAAGCAGGATAATATATCGTCCTTCAAAAAACGTCCTCATAATCTGTTGATGAAATAATGAAAACACTATAAACTACTTAGCATGGTGTGTGTGTGTGTATGTATGTATATATATATATATATATATATATATATATATATATATATATATATATATTGTGACAGGAAGTCAGGTAAATCTGTGGATGTAGTCACAGACAGGAGATACATTTCCACCTGGTTTAGAAAATTCACCAATTACTATAGGGTGTCGGCTGCAGAGATAGCCAGCAGGAAGTTGAAAACCATTCAGCTGTTCAGAATGAGGAAATGAAGGTCTCTATAATTTGTTCAAAGGAAGTCTAAGGATTACTGCCTCCTGATGCTGTGTGGGCATGGGGAGAGGAGGACAGTCAGATGTGTGCCCCCTGAAAGCTGTGTAAGCATGGGGAAGACCTCCTGAAGCGATGTGCGCTGAGGAGGGTAACAAGTGTGAAGACTACTCAAGGTGAGTTCTTGGACTATTTCTATGTGGAAAGAAATACATGCACTGTTTGCTATGTGAAGAGAAAAGCAAAGGGACATGTTCAATGTGAAGAGGAAAAGGGACATGTTCAATGTGAAGCGGAAAAGGGACATGTTCAATGGACATTTGTTGTGTGAAGAGAAAATAAATAAACTATTAAGTGTCTGCTGTAGGATCAGCAAAGTTTGCCCAACAGTAGGGTGGAGACAGACTTCATTAGATAGGTTCCTGTGTGTGAGAAGGTAGCCGCCCACAGTGGCAAGGATTTATTTTGTGTTTAATTTTATTTTGGATGTTTTTGAGGCTTGCACTTGTGTGAAGAAAATTGCAAGAATAAAACCAAACTGTTGTTTGCAACCACTTCTCGGCTATCTCCCTGTGTAAACGCACCCCCCCAAGGGGTCATCCATACCCGCCACCGAGCTAATCTCCCACATATGGTGGAGGTATGCATTGGGCAGAAGCAGAGATCCCTGCAAAGAAGTGCATATGTTCTATGAACTTTGTCTGGTGCATGAGATTGCACAATCTATGTGTGCAGGAGAGGAAATCCTGAATGAGAGAAAAACTACTTGTTTAAAGAGACAGTGGTCTCAAATTTTTGATGGACTTTGTTGTGTCTGGTGCATGAGACTGCACAAACTGTGTCTGCAGGAAAGGAGATCCTGCAAGAGAGAGAAAAGCTACTGGCTTTAAAGAGACAGTGGTCTCAAAATTTTTTGCTGGACTGTGAAAATTTTATTGTGGAGTAATTGAAGATGGAGCGGTCAAAACGCCTGAAAGATGCAAAGATAGCTGAAATGAGAGACCGGATTCTATGGATGGAGGGGATGTTACCGTCTGAACGAGCCCCATCCATGCCTGAACAGAATCTGCTAAAAAGAGAGGTTGTTGTCCCTAGCAACACTGGGGCAAATGTGGATTTTCAGCGGAGCTTTGCAGCTCAACAAAAGGCTCACCAAGAGAGCATGGCAGGCTGGAAACAGAGACCCCAGCAGCAAATTGAGGTCATCGGTTTGGAGGAAACCGAGTATGTGTGCAGGGCTGAGCTGGATGCCTTGCAACGGAAAATGGAAGAAAAGGAACACGCCCTGAAGTTGCTTAGGATGGAGCATAGAAACTTGCAGGATCAAGTGTTACAGTGGGAAGAATCCACTGCTCTTCTTTTTTCCGAGTTGCAAAAACGCAGAAAGACTAGAATGGAGAAAGATACCATCCTCATGGAAAAGGAAATTGAAATTCAGACTTTGCAGAAGCAAAGTACGTGTGAAATGTTGGAGTTGCGTAATCAGCTAGAAAAAAGTCTTCAGTCTTTGGAAGCTACCAAAATAGACCTGCAGGGGGTGCAGGAACAGAATGTCGCTCTGAAAACGACATTGTCTCTCAGCGACAAGGAGAAAAATTAGAGAGAGGCTAAATTACTGAGTACGGTGTGTGAGCTCACCACTTTGAGCAATGTGGTAGATGAATTGCGTTCGGACTGTGAAAGTTGGAAAGATGAAGTCCAACGTGTCCAGCAGCAGTTAAAGGAGAAAGAAGCCTGTGTGGCAGAATTACAGTCTCATTCCCAGAAACTAGCCAATGAGGTGAAGGCTCTTATGCAGGGAAAAGGCGATTCTGAACACAAGAGAAAAACCTTAGTTACTTACCGGTGACGGTATTTCTAAGAGCCTTTCAGGACAGCACCTGGAGAGGGAGAGAGAGCGCAGCTCCACCCAATCCACAGGAAACACTGCAAATAAAAACTCCTCCTCTTCCACCATGCCTCAGTCATATAGTAGCCTCCGACATGCTGGAAAACATAAACTACCACAGGTTAAACATTTACAAATTATATTATAAACAAAACCAAGGGGGGGTAGCTGCTGCTGTCCTGAAAGGCTCTTAGAAATACCGTCACCGGTAAGTAACTAAGGTTTTCTCAGATAGCCTTTCAGGACAGCACCTGGAGAGGATAAGCGAGTAACTTACACTTAGGGTGGGACCACTGCCTGCAGAACTTTTCTGCCAAAGGCTTGATCCTGAGCTGACAACAAGTCCAACCTGTAATGTCTAATAAAGGTTGAATAGCCGGACAAGGTAGCTGCCTTGCAGATTTGATCAGGCGAAGCACCGGCCCTTTCAGCCCATGAGGTTGCCACAGACCTTGTAGAATGCGCCAAGATGCCTTCTGGAGGTTCTTCTCCTTGAGCTACATAAGCCTGTTCAATTGCCCATCTGAGCCATTTGCCTAAAGTGCTCTTTGATGCTTTTTCTCCTATACGGGACCCTGAGAAGATGACAAATAATGCATTTGTCTTTCTAAATTCCTTAGTTACCAGGAGGAACTGAAGTAAGCATCTCCTCACATCCAAGGTATGAAAGGATTCTTCCCGAGTATTACTAGGAGTTGAGGAGAAAGTTGGTAAGACAATTTCTTGTGATCTATGAAAAGATGAAGCAATCTTTGGAAGAAAGGCTGGGTCCGTTCTTAGGACTACTCGATCTGCAAAAATTGTCAAAGGGTCTGAAATTGAGAGGGCCTGGATCTCACTGATCCTCCTGGCCGAGGTTATTGCTATCAAAAAGATAGTCTTCAAAATTAAATTCTTCAGGGAAGCCTTTTTTAAAGGTTCAAAAGGAAACTTAGTCAAACCTTGTAACACAATGGTCAAATCCCATTTGGGAAATACTTTAAGGGCTATTGGCCTGTTGCGGGCTAATGCCTTGAAAAAACGAATGATTAGAGTCTCTTGGGACAAAGTCTTTTCGAAAAAAACTGAAAGTGCCGCTACTTGCGTCTTTAAAGTACTTGCTGCTAGTCCTTTCTCCATTCCCTCATGGAGGAACTCAAGCACTGAAATTAAATTTTTTAATTCAAAATTTTTGCTGGAACACCAAAAGTTGTATTTTCTCCAGACTTTCAAGTAAATATCCCTAGTCACCTTCTTCCTGCTGGAGAGAAGGGTGGAGATAACTTTTTCTGACAGGCCTCTGGCTCTCAAGATGTCTTCTTCAGTAACCACGCTGTCAGTTGTAAGCGGTCCAGTTCTGGGTACACTAGGTTCCCCTGTGTCAAAAGATCTCTCCTGTACGGAAGTTTCCAGGGAGGTTCTGAGACAAGATTCAGCAGGAGGGCGAACCAAGGTCTCTTTGGCCAGTAAGGTGTAATCAGAATCAAGTTGGTCTTTTCTTCCCTGAACTTTTTGAGAACCAACGGAATCAGTTGGAATGGAGGGAACGCGTAAGACAAACGGAAGTCCCATGGATGGGCTAGAGCATCCAAGCCCCAGTCCTGATCCTCCCTGTGTAGGGAAAAGAATCTTTGGACTTTGTTGTTCTGTTGACAAGCGAACAAATCTATTTGGGGAAGACCCCAGACTTCCACGATCTGCATGAATACTTCTTGATTCAGACTCCATTCTGATTCCAACACCTTTTTCCTGCTCAGCAGATCTGCTAGAAGGTTTTGTGACCCCTTCAGATGCACCGCTGTCAGAGAGGCTAGATTTTTCTCCGCCCAGGAGAGTAGCTGTATTGCCAGATCGGATAGCTGTCTGCTTCTTGTGCCTCCTTGCTTTGACACGTAGGCCACTGCTGTCATGTTGTCCGACAGAACTTGCACATGATGGCCCCTGACTGTCTGTTGAAAGGACCAAAGACCCAAAAGGATGGCTTTCAACTCCCGCCAGTTGGATGATTTCCTGGACTCTGCTTTGGACCATGTCCCTTGCATCGTCCGGCCTTCCAGGTGGGCTCCCCAACCCCACGAACTGGCATCCGTCGTCAGACGTTTGTTCGTCTGGAAAGTCCATTGCAGACCTTCTTCCAGATTTCTGGAATTCCTCCACCACCACAGAGATCTCTTTGCTTTCGTGGAGATTCTGATGGATTTCTCCAGATGTTCCGGGTATGACCAACTCTGCAGAATGTCTCTCTGGAGAAGACGGGAATGCAGTCTTGCCCACTGCACTGCAGGGATAGCGGCTGTGAGCAAGCCCAAAGCTGCCATGGCCGACCTGACAGTAACCTGATGATTGGTTTGTAATCGAGCAACTGCGTTCTGAGTCTTCTCGATCTTTTCTTGAGGTAGAAACACCTTCTGGAGGACCGAATCTATTCTGTATCCCAGAAATTTTATCTGCTGAGATGGAATCAAGCTGGATTTCTCCAAATTCATGAGCCACCCCAGACTCTCTAGGTGGTCCTGAGTCTCCTGAAGGTGTACCAACGTCTGGCTCTTGGACTCTGCAAAAATTAGCAGATCGTCCAGGTAAGGGACAATTGAAATACCCCTCAGCCTTAATGGCTCTAGGGCATCCGCCATTACCTTGGTAAACACCCTTGGAGAAGATGAGAGGCCAAAGGGGAGGGCCCTGAACTGCAGATGCCAGACCGATTCCCCGAGATTGACCGCCAGCCTTAGGAATTTCTGGCACTCCTGATTTATTGGGATGTGCAGGTAAGCGTCCCTCAGATCCAAGGATGCCATGAAACAGTTTGGGGACAACAGTTTGGTCACTGAATAAATGGTGTCCATCCTGAAGTGCTTGTACCGAATTGATCTGTTTAGGATTTTCAAATTTAGGATCATTCGGTACTTGCCTGAGGGTTTTTTCACTAGAAAGATCTGAGAATAAAACCCACGGCCTTGTTGCCCCTCGGGGACTTGGATAATCACTTCCTGTTGAATCAGCTCTTGTAAAAGAGACATCATTGAGGAAGCCTCTTCCGGATCCCTTGGAAGGGGAGTAACATGGAATCTGCTTGGAGGTGTCTCCGAAAACTCCAGTTTGTATCCTTGAGCCACTATATTCTTTACAAAGGGGCTTGCGGATACCTCTTCCCAACGTGGGAGGAACCATAACAGCCTTCCTCCCACTGGAAGACTGTTGTCACTTGCTTTTATTGGCCTGGTCAGGTGGTCTAAAGAGGACTCCACCTTTCCCTTTGCCTTTATGGGAGGTCCATCTTGATCTCTGATCTTGTTCACGACCTCTGTTGGTTTGTTGAACAGAACGAAATCTCTTCTTAGGAGGCGATTTCTTTTTTGACGGAAAGGCCTTCTTCTTATCCGCCGTTCTGTCAAGAATTGCTTCCAATTCAGGCCCGAAAAGCAAGTCACCGGCAAAAGGTAAACCACAGAGTTTCACCTAAGAAGCTGAATCACCTGTCCAGGTTTTCAACCAGACCGCCCTCCTGGCAGAGTTGACGAGGGCTGCTGACCTGGCAGACATTTTGATAGACTCAGCAGAAGCATCGGCCATATATTTTACTGCCTTTAGGAGCAGCGGAAATGAATCCAGGAGATCTTTCCTTGCTGTTCCAGCCTCCACATGCCCTTTAAGTTGTTCGAGCCAGCACTCAAGATTTCTGGCTACCACCGTGGAGGCCATGGCCGGCTTAAGGCTGGACGTAGAGGAATCCCAAGCCTTTTTAAGGAGAGAATCTGCCCTTTTATCCATGGTGTCTTTCAGAACACCCATGTCCTCGAACGCCAAATCCGTGCGGCGAGACACCTGAGAAAAAGCAGCATCCACTCTGGGCTTCTTGTTCCATAGGTGCGCCGTATCCTCTTCAAACGGAAATCTCCTTCTTAGGGATTTAGAGAAAAAAGGGGCCCTCTCTGGGTCCTTCCACTCTTTTTCAATAGATTCCGTAAGGACTTTATGAACAGGAAAAACCCTGCGCTTTGTCTGTTCAAGGCCCTGGTACATTCTGTCATGAAGTGAAACTTGCACCTTTTCTTCTGCGATTTCCAACGTGGTGTAAATCGCTTTCAGCAATTCATCAACCTCTTCCAAGGATAATTTGTATCTGGAAGAACTAGCCACCTCTTCCTTCTCTTCCTCCTCTGAATCCCTGATGGAACAGAGAGCACTCTCCCCCTCATCTTCTGAATCGCTTGACACTGCAGACTTAGAAGTAGACGGCTGGGAAGATGTACCACCCGTTTGTTGGGAATCTGATAGAACTTGTGGCGTCCTGGATAACAGGGAACGAACTGAGGACAGGGTGTCTGTGAGTTCTTTAAATGAAGATATGAATTCATTATTCTGCTGACTAGACTCTTCCTTCACAAGGTCAGCAATACATGCTTTACAAAGTGGCTTCACCCAGGAATCTCTGAGTGGATTTTTGCATGAAGGGCATTTCCTTGATGCTGGGGCTCTTGTCTTCACTGTGGCTTTAACCTAGTAAAGAAAAAGCCACCATGAAAGCCCAATAACCACTATAAAAGAAAACCACCACCTAGTGATTTCTTGCAAGGGAGAAAATCGTGACCCACACCAAAAAGGATCAGAAGAAAAGACTCCCAGATGCATATATATCCTGTTAGACTGGGAACAGTTACTCAGTCTACAGGGCAGGCTCCAAAGGAGGAAGGAAGAAACCCCACAATAAAAGCTCACACAGTAAAGAAAAAAGAGGCACCACTGCACCTCTCCTACCTGAGCTTGGCCTGCGCTGGCGGTGCCTGCTTCCACCGTCGCTGCAGACTTTTCCTCCATGTTGTTGAAAAGCGCAGCTTGCTGGCAGATCTCTCCATTTAAATACCGCTTCCCGCGTCCTCCTCTGTGGACCGGAAGCGGAAGCGCCGACCTCGTGACCTGCCTCTGACCCCTGCGTGTATTGCGGTTGGAGCAAACGCCGCCACGCCCCCACCGGAAGTCCCGTCCACCGGAAGTGACGCCCCCTTTGACACTCCAGGGAGGGGAGCTGGGATGGTCTCCATGCTGAAACAGCAAACAAAAACTGGGCAACAAATCCTTCTCTCCCCCTGGAGAGAGTGCAGCCCTTCCACATAGCTCCTGCAATGCTTCCACCATGGCGGAGGAAACACAAATGACTGAGGCATGGTGGAAGAGGAGGAGTTTTTATTTGCAGTGTTTCCTGTGGATTGGGTGGAGCTGCGCTCTCTCTCTCTCTCCAGGTGCTGTCCTGAAAAGCGATCTGAGAAAAAAGTAGAGGCACAGCTGCAAGACACGCAGGAACTCTTACAGGAAGAGAGGTGTCAAAGGCTGAGTTTTAGCACAAAGCTCAAACAAATGGAAGATGAGAAAAATGGTGTCCTGGAACAATTAAGAGGAGGAGGAAGCAAAGAAAAACCTATCAGAGCAAGTCGCAACATTGCAAACTCAGATAGCGGATATGAAAAAATGCATGGAAGAAAGCGTTGGTTCATTAGAGAGTGTTGAAGATGTGAAAAAGAAGTTTGATCAGATGCTTGGTGAGGAGAAGTCTGTGTCTGCAAAATATGCAGAAGAACGCGACCGTGCAGAAGCGGAGGCGTGTGATAAAGAGAGCAAAGCCCTGTTCTTGGCTCGCTCCTTGGAGGAAGCTCTAGAGTGTAAAGCTGAACTAGAAAGTGTTAAACAGCTGCGTACAGAAATGGAAGAATTGGTCAGCTCCAAGGATGATGTTGGGAAAAGCGTTCAGGAGCTAGAAAAGTCTAAGCGAGCCTTAGAACAGCAAGTAGAAGAGATGAAGATTCCGTTGCAGGAACTGGAAGAGGAATTACAGGCGACAAAGGATCTGTCCCAAAGAGGGGATAGTGTGCCTGATGCAGTTTATAAAAGGATCAGTGTTTTGGGGTCTGTCCTGAGTGGGCATCAGAAATGTGATGACATGTTGCTTGAATCACCCCTTTGGAAAAAAACAGTTCCTTCAAAAACGTCAAGCACTGGAAAATGTATCATTAGAACTTCAGCAAACAAAGGAGCTGTGTAAGAAATGTGATGATTTCTCAGTTCAGTTCAGGCTGAAAACCTAGTGGAGAAAAACTGATATAAAGATTGAAGAAAAAAGCAAACACCACCTAGTGGAGAAAACTAAGGCTGTTGGTGAAAACGTGAAGCAAATGAATAAGTGTCTTTCAGGGAATATTTCCAAAATGGAACTGGTGAAAGACAGGTGGCAGAAGTTTGAGCGTGATCTTGAGATACATTCCATGTGGAGTTCAGATAGAGAAAAGGAACTAGGTGACCTTGAGCGGTCAAATAGTTCAGTAGAGATGCAATTCAACCGAGGCAAGGAAATGCTGGGGGAGCTGCAGGGGAAAAGTGGTGCAATGGCAGAAGGTGCATTGAAGAAACCTGTAATAGACTGTGTTGCAGTTCCATGCTTCTTCACTGATGCAGAGAGGAGGTCTGTAATGGATACCACCCAGATCGCTGGGTTCAACTGTCTACGGCTAATTAATGAAGCTACTGCCTTTGACCCATATGATGGTGGAAGGAAAGTTGATAAAGTACAGACATTTCTTGGAACAAAGCCAAGTGAAGCAGAGGTTCTCAAAGTTTTGTGGAAATCATTTATTGATTGCAGAGAGAGGCGGCTCAAGATTGGTGAAGACATTAAGACTAGCACAATTGAGTTCCCTATGGATCACGGTCCTCTATGGCCGATAGAACAGACGGTTATGCAGGACAAAATTGAGAAGGAGCGAAATGGCAAAAATGCAGTTGAAGAAGATGTATATGAGATAAAAGACAAACTGTGTGGCATTTATGAGAAATCTGTCAAGGAAGACTGTGTCCCAACCCTAGGGTTGAAACAAGAGGGGGGGGGGCGTATGTGACAGGAAGTCAGGTAAATCTGTGGATGTAGTCACAGACAGGAGATACATTTCCACCTGGTTTAGAAAATTCACCAATTACTATAGGGTGTCGGCTGCAGAGATAGCCAGCAGGAAGTTGAAAACCATTCAGCTGTTCAGAATGAGGAAATGAAGGCCTCTATAATTTGTCCAAAGGAAGTCTAAGGATTGCTGCCTCCTGATGCTGTGTGGGCATGGGGAGAGGAGGACAGTCAGATGTGTGCCCCCTGAAAGCTGTGTGAGCATGGGGAAGACCTCCTGAAGCGATGTGCGCTGAGGAGGGTAACAAGTGTGAAGACTACTCAAGGTGAGTTCTTGGACTATTTCTATGTGGAAAGAAATACATGCACTGTTTGCTATGTGAAGAGAAAAGCAAAGGGACATGTTCAATGTGAAGAGGAAAAGGGACATGTTCAATGGACATTTGTTGTGTGAAGAGAAAATAAATGGACTATTGAGTGTCTGCTGTAGGATCAGCAAAGTTTGCCCAACAGTAGGTTGGAGACAGACTTCATTAGATAGGTTCCGGTGTGTGAGAAGGTAGCCGCCCACAGTGGCTAGGATTTATTTTGTGTTTTATTTTGGATGTTTTTGAGGCTTGCACTTGTGTGAAGAAAATTGCAAGAATAAAACCAAACTGTTGTTTGCAACCACTTCTCGGCTATCTCCCTGTGTAAACGCACCCCCCCAAGGGGTCATCCATACCCGCCACTGAGCTAATCTCCCACAATATATATATATATATATACACACACACACACACACACACACACACACACAGGGAGTGCAGAATTATTAGGCAAATTAGTATTTTTGAGGATTAATTTTATTATTGAACAACAACCATGTTCTCAATGAACCCAAAAAACTCATTAATATCAAAGCTGACTATTTTTGGAAGTAGTTTTTAGTTTGTTTTTAGTTTTAGCTATTTTAGGGGGATATCTGTGTGTGCAGGTGACTATTACTGTGCATAATTATTAGGCAACTTAACAAAAATCAAATATACAGTATACCCATTTCAATTATTTATTTTTACCAGTGAAACCAATATAACATCTCAACATTCACAAATATACATTTCTGACATTCAAAAACAAAACAAAAACAAATCAGTGACCAATATAGCCACCTTTCTTTGCAAGGACACTCAAAAGCCTGCCATCCATGGATTCTGTCAGTGTTTTGATCTGTTCACCATCAACATTGCGTGCAGCAGCAACCACAGCCTCCCAGACACTGTTCAGAGAGGTGTACTGTTTTTCCTCCTTGTAAATCTCACATTTGATAATGGACCACAGGTTCTCAATAGGGTTCAGATCAAGTGAACAAGGAGGCCATGTCATTAGCTTTTCTTCTTTTATACCCTTTCTTGCCAGCCACACTGTGGAGTACTTGGACGCGTGTGATGGAGCATTGTCCTGCATGAAAATCATGTTTTTCTTGAAGGATGCAGACTTATTCCTGTACCACTGCTTGAAGAAGGTGTCTTCCAGAAACTGGCAGTAGGACTGGGAGTTGAGCTTGACTCCATCCTCAACCCGAAAAGGCCCCACAAGCTCATCTTTAATGATACCAACCCAAACCAGTACTCCACCTCCACCTTGCTGGCGTCTGAGTCGGACTGGAGCTCTCTGCCCTTTACCAATCCAGCCACGGGCCCATCCATCTGGCCCATCAAGACTCACTCTCATTTCATCAGTCCATAAAACCTTTGAAAAATCAGTCTTGAGATATTTCTTGGCCCAGTCTTGACGTTTCAGCTTGTGTGTCTTGTTCAGTGGTGGTCGTCTTTCAGCCTTTCTTACCTTGGCCATGTCTCTGAGTATTGCACACCTTGTGCTTTTGGGCACTCCAGTGATGTTGCAGCTCTGAAATATGGCCAAACTGGTGGCAAGTGGCATCTTGGCAGCTGCACGCTTGACTTTTCTCAGTTCATGGGCTGTTATTTTGTAACTTGGTTTTTCCACACGCTTCTTGCGACCCTGTTGACTATTTTGAATGAAATGCTTGATTGTTCGATGATCACGCTTCAGAAGCTTTGCAATTTTAAGAGTGCTGCATCCCTCTGCAAGATATCTCACTATTTTTGACTTTTCTGAGCCTGTCAAGTCCTTCTTTTGACCCATTTTGCCCAAGGAAAAGAAGTTGCCTAATAATTATGCACACCTGATATAGGGTGTTGATGTCATTAGACCACACCCCTTCTCATTACAGAGATGCACATCACCTAATATGCTTAATTGGTAGTAGGCTTTCGAGCCTATACAGCTTGGAGTAAGACAAGATGTATAAAGAGGATGATGTGGTCAAAATACTAATTTGCCTAATAATTCTGCACTCCCTGTATATTCTAAAACATGTACAGTAAATAAAAGAGAACAAGTAAATTAGTATAGTTCATATGAGATCCTGCATGACAACATACAGTTCACTAAAGGGAAACATACATCTTTGAGACTCTATAGCAGGGATATGCAAACTGTGGCTCTCCAGCTGTTGCAAAACTACAAGTCCTATCATGCCTCTGCCCCTGGGTGTCATGCTTGTGGCAGTCAGAGTCCTGCTATGCCTCATGGGAGTTGTAGTTCTGCAACAGCTGAAGGGCCACAGTTTGCATATCCCTGCTCTATAGAATTATAAGAGTTCTGTAGGTCCCATGCATTATATGGCTTCTCTTCATTTTGTAGGAGAGACAGCATTATGCTGGGCATAAGCTCTGCCTATAGAAGTGTAGTCACTAAGGGCTTGGTCACCCTGGCAGACACAAGTAGCAGTACGTAGCTTTGCTCATTTAAGCTTTTGCAGTACAGTACATGACCTTGTCCGCACTATCTGACCTGCCCCTGCTTTGACTGTGGCTTGTCTTAGGTACAGATCTTTAGACATGTTGGTTACATTTCTGCATCGGGCAGTATTAAAAACATTTTTAAAGGAATGACTATCTTGAGCTCACCATAGAGTCAGATTTTGCTAAGAGTTGCTCTAATAAATCTGCAAAAAAAAAAAAAAAAAGCCAAGTACTTCATATTTCAAGAGTCCAAAAGACTAGATTCACATTGCGTGGATTTAGTTAGACCCTTGCAGTAAGTAGATGCTGGAAAATCTAAATGGGTTTGTAAAGCCTAACAATGAACTTCTCTTAATGAGCATATCAGAAATTCAGAAACGTCCTATGACATATCAAGGAGTCTGTTCAGTTCTTCCTAGTCCTTATCCTCGGTCTACAGAATAATTAGCATCCATGTTGTAGAGGTGGCCCGTGAGAGGGTTTGAGTGGTTTAGCAAAGACAACCGAGCAGGGCCGACACCGCTCAGTCCACAAAAATGCAGCATGTTTTCAGTCCACAAAAGAATTTGGGAGCAAAGTGCATATTAAAGGACTTGTGGAAGCTTGAATCTGGTGATGGGGTTCTGTAAGCAGCCTGTGACACAGGCACACACAGTCAGAATTTGCTTCAGATTTGATCTCAAAGCTAAAACTTAACAGTCAGTTGCTAGTGTAAGGCTCTGCCTAACCAAAAGAGAATATTGTGAATAGGTTATTTATCTATGCCCCACACTACATAGTTTTTATTTAAACTTGTAAACTTGAGTGTGTGGGGTCCTAAAGAAAATATATAGATAATTCAGAAAAAAACATGATCTAGAAATGGTTATATGCAGTATTTACTTTACTTTATTTGAAACAGAAGTATACAAGGTGTAATAACAGAAAATAAAAATGCAATAGGTAGCTAATTAAAAAGTTAACGTCAAGGGAAAAAAAAAAAACTTGCTTACTTCATCCTGAGTGCGCTGGAATTTGGGACTGTTTTCATAGAGAATCAGAAAAAAGGCAAATAGAGCCATTAGGAGTCCATGTCCAAAATCTCCAAACATAACGGCAAATAGGAAAGGAAATGTGATGATAGTATAGGGAGCTGCAAAACAAAACAAAAAAAAAAAATCAGAAAGGTCACCAACAACTGGAGAGAGGCAACCACGGATTACAATAACTGCATGAGATAATTAAATGTAATGCATGTATTCAGCGTCTTTCTATTGTCAAGCAGACCAAACTACCCAGCAAATGTAAAATTAACAGGGAATGAAGAAAAAAAAAAAAGAAAAGCTAAATCGTTTGGATAAAGGGTACTGCCTTCAGGTGATTAGACACTTGCAAAGCTTTTGTCCCCCCCCCCCCCTCCGCCCCCTGGGTATACCTCTAAAACCCTACCGCACTCCATGAGACCGCAGATTAACACAGGAAAAGAGGGAAGGGTGTCTTGTGTCCTGTACTGTATTCCAAGTCAACATTCTTTTAATCTTTAATCATACAGTACAAAGCACAAGCTGATTATTCATAGACTATGAGACATCCCCAAGTAATGAATGAGAGGGGTGAGCAACAAAGCAAACAAGACAAACAGGCCCAAAAAAGCAAGGATCAAAAACCCAACGAAGAGTAACGCTAAAAACTTTGCATCCAAACTTTGACTGAACATCAACCTGGTGGAACCTGGAGAAGGTAGGATTCGAAGACCAGGTGGTGGTAGCCTTACAAAGCTAAGCAACAAAAGCTTGATGCCTAAAGGCCCAGGACACTCTAATCAACTTGTTGGAGAGAGCATGAAGAGGTACTGGGGAGGTACCTCTATGTGGCAAATTCTGGTCAAGGCCCGATTATAGGAAGGCTAGACTAAAAAGTGCAGTGTAACCTATGTGGTTAAAGAACCAAAGAATACAGTCTGAATTGGTTCTAAAGTTAAAACATTGTTTACTTCAATGCATTCCCTGCATGAAGGTAAAAAATGTTTTGCATCTTGCTGTCCCTCTGCCACCTCCCAAAATACTTACCTGAGTACTCAATCGATCCAGTGCTGTACACAACTGCATCTCTTCTGTCCCCTCTCTTCCTCTTCACAAAGGGACAGGTACTCAAATCAAATGCTGTGAGGAGGAAGCAGAGGATGGGGCGAAGCTGTGCTGCATGTGTCTATGGAGCGCGGCTCCTTAGATACACATAGCTTGGAAACTAACGTGCCCCTATAGCAAGTGACCTACTATGGAGGCACACAGAGAAGAGGAGGAGTCCAAAAGATGAGGTTCAGGCCACTCTGCAAAACCAGTGCACAGAGCAGGTGATTATAAACATGTTTATTATTTTAATTAAAAACATTTTTTGTCAAATTATAACTATAACTTTTTTTTTTCAGTTTTGGATAAAGTGTGGGGGGGGGGGCTTAGAACCCTAGTCAGTTTTTATTGCAGTCTGTGCCCCTGTTAAGGAGATTCACTCTCTCTATTTGTCCTGTATATCATCATCATTGAAAGTGAAAATAAAAGAAAATCACAACATTTTGGGTTGTCCACAGAAAAGTAATAGAGGGGAAATCTTCCAATAGGGAAACTAGTTCTGGTGACCTGAGGGACCCCAAGGAATTCCCTTAATTTGCAGGGAATTCCTCTCACTTCCTGCTTGGCTATGAGACAGGAAGCGAAGGGAAATCTCCCCAATGGGACACAGATGGCAAAAAAAAATAAAAATATGACAGGGGTTATAACTCTCCCTTGCTCTATCCAAAATGAAAAAAATAAAGTTTTGCCTACAGTTCTACTTAAATGACCCCTTTAGGCCAAAAAGACACTTATCTTAGTGGAATGTGTCCTGAAAAAATTGGGTGGTACACAAACTAAAGACCATAAACTTGGATAATGATCTGTACAAGCCATTGAGAAATGGTGGAATGAGAAGCTGCTTTACCTTTATGGGGATCATCAGGAATGGCAAAGACTTTTAGTCTTTCTGAAGGAAGGTAAACTTTCACAGCACAAACTACATTCATGCAATAAAAAGAAACCCCCTATTGAAGAACTAGAGCTGAACAGGCATGGAAGAATGATGTCCTGGTGTAACGCTCCTGCGTTTCTTATATGGTGTGGATTTTCAGCTGCAGAAATAGTTCCAAGTCAGTTGTCATGTAAGAGATATGCTGAGATACCATTCCCAACCTCAATGACTCATCATGTGTGGAAGGTCTTATTTCAGCCAGTAAATACACACAATTAGCAAGCTGGTTCCTAGAGTGACTTTATATATGTGGTAACACAATGATGAAGGTTTGAGGGATAGGTTGAGTGGAGGTGGTAGGTGATAGACACTTGAAGGTGAGACAGTAGCAGATGGATGCAGGAAGGTTTAGCAATGTTGTATGATAGCAGATGATAGAATAGCAGGTGGACATACAAAAGAGATCAACCCAGTGCAGAAAAGTAGCAGTAGTCTCAAGAGCTAGCAATCTAGTTTATGCAGATGTGATAAACAGTCTCTACTATGCAGAGCTAGATAGTGTAAGCTTAGTATAAGTTTATAGAGAATTCCCCTGCGGGGTACTTAGCACTATTAGCGATACAGCCGAAGGGTGGTTCAGGAGAGGCGGATGATCCAGTAGCGGGATACAGGGATCAGCGCAGCGAGGTTCCGTCAGCGAAGTAAGCTTGCAAGCATGGAAGCTTCAAGCAAGGTTAGCATCCAGATAAGGGTGTTTGAACGAACACATGTGAGTGAGAGCCGACGCCTTAAATAGCCATCTAGTCCGGCGCTGAGTGATGACAGCTCCAGTCTTAAAGGTGTATGCGCACCTTTCCAGAAGTAAATGGTAGGGCGCATACACTTGTGGAAAGTGTAATTTAGGGTACCAAAAGGTACCGGAACATTACAATACCCCCCCTTTAAGGCCTGCTCCTGAAGGCCTCTGGAGCTGGTTTGTCTGGGTATCTCGCATGAAAATTGCGGATTAATCTAGGGGCATGTATGTCAGAGGTGTTTAGCCAGGTGTCGTCTTGGGGCCCATAGTTCTTCCATCTAACCAAGTACTGAAGTCTTCTTCTGTAGATACGAGAATCCAGAATCTCTTTTATCTCGTATTCTTCTCCACCTTCAACTTGTACAGGAGGGGGAGGTGGAATATTAGGCCTTATTCCTTGGTCCGGAACATGGGGTTTTAGTAGCGACACATGGAAAATGGGATGGATTTTTAGGTCCATTGGCAATGTAAGCTGCACTGCAGCTTTTCCAATAAGTTTCTTGATTGGGAAAGGTCCCAAGAACAGAGGTCCAAGCTTTTTGCTAGGGATCTTCAGTCTCAAGTTTTTTGTTGAGAGCCAAACGAGGTCCCCGATAGTATACTGTGGAGAAGGTCTTCTACGAAGATCATAGTACTTCTTTTGTTGACTGTGAGCGTGTGCAATGGTAGTATTTAGTAAACCCAGAGAATCCTTTATTTGGGAAAGATAGTCTGAGGCTACTGGGTTATTTGAAGGAAGGATGCGTGGAGGGAGAATAGAGGGATGGAACCCATAGTTCAAGTAGAACGGACTCTGCTTGGTTGTACTGTGAGTTGCGTTGTTGTAGGCAAATTCTGCCAGGGGGAGAAGATCCAACCAATCATCCTGTTGGTAAGAAGTGTAACAACGTAAATACTGCTCGATGCATTGGTTGACTCTTTCAGTCTGTCCATTGGTCTGCGGATGGTAAGGAGAAGTGAGCTTCCGCTCAATCCGTAGTATGTGACATAGTTCTTGCCAGAATTTAGAAATAAATTGGGATCCACGGTCAGACAAAAGAGTTTTTGGGATACCATGTAATCTGAAGACATGTTTCATCAGGAGTTCTGCCGTTTGTTTGGACGAAGGTAGTCTGCGAATAGCAATGAAATGTGCCATCTTTGTCAGATGGTCCACTGACACTAAGATGGTATTAAATCCTTTGGAAGGAGGCAATTCTACGATGAAGTCCAATGACAGAACCTCCCATGGAGTTTGGGGTATTGGTAGACTGCATAGTAGGCCGGATGGTCTCGTAGTGTCAATTTTGGACCTGGCACAGACATTGCATGAAGAGACGAATTTTTGTATAGATGTTTTCATGTCAGGCCACCAAAATTGTCGAGAAATCAAATTGAAAGTCTTTGTCATACCCATATGTCCTGCCATAGGCACATCATGCGATAATTCCAAGATCTTGGTGCGTAGGGTAGGTGGTATGTAAAGTTTGTCGTTGTAGTAGAGGAAGCCTTCTGCATCGGTATTTAGTTGTGGTGGGGGTGAATCCAACCTTATACCATGCAGAACCTCTTCCTTCAAGGAACGGACAACTCCAATAATGCGTTTGTGAGGTATTATAGGAATGGAAGGAATTTCAAAGTAATTTTCTTCAGTTAGTCGTGATAGTGCATCCGCCTTTTTGTTCTTATCTGCAGGTGTGTAGGTCACTAGGAAGTTAAACCTTAGAAAGAATAGTGACCATCGTACCTGTCGATGCGAGAGAGTTTTGCTAGTCTGAAGATATTGGAGGTTTTTATGGTCCGTGTATATAATTATTGGTAATTGGGTGCCTTCGAGTAAATGTCGCCAATTCTCCAGAGCCAATTTTATAGCAAGCAGTTCCTTCTCACCCACGGGGTAATTTATCTCGGGACTGCTCAGGGATTTAGAAAAAAAGGCGACTGGATGAAGTGGTGAAGTGGGGGTAGGTCGTTGGGAGAGTATTGCTCCTACTGCCAGGTTTGACGCATCTACCTCCAGAATGTATTGGAGGGATGGGTCGGGATGGCGTAATATGGGAGCGGAAGTAAACCTTGTCTTTAACAAGTGGAAAGCCTTATTTGCTTCTTCTGACCATTTAAATGGTATTTTTATGCTAGTGAGCTGTGTGAGGGGTCTCACAATTGCAGAAAAGTTTTTTATGAACTTCCTGTAGAAATTTGAAAATCCCAGGAATCGCTGTAGCGCCTTGCGTGTAGTTGGTGTAGGCTAATCCTGAATGCAGGATATTTTACTCATGTCCATCTTGATTCCTGTTTTGGATATGATGTAGCCTAGAAAGAGTACCTCATCCTTATGGAACAAGCATTTCTTCAGCTTCACATAAAGATTATGTGCAAGCAATCTCGATAATACAAGTCTTACATGTCTTATGTGTTCAGACAGGGTCCGTGAATATATAAGTATATCGTCCAGATATACCACAACACAGACATCTAGTAAGTCTTTAAAATGAGCTCAATGAGCTCAATGAGCTCAGGGATAAGTGGTAGAGGATAGCGATCTTTTATTGTGATAGCATTCAATTTCCTGTAGTCGATGATAGGTCTGAGACTTGAATCTTTATTGCGAACAAAAAAGAGTCCTGCTGCTGTGGAAGAAGTGGAAGGTCTAATAAAACCTTTTTCCAAGTTCTCATCCAAATAGGTTTTGAGATGGGCAAGTTCATCCTGTGAAAGAGGATAAACATGACTGAACGGCAATTTGCTATTTGGGAGTAGATCAATGCTACAATCATAGTCTCGATGAGGAGGTAATGCTTGAGCATTTTTCTCAAGAAAAACCTCAGAAAGATCCTGATAACATAGTGGTGCAATCTCATCTGTCACCACAGACAGAATCTTCCCGGAAAACGGGAGGTTACACGTTTCCTCGCAATAACAAGAAGGGAAGGTCAAGGACCGTTTCTTCCAATCTATGGTTGGTTGGTGTGTGTGCAACCAGGGAAGTCCCAACACAATGGGAAAGTGGGGTGATGGTATTAAATCGAAGGTAGAAGTCTCCCTATGAGACTCGTTAATAGTGACTAGAAGTGCTTGTGTCTGATCGGTGATCGGACCAGAGGATAACGGAACACCGGTAATAAGACTTACTGAGACAGGTTTGAGTTTAGAAATAATAGGAATTTTATTTAAAGCAGCAAAACATATATCCATATAATTTCCACAAGATCCTGTGTCAATCATGGCCTTAGTAGTAATCCTGTTCTGGTCCCACTGTAATGTCAAAAAAACAGAAATGTAGGGGTTAGTGAATGAAGTTGTCAATCCTCCTAGAGAGACATGTGAACACTCACCCTTCTTTTTGTTGACTAGGGGACAGACGTTTATCTTGTGATCCGGGGATGCACAGTACAAGCAGAGATTTTCATTACGTCTTTTGGCTTTTTCCATAGTTGATAGCGGTGGGCGTATGGTTCCTATCTCCATAGGAACGAGGTCAACGGCCAGACTCCGAGAGGAAACGGATAATGGCATTCCCATCTTTTCAGCCTTTCTTTCTCGTAGTCTTCTATCTATGGTAATACTGAGTTGTATTAATGCATCCAGGGTTTTTGGCAGATCCGCTCGGGCGAGCTCGTCCTTAACGGCTTCTGATAGGCCAAGCCTAAATTGGGTTTTCAGAGATGCATCATTCCATTCTGAATCAAGGGTCCATCTCTTGAACTCTGCGACAAAGTCTTCCACAGGCCTCCTTCCTTGTTTCAAGGATCTTAACTGAAGATCAGCAGTACTCTGCCTATTGGGGTCATCATATAGGCTAGTGAGCTCTGCCAGGAACAAGGCATAGGAGTTGAGAAGCTGGTCGTTTTTCTCAAAAAGAGAATCTGCCCAGGCTCGAGGATCGCTTGATAGGTAAGAAATAATAGTACAAACCTTAATGTGATCAGTAAGGTAGGTACGAGGTTTTAGCAAAAAAAGTAACTCACATGCGTTTTTAAATTCGCGAAATTTTTTGCGATCGCCTGTAAATACCAAAGGGGGATTTATCTTGGGTTCAGGGGACTGAGCAGAGGTAAGTTGTGTCAGTCTAATTACCTGCTGCGACAGAGCCTGATTGTCTTCTTTTAATTCAGCAAGTGCGTGTATTAACGCAGATACTTGCTGTTTTAATTGTGTCACCTGAGTGGCTATTTCTGCTGAATCCATTTTTTAGGTTCGTTCAATCTGTAACGCTCCTGCGTTTCTTATATGGTGTGGATTTTCAGCTGCAGAAATAGTTCCACGTCAGTTGTCATGTAAGAGATATGCTGAGATACCATTCCCAACCTCAATGACTCATCATGTGTGGAAGGTCTTATTTCAGCCAGTAAATACACACAATTAGCAAGCTGGTTCCTAGAGTGACTTTATATATGTGGTAACACAATGATGAAGGTTTGAGGGATAGGTTGAGTGGAGGTGGTAGGTGATAGACACTTGAAGGTGAGACAGTAGCAGATGGATGCAGGAAGGTTTAGCAATGTTGTATGATAGCAGATGATAGAATAGCAGGTGGACATAGTGTAAGCTTAGTATAAGTTTATAGAGAATTCCCCTGCGGGGTACTTAGCACTATTAGCGATACAGCCGAAGGGTGGGTCAGGAGAGGCGGATGATCCAGTAGCGGGATACAGGGATCAGCGCAGCGAGGTTCCGTCAGCGAAGTAAGCTTGCAAGCATGGAAGCTTCAAGCAAGGTTAGCATCCAGATAAGGGTGTTTGAACGAACACATGTGAGTGAGAGCCGACGCCTTAAATAGCCATCTAGTCCGGCGCTGAGTGATGACAGCTCCAGTCTTAAAGGTGTATGCGCACCTTTCCAGAAGTAAATGGTAGGGCGCATACACTTGTGGAAAGTGTAATTTAGGGTACCAAAAGGTACCGGAACATTACACCTGGTTGAGGTAAACGGTCAAACTACCTTACATAGAAAGGAAGTTTAAGGCCTTAAGGCCACCTTGGCCTTGTGTAAGGTTTTTTTTACAGGATGCCAGCTCACTCGCCTCAAAGAAGTGGTGGCCACAAGAAAGACAACCTTGTGAGTGAATGTGGAATATACTTGATAGGTGAAAAAGGTTTTGAATAACCAAAAGAACAAAATATAGATTCCATGGAGTCCCAGGGGAAAGAATATGGAGTGCCACATGAGACATACTGAAGAAAGGTCTTGATCAATAAATGGGAAGCCAGCAGTCACTGAAACAAGATGAGATCAGAGACCTGACCTTTAACCCTATAATTTTTGCTCCCATGTTGAAATGCTTATCTCAAGCCTGAAGAATAGTTAAAAACTCCCACATTATATATTTTCTGAAAACTGTGACCCTGGAAAAGAAGATGGTGGTAGTGGTCACATAATATTCATGCACATGTTTATCAAATGCATATTTTTAGTAAAAAAGACACAAAAGTAAAATTTAGTGCACACAAACACAATAGATTACCAATTTTTGGTAAGATATAAAAAGGATGAGGTTGCATTGAGTAAATAGATACCAAACACGTCAATCCTTAAAACTGCACACACCCATAAAATGTCAACAAACTAGGTGAGGAGAAAGCCCCTCTCGGATGCATGCCCTTCACTTACGGCAATAGAATATGCAATAGATTATGCGTGATGTAGACTTTTAGTATTGTGGGGATTACAAATTCAAAGATGTCCCTTTCTTACAGAACCTGGGCTTTAACAACTGTGCCGTTAAATACAGCAACTGTAAAGTATGGTAAATAAGCACTTGAGACAGAAGATCCAGATGATCAGGAAGAGCCCACTGAACACTTGCCAAGAGAGTCTTACCAGGTCAAAGAAGCACAATCACCTGAGCCAGCCCTGAGCTTTGAGGATCATTGGAATGCCTTAAATCTTGGTCATATGAAGCAGAGGAAGGAGTTTCAGGGGTGGGAAGGCATAGATCAGGGTGTACTGATCCCAAGGAGACACCAGAAAATCTGCTGCTTCCACTAGTTATTGAACTGGGGAAGGGCTGGGAGCACAAAAACTCAAGCATTCACTACCTCAGGTATAATCCCTTCTGAATTTAAACTGACAGAAGGTGAGAAGCTTAATGACACCTAGAGATCTAATTAGTGGGGCAGGTCCTGGTGCTTGGCCCGCATGGCCTACCCACAAAGTGAGTGTTTGGAGAGAGGGTCATGCACTGAAGCTTTGCCAGGGTTCTGGACTAGGAGAGAGCTCCGTAGCTACCTTTTTACCAGTACATGCAGGTCTGAAAAGCAGAACAATGTAGAGCTCTGTGCCCAAAAGTCGCAATCCAGGCTAGCCCTGCAAGCTCAGTCCAGTGCCTTTGGGAATGTCAGGCTGCGGATCCGGATAGCAGAATATAGAGATGAGCTCAGCAGTGACGTAGCAAAATTATTGCCTGAAGAAAAATGGTAGCCTTTTCTCAACAGAGAAGAAAATACTTCTATCCTCCTTGGACAGTGATGGCGAACCTTGGCACTCCAGATGTTTTGGAACTACATTGCCCATGATGCCTAACTACACTGCAGAGTGCATGAGCATCATCAACATCTGGAGTTCCAAGGTTCGCCATCACTGTCCTAAGACATTAGCAAAAATACTAAGGATTGCTGGGAGTAGGAGGGGATTACCCTGGGATAACACATAATTTGTTTACCAGAGTTCAATCTGTATGCAGGTAGTAGTATAACAAGAAACTCAAGATTTCTTTAAAAAAACAGAAGGTGGAAACGCCACACACCTGAGCCCAGCCACTATATAGAGAGGTGAAGATACAGCTACAGCTTCAGCCTGAACTCCTCTGACATATTTTGCCCCACCTACGGGGCTTAATCACAGAGATCTGTATGATTAAGCCCCATTACGAAGGGCAAAACAAGTAAGAGCAGCATAACCAGGAGGGGTTCAGGCTGAAGCATTTTCTTCACCTACACCTATATAGTGGCTGGGTTCTGGTGTGTGGCATTTCCACGTTCTGTTTTTCGATCTTTTTCTGCTAGCCTAGCTTGTTTGAATGTCGGCACCCGAACTGTGCTTTGGACTGCAAGGGGAAGTCTTACAGTGCTTAGAGTGGCGCTCCAAAATGTTTTGTATATGGGTCACGAAGATTTCTATGTATCTCAATGGTGGAGAAAAAAAAATGGTATTAATGACCTTTCAAAAAAAAAATTAAAAATTAACTAATAAATGGGATGCTACCATTACATGCACTACATTTGTCAGAATACATCATTTTTCATTTGGGTCCTAAGGTCCAACAACAGGATTCATTTTTATTAAATATTAAAATATAAAGTTCCAAGGCAGTGGTAGAAGGAAAAAAAAAAAAGTTGTGACTGCGATGTACTACCTTCAATCAATAGCTTTGCAAAAAAGGGAAGTATTATTTAAAAAAAAGAAAAATAAACCACATACAAAAAAGGAGCACTACAGGGAAAGGGAAGGGGGTATTGGCTATTAGGGAATTGAACTCAGAGTTGGGCTTTAAACAGAGTTAAAAGATCCTATATAAATAACCTGGATTCACTTCTCCATACGTTCCCACTCCATAGGCATCCACAATGTTCTGAAAACCAGAGGTGAATTTGTTTGTTCGGATTAATGTTGGAGGTGTGTCATTGGTGGGGATACGATTGATGAAAGAAGGTACAGAAGCTCCACTCTTTCTCTGGAAGACAACAGAAGAGCGTCATGACTATATATAATGCAGGCGATTATATGAATTTAGAAGTTGATCACTTGTAGAGAAGATATGTATCACACTATTATGGCCCAGCTTGTAATAGTTTGCATATATTTCACTTACATGTTATGTCAGTTTTATTTGAAATCGTTTTTATTGTAATTTTTAAAAAAGTATACGAAGATATACATTTGAACATTTGTCAACAAAAGATTAGCGACATCAAAATGCAATTGTACGGAGATCAACTGCTGGATTTCAAAGAAAACGGTCCATGTTATGTCAATTTTAAGAAGGAGAAGTTAGTGAATATATTACATATTGTACAAACCCCTTTTTTGCAAATGGAAAGGTATGCTCTAATAAACACTGTCCATGCTAAAGTGGTGTATGGGCTGCAGCAAACCAGCAAGCAACCCTGCAATAGAAGATAGTCCTGATATTTATGGCAGCATAAGCACAAGGATTTAAAGATCCTGCAGTGAATACCATCTATATCATTGGTGATTAACCTGTGGCCCTCCAGCTGTTGCGGATCTACAAATCCCATCAGGCCTCTGCCTTTGGGAGTGATTTTTGCAACTGTCAGCCTTGCAATGCCTCATGGGACATGTAGTTCTGCAAAAGCTGGAGGGCCACAGGTTGAGTACCCCTGATCTATATGATCACTACTAGCTATAATATAGCCTATATCAATTGCTCATAAAACAATAAGCCAATATGACACATTTTGTTTCCACTGTAGACTTTAGAATAAAAGCGGTTTTTTTTTTTTTTTAACTGAAAGACACTAGATGGAATGCACAAACCTCACTTTCTCATGGATCTGCTACTATAAATTGCAGGGATTTTTTTCATTGTTTAAAGTTTGTTCCAATCTTGTCATCATCAGCTACTGTATGAGAACGAACTACAGGTCTTGCCATTTATTAAAGGAAACCTTTACTGAAAGACATGCACAGGCTGCCATTGCTACCTCTCTTTTAAATCTGGTTTTCCATATACCACAACCATGTAGCATACTAACTTAGAATTCCTAATCAGCATGTTTTTTCTAGGACAGTGACTAACAAGTGTTGAAGTCAGAGAATCAGAATGACAGACAGGTAACCAGCAGTTTCACAAAGAGGAAACAACTACAGAATATGGATTATTTCCTTAAAGCGGCATTAATCACTCGCTGACCAGGCCTTTTTCTGACACTTGTTGTTTAGTAGTAGAAATTTGTATTTTTAGCTAGAAAATTACTTAGAATCTCCAAACATTATATATGCTTTTAGCAGAGACCTTAGAGAATAAAATGCCGTTCATTGCAATATTTTTAATCACACTGTATTTACGCAGCAGTCTTTCAAAACACAATTTAAGAAAAAAAAAAAAAAGAAAAAAATACACTTTCATGAAATAAAAAAAAAAAAAACAGTAAAGTTAGCACAATTTTTTTGTATAATGTGAAAGATGATGTTATGCCAAGTAAATAGATACCCAACATGTCATGCTTCAAAACTGCGCACGCTCGTGGAAGGACGACAAACTACAGTACTTAAAAATTTCCATAGGCTATATTTTAAACATTTTTTACAGGTTACGTGTTTAGAGTTAGAGAGGAGGTCTGGAGCTAGAATTATTGCTCTCCCTCTAACGATCGTGGCCATACCTCACATTTTACATTTATGGTCACGACTTATGTATGCGTTCGCTTCTGAACGCGAGCTCGAAGGAACCGGGCGCTTTAACTAACTTTTTTTCTTATTTTTTCTAAATTATTTTTACTTTTTATTTTTACACTGTACCTTTAAATGTATTTATTTTTTGATCATTTTTATTCCTATAACAAGGAATGTAAACATCCCTTGTAAAAGAAATAAGCATGATGACAGGTCCTCTTCAAAAAGACCTCATATCTCACATTTACACTTAAAAGAAAAAAAAAGTAATTTTACATTTATAAAAAAAAAAAAAAGAAAAAGAAAAAAAAGAAAATTTTCCCTTTAAGGCCATTAGGCAGAAGTGACGTCAGACGTCGCTACAGTCCTCCAAGGGCATAGAGTCGAGCAGGGGGCATCTTGCCCTCACTCAACTTGCTTCACATTACTTCATGGATTCAGATTGTTTCCCCCTTTACTAATGGCTCTGGTAAGTGGGAAAATGATGGGGAAGCGGCGGGGGGGATGCACCTCTCCCGCTACCTATAAAAGTGAACCTGTGGAGAATCCGCCACCGGGACCACTTTTAATCGCATGCCGAATCGCCCACTGCTACTGTATAAAAATAGCAAGGATATGGCAGCTAGCTGCTGCCATAACAACAGTATATAACATCAAAGTAATGATGAATATATACAGTGGGTGGTCTGTTAGAGGTTAAAAGCAAAAGTAAACATTACACTGCAGCTTACTAATTCTTAAATGTGAAGGCTGCATTCGTTTTCCTTTTTAAACAAGTCTGTTTTTCAAAAGAACAAAATATCCTGCAGATATGGCAGTTACAGGGATGAAACAAACCATTTACACTGACAGGGGTGCTTACAATGATCAGCTTTTATGTAAAACCTTTATCCCAAAAGGCAAAAAAAAAAAAACTGTTGCTATAACTACTTATACAGTAATAGTTGGGGTTTGGCTTCAAATTCTTAGTGTTTTTAAATATGCTAGTGTATCTAACACTCCCCCTCCCCCCCCCCCCCCAGACTGACAATGCTGCTGTTAAAAGGTGCCCCTATGCTCCTCCATCCAGTGTGGAAGCACTCTAAATCAGGCAATGTGTTACTGGCTTGATCACCAGGTGGGATAACAAAAAAAAGAACCAACGCTGCCACCACATCGAAAGATTGGTATGCTGCATAGTGTTACATTTTTAGTTTTGGGTTTGCCACCACTGTAAAATAAAAAAAAATAAAAAAAAAAAAGCGAATTTTGACTTGCTTGTAAAATTCCATGTTGTGAAGTACAGCACAAGACACAGGTTTGATATTCTTAGACCCTGGGTTATAGACTGGTACATTCAGGTGATTAGACACTGGCATAAACTCCTTGGCCACTCCCCTATAACCCCACCCCATTCTGTGAGTCCTCAGTTTTAAGGAGTAACACAGGATTAGAAAGGAAGGTGGTCTGTATCCTGTACTGTACTCCAAGATATCGAATTTACAGATACAGGCTAGATATCCATAGACCCTGGGACATCCCCAAGCAATAAAGAAGAAGCTGCAGAAGACGACTGGACAGAACTTTGAAAAGGTATGAACAGAGTATTAGGGGGTAGCTTTACGAAGCTGTACACATGATGAGAGGAGTTACCTTTTTTTTTTCTAGTGATGGCAGATTTTGAAGAAGGATTTCTACTATGAGGTCCTGATGGTAGAGTGAATAGGGAGTTCATTTTCCTAATCGAAGCAGCAGCTTTGAGGTAGACTCTGATGGCACTGAGACCACGTCCATGTAGTAAAGCGCAATTTCCTTTGGGTGCCCTTGGGTAGGTCACAAGGAGGGAAGGACTACATCTTTATTCAGGTAGAAGACTAATACCACGTTAGGAAGAAGAGGGCAGGGGGGTCTTGGGCATCTTGGGTGCATTCCCCATGTGAAGAATGATGAATGACTCTACCTTTTTTTCAAAAAGTGTGTTGTTGCCGCAGTTATACGTCTGACAAATGTGATATGTGATAGCCAGTAAAAAAAACTACTTTGCATCATTAGTTAGTAAAGCGTCCAGTTTTTTTTTTGGTTCAGTCTGCTGGGTCGAACAAAAAAAAAAAAAAAAAAACAAACAATGGGTGTACCAGGGATTAGAGACCCCTAGTCCTTCGAGAACTATACTTCAACAGCCTTGCCATTAAAGCCAATGACTGAGCAGGATGGAACAGGTGGGCTGGAAGAGCAAGTCTGGTCTGTTTGGCGGAGTTCAGGGGTAGTCTTCTAGCAGTCTGGGTTTGTCTGTGTACCAGTTTCTTCTGGATCAATTAGGAGCAATGAGAACCACCGGCTCTTGTTCTTTTTTAAGAAGCAGTCAAAGCTGAATTCACACAAGAAAGGAATAGAGTAGCCTGAACTGAGTCCAGGGAAATATCAGAGCATCCAATGCCAGTGCTAAAGGATCCTTGGCCCTGGTCACAAACAGAATTAACTTGTTGAACTTAGAGGCCAGGCCATCCAGGAGTCCTCAATCCCTGACAGATCAGGTTGAAGGTGGTCGGGTGAAGGGCCCATGGCCCTCCATCCAGGTGGAGACAGCTGAGGAAATACACCTTTCAATTGTCCACTCCTAGGATGTGGACAGCGCAGATCACTGAACAGTTTCTCCATCCATTAAAAGATCTGGGCTTGCTTCCTTCAAGGCAGCATGGCTCCCGGTGTTCCCTTGTTCATTTAAATGAGGCCACGGCCAAGGCACTGTTTGAATGAACCTTAAGTGGGTGTCTCAAAAAAAAAAAAAAAAAAATGGAGGGTCAAATGGTGCAGAGCCATTTTGGTTGCGCTGTGCCCCAAAATGTTGAGGGGAGCGGTGCTTCTTCTCATTAACCATATTTTTTGGGCTGTGAGGGATTGAAAACTCCTCACCAGGAGACTGGCATCTGTAGTTGTCACCTTCTACTGATATGAAATGACTTCCAACATGACAAGAATGGATTGGAAAAACAACTAAGATTGGGAGATCCTTGCTTGGCTGGATAGTAACAGCGGCAGGTCAAAAGAAGGACCATGCTTTTTCCATGCCAACAAAATCTGCATCTGATTGGTCCTGTGGGCGTTTCCTGTGGAAGGGAGAAGACTCCTTCAGAAGAAAGTGGTCTAGATAACCGGTGACCTGGATGCTCAGAGTTCCTATAAGAGCAAAAAAGAGTGCAAGCACGTTTGTAAGCGCTAAGGGAGCACAGGGTGAAATTGGGGTAATAACGAATAAATTGGAGGTGAATCCTTTTAAAGTTTACCAGTGATTGGCACCGTGAGGGTGACATTTCTGGATTTAACAATTGTATTTACTGGCTAACAGACTATAAAAAACACACTTTATAGGAAGTCGACAGCGATCAACAGCTTTTTGCATGCAGATAGCTTTCATTCCTGCCTATTGGCTCGGGGCATCCCAACGGGCCAATATCTCAGGGCCCAGAGAAATCGCTCGGTCTTGGTGGATTTTGATCTTCCAACAATAGGGGATGCAAACAGAGATGGCTTAATAGGGCTCATACAGGCTAGTGAGACCCATAGGAAGGAACTGCTGTTTAAATTTCAAAAGAAGGTACAGGGGGACGATAAGGAGGTTCACCTATGTTTGCAATATACGGAATTAGCAAACAAAGTGAGAAACATGTGAGAGACATTGGTCACTGTTGACTAATGATCAAACAATAAGCAAAGTCATTCCCAGTTCTCCAAGAATTATATATAGAAAAGCCAGATCACTAAGGGATTTGCTGGTACACAGCGACATACAGTGGACCTACATTAGACAAAGGTGTGTAGGAATAAGGAAGTGCAGGTTGTTTAACTGTTGCTCACACATGGTAGGGGGGTGATAGGTTTGTGTTGCCGACAGGAAGGACCGTCGGGTGCAAACAACAAGTGACATGTGACACCATGGGAGTAGTCTGTCATCTTATGCACCTGTTGGTCATTCTACATTGGGAAGACCATCCGGATGATCCGCAAACGATTGCAGGATCATATTTACAAGATTGAAAAACATCACCTGAAGGCTCTAATTGCACATCGTGTGTTTACAACACAATAGAGATCCGAGATGTTTAAGTTGTTGGGTGATTGAAGTGGTCCCAAACAACAAGAGAGGAGGTGATTTTGACCATCTTGTTTTAAAACATAAGGCAAGGTGGATTTGGGAGTTAGAAGCGTCAAAATCTCCGGGCCTCAATGATAGTTTGAGCTTCACTCCTTTTTTACCTTGAAGAGGGGAGAGGAGTTTTTTTTTATTTATTTATTTTTTTTATTTATATATTTATGTATAAAGAGAGAGATGAGAAATATATAATGTAAAATACTACAGATATTCTTCTGAGGTGATGTTGGTTCCCCATTCACATATTAATAGTATTCTACATTATGACAAGTCGAGGCAAATTAAGGATATACAAACCAATATTGCAAAGCAATTAGAACAAGAGTAATAAGAGAAGTCTTTAAAGAGGAAGTAAATTTCCTCTGCAAACATTTACCTATAGGTAAGCCTATAATAAGGCTTACCTACAGGTAGTGTAACTATCTCCTAAACGTGTACCGTCTAGGAGTTATTTATAGGACATGCAGCCTGTGACATCACTGGCGCATGCGCTCTGAAGGATCGGCCACAGGTGCCGTTCCTTCCAAGCCCTGTGCCGTGAGTGACGTCATCCCGGCCAATCACAGTGCCAGAGCCTGCGAACCCGGAAGTAACTCTGGGGAAAATGTCAGCGATGACACCGATGTGCGGGCGCTTCGTTCGAAGGTAAGGATTACATAATGAGCTGGTATACAATGCATACTAGCTCATTATGCCTTTGTCTTACAGGGTTTTTTTTTTTAGAGTTTACAACCGCTTTAAGGAAAGGATATGAGATATGAGCTCTGAGGACATCAAGTGAGGAGCCTTGGAAACACGGCTCCCTAGATGGATGTTGTATACCTGTATTTCCTGCCTTTAAAGAAGTAGATAATGTATTAGGATGACTCCACAGCACCGCACACGGCAACGTAGGTGGCGTCATGACGCATCGCGAATGCGCAACAGCAATCATTTCGGCCATTTTGCTGGGGAAATTCATGATATAAACAGGAAGTGAAGCCCTGTCCTATGCAGCAGCCTCTGAAGCAACCGGGATACCCCGCGAAACCAGTCAGGCTGAATTCCTGAGCCCATCCACATGCTCCAAATGGCTACTCCGAGTTCCAGAAGCTTGTGAATGGTGAGTCTCCCATAAATGATGATCGGTAGGAGGGCGTTTGAGGACACAGATTCTGATAAGTACCAAGTGTTACACAAGATGTTCAAGATGTTTATCTGTAGGAGTACCCTTATGCATGGGAAAAAAATTCACCAACAACCTGCATGGATGTATGAACTTTGGCCCTGTATCCAACTGAATGTGCTGCGATATGGGACTTGGACTTATTCACTGTATCTGTGTATAAGGACTCACAAAACTAGAGTATACGCCAATGCGTTTTCTTTACCACTCCCAAAAGGTTGTTTGATATAGTGAATATATACATCACTGTGTCCATGTGAACTCTTTCTACAGTTCCTGTGAGGGAAGGACTACACTACGTGTGGGGATTTATCCACTATACCCATGACCTCCTCTGAACCAGGAACATTTTTGTGATAACATTTCACCGGTGCAAGGGAGGTGAGAAGTTCTACATACCCCTATTGGGGAACTCTCTATATGTGCAGTTTACCTTCTCTGGACCACAGGTGTTCCAACCACCGTCCACAAGTCTACCACTCAATTTTTCTTTTGTGTTATCTTGGAATGGATTAATCAATGTAATTGGACTATATACATCTGTCTACCAGAATGACAAATTTTCCTCTATAGTTCATTGCCACGACTGGGGGATAAGGCATGCATACCAATGTGGCAATAAATGTTTGTTTCTTTACAAGTTGTTTCTTTAAGGAAGAACTATAAGTACATCATTAAATGATACTATGAAAGAAACCTGCATTTTTTTTTAGGATTCATACAAGTTAGTCACTCTACAGCTGCTAATTGGATGAACATTCTTTTTACCTATATACTATAGGGGTGGCCACCCATTCCCATTAGTAAGATACAACAGTTAGGAATGATTACCTATGTTGCCAAACTAACCTAGTTCATCTAAAGTGCTATTGGAATCTCCGAGTTGGTCATTGGGAGCAGGTGTGGTGGGGCTTGGTGTTGGCTAAGTGTTTTTAATACGTTACGTCATTAATGTTTTTATTGTTTTGTGCAATAAAGGTTGTTTTTTTTGTGAATGGGGATAGCATCACATTTTTCAGTGCTCTATCTCATACTCTCTTTTGATATCTCCCAATTTTTCTTCATTCAATGAAGTTATTAGGACCCAAATAGATGCTGGAGTCCTCCTTCTTTGCACATGCATTTATATATGTAGGTAGGGGTTGAGCAACATCCATTTTTAGGTTCACTGTTTTTTCTTTGAGCAGAGGATAGGCCAAGCGGCAGTGCAACAAACTGGAATGGAGTGTCTCCTACTGAAAAGCCCAGAAGTGCTGATGGGGTGGATAAAAGGTAAAATGTAGATGGGCATCTTAGATCTATATGGATGCTTCCCTGGTCTCAGAGAGGCAATAACTGACCTTGGGGATTCCATTTGGAAATTCCACAATTTGAAAGCATTTGTTTTAGGGATTTTAGGTCCAGAAACCCCCCCCCCCCCCCCCATTGTTTTTTTTGTACAATGAACAGGTTTGAACTGAATTCTTTGAACCTGTCCTGTAGAGGTACTAGAACAATGACCCGCTGGAACAAGAGACTGTTCAGGAAACTCTGCAAATCTGACTCTCCTTGGGCAGATTTTGGTTGGTTTGAGAAAAGAAAACAGTGAGGTGGTAGAGTTTGTAACTCTATTAGGTATCGCTTTCAAACCACTGATTGAAACCACATGTCTAGGATGTCTATGACAAAGAGATAGGCACACTGTGACAGATGTCCCCCCACTCCTTGGCATGAGGGCACCCCTTTATTAGGAGGAGGGCTTTGGGGAAGGCTTGCAGGGCTTTGTGGGCCAATACTTTCGTCATAAAGGAGGGCTGAATTTTTGGCTTAAAAGTTAAAGCTCGGGTATAACCATGAGGATATCTGAATTTTAAGGAGATAGAAGTCCCTTAGGAAGGCAGGAACCTTTCCAACTCTCAAATCTTGAATTTGTCAAGTGCCGTGAGAAAGAAAAGTTCTCCTTTTAGAGGGTATATGTGTGAGGTGTCTTTTACAGGCAGCATCAGCTGATCGGGCTTTGAGCCACAAGATTCTGTAAATAGAAGGCAGAGTCTAAGTCACAACTTGGTCTAGGGCACCTACACAAAACAGCAACTGTAAATTTGCTGTAAGTTAACTGTAAATGCTAAGTTAAGGTATGGTTCTGGTATACAAGAATATGTTGATTGGTCATTACCCTATACAATTAGCGGTCATCTGAAAAACAGAAATAGCAGCAGTAGCTAAGAATGAGAAATCTTCTTTGGCCTCCTCTAACACCGCTTCCGGGCCCTCTTCATTCCCCTCTGTCTGCCTGATCTAGGGTGGGTATATCTGGATTCTGAGATGCTGGAGAAGGAACAGGGCGTTTTTGAGTTCTGGACAAATTCATTAGTTGTTTCAGAAATTGTGACACTGTTGCAGATAAGTCTGCCTTAGTCAGGTAGACCTCTTGTTGCATGCATACAAAAGAGCTATATTCAGATACAGACACTGGTAAAACTTGGGCTCTGCTCCGCAAGGTAAGCATTGTCATTCTAAGTGGTTTGAGTGTTTTGCAGGCCTTTCCCAGGGTGAAAGTATTCCTGAGCTTTTGCCTCAGGTCCTTCAAGCCCGATTTTCACCACCACTCTCAGCGAGGGTATTCCCCTGTGGAATACAGAGGAGAGGGGTGTGGAAATGGGGTAAGCGTGTTTGAGAAGGAGCAACCTGGGTGCAGACTGTTCCCTGGCAAAGTCCCTGTGGCAAAAAAAGTGGGAGGAAGTTCCTAAGTAACGGCTCTAGGTGGAAGCGGCATGAATCATGCGACCTGTGGTGTGATGCAACACCTGTTCATTCACCTAATAAGTGGTTGAATATTAGAGCAAAAGTTAACACTGTAAAAAAGTGAATTCCAAACACTATATCGTTTTCCAGATAATTTTTTTTTTACATGTAAACGGATACAGTACTATTCGGGATACCCATGAATAGTGTAAAGCAAGTAATGGAGGTACTATATCTCATACTTGTTGTTATGGGGCTACAGTAATTGTCAGAGATACAGGATGACCCTGTCTTACTAGTCCCTACAAGGGGTCTAAGCTTTGCCCATCATGGTGGGCATAGCCCTGGTGGGGTGTTCAGGGACTGGGATAGGGAAGGCCCTGGACCTCTATAGCACAATGTGTCTGACTACATGCTTTTCACAACGTGCCAAGGCAAGCACCTAAGCAGTAACCAGTGTTCAAAACTATTTTTCAGGCCACCTGGGTACAGCTCCCAAGGTTTAACCGAGGTTTCACCGATCCGGATGCACAGACTCATTGTGGTATTACGTGAGGAGTTTGATTAAGGATTTGGTTGAAGAATCCAAAGTAAACTAGTAAATTAGTTAAGCTAAGAGTGATATCATCTAAGGGAGAAGAGGTCCATGACCTTAGGAAACTAGCAGATAACTAAGGACTCCAAGAGTGGTGCAGATGTATAGGAGTACATACAGGGGGCTTTGCCAGTGTCCAATCACCTGAAGGTACCAGTCCATAACTCAGTCTATAAATATCAATCCGGTGTCCTGACATTCCCTGTCAGATCATCCCTACTATTCTAAGTGAAGCAGGAAGATCTACTCAACCCTGTTTGTGTGACATGTAATGAGCCCAAGCACTATTACTGAACATACACAAGAGTGTATCATCACCTGATTTCACAGTTTAGTCATTTAACTAATCCAGTCATCACTAGAAAAATTGGGTGGAATAAAACTATAAAAAACGAGCAACAAGGATTATTCAGGTTTAAAAAAAAAGTTTCCATGAATTACTCTAGCTAATTACAGCATAAGACTTTTCCTCCACACCTTCTGTGTGTCTACACTAAATGTCACTACATACAATATGCAAAACAAACATTTTGTTGGGTTTGGTGATGGTTACAGTTCCAGCAGATCTCTCAAACTGTACAAATACATATGAAAAATTTTGCCATACATACTTTTACAGCCTATTGCACGGTTTAACGTTCGCTGAATTATGAAAACCCATACTTCATGTTCATTTGAATTGTAGAGTGAAAAAACCAGGACATAAAAATTATGCAGCGAAGATTACAACAAATAAAGGACTTACTGAGCCTTCCTCAAGTGCATGTCTCAGGGTTTGAAGATCGGCTATAGGACACCATACTTCAGCAATCAAACATTTGTTGGTGACGTCAAAACTGCATAAATTCAGCACATGGTATACAGCTTTCATTTTTTTGACTTGAATAACCCACTTGAAGATGGACTCTGATGCCTTGTAAAGAACTTGTCTGAGATATTCCTCAGTTTGGGAGATCACCTACAAGGAACAGAATATATACTTGAGAAATACTTGGAAACATTGGTTACACAGCCACAAATAATCATATTGATGTTTTTAAAAGGCTTAAAAAGGAATTTGTGCATTGTCCATCAACTGGAACAAAGAGAAAGGCCCTATATTCGAACCATATTGTTTTGGCCAAAGATTTCACAGGGCTAAGATCACTCTTCTGCTGTTCAAGCACACAGCAACATAATCATGGGGACAATTACAGTCTCATATGCTTCTTTCCAACTTAAGTGCCCAATATTTCACATTGTGTGGCAGGGGAGTAATGAGAAGGCAAGTATAAGCAACAGAATCGGGAGGTAGGTTATTAAAACCTAACTCCAGCCAAAAATATTGAATAGCCTATTAAAAGATTAACTACATTAAAAAAAACAGCTTTTTTTCTGCAATACTGACTTTCTTTCTTTTTAAACGGTTTTTATTAAAGGCAAAAGAAACATGGTACAGCAATATGCAGTGGAAACAGTAGGTACATGCCTAGATAAAGCAAGGCGCATCTTACAGTCTTTCAAGGACTGATAATGTAAACATAAGTCTGCTGCCATAGATATAAATGAAGGGCAAAAAAGGGTAATATCTAACATTTCAAAAAATATAGAACAAGAAAGGTATAGGAGATGATTACAAAAACAAAAATGTTAATATTTCATGAGTGGATTCCCCTAGACTTAAATATATACGCTACAGTGCATCCGGAAAGTATTAACAGCTCTTCACTTTTTTTTTTTTTTTATGTTACAGCCTTATAGTTTACCATTTTCAAAATTCTACAAACAATACCCCATAATGACAATGTCAAAGAAATTTCTCAGCCTGGGAAATGAGACGTTTATGAGAGCCTCCATTTGTTTTGCTTATGTATTGCGGATCGACTGTGTGAGTTGAAAGCCATCCATCCCCCATTGGAGGAGAAGGGATCAGCACCAATACTTCACATCAGTGATTGCCAAGCCGTTTTTTCTTAAATATTCGGTAAGAGGCCAATACTGCTTTTTGCACTGGTGGTCTATGCACGCTTGGAGGTGATTAATACAGGGGATAAGCTTATGCTGTATCAACAAGAACATACTTACTGCACTTACCCTTTTTCCATCGGGTAAGGAGAAATTTCACCAGGTGGAGGGATATTCCAGTCACATTCACTTTATTGTTAATTGTCTAACTGGACTTGTCACATCACCTGCATTTAAATATTTATTTGAACACTATTGAAGAGGACCCACCCTCACCACATTTTGGATTGTTGGACTCTTATTTTATTTCACATCTTGTATGACCATTTATTTTTTTACACATTGTTGTTTTGTTAATTGTTCTATTGCACCTTAAGCACCAACACCATTTGTGGTTCATATTTATTTAACCCTTTGATTGGTTAACTTACATCAGTATTCATTATTTTTTAAGTGAATTCACCAAACAGTTGAAAAGCGCACCATTTATATTTAACACATTATTTTTCACATTCTGGGAGCAGCCTTTCAAATATCAGCGCACCCTTCTTTCTTACCAATGTCAAAGAAGTTTGTTTGAAATGTTTGCAAATTTATTAAAAGGAAAAAAAAAAAGAAATCCATGCTTCACTGGCATTTGCCAGGTGATGAGCGGTGCCTGGGTTTACTCCAGACAGGATGCTAGCCATTCAGGCCTCTCTACAACTCTATTTGTCTGATGTTCATTGACGGACACCACTCCTGATTTTCTTGACCATTGGGTTATACTGCCCCCTACAGGAGCAGGACACTAGGCAGAAAAAAAAAAACTTGATTAGGCTTATGGGCAGTCCCAGGAGGTATACTCCCCCTCTCTGCTAAAGGTACTCAGTTTTGTTGCAAGCAGTGTCAGAAGTAAGACAACTCCATAGAGGGGTGGGTGCGGTGTCCGTCAATGAACATCAGAGAAATGGATTTTACAGTAAGTCAAAAATCCCATTTTCTCTTTCGTTCATTGACAGACAGCTCCTGATCATCTTGACCATTGGGACTTCCCAAAAGCAGTGTCAAACATGAGGGGTGGGAAGAGCAAGAAAAAAATCCCAAGACTAAACTTTTTCCAACCAGGTAACAGGAGCTCAACCTAAAACAACTGGAGCCCACCTGAAAAACGTCCTCAAAGAGGGAATAAGACCTCTAAACAGCAGCCTGCAAAGCCTTGCTGCCAAAAGAGGCATCCGCAGATGCCAACACATTACTTTAAAAAATTTTGTGAAAGCGTGCACCGAAGACCAAGAAGCCACCTTGCACACCTGCGATAAGGACGTCTGATAATGGAAGGCCCAAGAAGCACCGAGCGCCCACGTAGAATGCGCCTTCAGAGGGAAAGGAGGAACCCGACCCTTAAAGAGGTTGTACACCGAGAAAAAAAAATCTTCTCTTCTTTACATCCTGAAAGAGAAACCCATAATGAGCTAGTATGCATCGCATAGTAGCTCATTATGAAATACTTACCTTAGAACAAGCCCCCGCCGTGCCGTCCGCTTACCTGTATGACGGGCGACATGTATAGTCGCCCGTCTTCCGGGATCGCGGCATCCGGCCATCTGATTGGCCGGAGCCGCGGTGACGTCACTCCCGCGCACGCGCGCGGGAGCCGACGGTCACGGCACGGGGCTCTGAAGGAACGGCACGATCTGCCGTTCCTTCAGAGCGCATGCGCCAGTGACGTCACTGGCTGCATTAAAGGTAAATATCTCCTAAACGGTACAAGTTTAGGAGATATTTACAGTACCTATAGGTAAGCCTTAATATAGGCTTACCTATAGGTACAACTTCCTGAGGAGGGTTTACTTCCTCTTTAATCAAATAGGCCTGCACCCCCATCTGTCTGATCCATCTAGAAATGGTCGCAGAAGAAGCAGATAGTCCTTTTTGAGGCCCATCCATAAGCACAAATAGTAACTCTGGCTTCCTAAAAGCCTCCGTAGCTGCCAGGTACACCTGAATAGCCCGAACCACATCCAGGGAATGCAATATAATTTCCTTAAGATGTTTTGGCCTGGGACACAGGGAAGGCAACACAATGTCCTCACTCAGATGGAAATCAGAGACCACCTTTGGAAGGAACAACAGACAGGGGCAAAGACCCACCTTAGCTTTGTGGACCACCAAATAAGGGGAACAACAAGACGCCCCTGCTATTTTCCGACACCCTGAGCGCAGAGGTGATAGCCACCAAAAAGGCCACCTTCTGGGATAGCGCAAGCAGGGGAATCTCCAAAATATTTTCAAAGGGAAGCTGCTGAAGAGCTAAAAGCATCAAGTTGAGATCCCAAGGCGGTAGTGGGGACTGCACTGGTGGAGTCAAATATCAAACCCCCTGAAAAAAAAAGTATGCACCAGGGAGTGCGTGGCCAAGGGTTATGGAAGGAAAACTGACAAGGCCAACACCTGGCCCTTAATGGTACTTAAGACCAATTTCTGCTCAAACCCCTTTCGAAGGAAAGTCAAGATGCGAGCCACCAAAAAAAGAGCGAGGGTGAACACCAACCGACTCACACCATGAAATGTAGGCTTTCTACGCACGATGGTAGATATTCCTAGAAGTAGACTTCCTAGCCTTCAGTAGTATGGGAATCACCGACCCAGACAAACCTCTATCCTTCAGTACCTGGCTTTCAACAGCCAAGCCGTTAAAGCCAGCGACTGTAAAGCAGGATGAAAGATTGGCCTTTGGGACAGCAGATCCTCCCTGAGAGGTATTCTCCAAGGGGCGTCGGCGACCAGCTGCACCAGGTCGGCGTACCAAGACCGAGAAGGCCAATCCGGGGCCACTAAAATGACCGGAATTCCTTCTGCCTTGATCCTGCGCAAGAGTCTCAGCAGAAGCTTGAGGAGGGAAGGCGTAAATCAGACGATACTGGTCCCAGGGAGCCACGAGCATGGTCACGTGTCTGCTAGCAGGTCCAGTGATAGCGCCACAAACCTGCGCACCTTCCTGTTGAGCCGAGATGCTAGCAGATCCACCTTGGGGGGTACCCCACTGGAGACACAGCCAATGAAACCCCTTCAGATGAAGGGACCACTACCCTTGGTCCAACACCTGCCGACTGAGATAATCCGCCTGTCAATTTTTCACCCCCAGAATGTGTACAGAGGAGAGGGCCGGAATAATTTTCTGCCATCTGAAGGCTTCTGGCAACCTCCAGAGCTGCCAATACACTTCTTGTTCCACCCTGGTGATTGACAAAAGCCACGGCCGTGGCATTGTCCGATTGGATTAGCACTGGACACCCCTGAAGGTGATCCGTCCATTGATTCAGGCACATCCTGATCGCTTGGCATTGCAGGACATTAATCTGGAGCCTGGACTTTTCCAGTGTCCAAACTCCCTGAGTGGGGTTCCGACCCAGGACACCTCCCCACCCGGACAGACTGGCATCTGTGGTGACCACTGTCAAATACATGGGGAGAAAAGATTTGCCCTGGCAAAGAGCTGGAGAGCAAAGCCACCAGATCAAAGACCCTTTTGTTTTTCAGCTCAGCTGGATTTGATTGTCCAGAGACTTCAGAAACTTGTCCCATTTGACCAAGATCTCCCTTTGCAGGGACCTCGTATGAAACTGTGCAAACAGGACCGTCTCGAAGGTGGAAACCATCAGGCCCAGCCCCCTTCCATCCAAGTCCGTAGGGATGACCACTTGTTTCACAGATAGAGATGAATTGCGGCATGCAACGAGTTTGTCCAGAGCTAGAGCGGAGTCCAGAGTCAGACCCAGAAAACGGAATTTTTGTAAAATCTTACCTGTAAAATTCCTTTCTCTGAGTCCTCCGACAGTCGCCGCCATCTTCATATTCGTCACAATGGGGTATTAGACTTTGCTCCGAAGGAGTAGCTAGGCAACAGAATATGTTAACATTAAAGCCTTTAGCATATCCCACCCCCAGGGGGTGGTCCCCTCAGTCAATACCCTCCTACTTCCTGCATCCATATCTCAGTTTCAGTGGAATAGCAGTAGAGTATACAACCAAACCCCAAAAGAGGGGCGGGGGCGGCGACTGTCGGAGGACTCAGAGAAAGGAATTTTACAGGTAAGATTTTACAAAAATTCCGTTTTCTCTTACGTCCTCCGACAGTCGCCGCCATCTTCATATTCGTCACAATGGGGACGTCCCAAAGCAGTGCAAACATGAGGGGTGGGAAACGCAGCCGCGCCGTAAGGCAACGCAGTCTCCACATCAAAGAAAGGAACCTTACCAAAGGAAGGAAACCAGCTGGGCAACACGAAAAAAACTTGCTCAACAGGAGCAACAACCCAGGAAAAGCAAATAACCCAGGGATAAAAAACATAACCCAAAACGCCAGGGGTCCAAAACAAGGGACCCTAAGGAACTGCCGCACTAAGAACCTTGCGGCCAAAGGAAGCATCTGCCGATGCCTGAACATCCACTCTGTATAATTTTGTGAAAGTGTGTACGGTTGACCAGGTCGCCGCCTTACACACCTGGGCTACAGAAGCCCCATGACGACATGCCCAAGACGTACTCAGAGATCTAGTAGAGTGCGCCTTCACAGGCATAGGGGGGAACTGTTCCCTGCAAAGCATATGCCTGTTCAATGGTCTGTCTGATCCATTTGGCGATGGTGGAAGCCGACGCCACCAAGCCCTTCCGAGGACCTTCCGGAAGAACAAAGAATCCGTCTTGCGAAAAGACTCAGTCGATTTAAGGTAAACCCTTATCGCCCGAACAACATCCAAAGAGTGCAACCTCACCTCCTTCGGATGTTTAGGCTTTGCGCAAAGCGAAGGCAAGACAATATCCTCATTGAGATGAAATTCCGAAACTCGCTTCGGAAGAAAAGAAGGATTAGGTCGCAAGACCACCTTATCCAAGTGAATGACCAGATACGGAAACTTGCAGGACAAAGCCGCCAGCTCCGACACTCTGCGAGCCGAAGTAATCGCCACCAAAAAGGCGACCTTTTTGGACAACATAGACAACGAGATCTCCCTGATCTGTTCAAAAGGAGCACGTTGTAACACAGATAGAACGAGATTCAAGTCCCAAGGAGGCAGAGGTTCCCTCCTAGGAGGGACCAGATGCCGCACCCCTTGAACAAAGGTGCCAACCAAGGAGTTAGAAGCCACAGGACGTTGAAAAAGAACGGCCAGCGCAGACACCTGACCCTTGATCGTAGCCAGCGCCAAACGCTGGTCGACACCCGTTTGAAGGAAGGACAACACTCGAGAAACCGAGTACGTGCGAGGAGAAAACCCCCTGGACTCACACCAGGCAAAATAGGCCTTCCAAGTACGGTAATAGACCTTCCCTGAGGAAGGCTTCCTCGCGTTGATCAAAGTGCGAATGACCTCAGGGGAGAGACCCCTAGCCTTCAGGACCTCGGTCTCAACAGCCATGCTGTCAAAGCCAGCGACTGTAAAGCAGGATGGAATATCGGCCCTTGAGACAGGAGATCTTCTCGAAGAGGCAGACGCCATGGGGCGTCGACCGCCAGATTCACAAGGTCTGCGTACCAGGACCGGCGAGGCCAGTCCGGCGCTACAAGAATCACCGTGCTGCGTTCCGATTGCAACCTGCGAAGGAACCTGGACAGCAATTGAATCGGTGGAAACGCATACATCAGTCTGTACTGATGCCACGGGACCACCAACGCGTCTGACGCGTCTGCCCGAGGGTCGCGCGTCCTTGCCACGAACCTTCTCACCTTGTTGTTCAGACGAGACGCGAACAGGTCCACATCTGGAAGACCCCACTTCACGCACAACATCTGGAAGACAGCTGGGTGGAGAGACCATTCCCCCTGATCCAGGGTCTGGCGACTCAGATAGTCCGCCTGCCAGTTCTCCACCCCCGGAATGTGAACTGCCGTTATCGCCGGGACATGAGTCTCTGCCCAAGACAGAATGTCGGCCACTTCCCAAGCCGCTCGGGCACTCCTGGTGCCCCCTTGGTGGTTGATGTAGGCCACCGCCGTGGCATTGTCCGTCTGCACCCGAACCGGACAGCCCTGCAGCCTGTCCGTCCAGCGACGAAGGCAGAGATTTATCGCACGCAATTCCAGAATGTTGATCGGAAGGGAGGACTCCCCCTCCGACCAAGTTCCCTGGGCGGACAGAACGCCCAGAACGCCACCCCAGCCCGACAGGCTGGCATCCGTGGTGATCACTGTCCATGAGATAGGATGAAAGGACTTGCCCCCTGATACCATCGGGGACTGGAGCCACCACAGAAGATCCCTTCTGGTGCGATGGCTCAACGAGATCTGAAGATCCAGAGATAGAGGTCGCCCGTCCCACCTGGACAGGATCTCCGCTTGGAGACCCCGTGTGTGAAACTGGGCGAAGGGAATCGCCTCGAAGGCCGAGACCATCAATCCCAGACATCTCATGCTCGTCTGCAGAGACGAGTGCGAAACGTCCCTGAGGGACCTGACTTCCTCCTGAAGAGTCCTGAGCTTGTCTTCCGGCAGGAAGACCTTCGCCTGGACCGAGTCCAGGATCATTCCCAGGTAGGGAAGACGAACCGACGGGCTCAGCGTCGACTTTGCAAAATTTATCGTCCAACCAAACTCCTGCAGAGTTTGCATCGTGACGGACAGGTCCTTTTCCAGACCCCGGCTGGTCGCAGACCGAACCAGAATGTCGTCCAGATACCCCAGGACAGAGATGCCCTGGGCTCTCAACAAAGCCAGAACGGGTGCAAGCACCTTGGTGAAAACCCGTGGAGCCGAGGCGAGACCAAAAGTTAACGCCACGAATTGGTAATGATCCTCCGCAATGGCGAATCGAAGGTACCTCTGGTGACCCTCGAAAATCGGGATGTGAAGGTACGCATCCTTCAAATCGATGGAGGCCATGAATTCCCCCGGAACTAGAACAGCCACCACCGAGCACAGGGATTCCATGCGGAACTTGCGAACCCGCACAAAGCGGTTCAGAGCCTTCAAGTCCAGAATTGGACGAACCTTGCCCTCCTTCCTGGGCACGGTGAACAGATTTGAATAAAACCCCCGAAATCTGTCCCGATGAGGCACCGGAACCACCACTCCCTGAGCCCTCAGGTCCCGCACCGCTGGGTGCAGATCCCGCAAACGCTCCGGAGACAGTTGAAGATTTGAGGGAAAGAATCTGCTCTCCGGCCGAGAAAATCGATCTTGTAGCCAGATCGAACGATTTCCTGAACCCACCGGTCCCGCACGCGGGCCAGCCAGGGTTGAAGAAAACCGAGCAAGCGTCCCCCCACCCCAGAACTGGGTGAGGGCGCCCCTTCAGGCCGCATTGTTATGGGCAGCGGGTCCGGACTGACCGGACTTCTGTTTACCAGACCACGGCTTCTTTTGGGAGCCTTGACCCTTGAATGGTTTGCCCTTGTAGTGCGACCGAAAGGCACGAAAGGACCCCTGAGGAGGCCGAAAATTAGTATGTTTCTTACCAGGAGCCCCCTTAGCCTTGGGGAAGTGGGGCAAGAGAGTGCTCTTACCGCTCGTGATCCCCTTTATCAACGTATCCAAGGATTCCCCAAAAAGGCGAGATCCATCATAAGGCAGATTGGCTAAGGTCTTGCGCGAAGATTGGTCCACAGACCAACACTTTAACCAAACCAGGCGGCGAGACAACACCGCCACGATTTGTACACGTGCAGCCAACGGCACTAAATCCAAGTCCGCATCACACAGATACATGACACCCTGATGGATTTGATCCACCATATCCAATGTCGCCGGTGAGGCCGAATCAGCCACTAGGACGCACCTAAGCACCTGCATCCAACTTGCGACAGCCTGGGCTGCCATAAGAGAGGCAAACAGAGCTTTCAGCATCGAACCCGTAACAGAATAAGTATGACGGGCAAGAGACTCCATTCTCCTATCCGTGGCATCTCGGAACACCGGAGTATCCTCTGCAGGAATCGCAGTGGATTTATTCAAAACCGCAATCGCGTGATCCACCGGGGGTGGCACACACCACCGTTCATCAGTGGCAGGCGTGAAAGGATAACGCAGCCTGAACCTACTTGGCACAGCAAAAGGCTTGCGTAAATTGCGCCATTGTTCCTTAACAGCGCGCTGAAAATCATCAGTGCAGGGAAAGACCTGCGATGTCTTGCGTCTTTTCTGCGTCCCATAAGCCGCCAGGGCAGCAGGAGGACACAGTTCATCCTGCAAACGCAGCGTTTGTTTTATAGAAGCAACCAATTCATCCATGGTGCAAGCTCTTCAGGCGAGCCAGGGGGAGAATTATCAACCCCCTCAACTTCAGCCTCCACCTCGGACCCCACGAGATCCAGGGAGGAACGGGACCCCGATAAGGAGACCCCAGCCATAGCAGCCCCATCACCCTCAGAATCAGAGGAAACAGAAACTCTGGGTCTTTTAGTGGATTGAGCAGCCACCAGCATCTGCACCTGAGCAGCAAGGTTAGCCACCACTTCGGCTAAATCCCCCCCTGGGGGGGAAACAGCAGTCCCCTGGCTTCCCACCAAGGTGGCAGGAAATTTGCCCTCCTGAGAATCCATTGCCCCAAAAAAATATGCCGGAGAATAAAGGGTTAATTGCCCCTTTAACAAGCGCGGCGAGCGCAGCCCACCGCACACACACACAAGCACAATGAGACCCCCACAGGGACAAAACTGAACACAGGCAATGGATATAGGAAGAACAGAAGGATAAAACCTGAAGAGACCACTGCTGCTGCTGCCGCCTCGATCGGTGCACCCAGGAAAGAGGAAGTGATGAAATCAGGGTGCTCTATTAAAGCCTATGGAAGGCTACAAGAAAATGGCCGCCCGCAGTGAAAATATGCGGCCGGAGCGAGCGCAGTCAAAATGGCGCCGTTTGGCGCCGAAACCGCCGCTCCCCCACTACTGTGATGCATATAACACCACACATGTAAAAAACATGGCGGATCGCTGTATCGTGCCCCAAACATGACAAAACATGCCCCACAGCACACAGCCCTTCACACCTCACACAGGCTGACACAGACAGTGTCACACAGCCCCCCCCCCCTGCAGCCCACAGCGTGCAGCCAGAGCGATAGGGAGCCAAACGGTGTGAACAGAGGCAGGTTACACAGTCCCAGACTGACACCCCCCCGACAGACAGGTCCCCACATAGATACACTTACCTCTTAATGGCGTGGGGAACCCGCACAGGCGAACAAGCCGCTGCACATGAGGCAGGGAGAGTCGAATCCAGGACGCACAAAATCGGGGTTAAGAAACCGCACAGCGTCCAGTGAGGTAGCCACCTCACCAATCATCCCTGCACCGAACAGGGATGGGTCGTTCACTGTGCCAGGAGCGTTACCTGGCTGAACGCTCGAAGGCAGGCTGGGAAGCCACTGACCCACGACCTGCGACCAGGGGGATCAGCCCGAGACCCAGCCCGCACGAATCCTCTTCATCAGAAGAACTAACTAATGCTGACAAAAAGAACAGCTAAATAAAGAGAGAGAAAAAACTCAAACAAAAAATCAAAAAGAAGAGAAAGGCTGAGGCAAAAAGCCCCAGCATAGAGAGATCCAGCTACTCCTGACAAGCTAGACATTGAAACTGAGATATGGATGCAGGAAGTAGGAGGGTATTGACTGAGGGGACCACCCCCTGGGGGTTGGATATGTTAAAAGCTTTAATGTTAACATATTCTGTTGCCTAGCTACTCCTTCGGAGCAAAGTCTAATACCCCATTGTGACGAATATGAAGATGGCGGCGACTGTCGGAGGACGTAAGAGAAAGTCCAGTTTTGTGGAAAGAACCAGAACAGACTTCTGAAAAGGTAACGCCATAAACTGATAATGCTCCTCTCCCACGGCAAAGCAGAGGAAGCGTTGGTGGTGACAGACACATATTGGAATGTGTAAGTAAGCGTCCTTGATGTCGATAGAGGCATAGTAATCCCCCTGATGCAAGGATGCCACCACCATGCGAATAGACTCCATTCTGATCTTTTGTACCCGCACAAAGCAGTGCAGAGCCTCGAGATCCAGAATTGGATACACCTTGCCTTCTTTCTTCCAGGTACAGCCCCCCCCCCCCCCCCCATCACCAGTAAACCACCCTGCCCCAGCCCCAGGAGGTAGCCAGACCACCATACAACCCCAGTATATGTGCAGGGGAGATGGGGGGGTAGAGAGGGGGGGGGAATAGATGACCCAATAGGACCATTAGAACCAGGAGGGGGGGGGGGGCTAATGGGAAGGAGGGGAAGCCCCATGGTGGGGGGGTAGCTACTCACCATACCAGGTACCAGACGGGCACCGCTCCAGACAGAACCTTCTCACCATCTAAATAGGGGGGGTGCTGTCAGCCCGGAGGAACACTGCCACGCAGGCAGAGGCCCGGTCATATACGACCTTTAATACTGCAGAAATGTTTGAGGAAAATAATCAATTGAATCCATTTCGGAATAAGGCTGTAACATAACAAAATGTTAAAAAAGTGAAGCGTACTTTCCGGATGCACTGCATGTGTGCAGTGGAGGCAGGGAGATGACTAAGTCATTTGTATTTTAATCACATGGCAGGAAATGTGTTTTTTGGGTTTTGAAATGTTGGTATTGTAGGTTATAATAAAATGTATATTTTTAAAATGATCTATTATACTTTTCTGGTCTTATGTTTTTGATGTTTGTCAGTTTGGGATAATTACAGCTACACACGTTACCTTAGCTTCATTTACTTAAGGTGCATCTAAAAAGGTATGTTTTTTTGCATATTTGTTTTTCAGGGTAATTGAAAATGTACAGATAAAATTCTGTATATTCAATGATTATTGGTTAACAATGCAACTCGGTGGCAATGTCCCATTGTCTTCTACCGCCACCTCTATGTTAGGATTTATTTGTCTTTAATACAGCACTATGCACTACTGCACCAAATCAACAATTTCTCTTCACAGGGTACCTACAGTTCTGACAGCACTATCTAAAATACAGTGGGTATAGAAAAGAATCACCCCCATTTTAAATTATCACATTTTGTTGCCTTGCAGCATAAAATGAAGACGGACAGTTTTTGTTATATCTAGCTGTATTTACTCAGTTGAACTTATAACATCCAAGCGAAAGATATAAGAGTACATTCACACTGCCGCGACTTGTCAGGCGACTTGTCAGCCTGACAAGTCGCGGTCCTCCCGCTCCCACAGTGTAATACAGGAGCCGTTCTAATAGGAGTGACACAAGTCGCTCCGACTTAGAAAAAGGGTCCTGTACTACTTCGGGGCGACCTGGAGGCGACTTGCATTGACTTCCATTATGTGAAGTCCGTGCAAGTCGCGCCGAAGTCTCGCTGCACGCGACTTCACAGGTCGCCCCCGAAGTCGGAGCGACCTAATGTGAACGGGGGCAAACACCAAACATGTAAAAAAAAAAAAAAAAGAAAAACAGAATCGCTGAGTTGGAAAGGATCACCCCCTCGTGCCAGTATTTTGTTGAACCACCTTTTGCTTTAATTACAGCCTTTAGTCTGTTGGAAATTGTCTCTACTGACTTTACACATCAAAATTAACTGAACTTTAGTCTAGATCAGTGGTTCTCAATTCCGGTCCTCGGGACCCACTAACAGGCCAGATTTTAAGTATTACCTTGGGGGATGCAGACTAGAATACTGCAATCACTGAGCAGCAAATGAGATCACCTGTGATGTAATTTAGTTATCTTGCAAACCTGGCCTGTTGGTGGGTCCCGAGGACCGGAGTTGAGAACCACTGGTCTAGATGGTGACCATTTGTGGACTGCAGTCCTCAAATTATTCCAAAGATTTTGAATGGGGTTTAAGTCTGGGCTCTGGCAAGGCCCTGCAAGGACATTTACCTTTTTCTTCTTCAACCACTATGTGGTAATTTTTGCTGTGTGCTTTGGGTAATTGTCATGTTGGAAGGTAAACCTTCTTCCCACTGAATCTTTTGGCAGAGGGCAGCAGATTTTCATCAAGAATTTGGCGGTATTTTGCCCCATCCACTTTTCATTCAATCCTGACAAGTGCTCCAGTCCCTGCTGCAGAGAAACACCCCTATAACAGGATATTACCATCTCCATGCTTTACTGTAGGAATAGTGTTATTTAGATGTTGTGCTGTATTAGATTCGACCAGACATATCATTGGATGTCAAGGCCAAATAATTCAGTTTTAGTCTCATCTGACCAGGACACCTTTTTCCATGTGGCCTCAGAATCTTCAAGGGAGTGATTTGGCAAAGCTCAGTCATAACTGCATGTTGACTTCCGTGAGGAGTAGCTTTTTTCTTGCAACCCTCCCATACAAGCCACATTTGTGATATTGTTGTCACATGCACACAATGACCACTCTTTGTCATAAGTTTCGGCAACTGCCTCAGAGTTTCTGTAGGCCTCTTTGTAGCCTGACAAGTTTCCTACTGGCTTTTCCACCCAGTTTGGAGTGATGTCATGATCCAGGGAGGGTCTGTGTTGTACCAAATACCTTCCACTTCTTAATAATAGACTTCACTGTGCTTCTAGGCATTGATAAAGCCTCTGGAATTTTTTTTTTTTGTATCCATCTCCTGACTTGTGCCTGTTCACAAAATTATCTTTTGACAGTGCCTTGCCACCCATAGTTGATTGTCGTCTTCTGTTGCACTACCAGGGATGGAAATGCCCCAGGAAAGCGCTTTTCGTGCAGAGCTAACCAGAACTGAAAGTCAAATGGCTTTGTGTGCCATGCAGAAAGTGATTAGCTACACCTGATTGAGTTTACAAGCCATTTTTAGGAGGGGGGGGGGGGTTCCTTTTCCAACTTTGTGAATCTGTTTTTGAATTTTATTTTTTTATTTTTACTTAGTTATAAGTTGTAAACACAGCTGGATAAAACAAAATCTGTGTGTCTTAATTTCATGCTGCAAAGCAACAAAGTGGGATTACTTTAAAAGGAGGGTGATTATTTTCTGTACCCACTGTAAATCATTTATTGTATTTACAGTAGGCTTTACTTAACCTCTAATATATTTTTTGTTCTGCTGCTTGCAACTAATTATGCACTACTTTATCAGAAGTACAAACATAACAAAAATTGCAATAAAGATTAAAGAACATCTCCAGATATGAAACTAAACTTTTACTTAGGGCTGTCCTATTCAGATGGATGTACCAGCCGCTTCCCCCTAAATAGAGAGTCGCTTGCTACGGCACCTCCGCCACTGACGAGAAGCTTTGTATTTTTGTCAAGGAATACAAAGCTTACTCTGATTGGCTGAGGAAGAAATCATTAGGTCAAGCACTCGCCTCTCCACCATGGGCAATCAAAAGAAAAATGGGAAACAAAATTGCAAGGTGCCTCCAAAACAGCAGAGGTGACAGGGCGCTCTTTAAAACACAGAAGGGAAGTCACTGGAGCACCCTAAAGAAGAGGACACCACTTGCCAGCTTGCCAGAAATCTTGTCAGCTGATAACTTTGTGTTCTCTGCATTGGCTTTACTACTATCTGTTATATTGTTCTGAGAACTATGAACCCCACGCCTATCTATGTTATGGAGAAGAGGACAGGGGGAGTTCCTAGCTTCCTAGCTCAGCTTACCGCCTGCAAGTCTTGAATTCTTGTGTTCAATCCTGATATTATCTCTTGTCGTTCCTCAGAAGAGTTTGGGTATGGATACACGTGACAATGGTAACTGTAATGCAATAGCAAAAAAGCAATTTTACACTAAATGTTGAGGTGATTTCATGTATCTCAGCAGCAAACAATAGTTTTGACTGAAATGCGAATGCTGTCAAAAGGAATATATATTTGTTTATAGAAAACATTTTAGACATGCAATGTAAATGTAATCAGTTTAAGCCCCCATTCACACTGGGGCGACGCTACTTCGCACCGCGACCTCGGAGGTCGCGGTGCGAGCAGCGCGCCGCTACCTCGGAGCGGCCGCCACGGACTTCGTAACATTGAAGTCTATGGCGGTCGCCTCCTGGTCGCCCCAAAGAAGCTCCGGACCCTTTTTCTGAGTCGGAGCGACTTGTGTCGCTCCTATCAGAACGGGTCCGCAGCTTCCCTATGGGAGGCGACCTGCGGCGACCTGTGAGGCGACCAGGTCGCCTCACAGGTCGCCCCAGTGTGAACGGGGGCTAAAGCAAAACATATGTTGGGGGTCCATTTAAACCAAACCAGTGCATTGTGGGGCATTTAACGCATGTTATATATTTGCATCAACGTGCGTTGTGTTAAGGCAGCCAAAGAACCTTAACTGACTATATATCAGACGTACCATTTCTGGGAATGCTTTACTGTGCACTTTAACGCAGGTGCACCAGAAGGATAGCTTCATCACACACATGACCAGTATATACCCAAGTGCAGGATTTTTGAGCAACCAGTGGATGGCGCCACAGCAATAAAATTAAAAATATGTTGCCAGTCTACCTTAAAGCAGTATTAAACCCCAAAACCAAAAAGGTAATATATTGCAGCTTACCAATGCTTACATGTGGTGGCTGCAATAGTTTTCTTTTTTAGGCTTTTTGGCCCTCTGTTTTCACCTGGTGATCTGGCCAGTAACACACCTCCGGTATTAGGGTGCCTCCACCCTGGGTGAAGGACCAACAGAGACACCTTTGGACAACAGAAATGTTAATCTGGGGAAGGGGAGGGTTAAATGCATTAGCAAATTTAGATACAGTAACAAACTGAAGCCTGAAACTGAAAACTAGCTAGCAGTTTTTAAGCAGTTATAGTTACTTTTTTTTTTCTTCTGTGTAAAGGTTTTACTTGATTAAATAAAATCATTGTAAGCATCCCCGCCAGTGGCAAATTATTTGTCTCAATACTCTAACGGCTACATCTGCAGGACAAGACAGGAAAGAAAAAGCCTAAAAAAACAAATGCAGCAACGACATCTAAGAATTAGCAAGCAGCAAGATAATAAATGCTTGCTTTTGGGTTTAATACCGTTTTAAACTTCAACATAAAGTCTTTTATTTAGCATATCAATCAACAGCATTTGGAACCTTCAGAGATTCATTCATCAGGCATAGCGACAGGCCGCTGTTTGACATACTGAATGATCACCAACAAAGGCAGTTCTTACGGTTGAAGATTAAGGTATGCAGGCAACATATTTTTCACCAGCATTGGGGCAATACTAAAAATGAAGAGGCAGCACAATGCTTGAATGGGTGTATGAAGCATTAACCAGTGTTACCATAATGGGCCCTTACAGTTTTACCTGCCAACAGGATTGCATTTCTGTACATCCAGCCTTATGGTTTCTATGTATTTCCCATCTGTAAACAGCCAGACAGGTGAGAGTTTCTTATTAAGCATTTCAGCCTACTTTGTCACTTACCACCTTCCACATTTGAAAGTGAACCACCATCGGCTTCATGTACACATAGCCTACTTTGACCGACGGCCATGGGGAAAAAAAATTGTGCCGCGTTTCGCGGCTGACAGTCAAAACGTTCCCAACTTGAACGCGGTTCTTCCACATTAAGGAGAGAGAGGTTAAAGCTCCCCTAACTGCAGAAGCTCCTACATTAACACATAGGTTTTTATGGACTTTAACTTTGGCAAAAAAAAAAATATAAAATAAATGCCAAAAGCTCATAAACTCAAGTTTAGGGGCTGTAGTGTACATGAAGCCTTACCTCTGTACAGTTAGACCTAGGAAATTGTAGTTTAGTTTGGAAAAAATGACAATTCCTCTGGCAGGTAAAGCAGCACACATATATACCAATCAGCCATGTATTTAGGTATGTGCCAGAAGTTCCACATTAAGACAAATATTCCTCTCAATGTGTGGCTGTTTTAAGAGCTTGGTTTCTATTGCTATATAGTTAAAAAAATACATGGGGAAGCAATAGAAATCTAATTATTTTATATATTTGTAGTTTTCCTGAAAAAAAGTGCTGCAAAGTGATAGACTGAAACCAGTGCCTTAGGAGTAGTAAGGGCAAAACTTTGTTTTTCAATTTTGGAAAGAACAGAGAGGAATTAGAACATTTTTGCAGGTTTTTATTGTTGTCTGTGTCCTGGTTAGGGAAAAATGGATTTTTGTAAAATCTTACCGTAAAATCCTTTTCTCTTAGCTCATCGACAGACGTAGTCCTCGGTGATACACCACCTTCGGGTTATGTTACCTCCGCAGGAGCAGGACTAGACAGGAAATTAAAAAGCTCTGGCCACACCCTAGGGGCAGTCCCAGAGGGTATATCCTCTCTCTCTCTGCCTCAGCAAATCAGTTATGTGAAAAAGCAGTGCTTAGAGAATTTAACCCAACCCAACTCCAAAACAGAGGGGCGGGGACTACGTCTGTCGATGAGCTAAGAGAAAAGGATTTTACGGTAAGATTTTACAAAAATCCATTTTTCTCTAGCGCTCATCGACAGACGTAGTCCTCGGTGATACACCACCTTCGGGACGTCCCAGAGCAGTATCACAACTGAGGGGTGGGAAAATGGAAATCAAATCCCAATCTAGAAGGCCCAACCGGTGCCAACTAGAAGTTTACAATGCTCATCCTTAATGATGAGACTCAACAAAAAAATTTTTCAAACAGAAAAAAAAAACCCTCGAGGTAGACCACCGGTCTCCTCAAATTGCGGCCTGCAAAACCTTGCGGCCAAATGAGGCATCCGCCGATGCCGTCACATCAATTTTATAGAATTTAGTAAAGGTATGTACCGACGACCAAGTGGCCGCCTTACATACCTGGACCACTGACGCCTGATGGCGAAAGGCCCAGGAAGTACTGAGCGCTCGAGTGGAGTGCGCCCTAACAGGGAACGGAGGACTCTGACCCTTAATAGAATAAGCCTGTACCACCGTTTGTCTAATCCATTTGGCAATGGTCGCGGCAGATGCAGGCAAACCCTTTCTGGGGCCATCCGTGATCACAAAAAGTGAATCCGTCTTACGGAATGATTCCGTAGCTTTCAGGTATACCCTGATTGCCCGAACCACATCCAAGGAATGCAACGCATGTTCCCGATGATGCTTGGGCTGAGGACACAAGGAAGGTAGTACAATATCTTCATTCAGATGAAAATCTGAAACCACCTTAGGAAGAAAAGATGGCTTAGGATGAAGTACTACCTTATCCCTATGAATCACTAGGTATGGGGACTGGCATGATAATGCAGCCAGTTCTGACACCCTGCGAGCAGAAGTAATAGCCACCAAGAAGACCACCTTCTGGGATAAAGTAAGCAAGGGAATCTCCCTGATGTTTTCAAAGGGAGGTTTCTGTAGAACCGACAAAACCAAATTAAGATCCCAGGGCGGTAAGGGCGCGCGGACTGGAGGAGCCAGGTGCCGCACCCCCTGGATGAAATTCCGCACCAAGGATTTGGTAGCTAAAGGTTTCTGAAAGAAGATTGCTAATGCTGAAACTTGACCCTTGATGGTGCTCAAGGCTAGCTTCTGCTCAACCCCTTGTTGCAAAAAGGCCAATATTCGAGACACCGAATAGGTACGTGGAGGAAATCCTAAAGATTCGCACCACGCAATATAAGTCTTCCATGTGTGATAATAGACTTTGCTGGAAGTCGCTTTCCTTGCTTTAATAAGGGTAGGAATGACAGAAGTAGACAAACCTCTGTCCTTCAGTACTTGGGTCTCAATGGCCAGGCCATTAAAACCAGCGACTGTAAAGCACGAAGGTAAATAGGTCCTTGAGACTACAGACACTCCCTGAGACGAAGTTCCCACGGAACGTCTGCGACTAACCTGTCCAAGTCGGCCAGGCCGGCTTGAAGAGGCCAGCCTAGAATTTCTAGGACCACTGGCGCTGATTGGATCTGAACCAGGCGTCCCTAGAGGTATCTGGCCCCGACCATCCGAGAAAGTCTGGTCGTTTTCTGTTCCCACACATTTATCAGATACCTGATAGTTATCAGGCAAGGTGATCTTTTCTGGTTGAACCTCAGGGACCGAAGTCACCCGACTAGAGGCTACTTGGCCTATCTGGTCAATCAGATCCGATTCCTGTGAGGTATCGGGACTAATCTTAGGAAAAGGTAAAGGAAAAGATCTATACAGGGAACGGTAACTACCGCTTCCTGTACTTAAATGTTGGAAGGGAAGAATCGCACCGGTAGTAGTGGTTGATGCTCGATCTAATGTCCTGAATACCGGTGAAAACGTCCCCCCACCCTGAAATTGGGTGGGGGCGCACCTTCAGGCTGTGTACTCCTTTACTTCGGGTTTGGCTGGGTTGGTCCTCTGCTTGTCCGACCAGCCCTTCTTGAACCCCCCTGGAGGAGTCTTGCCTTTCCCGGAAGTACCAGCCGGGCGTCCTTTATGGGCGGTAAAGAAAGGTCCTCGCTTGTTGCGAGGTTCCTTAGCTTTTGCAGCCTGTGGCAAAAAAGTACTCTTGCCCCCGGTGGCATCCTTAATGATTTCATCTAGGTTGGCTCCAAATAGACGATTCCCCTGGAAAGGGAGATTGGTCAAAGTCTTTTTGGAACCTAGGTCAGCTGACCAGCATTTTAACCACAGCACACGTCTGAGGATCACTGCTAACTTAGATGCATCCCTAACAAGGGAGTAGTGTCCAAGGCTGCGTCACAGATAAACCGTAGCCCTAGTATGATCTGTTCTATCAAATCAGATGTCTCCTGGGGAATATCTTTTCCCCTAAGATCTTGGCGTACCATCTTCGCCCATTCTGTAAGTGTCTGGGAAACTAGACCAATAACAATTACTGGTCTAAATGCTGACCCTATCAGAGAAAAGATAGTGCGGGACTCCGCTTCTATCTTTCGATCCACCGGATCCTTAAAGGACGAAGTGTCCTCCACTGGAATAACCGTGGTTTTATTCAGCCTGGAAATAGGCGGATCCACGACTGGTGGTACCGTCCATTTCTTAATGATGGATTCCTCAAACGGATAGCGTCTAGCAATACGCTTGGAAATAGTAAAGGTACGTTTAGAATGTTCCCATTCTCCTTTAATCTGATTTCCAAAACATTTAGGTACAGGAAAAGCCTTCGCCGTCTTGATGGGCTTATTAGTCCCAAAAGGCCTCTCTGTTTCAGTTGCCTCTGCCGGTAAAGCCTCAAGTTTTAAGGTTTCTTGCACTGCCACAACTAGTGCGTCCACCAATGCTTCTTCCTGAATTATAGCAGGAGAAGAAGCGTCCTCCTCACTGTCTGAGGGGGCTTTACCTGGGATAGCAGCCCTTGCAGAGGAACCTGCAACTGCAGTGACCATCTCTGAATCAGAGTCAGAGGTGTCAGATAGTATAGGGGTAGGCGGGGGTCGCTTCCTTGACCCCCGTCCCTGACAGGCCGCCTCCACCCGAGCCACCATAGACTCCAAAATTGCTGTAAATGACTCTATACTCTGTACACCGGCGGGTCCCGAGGCCCCCTCGAGGGAAACAGGTGGGGGAATCTGTGTGGCAGGGTCCATAATAACTCCAGTTACTTCCTGGATGATATAATTCAAAGTAAAGAAAAAACTTTTTTTTTTTTTTTTTTTTTTTTTTGACCCTCAGCGCCACAAAAAACCCCTTAGTGTTACCTGCTAGGGATCCCTATCGATCGAGAGAGAGAGAGATAGACCCCCAGGCTCACCACTTGATGTTCAGAGTTGAACTGCAACAGCTTACAGCGCTGTCCTAGACAAACAGGAAGTCTTTTGGCTGGCTGCCCAGGAAGAAAGGAGGCGGCTCCGCCCCTCTGTACGCCTTCCGGCGCCTCCCCCAAGCTCCACGAGGTGTAGAATCACCTAAAACATGGCCGCCCCCATGCTGGAGACACGAGGCTACGCCAAAATGGCGGCTCGTGCGATCCAGCAAAAAAAATGGCGGCGGCCTGTGCTGACTAGCGGTGTGCTGCAGGCACACAACACTCTCTCTGCATGGGGATATGGCGTGTTTGGCGGTACCGGCCCTGGCGGACCGCATGGCCGTTCGGGAGGCCTGCTATTAGCTGGAGATCTGACTTGGAAGGCAGTCTACATGTCCATGGCTTCTGACTGGTAGGTAGCTTATACTTAACCCATAAGATTCCCAGAATGCCACAGATTACATCTTTAAAACATGTATACAATAGATTGTTAGCTCCCAAACCAAGCCTCCTGGCTTTTTGCACACATAAAATCACACTCAAAGTAGGAGGATTTGTGACATGTTATAGGATAGAAAGAAACTCTTTCTTACCATACAGAGAGGGGCCCGCGTTCACCACAAAACCCGTCAGGGAAAACAGGGGGAACATACTACTCACCATACCGGAACCAGGCGGGCACCAACTCCTGACAGTACCCCTCTCCACCGGGGCGGGAGGGCTGTCGACCGATACAGACGCCGTGACTCATGGTCTTTGGCGTTTCAGCGAGACGTTTAACTCGCGGGTTCAGTCCTTTAATGGGACTTTGTCGCGGCCGACTCAGCGCGGAGCTATGGCCTGCACGCGCTCGTAGGCTGAACTGGGGTGACCACCGGATCTCAACATCCAGCCCGTCGCCCAGTTCAGCTTTCTTGCTTGAAGATCTCACAGGAACACTGGAGAAAAAAAGCTGTCCAAAAATCCTTTTAGAAAAAAATTTCTTGCCAGGACCTAAGATCCCAGCAAGGTATCTAGGTCCTTACTCCTAACTAGACAGAAAATAACTGATTTGCTGAGGCAGAGAGAGAGAGGATATACCCTCTGGGACTGCCCCTAGGGTGTGGCCAGAGCTTTTTAATTTCCTGTCTAGTCCTGCTCCTGCGGAGGTAACATAACCCGAAGGTGGTGTATCACCGAGGACTACGTCTGTCGATGAGCGCTAGAGAAATTTGCCCCATCAATGTGTCATGTTTATCATGATCACTGAAAGTGAAAAGAACTATAAATTTTGGGTTGTCCCCAGAACAGGAATAATGGGGATATCTGTCCTTGAGGACAACCATGAATTCCCTCACTTTAGAGCAGAGTTGTCCAACCTGCAGCCCTGACGGCTATGAATGCGGCTCAACACAAAATTGTAAACCTAATTTAAAAATGTTGAAATTATTTGGTAAAAAATTATAGTGTCTCTTTACTGGACTTTTATACATTTTATCTTCCTCAAAAAAAAAAAAGAAAATCCTACTCCTCACAAATCACGCCTTATTACTGTCATCAGTTTTCGGCAGCACCTATAAATTTGTGAGCAATAATGAAAATCACACAAAGGGCAAAATCAGAGCCAAAATTTATGAGGATCTTGAGAATTGCAACCACATCCACTGAAACAGATTTGATGCGTTAGTTTATCAAAAACAATGTCAAATACCACACTCGTTTTATGTTGCCCTCTTTTACTTTTATAACAAAAAATATTAAATAAAGTTTTATTACTCAGATAGGTACATTACATCAGTGGTCAACGTGTGATCTGCCTGACTTTTTCCACTCATCAGCTATTCTTATTGTTAGTGTATTTTATGTGTGGCCCAAGACAACTCCTCTGTTGCCCAGGAAGGTCAAAAGGATGGACACCCCTGCTTTAGAGGGATGTTTTCATTTCCTGTTTTGCCAAGGGACAGAAAAAGAACCTTCCCTTACTCGAACCAAAAAAAAAAAAAGTTAGGATATGTTGTGGTCAAGTCCCCATTGTAGGAAAGCCAGAATGTGAGGCACAAAGAGCAATCTCTGGGATTGAAATGGTTGTGTTGACACCAGTCAAAGTAGTATTTCCAGGTACTATAGTGGCCCTTTCAGGAAGTGGCTTTCCTTCCTTTTAGCAATGTGGGAATGACGGAATGACAGACTGAGTTCCCTCTGTCCCTCATCCATGCCGTTCAAGCCAGTAACGGAGAAGCAGAATGGAACAGGCGGCCCTGAGAAAGGAGGTCTGGCTTGTTTGGAAGGGGCCAGGAGTTTTCTCCTAGAAGACGTCTGAGTCTGTCTGTGTACCAGGTTCTTCTGGGCCCAGTTTGGTGCAATGAGAATCACCAGTTTCCTCTTTTGCTCTATTTTGTCGAGCAATCAAGGCAGAATAGAGGAACAGCATGCATTAGTCTGAAATGAGTCTAGGAAAATATCAGAGCATCCAATGCAGTAACAGAGGTAACTTGCTGTTGAACCTGGAAGTCAGGATATCCACATCCTCATCACTCACCTATCAGTTTGAAGATGTCCACCATGGTTTAGGCAGTAAGCCACCTACCAACTGTCCATTCCAGGGATGCAGGAAGACATTGGGTAGAGCAGAGATCACTGAACAGTGTTTTTCTGTACCCGAGATGATCAAGCTTGTTTCCTCCAGACTTCACGACTCTTGATGCCCCCTTGGCGATTGATGTAGGCCACAGCAGTGACGCTGCCTGCTTGACACAAATTTGGGGGGGGGGGGGGGGTTCAGAGGTGCACAGCCATTTTTATTGCTCTAAGTGCCATAATTCTGATGGGGAGCTTGGCTTCCTCTGCAGACAATGTTCCCTGAACTGTAAAAGATTAACACTCCTCCCCAGCATCCCCAGCCTGAGAGAATGGCATCTGTTATCACCTTCCAGTGGTTAGGTACAGCAACTTCCCCACTACCAAGGCTGTGTTGGAAATTCACCAAGGTAGAGAGTTCCTTGCTTGGCTGGATAGGATCATGGCTCGGTTGAGATAGTGTAAATGTTTGTTCAATGCCAACAAGAGGTTGTGCTGAAGAGGCATTAAATAAAATTAGGGAAATGGCTCGAAGGAGGCCACCATATAATATCTGAATAGACATGTGGATGTTTGTGAATAGCCTGAAAAGGCAATGAGTCCCTCATAAGAAGATCATCCAGCTACCCTGTGAACAGAGTTCTTAAGAGGGGAAGAAGGGGCACAAAAAACATTGTAAAATACTCTGGAAGCAGAGGACCGGCCAAATGGCAGTGTAACAAATTGGGAATGATTGTCTCCTACTAAGAAGTGCAAAAAGTGCTGATGAGGTGGGTAAATGGGAATATGTAGATAAACATCTTGAAGGTCTATGGATGCCAGGTATTCCCCAGTGTCTCAGAGAGGCAATAACTGACCTTAAGGATTCCAAAAGAAACTTTGGAACTAGGAGGTACTTGTTTAGAGATTTTAGGTTTTACTCAAATTAGTTGATGCAAAAAGAAATATACCCCACAACAAAAAATACTACATCTAGTATTTTGTATGACCTCCCCGATTTGTAAGGACAGCATCAAGTCTTCTAGGCATGGAATGAGCAAGTTGGTGACATACTGCAACATCTATCTTTTTCCATTCTTCAAGAGAACCTTTTTTTAGAGTCTGAGTGCTGGATAAAGAGTGATGCTCAACTTGTCTTTTCAGAATTCCCCATAGGTGTTCAATTGGGTTTAGCTCAGGGGGCATACTTGGTCACGGAATAACTTTCACCCAGTTCTTCTTCAGAAACGCAACAGTGGCCTTAGATGTGTGCTTTGGGTCATTGTCATGTTGGAAAAGTGCACGACGCCCAAGGGCACAGAGTGATGGAAGCATCTTTTCTTTCAATCTAGAGCAGTAAATCTGTGAATTCATAATACCACCATCAATGAAATGTAGCTCCCTGACACCAGGAAAACTCAGGCAACCCCACAGTGTCACTGTAGGCACCATGCATTTTTCTTTGTACTCCTCACCTATGTGAAGCAATACAGTTTTGAAGCCATCATTTCAAAAAAGCTTTATCTTGGTATCATTGCTACAGAGTACAGAGACCCAGTAGTCTTCTTTTTCAGCATGAGCCCTGGCAAATTCTAGGCAGGCTTTTTTTGTGCATGGGTCTTAAGAAAGGCTTCCTTTGTGTACACCTTGTTATGCCACAGAAAACAATCACCCCAGTTTGGCTTTCTACTACGTTAGCAAACTGCAGTGAAAGTGCATGGTGATTTTCTTCAAACCTTATCAAAAGACGCTCCTGTCGAAGTGTTAAATTCTGAGAACGGCATGGACGTCTCTGTCAGATGATTGCAAATCCATCTTTGTTTCACTTTTGCTACAGTATTCTGACTGATAAAGCTTTGCTGATCTTTTCGTAGCCTTCACCTTTCTTGTGTAAAGAAATTATTATTTTTCTCAGGCCTTGTGACATTACTCTTCCATGTGGTGCCATTGCTGACAGCATGAAATGGCAAGGGGGTTTTCTTTGTTAAGGAATAACCTTTTATAATCGTCTGCAGGACACCTGTTTAATGAATAATTAGACTCACCTGTGGTTGAATTCTTGTTAACTAGGATTTTGTTGTATAAAATTTAGCTTTGTTCCTAAGACTATAGTTGAGGTGTATTCATTTTTGCAACATGGTCTTAAATGAGTTTGTTAGGAAAAAATTGGATTTTGGACTTCTCATAAAATAAAATTTCTCCAATGTTCATTGACGAACACAGCTCCTGATTCTTATTAACCATTGGGTTATACTGTCCCCTACAGGAGTAGGACACTAGGCAGGAAAAAGTTAGACTATGCCTATAGGCAGTCCCAGGGGGTATACACCCACACTCTGCTATAGGCACTCAGTTTTGTTACAAGCAGTGTCAGAAGAAAGACAACTCCATAGAGGGGTGGGTGCTGTGTCTGTCAATGAACATTAGAGAAATAGATTTTACGGTAAGCCAAAAATTTAATTTTCCCTTTCGTTCATTGACGGACACAGCTCCTGATTCTTCTAGGAGGGGTGGGAAATCTGCAGAAAAAAATTCCCAATGCTAACCATAGCCAACCAGGTAACATGGACCCCAAGTAAAACAACTGGAACTCACTTGAATAAAACAATACACCCTCAAAGAGGACCAGGTCTTCTAAACAGCAGCCTGCAAAAACTTGAGGCCAAAAGAAGCATCCGCAGATGACAAACACATCCACTTCATAAAACTGTGTAAAAGTGTGCACCGACGACCAGATGGCCGCCTTGCAAACCTGCATCACTGATGCCTGATAACAGAAGGCCGAGGAGGCACTAAGCGCCCGAGTACAGTGCGCCTTCACAGGGAAATGAGGAACCTGACCCCTTATTTAATAGGCCTGGATCACTGTCTGTCTGATCCATTTGGGAATGGTCGCAGCAGAAATGGCCAACCCTTTTCGAGGTCCAACTGTGAATACAAATAGCGAGTCGGACTGCTTAAAAGACTCCGTAGCTGCCAGGTACACCCCAATTGCCCGAACCACAACCAGGGAATGCAGAGCAATTACCTCAGGATGTTTAGGCCTGGGACATAGGGAAGGCAACACAATGTCTTCATTCAAATGTAAAATCAGATGACCTTTGGAAGGAACAACAGACAGGGATGAAGAGCCACCTTGTCTCTGTAAACCAACAGGTAAATGACAAGACAACGCTGCCAGCTCCAACACCCTGCATGCAGAAGTAATAGCGACCAAAAAAGGCCACCCACTGGGACAATGTAAGCAGGGGAACCTCCCAATATTTTCAAAGGGAGATTCCTGGATGACTGACAACACCAATTTGAGGACGCATGGCGGTAATAGAGACCGCACTGGAGGAACCAAGTGTCAAGCTCCCTGGATAAAAGTACGCACCAAGGAAAGCGTGGCCAATGGACATTGAAAGAAAACCTGCCAAGGCCGAAACCTGGCCCATGATGGTGCTCAAGGCCAGGCACTGCTCAACCTCCCGTTGGGGGAAAGCCAAGATCCAAGCCACCGAAAAGGAGTAAGGGAGAACCCCAAAAGACTCACACCATGCAACGTACCTCTTCCAAATACAATGGTAGATCTTCCTAGAGGTAGATTTTATAACCTTTAACAGCATAGGAATCACCGATTCAGACAAACCTCTATGCTTCAGCACCTGGCTTTCAACAACCAAGGCGTTAAAACCAGCGACTGTAAAGAAGGATGGAAGATTGGTCATTGAGACAGCAGATCTTCCCTGAGAGGATGTCTCCAAGGAGCACTGGCGACCAGCCGTACCAGATCGGTGTACCAAGACTGGCGAGGCCAGTCTGGAGCTCCCCAAAGACCGAAATCCCTTGCTCCCTCGATCCTGCACAGGAGTCTTGGCAGAAGTTTGAGAGGGGGAAAGGCATAAATCAGACTATACCGATGCCAAGGAGCCACTAATGCATCTGCTGTGTCGGCCAGAGGATCCCGACCATACCACAAACCTATGTACCTTCCATGAATGTGTACAGCAGAGAGGGCTGGAACGATCGTTCTGCCCACCTTAGAATGCTGGCTACTTTCCGATCTGCCAGGACACTTCATGTGCCCCCATGGTGATTGACATAGGCCACGGCCATGGCATTGTCCGATTGAATTCGTACTGGACACCCCTGAAGACTAATTGTCCAATGATCGAGACAAAGTCTGATTGCGCGGAGTTCCATTACATTGATCGGCAGTCTGGACCCCCTGAACACAAGCTGTGCCGAGGACACCTACCCACCCGGACAGGCTGGCATCCGTGGCGACAACCGCCCAGTATAGGAGGAGAAGGATTTCCCTGTCGAAGTGCCGGAGAATGAAGCCACCTCTAGAGACTGCGGATTCTTGTCCCATTTCACCAGAATCTCTTTTTGCAGAGATCTCGTTAAACTGTGCAAAACGGAACTGCCTTGAAGGTAGACACCTTCAGGCCCAGCACCTGCATGCAAGCCTGGAGGGATGACCGTCTGCTGGACAACAGAAGCTGAATTGCCTCCTGAATCCACCCAGATAGTCCAGATTTGTGGACGGAACCAGAGACGACTTCTGAAGGTTCAAAATCCAACCAAACTCTCTCAGAGATTGCAAAGTAATCTCCAAGGTGTCCAACAGAGCAGTCGGAGACTCTGTTTGCAGAAGTAGATAGTCCAGGAACCCCAGTACAGCGATCCCTCGCTGACGCAACAATGCTAGCACCGAGGCCAACACTTTGTGAAGACCCGAGGAGCGGAGGCAAGACCAAAGGTAAATGCCATAAACTGATAATGCTCCTCGCCCACAGCAAAGCAGCAGAAGCGCTGGTGACCAGCACATATTGGAATGTGAAGGTAGACGTCCTTGATGTCGATAGAAGCGAAAAAATTCCCCAGATGTAGAGACGCCACTACCATGCGAATGGACTCCATTTAGAACTTCTGTATTGGCACAAAGCAGTTTAGTGCCTTTAGGTCCAGAATTGGACGTACCTTGTCATCTTTCCAGGGAACTGTAAAAAGGGTTGCATAAAACCCCTGAAAACAGTCTGAAGCCGGAACCAGGGAAATAACCCTATGGAGTAACAAGTCTTGCACTGCCCCAAAGCGACCTCGTAGGCGATCTGGGGACAAGTGCAGGTTGAATTGGAAGAACCTTTCCAGAGGATAAGACTGAAACTCAATCTTGTAGCCAAACCAAATGACTTTGTGGACCCATTTGACCTGTACCAGAGAGGTCCACGGATCCGGAAATCAGCGAAGATGTACCCCCCCCCCACCCCAGATTTGGGTGAGGATGCCCCTTCATGTACAGAAAGTCTTGCTCACAGGTCTGGAAGAACCCCTCGTGGCTTGCCAGACTAGGTGCTCTTGGGACCCATGGGGGAGGCCCTGAAGGACTTTTACCCCTTATGAGCCAAGAAGAACGGCTCACATCTATGATGGGGCTCCTTGCCCTCGGAAGCCGGTGGAAGAAGAGTACTCTTCCCCCCCCTGTGTGACCATGTATGATGTAATCCATGGAAGCTCCAAACAGGCAATCCCCCACAAAGGGGAGATAAAAAAGCCAGATAAGACGCCAAAGGACCACTGTTGATACAGCCAGCCTAAAATCAAAGGAGCTGCATCCAAAGAGACATCCCAGAAACTGTAGCCCCTGGATCAACTGATCTGCCAGCTCTGCAAAGGCAGGGGGAGGCAGTTTCCCCAAGTGGGTTATCGGCTCTGGGTTATCGGTTTTGGTACTGAAAATGAATCTCGAGCCACACCCGGGATTACAGCCAGGGAGGTGGGTTAAGGTAGCTTTAATTTACCCTGGAAACCGACGAGTCCACTACAGGTGGGACCGTCCACTTTTTAAGTAAGGAATCTTTTTAAGGATACCGCATAGTAAAACGCTTAGGGTCCACAAGAGTGCGTTTTGGACAACACCACTGTTATGTGACATAGTTGTCAAAGTAAGCGGGAAAGGGGAACAGCCCCGCCACAGTGGAGGACCTGTGGTGCCAAAAGGGACCGGAGCCTCCGACGCAGCATCTCCGCTGTGTTTAAAATTGACACAATCAGTGCACCCACCTGTGCCTTTTCATGCACAGCTAGAGGAGCAGAGGAAACATCCTCACTGTCTGAGCACTCAGGGAGCATGGACGCAGACCCAGTAGAACCTGATAGACAGATGATGCAGAGGAGGGCGTTGAACACAATACACTAAGGTCACCCGGAAAAACATAATCAGGGGAGGGCTGCCAACTGCGATTCAGCAGGGGGGGGGGGCGCCGACCCATTGTCCATGAAAGGACCACCTACTGGACCCCGCAAAAAACAAGGGGTGGGGTCACCCTCCGAGCCCGTACATAGGAGGCCTGTACAATAGATAATAGCCCCCTAAAAAGGGGGCCGCCGACGCCCAGGCAGGGTATCCTGATGGTCCCGCAGTGCTAAGAGGGGTAGGTGCCCTCCACCATAACTGTGGCATGGCATCAAAAATTATACCGCCCCCCACAGCGCCGCCTGGCCTAGTATGCCGCAAGTCACGGCCTCAGTTTGTGTGGAGGCTCAGGCGCAGGTGCAATTAAACCAGCCATGCTCACTAAGGCCGCCCTGCCAACAGAGGCCGACTCGGCCGCAAGCCACGGCCTAAATTCTTGTGGATGCCCATCCACCTGGGCCCGATCCACAGCAGAGCCGACCACCCAGAGGCAACAGGAGGAACTAGGTCATTACCGCTAACTAGACAGGAAAAAACTGAGTGCCTATAGCGGAGTGTGGGTTTTTTACCCCCTGGGACTGCCCATAGGCGTAGCAAAGCTTTTTTCTGCCTGGTGTAGTATTCCTGTAGGGGGCAGTATAGCGCAATGGTTAAGAAGAATCAGGAGCAATGTCAGTCAATGAACAAAAGAGAAATACTTGTGTGTGTGCGCAAATTAACAAATCTTGGTTGCAATCAATGGCCCACGTTTGTGGGATTATTTTGTAGTATAGCGTCCCATAGAAAATCTTGATGCTGAAAGTAAAGGGTTACTGACAAATCTGTTGGGGTGTACTGATACTTTATGCTAAGCACTGTATGTGTATACATACACTGCTTAAAAAAAAATTAAAGGAACACTTTGAAAACACATTAGATCTCAATTGGGAAAAATATCATGCTGGATATCTATACTGATATGGACTGGGTAATGTGTTCGGAATGAAAGGATGCCACATCCTTTGATGGAAATTAAATTTATCAACCGACAGAGGGCTGAATTCAAAGACATCGCGAAAACCAAAGTGGTACTCAGTAGTTTGTTTAGCCCCCATGTGCTTGTATGCATGCCTAACGTCATTGAGGCATGCTCCTAATGAGACAATGAAGGGTTTGCTGGGGTATTTTCTCTCATCTCTGGACCAGGGCATCATTGAGCTTCTGAAAAGACAGAGGTGCAACCTGGCAGCGTCGGCTACGGCCCTGTATAGCTCTCCTATAGTAACATTTCAGAACTTTTTCCACCTTTAATGTGACATATAAACTGTACAACTCAATTGAAAAACAAACTGAAATCTTTTATGGGGTGTAAGTAAAAATAAAAAAAAGGTGGTTGCATAAGTGTGCACACCCTCTTATAACTGGGAATGTAGCTGTGTTCAGAATTAAGTAATTACATTCAAACTCATGTTAAAATAGGATCCACACACCTGCCATCATTTAAAGTGCCTCTAAATAACCCCAAATAAAGTTCAGCTGTTCTAGTAGGTCTTTCCTGATATTTTCTTAGTCGAATTCCTACAGCAAAAGTCATGGTCCGCAGAGAGCATCCAAAGCATCTCAGAGATCTCATTGTTAAAAGGTATCAGTCAGGAGAGGGGTACAAAAGAATTTCCAAGGCATTAAATATACCATGGAACACAGTGAAGATAGTCATCATCAAGTGGAGAAAATATGGCACAATAGGGACATTACCAAGAACTGGACGACCCTCCAAAATTGATGAAGACAAGAAGAAAACTGGCCAGGGAGGCTGCCAAGGGGCCTACAGCAACATTAAAGGAGCTGCAGGAATATCTGGCAAATACTGGCTGCGTGGTACATGTGACAACAATATCTGGTATTCTTCATATGTCTGGGCTATGGGGTAGAGTGGCACTGGCAAGACGGAAGCCTTTTCTTACTAAGAAAAACATCCAAGCCCGGCTAAATTTTGCAAAAACACATCTGAAGTCTCCCGAAAGCATGTGGGAAAATGTGTTATGGTCTGATGAAACCAAGGTTGAACTTTTGGGCCATAAATACAAAAACTGGATTTTTGTCTTGCTGTAAAATCCTTTTTTCTGATGTTTCTGTGATGTTCATTGACAGACACAGCTCCATATCTTCTTTGACCCTTGGGTTATGCTGCTATTCCTAGGAGTAGGACACTAGGCAGAAAAGAGTTAAAAGTTTGACTATGCCCAGAGGGCAGTCCCAAGGGGTAAACTCCCACTTCCTCCCAAGAACCTAACCCCCAACTCATTAGAGGGGTGGGTCCTGTGTCTGTCAATGAACATCAGAGAAAAGGATTTTACGGTAAGACAAAAATCCAGTTTTTCTTTCATTCATTGACAGACATAGCTCCATATCTTCTTTGACCCTAGGGACGCCCCAAAGCAGTGTCAATATGAGGGGTGGGAAGAACACAGCAATAAATATACTTCCCAAAGGCTAAACGTAACCAACCAGGTAAAATAGGAGCTCAACCAGGAACAACTGGGCTCACCTGACAAAAAAGTACACCCTAAAAAAAGAGGGCTAATCCTCTCCAACAGCAGCCTGCAAACCGTTGCGTCCAAAGGAAGCATCCTCAAATGCCAACACATTCACCTTGTAACATTTTGTGAAAATGTGCGGGGACGACCAGGTGGCCACCTTGTAAACCTGCACCACTGACGCCTGATGACGGAAGGCCCAAGAAGCACTAAGCACCCATTTGGAATGTGCCTTAACATGGAAACAAGGATCCTGACCCTCAATGGAATAGGCCTGCACCGTCTGCCTAATCCATCTGGAAATGGTCTCAGCAGATGTGGCCAGCCCCTTACAGGGTCCATCCATAAGGACAAATCGGGAATTGTTCATCGCCAGGTACACCCTGATTGCCCGAGCCACATCCAAAGAATGTAAGACAATCTCTTAAGGGTGCTTATGACACAAGGAAGGTAACACATTGCCTTTATTTAAATGGAAACCAGAGACAACTTTAGGAAGGAAACCTAGGGGTCAGACCATCCCAGGGAGGGGCCAACGTCCAGCCCGCGGGACCACAAAGGGAGAGAGGGGACACTACTTACCACACCATGGAACCGGGTGGGCAACACTCTGGGCAGACCACCTCCTCATCTTGGAATGATGCAAACATCCCTTCCTTCCAAATGGCCAGAAATTCTATGCTAAGCATTTCGCTAATTGTCACACAAGTGGAGTGATTTATTTGCCCCTATACGACTGCAGATGCTTCTATATTGGCAAGACAAAGTTAGAATTTTGGAAACGAGCATATCGTCACATTAGAAGCATGAGAACCTGCGATCCTGAGCTCCCCCTAGGCCGCCATACCACCCTCGTACATGAAGGAAAAATTCCAAACATAAAATTCCTTATTTTGGATAGAATCCACCCAAATCCAAGGGGTGGAGACTGGAACAAACTACTCCTGCAAATGGAGATGAGATGGATTCATCTTTGCAGGGCCACCGAACCACCAGGTCTCAATGAAATGATCTCTTTTAGACTATTTCTTGAGGGTTTCACTTCGGGTGGGATGGAGAAATAACCAGGATGTTTTCCAATTTTCCATCTTTGATAATAAACAGTTTTTCACACATATTGAACTAAAAACTATTTCAGTGATCTGCCGTTTACATCCCAGGCTGTTTAGCTCTGACTGGTATCACAAATATCAACATGATAGGGACAAAATAAACTTTATTATTTTCTTTATTGGTGGTTTTGATCGAATGATCAAAATATTGATATATAGACCCTTCATCTAATTTTAGATATGTTGGATGTCCTTTATCACATGAACCTACCTGTTCGATCAATATACTCATTTTGCTCCCTTTTTTGAAGTTGGTCTCCTGACCCTTTGGCTTTTTTTTGTTGTTGTGGTTTTCGGCTTTTATGCCGGTTTTTGGGCAGCCCGTCACGGACAAAGGCGCCACCTTTGCGTGGAGGCCTGTAATTGAGCAAGACGTTTTCCACCCCGATCTCTCCTGAGATTCTGGCGCATGCTCAGTGTTTCCCCGCTTGCGTTCAACGGCAGGGGAGTACTCTGGTGGACGCTGAGGCTGGTCGCGGTCCCATGGTGTCATTTATCTTTGTCTCCTTTCTTTACAACACAGAAACCTGACATTTTAACAGGGGTGTGCAAGGATAGATAGATAGATAGATAGATAGATAGATAGATAGATAGATAGATAGATAGATAGATAGATAGATAGATAGATAGATAGATAGATAGATAGATAGATATTGCTAATACTCCCCTGCACACTAGCAAGGTATCAGAGCCAGAGTACATGCACTGTGAGCCAAACACGCCTTACTGTATTGCACAATGCTGCCAGCAAGTTTCCTATCAAGTTTCAGGCACTGGGTTAGAGGGAGAGGTGTGTGGGTTGTCTTACTGCAGGAAAAAAAAATATCACAGCATCTTTACTGGAAACGTTGGGAAAATTGATGCAAAAGGTCTCCACAAACTACTCACCAGTCACAGATCTTTTTCACTTTCTGTCCAATCTGGTCCCCCCAGTAAGAAATTAAAAACACAAACCACTTTGTTGGCTCTTCCTTTAAAAAAATGGAAAAAAAAAAAAAGTGGTTCTGTATCAAAATTAAACCTTAATATAACAACACTTAATAATAAACACTATAATAATAAGATACGACCACAAAATTATATCAAATACATACATATATACATACAGTATCTCACAAAAGTGAGTACACCCCTTACATTTTTGCAAATATTTTATCTTTTCATGTGACAAGACTGAAGAAATGACACTTTGCTTCAATGTAAAGTAGTGATTGTATAACTTGTATAACAGTGTACATTTGCTGTCCCCTCAAAATAACTCAACACAGCCATTAATGTCTAAACCGCTGGCACCAAAAGTGAGTAAATCCCAAATGAAAATGTCCACATTGGGCCTAAAGTATCAATATTCTGTGTGGCCACCATTATTTTCCAGCACTGCCTTAACCCTCTTGGGCATGGAGTTCACCAGAGCTTCACAGGTAGCCACTGGAATCCTCTTCCATTCCTCCATGACCACATCATGGAGCTGGTGGATATTGGAGACCCCACGCTCTTCCACCTTCCGTTTGAGAATGCCCCACAGATACTCAATAGGGTTTAGGTCTGGGGACATACTTGGCCAGTCTATCACCTTTACCCTCAGCTTCTTTAGCAAGGCAGTGGTCATGTTTGGGGTCGTTATATGTTGGAATACTGCCCTGCGGCACAAGTCTCCAAAGGGAGGGGATCATGGTCTGCTTCAGTATGCCAGTCACAGTACACGTTGGCATTCATAGTTCCTTCAATTGAGGAAGGAAGGAAGGAAGGAAGGAAGGAAGGTAGGGAGGCGCCACTAAGTGTAGTATTAAAAAGTCAGTTTAATAAACAAGATTAAGAACACTTACAGAAGTGTAGAATAAACTGGGCTCATCATATTAGATGTAATCAGAGTGTCCATGGTGGTCCTATGGGCTTAAATTGCCCCAAACATCACTGGAGGTGAGTTGATGGATGTCCTGTAATGTACCTCCTCGCTAACCAGCGTGGAACGCGGAAGCGGATGTGATGTCACCGTTGCGGGCTGAAGTCCAGAGCACTGGATACACACACTAGAGAGTAAGGGCAGGCTACACGCTCGGAGGGGACGGCTCCTTCTACTAGTCTACTGCTCCATAGAGGAGAGTGGCACTGGATACACACACACTAGAGAGTAAGAGCAGGCTACGCGCTCGGAGCGGACGGCTCCTTCTACTGGCCTACTGCTCCATAGAGGAGTGCGAGGAGAGCGGTTTAAATACAAGCAGGAAGACAGGTGCTGCTGCCGTGGGACTATAACGGCCAGCAGACCGGCAAACCAGTCCATAATATAACATAACACTTGAGAAACTCAATGAAACTGAATAAAACAAATTCAGTAACTGCAGTAAAAGTGTTGTTACATAAAAAGATATAATAAAATATTTACAAAAATGTGCGGGGTGTACTCCCTTTTGTGAGATATAAGTATTTGATCCCCAGGCAAAACATGACTTATTACTTGGTGGAGAAACCCTTGTTGGCAAGTACAGAGGTAAGACTTTCTTTTAGTTGGTTCCCAGGCTTGCAGACAACTCAGGAGGGATTTTGGTCCCCTCTTTACAGATCTTCTCTAAATCCTTAAAGCGGAGTTCCACCCAAAAGTGGAACTTCCACTTTAAATACTGCTGACCCCCTGATCTGCCACATTTGGCATGTAATTCATGACTCATAGGGTTATGCTCCTCCTTCTAGGAATAGGCACAAGGCAGGAAAAAAAAACGTAATCACGCCTATGGGGGCAGTCCCTTTAGGCATAACCCCTCAAACTCTACTATCAAACTGTTTAGTTGCAAGCAGTGTTTAGAAGACAAAAATACCCATACCTCAGTAATAGAGGGGCGGGTGCTGCGTCTGTCGAACTTCAGAGAAAAGGATTTTACGGCAAGTTTCTTACAAAAATCCAGTTTTCTCTATCGGTCATTAACAGACGCAGCTCCTTATCTTCATGAATCATAAGGATGTCTCAAAGCAGTATAATCCTCATGAGGGGTGGAAAACAGCGCAGAAACAAAACATAAGTCCCTAAGGGCTAAGCTTAGCCAACCGGAGCTCAACCAAAAACTAGAGCTCGCCCGGAAAAAAATGAACCCTCAGAAAGAAACAAAAGAGTTTCCTTTTAAAACTGCAGCCTGCAAAACCTTACGGCCAAAAGAAGCATCCGCGGATGCCAGCACATCTACCTTGTAGAATTTTGTGAATGTATGCACAGACGACCAAGTTGCCACCTTGCAAACTTGTAGCAACGACGCCTGATGGCCAAAAGCCGAAGAGGCACTCAATGCTCTCGTAGAATGAGCCTTCCCTGGGAAAGGAGAAACCTGACCCCTCAGTGAATAGGCCTGTACCACCGTCTGTGTAATCCACCTAGAAATGGTCGCAGCAGACGCAGCCAATCCCTTACGTGGTCCATCAGTAAGGACAAAAAGAGCGTCTGATTTTCTAAAGGACTCAGTGGTCTTTAAATAAACCCTGATCGCCCAAACCACATCCAAAGAATGCAAGGCATACTCCTTAGGATGCTGAGGTTGAGGAAAAAGTGAAGGCAACACAATGTCTTTATACAGATAAAAATCAGAAACCACCTTAGGAAGGAACGACTGATTAGGTCGAAGTACCACCTTATCCCTGTGTACCACCAGATAAGGTGAGCGGCAAGATGCCGCCAATTCAGATACCCTGCGGGCAGAAGTGATCGCCACCAAGAAGGCAAACTTCTGAGGCAAAAAGCAGCGAAATCTACTTAATTTTTTCAAAAGGAGGCTTTTGAAGAACAGATAACCCCAGATTTAGATCCCACAGAGGTAACGGAGATCACCTCGGAGGAGCCATATGGCACACTCCCTGGATAAAAGTCCGGATTAGGACATGCGTAACTAACGGGCGTTGAAAATATATATAGCCAAAGCCGAAACTTGACCTTTGATAGTACCCAAAGCCAACCGCTGTTCAACCCCTTTCTGCAAAAAGGCCAAAACCCTAGTGATTGAAAACAAGCGAGGGTGCACCTTCAGAGATTCACACCATAAAATGTACGATTTCCACTGACGATGGTAGATCTTCCTGGAGGTGGACTTCCTAGCCTTCTAGAGTGTAGGAATCAGAGTCAGAAAGACCCCTATCTCTCAACACCTGACTTTCAAACAGCCATGCCATTAAAGCCAGCGAATGTAAAGCAGGATGGAAGATCGGACCTTGAGACAGCAGATCTTCCCTGAGAGGAAGTCCCCAAGGGGTATCGGCAACCAGCCTTGGTCTGCATACCAAGACCGGCGAGGCCAGTCTGGAGCCACCAGAATGACTGGAATGTTTTCCACCTCTATCCTGCGCAGAAGCCTCGGCATTAGTTTCAATGGGGGAAAAGCATAAATCAGCTAATACCGACCCCAAGGAGCCACCAGTGCGTCTGTTGCATCGGCCAGAGAATCTCGAGACCTGGCTACCAATCTCTGCACCTTCTTGTTGAGACAAGAGGAAAACAGGTCGACCTCGGGAGTCCCCCACCGAACACACAGGAGGCGGAACACCTCCGAGTGTAGAGGCCACACCTTGATCCAACACCTGACGACTCAGGTAATCCGCCTGCCAGTTTTCCACACCTGGAATGTGTACAGCAGAGAGGGCTGGAACAAAAAACTTTCCGCCCAGGCCAGAATCCTTGCCACCTCCTTGGTACCCCCTTGGCGATTGATGTAAGCCACAGCCGTGGCGTTGTCTGATTAAATCCAAACCAGACAACCTTGCAGACAAGTCGTCCAATGACTCTGAGCTCCAAAACATTTAATCAGAAGTTTTGACTCTTCCATCGTCCAGGTATCCTGGGCACAGATCTTCCCCAGCACCCCGCCCCAGCCCGACAGGCTGGCGTCCGTGGTTACCATCGTCCAAAACAACGGAAGGAAGGACTTGCCCTGGGACAGTGCTGGAGACTGAATTCCCCACAACAGAGCAGATTTTGTGTTGTGGCTCAAACGAATCACAGAATCCAAGGCCTTTGCAAAGGGAGATTCTTGTAAAATGGAACAAGGATCCAAAGGCCTTGTATGGGACTGAGCAAACAAAACCACCTCAAAAAGGTCAATACCATGAGACCCAAAGCTCGCATGCAAAGTCGTAGAGGAGGACAGTCCAACGACAACTGAATCCCCCCCCCCCCCCCCCCGCAGAGTCAGCGTGGATTTCTTGATATTGATGTTCCAACCGAACTCTTGCAGAGTACGGACCGTGATCGTCAGATCCCCCAACAAGGCTGAATGAGAGTCCGCTCTCAACAGGAGATTGTCCAGGTACTCCAGTACCGCAATCCCCATCGGGCACAGCAGTGCATTTACCGGTACTAGTAGCTTGGTAAACACTCTGGGAGCCGAGGCGGGACCAAAGGGTAACGCCACAAATTGATAATGCTCCTCTGCTACCGCAAAGTGAAGAAACCCCTGGTGTCCAGCATTGATAGAGATGTGCAGATATGCGTCCTTGATATCTATGGAGGCTAAATCTCCCTGATGCAGATATGCTACTACAGTGCAGATGGACTCCATCCGATACCTCTGTACCCGCACGAAGCAGTTCAGGGCCTTGAGATCCAGGATGGGACGCACTTTGCCTTCTTTTCTGGGCACGGTGAATAGGTTTGAATAAAACCCCTGAAAACATTTCTGAGCAGGAACCGGCACAATCACTCCTTGCGACAGCAAATTGTGTACCACCCCTCGCATCGGGGCACTGTCATGGCGAGGCCTAGTTCTGGACTAGAACCTGCTCACATTCGCTGGCCAGGCTGGGAGACCTTAAGCATCTAGATTATCCAGTGCAAAACTGCAGCCGGCTGTTGCTTTTATTTCCTCTGGATCTTGGTCCTCAGGAACTAACTAGTTAAAAAATAAAAAAAAACACAAACCTTCCCTGTTACAGCTAAGACGGAAGTCCCAGCAGGGAGCTAGGTCCTATTCCTAGGCAGAACAAACTGTTAGGCAGTAAGAAAGTAAAAGTTGTGTAAATTCCTGTATATACGCCATAGTTTGTAGACACTAACTAAATGTATGACAAAAATTTAATCGACTGGAAGTTTTTTTATTTTTATAAGAAAAAGTAGAAAATGTCATTTTTTTCATCAAAATTTTAATTTTTTTTTTCCTTTATAAATCGGAAAAAATAAAAAAAAACGCAGGAGGTGATAAAATACCACCAAAAGAAGGCTCTATTTGAGGGAAAAAATTGACATAAATTTTGTTTGGGTACAGCATTGCATAACTGCGCAATTTCCAGTTAAAGTCACACAGTGCTAAATTGCAAAAAATGGCCTGGTCAAACCTTCCGGTCCAGAAGTGATTAAGGAGCAACTGTAGCACTTAGGAAAAATATGCTTTAAAAAGGAGGCATATAAGCTTTTTCTTCATCCAGTATTTTTTTTTTTAATGAATTTTGAAAGGGTGTTATCAAGCCTCTTCCTATGTATAGCAAAAACTCCACCTCAAAAGTTAGGCTTGATAATTCTTTTGAAATTGCCTCTGTAAAGAGCTTTGGTAATTGAGGTATTTGTTATTTGAAGAATTTGGCATCACTTACTGATGGTCTGCATAGGATAGGTGAGCCCACACTATGCTAGCAACACTGCTGTGGGACATAGCACCAAGTGGGCTTTAAATGTAAATCTTAAAATACACTAAAACATATCACTGGGAGAACCAAGTATATGGTCATCCTCCCCTACCTTCCTTCACAGCCTCTCTTTACTATTTAAATGGTGAGTAAAGAATAGTACATTTTTAAGGAGGACAGATTTTGAGTTATTATTGCTGCGTTACTATAAAGAATGACTCGTGCTCTTCAATAATTTTTATATTATTAAACGGAATTGTAAAATAAAATTATATTTGTAGATTACCCACTAGCAGAAATGTTGACTAGAGACTACAACTACACTCCCTCTCTGTTTAACAGTTGTAGAATATTGTCCATACAGGAATATACTGTAGTATGCCATAATTTACAGCAAGCGGATAGAAAAAAAAAAAAAAAAAAAAGAAGAAGATGGAGCTAGCCCTTATATACAGGTACACAGACAGAAAACAGAATAATCCTAAAAGGTAAAGAATATGTAAAAACAAAATTTCACATTCCTGATATAGGTGCCTGCTGTTGCATGCACTTGTATTGAAGTTTGTATTGTATTAAAGTGTATTGTTTTCTTTGTATTGCTTCCTTTGGTGTAAAATACCTGGTGTTCCTGCCAGTCCCTTTGTTTTCGTATTAAAAACTGACCACACTGGGTAGAAGAGCACAGCATGGTCAGTTTACTCTCCTCGAATGATTACACTTGTGCTGACATGCCCCTCCCTGCACAGCCATTAAATTGTGCTGACATGCCCCTCCCTGCACAGCCATTAAAGTGATTGTAAAGTCTCGTTTTTTAAAAAAAAATAAAATAAAACGGTTATACTTACCTCCTCTGCGCAGTGGTTTTGCACAGGGCAGCCTGGATCCTGCTCTTCTCGGGCCCCTTTTCGCTGCTCCTAGCCCCTCCCTCCTGTCAAGTGCCTCCACAGCAAGCAGCTTGCTATGGGGGCCCCTGTGCCAAGCTGCAGCTCCGTGTGTCCATTTAGATATGGAGCTGTGGTTCAGCCCCACCCTCCCCCTCTCATGATTGGCTGACTTTGATTGACAGCTGTGGGAGCCAATGACGCAGCGGCTGTGTCTCAGCCAACCAGACGGCCAAGGGACTCATGGACATCGCTGGACAGAGATGGGGCTTAGATAAGTATTAGGGGGTGCTTGGGTGGCGGCTTCACACAGAAGGCTTTTTATCTTAATGCAAAGAATGCATTAAAAAAAAAAATATAGAGTTACTCTTACAAGTAACGTCTTTTCCAGTAGTAGTTTCTTTAAGGACAGCCACCTTAGAGAGACCTTGGCTCCTCCCTTCTTAGGAAACACCACCCCATCCAAACAGATTTAAGCCCCGTTAGTTGTTGCCCTTCAGTTCTCCAAGAGTACCTCCGGCCAGCTGGGGAGACACAAAGACATATCATGCTAATCTTATTTTCCTGACTGTCTTATGTCCAGACCTTCTTCAGGTGGGTAACGGTGCTGTCCTGAAAGACTACTGGAAAAGACGTTACTGGTAAGAGTTATGCCTCGTACACACGTACCGATCGTCGGCCGACAGATCGGCCGTCTTTTGTCCAGGGCTGTCCAGTCCGCTGAAAAGTGCAAAAGACTGCACACGAATTTTTTCGGCCAACAACAGCCGACTGCAGACGTGATGTCATGTGATGGTTAACTTTCCGTGTCTTTTTTCTTCTCTGAGCATGCCCAGTCTTGCAAATCTGCTGATTGTCGGCCGAATTCTGTACTGACTGGCGAACAATCGGCCGTTCTGGTGTTGGCAAACAAAAATTTTAATGCCTGCGCGACAGATTCTGTTCGGCTGAAAATGCGCTGTCGGCTGTCGGAAGCATCATACTAACAAGCCTACAATCGGCCGATCGGTCGTCGGCCGAATATTTACGGCCGACAATCGGTACGTGTGTACGAGGCTTTACTCTATTTTTCCCTAATCGTCTTTCAGGACAGCCCTCTTAGAGAGGATAAGCGAGTGGGACCACCGCTTGAAGAACTTTGCGCCCAAAAGCCTGATCTTTAGCAGACAACAGGTCCAACCTGTAGTGCTTAGTAAAGGTTGAAAAACTGGACCAGGTTGCTGCCCGACAGATCTGCTCCAGGGTAGCACCAGCTCTTTCCGCCTAGGAAGTTGCTATAGCCCTAGTGGAATGTGCCCTGATACCAACTGGGGCCTCCTTCCCGCTTGAAGCATAGGCCTGGCTGAGGGCTAACCTAAGCTACCTGGCCAAGTAACGTCTAGAGGCTTTAGAACCTCTATTAGAGCCAGCGAATAAAACAAACAAGGAATCATACTTCCTGAATTCCTTCTTACGACCAATGTACTGAAGGACACACCTTCCAACATCCAATTCATGAAAATAATTCTCCTGTTCTTTCACAGGATTCAAACAGAAGGATGGTAAAACAATTTCCTGGTCTCTGTGAAACTTCGAGACCACTTTTGGTAAAAAAGCCGGATCTGTTCTAAGCATAATTTGATCCGAAAAAACCTGAAGAAAAAGAGCTCCAATAGAAAGAGCTTCTAGTTCACCAACCCTTCTGAAAAAGGTAGTGATCGCCTCCAAAAGAACTGTCTTGACGGTTAAAAACTTCACCGCACAAGATTAAATAGGTTCAAACGGGGGGTTCCACTGCCAGACTTTTCGGGACTGAAAACCACAGTCTCTAAAAGAACTGGGTGAGGGCGCCCCTTCAGGCCGCATTGTTATGGGCAGCGGATCCGGACTGGCCGGACTTCTGCTTACCTGTCCACGGCTTCTTTTGAGAGCCTTGACCTTTGAAGGGCTTGCCCTTATAATGCGACCGAAAGGCACGAAAGGACCCCTGAGAGGGTCGAAAAGAAGCATGCTTCTTACCAGAAGCAACCTTAGCCTTGTGGGATTGGGGCAAGAGCGTGCTCTTACCACCTGTGATCCCCATTAACAGTGTATCCAAGGATTCGCCAAAAAGGCGAGATCCGGTATAGGGCAGATTAGCCAAGGTTTTTCGCGAAGATTGATTCACAGACCAACACTTCAGCCAAACCAGGCGGCGTGACAACACCGCCACGCTGTGCACACGTGCAGCCAACGGGACTATATCCAAGTCCGCATCACACAAATACATGACTCCCTGATGGATTTGATCCACCATAGCCAGCGTCGCCGGAGGGGCAGAGTCAGCCACCAGGACGCGCCGAAGTACCTGCGTCCAATTCGCGACCGCCTGAGCTGCCATAAGTGAAGCAAAAATAGCTTTCAGCATAGAACCGGCAACCGAATAAGTATGACGGGCAGGAGACTCCAGCCTCCTGTCCGTGGCATCCCGAAACACCGGGGTATCCTCAGCAGGAATCGCAGTGGACTTATTGAAAACCGCCACCGCGTGATCCACCGGAGGTGGCACACACCAACGTTCATCAGTAGCGGGCGTGAAAGGATAACGCAGCTTGAACCTACTAGGCACAGCAAAAGGCTTCCGTATATTGCGCCATTGGTCACCAACAGCGCGCTGAAAATCTTCAGTGCAAGGAAAAACCTGCGATGATTTGCGTCTCCGCTGCGTCCCATAAGAGGCCAGGACAGCAGGAGGACATGGCTCATCCTGCAAACGCAGTGTTTGTTTGATAGAAGCAACCAATTCATCCATGAGTGCAGGCTCTTCAGACGAGCCAGGGGGGGAATTATCAACCCCTTCAACCTCAGCCTCCACTTCAGACCCCACAAGATCCAGGGAGGAACGGGACCCCGATAAGGAGACCCCAGCCATAGCAGCCCCATCACCATCACCCTCTGAATCAGAGGAAATTGAAACTCTGGGCCGTTCTGTGGATTGAGCAGCCACAAGCATTTGCACCTGAGCAGCAAGGTTAGCCACAACAGCAGCCAAATCACCCCCTGGGGGGGAAACAGCAGCCCCTTGGCCTCCCACCAAAGTGAGAGGAAATTTGCTTTCCTGAGAATCCATGCCCCCAAAAGTTTGCAGAAGAACAAAGGGTAACTGCCCCTTTAAAAGCGCGGCGAGCGCAGCCCACCGCACACACACACACACACACACCAGCACAAAGCCGACCCCCACAGGGAAAAGCACAGACTCAGGCAAGGATTACAGGAATAGAGAGGATAAAAACCCCGAGAGACCACTGCTGCTGCCTCGATCGGTGCGCCCAGGGAAAAGGAAGTGATGCAATACAGGCCGCTCTATTAAAGCCTATGGAAGGCTACAAAAAATGGCCGCCTGCAGTGTTAGCATGAGGCCGGAGCGATCGCCGCCGAAAACGCCGCTCCCCACATACAGTGGGAACACCAGTACACGTGCAGTATATTAAAACAATGGCGGACCGCAGCAGCGGCCTCCTCATGTATGCATAAACACGATCCAATCATGCCCCGCAGCATACAGCCTGTCACACAGTAAAAAAGCAGCACACAGTCTGACACAGAAACAGTGCAGCATAGCCCCCCTCCTTGCAGCCCACAGAATGCAGCCAAGACAGATAGGGAGTCCAATAGTGTGAACAGAGGCAGGGTTACACAGTCCCAGACTGACACCCCCGAAACAGACAGGTCCCCACACAGATACACTTACCTCCTAAATGGCGTGGGGAACCCGCACAAGCGATCAAGCCACTGCACATGGGACAGGGAGAGTCGCAGCCAGGACGCAGCAGAACTGCGGTGCGAAACCGCATGGCGTCCAGTGAGGTAGCCACCTCACCATAGCATCCCTGCAGCGAACAGGGATGGGTCGTTCACATATGCCAGGAAAAATACCTGACTGAACGCTCGATGGCAGGCTGAGAAGCCACTGGCCCACAACCTGCGACCAGGGGGGCCAGCCCGAGACCCAGCCCGCGCGATCCTCTTCATCAGAAGACCTAACTAATGCTGACAAAAGTAACAGCTAAGCAAAGAGAGAGAAAAAAACTCAAATAAAATCAAAGAAGATAAAGGCTGAGACAAAATGCCCCAGCATAGAGACATCCAGCTACTCCTGACAAGCTAGACAATGAAACTGAGGTATGGATACAGGAAGTAGGAGGGTATTGACTGAGGGGACCACCCCCTGGGGGTGGGATATGTTAAAAGCTTTAATATTGACCTATTCTGTTGCCTAGCTACTCCTACGGAGCAAAGGTCAATTACCCCATTGTGACGAATATGAAGAGGCGGCGACTGTCGGAGGACGTAAGAGAAACCCTTATTTTTTGCTCACCTAGGCCCTGGTACATTTGATCGTGAAGAGATAAAGATTTCTTCTCTTCCTGGATCCCTAAGGTGGTGTGGATAGCTCCCAAAAGATCCTCCACCTCTTCAAGGGTTAATTTTGTACCTGGAAGCTTTAGCGGACTCACCATCCACCTCTACTGCTTCTGACTCCCCCTGGGAGCCTGAAGGTGTACGGTCACATTCTTTACCTTGTTTATTAGTACCCCCGGGGTTCCTCCACTTGTGGACGGTACCACCGGTGGGTGTGGAGCAATCTCTTGCTGTGCTGGCTGAGGGGGGGTTCTGGGGCTGAAGAAATTGTAGATTGGTAATTAAATCTTTAAATGTCTGAAAAGTGCTGTAAAGCTCCTTAACAGATGTAGCTAAATTAGTACACTGTTCTGTCGATTGTTCCTTAAAGCGGAGTTCCGGCCTCGGAAAAGTTTTTTAGATAAAAATACCCCCGGGACAGTCAGGGCTAGTGCATTTCATAATGGATAGCCTCTGAACTGTCCCAGGTTGCACTTACCTTTTAGAAGAAATACTTACCTTGAAAATGTCTTGTCCAATGCTGCCATCTCAGGTGTGGGCAGCTGAAGTCAGAGCGTCCTCTTCTGTGTCCTCTTCCGTGTCCTCTTCGGTCCCAGAATGCCCTGCACCGGCCCCGCTCGTCAGTTCCGCTGCAGGCGCGTCATCCCTGCACAGCTTCTGGGCATGCCCAGAAGCTGTTTAGCAGGGAATGATGCGCCTGCACCGGAATGGACGAGCGGGGCCGGTGCATTGATTCCTGGGAGCGATGATGTTCAGCTCCCAGGAGTCAATGCAAGCAGGAAGAGATGGCGCAGGCCGCAGAGGGAGGAAGTGGAAGAAAGTTAAGTATATTTTCTTCAATAACAAGGTCAGTAAACAAAAAAAAAAAAATGGGACTATCCATTTTTTTTTTCAGGTGAGGCCGGAACTCCGCTTTAACTAAGCTCTCTACACATTCTTTACACAGCACCTTAGTCCAGGATTCCCCTACAGTAGCTTTGCATGATGATGGGCATCTTTTTCTTGGAGCTATGTGGCGATTTTGACTTGTCTGAGGCCTTACGCTGTAACACGTAAGGAAAAAAAGACACAGCTCAGCACCCATACCGTCCCCCCAGCACTAATAAGCACAGCATACACCCTCAGTAGTGTACCTAGAACCAACCACCACCAGGGTCCCAGAACCACCACCATAAAACAACCCCCCACGGACCACCAAGGGGGGGGGGGCAACTACACCATGGAGCTAGTGGGGGAAGTAAGGGACCACCACACAGGGTTCTCCTACCTTAAGATGGCTGGTGCTGGCTTCCCCTTCTTGTCCCTGAGAGCAGACCCCCACAGCATAGAGCCCCCACTGAGGAGAAGCTGGAGTGAGATTTTTTTAAAGCATAAAAACGGTAAAAAACGGGTCCCTACCCGACCTAAGAGCATCAGCCCCCTGGCTGTCCAGCCTTAGGTTACTGGCGAAGTCTTCCCACCGGAGGAAACACCAGAGCTGAAGGGCAACGGCTAACAGGGGGCTTAAATCTCCTTGGATGGGGCAGTGTTTCCTAAGAAGGGAGGAGCCAAGGTCTCTCTAAGGTGGCTGTGCTGAAAGTCTATTAGGGAAAAACCTTCTGTCTTTACAACTCCTTCAACCACTTGACGACCAGCCACTTCAGATATATACGGGGGCAGGTCGACCGGTTCCCACGAAACGACATACCCATGGCACCCATTCGCCAGAGGGGAAGTTGATCTGCAGGGGCAGCGGTCACGATTGCCACCAGCAACCGCAATTGCCTTCCATGGAGACAGAACAGCGGTCTGCCGTTGTAAACAGATAGACCGCTGTTCTGTCAGCAATAAAAACAGGGCTCAGCGTTCCCTGCGTTCATTCCATAAGTCCATTCCCCACACAGTTAGAAAGCACCCCCTAGGGACACATTTAATCCTTTGATCGCCCCTGGTGTTAACCCCTTCCCTGCCAGTGTCATCAGTACAGTAGCAGTGCATATTTTTAGCACTGATTACTGTAGTAATGTCACTTTGCCACCCCAAAAGTGTCAAAAATGTCAGTTAGATGTCCGATCTGTCCACCGCAATGTCACAGTCCCGTTAAAAATCGCTGATCGCCGCAATTACTAGTAAAAAAAAATAAAATTACATAAATCTTTCCCCTAGCTTGTAGACGGGATAACTTTTGCGCAAACCAATCAATATACACTTATTGGGATTTTTTATCACCAAAAATATGTGGCAAAATACAAACTGGCCTAAAATGATGAAAAAATGTGTTTTTCAATTTTTTTTTATTGGGAATGCTATACAGCCGACAGAATTGTTGCTCTTTTTTTGTTTACAGCCCCTATAAATAAAAAAAGCTCTATTTGTGGGAAAAAAAAGGACATCAATTTTATTTGGGTACAGCTTAGCACGACCGCGCAATTGTCTGTTAAAATAACGCAGTGCTGAATCATAAAAAATGGCCTGATTATTAAGAGGGAAAATCTTCTGGTAAAGAATTGGTTAACTGGGAAGATCTGTTTCACCTCCCTGAGCTCCTTATGTAGAAAACAAAGGCTATGTGATCACCTATTTTTTAAAAAAAAAGGTATTTATAGTTTTTTATATGAATACATAAATGTTTTCCCTCTCATTTCTATTTTAAACTGAAATGGTTGTTTTACAAGGTGTTAGAATTACCACCTAGCTAGTTGTTAGAATGCAGAAAACCTTCTCAGGGAAAGATCTACTCACAGTTTCAGGGTCATTCAGAAACACATCTAGCTCCTTGTAAGTGAGAATGGTGTAGCCTTTGCAAACCCTCCAGAGCATCTTTTCAAAAGATTGAAGTTTGGCACAGTGAACTAGCCCAGAAACAAACCTGCCAAAAGAAAAAAGTGAATAGATTTTTTTTGTAAACGTAGCTCCTACTCTGATCTCACTGTACTCTATGGAATAAATAAAAAATGCAAAGCAAGCTTTAGCAAAGCTATTGAAACACAAACAGCAAGGTAGGGGTATAAATCCAATGAGTCACAATGCCCCCTTTTTTGTTTAAAGTGATAATAAACACACACTCTTTCATTTACATTGTCCCTTCTATTTCTGTATGTGGATGATGGCACTGAAATTATTTTATTAAAAAAAAAAAAACTAAAAAAACGGAATTTTTGTAAAATCTTACCTGTAAAATTCCTTTCTCTGAGTCCTCCGACAGTCGCCGCCTCTTCATATTCGTCACATATGGGGTATTAGACTTTGCTCCGAAGGAGTAGCTAGGCAACAGAATATGTTAACAATAAAGCTTTAACATATCCCACCCCCAAGGGGTGGTCCCCTCAGTCAATACCCTCCTACTTCCTGCAACCATATCTCAGTTTTAGTGGAATAGCAGTAGAGTATACATTCAAACCCCAAAAGAGGGGCGGGGGCGGCGACTGTCGGAGGACTCAGAGAAAGGAATTTTACAGGTAAGATTTTACAAAAATTCTGTTTTCTCTTACGTCCTCCGACAGTCGCCGCCTCTTCATATTCGTCACATATGGGGACGTCCCAAAGCAGTGCAAACATGAGGGGTGGGAAACGCATCCGCGCCGAAAGGCAACGCAGTCTCCGCATCAAAGAAAGGAACCTTACCAAAGGAAGGAAACCAGCTGGGCAACAGCAAAAATAAGTGCTCAACAGGAGCAACAACCCAGGAAAAGACAAAAAACCAGGGGATACAAAAAACTATCCCAACAGCCAGGAGTCCCCAACAAGGGACCCTATGGAACAGCCGCACTAAGAACCTTGCGGCCAAAGGAAGCATCCGCCGATGCCTGAACATCTACTTTGTAGAATTTTGTGAAAGTGTGCACGGTCGACCAAGTCGCCGCCTTACACACCTGGGCTACAGAAGCCCCATGACGGCAGGCCCAAGACGTACTCAGAGATCTAGTAGAGTGCGCCTTCACAGGCACAGGGGGAACCTTCCCCTGCAAGGCATAGGCCTGTTCAATGGTCTGCCTGATCCATTTGGCGATGGTGGAGGCCGAAGCCGCCATGCCCTTCCGAGGACCCTCTGGAAGGACAAACAAGGAGTCCGTCTTACGAAAAGACTCAGTCGATTCAAGGTAAACCCTTATCGCCCGAACAACATCCAGAGAGTGCAATCTCACTTCCTTTGGATGTTTAGGCTTCGTGCACAACGAAGGCAAAACAATATCCTCGTTAAGATGGAATTCCGAAACTCGTTTCGGCAGAAAAGAAGGATTAGGTCGCAAGACCACCTTATCCAAATGAACAACCAGGTACGGAGACTTGCAGGACAAAGCCGCCAGTTCCGACACTCTGCGAGCCGAAGTGATCGCCACCAAAAAGGCGACCTTTTTGGACAACATAGACAACGAGATCTCCCTGATCCGTTCAAAAGGAGCACATTGTAACACAGATAGGACTAGATTCAAGTCCCAAGGGGGCAAAGGATCCCTCCTAGGAGGAACCAGATGCCGCACACCCTGAATAAAAGTGCCAACCAAGGAGTTGGAAGCCACGGGACGTTGAAACAGAACGGCCAGCGCAGACACCTGACCCTTTATTGTAGCCAGCGCCAAACGCTGATCGACACCCGTCTGAAGGAAAGACAGCACACGGGAAACCGAGTACGTGCGGGGTGAAAACCCCCTGGACTCACACCAGGCAAAATAGGCCTTCCAAGTACGGTAATAAACCTTTCCCTAGGAAGACTTCCTCGCGTTGATCAAGGTATGAACAACCTCTGGAGAGAGACCCTTCTCCTTCAGGACCTCGGTCTCAACAGCCAGGCCGTCAAAGCCAGCGACTGTAAAGCAGGATGGTAAATCGGTCCTTGAGACAGTAGATCGTCTCGAAGAGGCAGACGCCAGGGGGCGTCGACCGCCAGATTCACGAGGTCTGCGTACCAGGACCGGCGAGGCCAGTCCGGTGCCACAAGAATCACCGTGCTGCGTTCCGAGTGTAACCTGCGAAGGAACCTGGACAGCAACTGAATCGGTGGAAACGCGTACATCAGCCTGTACTGATGCCACGGGGCCACTAACGCGTCCGACGCGTCTGCCCGAGGGTCGCGCGTCCTTGCCACGAACCTCTTCACCTTGTAGTTGAGGCGAGACGCGAACAGGTCCACATCTGGAAGACCCCACTTCGCGCACAACATCTGGAAGACAGCCGGATGGAGAGACCATTCCCCCTGATCCAGGGTCTGGCGACTCAGATAGTCCGCCTGCCAGTTCTCCACTCCCGGAATGTGAACCGCCGTTATCGCCGGGACATGAGTCTCGGCCCAAGACAGAATGTCGGCCACTTCTCGAGCCGCTCGGGCACTCCTGGTGCCCCCTTGGTGGTTGATGTAGGCCACCGCCGTGGCATTGTCCGTCTGCACCCGAACCGGACAGCCCTGCAGCCGGTCCGTCCAGCGATGAAGACAGAGCCTTATCGCACGCAATTCCAGAATGTTGATCGGGAGGGAAGACTCCCCCTCCGACCAGGTCCCCTGGGCGGACAGAACGCCCAGAACACCACCCCAGCCCGACAGGCTGGCATCCGTGGTGATTATCGTCCACGAGATCGGACGAAACGACTTGCCCCCGGACACCAACGGGGACTGGAGCCACCACAGAAGGTTTTCCCTGGTGCGATGACTCAACGAGATCTGAAGATCCAGAGATTGAGGGCGCCCGTCCCACTTGGACAGGATCTCCGCCTGGAGACCCCGCGTGTGAAACTGCGCGAAAGGAATCGCCTCGAAAGCCGAGACCATCAATCCCAGACATCTCATACACGTCCGCAGAGACGAGTGTGGAACGTCCCTGAGGGACCTGACTTCCTCCTGAAGAGTCCTGAGTTTGTCTTCCGGCAGGAAGACCTTCGCCTGCACCGAGTCCAGAATCATTCCCAGATAGGGAAGACGAACCGACGGACTCAGTGTTGACTTTTGAACATTTATCGTCCAACCAAACTCCTGCAGAGTTTGCATCGTGACAGACAGGTCCTTCTCCAGACCCTGTCTGGTCGCAGACCGAACCAGAATGTCGTCCAGATACCCCAGGACAGAAATGCCCTGGGCCCTCAATAATGCCAGAACCGGTGCAAGCACCTTGGTGAAGACCCGCGGAGCCGAGGCGAGCCCAAAGGGCAACGCCACGAACTGGTAGTGATCCTCCGCAATGGCAAATCGAAGGTATCTCTGATGACCCTCGAATATGGGGATGTGAAGATACGCATCCTTCAAATCGATGGAGGCCATGAATTCCCCCGGAACCAGGGCAGCCACCACCGAGCGCAGGGATTCCATGCGGAACTTGCGAACCCGCACAGAGCGGTTCAGAGCTTTCAAGTCCAGGATCGGACGAACCTTGCCCTCCTTCCTGGGCACGGTGAACAGATTGGAATAAAACCCCCGAAATCTGTCCCGATGAGGCACCGGAACCACCACTCCCTGAGCCCTCAGGTCCCGCACCGCCAGGTGCAGATCCCGCAGGCGCTCTGGAGACAGTTGCAGATTTGAGGGAAAAAATCTGCTCTCCGGCCGAGAGAGAAACTCGATCTTGTAACCAGATCGAACGATTTCCAGAACCCATCTGTCCCGCACACGGGCCAACCAGGTCCGAAGAAAACCGAGCAAGCGTCCCCCCACCCCAAAACTGGGTGAGGGCGCCCCTTCAGGCCGAACTGTTATGGGCCGCAGGTCCGGATTGGCCGGACTTCTGTTTCCCAGACCAGGGTTTCTTCTGAGAGCCCTGGCCTTTGAACGGTTTGCCCTTGTAGTGCGGCCGAAAGGCACGAAAGGACCCCTGAGGGGGCCGAAAATTCGCATGCTTCTTCCCAGAAGCCCCCTTAGCCTTGGGGAAATGGGGCAAGAGAGTGCTCTTACCCCCGGTGATCCCCTTAATCAACACATCCAGGGACTCCCCAAAAAGGCGAGACCCATCATAAGGCAGATTGGCTAAGGTTTTACGTGAAGATTGGTCCACCGACCAACATTTCAACCAAACCAGGCGGCGAGACAACACCGCCACGCTGTGCACACGTGCAGCCAACGGAATCAGGTCCAGGTCCGCATCACACAGATACATGACACCCTGGTGGATCTGATCCACCATATCCAGGGTCGCCGCCGAGGCCGAATCGGCCACTAGGACGCGCCTAAGCATCTGCGTCCAACTTGCGATCGCCTGGGCCGCCATGAGAGAAGCAAACAGAGCCTTAAGCATAGAACCCGTAACAGAATAAGTATGACGGGCAAGAGACTCCAGTCTCCTATCCGTGGCATCACGGAAAACAGGGGATCCCTCTGCAGGAATCGCAGTGGCTTTGTTCAAAACCGCAATTGCATGATCCACTGGCGGAGGCACACACCACCGTTCATCAGTGGCAGGGGAGAAAGGATAACGCAGCTTGAATTTACTTGGTACCGCAAAAGGCTTGCGCAGATCGCGCCATTGATCCTTTACAGCGCGCTGAAAATCAGCATTGCAGGGAAAAACCTGCGGCGTCCTGCGTTTTCTCTGCGTCCCATAAGCCGCCAAGGCAGCGGGGGACACACTTCGTCCTGCAAACGTAGCGTCTGCTTAATGGAAGCAATCAACTCATCCATGATTGCAAGCTCTTCAGGCGAGCCAGGGGGAGAATTATCAACCCCCTCAACCTCAGCCTCTACCTCAGACCCCACTAGATCAAGAGAGGAGCGGGACCCCGATAGGGGGGTCCCTGCCAGAACAGCCCCATCACCTTCACCCTCAGAATCGGAGGACAGAGCAACTCTGGGCCGTTTAGTAGATTGAGCAGCCACCAGCATTTGCACCTGGGCAGCAAGGCCAGCCACAATAGTGGCTAAATCCCCCCCTGGGGGGGAAACAGCGGTCCCCTGGCTTTCCACCAATACTGTGGGAAACTTGCCCTCCTGAGAATCCATTGCCCCTGTATGCCAGACAACCAAGGGTTAACTGCCCCCTTTCAGCAAGCGCGGCAAGCGCAGCCCATCGCACACACTCAGGCACAATGAGACCCCCACAGGGAATATACAGACTGAATACAGGCAATGGACAACAGGAACAGAAGGATAAAACCTGAGGAGACCCCGCTGCTGCTGCTGCCTCGATCGGTGTTCCAGGAAAGAGGAAGTGATGCTGCTAGGGCGCTCTATGTAAGCCTATGGAGGCTACAAGAAAATGGCCGCCGTGCATGTAAACCATGCGGCCGGAGCGGGCGCCGGTAAAATGGCGTCGTTTGGCGCCGAAATCGCCGCTCCACAGTGCATAAAAACACACACAATGTCATCCCATTATATGGATACATGTTAGATCGCCGCAGCGATCGCTGTATATGCCCCAACATGCCATTAAAAAACATGCCCCACAGCACACAGCTCCTCACACTGCCCAGCCTGACACACACAGTGTCATACAGCTCCCCCCCCCCCCCCCCTTGCAGCCCACAGCATGCAGCCGAGAGATAGGGAGACAAGCAGTGTGATTTAAAGGCAGGTTACACAGTCCCAGACTGAGACCCCCCCCCAGACAGACAGGTCCCCACATAGATACACTTACCTCACATGGCGTGGGGAACCCGCACAGGCGAACAAGCCGCTGCACATGAGGCAGGGAGAGTCGCAATTCAAGACGCACACAATGGCGGTTCAGAAACCGCACAGCGTCCGGTGAGGTAGCCACCTCACCAATCATCCCTGCACCGAACAGGGATGGGTCGTTCACCGTGCCAGGAGCGTTACCTGGCTGAACGCTCGATGGCAGACTGGGAAGCCACTGACCCACGACCTGCGATCAGGGGGGATCAGCCCGAGACCCAGTCCGCATGATCCTCTTCGTCCGAAGAACTAACTAATGCTGACAAAAATAACAGCTAAGTAAAGGTAGAGAAAAAACTCAAATAAAATATTAAAAAGAAGAAAGAGTCTGGGACAAAAAGTCCCAGCACAGAGAGAGCCAGCCACTCCTGACAAGCTAGACATTAAAACTGAGATATGGTTGCAGGAAGTAGGAGGGTATTGACTGAGGGGACCACCCCTTGGGGGTGGGATATGTTAAAGCTTTATTGTTAACATATTCTGTTGCCTAGCTACTCCTTCGGAGCAAAGTCTAATACCCCATATGTGACGAATATGAAGAGGCGGCGACTGTCGGAGGACGTAAGAGAAAGTATCTTATTCCTAATCGATGTACAGCTGTCACATGACCCAGCTCTTTCCCAGCCTGCCTGCAGGGAAACAGACAGGAGGTGCTTCTAGTCGCATGTTTAAAATAAAAAAACTGCCTTTGTAATACAAAGTAAAATTTAATAATTATCATCAATAAACTGTTTATGGTCAAACAAATAGATATATTTTAAATTAAAATTTTAAATAATTTTTGGGCAAAAACATGGTATAGGAGGATTTCTGCCAGTCACAGGATGTGTCCTGCCCCTACAGCCTGTATATTAAAATAAGAGGGAGATGAAGCCTCCATCAATCTACATGCAATATCCTACCCCCATTGTGTTTAGCTGGTTAGTAGGCATGGAGGAGGGAGGGAGGGAGTTGACATTTACAACAGTGTATACGCCCACATGTGTGATTCTATATCACATGGGCTGCTCAGACGTGATAGAGAAGAAGTGCTCAGCATGGAAAAGCAATAAAAACTGAGCATGTGCAGAGCTGCCAACACTGCTCTGCGAAATCCCTAGCTGAATTGGGAACTTGGACACGAGTGGGAGATAGAGAATAGCAGGATCAACCAGTTTTTTTTTTGCAGAATACAGAAAACTAATCTTATAGTGACTAAGTGAGTATGAAGAGCATGTAATACACCATTTACTGATAGTTTTTTAATGATGTGGGTTTAGTGAACGTTTTATCCATTCAAATAAGAAAAAAAAAAAACAAAAAAAAAAAAAAAAACTTCTACCTCCAAATTATTCCATTAAAGCTGGAGCAAGAAAGGATGGCAACAGATACTTTACATCACTGGATTGCTGCAACAGCAGCCTACCTACACCTCACAACTCTGTGCCCATATGCAGGAGCCACATTCTTCCTGTATTCTACACACACAGAATTATTTCTCTGTGTACAACATACTTACTAATTTTATACAATTCTTTACGCATCTGATGCAAGTATAACCTTCACCAGTCATAAAAAGACAAGTGGACTACATCTTAGTACTGATTCTATTATAAGTTGAACTTAAAGGTAATAGTTCAATACAGTGGTCCCTGTATGCGCACCAAAACTTAAAGGCTAACTGAGTGCTAAGCCCCTTCTTTCCCTAGTGGACCTAGTTAAAAAGGTTCCTGCCAGCAGTATTTTTTATTTTTTTATTCACTTTTGAAGTCTTTTGGCCTGTCATGTGATGTTCAGGGTTTCTTGCCCTTGTCCCAGCAGTCCTGGAGAACGTAGAGAATGGCAGGGAAGTGGGGACATAAGCACCACTATGGCACAGTGCTCAGGGCTATGATGCTCTTCACTTACAGCCTTTCCTCTGTTATCTAGGTTAAGTGATGCTGGACATCATTCAACATGGAAGACTGAGGTAATCTTTGTGGAAAAGGTCTCCGTAAGGACTCCCCCCCCCCCCCCCCCCTGGGGTTGGACCAGGCTGTTGCCAGTTCTTGTGTGTTTGGGCCAAGGTATCTGTCCAAACTGAGAGACAGAGGTATACATGGAGTGGGAAAACATGTGGAACCTGGCTTCCCTTACTGCAGATGCTATTGGATGGACTACACCTTCTGCGAGTTCCCCTCTTGATGTCATCATGTTGACGATGGATTCAGAGTGGTAGATCAGGGCCATGCCATGTTCGGCCAGCATTACCATTTAGGGACACATGTGGTACATAGATGTTTGATGAGCTAGACCTCTGACGCAGACGGCATTCACAGGCTCTGTGAATGAATGACTTGGCCATGTGGGCAGAGCCCCACTCTTTTAAATTGTGGCAGAAGATGCAAGGAGAGGATCCTCCATCCACGGTTACAGCGGGGGATTGAAGAGGTGCAGGTAGGTGCTCTTTGGTAACCTGTTACATGTTATGACAATCTGGTGCTCTACCTTAAAGATCCGGGACCCTCTTAAGACTTATATCTTCCTTTTCCTACTTGCCCAGTTTAAAATTGAATTGGGATAAATTTAAAAATCTTCCCATAAATGTTGGAGCCCGAGAGGTAGCCAATTCCATTTTACCCTTCTGAATACCCCTTTTGGCATCACCTACTGTATATTTGTGAGCAACAATTTTCAAGCATAAAGCACACGAAGGGCAAAATTAGAACCAAAATATCTTATGAGCACTTTAAGAATCTATTGAAAATTGCTACTACATCCCTTTAACTAGATATTGAGTTAAATATCGCACTAGTTTTATGTTGCCCACTTACTTTAAAAAAAAAAAAAAATTTGTCTTACCATAAAATCCATTTCTCTGATGTTCATTGACGGACAAAGCTCCTGATCTTCTTAACCATTGGGTCATACTGCACCTACAGGAGTAGGACACTAGACAGAAAAAAAGTCTGACTATGCCTATTGGCAGTCCCAGGGGGTATACTCCCTCTCTCTGCTATAGGTACTCAGTTTTGTTACAAGCAGTGTCAGAAGAATTACAACTCCACAGAGGGATGGGTGCTGTGTCCGTCAATGAACATCAGAGAAATGGATTTTACGGTAAGTAAAAAAAAAAAAAAAAACATTTTCTCTTTCGTTTATTGACGGACGCTGATCTTCATGACCATTGGAATGTCCCAAAGCAGCGTTAAACATGAGGGGTGAGAACAGCGAAAAAGAAACTCCAAAAGGCTAAAATTATAGCCAACCAGGTAAACAGGAGCTTAAGGAAAACAACTGGAGCTCACCTGAAAAAACAATACACCCTCAAAGAGGACCAGGCTGCAAAACCTTGCGACCAAAAGGAAGCATCCGCAGATGCCAACACATCCACTTTATAGAACTTTGTGAAAGTGTGCGCCGATGACCAGGTGGACGCCTTGCAAACCTGCGTCACTGATGCCTGATGACAGAAGACCCAGGAGGTACTGGGCGCCCTAGTAGAATGCACCTTGACAGGGAAAGGAGGAACCTGACCCTTGATGGAATAGACCAGAACCGTCTGTCTGATCCATCTAGAAATGGTCGCAGAGAAAGCGGACAACCCTTTCCGAGACCCATCCGCGAGCACAAATATTGAGTCTGACTTCCTAAAAGACTCCGTAGCTGCCAGATACACACCAATTGCCTGGACCACATCCAAGGCATGCAAAGAAATTTCCTTTGGAGGTTTTAGCCTGGGATACAGGGAAGGCAACACAATGTCTTTATTCAAATGAAAATCAAAGAACCTTTGGGAGGAACAACGAATGGACAGAGGCGAAGAACCACCTTATCTCTGTGAACCACCAAGTAACCACCAAGTAAGGTGATAAACAGGATAACGCCGCCAGTTCCAACACCCTGCGAGCAGAGGTGACCAAAAAGACCACCTTCTGGGACAGCGTAAGCAGGGGAATCGCCCGAAGATTCTCAAAAGGAGGCTTCTGGGAGACAGAGCACCAAGTTGAGGTCGGAAGGCGGCAACAGAACCGCACTGGAGGGGTCAAGTGCCTAACTCCCTGTGGAAAAGTTAGTACCAGGGAGTATGTGGCCAAGGGCTGTTGAAAGAAGACTGCTAAGGCCGACACCTGACCCTTGATAGTTCTCCAGGCCAGTTTCTGCTCAAAGGTTAAAAGAAGGTCAAGATTCGAGCCACCGAAAAAGAGCAACAAAGAAACACAAGAGACTCACACCACACAATGTATGTCCTCAATGTATGATGGTAGATCTTCCTAGAAGTAGATTTCCTAGCTTTTAACATCGTTGGAAACACAGACAAAAACTCTATCAATCAGCACCTGGAGTTCAACAGCCAAGCAAGCGACTGTAAAAGAGGATGGAAGATGGTTTTTTGGGACAGCAGTTCCTCCCTGAGAGGAAGCTTCCAAGGAACATCGGGGACAAGCCACACCAGATCGGTGTACCAAGCTTGGCGAGGCTAGTCCAGTGCCACTAAGGTGACCTGAATCCCTTCTGCCTCAATCCTGCATAGAAGTCTAGGCAGAAGCTTGAGTGGAGGGAAGGCGTTAATCAGACGATACTGACCCCACGGGGCCACCAGCGCATCTGTCAGAGGATCAGAGAATCCCGTGACCGAGCCACAAACCTCTGAACCTTTATGTTGAGCCGAGACACCAACAGATCCACCTCGGGGATGCCCCACCGGTGGACACAACTAATGAAACACCTGTGGATGAAAAGGACCACTCCCCTTGGTCCAACGCCTTTGACTGAGGTAATCCACCTGTCAGTTTTCCACCCCTGGAATATGTACGGCGGAGAGGGCTGCAACGAACCGTTCTGCCCACCTTAGCATGCCGGCTACCGCCAGAGCCGCTAGGATACTTCTTGTGGCCCCCTGGTGATTGACATAAGCCACGACCGTGGCATTGTCCGATTGAAAGCGCACTGGACATCCCTGAAGACGATCCGTCTAATGTTCCAGGAACAGTCTGATCGCTCAGAGGTATAAATTAAATAAGAAAAAAAAAAAGTGCAGAAGGGAACGCATACGTAAGTCGTGCCCTCATATGTAAATGATGTTCAAACTACACACGTGAGGTATCGCCGCCATCATTAGAGTGAGAGCAATAATTCTAGCACAATATCTCCTCTGTAACTCTAAACAGGTAACCGTTAAAACATTTTTTAAATTTCGCCTATGAAGAATTTTAAAGTACTGTAGTTTGTCACCATTCTACAAGTGTGCACAATTTTAAAGCATGACAGGTTAGGTATGCATTTACTCGGCGTAATATCTTTCACATTATACAAAGAAATTGGGCTAACTTAACTGTTTTTTTTTTTTTTTTTTTTTCATTCATGAAAAAGTATTTCTTTAAAAAAAATTGTATGTAAAAGGCCGCTGCTCAAATACCGTTTGACATAAAATATTGCAAAGATCGCCATTTTATTCTCAACTCCGGTCCTCAGGGCACACCAACAGGCCAGATTTTAAGTATTACCTTGGGGAGATGCAGAATAGAATACTGCAATCACTGAGCAGCAAATGATATCACCTGGGATGTATTTCAGTTTTCTTGCCAACCTGGCCTGTTAGTGTGCCTTGAGGACCGGAGTTGAGAAACCCTGCTCTAGGGTCTCTGCTAAAAAAAATATTTAAAATGGTTGGGAGTTCTAAGTAATTTTCTAGCAAAAAATACTGGTTTTACCTTGTAAGCGACAAATGTCAGAAAAAGGCTTAGGCATTAAGGGGTAAAAGTAACTAGGTTAAAGTGGGATACACAGACAGCGTTGAAATGGAAGTCGGCATAGGTCCCCCACCTTAAATTTCTGGAAATCTCTGGTTAATACTGCAGTTCACCTTTATAAGGTTACCTACCTTTCCCACGGATGTCCTCAAAAGTTTCACAAGGTGTGGAATCTCTGGTGCTATTCTCCTTCCACTACTGAGATGTAGGTTAAGTCTGCATACCCCTTAGGACCCATGTCTGAGTGTTCTTAACAGCTTTTGAGGTTGGGCCGCATAAAGATCTCTTATTTTTGTGATAGGTGGAGTAATTGCTGGGATAGTTGCGTTTTACCTTGCCTGACTTCTCCCATATGCCAAGTTGAAGAGTTACGTTTTTTTGTACTCAATAATGCCTTACTACTATGTTGTGTGCCAAGCAATTACCATGGTGTATTGTTCTAATGGTTACTTTAATTGTGTTTTTTTTAAGTTGTTGTTCTACTGTATAATTTTGAGCCAGGAAATACCCAATGACTGTTTTGTATGCATTTCTATTTTTTTTTTTTTTTTTTGCTTATATAAAAAAAAGAGTGTATTATACAGGACATTTTTAATGATTCAAAAACCTTTAAAATGTGTCAGCAGCAATAACAAGCCAAATACCAGAATTGCAAGCTTACGTCTATTGGATCTGAGAGAAGAATGGATCATGATCATCATGACTATTACCTACTCACCCCAGTTTTGCTCCAAGTCTCTGCATACATGTATAGTCCATTAAGGATTCCTTCTCCAAAGCAGGAAACTCCTCATAAATGGTTTGTGAAGAGGTTTCATACTGAAAAAAAAAATAAAATAAAAAAGGAACACAAACCTTCAGGAGAATGAGAATACAAATTCAAAAAAGGCTCAAAGGGATTTCTTTTCATTATGGCTAGCAAATAGGTTAGGTGACAGGACATTATTATGTTTGTTCTTTGAAACAACCCTTTACCTGGCACTAACCTGTGCCCCCTTCTATTCACCTGTTACATGCAAGAATTTTGGCAGCCATTAGAGGTTCTGGCATTTACCAGCTGATCAGCAGGGATGTGTCTTAGTGTACTGAGGGGGTGTAAAGTACTTCTCATGCTGGAGATTGCATGGTACAGGCTGGACCTAGGATCCAATCTGAGGATTAACACATGTACTTGCAGGCACCACAAAGGTTTTCAGCCAGACAAAACCCTTTTAATTATGATTCTGTTTCATATATTTTGCTTGTTCCAATAAAGTAAAAAAAGAATCAAGCATTTATGAAATTCACATTGCTAAAGCAATTGCCTGGGAAAAAAAAAAGACTGTAAAAAACAAAATTTCTCTCTATGAGAGCACTCGGCGGGGGATTTAAGAAGAGGCGGATCAGGCTGTAGGCTGTTCTGTGCAAAACCATTGCACAGAGCAGGCAAGTATGACACATTTGTTATTTTAATCACTTCAGGACCAGAAGGTTTAACCCCCCCCCCTAATGACCAGGCCATTTTTTGCGATCCGACACTGCATTACTTTAACTGACAATTGCGCGGTCTTGCGACGCTGTACCAAAACAAAATATATGTCCTTTTTTTCTCACAAATAGAGATTTCTTTTGATGAGATTTGATCACCTCTGCAATAAAAAAACAGCGACAATTCAGAAAAAAAAAAAAAAACAATATTTTTTACTTTCTGCTATACAACATTCCCAATAAAAGAATAAAATGTCAAATCATATGTTTTCATCATTTTAGGCTAGTTTGTTTTCTGCTACATATTTTTGGTAAAAAAAAATTCCACAAAAGTGTATATTGATTGGTTTGCGCAAAAGTTATCGCATCTACAAACTAGGGGAAAGATTTATGTCTTTTTTTTTGTTTTACTAGTAATTGAGGCAATCAGCGACTTTTAGTCCTGGTTCACAATATTGCGATGCGGGAACACTGCGAATCTACTGTGTGTTCCCGCATCGCATTCGCAGCACAGGCACTTCACACTGCCATATGCGAATGGCTGGGGGTGTCAATTTAAAGTTAACGACACCTCCAGATCCGATCGCAAATTATGCAGTATCATCCACCATGCGATCCGATTCTGCTGCGGACCAAAAAAAACGGTCCTGTGCGAGTTCACTGCGATTGCGGTGCGAATTCAGCCATACAAACTGTATGGCCGAATTCGCACCGCACAGACATCGCATATGATTTTAGGAGCAGTGCGCTCTGAATCACATGCGATGTCTGTCATCGCAATAGTGTGAAACGGCACTTAGCAGGACTGCGACATTGCGGTGGACAGATCGGACACCTGACATTTGTGACATTTTTTTTGGGGGGGGGGGGGGGGGGGGAGACCAGTGACATTACTACAGTAATCAGTGCTAAAAAATATTCACTGTTACTGTACTAATGACACTGGCAAGAAAGGGGTTAACACCAGGGGCGCTCAAAGGGTTACATGTGTCCCTAGGGGCTGCTTTCTAACTGTGAGGGGGGGCTTGCTGCAAAAACACAGAGACCTGTGTACCTAAATAAGAGGAACACAGGATCCATGTGTTCATAACTGACAGAACAGCGGTCTCTCCATATGGAGCAATCGCGGGTGCCCAGCGGCAATCGCGTCTGCCAAACCCGCTGATTGGCTCCCCCTGTGGCCAATTGGCGCATGCCCCCACTAGCGCCCCCGCGAAGCGACGTACATGTCGTTTCGCAGGACAGAGCCGACCTGCCGCCAGTAAAACTACGGCAGCTGGTCAACAAGTGGTTAATTTTAAAAAAAATGAAAGCTTCAATATCACTTTAAGTCAGCCATAGACGGATCGATAATTCCCGTTGAACCTGCCGAATTGTGATTAGTTTATGATCAGTTTGGTTGTACTGAAGTCAATCCATCAATAAACTTCAGTACATTCAATCTGTCAGGTTTTTTTTCACCCGATCAGTGCTGAAGGCTATAGCCACAAGAAGTGACCATTGTACTTCTAACTGGCCATCTGCAAAATTTGCTTTCTGATTCACGCACTGCAAAACGTATTCCATGTAAGTGGTTTGTGTTCCTTTAAATAAAACGGCTTGTACGTTTGTACAATATATGGCTTGTTTGCGCTCCTTGCTTATGAGACACCCGAATTTCCTAATGAGGAAGTAGTGACCTGTCTGGGAACCTCTCTCACATTGCTCATGAGGAATGCTGAATTGCCTACAGGGAGAACTGTGATCCATAGGAACTGGGAAACGACATAAGCCTATTTCCACCTGTCTAATAGGTGGAAATAGGTCGGTCAATCCTAGAAAGTGAATGCATTTCCACGGTTGGGAGCACATGTGATATGTACTGCAATCTGCAAAGGATATGAATATCTGTAGCAATTTACGTGGATGTGGACTGCACTCTTCAAAGATTTAGATTGTTCGGACACTTTAAGCACACTTATTGCAATATATTTTAAAGTGCAATATTGTTTGTTGCTATTTGCTTTGAATTCAGATGACACATTGTTATATGGTGAAATTATTAAACTGGATTAAAGTGATATTAACCACTTGCCGACCAGGCGCCGCACATATACGAGGGCAGGTATATGGAGGGGTATGTCTGTATATCAAGAACAGTGTACAGGTAAATATGAGGGATGATATTAATAATGGAGCTAAGGACGAGGCAGAATCCCTATGGGTAGAGCTTCAAAGGGAAGGCACGTGGGGAAGGTAATACTGGGCGTATGCTATAGGCCCCCCAACCTGAGGGAGGAGGGGGAGGCGGACCTCATTTTACAGATAGGATTGGCAGCAAGGATGGGTAATGTCATTATAATGGGGGACTTTAATTATCCAGATATAGACTGGGCAGAAGGAACCGCACACTCAGCCAAGGCTCGACAGTTCCTAAATATTTTGCAGGACAATTTCATGGGTCAGATGGTGAATGCACCGACGAGAAACAATGCGGTACTTGACCTACTGATTACCAACAATACAGACCTGCTCACGGATATAGAAATACGGGGCAACTTAGGAAACAGTGACCATAGGTCAAAAGGTTTCAGTATTAATTACAGTTATTAGGAAGCAGAGGGGTAATATAAGGACGCTGAATTTCAAAAGAGACAATTTCCCAAAACTGCGCTCGCTGCTAGAAAATATCAATTGGGATAGAACCCTGGGAACAAAGAACACGGAGGAAAAATGGGAGTGCTTCAAGAGCATACTTAACAAGGGGATTGACCAGTGCATTCCAAAGGGAAATACATTTAAAAGAGCAAAATTAAACCCTGGGTGGCTAAACTCCAACATAAAAATGCATATTAGTGCTAAAGAAAAGGCCTTCAAAAAATACAAGACTGAGGGGTCATTGGCAGCATTTAAGCATTACAAAGAGTGTAATAAGAAATGTAAAAACGAAATCAGGGCGGCTAAAATAGAACACGAGCGACATATAGCGGAGGAGAGTAAAAAGAACCCCAAGAAATTCTTTAAGTATATAAACAGCAAGAAAGCGAGGCCAGAACACATTGGCCCCATAAAAGATGACAAAGGAAATATGGCCACTGAGGACAGAGAAAAGGCGGAAGTGTTAAATAATTTCTTCTCTTCAGTCTTCACAAAAGAATCGGGGGGCTACACGAACCTAGCTTGTAAGGCCAAACTAAACAACAAACCTCAGGAAGTGCCGCCATGGCTAAGAGAAGATAGACTTAGAACTAAACTAAAGAAACTTAACATAAATAAATCACCGGGACCGGATGGCTTGCACCCGAGGGTTCTTAAAGAGCTCAGCCAGGTGATTGCCAGACCATTATTCTTGATCTTTAACTACCTCCCACCCGGCCATAGTACATATACGGCCGGGCGGGAGTCTCGTCCTTCTGAATGGACGTTCCGGAACGTCCTTCAGAAGGAGAGAGATCGCGCCGCCGCGGGCACGCGCAGCGGCGCGATCTCGATGTGCCTGTGTCCCTCGGACACAGAGCGACATCATTCGGCAGGAGGGCCCTGTGATTGGCCCTCCTGATCACATGACGGCTGTGTCCAATCACAGCCGTCGTGTAATGTAAATAGAGCCGTTGTAACGGCTTCGATCTCTTCTCCTCCTGACAGATCCTGTCAGTGAGGAGAAGATCAGAGGATCGGTGCTGCTGTGGGGGTGATCAGTGAGTATTTCTAATTACTCACTGATCACAGGGGGGGTCTGTGCTGGTAATCAGAACATTGATTACCAGTGCAGCCCTGGGGGGGGGGGGAGGGGTGCCACTAAGCCACCAGGGATGCCCACCCATGACCACCAGGAATGCCCACTATGGCCACCAGGGATGGCAAGCAGGGCTCAGAGAGCCCCCCAGTGCCCTCCCTATCAGTTTTGCCCACCAATGGCATCTATCAGTGCTGCCCACCAGTGCCAATATTGCCATCTATCAGCGCCGCCCACCAGTGCCCATTATTGCCCACCAGTGCTGCCTATCAGTGCCCATCAGTGCCCCCCATCAGTGCCGATCAGTGCCACCCATCAGTGCCGATCATTGCCGCCCAACAGTGCCACTATCAGTGCCCATCAGTGCCGCCAATCAGTGCCCATCAGTGCTGCCTATCACTGCCCATCAGCGCTGCCTATCAGTGCCCACCAATGCTGCATATCAGTGCTATCTATCAGTGCCACATATCAGTGCCCATCAGTGCTGCATATCAGTGCTACCTATCAGTGCCCATCAGTGCTGCATATCAGTGCCACCCCATCAGTGCCACCCCATCAGTGCCACCCCATCAGTGTCTCCTCATCAGTGCCTGTCAGTGCGGCATCATCAGTGCTCATCAGTGCAGGAAAAAACATATCTATTTACAAAATTTTATAACCTAAACAAAAAAACTTTTTTTTTTTTTCAAACTTTTCAGTCTTTTTTTATTTGTGCACCAAAAAAGAAAAAACCTGACGGTGATCAAATACCACCAAAAGAAAGCTCTATTTGTGGGGAAAAAATGACACAAATTTGGTTTAGGTACAGCGTTGCATGACCGCGCAATTGTCATTCAAATTGCAACAGCGCTAAAAGCTGAAAATTGGTCTGGGAAGGAAGGGGGTTTAAGTGCCCAGTATTGAGGTGGTTAAGGATAGTTTACAGACGGGTATGGTGCCAGCCGATTGGAAAAAAGCCAACGTGGTACCAATATTTAAAAAGGGGCCGAGGTGTATCCCGGGTAACTATAGGCCGGTCAGCCTAACATCTGTAGTCTGCAAGATTTTGGAGGGGATGTTAAGGGACCACATGCAAGACTTTAGTAATGAAAACAGTATTATTAGTAGTAATCAGCATGGATTTATGAAAAATCGTTCTTGCCAAACCAATCTACTAACCTTCTACGTTGAAGTGAGCTGCCACCTAGATAAAGGAAAGCCTGTGGATGTGGTGTATCTGGACTTTGCAAAGGCCTTTGACACCGTTCCCCACAAACGCTTACTGTACAAACTAAGGAAGGTAGGTATGGACCATAAGGTGAGTACCTGGATAGAGAACTAGCTCCAGGGGAGAGTCCAGAGGGTGATGATTAATGGGGAGTACTCGGATTGGGCGGGTGTGGAAAGTGGGGTCCCCCAGGGTTCTGTCCTGGGACCAATCCTGTTTAATTTATTCATAAATGATCTAGAGGAGGGGATATCTAGTACAATCTCAGTATTTGCGGATGATACTAAACGAAGCATGCCAATATCTTCTATGCGGGATGTGGAAACCTTACAAGCGGACCTGAACAAAATAACGGGGTGGGCAACTACATGGCAGATGAGGTTTAATGTTGAAAAATGTAAAGTAATACACTTGGGGGCCAGAAACCAGAAAGCAAGCTACTCACTAGGGGGGGAACCTCTGGGTGAGTGTAGGATGGAAAAAGACTTGGGGGTACTGGTAGACAACAGGCTTGGCAGTGGCATGCAATGCCAAGCCGCTGCAAGCAAAGCCAACAGAATACTGGGATGTATAAAAAAGGGGATTCACTCCAGAAATAGAGAGATTATTCTGCCGCTCTACAAGACTCTGGTCCGGCCACATCTGGAGTATGCTGTCCAGTTCTGGGCACCGGTCCTCAGGAAGGATGTGCTGGAACTGGAAAGAGTCCAGAGAAGGGCAACAAAAATAATTAGGGGAATGGGGGACATCAGCTATGAGGAAAGACTACAAGCACTGAACCTATTCTCTCTGGAGAAGAGACGATTGAGGGGGGATATATCAATGTACAAATACTGTACTGGTGACCCTAGCATAAGGAACAAACTATTCAGAGTAAGGGAATACAATAAGACACGTGGCCACTCACTAAAACTAGAGGAAAGGCGGTTTAACCTTAAAATGCGTAAGGGGTTCTTCACTGAAAGAGCGGTAAGGATGTGGAATTCTCTTCCACAAGCAGTCGTATCAGCAGGGAGCATTGATAGTTTCAAAAAACTATTAGATGGGCACCTTAGAGACCACAACATACAGGGGTATACGATGTACGGTTAAAAGCAAACACACACACATCATAGGTTGAACTGGATGGACTGATGTCTTTTTTCAACCTCACTAACTATGTAACTATGTGACTATGTAAGGTCGACAGGTTCCCACGAAACTCCGTACCCGTACGTCACTTACGGGAGCTATTGTGGGGGCGCGCACGCCCATTCGCCAGCAGGGATGCTGATATTCGATTGCCACTGGGCACCCGCGATCGCTCCCTGTGGAGACAGAATGACAGTCTGCTGTTGTAAACACAGCAGACCGTGGTGTCACCAATCAACACAGGGCTCCTGTGTTCCTCCATTTTAGGAACATAGGGCCTGGTTTGATTCCATAAGCCCAATCCTCCCCACAGTTAGAAAACACCCCCTAGGTATACATTTAACCATTTGATTGCTGTTGTGGAAATATTTGTGTGGACATTTTTCAGGATGTGTTTTTAGTTTAATTGCCATTATGTCTCCCAGTGTCAGTTTACCAGTAATCGCCATGCACAGCGAATATGGCTTTAACTAGCATTGAGGAAAGACCTGTAGTTGTGGAAACCTTCCATTAAATGGAGACTGCATGCTACTTGCCTGATCATCCCTATCGGCGGGAGCTCTGAGCGGCTACGCAAACGAGCAAGTGCTGGTTCGGATCTATGGCAGTGTGATGCGAACTCCACCGCACAAATGTATATCAGCCAGCCTGGACCCTGGTATTCACTGGCGGAGATATGTTTGTGATGTGGAATTATCGTTTTGATAATATCTGCCCTTTTGCTGGAATAATGGCTGGTAGCTTTCTATTAGGCTTAATCCGCATGATTGAAATACTGCTGGTTTCCTTTGCAGATATAGTCTCATTTACTGGAACAATAGCATAATCACTATCAAATATGGTTTTTATGAACTATAGGTTTCACTCTAACAGGTTATGATGGGAGCGCATGCACACGTATTAGCGGGGCAACGTTCACGAGATACAAGCTAGTTCCATTGTATCGTGTTTGGCGGGCATTTTTCCTACACGTGGGTTTCATTGTTAGCAATAGTGCATTGTTGCTTGTGCACCCAACGGCGGGAAACTCAGACACGTGACTCTGCTCATGCATAAACATACACTCCCCTTTCTATTGAACTTTTGAATGTAAATGGGTGATTGGTTGTGCTGTACAGTTGTCCCCCCCCCCCACTGTAAACCCCTTTTTTCGGACTATAAATAAACCGGTGCTCTGCACTGAAGCAGGGACTCTTCTGTTGGCATTGATCGTGACACAGCTTGCTCCTATTTTCTTCTTTGACGCCGAGCATGCTAGGATTTCTTTATACAAAAGAGCTGTACATTTTTCAGTACAAGGGATTATTGGCGCTTGGCGCGTATTAATATCTACAAGTGCGATTTTTCAGCGCAGTGAAGTGATCAGCCCACTGAACGAATTTCTATGCTCAAAACCTTATTAATTTCCACCACAACCGCCTCTGGTGGTAACCCCTTCCCTGCTAGTGTCATTAGTACAGTAAGTGTATATTTTTAGCACTGATTATTGTAGCAATGTCACTGGTCCCCCAAAAAGTGTCACAAATGTTAGCAAGGTGAACCCATCTGTCCGTCACAATGTCGCAGTCCTGCTAAAAATCGCTGCTCGCCGCCATTACTAGTAAAAAAAAATTAAATAAATAAGGACATAAAACGTACCCCTAGTTTGTAGGCGCGATAACTTTTGCACAAACCAATATACACTTATTGGGATTTTTTTTTACCAAAAATATGTAGCAAAAAAAAAAAAATCGCAGAGGTGATCAAATACCACCAAAAGGAAAGCTCTATTTGTGAGGGGAAAAAAAAGGACATCAATTTTATTTGAGTACAGCGTCACATGGCTGCGCAATGGTCAGCTAAAGTAACGCAATGCCAAAAGCACAAAAAATGGCCTGGTCATTAAGGGGGAAAATCTTCTGGTTTATGAAGTGGTGTAAAGGCAGATAAAAAAAAAAAGTCATACTTATCTACTCTGTGCAGTGGTTTTGCACAGAGCAGCAGCCTTGATCCTCCTCTTTAGGTCCCCCACCGAAGCTCCTGGCCCCTCCCTCCTGCCAAGTGCCCCCATAGAAAAGAGCTTGCCATGGGGGCATCCAAACAGGCTCGCTCCCGAGTCGCTGCTCTGTGTGTCCATTCACACACGGAGCGCAACTCGGCCCTGGCTCTCTCTCTACTGTGATTGATAGTAGGAGGAAGCCAATAGCATTGAATGCATGAAGGTAAAAAACCTTGAGCCTTTACAACCACTTAAAGGTGATTGACGTTTATTTTTTTCCCATGTATATTAAAAAGGTGGGGAGTAATATTTGCACTAGACCATTCTTTTTTCAACTTCCTGAAAGGGGCTTTTCTTAAGCTGACCACCCAAAAAAAAACCCGGAGCATCTGAACTGTCCTGTGTAGGTTTGCTGACAGATGCAAAGGAGAGGAAGATAATCTAGAGCAGTGGCCTCCAAACTGCAGCCTTTGCTTGCCTTTAGCCAGTCCTTGGTGCATTTTCTCTACCACTGATGCAAGATACTATTTCACTGACACCTACAGTGGGGCATAATTGTTGTTACTGACACCAAACAATCAGTGCCATCTTAAGAGCATTAAAGGGTCCCGGGCAATACAGCGCACTGGGGTCCCGCCTACACAATCACCCACGAGAATAAAAATGATAATTATCGATAAGGCAATATTTATTGGTACAGCAGTGCAAGGCTAATGAACACACACACAGACCGGAGTCAGACTCAACTGTCCTGTGTGTGCTTGTTCCCGTGGAGGTCGGACAGGCATTCCTGCAGTTATGGGCCCACGTGGCCTGACAGCAGCACAGGGACGACAGGAGCTTGCCACCTGCTAAGTTCGGTGGTGGGAGGCACACTGGATTTGGGAATAATTCTTAGCTGGGGCTGGGTCGCTGGGCAGGTGGGGCCAGGGCAAGGCCATCCAGCGCCTAGGGCAAAGATGCCAAACTGCGCCCTTCCCCCCGTCCATTAGGGTTAGGGTCAGGGCGCCCCATTCCTTGCACCCAGGACAACTGCTTCTCCTGCCCACCCCTTGTCCCGGCCCTGGGTGGGGCCCCCCCGGCAAGTGGGGCCCCTGGGACACTGCCCAGCGTGCCCATTTGGAAAGATGGCCCTGCCAACCATGAGACAATTCCTCCCAAGCAGGGGAGGACTGGGCCAGAGGGCAGGGGGGCAATTGCCCCCTGGGCCTCTCTGATGCCCCGTTAAAAGGCTGCACTGCTTCTGCTACAGACATACCTAAAGGATTACTGGTGATGATGATAAGTAAAAAATCCCCACTTCTGACCTACTGAATGTGGGATGAAGACAAGGACAGAGCGCAGGCCTCCCCGCCCCACCATGGATGGTGTAAAGTGTGTCTGAGCAAAGGCCAGTTCCCTGCCCCACTGGAGATTCTCCTCCCCCAGGCAGTCCCAGCTCCCCCAACTACCCCTGCTGGCCAGGTCAGGAACCCGGATTCACCCAGTGAGTAGAGAGTACTTGGAGCGGAGCTTGAGTCTGAAATGGGGGTCAGGAGGAGGGCGGGAAGAGGGAGAGTGGGAGGGAGGCCGAGTCGCTGCACCATGGGCCTCTGGTTTGTATTTGCCCCCTGGACCGGAAGTTGCCAGTCAGTCCCTGCTCCCAAGGACGCCAACGATATTGGGGCACTGTTCCTCCCAATGACGCCAACGATATTGAGGCACTGTTCCTCCCAATGACGCCAACGATATTGAGGCACTGTTCCTCCCAATGAAGCCAACGATATTGGGGCACTGTTCCTCCCAATGACGCCAACGATATTGGGGCACTGTTCCTCCCAATGACGCCAACGATATTGGGGCACTGTTCCTCCCAATGACGCCAACGATATTAGGGCACTGTTCCTCCCAATGACGCCAACGATATTGGGGCACTGTTCCTCCCAATGATGCCAACGATATTGGGGCACTGTTCCTCCCAATGACGCCAACGATATTGGGGCACTGTTCCTCCCAATGACGCCAACGATATTGGGGCACTGTTCCTCCCAATGACGCCAACGATATTGGGGCACTGTTCCTCCCAATGACGCCAACGATATTGGCGTCATTGGGATTATTCCTCCCAATGACGCCAACGATATTGGGGCACTGTTCCTCCCAATGACGCCAACGGTATTGGGGCACTGTTCCTCCCAATGACGCCAACGGTATTGGGGCACTGTTCCTCCCAATGACGCCAACGGTATTGGGGCACTGTTCCTCCCAATGACGCCAACGGTATTGGGGCACTGTTCCTCCCAATGACGCCAACGGTATTGGGGCACTGTTCCTCCCAATGACGCCAACGGTATTGGGGCACTGTTCCTCCCAATGACGCCAACGGTATTGGGGCACTGTTCCTCCCAATAAACGCCAACAGAATTGGGGCACTGTTCCTCCCAATGACGCCAACGGAATTGGGGCACTGTTCCTCCCAATGACGCCAACGGAATTGGGGCACTGTTCCTCCCAATGACGCCAACGATATTGGGGCACTGTTCCTCCCGATGACGCCAACGATATTGAGGCACTGTTCCTCCCGATGACGCCAACGATATTGAGGCACTGTTCCTCCCAATGACACCAACGATATTGGGGCACTGTTCCTCCCAATGACGCCAACGATATTGGGGCACTGTTCCTCCCAATGACGCCAACGATATTGGGGCACTGTTCCTCCCAATGACTCCAACAATATTGGGGCACTGTTCCTCCCAATGACTCCAACAATATTGGGGCACTGTTCCTCCCAATGACGCCAACGGTATTGGGGCACTGTTCCTCCCAATGACGCCAACGGTATTGGGGCACTGTTCCTCCCAATGACGCCAACGGTATTGGGGCACTGTTCCTCCCAATGACACCAACGATATTGGGGCACTGTTCCTCCCAATGACGCCAACGATATTGGAGCACTGTTCCTCCCAATGACGCCAACGATATTGGGGCACTGTTCCTCCCAATGACGCCAACGATATTGAGGCACTGTTCCTCCCAATGACGCCAACGATATTGGGGCACTGTTCCTCCCAATGACGCCAACGATATTGGGGCACTGTTCCTCCCAATGACGCCAACGATATTGGGGCACTGTTCCTCCCAATGACGCCAACGATATTGGGGCACTGTTCCTCCCAATGACGCCAACGATATTGGGGCACTGTTCCTCCCAATGACGCCAACGATATTGGGGCACTGTTCCTCCCAATGACGCCAACGATATTGGGGCACTGTTCCTCCCAATGACGCCAACGATATTGGGGCACTGTTCCTCCCAATGACGCCAACGATATTGGGGCACTGTTCCTCCCAATGACGCCAACGATATTGGGGCACTGTTCCTCCCAATGACGCCAACGATATTGGGGCACTGTTCCTCCCAATGACGCCAACGATATTGGGGCACTGTTCCTCCCAATGACGCCAACGATATTGGGGCACTGTTCCTCCCAATGACGCCAACGATATTGGGGCACTGTTCCTCCCAATGACGCCAACGATATTGGGGCACTGTTCCTCCCAATGACGCCAACGATATTGGGGCACTGTTCCTCCCAATGACGCCAACGATATTGGGGCACTGTTCCTCCCAATGACGCCAACGATATTGGAGTCATTGGGATTATTCCTCCCAATGACGCCAACGGTATTGGGGCACTGTTCCTCCCAATGACGCCAACGGTATTGGGGCACTGTTCCTCCCAATGACGCCAATGGTATTGGGGCACTGTTCCTCCCAATGACGCCAACGGTATTGGGGCACTGTTCCTTCCAATGACGCCAACGGTATTGGGGCACTGTTCTTCCCAATGACGCCAACGGTATTGGGGCACTGTTCCTCCCAAAAAACGCCAACGGAATTGGGGCACTGTTCCTCCCAATGACGCCAACTATATTGGGGCACTGTTCCTCCCAATGACGCCAACTATATTGGGGCACTGTTCCTCCCAATGACGCCAACGATGGGGCACTGTTCCTCCCAATGACGCCAACGATGGGGCACTGTTCCTCCCAATGACGCCAACGATATTGGGGCACTGTTCCTCCCAATGACGCCAACGATGGGGCACTGTTCCTCCCAATGACGCCAACGATGGGGCACTGTTCCTCCCAATGACGCCAACGATGGGGCATTGTTCCTCCCAATGACACCAATGATGGGGCACTGTTCCTCCCAATGACACTAACGATGGGGCACTATTCCCCCCCCCCTAATGGCGAAGATCAACTGTTTCCTCCCACTGATGCTAGGACAATTTCAACTCCCAGTGGCCACAGTCTGGCCCTCCTAAAGTCTGAAGGACAGTAAACTGGCCCTATGGTTAGAAAGTTTGGAGACCCTTGGTGTAGAGAGCCTGATTTGGATGCCCAGAGTACTGAGAAGGGCAAGAAGAGGTGCTAGGGTCTTTGTAAATACCCTGGGAGTAGAGGAGCAGTAGCATCTGATTCTATAAAAGAAGGAGCTGAGTGGAAAGGTTGGCATAGTTAGGCACTCTTTATGCACTCAGCTGCCTGTGGCAGCTCCCACAGTTCTTATTAACCTTCTGAGGCTTTAATCTACAATATGGCTTGTTTAGCAATGTTCCCTGAAAAATAGAGTTGCCCTTTAATCAGTTAAAGTTAGCTAAAGTCATAATGGTATAGAATATTGATATATGAATACCTCTGATGATTTCTGCACAAAGTCCTTGGTTACTCGCAGCATGTGTGTATACTCTGTTAATTCCAGGAGGTTTTTTTGTAACTTTTCCTTGTTCTTATTTACTTCCCTTAATTCAGATTCTAGCTTCTGCAACTGTTCCTAGAAGACAGAGTAAGTAGTAGAGTAAGAGGCATGTTAATGATTGATAAAACCCTTAAGTCAATGTTCTGCTCTGCATTTGTAAACAAGACTGTCAGCTATCAATGTCACTAGAAACAGTAAAGTACTTTATGAAAGCATGACTCATGGATGACTCCTCTAAAGTGGACCTCTGATGAAGGATTAGTGTACAAATGGCACTCTAAGCTAAAATCTTTTTTGGACAAATGGTGGGTTTCACGTCCTTTTTCAAGCAATCCTGGTATGGCTTACCCAAGCCTAGCCACTGGGCCGGTGACAGAACTAAATCCAAAAATATTCATCTTCAGTGTGGCAGGCATTAAAAGAACTAGGGGGCTTTCACAGGCTCTCAGACTATGCCAGACTATGCACGCCCTTTACGCCCAACTATGCCATTCATAGCCATACTACAACTTCTATGAATAAAACAAAATCCATGACCAGTCAAATCATCCACTTGTCATGCATTGATCCCATTTCCATTCATAGAAGCTGTAATAAACTGTACAAAATTACAACAAATGTACAAAAGAACAGCACATATGGTCAGTAAGGGCGCCCATAGTGGGGCACTCTTGATGATAGCCTGTAACAACCCCCACCACAAAGGAAGATTATGGTGGTGGGAGTGGTTGAGCTGTATGGACAGAGGAAGATTTCACCTAACAGAAGAGGCATCACCACAAGCGACACATCCTTCTGACTAATTATGTCCCTTGTGCTGATTTTAGGGTTATTAATTTTGAGTGAACTTAAGTCTTACGACCGTATTAAAGCAGTACTAAAGCCAAAAAAACTCACCTCCACGCCAACATCCATGAGGACCCTTTACCAGTGTCAACAGATTATCCCTTGTTTTTTCTGGGTGTTTATTTCTTTGCTTGTTTTTGTTGGCTTGCAGGGGATGACGGAACTTTGTGGTTACACCATGCCAAGAATGTACCCTAAGCTCAACATCAGCAGCCCAGGGTACATTTTAAAGAAGAGGATTGAGAATTGGCAGTTATTGCAGAAGAGGCACAGCATTTCTTATCTGCAATAAATGGCCTATCCGCTCACAATGTTTGTTAATGCTTTAGTTTTCCTTTAAATGATTATAAAGCAGATGTATAATTTGTGTTTTTAAAGCTGTCTAGAGTTCTAAATTAGCTTTAATAGTTTTCTCTATCAATGTCAGCCTACTAATTGAAGCCTATTAAAAGCGTGCTAGCAGTTTGCTTAATGCTGAATTTCAGGCAAACAGCTAAAAACATAGGTCAAATACATAACCGCCAAAAGGATTTACACAGCAGAGCCCAGACTGACAGGTATGGATACTTCATTTTTTCTGCTGCAGTTATGTAACACTAACAGGTCTTGACTCTTTCCCAACCTGTGCTTAGCCAGTGAAAAAAGAAGCAGCAGACTGATAAGCCCATCTGTCAATCTGTTCTCTCCTCCCATCAGCACGCTCTTTACACTGCAGCACAACTGATTAGCTCCTGAACCACTATAAGCTGAAAGTATGCTAAATTACTAAATTAAATGAAGAGATAGCCATTATGGAGTTAAAAAAAAAAATACATATACACTACACAGGGATAGAAAAAGGCCTTTATGTACACACACACACTGTATCTCACAAAAGTGAGTACACCCCTCACATTTTTGTAAGTATTTTATTATATCTTTTCATGTGACAACACTGAAGAAATTACACTTTGCTACTAAGTAAAGTAGTGAGTGTAAAGCTTGTATAACTGTAAATTTGCTGTCCCCTCAAAAAAAACTCAACGCACAGCCCTTAATGCCTAAACCACTGGCAACAAAAGTGAGTACAACCCTAAGTGGAAATGTCCAAATTGGGCCCAAAGTGTCAATATTTTGTGTGGCCACCATTATTTTCCAGCACTACCTAATCCTCTTGGGCATGGAGTTCACCAGAGCTTGCCACTGGAGTCCTCTTCCACTCCTCCAATGATGACATCACGAAGCTGGTGGATGGTAGAGACCTTGCGCTCTGCCACCTTTCGTTTGAGAATGCCCTACAGATGCTCAATAGGATTTAGGTCTATAGACATGCTTCGCCAGTCCATCACCTTTACCCCCATCTTCTTTAGCAAAGCAGTGGTCGTCTTGGAGGTGGGTTTGGGGCGGTTATGTTGGAATACTGCCCTGTGGCCCAGTCTCCGAAGGGAGGGGGATCATGCTCTGCTTCAGTATGTCACAGTACATGTTGGCATTCATGGTTCCCTCAATGAACTGTAGCTCCCCAGTGCTGACAGCACTCATGCAGCCCCAGACCATGACACTCCCACCACCATGCTTGACTGTAGGCAAGACACACTTGTCTTTGTACTCCTCCCCTGGTTGCCGCCACACACGCTTTACACCATCTTAACTAAATAAAGTTTATCTTGGTCTCATTAGACCACAGGACATGGTTCCAGTTATCCATGTCCTTAGTCTGCTTGTCTTCAGAAAACTGTTTGCAGGCTTTCTTGTGCATCATCCTTAGAAGAGGCTTCCTTCTGAGACAACAGCCATGTAGGCCAACTTGATGCAGTGTCCGGTGAATGGTCTGAGCACTGACAGGCTGATCCCCCACCCCTTCAACCTATGCAGCAACGCTGGCAGCATTCATAAGTCTATTTCCCAAAGACAACCTATGGATATGATGCTGAGCAAGTGCACTCAACAGCTTTGGTCGGCCATGGCGAGGCCTGTTCTGAATGGAACCTGTCCTGTTAAACCACTGTAGGTCTCAGCCAGCGTGCTGCAGCTTAGTTTCAGGGTCTTGGCAATCTTCGTATAGTCTAGGCCATCTTTATGTAGAGCAACAATTATTTTTTTCAGATCCTCAGAGAGTTCTTTGTCATGAGGTGCCATGTTGAACTTCCAGTGACCGGTATTAGAGAGTGAGAGCAATAACACAAAATTTAACACACCTGCTCCCCATTCACACCAGAGACCTTGTAACACTAACGAGTCACATGACACTGGGGAGGAAAAATGGCTAATTGGGCCCAATTTGGACATGTTCACTTAGGGGTGTACTCACTTTTGTTGCCAGCGGTTTAGACATAAATGGCTGTGTGTTATTTTGAGGGGACAGCAAATTTACACTGTTATACAAGCTGTGCACTCACTACTTTACATTGTAGCAAAGCGTAATTTCTTCAGTGTTGTCACATGAAAAAATATAATAAAATATTTCCAAAAATGTGAGGGGTGTACTCAATTTTGTGAGATACTGTACACACACACACAACACTATATAGTTTTTTGCAAGGTAATTTAAATTCAAGTACTATTATTTGAGGAAATGACGGGGTGCAATTTACCTATGCCTTTCCTTGCTATAGAGGTCCTGTAAAGCTTACAAATAAACACACGTGATGCAATCTTGTGAGAGTTACCTGAATTTCTAGCACGTGTTTTGGAAGGGGGGCTGCTGGCAACATATTTCCTTCTGGAACTGGAATGTCCGCTCTCTTAATTTCCTGAACCAGGTACCCTGTAATGAAAATGAACAAGTACATTAAAAGGGTGATTTTTTATTTTATGAATGCATTCTTTATGTATGGTTTTCATTTTTTCAAATACAAAAATAGTGATAAACCACAGAACTCTAACATTTGCTGGACTCTTAATAAATCTACACCCAAAAAAAAATTTTTATATGTAACTTTGCGTAATACAACAAATGTAGGGTGCAATCCAACTGGCAAAAAAAAAAAAAAACTAGAGAACTAAATCCCCTAAGGCCCCTTTCACACGGGCGATCAGATCCGATACGCCTGTCAGTTTTTCAGGTGGACCGGATCGGATGCTCCATGCATCCCTATGGGGCAGCGGGTGTCAGCGGAGACATCTCCGCTGATACCCGATCCTGTCCCTGAAATCCGGACGGATGGAAAGCCTATTTTCCATCCGTCTGGAGGATCGGATTAGAACGGACAGGCGGTCTGTTCTAATCCAATCTCTCCATAGAGAACAGCGGGGATCTGACAGCTCCATCTGCACACAGGGCGGAGACGGAGCCGTTATCCGCCTGCTCAAGCAAAAAAAAAAAAAAAAAAATTCTCCTATTTATTTTATTTTTTAGCACTTAAAAAAATAAAAAATCATTCATATTTTTATTATATTATATATATATATATATATATATATATATACATACACACACACACACACACACACCACACACACACAGTGTTGGGGTAGTTACTCAAAAAATGTACTAGTTACTTCTGTAAATTACTTTAGTTACTGCATTTGAAAAGTAACGTCACTACTTATTACTTTACTTTCCTCTTTCTTAATTGACCGTGTAGAAGAAGATACATGACAATCTTTCTGCATAGAGTTTATTGTATATACACAGGCTTTGGGAAACATGAGAACAAAACCTGAAAAACCAGAATAAAACAAAGTGCAACAAAAAGTCATAAACTTCATCCCTCTCTATTCTTCGAAATAACGATTGTATCGCACGGCTTGGGTAACGCAGGAAAGCGCGTTCCTATAGCCTAGTAAAGTAGTGTAGTTACCAAGATTAGTATTGTAACTAGTTACTTTACTTCGTTACCAAAAAAAGTAATGTAGTTACTGTAATCATATATCTCTCTCTATATATATATATATATATATATATATATATATATATATATATATATATATATATATATATATATATATATATATCCATACATATCCATACATATATACACATACACTTTTATTGCTGTCACAAGGAAACATTCCTTGCGATAGTAATAGGCAAAAAATTCCGACACTTTTTTGAAAAGCTGAGTAAATCAGAAGTACGTCACTTCCGGGTTACAAAATTGGAGATCCGATCTGAGCCAAATCTGGCTTCTTGCAGGACTCTAACCAGCTGGTGGGATGGGAGACCCAGGCAGAGCGGTGGGGGGGGGCGGAAGACACGTCCCCTCCTGTTAACTGAGATAAGAGCTGAGCCGCATTAGTTCTCATCTCCAGAAAGCCGACTGCCGGCTCTACAAAATGGTACTGGGGTTATGCTTCTAGCTGCAGTCATCACCCCGGTACAACCACTTCTTCAAGCCAACATACAGGTAGTGTGGAAGTGGTTAAAATAACAAACATGTTATACTTACCTTCTCTGTGCAAGGGTTTTGCACAGAGCAGCCCCGATCCTCCTCTTCTGGGGTGCCCCGGCATCGCTTCTGGCTCCTCCCCTTCATTGGGTGCCCTTACAGAGAGCAGCTTTCCAATACTGTACCCGTACAGGCGCGCTCTCGAGTCCCGCTGCTGTGTCCATTTACACAGACAGCAGGACCCGGCCCCGACCCCTCTGCTCTGGTGTCACTGGATTTGATTGACAGCAGTGGGAGCCAATGGCCCTATCCAATGAGGACCCGAGACAGTGGCTGGAGCTGCTGAGCTCGGGCTCGCCGCTGAAACGTTTGGGTTCAAGTAAAAATAACGGGGGGGGGGGGGGGGTGGGCAGCTGCAACCAAGAAGGTTTTTCACTTTCATGTATGAAAGTGGAAAACCTTTAGATTAAAACTCATTTTAGGTCAACTAAACACATTACAATATCAAATGTAACTGCAAATTCCTCTTTCATAAAATGAAATAAAGTGATTATAAAAAGTAGAAGCCAAGCCAATGCTTACTTTCTTATGCAGCGTGCCTTACTTTAAGAAGTACTGTCATGTTTGCTCACATTCACCAACAGTTCCCCTGTTCAGTAGTGGCGGTACCATAATAAGGGTGGCAATTCTGGTGCCACCATAGGCTGGCGCTTACACCATAAGGCAATCTAAAGAGAAGTGACCTTTTCTTGACATGCAGCAGATGCAGAAAAGAGCAAAAACTACATTAAACTACTGCTAATGTGTTTTGCGGGTTACATAGTTATAGTTGGTGAGGTTGAAAAAAATACATCAGTCCATCCAGTTCAACCCATATTGTGTGTGTGTGTGTGTGTTTACTGTTAACCGTACATTGTATACCCCTGTATGTTGTGGTCGTTAAGGTGCCCATCTAATAGTTTTTTAAAACTATCGATGCTCCCACTGCTTGTGGAAGAGAATTCCACATCCTTACTGCTCTGACAGTAAAGAACCCCTTACGTAGTTTAAGGTTAAACCGCTTTTCTTCTAGTTTTAGTGAGTGGCCATGTGTCTTATTGTATTCCCTTTCTCTTCTCTGAAAAGTTTGTTACATATACTATGGTCACCAGTACAGTATTCGTTTCTTTGTCCCAACAATCCTAAGTGTTTCTGTACTACTTACGTTAGTTCTTACTTTTATGGCTTGTAACTCAGTCTAGTTTGATTATTTTAGGTACTTATTTAGGTTCTTCTTGGACATTGGTACTGTCACCCATTCAGTTGTTTTTTTTTTAATTCTTTATTTATTGGTATGCCACATGTAATAACAGCAAAAAAAAAAAAAAAAGTATAACTTGGCTTTAAAGTAAATCCATTCTGTGTTCAGAATACAAAGTAAAAGAAGCATTAAAATAGACAGCTGGCATATAAACATGACAAAGATCTATTGTTGATTCAATATCTAAGCCAAACAGTGGTTTGGAGTATTCAATGAAGTCTATAAAGAACCGTGCCAACTGGGAGTTCGGGTTAGAGAAAGATCATCTCAAGGGATCATGACAGTGAGGGCCGTAACCTCTACCGGCATCTATCTTTTGACCGGAGTGCAGAGGCTGCTAAACCCCCATTTCAAAAAGTAACAATGCGTGGATAAGAAAAAAATCCAACCCACAAACACGTGCACACCAAGCATGTTTTATATGTTTAATATAGAAAAGGGCACCAAAGGAGTCGAAAAGAAATTCCTGTCTGTCTTTAAATGGAAGGTTTGGTCCGTAATTCTGGGTGAAAAGTCAAGGTGGCCAATGATGGGTGTTAGCGGAGAGGGAAAGCTTGGATTTCGCTATCCTTTTGTAGTATCTAGCAATCTCAGTCAGAGTTGCGTCTATGAGAGAATGTGGAGGAACTGAGAGTGGGGATCAGAAATCCATGGAAGGCCAGCCAAGGAAGACGCGTCAATCCTTCTGTTCTAATGCCTCGTACACACGCACCGATTGTTGGTCGACCGATCGGCCGTCTTTTGTCCAGTGTTGTTGTGTTGGTTGAAAAGTGCTCTAGACTGCACACAAATTTTGTTGGCCAACAACAACAACCAACTTCAGAAGTGATGTCATGTGCTGGTTTACTTTCCGTGTGTTTTTTCTTCTCTGAGCATGCCCAGTCTTGCTCATCTGATTTTTGTCTGCTGAAATCTGTACTGACTGACGAACAATCGGCCGTTCTGTTGACGGCCAACAAAAATTTTATAGCATGCACACCAGATTTTGTTCGGCCGAAAAGTCGCAGTCGGTTGTCGGAAGCATCATACTAACAAGCCGACAATCGGCCAACAATCGGTGCGTGTGTACGAGGCTTAAGGTTGTGTGTAGTCTTTAGGATCTGTAATATCCTTGTCCCGCTTGGGTGCAGTAATTCTGTTACATGCAAGTTATGCCATTTCTTTTCTTTTTTTTTTTCTATAAATTTCATTTTGTGTGTTTATGTAATAACTGTTAAAAAAAAAACTACTGCTAAATATGAAGCCTGGCTTTCTCCCAGCCAACACATTTTAAAATAGGAAGCAGAAAAAAATGTTTAATTATTTAATATACACATTTATAAATTTTTTAAACAGATGCTAGGTAACCTAAAACAGAGGTTTCTCGGTTTATCACTATTGCATACCTTGGCTTTGTAGTAATTACATGTGTAACATTTTTCTGTTAATATGTGGAGTTTTGAATTTCAGATAATTCATTTTTCTCCATGGAAAAGGGCTGGAAAATGAATGCAAAATGTATTTGCATTGATAGATGTTCAGATATACCAGTAGTTTTATAAAAAGGAAAACTTTTTCTAAATTTAGATTATAGAAAAAAACTCAGCAAGTTGGGAACAAGCAAGAAAGGATAGCAAGACACATTTGCACAAGATCCAAAAAACAGTATGTTAGGTCACACTGCACATTAATATTAAAAGTCACAGATGAGGACATTGGGAAAATATAGTTTATTTTAAGCAAAATAAATTTATTAACAAAAAAATATTATTATCTCAATAATTTGCATCAATCTAGCTATAAGCCAGTCAGTTAATAAAAACAGCAATGAAACCTTCCAATGCTTAACATAAGTTTGCTTCTGTGAATTATTATATTTAGAATATCTTAATCTAAAATTGCTTTGGTGAGGTTGTAATGTGCAGTTTTAATGATAAGACATTCGCTTGTTATAGAAGATAAGACTAAACATGTGATATCCAGCAGGACAAACATTAACACATAGCGATCCCTTTACTAAATGTAACAAGCTAGACATTTGCACTTTGTTTTATGTAAAAGATTACTTTCATGTGACACGCCACAAATTCCTGTACAAAGTGGAAATGGTCTGCTTTCACTAATATGAACTGGAAGCCTTCTCCCTGTGTAGCTTTGTTCAGATTACACGAAAGATTACAAGAAAAAAATTATATTTATATATTATTTCTATCTGAACATATCATAAAATGTAACTAAAGCCAAAAAATGAACTTCTAATTTTGGAGAGCATAAGGAAGGATAAGAATTCATGTCTTCAAAGTTCTAGAAAACCTCATATGAAATGGGAACAAAGCATATCCCTCTACAGTGTGTACTCTCAATTAAGAGCACTATGTGTCATTTCGGTCTTCTGCTTTGTTCCTCTGCTATAAACATGAATCACTTTGGACAAGTTTTTCCTGACACCAAGACAAAAATGGTGACAGGGAAGAGACCTCCAGCTGATTAACAGCCTCAGCTCTGTTCCTGTGGGGAGGGGGGTGTGTCTATTCCCTCTAATCAGCTCTTAGCGCTCTCCTCACAGAGCTCTGCAGAGTGTAACTTCAGCTCTTCACCGAACAACACAGAATAAGCCATGGTAAAGTTAGTGGTATAGAAATGACAGCTAGAGGGAGCACACGGGGCAAAGCTGGTGACTTTTTTTTTTGGGATACAGCTTTCATAGTTCAGATCCTTTTTAATTGCAAATAATTCATTACATCTAATATCTTTTCCCTGAATGAATGAATGAATGAATTAGGGTATTCTTGAATTTGCTTAGATATTCCCTACTAATTTTAAGCCAACCAAGATGTATATATATATATATATATATATATATATATATATAGCACGAAAAAAAGAAAGCAGTAGTGCATGCATATCACAGAAATTGAAACAGAAACACTGATCTTTTGACTACTCACCTAATATTCTTTCCAACTCTTCACACTTCTTTACTTCACCAACAAATCTTTTCTGAAAGGCACTCACATGAGGGTTGAGCTGTTAAAACAGATTTAAAAATTTGTTTGCAATAAAGAACTAATCCAAGCACATGCAGAAAACCTCTATGATCATAATCTATATTTTTATAATACATACAGTACAGCCATTGCCTGCAGCAAACCGCTGAAGCTGGCAACCATACTGCTATTTTCTTACTACTTTTGCCCAGATATAAAAAAGAAAAAAAACACTTTTTTTTCCCCCGGGACAGCAAATTAATTCTTAGAGCCAAGTGAATTGTACTAATCCGATACCAAAGCTAGGTGCACCATGGACAGAATTTCTAAAGGTGTCCAGTTTTTGTTCTTCCAAATTTAGTTTTAACCATCTATTTGGCATCCCATATTAGCTCACAACATAAATTCCACATGAGATATAGAGAACTGGTACTGCTTAAACCAATGATAATATATAGGGATGCACCGAAATTTCGGCCACCGAAATTATCGGCCAAAAATGAGCCTATCCCATTTCGGCCGATAATGGGTTAACAATGGCGAAATTAATGGCCGCCGTGAGGAAGGCGCAGGTTTTAAAAGTCCCGCCTCAGGCCGGCAGCCCGCCTCTTAATGACGTTCCTACTACTACGATGTGTGTATGAATGAAGTGTCATACCGGGCGGGAGGGCAGGCGAGCAACCGCTAATAGATATAACTATGTGAGCCTTCACTTCACTGTCAGCGGGACTGTGTGTGAATGACCTGAAACCGGGCGGGGGGAGCGGCCGCTAATAGCTGTAACTATGTGAGCGCTTCACTTCCCTGTCAGGCATGTATCTCCGCTGACAGGGAGGTGAAGGCTCACATAGTTATAGTTATTAGCGGCCGCTCCCCCCGCCCGGTGTCAGGTCATTCACACACAGTCCTGCTGACAGGGAAGTGAAGTGAAGGCTCACATAGTTGTATCTATAGCGGCCGCTCGCCCGCCCTCCCACCCGGTATGTCACTTCATTCATACACACATCGTAGTAGTGACATCACCAGGAGGCGGGCTGCCGGCCAGAGGCGCTTCTTTTGAACGAAGGACACCGGAGGAGCACTCAGCAGAGTGACAGTAAGGAGATTGAATCATTGGGATGGGGAGGGATGCTGAGCCAGAGGGGAGGAGGGTGTACTGCTGAGGGGGACGCTGAGGCAGTAGGGGGGGGGGGGGAGCGGAGGCAGCTTACCAATGGTATTAGTATTATGCAGCATGAGGGGGTTAATGTATTGTCACTGCTGGTCACTGATGAATTAGTGACCGACCAGTGGCAGTTAATTAACCCCTTTGTGCAGCATTAGTGCAACCAGTATCAGTGCAACCAGTGTTAATTAACACTGATACTGGTTGCACTAATGCAGCACAAAGGGGTTAATTAAGTGCCACTGGTCGGTCACTAATAGATGAGTGACCAGCAGTGGCAATACATTAACCCCCTCATGCTGCATAATACAAATACCATTGGTAATTAAATTAACCTCTTGCCAACCCATCACAGTACATATACTGTGACAGGGTGGCAGCGACAGGTGTATGTCGCTACCTGTTTTTGGTGTATGCCCCTGTTCTATCTATTTTAAAAAAATTTGGGGGAAAAAGTCATTTTCGGTTTCGGTTTTCAGCCAAGGGCATCCTGCGTGTTCGGTTTCGGGCCAGAATTTTCATTTCGGTGCATCCCTAATAATATACTGTCATTAGATTTTACTTTGTTTAAAATAAGTCTGAAAGCAGCATTTTCCAAACCCATCTTCAAATCCCATCAGCAGTGCTTGGTTTTCAGGTAACCTCTCACATGCAAAAATGGAGTCAAAATCAGGGGAATTTATCAAAACTGGAACAGAAAAATCTGGAGCAGCTGCTGTGCATGGAAACCAATCAGGTTCTATCTTCAGCTTGTTCACTTAAGCTTTGAAAATTAAAGATAAAGGCTGATTAGTTGCCACGCACAGCTGCTCCAGACTTTGGCTGCTTCGGTTTGGATAAGTTTACCGAATTTCCAAGCAAAGCCATTTACATATTCACAAAAATGGTATTTTTGACTTACCGTTAAACCCATTTTTCTGATGTTCATTGACGGACACAGCTCCTGATCTTCAGAACCAATGAGTTATACTGCCCCCTACAGGAGTAGGACACTAGGCAGGAAAAAAATAATAATCTGGCTATGCCTATGGTCACTCCCAGGGGGGTATACTCCCTCTCCCTGCTATAGGTACTCAGTTTGTTACAAGCAGTGTCAGAAGAATTACAACTCCACAGGGAGGTGGGTGCTGTGTCCATCAATGAACATCAGAGAAATGGATTTTACGGTAAGCCAAAATCCCATTTTCTTTTATTGACAGACGCAGCTCCTGAGCTTCAAAACCATTGGGACGTCCCAAAGCAGTGTTAAACATGAGGGGTGGGAACAGCAAAAAATTCCCAAGGCTAAACAGTAGCCAACCAGGCAACAGAAGCTCAACCAAAACTGGAGCCCACCTGAAAAAAACAATACATCCTCAAAGAGGATCAAGTCCTCTAAACAGCAGCCTGCTAAACCGTGTGGCCAAAAGAAGCATCCGCAGATGCCAACACACCCACTTTATAGAACTTTGTAAAAGTGTGCACCAACGACCAGGTTGCCGTCTTGCAAACCTGCGTCACTGACGCCTGATGACGGAAGGCCCAGGAGACACCAAGTGCCCGAGTAGAGTGCGCCTTGATCAGGAAAGGAGGAACCTGACCCCTGATGGAATAGGCCTGAATCACCGCCTGTCTGATCATCTGGAAATGGTCGCAGAGGAAGCGAACAAACCCTGTAAGCTCAAATAGTGAGTCTGACTTCCTAAAAGACTCCGTAGCTGCCAGGTACACACCAATTGCCCGAACCACATCCAAGGCATGCAAGACAATTTCCTTCAGATGTTTCGGCCTGAGACACAGGGAAGGCAACACAATGTCTTCATAAAAATGAAAACCATAGACAACTTTTGGGAGGAACGATGGACAGGGGCGAAGAACCATCTTATCTCTGTGAATCACCAAGTAAGGTGGACAGGATAACGCCACCAATTCCAACACCCTGTGCGCAGAGGTGATAGCCACCAAAAATGCAACCTTCTGAGACAGCATAAGCAAGGGAATCTCACGAAGATTCTCAAAAAAAGAGGCTTCCGGAGGACCGAAAGCACCAAATTGAGGTCTCAGGGTAGCAACGGGCACGGCACTGGAGGAACCAAATGTCAGACACCCTGAAGAAAGGTACACACCAGCAGAGATGTATAGTAACGAAGTAGAACTACTTAAGTACTGTACTTAAGTACCGAAATGCGGTATCTGTACTTTCCTAGAGTAGAATTTTTTTCTCCTACTTCTACTTTTACTTCACTACATTTTTTCAATGATTTCGATACTTCTACTCAAGTATTTTTTTTCTGTGCTGCATAGTTACTCGTTACTTTTAAAAAAATTACCACTGCCAGAACAGTAGATGGCAGGTTGCATAAAGCTCAAAAAAATGTGTATAATGTCATTTGTAAATTAGCGCATACGAAAATAAAGGCTGTGTATAATAAAAGCTGCTATACCAAATCTTTCCAATAACAAGAAAATATGAAACAAACAAATAAATGGTGCTACAGCGCTTAAAGTGCATCAAGAAACTACTAACAAACACAGGTTAATCATTTGAATAAACCATTTGAAATAATAAAAAACAATATGATGTTCAAACTTTTGACTTATTTCTTTAATAACTACATAACACAGTACTTGTACTTCTACTTTCAGTACTTGAGTAGAATTTTTTTTTCAAAACTACTGGTACTTTTTACTTTTAGTACTTAAGTAGCAAATTTTTTGAAAAAACTACTTGCAATACTTAAGTAAAAAAAATGTTGAATACTTTAGTACTTCTACTTAAGTAACTTTTTCTGCGAGCACTTCCACTTCTACTCAAGTAATTTTTTGATCGAGCACTTGTACTTTTACTCAAGTAGAAATTTCGAGTACTTTATACAAGTCTGCACACCAGGGAGTGTGTGGCCAAGGGTCGTTGAAATAAGACAACCAACGCAGACACCTGGCCCTTGATGGTACTCAAGGCCAATTTCTGTACAACCCCCCATTGAAGAAAGGTCAAAATTCGAGCCACCGAGAATGAGCGAGGATGAACCCCAAAAGACTAACACCACGCAGGACCGAAAGACTTTGTGGACCCACTTGTCTTGTACCAGGGAGGTCCACGGGTCCGGAAACCAATGAAGACGTCCCCTCATCCCTGATACGGGCGAGGGCGCACCTTCATGCTGAAGGAGCCTTTTCCACGGGTCTGGAGAAGGCCGCTCTTGGCTTGCCAGACCAGGTCCTTTTGGATCCTCCAGAAAAGGCCCTGAAAGACTTCAAGCCCTTGTCAGTAGACCCTGAGGGACGAAAAAAAACTTATGAGCCGAGAAGGAGGGCCCACGTCTACGACGAGGTTCCTTGCCCTTAGTAGCCTGCGGAAGAAAAGTGCACTTTCCCCCTGTGAGACCCTTAATGATGAAATCCAGGGTAACCCCAAACAGGCGATCCCCTTGATAGGAGGGTTCAGTCAAGGCCTTTTTAGAAGTCTGATCCGCAGACCGCATTTAAGCTAAAAGACATGCCGAAGGACCACTGCCGAAACAGAGAGCCAAGCCACTAGGGGAGCCGCATCCAAAGAGGCATCACAAATAAACTGCAGCCCCTGGACATGCTGGTCACGGCGTAAAAGCTTAGCCCACTCAGAGTTTGCCACACCAGGGTAATGGTGAATACCGGCCTCAGTGCCGAACCAGCCAGAGTGTATATATTGCGGGCCACAGCCTCTGCCTTCCTGTCAGCCGGATCCTTAAAAGCCGGGACTCTTCAACCGGAATCATGCTTGCCCTGTTCAATCCGAAACCGAAGGGTCCAGAGATCCCAGCAAGGAACTAGGTCCTTACCCCTGACTAGCCAGAAAAAAACTGGAGTACCTATAGCAGGGAGAGGGAGTATACCCCTGGGACTGCCCACTGGCGTAGCCAGATTATTTCTCTGCCTAGTGCCCTACTCCTGTAGGGGCAGTATAACTCAATGGTTATGAAGATCAGGAGCTGTGTCTGTCAATGAATGAAAGAGAAACAAGATTTTCAGTGAGGCTTGAGGACTCAGGACACTAGTATAAATGTAAGCCCCCATTGTGGTTAGCTGATTAGTGGGCAGGGAGGAGGAGGAGGGAGGGAGTGGGCTGTCATTTTTTTTTTTTTTGTGACCAGTAGCAGAGGACTAGAAGCTCCTTCTGCTTAAGTTTTCCTGCAGACAGGCTGGGAAAGATCTGGGTCATAGGATAGCTGTATATTGATTAGGAAAAAGGTATTAGGATTTTTTTTTAATAAAAAATTTACAGTGCCTTCATCCATATATAGAAATAGAAGGGACAACGCACAGTACACAGTGTGTGTTTAGTATCACTTTAAGGTTTATCTAAACCAAAGTACAAAAAAAAATGTAATACACTGCAGCTTATCAGTCCTTGGATGTGGTAACTGCAATTGTTTCCTTGAACAGATATTAACCACTTCAGCCCCAGGAGATTTTAACCCCTTCCTGACCAGGCCCTATTTTGCGATTTGGCACTGCATTATTTTAACGGATAATTGCGCGGTCGTGCGACGCTGTACCCAAACAAAATTTACGTTCTTTTTTTCCTACAAATAGAGCTTACTTTTGGTGGTATTTGATCACCTGTGCGATTTTTTTTTTTGCGCTTTAAACAAAAAAAGAGCAACAGTTTTGAAAAAAAAAAAAAAAAAACAATATTTTTTACATTCTGCTATATGACATTCCCAAAAAAAAAAAAAAAAAAAAAAGATTTAAAAATCAAAATTTTTTAACATTTTAGGCCAATTTGTTTTCTGCTACATATTTTTGGTAAAAAAATAAAAATCAAAAAATTGCAATAAGCGTATTTTGATTGGTTTGCGCAAAAGTTATCACGTTTTCTAACTACGGGAAAGATTTATGTCATTTTTATTGTTTTGGTTTTTTTTTAACTAGTAATGGCGGCGATCTGCAATTTTTTGCAGGACTGCAACATTGCAGCGGACAGATCGGACCCCTAACTGCCCTTTTTGACACTTTTGGGGGTACCAGTAACATTACTACAGTAATCAGTGCTAAAAATATGCACGGTTACTGTAATAATGTCATTGACCGGGAAGGGGTTAAACCTGTGGGTGATCAAAGGGTTAAATGTGACCCTAGGGGAGTGATTCTAACTGTGGGGGGCGTGGCTTCTGAGATGACCATAGAGACCTGTGATCCTATATAGAAGGATCACATGGGCTCTGTGATCATTCCAGGGAGAAGAACGGTCAGCTGTGTTTACAACAGCTGACCGTCCTTCTCTCTCAGCGGGGAACGATCGCGGGTGTCAGGCAGCAATCAGAGCCGCCTGACACACGCATCGGCTTCCCCTCTGACAAGCGGGGGCAGGACTGCGCCGCCGGTGGAGCGCGGTTGCCCCCGAGACTCCTGAGAGTGAGCGCCGTACATGTACGGCGATTCGCCCAGGAGCGGCTGCCTGCCACAGTACAACACAGAGTTTACATACGCTTCAAACTTTAGAACTTTGTAACTGTAGGGCATAAAATACACCAATTGGATAGTTACTGCATGTGCCCAAAGAATGAGGTCAGCTGACTACAGCTGCAAGAAAAAGTATGTGAACAGAGGAAAATACGCCTTCTGAAGTGGCCCAGTCAGAGTCCTGACCTCAACCCAATTGAGATGCTGTGGCATGACCTCAAGAAAGCGATTCACACCAGACATCCCAAGAATATTGCTGAACTGAAACAGTTCTGTAAAGAGGAATTGTCAAGAATTACTCCTGACCGTTGTGCACGTCTGATCTGCAACTACAGGAAACGTTTGGTTGAAGTTATTGCTGCCAAAGGACGTTCAACCAGTTATTTAATCCAACGGTTCACATACTTTTTCCACCTGCACTGTGAATGGTGTGTTCAATAAAAAAATGGCAACATTTCATTCTGTGTGTTATTAGTTTAAGCAGACTGTGATTGTCTATTATTGTGACTTAAAATGTGATCTGATCATCATCTATGACCAATTTGTGCAGAAATCCATATCATTCCAAAGGGTTCACATACGTTTTCTTGCAGCTGTACCTGAATATACCCAATGACCAGGTTATTCCATCATTGGATTTTTTCTTCCCTGATGGAATGGAAGTATTCCAAGATGACAATGCCAGGATTCATCGGGCTCAAATTGTCAAAAGAGTGGTTCAGGGAGCATGAGACATCATTTTCACACATGGATTGGCCACCACAGAGTCCTGAACTTAACTCCATTGAGAATCTTTGGGATGTGCTGCAGAAGGTTTTGGGCAGTGGCCGACTATCCCATCATCAATTCAAGATCTTGGTGAAAAATGTATGCAACACAGTGGTTGGAAATAAGCTTCTGCAATGTCACAAGATTTGTCGAAACAATGGCACAGCGAATGCATGCCGTAATCAAAGCCAACAAAATATTAGAGTGTGTGAACTTTTTTATTTTAATTTTTTTTTAGGCTGCATTCACACTTGAGCGTAGCGTTTTTTACAGCGATTTTACCGCGATTTTTACCGCGATTTTTTCAGGCGTTTTTCATTGACATCTATCAAAAACGCTGGTAATCAGCCCAAAAAGAAGCTCATGTACTTTTTTCAGCTACAGGCGTTTTGCAAAACGCTCAGATGTGAACAGGGGCCATTTAAATGAATGGGGTTTTACTTGTTGGGCGTTTTGGAAGCGTTTCTTTTGAGCGTTTTTGGAGCTGAAAACGCCCAGGTGTGAATGGAGCCTTAGTGGAGACTTTTTTTTTGGCCAGGCAGTGTACTAATAATAGCACTCCTCAACTGGCCTGGACTGATGTTGAAATAATTACTTATAACATATTAGTTACACTAAGCTACTTAAATATGTTTTCTATCACTTTGGTATGCATGTCAGTTTCTCACTTAGCAACATGGCCAGATGAACCTGCAGACCATACAAACGAGTTTGTTTTGGATTTAGTCAGGAAGTTTAACATGCTGAAATTGCCCCACACAGTAGATTTCTTGCCTCTTCCTGTTCTGACAGCTGTCAACTGGACAGGGAATGTGGAGGGGGGGGGGGGGGGGGTAATTCCTCCTCTTAGGGACTGAATAATAAAATCCAGATAGAATTTCCAAACCTTATACAACAAGAGATGTGTTTTTTTTTTATATATAACCGCATAGGAGGGTCTCTGTCAGGTTTGTATTTCCATGTCTCTGTTGCGGAGAATTTCTCTAATATATGTCAGGACAGGAAGAGCTCTCTAAGAGCTTGATCACACTTAGTGGCACCCCTTGCTGCCTCTTTGAAAAGCAATCCATGATAGATCGCTTTTCAGAGAGTGATTGAAAAGTGGTTGGAAGGCAATAGGTCATCTCCTTGGCACTTGTTTTAACCCTGAAATGCCTGTACCCCCCCCCCCCCCCTTCCACTGCATCAATCTTGATGGCTTGAGAGGACCATAGATTGACGGAGCACAGGGGAGAAGAGGTTGTTTAGCAGCCTAGAGGAGCTGCCAGAGCAGAGGATCAAGTAACTGTCTGCAAGTCCCTATGGAAAAAGTCCCTTAAAGGAGAAGTGAGGCCAAAGCGATTTTGTCCTTGCTTCTCCTTTAGGTAACAGGAGTTCATTTAATTTTAGTTTGTTCCTATTCAGTGGCATGAGAAGCAGGGGAGAAAGTACTGTATTTACACTGTTGAGATTGCTTAGAATTTGTTTTCTATAAGGTTCACAACTGTGCTACATAATCTTACCAGCAAGCTAGAATTTGAATGCCTTAAAAGAAAAAAACATTTTGTTTTGTAAAGAGTGGGGAGGGATTAGAATCCCTGTCTGGTTTTTATGGAGGTCTTCTCTTTTAGGAGGATTTAACCCATTTTTCCTGTTTACTAATCTCACCAAAAGTGAAAGAAATATTTGAAATTTCGAGTGGTTACCAGAACAGGGATAAAGGGGAAATCTTCCAACGGGGATGCCAGCTCTGATGACAACTTTGGAAGGATTTCTTCTACCGGTTGTGACTTTAGGACAGAAATCTCCCCACTGGGACACAGATGACAAAAAAAAAAAAAAATTTGCGGTTATAACCCTCCCTTAGGCGCCATTCACTCGTCGACCCCAAAAATGTGTGATTTTGGCAGGGGTCAAAAACAGACATGTAGACTGGATGTGCCTCTGCAAGATGGGACAACTGTTGCACAAGGGTCGCATTGACAACATTTAGATGTGTCTTTTGTGTGACTTTTGAGTGTTTACATCAGAGTAGATCTGATTTAAATCACAATAAAAAGGCTTAGTGCCGGTTCACACTAGGGCGACCTGTGAGGCGACCTGGTCGCCTCACAGGTCGCATCCCATAGGGAAGCTGCGGACCCGTTCTAATAGGAGCGACACAAGTCGCTCCGACCTAGAAAAAGGGTCCGGAGCTTCTTTGGGGCGACCCGGAGGCGACCGCCATAGACTTTAATGTTATGAAGTCAGTGGCGGCCGCTCCGAGGTCGCGGTGCGCTGCTAAGTAGCGTCGCTGCAATGTGAACCGGCGCTTAATGTTAAATCAACCTGATTTAAATGATAATTTTTAAAGAGCAACTTTCATCTCTGTCCCGCGAAAATCGGACGTTCTGTTGAGGTCTGATAAAAATTTTATAGCCTGCACATCTAGTTTTTGTCGTCCGGAAATTTGTAATCGGCTGTCGAAAGCACTATACTAACAATCCAAAAATCAGCAGATCGTTTGTCGGACTAAATTATACTTTCGATTTTCGTATCGTGTGTACGGGCCTTTAGGACTGGCCATACATTATACAATTTTCTTGCACAATTTTCCTTTAGATTTACCAAAACCATATAAATATGAGGTCAAACCTAAACACTTGCAATGCGTATGTAATCAGGCAGGCCCTTGTACTACATGGTTGAAGGGAAATTTGAAGGAAATTGATTAAGAAAACTGTACAATGTATGGCCAGTTTAATCCAGTAATTAGATTGTTTGATACTACTGTCAGCGCCCAACTTCCACCATTGCGGGGATTTAGGTATCCTGCATTTTGCCCTTCCCTAGTCCATTCGCAAAACATTTTGTATTCTGTTCAGGACATTCAGTACTCAGCTGGAGTTCCTCTTCACTATAAATAATGCTAACTGTAGATTTTATACCCAGTGATGTGGAAGACGTGAGCTGCACAAGTGTGAAATCCAACTTTGTGCTGTACAAGTACATTCACAAGGACAGTATAAGCAGGCCTTCCATTGTACTGTAACATCACACACTTTCATCGCAGCAGCCACCAATCACTGCAGGCCATTGGCACACTTGGAACAATACACAGCCCACAGGGATGTCTCCCTGTCATTGAAGAGCCATCGGTTGATTGTGTTTGCCAACCAGGTTCCCATCCCCATCACACAGACATGTGCAGATTAGACAGGACACCTCCCTGACCAATCAGTGAACTCCTCAATGGAAGCAACAGATGATGAATGGAAGACTCCATACACCTGTCACTATTAACAATGGACGTGCCAGATGAATAGAAGGCTTCATACACCTATCACTATGGACTGTCACCATTACCAATGGAAGGCTCCATACACCTATCACTATGGACTGTCACCATTACCAATGGAAGGCTCCATACACCTATCACTATGGACCGCCACCTTTACAAATGGAAGACTCCATACACATATCACTATGAACTGTCACCATTACCAATGTAAGGCTCCATACACCTATCACTATGAACTGTCACCATTACCAATGGAAGGTTCCATACACCTATCACTATGGACGGTCACCATAACCAATGGAAGGCTCCATACACCTATCACTATGGACTGTCACCTTTACCAATGGAAGTGACAGCTGATGAATGGAAGGCTCCATACAGCTATCACTATGGACTGTCGCCATAACCAATGGAAGTGACAGCTGATGAATGGAAGGCTCCATACAGCTATCACTATGGACTGTCGCCATAACCAATGGAAGTGACAGCTGATGAATGGAAGGCTTCATACAGATATCACTATGGACTGGCTCCTTTACTAATGGAAGGCTCCATACAGCTATCACCATGGACTGTCACCATAACCAATGGAAGTGACAGCTGATATTGGAAAGCTCCATACACCTATCACTATGGACTGTCACCTTTACCAATGGAAGGCTTCATACACCTATCACTATGGACTGTCACCATTACCAATGGAAGGCTCCATACACCTATCACTATGGACTGTCACCGTTACCAATGGAAGGCTCCATACACCTATCACTATGGACTGTCACCATAACCAATGGAAGGCTCCATACACCCTTCACTATGGACTGTCACCATAACCAATGGAAGGCTCCATACACCTATCACTATGGACTGTCACCTTTACCAATGGAAGTGACAGCTGATGAATGGAAGGCTCCATACAGCTATCACTATGAACTGTCGCCATAACCAATGGAAGTGACAGCTGATGAATGGAAGGCTTCATACAGATATCACTATGGACTGGCTCCTTCACTAATGGAAGGCTCCATACAGCTATCACCATGGACTGTCACCATAACCAATGGAAGTGACAGCTGATATTGGAAAGCTCCATACACCTATCACTATGGACTGTCACCTTTACCAATGGAAGGCTTCATACACCTATCACTATGGACTGTCACCATTACCAATGGAAGGCTCCATACACCTATCACTATGGACTGTCACCGTTACCAATGGAAGGCTCCATACATCTATCACTATGGACTGTCACCATTACCAATGGAAGGCTCAATACACCCATCACTATGGACTGTCACCATTACCAATGGAAGGCTCCATACACCTATCACTATGAACGGTCACCTTAATCAATGGAAGGCTCCATACAACTATCACTATGAACTGTTACCATTACCAATGGAAGGCTCCATACATCTACCGCTATGGACTGTCACCATTACCAATGGAAGGCTCCATATACATCTACCGCTATGGACTGTCACCATAACCAATGGAAGGCTCCATACATCTACCGCTATGGACTGTCACCATTACCAATGGAAGGCTCCATAAACATATCACTATGGACTGTCACCTTTACCAATGGAAGTGACAGCTGATGAATGGAAGGCTCCATACAGCTATCACTATGAACTGTCGCCATAACCAATGGAAGTGACAGCTGATGAATGGAAGGCTTCATACAGATATCACTATGGACTGGCTCCTTTACTAATGGAAGGCTCCATACAGCTATCACCATGGACTGTCACCATAACCAATGGAAGTGACAGCTGATATTGGAAAGCTCCATACACCTATCACTATGGACTGTCACCTTTACCAATGGAAGGCTTCATACACCTATCACTATGGACTGTCACCATTAGCAATGGAAGGCTCCATACACCTATCACTATGGACTGTCACCGTTACCAATGGAAGGCTCCATACACCTATCACTATGGACTGTCACCGTTACCAATGGAAGGCTCCATACACCTATCACTATGGACTGTCACCATAACCAATGGAAGGCTCCATACACCCTTCACTATGGACTGTCACCATAACCAATGGAAGGCTCCATACACCTATCACTATGGACTGTCACCTTTACCAATGGAAGTGACAGCTGATGAATGGAAGGCTCCATACAGCTATCACTATGAACTGTCGCCATAACCAATGGAAGTGACAGCTGATGAATGGAAGGCTTCATACAGATATCACTATGGACTGGCTCCTTTACTAATGGAAGGCTCCATACAGCTATCACCATGGACTGTCACCATAACCAATGGAAGTGACAGCTGATATTGGAAAGCTCCATACACCTATCACTATGGACTGTCACCTTTACCAATGGAAGGCTTCATAAACCTATCACTATGGACTGTCACCATTACCAATGGAAGGCTCCATACACCTATCACTATGGACTGTCACCGTTACCAATGGAAGGCTCCATACATCTATCACTATGGACTGTCACCATTACCAATGGAAGGCTCAATACACCTATCACTATGGACTGTCACCATTACCAATGGAAGGCTCCATACACCTATCACTATGAACGGTCACCTTAATCAATGGAAGGCTCCATACAACTATCACTATGAACTGTTACCATTACCAATGGAAGGCTCCATACATCTACCGCTATGGACTGTCACCATTACCAATGGAAGGCTCCATATACATCTACCGCTATGGACTGTCACCATAACCAATGGAAGGCTCCATACATCTACCGCTATGGACTGTCACCATAACCAATGGAAGGCTCCATACATCTACCGCTATGGACTGTCACCATTACCAATGGAAGGCTCCATATACATCTACCGCTATGGACTGTCACCATAACCAATGGAAGGCTCCATACATCTACCGCTATGGACTGTCACCATTACCAATGGAAGGCTCCATAAACATATCACTATGGACTGTCACCTTTACCAATGGAAGGCTCCATACACCTATCACTATGGACTGTCACCTTTACCAATGGAAGGCTCCATACACCTATCACTATGGACTGTCACCTTTACCAATGGAACTGACAGCTGATGAATGGAAGGCTCCATACACCTATCACTATGGACTGTCCCCATAACCAATGGAAGCCTCCATACATCTATCACTATGGACTGTCACCATAACCAATGGAAGTGACAGCTGATGAATTGAAGACTCCATACACCTATCACTATGGAAGGTCACCATAACCAATGGAAGTGACAGCTGATGACTGGAAGGCTCCATACATCTATCACTATGGACTGTCACCATAACCAATGGAAGTGACAGCTGATGACTGGAAGGCTCCATACATCTATCACTATGGACTGTCACCATAACCAATGGAAGTGACAGCTGATGAATGGAAGGCTCCATATACCTATCACTATGGACTGTCACCATAACCAATGGAAGTGACAACTGATGACTGGAAGGCTCCATACATCTATCAATATGGACTGTCACCATAACCAATGGAAGTGACAGCTGATGAATGGAAGGCTCCATATACCTATCACTATGGAGTGTCACCATAACCAATGGAAGTGACAGCTGATGAATGAAAGGCTCCATAAAGATATCACTATGGACTGTCACCTTTACCAATGGAAGTGACAGCTGATGAATGGAAGGCTCCATACAGATATCACTATGGACTGTCACCATAACCAATGGAAGTGACAGCTGATGACTGGAAGGCTCCATACATCTATCACTATGGACTGTCACCATAACCAATGGAAGTGACAGCTGATGAATGAAAGGCTCCATACATCTATCACTATGGACTGTCATCATAACCAATGGAAGTGACAGCTGATGAATGGAAGGCTCCATATACCTATCACTATGGACTGTCACCATAACCAATGGAAGTGACAGCTGATGAATGAAAGGCTCCATAAAGATATCACTATGGACTGTCACCTTTACCAATGGAAGTGACAGCTGATGAATGGAAGGCTCCATATACCTATCACTATGGACTGTCACCATAACCAATGGAAGTGACAGCTGATGACTGGAAGGCTCCATACATCTATCACTATGGACTGTCACCATAACCAATGGAAGTGACAGCTGATGAATGAAAGGCTCCATACATCTATCACTATGGACTGTCACCATAACCAATGGAAGTGACAGCTGATGAATGGAAGGCTCCATATACCTATCACTATGGACTGTCACCATAACCAATGGAAGTGACAGCTGATGAATGAAAGGCTCCATAAAGATATCACTATGGACTGTCACCTTTACCAATGGAAGTGACAGCTGATGAATGGAAGGCTCCATATACCTATCACTATGGACTGTCACCATAACCAATGGAAGGCTCCATACAGATATCACTATGGACTGTCCCCATAACCAACGGAAGGGACAGCTGATGAATGAAAGGCTCCATACATCTATCACTATGGACTGTCACCATAACCAATGGAAGGCTCCATACATATACCGCTATGGACTGTCACCATTACCAATGGAAGGCTCCATACACCTATCACTATGGACTGTCACCATTACCTCCTGGAACATAAAAGGAGACTACAAGTGAGGAGACAGAGAAGGCAGCAAATACTCACATCCCTGAACTCTGCCAGCCCCATCTCCCCCAGCTCGCTGACACAATCATACGCCGAGCCGGCCTGGAGGAAGAGCTGTGCCAGGCACATAGGATCACTCCGGAACAGGGACCCCATGGTGAGTGTCCGCCGCTGTGGGCCGGGCTCCTATGTCACGGATAAACTCTCCTCTACACTCCACGTCGCTTCCTTTCCACGGCTCACTCCTCGCACAGCACTTCCGGGATGGCCAGCCTGTGCTGATTGGCAGAGCAGACGGGCCGCCCTGGGGGATGAGCTTCTAGAGGACAGATAGTTTGCCTGCTATAGGGACCCGTAGGCTCTCGAAGTGATTGGTGGATGAGGCCATGGTTACTGTGGAACGCAACGCTCCCATTGACATGACTTCTTAGCAACCGACTGTGCGGAGAGCTGAGGGATGGCGGTCCCGGCGGCTCCGGGGCTATTTGTCATAGGCTTGGTGGTGCTGGCAGCTGGGACAGAAGCCCAGGTCATCACAGGTGAGGAATAGGGGGGGGGGGGGGGGCTGCTCTTCCCTTATAGCAGCCTGACTCTTGCCTTTCAGTGTAGGCCAGCACTGCCAGGTGGGGCATGGGGGAAATGCCAGAAATCAGACCCCACAAGGTGCCAACTCCGACCTTTGTCAGCCACAAAGGCTTCTCCTGGGCTCCTCTCTGATTTAGGTTCACATTGATACAAGTGCCAGCCTTTATTCTGGTATAAGTGCAATCCATACAAAGTAAGGCTAGGGTCACACCTTTGCATCCTCATTTTCCTGTTGTGTGTTTTCATGCATTCTGCCTTTTTTATTTGTTTGTCCAATGAAAGTCATATAAAGTGAAGGTTGCTAGTGGGTGGGGCTTGTTGTCATGTGGTTAAACTCATGAAAATGCTTATGCACAAGGGGCCAGTACAGTACAGTATGCATGAGCATCCATGACTAATGTAAAAAGTGTCCTGTGATCCCCAGATGCTGCAATCAGACACCCATAGACTGCAGATACAAGATTGCACCACTGCATGCACACAGACCTATGTCCCTAAAGCAGACAGTCACACAGGTGTGAGCGGACCCCATAGAAAAGAAAGGCAATCATTATGCACAGAGCCCAGAAGAGCTTCCTCTTGGCCCTCTCTATCATCGCTCTTTTTTTTGTTTATAGCGCAAAAAGGAAAAATCGCACAGGTGATCAAATACCACCAAAAGAAAGCTCTGTTTGTGGGGGAAAAAAAGAACGTAAATTTTGTTTGGGTACAGTGTCGCACGACCGCGCAATTATCCGTTAAAATAATGCAGTGCAGAATCGCAAAATAGGGCCTGGTCAGGAAGGGGTTAAAATCTCCTGGGGCTGAAGTGGTTAATATCTGTTCAAGGAAACAATTGCAGTTACCACATCCAAGGACTGATAAGCTGCAGTGTATTACATTTTTTCTGTACTTTGGTTTAGATAAACCTTAAAGTGATACTAAACACACACTGTGTACTGTGCGTTGTCCCTTCTATTTCTATATATGGATGAAGGCACTGTAAATATTTTAATAAAAAAAAAAATCCTAATACCTTTTTCCTAATCAATATACAGCTATCCTATGACCCAGATCTTTCCCAGCCTGTCTGCAGGAAAACTTAAGCAGAAGGAGCTTCTAGTCCTCTGCTACTGGTCACATGTTCAAAAAAAAAAAAAATGACAGCCCACTCCCTCCCTCCTCCTCCTCCCTGCCCACTAATCAGCTAACCACAATGGGGGCTTACATTTATACTAGTGTCCTGAGTCCTCAATTTAATTTGGGTATAGCGTCGCATGACCGCGCACTTGTCTGTTAAAGTAACACAGTGCCGAATCGCAAAATAGGCCCTGGTCTTTGAGCAGCCAAATCCTCCAGGGCTTAAGTGGTTAAAGTAGACTATATTGTCAAAAGTATTAGGACACCTGCCTTTACACGCACGTGAACTTTAATGGCATCCCAGTCTTAGTCCGTAGGGTTCTATATTGAGTTGGCCCACCCTTTACAGCTATAACAGCTTCAACTCTTCTGGGAAGACTGTCCACAAGGTTTAGGAGTGTGCCTATGGGAATGTTTGACCATTCTTCCAGAAGAGCATTTGTGAGGTCAGGCACTGATGTTGAAGAGAATGCCTGGCTCGCAGTCTGCGCTCTAATTCATCCTAAATGTGTTCTGTCGGGTTGAGGTCAGGACTCTTTGCAGGCCAGTCAAGTTCCTCCACCCCAAACTCGCTCATCCAAGTCTTTATGGACCTTGCTTTGTGTACTGGTGTCCAGTCATGTTGGAACAGGAAGGGGCCAAACTGTTTCTACAAAGTTGGGAGCATGAAATTGTCCAAAATGTCTTGGTATGCTGACACCTTAAGAGTTCCCTTCACTGGAACTAAGGGGCCAAGCCTAACCCCTGAAAAACAACCCCACACTATAATCTCCCCTCCACCAAATGATTTGGAACAGTTCACAAAGCATGGTCCATAAAGACATGGATGAGAGAGTTTGGGGTGGAGGAACTTGACTGGCCTGCACAGAGTCCTGAGCTCAACCCGATCGAACACCTTTTGGATGAACTAGAGCGGAGACTGGGAGCCAGGCCTTCTTGTCCAAAATCAGTGCCTGACTTCACAAATGCTCTTCTGGAAGAATGGACAAACATCCCCATAGACACACTCCTAAACCTTGTGGACAGCCTTCCCAGAAGAGTTGAAGCTGTTATAGCTGCAAAGGGTGGGCCAACTCAATAATAAACCCTTTAAAGGTTACAACTACTTAAACTTTTTATTAAAACAGTTACATTCTAGGAATGCCATGAATAACTCAGTTGCTTGTTTCCTCAACCATACTGTCAAGCCTTCAAATGTCTGGTGTTATAACTGATCATATGTGCAGCACCATGGCAACTGCAAATCAAACAAAGCCTAAGATGGAAGCTGATTCACAATTTTTATCCCTGGGCCCGCTAAATTAATGTAAGTGCATAAGAATACATTTTTAAAATGAACGTCAACAAATGGTAAAATGTGCAATAATACACACACACTAAGGCCCCGTTCACACTGGGGCGACGCTACTTCCTGGGGCGACCTCACAGGTCGCGGCGCGCTGCTCGCACCGCGACCTCGGAGTGGCCGGCACGGACTTTATAACATTGAAGTCTATGCAGGTCGCTCCGGGTCGCCCCAAAGAAGCTCAGGACCCTTTTTCTAAGTTGGAGCGACTTGTGTCGCTTCTATTAGAACGGGTCCACAGCTTCTCTATGCGAGGCGACCTGTCAGGCGACCAGGTCGCCTGACAGGTCGCCCCAGTGTGAACGGGGGCTTAGGAGTAAATGGGTGTAAACAGTCCCAGTTTGTGTATAAAATGTCTAATACCAAAAGAAAGCCAGTGTGTACAGCATAACAAGTATACACCTTAAAGGCAGAATGTAGGTTAAGTCATGCATCCATCCAATTTCCTACCCCTGTCCTCTTGGCTAAGGCTGGCCATACACTATACAATTTTCTTATTCAATTTCCTTTAGATTTACCTTAAACTATGTAGTGCAAGGGCCTGTCTGATTACATACAAATTGAAAGTGTTTAGGTTTGACCTTATATCACATGGTTTTGGTAAATCTAAAGCAAAGTTGAACAAGAAAATTGTATAGTGTATGGCCAGCCTAAGACAGATAATGGGTTTAGAAGTATGATAAAATTGCCCTCAGATTTGATAGCATGGGACTTGTCTGTTGTTCAATAAACCTTTATTGCGTAAGACGTAACTGTACAGATGGGCTCAAATCGCACCAAAGACACGCATGCAGCAATTTTGGAACCACACTACAACTGAATTGCATGGTGGTTTTGTACCATGTGATCAGGTGCGCACTGCGTTTGTAACCTGCATTTGCGGTGTCTTTAGGCTTACATTTACACCCCCAGCGGATTGCAGGAGCAGTGTGATTTGATTGCGCTGTGGAAAATGCACATGGATCGCAACGTTTCCCGCACCACATTAGTGTGATCCTAGCCTTAAGCTTGCTTGGAATTTATGTTTATAAAGTCAGCAACTATGCTGCTAATGGTATAAGCATGTTCTCATTTGAATCTTTAAAGATTTGTTCTCAAATGTAAATAATGTTTAATGTAATTTGCACAAATTAAAGATGCCTTCCTAATTCTGATGATCTGCCTTTCAGGTTTCTTTCCTTCTACAATATTTATGTCTGGACCGGAAGTGACTACATACCTTGTTACAAATGCATCTTCTGTCAATTTATTCCTTGCTGTCATTACAGATACCAGTAAGTTGAATGTTGTCTTCATTTTTATTAAAACTAGTACATATTCCTATAGCCCAAATCACTTACAGGAATAGCTACATAACACTAAGCTTTACTATGTCATTTTAGTTTCTGCACCTGTGGAAAGTTGCAGTGGGAGTAATAATTTAGACAACTGGTCTTCAGCTTACGTTGGGACACAGACGGTGAGTAAAATACATTCAAAGAACTTTGTACAAATGATATATGCTCTATTTTCAAAAACTACAATTATACTTGTATATTATTAAATTCCTTATTCTCAGATGTAGTAGTAGCATTTGTTTTTTTTTTTTTTTTTTTTTGTTTTGGCCTTTTTTTTTCACCTGGGGATCTGACCAGTAAGTCTGTCATTTTTCAACTCCCTATGGGCTCTTTCACACGGGCGATCCGATTAGATCCGCCTGTCAGTTTTTTTAGGCGGATGTGATCGGATCCTCCATGCAGCTCTATGGGGCAGCGGATGTCAGCGGAGACACCCGCTGCCATCCGTATCCGATCCTGTCCGTGAAATCTGGACGGATGGAAACCCTATTTTTCCATCCGTTCAGGTATCGGATCGGATGAGAGCAGACAGGCGGTCCGCTCTCATCCGATCCCCCATAGAGAGCAGCGGGGGCTGTGACACCTCCCTCTCCGCACTGCAAGCGGAGACTGAGCTGTCATACGCCGGCTCAGCGGGGATCGGCTGATCGATCCCCGCTGAGCAGCAGAGATCCGCCTACGGAGGCGGACCGTGTGAAAGAGCCCTATAACAGACCAAGCTGTCCAGCAAAAGTAGCAGTTAGTGTTGAGACAATCCATTTAACACTCACAGGGGTGCTTACAATGGTCAGATTTAATTAAATGTATTCATTTATTTAATATTTTATTATTTATTCCAAAAAAGAAAAAAAAACTGTTTGCATCTGCTGAAAATGCGTTGGCTGGAGTTCAGCTTTAATTTGTTAGTCAAGTCCATGTCAATCTGTTAGTACAGATAACTAAAGCCCCGTACACACGTACCGATCGTCGGCCGACCGATCGGCCGTCTTTTGTCCCCGGGCTGTCGTGTCCGCTGAAAAGTGCAAAAGACTGCACACGAATTTTGTCCGCCGACTGCAGAAGTGATGTCATGTGATGGTTAACTTTCCCTGTGTTTTTTCTTTTCTGAGCATGCCCAGTCTTGCAAATCTGCTGTCTGTCGGCCGAATTCTGTGCTGACTGGCGAACAATCAGCCATTCTGGTGTCGGCATACAAAAATTTTAATGCTTGCACGACAGATTCTGTTCGGCCGAAAGTGCGCTGTCGGAAGCATCATACTAACAAGCCGAAAATCGGCGGATCGGTCGTCGGCCGAATCTTTTCTGCACGTGTGTACGGGGCTTTACACTACATTTTTACCAGAATGACAATGCTGCTGTCCAAATGTGTCTCTGTTGCTCCTCTATCCAGTGTGGAGACATCTTAGGACAGGAAGCATTTACTGGCCAGATCACCATCTGAAAGTAAGGGGGGGGGGGAACCTAAGAAAATGAATCCAGCCACGCTTTTAAGGATTGTAGGCTGCAATATAGAACATTTTTGCTTTTATTACAACTTTAAAAACCTGTGATATATAAAAAAAAAAAAAAAAAAAAAAAAAAAACGAGCCCCAAATAAACATTAATAATGTTGATAATACCAACATATTTGCATTTTTCTGGCAGAATGTATTTAAAGTCACAGTGACATCACAGAAGAATCTTACTCTATGTGCCATCAATGAAAATAATTGCTGCACTGAGGATCTGTGTATTGTGGAAACACTTCAAGTTACAGCTTGTGAGAATAACGCACCCATCAGCAGTCTACTAATCCACGCTGAAATTTATATCAACACTACTTTTATAGGGCTTGTATCAGGTAATGGGTAAAATAAACATGTCATTTTTTCTGTATAAGTACTATTCAGGGACAGCAACTGTAATGACTTAGGCCCCTTTCACACGGCTCTGTTCCGTCGACAGAGCCGTGCTGCTCAGAGATCGAGCCTGAAAAACTGACAGGCGGACCGTTTAGAATAGAAGTGTGAAAGGGGCCTAACACTGAACTTAATCCTTTTTCTCATTTCCGCCCCTCATTTGGAATGAACTGGATGTAAATTTTTTCCACAATGCCTCATAGAATCCTTGCTAAACAATATTCACAATTGTCACTTTTAGGACAAATATACTGTATAGGGTCCATGCACACCAGTCTTATAAAAACACCAGTTCTTTTGGAAAAAAATGCTCATATAGAGCGCTATTGTACAAGTGTTCAGGAGCATCAAGCGTTTTTTTTTTTTTTCTGCCAGAAAGCTCCTCTCAAAAATGCAAACCAGAAGAGTTTTTTTTTTTTCTGCCTCTAAACAATGAGCTTAATGCGACAATAAACCTTCAGGTTTTTTTCCTTTGAAATAACAAACATGTTATACTTACCCGCTCTGTATACTCACCCGGTGGCACTCCTGGTTCCTCTTTGGCGAGTACACCCATAAGAAGTGCTCCAGAACCGCCTTGTCTGCATCCATTGACACAGACAGGGGGGCTTGGCCCTGCTGCCCCCACTCACTCATTACAGAATTTGTTATTAATCTGTGCAGTGAGGCGGGACAGAGCCGGGAGAGCTGCTGCTCTTGTGCACGTCAATGGATCAGGATCGGGCTCGGGAAAGTAAAAGGTGGGGGTTGGGCAAACACATGTAGCAGAGGTGGTTATTTACCTTATTGCATTAGAATACATTAAGATAAAAATCTCTAAGCCTTTACAACTACTTTAAAATGTGCCTCTAAACACCCTAGTGTGCATGGACACATAGGATAACACTGAGTTGCTTCTACAGGCAAAATGCAAAACTCATGTAGAAGCAGTGTTTTATAAGCCTAATGTGCATGGCCCTTTATTAGATTTGACTATGGTATAATTTATTCTGTTGAGTTTGTCCTTTTGACATAATAGTAGTTTTCAGAGTATTATAGTAATTAAAAAAAAAAATTAAGACAAAAAAAAAAAAAAGGTCAAAAAACACAGTAAACAAAAAAAAAAAAAAGATAGTCTACTTTAAAATGCATAAAGGGAGCACAGCCTACCTGCTCATTTTATTTTTTATTTTTTGATGGTATTATTGTTACACACTCGTTGATTTAGTCCATTTTGTTGGTAATCTGGTGGTCTCTTCAGTTTGTGATGTAGGCAAGGGTTATATATATATATATATATATCAGTCAAGTCAAATGCAATTTGCTTCTGATTTGCTTAACCCTAGGTTCACACTTCTGCGTTTGTGCGGGCCGCGTTCGCGCAGGCAAGGCAGCCCGCTCAAATGAATGGGCTGCTGTGCCTGCTATTCCGCAAAAAAAAAAAAAAAGTGCATACACCTTTTCAAAGATGTGGCCACAGGGAAATTTGACCATGAGATTTCCCCACACACGTGCTGAGATGCGTGGGGGTGCCATTCAGAATGAATGGCAGCCCTGCGCGTCTTCTTCTATGAACAGCGCGATTTGGCTGTGGTTGGTTGCAGATGTGGGAACAGATGCGATTCCCACAGCCACACACATAGATGTGAACCTAGCCTAAAAGTTGCATCAAGGTGCTTCTAAGTTGTATCAAGATGTTTTGAGCTGCTTTTGCATTTAATGGCTCTTGGGATCATATCAGTGACTCAATGCTGAAAACCCATTTACCCAGTTGGAATAAGATGAGTTAAAATATAACTAAAGGCAAAACTCCCATTCACCCTCTTTATTTGTTGTGTTTACTGTTATCACTGAAAGTGAAAGTAAAAGAAAATGCAGAATTTTGGGTTGTTCACAAAACAGTAATAGAGGGGAAATCTTCCCATGGGGGCACTAGTTCTAGTGACCTGGGGGTCCCCGAAAGAAATCCCTTAATTTGCAGGAATTTCCTCTCACTTCCTGTTTGGCTATGAGACAGTAGTTAAAATGAAATCTCCACAATTGGACACAGATGGCAAAAAAAAAAAAAAAAACACCATCCCTTAAAAAATATTTGCCTACAGTTCTACTTTAACAGATGTTTTTGCATGGTATAAGCTGGAATTCTTCTTAAACGATGTACATTTAGCATTAAAATGTTTTGTTTTGTTGACAGATAATGAAACTGTGATACCCAATCAAGTGTACCAACCTCTAGGATCGTGCCCATGTAATCTAACAGCTGGAGCATGTGACATTCTCTGCTGTTGTGATCAAGTAAGAGTTTATGTAATCAAATTTTGTTGTAATGTACAGTATATTCTTGTAGTAAAAAAAAAAAGGATAACCTCATTATAGTAAACAATGTTAGCATTGGGAAGATTTGGTGATTGGAGCTTTGCAAAGATCAACAAACAGTGAGAGTGGAGAGGTAAACGCGAAAGCAGTAACTATAGAATAGTGTTTTGAGCTATTCAGCCTTCACTAGGAAAGGTAAGCAACAGGTGCAGCCTGAGGCAGGTACTGATTGCTAGTATGTCCAATGCAGGCCATATATGGATCAAATTCCTGCACAAATTTTCTTTCAAAAATCTTGATTTTGTGTGTTTTGTGATCCAATGATGCTACCATTGCTTTCCACCAAGCAAGCCTTCAATTTCACCTTTTTGTGCATATGCGCATTTCTTTTTCGATTTTAATATTTCTTACGTGATTCTTCCCATCGTTGATTAGAAAATAGTTTGTTTTTCCAAAAATTTCCATCATGCCCGATCACTCAAACTCGATAGACGTACAAAATCGGCTGTTGCTGCGGCCCACTAATGGTGCGAAATTCAAACGAAAACTCATAGATCTAATTTTCAAAAAGAAACTTATTTCAGAATTTGACTCATTTATAGCCTGGATAAGCAAGCGTTGATTTCCAATACAGTAAAATGGTGGCAGTGGGTCCTATAGAAAGCAATGACTTTTTTTTTTTTTTTTTTTTGTCGTACTTTTTTACCTGTGTTGTACAAAATGGGCAGTCCTGAACAATTAATTTTAATGATATAAATATTTTATTCATTTTTGAAAAGCAGAAGTGGGAATTGGTACCTGTCATACTAGGTATGCACTCCCTGGGGAAAATAAAAAGTTTGCAATGAGAAGAGATTAAACGTGGGGAGTGTGTGGGGGGTGGGTGGAGAAGGAGGATAAACGGACCTTCCATTTTCAGGTAAAGTTCCGCCTTAAGGCTTCCCAGGGGTTACAAACTAGGTTTTGATTAAGAATGGTTTTTATTAAGTTGTATACTCCATAGTTTTTGCCACTAAATCTGGTGAAGAGTGCCCTGTGCCTTGCATCTCTGAAAACAAAGTGGGGAGGCAATAGGATTCAATTTTGCCATGTGATCCATATACCAGTGGAATAGCACTAAGTGCATTTTCTTTGTCCAAGATATTGGTGGAACATTTTGCTGCTATTGTCCAAATTCTATCCCTTTCTCAGATATCTAAGGAGTAGATATGACCCTTTAATAGCGTGTATTCTGCCGCACCAAGACAAGGGGATGGAACACCAGGTGGTTAGAAGGCTCAAGCATTTCCTAAAGCTGGCTATACACCAGTAGAATATTGTTTGAAATGTATTGATTAAAGAATGGTTGTTCAACTTTTGAATAGTTTATGGGGGCAAATGAACATTAAATTTCAACCACATTGATGAGAAAGTTCAAAGAATGGAAATTTTTCCTCAAACTAACAAATTTCTAACAGTGTATGCAGTTTTCATTCAGAAAATTACATTCTTTCCAAAGTCAAATGTTGAACGCAAATTAAATTTTGAGCGACATTTGTCCAGTCCTTGAATGTACAAACTATTTTTTGTACAAACACTTGTTTGAAAATCTACTATTGTACTTAAGTCAGCTTAATCAGCTATTGAGCTTAAGTCGGGGTGAATAGTTTGCTTTATATAGGAAGTCAAAGGAGGAGGTGATATTAATAAAGGTAAGGATGAGGGTCAAGTGAAGTGATAATTCTTCCTGACTGTGTGACATTTAGTGCTTTCAACTTGAATTCAATAAATCCAAGTCCTGAAAGTACCAAACGTCCAATATGGTTGTTGTGTGTAGTGTAAATATTCAGAAGGATATAATCTACGAATAGCATGGCTTTGTGTTCGGTGTCCATGAACTAAAGGCTGTGAATCTAAGTGTTTGCTCACATTGCTACGGCTAGAGGCTCTAGAGGCCAAGGTGTGCCTTGGAAAATAAGGAAAGGCGCAGAACTAAAGCCTGCTTATCTTAGTGACGTTGAGGCTTTAGTATATAGTGCTGCAATCTATACTAGAAATCCTTCCCTGAAGTCCCACTTACAGAGTGCAGAAAACATGTATTGCCACAATAATGTGCCAAATGTTTTGTCGGCATCTAAGGAGAGCAGTCTGGCAGCCAGAGGTCTGCATCTGGTGACATGTATGAGCTGTATTATCGTGCCACACATTGTCACTTGCTTGTCCTGCAAGTACAAAGCCTGCATGATCTTTGTGATTAAAGTGTTACTAAATGCACAACGGTAAAATCAGTCTGTATATACAGTAAAGCATGCTTGTTATACTCACTGTGGATCCTAAGGGGTTAATCCTCCACATTCTGTAAAAAGGCTGTTTTACCCTTTCTTCTGTGATCCTCTCCTTCCACTGTCCCCAATCTATCTCTTGAGAAGACAGAGCTTTTTGAGTCACTCTGCACGTCCTCTGTTTTGGTGTGTGTTGCTTTTTTCTTGGGAGAGTGCATGTGATCAGCACAAGGCCAATCAGCACTGTCCAGACAGAGGGTCAGATGTCTTGCAGCCTCATAGGATAATCAGAGCAGAATGAAAACTCCTCCTACAAGCTTTACCAGACACTGATAGAAGTCACAATACTGCTATATACTGCTGAGAAGAAAATGTATTTAGCAGTTTATATTTATGAAATCAATTGCATTTCCATGTTCTGTGTAGTGTGGGAGACCAGATATAGTGAATGCAAGGACCACGGTTTTAGTAACACTTTAGGTTTATGTAAGAATATGTTTATTCTGGTGACCAGAATTTTAGCTAAGGGCTTCACATCAGTATTTAGCAGTGAGGTGGGTCTAAAGTTGGGATAACTGGCAATGGAATTTGAAAAATATTTGGACAGGGTTACTGGTGAGTCTGCTCTGGCTTGATCCAAGGGTAATTTGAAAGCATCACAAACATTTAGCTAGCTTAGGGTTGGGTTTATTGCTTTTTTGTAAAATCTTTTGTTTCTCCCAGCAGAGTTATTTTTCCGCAATGTCCGTTAGGCATAGATTCAGTTCTGCCCTGATCTTATCTAAGTGGTTGTGAGTGCGTGGTGTTAGGTTTGTTTTGTGCAATGGGGAGACTTGCTCCAGTTCTGCTTTGATTTACAGTGTGCATTTATTCCTCTGCCTTCTTCTTTTGAGAGTTGATCCCTAAGGACCACACTGTATGCTTTCCACACCATAGCTGACAAGGAGACAGAGTCCTTCTGGTTTAAGAAATAACCTGTGGTAGTAAAAAAATTTTTTTCCAGATTTATCTAGGTGAGCTAATAATGCGTCAGTAAGTGACCAGGTGGTCTCTTTGGGTCTTTGTACAAGGGAGTTGCAATATTTGTATGATATGATCATAGTCAGACCATGGAACTGATTGGATTTTGGCTCTGGAGAGCTCTGGTAGAAAATGTTGCTGGTCCCAGATATGGTCTACATGGGTAGATTGTGGAGGCAGAGTAATAAGTATAGTCCCTAAGAAGAGGGTTTAATTTTAAAGTATTTTATTTAACATATGCTTTATAATCCATACATGTTAGCTATACTTGCCCCAAACTCTTAGAATTCTATCCAGAAGGCTGAGATTGGGGTCAAGACTTGGTCGGACCATACCCCCATTATGGTAAAAATAAAAATGGCGAAAGAGCGGCCTAGGATGGATGCTTGGAAAATAAATGAGGAGATTTTTGGAGATAAAAAGTGGGAAAAAGAAATAGTGAAAGAGTTGGAATTCTATTTTCAAATAAACGATACAAAAGATGCACCAAAAGACATGGTATGGGAAGCTCATAAGGCTTATATGAGGGGCATATTTATCTCAAAGGGGACCCAAAGGAAAAAAGAAAGAATAAAAGATAAGATTAGGCTAATGACAGAAGTACATCAATTAGAGCAAAAACATAAAAATACACAAGATATATTAATAAATAATTTACTTGAGGTGAAGAGAGAAGAATTGAAAGATCTACTAGAACAGGAAATAAAGCAGGAAATGAAAAGATGCATAAAAGAAAAATACATTGAAAGTAATAAGGTTGGGAAAAACCTAGCAAAAATCCTGAAAAAGAAGAAAGGAAAAAATTTTGTAGATAAAATTAAAAATGGGGAAATAATTCAAACAACGACAGGAATAGCCAAAGAATTCCAAAACTACTACGCAAATCTGTATGCAGTAAAGAAAGGTGAGATACAGGGGAATGAAACAGAAAGGAGGGAGAAAATCAAAAAATACCTTGTAGACGCAGGATTGACAAAGATAGATGAGGAAAAGTTAACATTCCTAGAAAGACCAATCTCAGAACAAGAAATAGAGAGAGCTATTAAAGAAACGAGTCTAGGTAAAAGCCCAGGACCGGATGGGTTTACCATAGGTTATTATAAAAAATTTAAGGACATTTTAATCCCAAGATTTAAAGAATATATAAACGGAATAGGGACTCAGTACGAGATGAGTAGAGAGGCCCTGTCAGCATCAATCACAGTTATACGGAAAGAGGGAAAAGACCCGGTACTATGTTCTAGTTTTAGACCCATCTCCCTACTTAATGTTGATACTAAATTATTCACAAAAATTTTGGCCACTAGAATGAAGAACCTAATGAGGGAGTGGATACACAATGATCAAGTAGGATTCATCCCGGGGAGACAGGGACGGGACAATGGGATAAAAACTATACTGTTGATAGACCATATGGTAAAAAGCAGAGCTCCCAGTCTACTTCTGTCAATAGATGCGGAAAAAGCATTCGACAGGGTAGACTGGGAGTTCATGATAAACACCCTAGTGGAGTTGGGAATAAAACCTAGAATGTTAGCCTGGATCAAAACTTTGTATAATCAACCAACTGCAAAGGTAAAGGTCAATGGAACTTTGTCAGACTCGTTTAAAATGCTCAATGGAACAAGACAAGGATGTCCCTTGTCTCCGATGTTATTTGTCTTATCTTTGGAATCACTACTGGCAACTATTAGAAATAGTGTGGACATCGGGGGCATAAAGGTGGGACAAGTGGAGCATAAGGTATCTGCCTTTGCAGATGATATCCTGCTTTACATAAGTAATCCGAGGATTACTTTGCCCAACATAATTAAAATAATGAAACAATATGGAGAATTATCCAATTTAAAAATTAATCAAAAAAAATCAGAAATATTAAATATTAATATCCCTAAACAAGAAGAGGAGATGTTAAAAAAAGAATTTCAGTTCAACTGGAGAAAAGATGAGATTAAATACTTAGGGATAAAATTAACCCCAACTCCAGAAAAACTCTACAAAACAAATTTTCTAGAACTTCTGAATGAAGTAAGATCAGAATTAAATAGATTATCTCCGAGAATTTTTTCCTGGATAGGGAGAATAAATACGATAAAAATGATAATCCTGCCAAAAATTATATATAAATTCCAGATGATTCCGATTTCATTACCTCAAGTATTTTTTAAAACACTGAAAAGATTAATATCCCGCTTTATTTGGAAATACAAAAAGCCAAGGGTAAAGTACACTACACTATGTAAAGGTAAGGGACAAGGGGGACTAGCCCTACCCGACTTTAAAAATTATTATTTTGCAGCAATACTCACAAGGGTGATAGAATGGACAAAAAAAAATAATGATAGAAATTGGGTGGTAATAGAAAGCACGATGAGTGGTACACACCTAGCAAAAGTTATATGGATACCTGAGAGGTTTAGAAATCTGGACACTAACACGCATATAATCACAAGACATGCTATTAAGGTTTGGGATAATATACATAAAAAAGAAAATTGGAAACACAATTCACCACTGATCCCGTTACAGGGCACAAAATTTTTTGCACCAGGGGAAGAGAAGGAATTGGGTAAATGGATAGAAGAAGGAGAAGCACAATTAGGGGATATAGTAGAGAAGGGGAAAATTATAACCTTGGCGGAGCTGAAACAAAGGAAAGAAAACTGGAAGATAAATGAGTGGAGGTATATCCAACTAAAGCACTTCACATTGTCACTACCGCAGCCATTGAGAGATAAAAACGACCTCCGCCCTCTTGAGCAATTATGTCTTAAAGATAAGATAATAAACAATATTTCGAATGTGTATAAAATACTATTAACAATAACAAAAGAGAGAGGAATAACATTAAAAGAAAAATGGGAAAGAGACCTCGGCCCGTGTAGTAACAACAAACAGTGGGATAAGAGCCTTCAATTAGTACATAAATCCGCGATAGACACCAACACGGAGGAGATGAACTATAAATTGATCACAAGGTGGTACAACACTCCTGATAAGATGGGAAGAATTCAGGTAGAGAGTTCAAGACTTTGCTGGAGGGGATGTCAGATGGTAGGGACTATAGCCCATATATGGTGGGAGTGCCCAAAAATTAAAGTATTCTGGAGTGAAGTTATAGAATTAATAAGTAAAATTACTAAAATAGATATTCCCTTGGATCCTTGGAAATTCATGTTTCATGGAACCCATATGTCAGTGAAACAATATAAAAAAACATTACTCCCTCACTTATTAAACTCAGCTAAGAGCTTGATTCCCTTTAATTGGCAAAAAGAAGAGGCCCCCTCCAGGAAAGAATGGCTGTTAAAAGTAGAGAAAATAAGAAAGTTGGAGCAGCTGAGGACCTGGGAGGAGGAAGAACAGGGGAATGAAGAGGAGATTTGGGATGAGTGGCAAGAGTTTAAGGACACAAGGGAATACAGAGAAATAATAGGAGTCGAATGATAAGAAGAGACGGGGGGGGGGGAGGGATAAGGAAGGGAGGGGGGGAAAAAAAAAAGGGATAAAAGGTAATATGTGTAAAATGTATATGAAAAAATTCTCCAGCGATTGGAGTGTTGTAAATAATTTTTTACCTGGAAAATTTAATAAAGAAATATAAAAACAGAATTCTATCCAGAGCCCCATTGTGGCACTCTTTGTATAAATGGTTTCATTTCTTTGAAAGCACTGTTAACAAGATATGTTTTTGTCTTATGTTCTTATAGGAATGCAACTCCAGCATGATTGCACTTTTTAATGGTTCTTGTTACTCTGGAGTTTTTGGTGGCAATGTTTCTCCACCATTTGACCAGCTTTGTAGCGTCCAGGAAAAGAATCATGCACCAGATTGGTTTCCGTTCCTGTGTGTCCAGTCCTCCATGGATAACTCTCCATTTCTTGGCTATTTCTATCAGGGAAACACTATGTAAGCATCCATTAGTGTGCACATTTCATTATATGATATTTAATATAATATTTTGATGTAAGATTAGTGTTTTTTTTTTTCATATATTATATTATATTATAATATATATTATAAGATGTGGGTTCTTCATCATGGAGCCTTAACTTGACCTTCTCTTTGCTTTTTATATTTTTTTAAAGGAGTTGTAAAGTCAGAAGGCTTTTTATCTTAATGTATTCTATGCATTAAAAAATCTTCTGGGTGTAGCAGCCTCTGCAGCACCCCCAAATACTTGCCTGAACCCCTTCTCTCTCCGGCGTTGTCCATGAGTCCCTCGGCCGTCCGGGACTCTCTCTCCTGATTGGTTGAGACACAGCTGCGGCACCATTGGCTCCCACGGTTGTCAATTAGCCATTTAGGAGAGAAAGGGGACGGGGTTGAACCACAGCTCCTTGTCTGAATGGACACACAGAGCTGCAGCTCGGCTCGGGTGCCCACCATAATAAGCTGCTTGCTGTGGGGGCACTCGATGGGAGGGAGGGGCCAGGAGCAGCAACGAGGGACTCTAAAAGAGGAGGATCTGGGCTGCTCTGTGCAAAACCAACTGCACAGAGGAGGGAAGTATAACATATTTGTTATTTAAAAAAAAAAAACTTTACAATCACTGTAAAGCATCTCCAGAGTACAAGTAAAACGGGTTAACTTCTAAAATCCAGGAAACCCTGCAATTGTACTAAACTCAAAAATACAGTATTACTAAATTTTACCTTTTTAATAAGTTTAAACAAAAAAAAATAACAAAATCAAATCTATGAACATTCTTGCTCTACACTGCATTTTTTCTGGCCATACACTCTGGAGATATTATCATTTTTGGTGAAATGATCTCATCTTTTAGAAAATGGGATAAATATGGTAAGTGATCATTTTGACATGTGGTTGGTCATATTCTTTAAAAAGGAATTGTATGTCTTGGTGAAGACCACTGCATTTGATCAAATCAGCCTTTTCTTAGTTGTCAAAATGAGATGTTTGGAAGCCTTTTAAGATTCCTCTTATTGGGAAAAGTTTAACATGAAGCTTGACCTTGTAGCAGTGATGTAGGGTAACAATAAGATTTGGAACACCAGTTTTCTGTAATAGAAGATGCATTATATTCTGGGCTCTTCAGCATGGGTGGGGGGAAGGTGAAAAAACAGTAGAACTTGCACAGGTTGCAACCCTTGCTGTTGAAGTAATTCACTGCTCATAGGGGATGGTTTGCTTTGGCCTTTTTATTGTGGTTGCAAAAGGATCTTGCCCTAACACTTGACACTAACAATGGGATTTATTTCATTCCCACTGACACCAACAATGGAATGAATTTTATTCCCACTGACACCATTGTGGGGACTTGTGTTACTCCCACTGACTCCAATGTTACGACTTATTTTCTTACTATTGACACCAATGATGGGACTTTTTCCCACTGACACCAGCAATGGGATTTTATTTTATTTCCCATTAAGACCAACAATCAGACTTCTTTTCCTGACACAAACAACAATGCTTATTTCTCTTTCGTTCATTGAAAGACACAGCTCCTGATATTCTTAACCATAGAGTTATACTGTCCCCTACAGGGGTAGGACACTAGGCAGAAAAAAGTCTGGCTACGCCTATGGGCAGTCCCAGGGGGTATACCCCCCCCCCTCTCTCTCTGCTATAGGTACTCAGTTTTTGTTTTTCTGCCTAGTCGGGAATAAGGACCTAGTTCATTGCTGGGATCTCTGGTCCTGGCTAAATTTTTTCTTTTAGATAGATTTTTTTTTTTCTCCTGGTTTTTCCTGTGAGATCTAAAATCAACTGCCGGACTGGGCGACAGGCTGGATAATCTAGATCCAGTGGTCACCCCAGTCTGGCCAGCGAGCGCGAAACCTCAGCTCCGCGCTGGTTCGACCGAGACATAGCCCTACCGGACGGGGCTGGCCTGCGAGTTAAACGCCTCACGAGGTTGCATACACCTGGATCTCTGCCCGATTTGCAGCATTCCTCCTGGCCGACTGTCCCCCCCCCCCCCCCATTTCGAAGGCGAGGGGTTCTGTCTGGAATGGTGCCCGCTTTGTTTCTGGTATGGTGAGTAGCTGTCACCTCCTCTCCCCCTGGAGGGTTTTGGGGTGAACGCGGGCCCCTCCACGGGGCGGTCCGACCCCCGGGTTCCCCCCTTCCTGTTAGGCGCCCCCCTCACCTGTCGTCGCCCCCCCCCCCCCCCATCCTACCCCTCTCCACTAATGCTGGGGCTGTGTGGTCTGGTACACCTCCCGGGGTGGGGGCAGGGCGCAATGCTGGCGCGGGGGGTGGGGGTGCACCACTGGCAACCAGACGATCGGCTGTGAAGGGGGGGGGGGCTTGTACCTGGTGTAGGCTGCTGCCAGGGCCCCCTGTCCTGCCATTTTCTGGCTTTGAGGGATTGGCTGTTTGAAAGCCAGGTACTGAAGGATAAGGGTTGGTCTGAATCTGTGATTCCAGCGCTGTTAAAAGCTAGGAAATCTACTTCTAGGAAAATCTACCATCGTACTTGGAAGACTTACATCGGGTGGTGTGAGTCCCTTGGGGTTCATCCTCGCTCCTTCTCGGTGGCTCGGATCTTGACCTTCCTTCAAGGGGGGTTGAACAGAACGTGGGCTTGAGTACCATCAAAGGCCAGGTGTTGGCTTTGGCCATCTTCTTTCAACGACCCTTGGCTACACACTCCCTGGTGCATACCTTTCTTTGGGGTGTTCCCCATTTGGTTCCTCCAGTGTGGTCTCCGTTGCTGCCTTGGGACCTCAATTTGGTGCTTTCAGTCCTCCAGAAGTTTATCTTTGAGATGCTTTAGGAGATTCCCTTGGTTACGCGGTCTTAGAAGGTGGGAATGAAAGCATTGTGTTTACTGGCAGCATCACCTGTCGTTCACCTTACTTGGTGATTCACAGAGATAAGGTGGTTTTTCGCCCGTCCCTCATTCCTTCTAAAGGTTGTCTCTGATTTCCATTTTAATGAAGATATTGTGTTGCCTTCCCTGTGTCCCAGGCAAAACATCCTAAGGAAATTGCCTTGCATGCCTTGGATGTGGTTCAGGGAATTAGGGTGTACCTGGCAGCTATGGAGTCTTTCAGGAAGTCAGACTCACTACTTGTGCTTACGGATGGGTCTCAGACAGAGTTGTTCGCTTCCTCTGCGACCATTTACAGATGGATCAGACAGACGGGGATTCAGGCCTTTTCCAACAGGGGGTCAGGTTCCTCCTTTCCCTATCAAGGTGCACTCTACTTGGGCGCTCAGTACCTCCTAGGCCTTCCGTCATCAGGCGTCAGTGACGCAGGTTTGCAAGGGGGCACCTGGTCGTCGGTGCACACTTTCACAAAGTTCTATAAAGTGGATGTGTTGGCATCTGCTGATGCCTCTTTTGGCCGCAAGGTTTTGCAGGCTGCTGTTTTAGAGGACTTGATCCTCTTTGAGGGTGTATTGTTTGTTTTTTTTTGTTTTTTTTTTTTTAGGTGTGCTTCAGTTGTTTTGGTTGAGCCCCTGTTGCCTGGTTGGCTATTGTTCTTAGCCTTGAGAATTTTTTGCTGTTCCCACCCCTTATGTTTAACACGGCTTTGGGACATTCCAATGGTTAAGAATATTAGGAGCTGTGTCTGTCAATGAACGAAAGAGAAAATGGCATTTTTGACTTACCATAAAATCCATTTCTCTGATGTTCATTGACGGACACCGCACCCACCCCTCTGGGGAGTTGTATTTTCTCTGACACTGCTTGTAACAAAACTGAGTACCTATAGCAGAGAGAGGGAGTTTAACCCCTGGGCCTGCCCATAGGTGTAGCCAGACTTTTTTTATACCTAGTGTCCTACTCCTGTAGGGGGCATTATAACCCAATGGTTAAGGATATCAGGAGCTGTGTCCGTCAGTGAACATCAGAGAAATGGATTTTATGGAATATCAAAAATCCCATTTTTTTTTTTTCCCCTTCTTTCTCTTCAGTGTATACCCCCTACTCCTTTCTTTTTTTTTTTTTTGTCTAAAGTATAGAAAAGTGTAGGGAAAGGTACAAAATATAACACTACAAGCTATGCACTTTAAAGCCATACTCACTTTTGGACATATCCCCTTGTGTCTGATCTGCAGCACACTTCATTTTTCTTTTTAAGTCTTTTAAGGTGTCCTTCCTCTTTTTTTTTTTTTTTTTTTTTTTTTTGTTTTTTAAATGTTGGAATGTATACATTATTAAAGAGAACCTGTCCTTAAATCTCATTAAAATTTGTCTCCTAAGAAATGGTGCTGGCGTTGTAAATAATGATCGCCTCCTCCCCTTATCTGCCACCAGTGTGATCCGTCATTTGCCACAATTTTTCCCAAATCTTCACAATAGAATTTCATACCTTTTCACCTTTTTAAGATGGAGAAGTGGGACACTCTTGTCACCAAAATCTTTGCGTGCCAATTCAGATCTGTGTTGCTGTAAGATGCACAGAATCGCAATAAACAGCAACTGTCATACAAAGCTATTCAAAATATCTGCAGCCTACAAAACAATTCACAACTCTGCCCCAAGCTGTGTCATGTACTGTGTATGACACAGCTAAGAAATATGACACTAATGAGACCCATCATTTTAATGAGTGTCATGGAGGTGACACCACAGCATGCAGTTCAGTGAAAAGGTGGTTTGCCCCAAAAGAAGCGGAGACAAATTTAGGTTACTTTGCAGGCGGAAAGTATATTGGATTTTTCACCTGAAAACCAGTATTCCAGGAGACCTTCATTTTTAATAGGTCCGCCTGTACAGCAGCCGCGTTGTGATATTATCTGGATATAATTATTAAAATGCATATTGGTGCCAGAAACATAATATGTCCTGTACATTTCACATGCTTGATAATACCCCGTGGATTTGTATTTTATTTATACAGTATGCAGTTCTAATATATTCATTGGTGCGTCTAGGCCACATATGTGAAACAGAAGGCCCGTGGCCTGAATCTGGCCCTCCAGGCCATTTCATGTGACCCTCCCACTCTCCTGCAGCTGTGGCAACCCCATCATTGTTGCCCTCACCTTGTCTCAGCAGTCAGCAGCAGAGAGGAGGACAGAACTCCTCCACCAGATCCTGCACTTCTCCATGCAGCCATGGAGAGGCTCGTATTTGCCCCCCCACCAGTCTCCACAGTCAGCAGCAGGGAGGAAGATAGAACACTTCCTTATGATCCTGCGACTCTCTGTGCAGCTGCAGTACCCCCTCCTTTCTCTGGTCTCAGCTGCATTCAGCAGACTCCAGACCTCCGCAGGTCCTCCTACGAACTCTGCACTTGCTTCTTCCCGGGAGCAGCACAAGGTAAGGGGGGTGCACTGTGATGTAAGGGAGGGTTGGGGACTCCCGACTTCTGGTGATGGGGGGCTCTTCACATCTGATGTAAGGAGAGTGGGGAGCTTTGGACATCTAGTCTTACAGATACAAATGGCCCTTTGGCAGCAACCATAATGCTGATGAGGCCCTTAATCATGTCACTTAAATGCATCCAATATTTTGAGCTATGATGAAGTGGATACATCTGGCCTTGATTTTGACAGAAGTTTTGCTTGTTTCAATATTTTTTTTTTTTTTATCAATATGTTTTTTTTTTGTTTGTTTTTTTATGTTAATAGGTGTGTTATGTCGTGCTGTTGCTTGCTAGTTCTGTCCATTCCCGTTTTTTATATTTTCTTTTCATATTTCTATGCTTTTGCAAGGTGAAAGTGGAAGATTATGGCTCGTATGTGCCATGGACAGCATGGGATAGTTTGGTATTTATTTTGAATTGTGTTTTGATTTAAGGCTAGGTTCACACTATTATGGGGTTTAGAAATCACACCTGTTCCTACACCCACAACCACCCGCAGCCAAAATGTGGTGTTCTTTAAAAACACACAGGGCTGGTATTTATTCTTAATGGCACCCCCACGCATCTGCAGCATGTTTGTGGGTGCACCATGCAATTTCCCAGCTGCTGTCTTTTTTTCAAAATGCTGCAGGAACCTTTTCCTGCGTGACATGCAGGTCCAGAAGCCCATTCAAATTAATGGGCTGCCGTGTCCGTGCAAATGTGCCCCACAAAGCCACAATAGTGTGAACTAGGTTCACACCTACACACAGTCTGCAGGCTGGTTGCAGGTGCAGAAATTGCACTTGTTTCCGCTCCTTCAACCACCTGCAGCAAAAGTGTGATGCTCTTACGAGACACATGGGGGTGCCACGCATCATAGCCCGCAGCACGTTTGCGGGTGCAGGTCCTGCAGGGAAATTGCATGGTCAAAAAAAACATGTGGTTTCCCTGCGGCTGCATTTTAAAAGGTGCATGCACCCTTTTTTCCTGCGGGAAACGTGGGTACAGTAGCCCATTAAAAAAAAAAAAAAGCGCTGCCATACCTGAGCAAACTCACCCACAATAATGTGAACCTAGCCTATAAGAGGAACTGCCTAATTGGCTTGTTTGCTACAGCTGTGTGCCGGACCATTAAGGTCTGTGTCATGATATATTGTGAACAGGGGAAACAAGCCGGTTGATTATGACTAAGCGCCTGGAGGACGCGGAACGCGTCATCCATCTCCGGTCCTCCACTGTTCTTTAAAGTAAATTTTAGTGCTGTTTTTAATATTAAAGCTTATGAAGAGTGCAGCCATCTGGAATCCATGGTTTGTCCTAGAAGTGGCTGGCGGGCTGGGCTGCACCTCCTGGTGTAGTTATTTTCAGTGAACAACGAAATGTGAGAGCAACAGGTGGGAGCAGTGTGCAGTTTCTTTGATTAGGCTGGATCTCAAAGCTTGGGTTCTATGGGTTCTACGTGGTATATATGATTAGGCGAAACTCCGTCTGTGCCCACTTTGTTATCCACTATTTCTTTTAAAATTTTCAAAGTAGCTTGCAGTCTACCCAAAGGCCTGCTAAAAAAAAAAAAATCTGGAAAGGTAAAATTATATATTTTTTATTAATGTTAGGTATGTCATGTGTAAGTGGAAATACACTTTCAAAACCTAGACTTCAATAGATTGGAAAGTAATGTTATGGTCATATCGGAAGTCAAGGAACATTGATATTTTCTTACATTCAAGTAAATATTAGTCATTTTACATTAAAAAAAACTGTTTTGGTTCAATATGACAGGTTTTTATATACTGTACATTTTTATTATTTTTTATTATACACAGTGTATTTCACATTCATTTGTTCTTCCTTGTATACAGAAGCCCTTCCCAGACTCCATTTTTCAATCTGAGCTTTCAGTCCATTGTTCAAGCAGCAATCAGTGGTTATAAAGAAGGAAATCCCATTTTAATAACACAGAATGGGTTCAGTGAATACTTTACTATCCCACAGGTAAGTGAACTGTCCATTTGAATAAATATATTGTGAATACTAATATTTATTTGCAGCACAATTATACAAGAATACCGCTTACCAACTCTTATGTCATAATTGGATTTTTTACATCTAAAGTTCTAGCTTGCTGCAACCCATAGCAGCTGGACACTTCCTTAAATCTTGGAAAAGGCAAGCGCCACTGAATCTGCTAAAAATGCATGTAGCTTTGTTAAATATAGGGAAAAAACAGCCAAGGAAAGGCGTGTTTTAGCCATTAGGCCTAAATCATGGCTCATCGTGAGCCATGATTAAGGCCTAAGGGCTGAAACGCATTGGCATTTTTTGGCTATTTTTTACCTGTAGTTAATAAAGCTACATGCATTTTTAGCAGATTCAGTGGCGCTCGCCTTTTCCAAGATTTAAGGAAGTGTCCAGCTGCTATGGGTTACAGCATGCTAGAACTTTATTTGCAGATGATACTAAACTAAGCATGCAGGATGTGGAAACCTTACAAGCGGACCTGAACAAAATAATGGGGTGGGCAACTACATGGCAGATGAGGTTTAATGTTGAAAAATGTAAAGTAATGCACTTGGGTGCCAGAAACCAGAAAGCAAGCTACTCACTAGGGGGGAACCTCTGGGTGAGTCTAGGATGGAAAAGGACCTGGGGGTACTGGTAGACAACAGGCTTGGCAGTGGCATGCAATGCCAAGCTGCTGCAAGCAAAGCCAACAGAATACTGGGTTGTATAAAAAAGGGGATTCACTCCAGAAATAAAGAGATTATTCTCCCACTCTACAAGACTCTGGTCCGGCCACATCTGGAGTATGCTGTCCAGTTCTGGGCACCGGTCCTCAGGAAGGATGTGCTGGAACTGGAAAGAGTCCAGAGAAGGGCAACAAAAATAATTAGGGGAATGGAGGACATCAGCTATGAGAAAAGACTACAAGCACTGAACTTATTCTCTCTAGAGAAGAGACGATTGAGGGGGGATATGATCTCAATGTACAAATACTGTACTGGCGACCCTAGCATAAGGAACAAACTATTCAGAGAAAGGGAATACAATAAGACACGTGGCCACTCCCTAAAACTAGAGGAAAGGCGGTTTAACCTTAAAGTAGGTAAGGGGTTCTTCACTGTAAGAGCGGTAAGGATGTGGAATTCTCTTCCACAAGCAGTGGTATCAGCAGGGAGCATCGATAGTTTAAAAAAACTATTAGATGGGCACCTTAAAGACCACAACATACAGGGGTATACAATGTACGGTTAACAGCAAACACACACACACATCATAGGTTGAACTGGATGGACTGATGTCTTTTTTCAACCTCACTAACTATGTAACTATGTACATGCATTTTTTCAGTGGTGCTCGCCTTTTCCTGATTGTAAATGGAGGTTGTGGAGACCTTTCCAGGCTGAGTGCCGTGTGTTTGAAGTGGATGATCTCTATCAGGAGGTAGCAGCTCGGTCACAACTGTTACACTTCCTTTATTCTTAGAGAATGCATTTTTTTATTCACTCAATGAGAAACCCAGGAAGTCTTTTTAACCTTCGGTAATACTTCTGCCTTCAGCCTATACTGGCAAACAAAAAATTGCCAGCCAGTCCAGGATAACCCCTCCTACCACCAGGCTCCCTTTGTTTTTTATTTTCACCAGTATCCCAGGAGGATGGACAGATATTTTTTATTTTTTTTTTATTTACTCAAGAATCTTCTCTACATCATTGCTGGAGCTGTGTCGCTACAATTTACCGCATGTAGACCCCGTTAAACTAGACTTTGACAGCGATGGCCTGGAAGTGATTTTTTTCAGGCACGGAGTTCCCCCATGAACCAGAACCACAAATCCCAGTGACATGCTACAGTGTGCTGCAGTGTACCATGAAATATGCGGCAGTTTTAGATTTTGGGCCACATGGTACATTAGGCAGCCCACTTGAATTAATAGGCTGCTTTAACGCAACAAATGTTAATGTGCTATATTAAACACACAGCAACAGACCTTATTTCTGTAAATGGACTAATTTTAACTTGTCCTTTGTAAGGAATGACCTCATCCACCCCATGTGTAGTACATTTAAAGTAATACTTTCATCCTTAATCCAACAAGCTTTACTATGCAGCCCTGCCTAGCTTCGCCACCTTATTTTAGAAAGCATCCTTGCAAGGTCCACTTCATCCTGTTCTCTGCATCCTAAAGCTCTTTTTTTCTTATGAGGAAAATTGAACCCTGCAGGCTGGCTGCCATGAGTATGGCTCTCTATAGAAATAAATTGGGCCACTGACTACATGCACAAGCCAAAGAGGACCTGGTAGGGATACTTTCTGATAGAGGGCTGTGTGGCTCTGAGAGGCTGCACAGCAAAGATTACAGGAATTAGGATGAAGAGAACCAATCGCTTCACAAAACAGATTTTTCAGATTTGGGTTCAGTCTGCAATGTTTACTTTCAGTAGGTTTTTATTAAAATGTTTCCAAACACAAAGCATGTTAATGCATGGGTAAGGGCAATTTATCAATACATTTTTGAATAGTAATAGAAACATAGAAAAGTGACGTCAGAGAAAGGCAATTGAGTCTGCTTAATTTTTTTTTTTTTTTTTTTTTTTTTTTTTTTTTGTTTTTTGTTTTGTTAAGTTTTTTTTTTTGGGGGGGGTTTGGTAACTTTTATTGTCAGACTATCAATCTATGATTGTACCAAGCATTTCTGAAACCATTTACTGTTGACTGGCTCAATACCTCTGCTGGTAGTTTTTTCCAAGCATCAACTACCCTTTCTGTAAAATACTTTCTAAGATAAGTTTTGAATTTTCCTCCAGTTAGTTTGAGGTCATGTCCCTGTGTTCTTGATTTTGGTTTCATATTGAAAGAACTGCCCTCCTGAACCTTATTCACCCCCTTGATGTATTTAAAGGTTTCAATAATGTCTCCCCTTTCCCTTCTTTTCTCCAGACTGTACAAGTTTCTGAAGTTGGTCTCGATATGTTTTATCCCCCAAACCTTTCACCATTTTTGTTACCGGTCTCTGGACTTGTTCTAGTTTATCAATATCTTTGTGTAAGTGAGGTCACTAGAACTGGACACAGTATTCTTAATCGGCCTTTTTCAACCAAGGTGCCTTGAGGTTTCTTCAGGGGTGCCTTGGCAAAATGCCTTAAAATTGCCCAAAAATTGTATACAAGGCAGCGGGTGGATAAAGCCTGCCTTTTAGTTAAACAAAGCCACAGGTTTTCACTGTGAACCATTACAACCTTCTAGCCGCCAGCATCCTAATGACCAATGGCATCACCAGTTGAAAAGGAGGATATCAGTTGCCTGCATAGCATTCTTGTTTGACCCTCCCCTGCCCCTCTACATCAGCATTGAGGGCACCTTAGCAGGGTGTTGGCGAAAAACTGAGGGAGAAGAGAAACCTTGGAATACTAGTCAGAACCAGTTTGCTGGACGGCTTCAGCCTCCAGTGTCGGTGTGTCTGGCAGCAGCTTCTCCTTTTTGTTGGTGCCTGTAATCACCCTCCTCACTCTCGATTTGTGTACTCTCAGCAGCTCTCAGCATCGTTCTCTTGCTTCTCACTGGCTTCTTCAACTCCAGGGGCTTTTGTGACTTGGGCTCTCTCTCCCTTCTGAACCACATCAGACTGCTCTCACTCTTGTCTCCACACTCCTCTCGCCCTTGCTCTCCCTTCTCCCTCAGCAATTTTTTTTCCAGGGCTCCAGGCTGTTCCTCCTCCTTGTTTTTGCAGGGAATGTGTGAGCTGTAGTTTTCCATTAAGTAATTAAAATTGAGCCATAGTCCTCCGGGACTACATGTCCCATGGTGCACTTGTCCTGGCTCCTCATTGGTCCCTGGCTGCAGCCAGCCAGGAGTCCTCTTGTAAGCTCCTTCCCCTACTGTAGTACACAACTGAAAAACAGAAGGCCTTTATTAAGTTGCTATTGGCATCCAGTCAGTTCTTTATCACACATTCCAGGCAGCCTTACTGGGCTCCAGCCAGAACTCCAGGGAACTTCTGCCCTTGCCTGATCGTGAACACCTAGGGACACTCTCCCTGCCTCCCCATTGGCTGGCCAGCCATGTTGTAGATTTTCTCTGCCTAGCCAACCCACCGAATCAGCCGAGAGCCGTGGATCGACCGAGGCAGTGGACTCACACTCTGACCAGGCTCCCATGACTGCCTCCTTGCACCGGACCTTGGTGTCTCGGTGAAGACAATAAGTGAAATGCATAAAGGGCAGAAGGGGGCAGGTCTGAAGGAAGCCGCTGCTGGTAAAGCCTGAGCTGAGTCAGTAGACCAAGCACCAGCATATTTTTAACAGGCACTTTTTTCATTTATGGACAAGAGAAAAGATGGTGGCCCTGCTCACGTACCCACAGAGAGGGCTCTGCGTGCCAGCTGTGGCACGCGTGCCATGGGTTCACCATCACTGATATAGGGGAATCAGAACCTCCTTCCTTCTGCTGGTGATCTCTCTAGTGATAAATCATAGGCTATCCCACTTCCTTCCCTCATGAATGCTGTTCCCGGGCTTATTCACCTTACCACAACCGCTCAGTGTCTGCCATCGCTCTCTGCCAATCCCTCCACTGGCTTCCTCTCTCCCAACAAATTAAATTCAAAATACAACAACTTACAAAGCCATCCACAAGTCAGCACCCAGCTACATCACTGGCCTAGTTTCAAAATACCAACCTAATCATTCTCTTTGTTCCTCCCAATACCTCCTGCTCTATAGCTCCCTTGTCACTTTCTCCCATGCTTGCCTCCAGGACTTTTCCAGTGCCTCTCCCATCCTGTGGAACTCCTTACCCCAATCTGTTAGATTATCTCCTACTCTGTTTTCAAGGATCGTCTAAAAGATTTCTCTTCAGAGAAGCCTATCTTGCCCACACCTAACAACTGTATTTTCCTTTTATCTATTGGCTCATCCTGCACAGTTATTACCTTTGTGTATCACTTGAGATTCCTTCTAGATTGTAAGCTCTAACGAGCAGGGCCCTCTGATTCCTCCTGTATTGAATTGTATAGTAAATGTACTGTCTGCCTTCATGTTGTAAAGCACAGCGCTATATAAATCCTGCATAATAATAATAATAATATTGCATCCTACAATTCTATTCGCTTTTCCAACTGCCTGGGAACACTGATAATTTTGCAATCATCGGAAAATAGTAAAACATTGGGGATACAGTGTTAGCCAGCACTACAGAAGAAAAAGATTTGGGGGTACTTCTCTCAGGGGATTCTCTTTCCCTAGGTGCCTTATTTTACAATTCAAAACTTTGAACTTCAGTCTCCACTGATATGACCAATCTTTCAGCAATGCCAAATGCCAAATCATGTTCTATGCTACAGACACCTCCAGGGATATCAACCCTATTACACACCTTTTGTGTCATCAGAAAAAAGACCTACCTTGCCCAACAAACCTTTAGTTAATTCAGTTACATATAGATTATATAGAACAGGACCTAGTACAGAGCCTTGTGGTATACCACTAGTGACTGCTCTCTGTTCTGAGTGAACCCCATTTACAACCACACTCTGGCATCTATCCTTTAGCCAATTGCATATCCACTGAACCACCCAAGTCCTAGCTTGTGCAACTTTTGTATTAAATGCTTTGCTGAAATCCTTTCAGACACAGAGCTGTGGCCCAGCCCCGCCCCCTTTCTCTCCTCATTGGTTGACTGACTTTGACAGCAGCGTAAGTCAGTGGCGCCACTCTGTCTCAACCAATGAAGAATGGAGTCCCGGGGAGCTGAGACACCCCTGCAACATCGCTGGATCTAGAGAGGGCTCAGGTAAGTGTTAGTGGGGCTAAGGGGTTCTGCTGCACACAGTAGATTTTTTTTTAGCTTAATGCATAGAATGCATTCAGATAAAAAACCTTCTGCCTTTACAATCACTTTAAGGGACCATTTATCCTTCTTTTCAGGAGTGATTCCATTAACTTGACTACAACTGATGTTAAAGTCACTGGCCTGTAATTGCCAGCTTCTAACTTGCTGGCCTTCTTTTTAGAAGAGATTGATTAAAAGAGCCGTTAATGGTCCAACAATTATATCTCAAAAGTTCTCTTAGAATTCTGGGATTAATACCTTCAGGCCCATTGCTTGATTAAGCAATATCACCAGGGCCCTTTGCTTTAGTAATCATCAAGTGTCAAGACGGAAGAACAACTGAAGTAGAAAACCATAGATATTCCGGGTTACGATCTATTGTGTTACCTAGGAATGCGGACCAAGCACTAGCTGGCTGCCAAAAGGTGCTGGTAAGTTTAATGCAGGAGTCGGGTCCGCAAAACGACCTAACAAGGAAATATGTAAACATAGACCTCCCCAACAAGGGGGCAAAAGAGATTAGAGAAAGAAAGCATATATGCGTGGAGAGAAGGAAGAACGTCAGGGACACCCCAGTTGGTGCCCTAGGACTTCAGGGCCTATAAAGATGCAATCCTTGCCATAGACATGGATGGGTGGGCATATTTATTCCTTATTGTGTTGAATGCCTGTGTAGTGGAGGTCTACCTCTTGTCACTCCAGTAACTAAATGCCACTGACTGTAAACTACTGAGAGGTAAGTGACTTGATTAACCGGCCTGTGAATTTTTTGATCTGTTGAGGACTTGGTTGTAGCGCACATCCCGAAAGTATTAAACCTTGACTTTCCCCCCCAAAGACAGAAGTATATGGTATTGTATATTTGCATGGTGTTTCTCTTTAAAGCTGAACTCTTATAAAAGGAATCCTCCAGTTTCTAATCATTTACCACTCTGAACAAAATTAAAACAAAAAAAAAAAACACTCTTTGGCTAGAGTTCCGCGTTATCCAGGCTTTCTCGCACTTCACATAATTGACTTACAGTTGAAGTCGTATTATATTGAAATTGTTGGGGGGGCTCTGGGCCACCCAGATTGCTTTTATGGATATCCCTTGTTCTTTTGGCTTTTGTAAATCATGCACATTTATATATGCAGAAACTGATGGCCAAACATTATTATTTTTTCCAGAAATCTACCATTGGGCAATGTGTGAATGCTGCACCTGTAGCTTACTTACAAGATTTTAATGTTACGTGTGTTACTGATATAACTGCGTGTTCAGATGTTCTCACAGTTGACTTGAACGTACAGGTTAATCCCGGGAATGGAGGTCAGTCCTCAAAAAAGTTCTCTAATATTATTATTTTTTTTTTTTTTTTTGTGATGGATCACTACATGGTAAAGGCTATTTTTTAACTGAGAAGTATACAGTGTATATCTGCTGACCCTAGTCATAATCATTTTTTTCAGGTTCTGTCATTCTAACAGTACAGAGTCAGAACACAAGTGTGGACATTGTTAATACAGGTATATTTAACTTAAATCACGTACCTTGATTTTGCATTCTGTTAATTCTTTATTTACATAGACTGCAATGCTTCTTGCCTTTTTGTAGGAGCTGCCTTGCCTCAAGCTGTACAGTGTGATGTGATTGTGTCAGCAGACTACACATTCATTTGGAATGCCAGTGTGATAAAAGAAATACAAGTCTCCCTCATTACTGCTAACATAAGCTTGACTCATCAGGGTAATTTTATTACTATCCGCATTATGTTGATGCTGACATTTTTTGTATGGTTGCATTTGATGGGGAATCCAAGGATATGAAAACTGACTACTGTTTCTAAGCCTGCCATCTGGTAAGGCTGTTTGCAGCTATTAAATGACAGTCAGCTGTTCATGTACGGTTTGCCTATTGACAGATCTTCCTAAGGACAGATCATTCTGCAAGCATCCAAGCTAGTATTAAAGTATAATACCAGTCAAAACCTAACAAGGCTAAAATCTACTCCCACCCCCATTCTAAGCCTATTCGATCTACCTTGTAAAAAGAAAGGTGTCTATACTTGCCTATTGTCAAGTCTCTGCAGTCTGGTCACATGATCTCTCTAGCAGTGGCTCTGTAGATGAGAGAGCTGCGAAAATGACTGCAGAGCCTGGGCAATGATGTCACCCATAGGCTAACTATGGAGCATCCGTTGCCAGCTGTCCTTCCCCCAAACTGAAGCCAGCACTGGGACCTGATCATCTGACCGAATCGGAACGACTTTAGAATAGGTAAGTATAGACCTCTTTCCTTTTACAGGGTAGATAGAATAGGCTGGAATTTCAAATTTACTGATTGTTTGTTTAAACAAATGGCAACCGCCCCAACCCTTACATGCGTCGCCCTTCCATGTGCTCTCTGCTGCAAAGGCCAGTTATAGGTTGGCATGTGTTGGCCTTCCATGTGCTCCTTGCTGCAAAGGCCCATTATAGGTTGGCATACATTGGCCTTCCATGTACTCCTTGCTGCAAAGGCTCGTTATAGGTTGACATACATTGGCCTTCCATGTGCTCCTTGCTGCAAAGGCCAGTTATAGGTTTTGTTGCCCTTTTTTTTTATACTGTTGGTGATAAAAAGGCACTGGATACCTTCGATGCCATTGTGCTATTTCTGAGTTTCCAGTGCATCCTTATACCTTTTAAGGAGGGGGTGGCCTCCCTCCAGACATACCTGCCCTTAATCTATCCATTATTACATATGTGCTCCAACTCAGGAGACTCTCATAATTATAGAATTAGGACTGCAGTACACTGGTGTGCAATGATGTGGCCGTTGCAGCTTACACATATATTTGCAAAGGTGTGATAACTAAACCCCTTGTTTTTAATGTGAACTGTTAGACAGGACAATTCGGTTTGTTGCAGGCTGGCTGGTAAGTGCGTTGGAAATTTTTCTTTCCTGTACTTCTAATGATTGTGCCTATGAAGAAGGGAAGGCGTAATGCTGCAAAGACTAGTTGTCACAAGGAAAACAATAGCATTTTCCAGGGTTATAGAGGGGCCCACAGATATTTTAAACATTCCTCAATCTCTCTAATGTCTGCAGGTACCTCAACACAGATGTGACTCCCCTTGATACTCTTGATAAGATGTATTTCTACTGCAAGGGAAGCCTGTTCTCATGATATCTCTATAGTAGCATGGGTGGATTAAGGGAAAACTTGTGACTTTAGATTTAAAATGTAGGAAGGTATGATTTATGTTAATCTTGGTATTATTTAAGGTTGTTTTTCCAATTTTCTTTCCACAGCAAAGTTATCACAGCGATTTACAGCTAAATTTCTCACCAGCAATAGCACATCAACTGTTCTCTCTGGCAACCCAGGTAAAATGTTTTCAAAGAAATAAACACACTTTGTCACATGTACAATATGTTTTATAATTCCATATTCTATAACGTGAGCATGTTGCTACCGATCTATTTTTTTTTTTTTTTATTTCTACCTGTGGGTAAAAATGGCATAATGTGAACTAGTCAGTCTAGTTTAGCTGTTTACTGTATGTGTACTGTACACAGAGTTTAAGGGGGCATATTTTATGACATTTTCTGTACCTGTTTGATTATTACAAAATATGCTGCAATACAAAGTATGGTGTTCGAGCAGTGATGTCACTGGGGGGGGGGGGGGGATGCTAAAGACCCCTGGCCCTGTCGGTGGATACAGAGCTGTGAGAGGGGTGCATCTTTTCTCATAGCTCACCTTCCCCAGTTTTGGCAAGCACAAGTCAGCTGGTATCAGCAGGGCAGAAGCCTGTACACTTGCTGGACCTTTATGCCATGTATATACTGTACCTGGTGTCTAAAGCTGACCATGTGTGAAAGTGAAATTACTTTTTTTTTTTTAATATAAAAACAAGCAAGTTTGAACTAGTTAAGTTATATTTACCCTCCAAGTTTTTGTTTTTCCATTAAGTATATTAAACCTTCACCAGGCACTTGATAGCTAGTACATTCACCAAGTACACAATATGAGCATTTTATAAATATGGAGGTTTCTTTTTTGTAACTAAATAGGATTACGTTGTTATAAAGCTGAGAAAAAACAAGTCAAAAAGTTTGGGGGATCTCTAAAAAAAAAAATGGGCTGCTGCAGCCTTGCCAACTAAACACATTATTATAAGTTTACTTCTTTCTGTTGCAGGTTACCAATTTGGAAAGCCAGTCATAGTTGCTAATGGAAGTACTCCTTTCACCAAAAGTACTCTGAACATCTGGAAGCCTGGTAAACTGTGGTGTATTTTTACAAAACTATGCAAGGGGTAAATACTCCTACAGCCTAAAGCGGTAGTAAAGCCCTCGTTGTGATTTTTACCTACAGGTAAGCCTAAAATAAGGCTTACCTGTAGGTTAAATGAAAATCCCCTAAACGTGCATAGTTTAGGAGATATTCACCCTGCATGCAACCAGTGACATCCCTGGCGCTTGCGCTCTAAAGGTCCCGCATACCTTGCCGGAACTTCAGAGCTTTGTGTCGGAACCGAGGGCTCCCGCGCGCAGGTGTGTCAGTGATGTCATTGTGGTTCCGGCAAATCTCACAGCCAGGGTGCGCGAACCCGGAAGAAAGACTGGGAGAAGATATCGGCCCTCTCAGCAGTGACAGCTTGCCGTGGGAGGGCTTCGTTCTAAGGTAAGTATTCCATTATGTGGTAGTATTTGATGCATACTAGCACCATTATACAATTGGCTTACAGGTTTTTTTTTTTTTTTTTTTTTAACCAGCTGCGGTTTACAACCGTTTTTAAAGAGGATCTATCATTTAGAACTAATATTTTACAGTTCTGTCCCCTATGTGTCAAAGTGCTACATGTACCAAGCTGCAGCTATGAACCAACAGTCTCCTTCAAAGCTGTTGTTGGATCAGCCATTGCAGGAGGAGATGGGGGCAGGCCATTATTCATAACTATGATTAGAAAGCACTTGGAAACACAGAGCAAAATACTACATGTACTTTCTAACCATAGTAATGAGTACTGGCCTGCGCCCTTCTCCTCCTGCCGTGGCTGGTCTGACAACAGCTTTGAAGGAGACAGTTGGTTCAAAGCTGCAGTTTCTCTTAGCTATGAACACTTTTCCAGAGACAATCATTAGCAAGAGGGATGCTGAGGGAAGTGGCACAATGTCAAGAACTGAAATCGTAGAGTTCCTAAAAAAAAAAAAAAAAAATGGTCTCCATTGTTGTTGCAGAGAGGTTGCTTGCCAAAGGGATTTTTTGTTATACTAAATGGGTAAATATCAGCGCTGCTCAATAACAAATTAAATCTATAAAATGTGCTAGTGTCAATTATTTGTGTGCAAATATCATTAAAATGGTTATCTTATTAAATCAATATCATACCATGTCATATACTATAAAGTGCTTAGTGCTTAGTGATACAAAACTCCTATCCTAAATATATAAATCCAAGCAAATATGCAAAAATCATATAAATTATAAAGTGCTATATATTCATTAGTATAAACATATAATTAAAATCAATATAAAAGTGTCCAGTGCTCAGTGACAGTATTTAAATTAATCTCCTCTTCATACAAAAGTGCTCAGTGCTTGTCTGCTGTCTTATGCCAGAAATTACCAAAGTGCACAGTGCTCAGATGTCCGGGTACTCCCTTCTCAGTCCCCTACTCACCGGACTGTAAGAGGAATCAAGCCTTATAAGTATAAACCAACGATCAGGATCCCAGGACAGCACCAAGTTAACAGCACCTCAGATCAGTATCTCCTCATATATAGATTGCAGCAATCTCCGATATATATCATCCAGGATTATAGATCCACCATAAAATTCAAATGGAGAGAGACCTCATCGTGCAGTATTACCAATTTTATTCAAAAATAATTAAAATTGCACTTACAGCGTATAACATCATAATGTGCGGTATCGGCTCCTAATACGGGGACGCCAATCTTTCCTCTGCGTTCCACCCGCTCGGACCGGAAGTGACGTAGTGCATGAGAGCAACGGCTTGACGCGTTTCGCTCTGCCAATCAGAGCATTCTCAAAAGCACATAAATACAGGTTTTCTTTATATTAAACTATACTGTGTTATTAGCAGTTTGTATTACAGATAACAGTGTGATTAATGATCTGTTTTTGTTTTCAGTTGGGGAAGGTTTGTGTTCCACAGCGATACAGACACCTGTCTTATTTGGGCAAAATTTATTTTCTGGATGCCTTTTTAAAGTTGTCAGTGAAAGCTGCACTCAGATGAGGTGTGAAATTGCTTTTCAATTGTACTAAAAGTTTAAAACTATATTTCCTACAAACAAGGGTGTAAAGTATTATCTACAGTATATAGAGTGGAGAAAATGTTATAAATTTGAGTTGCAGTTCAAATAAGTATTTGATCCCCAAGCAAAACATGGCATAGTACTTGGTGGGGGAAACTCTTGTTGGCAAGCAGAGAGGTAAGACGTTTCTTGTAGTTAGTGACCAGGTTTGCATACCTCTTAGGAAGGATTTTGGTCCACTCTTCTTTACAGATCTTCTCTAAATCCTTAAGGTTTCCTTGCTTTCACTTGGCAACTCAAAGTTTCAGTTCCCTCCATACATTTTCTGTAGGATTAATGTCTGGAGACTTGCAAGGCCACTCCATGACCTTAATGTGCTTATTCATGTGCCACTCCTTTGTTGTCTTGGCGGTATGTTTTGGGTCATTGTCCTACTGGAAGACCCATCCATGATGACCCATCCTCAGTGTTCTCATCCAAGATTTTACAATACATGGCCCCATCCATTGGTCCCTTAATGTGGCAAAGACGGTCTGTACCTTTTTAACAGAGAAACGGCCCCAAAGCATCATGTTTCCACCTCTGTGCTTGACTGTGGGGATGGTGTTCTTCGGGTCATAGTCAGCATTTTTATTCCTCTAAACATAGTGAGTCCCCCTCCTCAAGAGGACATATGTACAGTCATGCCAATTAAAATTTTAAATGATTCAGAGAAGGATTGGGAGAAAGTGTTGTGGTCAGAGGAGACCAAAATTGAGCTCTTTGGCATTAACTCGACATACCGTGTTTGGAGGAAGAAAAATGATTACTATGACCCCAAGAACACCATCCCTACAGTCAAGCACGGAGGTGGAAACATGCTTTGGGGCTGTTTCTCTGCTAAAGTTACAGCCTGACTTGCAGTGTTGAGGGGCCATGTATTGTAAAATCTTGGATGAGAACCTTCTTCCCTCAGCCAGAACACTGAAGATGGGGGGATGAATATGGCTTACAGCTAATGAAAACCCAAAAAACAGTATCTCAGAAAATTAGTATATTGCATTAAACCAATAAAAAAAGCGTTTTAATACAGAAATGTTGGCTTACTGAAAAGTATGTCTAGGTACAATATATTATGTGCTCAATACAGGATTGGAGCTCCTTTTGCATGAATTACTGCATCAGTGTAAACGTATCATGAAGGGGATCATCCTGTGGCACTGCTGAGGTGTTACGGAAGCCCAGGTTGGTTTGATAGCGGCCTTCATCTCGTCTGCATTATTGGGTCTGGTATCTTTTGTCTTTCTCTTGACCATACCCCACTGATTCTCTATGGGGTTTAGGTCAGGCAAGTTTGCATGCCAATTAAGCACAGCGATACCATGATCATTAAACCAGGTATTGGTACTTTTGACAGCGTGGGTAGGTGCCAAATCCTGCTGGAAAATTAAATTGGCTCTGGGACCTTGATTTCCAAATGAAATGCTAAGTTTACTTTCATCCAAAAAGAGGACTTTGGACCACTAAAGCAACAGTCCAGTCCTTTTTTCTCCTTAGCCCAGGTAAGATGCTTCTGACATTGTCTCTCGTTCAGGAGTGGTTTGACACAAGGACACAAGGAATGCGACAGTTGTAGCCCATGTCCTGGAGGCTGGTGTGGTGAAGCATTGACATCAGCCATAGTCCACTCCTTGTGAATCTCCCCCAAATTCTTGAATTGTCTTTGCTTCTCAATCCTCTCAAGGCTGCGGTTATCCCTGTTGCTTGTGCACCTTTTTCTACCACACTTTTCCTTCCACTCAACTTTCCATTAACATGTTTGGATACAGCACTCTGTGACCAGCCAGCTTCTTTAGCAATGACCTTTTGTGACTTACCCTCCTTATGGAGGGTGTAAATTACTGTTTTCTGGACAACTGTCAAGTCCGCAGTCTTCCCCATGATTGTGTAACCTACTAAACCAGACTGAGAGACCATTTAAAAGCTCAGGAAACCTTTACAGGTGTTTTGAGTTAATTGAGTCTACACTATTGACCTTTTTCGCAATATTAAAATTTTCTGAGATACCGATTTTTGGGTTTTGACTAGCTGTAAGCCCGAATGCTCAAAATTAAAAGAAAGAAATGCTTGAAACATATCAGTCTGTGTGTAATTAATCTATGTAATATGAGTTTCACTTTTTGAATTGAATTACTGAAATAAATTAACTTTTTGATGATGATATTCTATTTTTTTTTAAATGCTCCTGTGTATACACTAGATTGTCAATGGTATTGGGATGCCTGTCTTTACACACACATGAATTTTAATTGCATCCCAGTCTTTAGTCCGTAGGGTTCAGTATTGAGTTGGCCCACCCTTTGCAGCTATAACAGCTTCAACACCTCTTGGAAAGCTGTCCACAAGGTTTAAGAGTGTGTCTATGGGAATGTTTGACCATTCTTCCAGAAGCAAATTTGTGAGGTTAGGCACTGATGTAGTTCATCCATCTCTTTATGGACCTTGCTTTGTGCACTGGTGCTCAGTCTTGCTGGAACAGGAAGGGGCCATCTCCAAACTGTTCCCAATAAGCTGGGAGCATAAATTGTCCAAAATGTCTTGGTATGCTGATGCCTTTAGAGTTCCATTCATTGGAACAAGGGGGCCAAGCCCAACCCCTGCCCTAAACCCAATAGAACATCTTTTAGATGAACTAGAGCGGAGACTGCGAGCCAGGCCTTCTTGTCCAACATCAGTGCCTGACCTCACAAATGTGCTTCTGGAAGAATGGTCAAACATTCCCGTGGACACACTCCTAAACCTTGTGGAATGCCTTCCCAGAAGAGGTGAAGCTGTTATAGCTGCAAAGGGTGGGCCAACTCAATATTGAACCATACGGACTAAGACTGGGATGCCATTAAAGTTCATGTGCGTGTAAAGGTAGGTGTCCCAATACTTTTGACAATACTTTGTTCCTCTGGTGCTTCTTTTCAGTGTTTTAAAAAAATAAGCAAAAGCCCTGAAACAAAAGGATGTTAAATTACCTGGATGCCCCCTATGTTGGTTCAACAGACTGTGAGCGCTTTAGTAGATAATCTCTGTGGAAGCTCAGGAGATGTTTACACATAGCAGAACTGTCGTGGGCAAAAATCCTTAGATCACCTGCAGGGAGCAGTTTTTCTTCATGTGTTTGATGCTTTTTCTAATTTAAGTTTGAAGCTGTTTTCCAGGGATTTAACCACTGTCTAAAATCTGCTGACTTACCATGCATTAAGTCCAACAACGTGCATGCCACCTCCTGGACTTATTTCTTTTATTTACATCTGACAGTTTTTCACTGAGCGTACAGTTATTGTCCATAGAGAAGGGGCTCTATCTGACTTGCCGCTTCTTTTTTTGCACAATGTGAGAAGTTCAGTGTGCTGTGAAATCAAGTAAGCAAGAGCAGATTTAAAACCTAGTAGCTTGATTTGTACAGCCCAGAGTTACATTACTCATGTTCCATGACTTGTAAAATATCTCAACCCTAAATAATAAATATATGAAAAATGTAGAAGTATGTAAAAGTGTCATTAATTGAATGAAGTGTCTTTATTGCAGGGAGAAAGCACTACAGTTCCTGCAATCACTGGTTACAGTCAATTACATTGCCATGAGAGGCAACTCAAATGTCAGCGACCCTAGTGAATGGGTGTCTATAATATGTGAGTATTGTGAATCTCAGGAAAAAATATTTGGCTATCCCTTCATATTTTCTTCTATCTATTTATATTTCATTATGTAACCTGCTGCTTTGTTTATATCAGTTTAGATCTAAAGTTACCCTATTATTTTCTCCCAATAGCATTCTATATGATCTAAAGTAAGAACATTTTTACAAATGAAACTCTATGTATTGCTCTTTTATATTGAAAGCCTTTAGTATTTCCAAATGCTGGAAAGTATTTCTAGTTAACTGTCTCTATTTACACACAAACGTATTAAAAGATAAACGTTTTTGCTGGTGTTAAGAACTTCTTCCTTTTGTTGAGTGATATTAGCATATGTTTTTAACTGCTGGTGTATTCCGTGTAAAAGAGAATCAATTAGTAGTTTTAAAAGCTGAACTCCATGGAAAGGGAAAAAGTCTGATCCTTGACTCCCACAAATTGTAAGACTGGTCCCGCAGCTTCTTCTTCCCTATGCTATGGCAGTAGCAGGTCCTCTGATGTCATCAAGTCCAATGCAGAGCCCCATGGATAATAATTTGAGCATTTAACTCCTGTAGTGCAGAGGTAGCCCCACTCCAATGGAACATTTTTCATTTCTGCAGAGAGGGATTTTATGCTATTTGTAGTGGTCTCCAGTTATGCAATGTGGCTCAGACAACTTTGTTAATGCATGTGTACTATGTATATGTATGTTCACACTGACAAGGAGGGGACAGTTGGTGATTGTCAATGGCCAGCATCCTTTCTTTGAAAATATTTGGTTGCTATGGGCTTCATCTCCACTGTTCATTTATACTGTACTGTACTAAATTAATGAATTGATTACTTAACCATTTGCTATTTCTGGTTATATTTGTTTTCAAATATGATGGGGGATAGGTTGTGTAAATTAATCAAGCGATATGATTTTTGTCTAGATGAGCTACCCAATACTACATGTACAGGGAACTGTGATGCAGAAAATGTAATGTGTTTAAAGGTACCATCGAACATGAACATTGAGATCATTACAGCTGTGACAGGTGCAGTGGAAGGAATTCCGCAGGAAGAGATTTTGGCAGCCAAAGTCAGGTATTATCAACCGCTGTGCGCTGCTCTGAATAAGGTGGATTTACCTTTTTTGTGTGTGTGTTTCCTGGTCTCTTGTTCACACCCTGAGTTAAATGAATGAAAACATTGGTTTTAATGTGTTTTATTTGATCTGGACTTTCTTTTTCTTTTTTTTAGCTTCTCAACTATTAATGTGGAGTGTGTGTCTGCCTGTAATGTGTCTCTGCCACTCACAAACTCTGTGCAGTTCATCCAAGTCCCAGCTCAGCCACTTACAACTATCACAAGGTAAATAATCAATATGGTACAAACCAAAGCTAGATGCCATGAGAGCTGTAAATGCACTGATGCTCTCCCCAATTGTATCTTCTAGCCCCCTGAACAGTATCTTATTGAATAACCATGGGGCAAGAAAGTTAGTTTCAGCTCAAAAAACTGCCAATATGCTGCTTGTATTGAGGGATCATTGTTTGTGTGAGCACAACCACCCTCAGGATAAGTTGTCTGCTGAGCACTGCAGAAAACCTAATGAAGCTTAAAAGGCTTGCCTAAAGACTTTATCAGGAAGTCATTAAGGGTTTTAGACACCCTTTAGAATTTTGTCAGGGCGCTACGCCAAAAGTGGCAGTGTACTTGTCAGAGACAGGTAGTTGAATCTGTCAGTTCTCGCACTGAAGTTGTCATGTCTGTACTAGACACTCGTGCCTCAGTGCTCTTCCTCCCTGCGCCTGTCACACGGACAAGCTCATGGTGAGATATTTTGTACTAGGGGTGGCCAGAGCCTCATAGGGGAACTAAGAGAATAAGTCACCATCGGGTTGGCTTTACTTTTGATTGGCATACACAGTGAATCCATAGCCTCTATTCAGTTCAACAGTAGCTTTTAAATCTGCCCGCTTCTGCCATGTCCTGTCAGTGTAAAGTAAGGCATCCCTGATGGGGAACAATCTCTCACTTCCTCATCAGGCTCCACCTACCCCATGACAAGTCATTTCCCAAATATGGACATTGCAATATTTGGGTAATGGTATTACCACTATCCCCAGCCCCTTGTCCACATTTTAGCTTTAAGTCAGGGAATGTCTGAGCCGAGAGCAGAATGTGACGGGGATAAAGTTTTGAGAGAGAAACTATTGCATTCATGACCGCTTCACAGCGCAGACATTCCCCACTCTGATGACTGGTATATCTCGGTACACCAGCTCAGAGCTGGTCATAAACACTGCCAGTTTCCTCACCTACAAACTGGTGGTAATTTCTTCTTCTTTTTTTTTTTTTCCATACTGTGTTTTTTATTGGGTATATAAACTAGGTACAGTAAAGCTTATACAGCACTACATGTGCATGACATGGACATTTTGGTAGAAACATCAAACTCCAATACAGGAACAAGGAAACAATTGGGTAATACATTTATGATCCTTTGTTCTGGTTAGTAGTCGACGCTGTATACAGGAATACAGTGAATAATACAATATAAAAGAGATGACAACATGGACAAAAAGAACAAAAAGGAAACAAACCAGAAAAACTTCTGTACTCAAGGGTTCAAAAGAGAAAGCCTTCAAGGTGGGAGCAGTGTTAAGCGGTAGCCTAAAACTGTGCAAACCATTGCATTTCCGAGCAACTAAGTGCCACTATCGCAACTTTTGGATCAGATGGTAAAACATTCTAGACCCTAAATGTTATACAGGCCCCATTACTTTTCATGCGGAGAGACATCGTCTAAAGGAACAGATTGTGGTAATTCTTTAAAAATCGGATTCTTATAGTATCAGTTATGTTCCTGACACTGATGCAAATGCCTAATTAGGAGCAGGTAGTTTGTAAGAACCAGAAATATGTCCTTTTACCTTTTACGGAGTTCCGTTTATATTCATGTAAAGGAGAGGGGTACAGAGCCACACTTTGGATAATAAGGGTAATTAAAGCTGGCCATACACTGTGCAAATTTCATCCTTAGTATGACTTTTGGCCCGTGACCCTGCTGGAAAATATTTGGCAAAACAGCAGATGCATGCAATCAGGAAGCTAAAGCTGTCTAAACAGTGAGAATTTCGTTCCCGGTATGACTTTGTCCAGTGACCATCCTGATAATTTTTCAGCCCACATTTTTTTTTTTTTTTTTTTCCATTCATTCAACAAAAAACAAACCGTCAGCATATGACCAGCATAGCAATGTCTTGCCAAGGGAAACAATAGTGTTAAATCCAGTGAAAGTAAGAAAACCTGTTCCTATTTTTTTTTTCCTAATAGCAGATGCCTGGTGATACCTGTCAGACATACTGCACAACATGAGTCAATGCCGCATTATAATATAGTTAAAACACAGAATTATTTTCCTTGTCCCTGTCCCTATATTTTTTTTGTTTTTTTTTCTGTAATGTAATTTACATTCCTGCAGATTCGTATTCTCATCTTGTTGCCAAGTCGGTGTTAATTACTTCTGTGATGCTTTCAGATTCCAAACAAATTACACCGAATACGACTGCGAGAAGAATGACGTGTGCTGGCAGCAACTTGCTTATCCTCTTACCAAATACTACACAGGTATATACAGTTATTTTTTCATAAACTCTTTTCTCTACCTAAGCCTGCCCACTTTTTTCTACCCCGTTATCCAGGTCCACATTTATAGTTTGAGATTTTAGGTAAAAAAAAAAAAAATGATCGTACAAATATAAATTGTACCACTACTTGAAATTTGATTTATAACCCTTTGCAACGCTTAAAAACTTCAAGCTCAGGGAATGCTGTTATACAAGATCAGAGTTTACATTCTTATGCCTTGTTTTGGCCATGTTACTGTTACAAGGTACTTACTTGATACAAGACAGGATGGCACATGAATTCCAATGATCTGTGGCTATGGCTGAACTTATCAACTGCATTTACAATATCAGCAGAAATCTAGATTCAAGAGGAGCTCCAGTCTGGGAAAAAAAAATTAAGTCTACAGCTACAAATACTGTAGCTGCTGACTTTTAATATAAGGGCACTTACCTGTCCAGGGATCCCGCGATGTCTGCGAGCCAATTCGTCTGCAGGTACCAGCATTGTAAGTAAGGAAAACTGTCAGGCTTTACAGCTGGTTTCCTACTGGGCATACGTGAGTTGAGCTGCACTTCACCTGTGTGTGTCCCAGAAGGCAGCCAGGGGAAGGAGGAGGGTCTGGAAATGCACATGGATACCTGGATGTGCGAGCGGTTACCTGTCAAAACCACAGGAGGAGGTTGCGAACAAGAAGAGCTTCCCCTTTTGGGTGGAACTCTGTTTTAACCTGACAAAACAATGTTGTTCCAATCATCAAGGGTATCATAACCACAAAAAAAAAAAAACAGAAATGTAAAATATTGCGGCTGATCAGGCCTTAGATAAGGTAGCGACAAAATTTTTCTCATTTTTCCACCTGGTAATTCTGCCTATATCACACATCCTGTCCCTGAGTAGCAAAGCTCACTTCTCCACTGTATCTATGGAGGTAACTCTGGTTGCCACCCAAGCTATATTTTAAAACATAACTGTCTCTGTTCATCTCCATTATGGGGGGATGTGGTTTACAGACAGAAGATAACACTTCCAGTTCATATCACAAGAAATAGCCTTGCATCCCTAGCAAGATCAACTGGTATTTTCTGAACTTGCTGAAAAAGTTCTGGAAAAACTACTGCAGCAACTTCATCTGAAGACTGGTAAGCTGCAATATACAGTTAGGTCCATATATAGTATCTCACAAAAGTGAGTACACCCCCCTCCCCCCCATTTTTGTAAATATTTTATTATATCTTTTCATGTGACAACAATGAAGAAATGACACTTTGCTAGAATGTAAAGTAGTGAATGTACAGCTTGTATAGCAGTGTAAATTTGCTCTTCCCTCAAAATAACTCAACATACAGCCATTATTGTCTATACCGCTGGCAACAAAAGTGAGTACACCCCTAAGTGAGCATGTGCAAATTGGGCCCAAAGTGTCAATATTTTGTGTGGCCACCATTATTTCCCAGCACTGCCTTTACCCTCTTGAGCATGGAGTTCACCAGAGCTTCACAGGTTGCCACTGGAGTCCTCTTCCACTCCTCCATGATGCCGTCATGGAGCTGGTGGATATTAGCGACCTTGCGCTCCTCCACATTAGGTTTAAGGATGTCCCACAGATGCTCAATAGGGTTTAGGTCTGGAGACATGCTTGGCCAGTCCATCACCTTTACCCTCTGCTTCTTTAGCAAGGGAGTGGTCGTCTTGGAGGTGTGTTTGGGGTCGTTATCATGTTGGAATACTGCCCTGCGGTCCAATCTCCGAAGAGAGGGGGATCATGCTCTGCTTCAGTATATCACAGTACATGTTGGCATTCATGGTTCCCTCAATGAACTGTAGCTCCCCAGTGCCGGCAGCACTCATGCAGCCCCAGACCATGATACTCCCACCACCATGCTTGACTGTAGGCAAGACACACTTGTCTTTGTACTCCTCACCTGGTTGCCGCCAAACACGCTTGACACTATCTGAACCAAATAAGTTTATCTTGGTCTCATCACACCACAGGACATGGTTCCAGTAATCCATGTCCTTAGTCTGCTTGTCTTCAGCAAACTGTTTGCGAGCTGTCTTTTTTTTTTTTTCGAGCTTTCTTGTGCATTATCTTTAGAAGAGGGCGTCAGCCAGGCAGACCAATTTGATGCAGTGAGCTGCTTATGGTTTGAGCACTGACAGACTAATCCCCTGGCTAATCCCATTCAACCTCTGCAGCAATGCTGGCAGCACTCATACGTCTATTTCCAAAAGACAACCTCTGGATATGACGCTGAGCAACTTCTTTGGCTGACCATGGCGAGGCCTGTTCTGATTGGAACATATCCTGTTAAACCGCTGTATGGTCTTGGCCACTGTGCTGCAGCCCAGTTTCAGGGTCTTGGCAATCTTCTTATGGCCTAGGCCATCTTTATGTAGAGCAACAGTTCTTTTTTTTTTTTTTTTTCAGATCCTCAGAGTTCTATACCATGAGGTGCTATGTTGAATTTCCAGTGACCAGTATGAGAAAGTAAGAGCAATGACACCAAATTTAAAAAACCTGCTCCCCATACACACCTGAGACCTTGTAACACTAACAAGTCACATGATACCGGGGAGAGGAAATGGCTAATTGGGCCCAATTTGGATATTTTCACTTGAGGGGTGTACGTACTTTTGTTGCCAGCGGTTTAGACATTAATGGCTGTGTGTTGTTATTTTGAGGGGACTAGGTATACCCTCACTATTTTACATTGTAGCAAAGTATAATTTCTTCAGTGTTGTCACATGAAAAGATATAATAAAATGTTTACAAAAATGTGAGGGCTGTACTCACTTTTGTGAGATACTGTATATTTAGATACAGGCACAATTTTCATACTTTTGGCTCAGTATGCCACCAGAATAAAATTAAACCGAAACAATCCAAATGAATTTGAAGTGCAGACATTCAGCTTTAATTCAAGGGGTTGAACATAAATATCAAGTACAAATTTTAGGAACTGCAGCCATTTTTATCCACTGTCCTCACAGTTTCAGGGGCTCAAATGTAATTGGACAAATTAATCTAGTCATAAAGAAAATGTTCATTTTTATTATTTTGTTGAGAATCCTTTACTGGCAATGACTGCCTGATGTCTGAAACCCATGGACATTTACCAAAGACTGGGTTTTCCCTTTTCTGATGATTTTCCAGGCTCTAACTGCAGCTTCCTTTAGTTGTTCTGTGTTTGGGGGTCCTTCTGCCTTTAGGTTTGCCTTCAGTAAGTGAAATGCATACTCAATTGGGTTGAGGTCAGGTGATCTGCCATTGCATTATATTTCACTTATTTTTCTTCAAAAGCTCCTGGGTTTCTTTTACAGTGTGTTTTGGATCATTGTCCATGTGTACTGTGAAGCGCCGTCCAATCAACTGTGCTGCATTTAGCTGAATCTGGGCTTACAGTATATCTCTAAACACTACAGAATTCATCCAGCTGCTTCTGTCTTCTTTAAAATCATCAATAAACACCAATGACCCAGTGCCACTGGAAGCCATGCATTCTCATGCCATCACACTGGATCCACCATGTTTTACAGATTACATTGCGTGCTTTAGATCAGGAGCTGTTCCAAGCCTTCTCCACACTTTTTTTATTCCGTTTATTCTGGTACAGATTAGTCTTAGTTTCCTCTGTCCAAAGAATGCTTTTCCAGAACTGGTCTGGCTTTTTTAGATGTTTTTTGGCAAAGTCTAATCTGGCTTTTCTATTCTTCAGGCTTATGAATGGTTTGCACCTGTCTGTAATTGCTCTCGTAAAGTCTTCTCTTGATTGTAAACTTTATCCACCTCCTGGAGAGTGTCCTTCACTTATGTGGATTTTGTGTATGGGTTTTCTTTACCATAGAGCGGATCCTGCGATCATCCACCATTGTTTTCTTCTATGGACGTCCAGGCCTTTTTATGTTGCTGAGCTCACCAGTGCGTTCTTCATTCCTCAGAAAGTACCAAACTGTTGATTTGGCCACTCCTAATGTTGCTGCCCTCCCTCTCTGATGGATTTGGTTCTTTTTTGAAGCCTTACAATGGCCTGTTTCACTTGCATGGACAGCTCCTTTGAATGCATGATGTAGGTTCACAGCAATAGATTCCAAATGCAAATGCCACACTTGGAATCAACTTCAGGAGTAGCCCACACCTGGCCATGAAACTGCTTTTGATCCAATTGTCCAATTTCTTTTAGTCTCTTTAAAAAAAGGGGGGTGGCTGTTCTTAATAGCTGTAATTCTTAAACTCTACTTCCGATTTGGATGTACATACCCTCAAATTAAACCTGAGAGTGTGAATTTTCAACCCACATCCATTATATAACTATAGCTTGACTAGGTTTTGGTAAATACCTGATAAAAACTAAAATTGTGCCTGTGTCCAATTATTATATATGGATCTAACTGTATATTACGTTTCTCTATCATTCATTGACAGACGCAGCTCCATATCTTCTTGACCATTTGGTTATGCGGCCCCCTACAGGAGTAGGACACTAGGCAGGAAAAAACCTATGCCTATGGGGCAGTCCCTGCAGGCATACACCCACACACTCTGCTATAGCCCTCAGTTTGTTTCTGCCTAGTTTAGGAGTAGGACCTAGTTCCCTGCTGGGACTTCAGTCTTAGCTGTTTGTTTTTGGGAACCTTTTTTGTAAGACTTTTATTTTTATTTTAGTTAGTGTTCCTGAGAGAACTACAAGCAACAGCCGGCTTTCGGACTGGGTATCCTAGATCCTTAAGGTCTCCCAGCTTGGCCAGTGAGTGTGAGCAGGTTATAGTCCAGCACTAAGCCTCGCCATGATAGGGCCCTGATGGTCGGGGGAGGGCCCACGAGTGAAACACCTTTTCAGGACGCACGTGACCTATGGATGCCCTGAGTCGCAGCGTACCCCCTGGCTGTCAGCACCCCCATCCCGGGTGGAGAGGTAGTCTGTTCAGAATGGCGCCCACCTGGTATAGTGAGTAACTGTCCCCCCCAATTCTCTGGCAGTCTCGGGGTGGACGTGGGCCCCCTCCCTGGGAAAGTCGGACCCTCCGGTATCCCTCAGTTCCCCTGGCCTCTCGGTGATACCAGGCCCATCTCAGCTGTCCCCTCCCCCCACAAGCAGGTTCCTACGTTTGGGGGGCAGATGTATTGCAGTTCTGCGGGGGGGGGGGGGGGGGGGGTTTGTCCACCAGCGGGGGGGGGGGGGGGGTTGTCCTGGTGGGATTTCCTCCTGGGGACCCCCCGATGCCTTCTGTCTGATGACCTCCCCCCCGGGGGTCCTGGAGACCGCGTGGGGGCCGCCGTTTTGCTGTAGTCTTTCTGCTCTGCATCAATGTAAAACGTTTTCGCATTTAGATGCATGGGCGGCCATGTTTTGGTAGTTCTCCATAGGAATGCATGGGGCGGCCATTTTCTTGAAGTCCACGATCACTGTACAGCAAGGGAGAAGCTAGGGGCTCTAGGCATGAACCAGGTGCTTTTCTGTTTCCTGTGTCAGATCGTTTCTATTCTCTGCTCAGGACATTCCTAAAGCCTCCAAACCATTTAAGTGGTATGTTCCTGGGGTCCCTGTGGGTATTCCTCACTCACCCTGCTGCAGGCTGTGTTAGGGCAGGGACTTGTGGTACCATTAGTGCAGCGGTGCGGATCGTGTATTTTGCAACTTTTTTTTAAAGTGACACTGCTTTTTTTTATACTCTAATAGATTTTTTTATACTGCTAATGGAGTCCCGGGACCAATTCTCGTCTACAGACCCCCTCTGTGCAGTTGTGGGACCCTCTGGGTCACATGCCCTGTCTGTTTTTACAGCAGTTTTGGAAAGTCTGGTGTCAAAGTGGATTTGGTTTTAAAAAATGCCACTAACTGAAAGCGCCGTATGCCTTCACCTCCCTCTGCAGTATCCTCAGATTCTGAGGTAGATGTGGCCACTGCAGATGCATACCATCCTGGTGGATCTGTGTCTTTTGCATTCTGACGATGAGGAGGACATTTCCACGTCAGCTGCCACTCAGGAAAGCGTGCTGGTTGAGGTACTTTTAGTGTCGGTGCGGGAAACCTTAAAAATGGCGGATGAGACTACAGCGTCAGGGACGCAGGTGTCTTTTGGTATCTGCAAATCCCAGAATTCAGGCAGGGTGTTTCCCTGTCCGGGAACTTTTTGACAACATTGTCAATGGAGAGTTGGGGGCGCATCAAACAAATGTTAGTGGTGCCTAAGCGCTTTAAAAGGCGTTACCCCTTCGCAGATGCGGTTTCCACTAGGTGGACCGTGCCACCAAAGGTGAATCATCCGGTTTCCAGACTAAACAAGTCTACTGTGGTCCAGATGGAAGAGTCCCCGATATTTACAGACCCTATGGATAGACGGATTGAGTCTGTCCCGCCATTTGCATGTGTTTGCGGGCTCAATACTAAAACCGGTGTTTGTGATCACTCTGGTGTCACAGATCATCACAGAATGGGTGAAGTTGCTAAAAGGTGACTTGGAAACAGAGCAGCTCTCACTGGGCCTGATAGAGCTAACGGACCAAATGGTTCAAGCCCTTCTGTATATATGTGATGCGTGACTGGATGCAGCTCCACTGGTAGCCAGAGTGTCTGCGGTGGGGATTGCTATTAGAAGCATGGTGTGGCTGAAAAGCTGGTCTGTGGACCAGGCTTCCAAAAAGGCTCTTTCTGACCTTCCCTTTATGGGGGGACAGGTTGTATGGATCCTCCCTGGATGAGTTGATTAAAGGCCTTATAGGTGGGAAGATTACTCTTCTACCCCAATCCACCAAGGGCAAGGCACCGCGTAATAGACCGGGGCCTTCATTTACTGCTCATAGGCGCCCCTTTCATGCCTCAGGGTCGCAGGAAAAAGGAGCTATGCCATTCAGGTCTTCTGGGGGTTCCAAGAAGACATGGTCGGGTAAGCCGAGAACAGGCAAATCTGGATCTGCGTACAAATATCTGTTATGATCTAACAAGCCATGCCCCTTGACAGTTAGAATCACGCCCCTAGGGACACATTTAACCCCTTGATCACCAATAAAGTTAACCCCTTCCCTGCCAGTGTTATTTTTACAGTAACAGTGCATATTTATAGCACTGATTACTGTAGTAATGTCACTGGTACCCCCAAAAGTGTCAAAAATGTCAGTCAGGGGTCCGATCTGTCCGTCCCAATGTCGCATTCCCGCAAAAAAAATCGCAGATCGCCGCCATTACTATTTAAAAAAAAAAAACAATAAAAATGACATAAATCTTTCCCGTAGTTAGTAAACGCAATAACTTTTGCGCAAACCAATCAAAATACGCCTATTGCAATTTTTTTTTTTTTTACCAAAACTATGTAGCAGAAAACAAATTGGCCTAAAATGTTAAAAAAATTTTGATTTTTAAATTTTTTTTTTTTTTTGAGAATTTCATATAAAAAAAAAAAAGTGAAATATATTGTTATTTTTTCAAAATTTGTCACTTTTTTTGATAACGCAAAAAGTAAAAATCACACAGGTGATCAAATACCACCAAAAGAAAGCTCTGTTTGTGGGGAAAAAAAAAGGACATCAATTTCATCTGGTACAGCGTCGCACGACTGCGCAATTGTCCGTTAAAGTCACGCAGTGCCGAATCGCAAAATAGGGCCTGGTCTTTAAGCAGCCAAATTCTCCGGGGCTTAAGTGGTTAAGTCACAACACGAGGACTGCATTATTATGGTGGCTTCACTCGTTAGCACTATGCCAGGGCAAGTCCTTTCTTCCACTGTATTGGACTGTGGTAACCACAGATGCCAGCCTGTCCGGCTGGGGAGGAGTGCTGGGGAAGCTCTGCGTACAGGGGTCTTGGACAGTAGAAGAGTCCACACTTCCGATCAATATTCTGGAGCTCAGAGCGATAAAACTTTGCCTGAGTCACTGGACAACTTGTTTACAGGGTTGTCCAGTTCGGATTCAATCGGACAACGCCACAGCCGTGGCTTACATCAATCATCAAGGGGACACCAAGAGTGTCTTGGCAGCCCCAAAGGTGGCCGAGATCCTGGAATAGGCGGAAAAGTTTGTTCCAGCCCTTTCTGCAGTACACATACCAGGTGTGGAAAACTGGCAGGCGGATTACCTAAATCGTCAGGTGCTGGATCAGGGGGAGTGGTTCCTGCACCCGGAGGTGTTTAACTTCCTGTGTGTCCGGTGGGGGACACCCGATGTTGACCTGTTTGCTTCTCGACTCAATAAGAAGGTTTAGAGGTTTGTAGCCAGGTCGAGGGATCCTCTGGCCGATGCCACAGACACACTAGTGGCTCCTTGGGGTCATTATCGACTGATCTATGCGTTCCCTCCGCTAAAACTCCTGCTGAGGCTGCTGCGTAGAATAGAGGTGAAAGGGATTCCGGTCATTCTGGTGGCCCCAGACGGGCCTCGGAGGTCTGGGTACGCAGATCTGGTAAGGTTGGTCGCCGATGCTCCTTGGAGACTTCCTCTCAGGGAAGATCTGCTGTCTCAAGGGCCGATCTTCCATCCTGCTTTACAGTCGCTGGCTTTGACAGTGTGGCTGTGTAACGCTCCTGCGTTTCTTATATGGTGTGGATTTTCAGCTGCAGAAATAGTTCCCGTCAGTAGTCATGTAAGAGATATGCTGAGATACCATTCCCAACCTCAATGACTCATCATGTGTGGAAGGTCTTATTTCAGCCAGTAAATACACACAATTAGCAAGCTGGTTCCTAGAATGACTTTATGTATGTGGTAACACAATGATGAAGGTTGAGGGATAGGTTGAGTGGAGGTGGTAGGTGATAGACACTTGAAGGTGAGACAGTAGCAGATGGATGCAGGAAGGTTTAGCAATGTTGTATGTTAGCAGATGACAGAATAGCAGGTGGACATACAAAAGAGATCAACCCAGTGCAGAAAAGTAGCAGTAGTCTCAAGAGCTAGCAATCTAGTTATGCAGATGTGATAAACAGTCTTTACTATGCAGAGCTAGATAGTGTAAGCTTAGTATAAGTTTATAGAGAATTCCCCTGCGGGGTACTTAGCACTATTAGCGATACAGCCGAAGGGTGGTTCAGGAGAGGCGGATGATCCAGTAGCGGGATACAGGGATCAGCGCAGCGAGGTTCCGTCAGCGAGGTAAGCTTGCAAGCATGGAAGCTTCAAGCAAGGTTAGTATCCAGGTAAGGGTGTTTGAACGAACACATGTGAGTGAGAACCGGCGCTTTAAATAGCCATCTAGTCCGGCGCTGGGTGATGACAGCTCCAGTCTTAAAGGTGTATGCGCACCTTTCCAAAAGTAAATGGTGGGCGCATACACTTGTGGAAAGTGTAATTTAGGGTACCAAAGGTACCGGAACATTACAGGCTGTTGAAAGCCAAGTATTGAAGGACAGAGGTCTTTCTGATTCTGTGATTCCTACACTGTTGAAGGCCCGGAAGTCTATTACCAGGAAGATTTATCATCGTACATGGAAATCGTACAGCTCAAGGTGTGATTCGCTGAAGGTGCATCCTTTCCTGTTTTTTGGTGGCTAGGATTTTGACCTTTCTTCAAAAAGGGTTTGAACAGCGGTTGGCTTTGGGCACTATCAAAGGCCAAGTGTTGGCTTTGGCTGTATTCTTCCAACGCTCTTTAGCTACGCATGCCTTGATTCGCACTTTTATACAAGGGGTTTGCCATATGGCTCCTCTGAGGCGATCCCCGCTACCTCTGTGGGACCTTAATTTGGTATTATCTACAGTATTCTTCAAAGACCTCCTTTTGAAAACATTAGGGAGATTCCTCTGCTTACGCTGTCACAGAAGGTTGCCTTTTTGGTGGCTATTACTTCTGCCTGCTGAGTATCCAAATTGGTGGCGCTGTCCTGCTGTTCACCTTATCTGGTGGTCCACTGAGATAAAGTGATACTTCAATCTCATCAGTCGTTTCTTCCTAAGGTGGTTTCTGATTTTCATCTGAATGAAGACATTGTGCTGCCTTCACTCTGTCCTAAGCCCAAGTATCCCAAGGGAATTGCTTTGCATTCTTTGGATGTGGTTCGGGCAATTAGAGTTTACCTGGTGGCTGCTGAATCTTTCACGAAATTAGACTCTCTTTGTCGTAACCGAAGGACCTCAAAGGATTGGCTGTGTCTGCTGTGACCATATCCAGATGGTTTGGGCAGATGGTGGTTCAGGCTTATTCGCTGAAGGGTCAGGTTCCTCCCTTCCCTGTGAAGGCGCATTCTACAAGGGCGCTGAGTGCCTCTTAAGCTTTTCGCCATCAGGTGTCTGTGATGCACGTTTGCAAAGAGGCATCTTGGTCATCAGTGCACACATTCACAAAATTCTACAAGGTGGATGTGTTTGGATCCCCGGATGCCTCCTTTGGCCACAAGGTTTTGCAGGCTGCTGTTTAAAAGAGAAACCATTCTCTTGAGGGTGTATGTTGTTTCTAGGTGAGCTCCGGTTGTTCCTGGTTGAGCTCCATGTTACCTGGTTGGCTAAGTTTAGCCTTTGGGGAATTACGTTCTTTCTTTGCGTTGTTTTTCCCACCCCTCATGCAAATACTGCTTTGGGACGTCCCAAAGGTCAAGAAGATATGGAGCTGCGTCTGTCAATGAACAATAGAAAAAAACTTTTTTTGTCTTACCGTAAAATCCTTTTCTCTGAAGTTCACTGACAGGCGCAGCACCCGCCCCTCTAATCATGAGTGGGATGGGGTTTTTTTCTTCTACACACTGCTTGCAACAAAACCTGAGGGCTATAGCAGAGTGTGCGAGTGTATACCTGCAGCGACTGCCCCATAGGTGTGGTAAAGTTTTTTTCCTGCCTAGTGTCCTACTCCTGTAGGGGGCAGCATAACCCAATGGTCAACAAGATATGGAGCTGCGTCTGTCAATGAACTTCAGAGAAAAGGATTTGACGGTAAGACAAAAATCCAGTTTCTCTTATGTCCTCCGACAGTCGCCGCCACCTCTAAGTCATCACTGTTGGGTATTGACTTCCGCTCCGCAGGAGCAGCTAGGCATAAAGACTTAGTCAAAAGAACAAAGGCATTTGCATATACACACCCATGGGGGCTGTCCCATCTGGTCAATACCCCCCTGCAGTGACCACTCCCAACTCAGATTTAATCTGCCTAGCGTCAGGAGTAGTTAGGCTTCCCTGTGCTGGGGCTACAGTCTCAGCCTATCTAATCTTTTTTATTTGATTTTCTTTTGAAAATGTCAGTTTTCTCTTACTTTACTAGCTGTTTACTTTGTCAGCTTTAGTTTTAGTCGATTCTTCGGATGAAGATGGATCATGCGATGCTGGGATTCGGACTGGCCGCCCTGGTTCTCCAGGGCAGAGGGTCAGATGGACCCCCAGCCTGCCATCGAGCATTCGGCTATGGTTCGCCCTGGCACTATGAACGACCCATTCCTGTTCGCAGCAGGGATGCAGCCGTGAGGTGGCTACCTCACAGGACACATCTGCAATGCTGCAGTGTCATGTCCCTGGCAAAGGGCACTCCCTGTCATATGAGGACAGCGGCTTTCCATTCATAGAGGCACCCCACGCCATCTGGTACAGGTAAGTACTTCTGTGTGGGGCCTCTGGGGTGGCAGTCCTGTGTTGCTTTGTGTCCCCCATGTCTGTACCTGTGTGACTCCCTGATGCGGTCCCTGCGGGGATCGCTTGTGCATGCGCTGCGGTGCTGTATGTTGTTGGGGGTCCCCTTCCCTGTGTCACTTCGGTGCTTGTTGGGGGTGCAGACTGTGTGTGTGGCGGCCGCAGCGGGGTAAATCCGCGCGGTCCGCCATTTTAGGTATGGGCAGGCATGTTTGGCTTCTCTATGGGCAATCTACATGCGGTTTTTGGCGCCATTCACCGCCATTTTGCGGTAGCCGAACGATCGTTCCGACCGCATGTCCGGCCGCCATTTTGGCGGAGCCTCCCATGCAATCCTATGGGGCAGCCATTTTCCCTGGGTCATGCAGCCTATAAGTTCAGCCTACTCTAGCAGCACTTCCTTTTCCTCTGAAGCAGGACACTCGGTGGCAACACTCTGCGGGGCTCTGCAGGTTATTGCTCTCAATATCTTTCTGTATTGTCATTTCTGGCTCACTTTTTTCTCTCCTGTTTGGGGGTCTTTGTCACTGTAGCTGAAGCGGTGGGCTGCGCACTCCGCTGCGCTCTTAAAGGGACAGTACTAACTTTATTGCACTGTTGTTTTTTGTCACCTTGAGCAATGGATTCTCAGGACAGCAAATTCCCCCCAGCTCTGGTGGGGGTCCCCAGTTCTCCTGTGGCCCCTCTGAGACCTGATTTGGCCGCTGTAGTGGCGACCTTGGTGTCAAACATTGAAATGCTGATGGTTGAACGTGCTGCTAAAAAGAGGCCCAGATTGTCTCTCTCCTCTGATTCAGATGGTGATATGGCTGCTGTGAGCGTGCCCTTTTCAGGGTCTCGCTCATCCTTGGACCTGCTGCGGTCTGAGGGGGAGGCAGAGGTGGAAGGGGTTGATACCTCTTCCCCGGGGTTCGCCTGAAGAGCGGGCGACCATGGATGAATTAATTGTTTCTGTTAAGGAAACACTACATTTGGAGGATGAGCCCTGTCCTCCGGGCGTTGTGTCCTCATTTGGGACGCACAGGACCCGCAAGTCGGCGCAGGTTTTTCCCTGCCCAGCTGAGTTTCATTACACTGTTAATGAAATGTGGCGCACGTTAAAACGTCCATTCCTGGTGTCTAGTCGGTTCAAATTGCTTTATCCTTTTGCACCGGCTACGGAATCACGATGGTGTGTGCCTCCACAGGTAGATCACACTGTGGCCGTGTTAAACAAGGCTATCTTGGTTCCTTTTGAGGATACCCCGGTTTTCCGGGATCCCGCGGATCGACGGTTGGAGTCTCTAGCCCGCCATTCCTATACGGTGGCGGGCTCGTTACTCAGACCCGTTTTCGCATCCGTTTTGGTGGCTCAGGCGGTGGCTGATTGGACTAAGGTGCTTAGGAGCAACCTCGTGTCTGATGATGTTCCGCCTGCCCGGCTGGAAATGGTGGATCAAATTCACCAGGGAATCATGTATCTGTGTGATGCGGCCTTGAATGAGGCCCCTTTAGTAGCACTCCTCTCTAGTGTCTCGGTACTTAACCGGCGACTGATATGGCTGAAGAGCTGGTCGGCTGACCAGTCCTCGCGGAAAACAGTTGCTGATTTTCCCTATGCTGGCTCTCGCCTTTTTGGCGAGGCGTTGGATACCCTGGTAAAAGGCGTCACGGGGGGGCAAGAGCACTATGCTGCCCCAGAACCCGAAGAACAAGTCTTTTCGAGGCAAGCGGGGTTCTGCGCCTAGATCCACTCAGGGGTCCTTTCGTGCCTTTCGGAACCAATCCAAGGGCAAGCGCTTCAAGGCCCAGGACAGTCAGAAGAAGCCCTGGGCGGGTAAGCAGGAGTCCGGCAATGCCGGCTCGGCGGGTCAATCCGCCTCTGCCTGAAGGGGCGCCCTTACCCATTTCAGGGGTGGGGGGACGTTTGCGCGGTTTCCTCCAACCTTGGCTTGGGTTGGAAGGTGGGTTCTGGAAATCGTTCGATCGGGATACAAGATCTAATTCCTTTCCCAGCCAGCGGACAGATTCTTTCCCTCAAATCTTCAGTTGCCTCCGGGGCGTCTGCAGGACCTGCATCAAACGGTGCAGGACCTTCTTGCTCAGGGGGTGATTGTCCCGGTGCCTCATCGGGACAGGTTTCGGGGGTTTTATTCAAATCTGTTCACTGTGCCAAGAAAGGAGGGCAAAGTGTGTCCTATTCTGGACCTGAAAGCGCTGAACCGCTTCGTGCGTGTTCGGAAGTTCCGTATGGAGTCTCTCCGTTCGGTGGTGGCCTCCTTGAGTCCAGGGGAATTCCTGGCCTCGATAGATCTGAAAGATGCGTACCTGCACATCCCCATTTTCGAGGGTCATCAGCGGTACCTTCGTTTTGCTATCGCAGAGGACCACTACCAGTTTGTGGCGTTACCTTTCGGTCTCGCTTCGGCACCAAGGGTTTTTACCAAAGTGTTGGCGACAGTTCTGGGCCTGCTGAGGGCTCAGGGCATTGCGGTCTTGGGTTACCTGGACGATCTACTTCTGAGATCGCGTGCCAGCCAGGACCTAGTGCGCGATCTGTCCACCACGGTGCAGACGCTGCAGGAGTTCGGATGGACCGTCAACGTTCAGAAATCGACGTTGTCTCCATTCGTTCGTCTTCCCTATCTGGGAATGATTCTGGACTCTGCTCAGGCAAAGGTGTTCTTGCCGGAGAACAAGCTCAGTCCTCATCACTCAGGGCCTGTATGCGGGGCCTGGGGTTGATGGTTTCGGCCTTCGAGGCGATACCCTTTGCTCAGTTTCACACGCAGGCTCTCCAAGCGGAGATCCTGGACAGGTGGGACAGACTGCCTCAGTCCCTGGATCTGTGTGTCTCCTTGAGTCGTCAGACCAGATTGGCTCTTCTGTGGTGGCTCCAGTCGGTGGCGGAAGGCAAGTCCTTCTGTCCGTTGGTGTGGACGGTGATTACCACAGGTGCCAGCCTGTCGGGCTGGGGTGGAGACCTGTCTGCCCAGGGCACTTGGTCGGAGGAGGAGTCCTCCCTCCCGATAAATGTGCTGGAATTGCGAGTGATAAAACTGTCTCTTCCAGTGGTCGGACCGTCTTTGGGGCCATCCTGTCCGGGTACAGACGGACAATGCTACCGCGTTGGCTTACATCAACCACCAAGGAGGCACCAGGAGTGCTCGGGCGGCCCGGGAGGTGACCGACATTCTGTCTTGGGCCGAGACTCATGTCCCGGCAATCTCGGCAGTTCACATTCCGGGTGTGGAGAATTGGCAGGCCGACTATCTGAGCCGCCAGACCCTGGACCAGGGGGTCTTCCAAATGCTGTGTGCAAGGTGGGGATCCCTGGACGTGGATCTGTTTGCATCCCGGCTAAATTGAAAGGTGGAAAGGTTCGTGGTAAGAACGCGCGATCCGCTGGCGGATGCCTCGGATGCGTTGGTAGCCCCTTGGCATCAGTATCGTCTGATGTATGCCTTTCCCCCGATTCATTTGTTGTCCAGGTTCCTCCGCAGGTTGGTCTCGGAACCGCACCTGGTGATTCTAGTGGCTCCGGACTGGCCACGCCGGTCCTGGTACGCCGACGTTGTTCACCTGGCAGTGGCGCCTCCGTGGCGTCTGCCTCTGCGGGAAGATCTCCTGTCTCAGGGTCTGATCTTCCATCCTGCTTTACAGTCGCTGGCTTTAACGGCCTGGCTGTTGAGACCCAGGTCCTGAAGGACAGGGGTCTCTCCTCTGAGGTCATCCCTACCCTTGTCAAGGCTAGAAAGACCTCCTCTGGTAAAATCTATTACTGTACCTGGAAGGCTTATTTCGCCTGGTGTGAGTCCAGGGGGTTCTCCCCTCGCTCGTACTCTGTGTCGAAAGTGTTGGCCTTCCTCCAGTCTGGGGTGGACCAGCGCCTGGCGCTGGCCACGATCAAGGGCCAGGTGTCCGCACTGGCTATTCTTTTCCAACTCCCTGTGGCGTCTCATTCCCTGGTTCGCACCTTCTTTCAAGGTGTGCGACATTTGGCTCCTCCCAGGAAGGAGTCCTTACCTCCATGGGACTTGAACTTGGTTCTGTCCGTGTTACAGCGTGCTCCCTTTGAAAACATTCGAAAATATCGTTGTCTCTGCTGTCTAAGAAGGTTGCCTTTTTGGTGGCGACCACTTCGGCTCGCAGGGTGTCAGAACTGGCAGCGTTATCTTGCCGCTCTCCGTACTTGGTGATTCACCGGGATAAGGTGGTTTTGCGTCCGCATTCCTCCTTTCTTCCTAAGGTGGTCTCTGAGTTCCACATTAATAAGGACATTGTCCTACCTTCACTTTGTACGAAGCCTAAGCATCCTAAGGAGGTTGCTCTGCACTCCTTGGATGTTGTCAGGGCGATCAGGGTTTACCTGTCTACGGAATCCTTTCGGAAGACGGATTCCCTCTTTGTCCTTCCTGAGGGACCTCGGAAGGGCATGACTGCATCCGCAGCGACTATTGCCAAATGGATCAGACAGACCATTGAACAGGCTTATGCTTTGAAGGAACGGGTTCCACCCTTCCCTGTGAAGGCGCACTCTACCAGATCTGTGAGTGCGTCCTGGGCCTATTGGCATCGGGCCTCGGTGGCCCAGGTGTGCAAGGCTGCGACTTGGTCGTCGGTGCACACCTTTTCCAAATTCTACAAGGTAGATGTTCTGGCATCAGCTGATGCCTCCTTTGGCCGCAAGGTTCTTAGTGCGGCAGTGCCATGTTTTCTGGGTCCCTGGCTGTTGGTATTTGCTTTCCTAGGCTGTTGCTCCTGTTGAGCATTGTTTTTTTCTGTTGCCCAGAGGTTCTCTTACTGTGCATGTAAGGTTCCTTTCTCTGATGTGGGTGCCTTTTCTACGGTTGCGTCTCCCACCCCTCATGTCTATACTGCTTTGGGACATCCCAACAGTGATGACTTAGAGGTGGCGGCGACTGTCGGAGGACGTAAGAGAAAACTGAATTTTTGTAAAATCTTACCTGTAAAATTCCTTTCTCTGAGTCCTCCGACAGTCGCCGCCCCGCCCCTTTTTTGGGGTTCTTATTACCTACTGCTGTGCTACCAAACTGAGTTGGGAGTGGTCACTGCAGGGGGGTATTGACCAGATGGGACAGCCCCCATGGGTGTGTATATGCAAATGCCTTTGTTCTTTTGACTAAGTCTTTATGCCTAGCTACTCCTGCGGAGCGGAAGTCAATACCCAACAGTGATGACTTAATGGTGGCGGCGACTGTCGGAGGACTCAGGAATTTTACAGGTAAGATTTTACAAAAATTCTGTTTTTTTTGTTTTCAGGTTTATTTACACATTAGTTGTCTAAATGGGGTCCATTGTAGCCTCATTTTCACGTTTTAACAGAAAAGCAAAGCCCCCTGTACACTTCTGCCACTACAGCCCATACTTTTCAAAATTTGACATGCTGTGTGTGTTCAGCTGTGTCATGCACTTGTACAGAGTAATAGTTTGAGCAGTTAGGGACTAGCTTTTAGTGTGAATAAGCTTGCCCATTTTCCTATCTTTGCTCTCAATCATGAGGCATTTTTGCCCATGGAGTTGCCATTTTCTGGGTGTTTTTGCACAATTATTTGTAAATTTAAGACACTGTAGTGCATGAACAATCTAGGAGAGCTGTATAACTATCACCACATCATGCACCAAAAATAATTCTATAAATTCTCCCTAAATATACATCTTTATATTGTATAAGTGTATAATGTTTGAACAATTATAACCTTTTAACCTTATCAAAATGCTTCATGTTTTGATTTGCTGCCACATAATTTACTGTGTATGGTTGTGCTTCAATGTGCAGGCATACCTAATGATTAGGTTTGATTAATATTTTTCTTATACAAGACTTTGAAGGGGCTTGCGATACATACTCTGGGTAGAGCAAGCAGTATCCTGAAAAGACTGGATGGAGCTTTTCTGGTCCGCAAATTAAATATATGTTACTGCCTGGTAATTATCACAATATAAAATATTCTCTGCATTAGAATTCGCTAGTGATGGCTATCAAACAGCTTAGTGATTTAAATTCCATTTATTAACAATCTGCATGCGTCTTTAGTGTGAGAGTAAGCTGCATCGATTTTTTTTTTTTTTTTATTTTTTTTTTTTACATTCAATTTAGTTTCAGGAGCTACCAGATTGAGGGTGTGCTAGGCAACCAAAGTAATTTATATACCTAGGACCACAACATGATTACACTTAAACATAGGTTGTGAAGATGCTTTTCCAGGGCTGGCCAAATTAAGGTAGAATTCAGCAACTAGTAAGACCTGTATCTGAGACAAGAATTGTAGAAATCTAAACTAATTTGATGGTTCTATCTGATTTTAGGGGAGCCGTACCATCTAACACTAGCCAAAGGTATGATCCTAGCTTTCTTCTTTATAAGTGCTGCGGTCCTAGGAGGTCCATGGAACAGAATACGTAAAGCCTGGAATAAAACACTGTAATGATAAATGATTTCTTGCTGTAATGTAAATAAATATATGTAAAACACTATTTTTTTAACATTTTAAATAAAAAAAAATAATGAACAACTCTTCTGGATTTTTAAATTATTATATGGTGTAATTTATGTTGCAAGATACCTGCACAAATTCACCTGAATGGCTTTGTCTAGGCTTTGTAAATTTAATTTATTGTATGGACACTGTACCTATGGGGCATATTTATAAAAAAAAATTCTACTATATTCGCCAATACATTAGTTAAATATAATAACCCATTTGGGCTAAGAGAGCGATATTTTTTTTTTGCATGAAAATGCAACGATTGTCTTTTGATGATAGTTGGACCTATGTTTTTAAGATTGACAGACTGTATGTCAACATTAGGTATAAGTCCAAATATAGAAAAACTGACAAATAGAACATTATTATCTGTAACTGGACTGATACCAAGAAGAATGAATGTGGGGAAAAAAATTGTCACCGTGCTGAATTCAGTAAGGTAAACTCTATAAAGAATGTGTGCATGATTAATGTTCACAGCCACTGTTAAATTTTTGGCGGATTCAGTGGATCTCTAAAACCAGTTGACCAGAAAAAGAGCAGGTAGGTGACAAGTGAGTAGTGACCCACCCTCTCCTATTTAGTGGAGGTGCTAAAGAACCAAAGTCTATCCGACCTTTGGGGAATGTATTTTTTTATTTTCTTCAGTTCTCTCAATGCACCCTCAGTTCTGAAGAGCATCCTGGCTGATATTAACTCAGGCATGGACTGCACACTCGCTGCTGGGTTATACTGCCACCTTCGGGTGATTGGACACTGGAAAAAGACAGTGAGTACCCTCCTAGGAATAACTTCCCGTTAGGAAAAACTTCCGTTTTTGTGCTAGTGTCCTGGGTGATGGTCATGTCTGCATAGTCTCTGCACAAAAACATAGCTAGCCTCTCAACAGTTCCACCTGGGATTTAGGGACTAGCTCTTTCTGGATCCATTTTATATGGCTTTTCTAAGCTCAGAGGAACTGAGGACTTTGACCGCCATGATGGGTGAAGACTGGCCCTTCTAAAGGGTCCTGTGGCAGGGCTGGTGAGTGCTCTAGGGTAGTCCTGCTGGTACCCTCCCTTGCAACCAAGAACTAGATGGGACTAGCTCAACTGCATAACTGGAACTGTTTATTGAACAAGAATACAGGTTTTTATACACTTGAGAAGTAGGTCAGTCACCGCATGAACAATGACCCAAATATTTACCCAAAAACATCACACGATGGTTTATATAACCAGGTACAGCTGACTCATGGCTAATCCCATCACAAAGGATCCTTAAGACTTTAGTCAAATTAACAAACATCTACTAGAAACTCTAAATTTATAAAACAACTAGCCACCTGGACAATCCGAGATCTCATTCCAGGTCAGACTTGACGGCATCAAGCTCACAAAGTACAATGCACATTATTACAAGTATAAACACATCCACACAGTAGTTTGTTAGCAGACAATAGGTGAGTTAATTAACATAACAAACAATGATCTCCCCCACTTCAGACTATTTGGCAACAGACTATAGCAGGAGACCTACTTACAATAATCACATTATGGCAGGGGACCCCAGTGGTTTGAACAGATTACATTAACATATACAATCATCGCTGGTTTGAGGCATAGAGACCCCAAATATGGATATGGAACCCCTAGTTCCCAGAGTCTGTCTTAGGGGGACATAAACTTGAATCAGAAACAAGACCACTCAACGAGTCCCCCAGGCATACACCTTCTGAAGAGTAGATGTAAATGCCAGGGCCCATAGTCAGTGGATAAGAGGCTTGCTCCCAGTCCTCTCCAAAAGCCCCTGTCCCACTAGGTCTGTCACACATGTCAGCATGCCATATCTTATCAATGGCAGAAAGGAGATGAGGGGTCCCATATGTCTGCAGGTAGGGAGGAACCTGAGCCCAGACCCCTGAGCAATGTATTCCCTGTTGGTCAGTTTGCTCCTTTTGGCTCTGACTCCCTCCACCTATCTGACATCACTATTAATGGAGGAGGAACCATTCGAAGACAAGGTAGAGGACAAGGAGAATGTTCTGGTAGAAGGGGAGGCAGACTAATCCTCATCCGAGGAAATCTACGCCTAAAAGAACCCCAGGTTCAAGGTTTATTTTTGGCCCTAAGGGCTTTGTGGAAGTTGTCCAGACTAATTTAAAGTCCTTTCCTGTACATCCTCATTCAAAGGATATTTTGCACATTGACTGGTCTCACGCCGACAAGGTCTTCCTTCTGCCAAAAAGGTTTGTTCAGCCATACCTAATGAAGACTTAGGGGTCAATTCACAAAGTTAAAAAAGGCTAAAAAAAGTGCAGCAAAATATTGCATGCCGAAACATTTGTGCAAATGTTCAATTCACTCAGACTTGTGCGATAAAGAGCGACTGCGGTAAAGTTTTGATAATGCAGTAATTACCACAAATATTTATGCGGTAATTTATCGCATTTAGCTTGTTGCTAAGGAGCAGGCTGGGAAGCCGGCAGGCGCGTCCTTAATAACAGAGCCCCCACCCCCAAAGCATCCCCCCCAATGTTAAGGGCATGTGGCCTGGTAATGGTTCATGGGGGGTGCTCACTTGTGCACCTCCCCTCTCCCCCCCCCCCCCCCCCCGACCTGACCTGCTGGGCTGCATGTTCAGATAAGGTCCGGTATTTAAATTTTGGTATGGGGTTCCCTCTAAAATCCATACGAGATCTGAAGGGTCTGGTATGGATTTGGAGGCACGCTGTTTGTTTTTTACATTTTTGTATTTCCAGCAATTTAAATTTCTTCTTTCTCTTACGTCCTCTGGCAGTCGCCGCCCACTCATACAGTCTTCACCAATGGGTATTGACCTCTTATCCATAGGAGCAAGCTAGGCATAAGACTTGTTAAAAACAAAGTAATTTACATAGACACACCTATGGGGGCTGTCCCACTAGTCCAATACCCACCTGCTATCAGCCATCCCAACTCAGTTTGTCTTCTGCCTAGTTAGGAGTGAGATAGGCTCTCACTGTGCTGGGGCTACAGTCTCAGCATTTTCTTCTGTTTTTCTGATTTTATTTCTGAAAAATGTGTTTTTTCTTTGCATTACTAGCTGTTTATTTTATCAGCGTTTAGTTGGTCACTTCTTCAAGATGATGACGGCGTAGCGGAGCTGAGAGTCGCACTGGTCATCCTGGTGTTCCAGGACAGAGGGCCTTATGGAATCCCATCGAGCGTTTAGCGGGCTATGTGTTCGCCCTGGCTTCACAAACAACCCATCGCTGTCCTCAGGGATGCAGCCTGCGAGGTGGCTACCTTGCCTGGACGCCTCATCCACGGTTCTCCGTGCACTGCTAGCGTCCTGCGTTTTGGCTGACGGCACCCCCGCCATCTGAGGGTGGGAGGTTCCCCGTCGATGAGAGGCACCCCACGCCATCGGGTACGGTAAGTACACTCTGTGTGGGGCCTCTGTCTGGGGCTGGCAGTCCTGTGTGTCTGTGTTATCCCCTCATGTCTGTGCGTTTTTGGGCTCCCTGATCCCGGTCCCTGCGTGGGCTCTCTCACAGCTAGTACGCTATGTGGGTTTGGGGGGGTCCCTCTCCTAGGTCACTTATGGTGCTTTTGGAGGTGCAGACATGTGACCGGTCCGCCATTTTAGGTGTGGGCAACATGCTGGCCTCACTGTGGGCGCTTATACAGCAGTGTATGCTGTGTGTTTTGGGCGCCTTGAGGCGTCATCTTGTGTATGGCAATGTATTTGTTCTGAGCACATGTCGGCGGCCATTTTTCCGAAGCCTCCCATTACTGTCTATGGGCAACCATTTTTCCTTGGTCTAAAGTTCCTAGTTCAGCCTATTGCGGTGACATCACTTCCTCTTTCTGCACAGAGGAGATCGGCAGGCGTGTAGGTAACACTTGTGGGGTCTGTCTTGCTGTCTTTTTTGTGGGATACCTCTGGCTGTCAGCTTATTCCTGCTTGGGGATCGCTTTGCATTGTCCCTCATAGCGGTGTACTGCGGGGGATCGCGGTGTGCTTAAAGGGCCAGTACCTTGAAAAAAAAAAAAAAATATATTATGGAATCCCAGGACAGCAAATTCCCCCCAGCTTCGTTGGATGGTTCCGGGTCCTCTGAATCCTCTGCTCTGACTACTCTGTCTGCTGCACTTGCGACTTAGTCGTCAAAGGTGGATTTTCTGATGTCCGCACAGGGTACTAGAAAAGGCCTAGGCTCTTTTTCTTCTGATTCTGAGTCTGACATGGTTGCCGTAGGTAGCGGGCCCCTTGAACGGTCTCGCTCTTCTCAATCTGAAGGGGAGGCGGAGGTTGTGGGGGTGGATGATCCCCCCCCCCCCCCCGGGACGGCCGAAGACCGCGCAGCTATGGATGCGCTGATCCTTACGGTTAAGGAAACACTACATTTAGAGGATGAGCCCAATCCTCCGGGGATAGTGTCCTCTTTTGGTACACACAGATCCCGTAAGGCGGCGCGGGTTTTTCCTTGCCCCGCTGAGTTTCATGCAACTGTGAATGAACAATGGCGTAACTTAAAGCACACTTTTGTGGTACCCCTTTGCGTCTCCTATGGATTCGCGCTGGTGTGTGGCTCCTACTGTGGATCACACTGTGGCCAGGTTAAACAAGGCCACTCTGGTACCCACCGAGGATTCTCCGGTGTTTAGGGATCTTACGGATAGGAGGCTGGAATCTCTTGCTCGCCATGCTTACATGGTGGCGGGTTCCATGCTGAAACCTATTTTCGCCTCTGTCATAGTGGCTCAAGCGGTGGCGGATTGGACCAAGGTGCTCAGAAGCACCCTCGTGGCTGATTCTGCTCCCCCTACTACGCTGGAGATGGACCAGATTTATCAAGGGGTCATGTACTTGTGCGATGCGGCCTTGAATGAGGCCCCGTTAGCTGCGCGTATATCCAGTGTCGCGGTGCTTAACCGTCGCCTGATTTGGCTGAAAAGTTGGTCGGCTGACCAGACTTCTAGGAAGACGGTGTCCGACATCCCATATGCCGGGTCTCGCCTTTTTGGGGAATCCCTGGATGAGTTGGTTAAGGGTGTCACTGGAGGCAAAAGCACACTGTTGCTCCAGAATCCTAGTGGTAAGTCCTTCAGCGGTAAGCGGGGTCCCTCCTTTAAACCAAATCAGCGGTCCTTTCGTGCCTTCAAGGCGCAGGACAAGGGGAAACCCTTCAAGGGCCAGGGTGGCCAGAGAAAGCCCTGGGCGGGAAAACAAAAAGCCGCCCAGGCTGGTGCGGCGGCCCAGTCCGCCACTGCCTGAAGGGGCGCCCTCACCCGTTTCTGGGGTGGGGGGACGTCTGCCTGGTTTCCTTCAACCGTGGCTGCTCCGGATTTCAGACAGATGGGTTCAGGAAATCATTCAATCAGGTTACAAGATCGAATTCCTGTAGCGACCGGTGGACAGATTCTTTCCCTCAAATCTTCATTTGACCCCAGATCGGTTGCAAGATCTTTATCGGGCGGTGCAGGATCTGCTCGCACAGGGGGGTAATTGTCCCGGTGCCACATCGGGACAGGTTTCGGGGGTTTTACTCGAATCTGTTCACGGTGCCCAGAAAGGAGGGCAAGGTGCGTCCGATTCTGGACTTAAAAGCTCTGAACCGCTTTGTGTGCGTTCAAAAGTTCCGCATGGAATTGCTCCGCTCGGTGGTGGCCTCTTTGAGTCCGGGAGATTTCCTGGCCTCCATCGACCTGAAGGATGCGTATTTACACATCCCCATATTCGAGGGTCATCAGAGGTACCTCTGATTCGCTATCGCGGAGGAACACTATCAGTTCGTGGCGTTACCTTTCCGTCTCGCTTCGGCTCCAAGGGTCTTTACCAAAGTGCTGGCTCCTGTTCTGGGCCTGTTACGGGCACAGGGCATTGCGGTCTTGGGATATCTGGACGATCTCCTGTTAAGATCGAGTGCCAGTCAGAGTCTGATGGGGGATCTGTCCACTACGGTTCAGACGCTACAGGAGTTCGGATGGACCATCAACGTTCAGAAGTCGACTTTGTCTCCTTCGGTTTGTCTCCCATACTTGGGAATGGTTCTGGACTCCACCCAAGCGAAGGTGTTTCTGCCGGACCCTGCAGAACGAGCTCAGGTCCCTCAGGGACAACGAATCCTCGTCACTCAGGACCTGTATGCGGTCCCTGGGATTGATGGTGTCGGCCTTCGAGGCGATACCATTTGCGCAGTTTCACACGCGGTCTCTCCAAGCGGAGATACTGGCCAGATGGGACAGGTTTCCTCAGTCCTTGGACCTGATGGTGTCTCTGAGTCAACAGACCAGATTGGATCTTTTGTGGTGGCTCCAGTCTCCGGCCGTAGCGGAAGGGAAATCCTTCCGGCCGTTGCTGTGGACAGGGATTACCACGGATGCCAGCCTGTCGGGCTGGGGTGACGTCCTGGGCAACCTGTCTGCCCAGGGCACTTGGTCGGTGGAGGAGTCCGCTCTTCCGATCAACATCTTGGAATTGAGAGCGATCAGGCTGTGCCTGCTCCATTGGCCAGATCGTCTTCAGGGCTGCCCTGTACGGGTGCAGACGGACAATGCCACTGCGGTGGCTTACATCAACCACCAAGGGGGCACCAGGAGTGCCCGGGCGGCCCAGGAAGTGACCAGCATTCTGTCTTGGGCTGAGACTCGCGTCCCTGCGATCTCGGCAGTTCACATTCCAGGGGTGGAGAATTGGCAGGCCGATTATCTGAGCCGCCAGACCCTGGACCAGGGAGAATGGTCCCTACACCCAGAGGTGTTTCAAATGCTGTGTGCAAATTGGGGATCCCCGCATGTGGATCTGTTCGCGTCCCGGTTAAACAACAAGGTGGGAAGGTTCGTGGCAAGAACGCGCGATCTGCTGGCAGACGCCTCGGATGCGCTGGTGGTGCCTTGGCACCGATATCGTCTGATGTATGCCTTTCCTCCGATTCAGGTGTTGTCCAGGTTCCTTTGCAGGTTGGTCTCGGAACCAACGTTGGTGATTCTGGTGACACTGGACTGGCCGCTCCGGTCTTGGTACGCGGACATCATTCAACTAGCCGTCGAGCCTCCATGGCGGCTCCCGTTACGGGACAATCTTCTGTATCAGGCACCAATCTTCCATCCTGCTTTACAGTCGCTGTCTTTAACGGCGTGGCTGTTGAAAGCCAGGTCCTGAGAGACAGGGGTCTCTCCTCAGAGGTCATTCCTACCTTGCTCAAAGCACAGAAGGCCTCGTCTGGTAATATTTATTACCGTACCTGGAAGGCTTATTTTGCCTGGTGTGAGGCCAGGGGCTTCCCTCCTCGTTCCTATTCAGTGGCAAGGGTGTTGGCCTTCCTACAATCTGGAGTGGACCAGCGTCTTGCGTTGACCACGATTAAGGGCCAGGTATCTGCAGTGGCTGTCCTTTTGCACTGGCTGTCCCCGTGGCGTCTTACTCGTTAATTCGCACCTTTATTCAAGTTGTGCGTCATTTGGCTATTTATTGGATATTTCAAACTTTGTTAACAAATAAAAAAATCTGAAAAATTGGGCGTGCAAAATTATTCAGCCCCTTTACTTCCAGTGCAGCAAACTCTCTCGAGAAGTTCAGTGAGGATCTCTGAATGACCCAATGTTGACCTAAATGACTAATGATGATAAATAGAATCCACCTGTGTGTAATCACGCCTCCATATAAATGCACCTGCACTGTGATAGTCTCAGAAGTCAGTTTAAAGTGCAGAGAGCATCATGAAGAACAAGGAACACACCAGGCAGGTCTGAGATACTGTTGTGGAGAAGTTTAAAGCCGGATTTGGATACAAAAAGATTTTCCAAGCTTTAACCACTTCCCGCCCGCCCTATTACAAATTGACGGCGGGAATATGGTTAAGTTATCCTGACCGGACGTCATATGAAGGCGGCCAGGATAACAAGCTGCTGCGCGCTCCGGAGAGCACGCACCGCAGCGATCGGGCATGTAATGTGTCCCTCGGACATAGCGCATACCCGATCAGGGTAAACAGCCAATAAAATTGGCTGTTTACCACGTGATCGGCTGTGTCCAATCACAGCCGGTCACAATAATAGTGCTGGAGCCGGCGGTTTCAATTAGAAGCTGCTGCGCGCTCCCGAGAGCGCGCACCGCAGCGATTGGGCATGTAATGTGTCCCTCGGACACAGCGCATACCCGATCAGGGTAAACAGCCAATAAAATTGGCTGTTTACCACGTGATCGGCTGTGTCCAATCACAGCCGGTCACAACAATAACAATGGAGAGCAGTTACTACTGATCTGAGCTGTTCTCCTCACACACACCGATCGTGTGAGGAGAACAGCAGAGACCAGTTACCTGTCAGTTACTGTGAGTAAAAAAAAATATTTTTTACAGTAAAAAGTGCACTACACAGCCCACCCCCCCCCCCCCCCCCCAATAAAGAGGACCTGTCACCAGTGTCACAGCCCATCTGTCACATTTGGATCTGTAAGAACATCTGGATCTGTCACCACATCTGGATCATCTGTCAGCACATCAAAAAACCCGCCAGTACCCGCCAATACCCACCAGTACCACCAATATCCACCAGTACCGCCAATACCCACCAGTACCGCCAGTACTATCAGTACCGCCAGGACCCATCAGTACCAACATTACCAATCAGTACCGCCAGTATGTTCAAAAGGCTTTTCTCAGCACAGGAGGCATTTGAAATGCAAGCCATGTCAGGTGATGAGAGCGCTGGGGAGCTCGCATCGTCCGATACTGGTTCGGAAAATATGAGCCAGTGGAGGATAGTGGATCAGACCTTGAATCCGAGGAGGAAACAGTCCGTCCTCCTAAAAGGATAAGGAGAGTAAGCCCAGAACACCATCCTACAACTAGCAGCACCAACACCGCCGCAGCTAGACCCCAAGAAGAGGAGCCCAGTACCAGCACTGGAATAACGAGTGCAACCCGAAGAGGCCCAAACTCACCTTCCCGATGCCCTGGCAAACCCTGTATGGTTGCCTGCCAGCTCAGGAACAGCTATAATCCCCCCTTTCACCGCACAGCCAGGTGTGCAGCCCAACACTTCCAATTTTTCCCTATTAGATTATTTTTATTTGTTTTTTCCCCAAGACTTGCTGCAGTACATGGTGGACCAAACAAACCTTTACGCAGATCAATTTATTGCCTCCAACCCCAATTCTTCCTATGTCCGCATGTTCGAATGGCGCTGTCTTACAGTGGACGAATTTAAAATATTTTTGGGACTTACACTCAACATAGGGCTTTCTAAGAAGAATGAAGTCCATGCCTACTGGTCCAGCCACCCTATCCACCACATGCCTCTTTTTTCCGCAGTCATGTCCAGATCACGGTATGAAATGACATGCGCTTCCTCCATTTCAATGACAATTCACAGTGCCCTCCCCGAGATCATCCCAACCACGACAAACTATATAAATTGCGCCCCCTAATAAATTATTTTTTACAAAAATTTGCGGAAGTGTATGTCCCAGACAAAAACATCTGTGTGGATGAATCCCTTATTCATTATACTGGCCGTCTGCACTTCAAGCAATACATCCCAAATAAGAGAGCCAGGTATGGGGTGAAAATGAACAAACTATGCGAGAGAGCCACTGGGTATGTCTATGCCTTTCGTGTCTATGAAGGCAAAGACTCCCAGCTCCAGCCCCCCGAATGCCCAACATACATTGGAACCAGTGGGAAAATTCTCTGGGACCTGGCATACCCCCTGTTCAAAAAAGGATACCATCTTTATGTCGACAATTATTACACCAGTCTTCCCCTGGCCTGTGGTACCAGCAGAAAAAATAGGAAGGGATTCCCACAAACTTTGGTCCAAAAAAATCTACAGCAGGGGGAAACCGCATTTATGAGGAATGAGGAAGTGTTGGCCATGAAGTGGAGGGACAAGAAAGATGTTTACATCTTGTCCACCATCCACAATGACACCGTGGTGGAGATTCCCAGAAGACGTGGCCCCATTACAAAGCCTGAATGCGTCCACGAATATAATTTGTTCATGGGGGGGGGGGGGGGGGGTGGATTTAAATGACCAGATGCTGCAGCCCTACTTATCAACCAGAAGGTCCCGTTACTGGTACAAAAAAGTCGCATTTTACCTTTTTCATATGGCCATGTACAATTCCTTTGTCTGCCATCAAAAAACACCAGGAAACCCACACCTCCACTACCTCAAGTACATTGAAGAAATCATCACTGCCAGTGGTGTATTTAGGTTTTGTGCTGCCCTAGGCCTGACTAAACTTGTGCACCCCCTAATTTACATATGACCCACCCCTTCCTGTAAAGGCCACGCCCTTTACTGTTTACGACCCGCCCTGTCATCTGTGAACCACAGACCACAAGTCTATCAGTGCCCATCAGTGTAGCCTCATCAGTTCCCACACGTTCAGCCTCATTACTGCCCATCAGTGCAGCCTCTTCACTGACCCCTTTATGGGGGTGCCAGACCGATTTGCCTCCTGGACTCTGCCCTCTGGCCCAATTCACCCCAGAAGACTGGCACTATATTAAAAGTGTAGCGCAAGCCGGCGGAGACCCTTTTCGTGCGGGAACCGGGAGGAGGCTGTTTTTTTTTTTTGTGCAGGGTGCAGCTTTTTTGCTGCCCCCCTGCAAAGTGCCGCCCTAGGCCTGGGCCTTGTTGGCCTAGGCCAAGATACAGCACTGGTGCTGCCATGGAGTCTGTCAGGAAAGACTTTTTAAACAGTACGTAGTTTGTTGAATTTTTAAAGCATGTCATGTTTGGTGTCTATGTACTCGGAGTAAGATCATCTTTTAAATTTTACCAAACAATTAGGAATTATATAGTGTATTTCTGCATTAAATATAAAAAAAGTGTTTTTTTTCCCGCACAAATTGCGTTTGGAAAATCTGTGCGCAAATACCGTGTGACGAAAAAAATTGCAACATCCACCATTTTGTTCTGTAGGGCCTCTGCTTTAAAAAAATATATAATGTTTGGGGGTTCAAAGTAATTTTCTTTTTATTATACAGTATTTTTTTATGTAAACAAAAAGACACAGAAAAAGCTTGGTCTTCAAGTGGTTAGAAGAGTGGGTGATGTGTGGCTAAGATTGAGCATAAAACGCCAGGACAGTTCAAACACCCCCCAAACGACCCCTTTTTGGAAAGTAGACACCCAAAGCTATTTGCTGAGAGGTATATTGAGTCCATGGAGTATTTTATATTTTGCCCTAAGTTTCAGGAAAATGACAATTTGTTTTTTTTTTACACAAAGTTGTCACTAAATGATATATTGCTCACGTATGCCATGGGTATATGTGAAATAACACCCCAAAATACATTCTGCTGCTTCTCCTGAGTACAGGGATACCACGTGTGAGCCTTTTTGGGAGCCTAGCTGTGTACGGACCCCGAAAACCAATCACCACCTTCAGGTTTTCTAATGGCATAAATTGCTTATTTTACTTCCTCAATACCTGTCACAGTTTCAGAGGCCCTGAAATTTCAAGATAGCACAACCCCCCCCCCCCCCCCCCAAATTACCCCATTTTGCAAAGTAGACACTCCAAGCTATTGCAGATCTCACTTTTTGTCACAAAGTTTTGGAAATTTAAATTTTCCAAAATGAATGAGAGCTGCAAAATACTCGCCATGCCCCTTAGCAAATAGCTTGGAGTGTCTACTTTGCAAAATGGGGTCATTTGGGGGGGGGGGTTTTAAGGAGTCAAATCAACAATTTACGCACTTGGAAAGCTTGGAGGTGGTGATTGGTTTTCGAGGTCCTGTATCCGGCTAGACTGCAAAAAAGTCTCACACATGGGGTATCCCCATACTCAGGAGAAGCAGCAGAATGTATTTTGGGGTGTCTTTACATATATACCCATGGCATGTGTGAGCAATATATCATTTAGTGACAACTTTGTGTGAAAAAACAAAAACAAAAAAATTTCCCGGAACTTGTGACAAAATATAAAATATTCCAAGGACTCACCATGCCTCTCAGCAAATAGCTTGGAGTGTCTACTTTGCAAAATGGGGTCATTTTGAGGGGGGGGGGGGGTTGTGCTATCTTGAAATTTCAGGGCCTCGGAATTGTGACAGGTAGTGGTGGAGGTGAAATGCACAATTTACGGCATTAGAAAACCTGAAGGCAAGGCGGTGATTGGGTTTCGGGGTCCCGTACACAGCTAGGCTCCCAAAAAGTCTCACACATGTGGTATCCCTGTACTCAGGAGAAGTACGACGATATTGCCAGTCGTTTTCTAAGAACTGGGATATAGCCTTTCTAGAACGGTACGTGGTGGATAAAATGGTCCCCCGCAGCCTCAGGTGGTAAGGTTAACCCCCAAAGCGACGAGCCAGACTTTGAAGGCTGGTTTCGCTATTTTAATGAGGCTGGCGTTTGTTTTATCCAGTTCCTTATAAGTAGGAAAAAAAGTAAATTAGTTAAAATCGATGAGGAGATAGGGGTTCTAAAGGATTCTCTATCTACCTTTAAAGATAATGATGATTACAAAAAAAGATCAGAAACGCTTAGAAAACTTTTGGAAAAAGAAACAACCGAACAGAAAAATAAAATGAAAAGAAAGTTTAATAGGGATCTACAAGATTATAAAAATAATACTGTGTTCAAGTGGCAGACAATAAGAATGAATAATCTCCCTGTTGTAGGTGAGCCTCAGGGTGAAGTGATGGACACTCGGTCCCATCCTCCACCTCTCCCTTCCCCTCTTCCTCCAAGACCCCAACAGGGTCAGTCAAGTGGAAGGGGACGGAGACCCCCACATAATAAGCAAAACTTTCAAAATAAAGGTGGAGATAGATCTCAAGGTCCTTTTCCACCACCTAGGAATACATCCAATAGTGGTAATGGCACCTATGATAGTCAATATCGAGGCCCTAACTATGGTTATATCACACCAAACCGTTTTGATGTTCCTGTTCATAACAGATATACCCCTCTAGAAGATGAAGGGTGGGATTCTCCCTCCTTCTCCGACAGAAGGGTTATCACTCGTCACCCACTCAGAGCTCCAAATAATGATTGATATTGAAAAAATTAAAGTAAAACCCCTCCCCAACAATGATCAGCTTCATATGGGTCTTCAAAAACTGTGTGAGAACAAGGACATTGTAATCCGCCCCGCTGATAAAGGGGGCGGTATAGTTGTTTTAGATAAAATGGATTATATTTCGGAGATGGAAAATACCTTAAGTGATAGGGATACATATAAAATTCTTGCAAATAATCCATCTGTCCCTTTTAAAAAAGAACTTCAAGTGTTGGTCAATAAAGCATATGATGATGGGATTCTTAATTAAAAAAAAAAAAGAAAAATCATACTTAATTCCATCAGCAGCTCGTCTGCCTATTATATATTTTTTACCAAAGGTTCACAAGAACCCTATAAAACCTCCGTGCCCAATTATCAGTGGGATTGATTCCCTATGCTCCCGTGTAGGTAAATACGCTGACGAGTTCTTGCAGCCTTTGGTTAAAAGAATACCCTACTATCTTAAGGATACAACTCACGTCCTTAACATTATGCAAAATATCACCTGGAAAGAGGACTACATATTGGCCACAGCAGATGTGGCATCCTTGTATACTATAATTAATCATGAACAAGGTTTGGATGCTGTACAACACTATCTAAATTTATGGAGCCCTCTTGTGCAGGAACAAAAGAAGTTTGTCCTTGAGATTATTAGGTTTGCAATGACCCACAACTTCTTTTGGTTTGGCAATACCTACTACTTGCAAAACTGAGGCGTCGCTATGGGGGCAAAATTTGCCCCCAGCTTAGCGAATTTATTCATGGCCAAATGGGAGGAGGATGTCATCTTTTGTGATCGTCCGCCACAACTAGTTTTGTGGCGGCGATATATAGATGACATCCTCCTATGGGAGGGAGATCCTCTCTCCCTCAATTCCTTTATATCTGGCCTAAATAATAACGATAGAGGAATTAAATTGGATCACTCCAGTAGTAAGACACACATTACATTTCTGGACCTTAATTTGGTTGTACATAATGATAAGGTCATTACAACTACGTTTTTTAAGAAAACAGACAGAAACAGTTTTATTTCAAAAGAGAGCTGCCATCATGAATCCTGGTTTAGGGCCATCCCTAAGGGGCAGTTCCTGCGGTTATGCAGGAACTGTACCCATTTGGATGATTTCCTTCAACAGGCTAATATCTTGAAATCTAAGTTTTTAGATAAGGGCTATGACCAGAAACAACTTGATACTGTTATTAATGAAACAATGGCTACTGATAGAGCCAAATTGGTGCCCAACCCTAGGGAGAATAATCAGAATTTCAAAAATGTGTTTATTACTTCCTTCTCGACCCAACATTTTTTAATCAAAAACATTTTAAAAAACATTGGCCGGTTATCAAACGTGACTGTGTTTTGGGGCCTAGTCTTTCTGATTGTCCCAGGGGAGTTCCCTCTCTGAGACACAAGATTGCCAATAATGTGATTGAAAAACCCCTTCGACCGACATTTTTTGGCGATCTCAAAGGTTATTATCCTTGTCGGAGGTGTAATATATTCTCCCTCAATTCCTTTAAGGGTAGAAAAATTGAAAAGTTTACATCATTTGCTACTGGTCGTGAGTATACTATCAACTCTTTCATCACTTGTTCTACCACCAATGTTGTCTACCTCCTACAATGTAAGTGTGGTAGGCAATATGTGGGGAGAACAATGAGGAAGATGCAGACCAGGTTAGGGGAACATGTGGGTAATATAAAAAAGGGGTTTCCTGGCCATAGTGTGTCTAAGCACTATGACCACTGTCACCATAGAAATCCCAAGAACACATTTTTTGTTGGGATTGACAAATTTACGCCCCACTGGAGAGGATCCAACGTGAAATGTGAAATTTCACGTATGGAGACCCGTTGGGATATATTTCCTTAAGACATATGTGCCACACGGCCTAAACATTGAATGGGATGTGAATTCATTTATTAATAACAGTTGATATAATGACGATTTTTTTATTATAATTATGTTTTTAATCCATTTCTGACACGTGTCTACATATTATTATTAATATTTTTTACATTAATACTTTTTAGATTAATATATTTTTTAGGTTCAAGTTTAGTATTTATATACTCCTCTGCTATTTGTGCATGCATGGTTGCTGGATTTGCCTCACATCATTCTCGTGCCATTGTTTGCATTATGCCCTTTATATATGGTTGTTGACACTTTGCAATATTCATTTGATTTAGTAGCTTTCTCTTTTACTTTTATAGTGGGCAACATCTCAATATGTTTTTTAGTATTCCTTCAGTGTATATATTAATCTACTTATTTGCTAATGTTATACTCTATTTGTACCATAAGATGGCGACATTTTATGGCGTGATACTTGGTATGCGGTTTATTCTGCAACCTTGTATATATTTATGTTCGTCCATGGTGGTATACACACTCCTCTTCGGGGCGTTGTACTTATTATGGATGGACATTTTTTTATCTCTTTGATGGTAATTTACCTATCGCTTGGCGGCTGGTTAGATGCTAAAGTTCCGCCCTGTTTGAATATGTCGACTTCGCTACTTCCGCCCTCTCGCGGCTGCGATTGGCCGGAATGGCTGTCACTCTCCTATCGTTGGGGTTATGAGGCGCGTGTACAGCGTCTGGTAGCCACACCCAGACGACGTCCTTTGATGACGAAACGCGTTGGCTGCACCAGATGCTACGTACACACGCCCCCATCTATCCCGGCTTTGTTTTTACTTTGCTGTTGGGAACACGCGGGACGCCGCGACCGGACCTATTGCAGCCTATATACTTGATGTGCCTGTTTTTTCGCTTGTCTTTGTGAGTAGCTTTTGAATAAATTCCTTTTAATCATCATACAGTATTACACTATGTTCCTTTATCATATATTTTCATGCATATGTGACCCTTATTGAACATACCTGTTGTGAAGACTGGCCGTGCACTGGGCAGCTTGTGCAGCCTTCTTAGGCCACCTCCCTCAGCCTCGTTACAGTGTGTTTTACTGCCTCGGCCACACTGGAGTCTGCAACTCTGCATGCTGTGCACAGTCAGTGGGGACAGTGAGTGATCTAGTTCAACTTCTTATCAAAATCACAGTACAGTGACCAGTGACAGACACAGTGCACATTGTGTAACAGCCACCGTGGCCACCCACCACCCACAGCTGCCTGGTGCCAGCCAGCCACCCACCCAGTCCCACAGGCCCTGCCTGACTGTACCAGCTAGCCAGCCACAGGCCCTGGGTCTGTACCTGCCAGTCACCCACCACACAGGGTGCCAGCCAGCCACCCACCACAGGGTGCCAGCCAGTCAGCATAGGGGGCCAGCGAGCCACTAAAGGGTGCCAGCCAGCCACCCACCACAGGGTGCCAGCCACTCATCCCCCCAGGTTGCCAGCCAACCATTTTTGTTTAAGCTTATATTAGTGTCTTTTCACGTGTCAATGGAGATGGATGGAGATAGAAAAATTAAAAGTGTGGTCTAGGACTATTTCTCTTCTCTATCTCCAGGAAAATCAGCAGCAGTGTGCAACACTTGCAAAAACAATGTAAGCATGGGATCAATAACTGCAAAAACCAAAATACGTCTAATCTTTGAGCCCATCTAAGAGTTCCTCATGTTGAATTGTATAATGCAGGACAGAAAAAAAAATGAATCACAAGGTGAAACATCACTATCCCAGGCAACAATAACAGATGCCATTTACAATGGAGTCTGACTCTGGATTTAAGCGGTTGCTGTCCATGCTTGAGCCAAGGTACACACTGAAGAGTGACAAACTTTAATCAAACTGAAATGCTGCAAAAGAATCACCAAAAGGTCGCTGACAAAGTAAAGACTTTGCTTCAACCAGAGAATGCTGGCAACTCACTCATTCACGACTGACTGCTGGTTAGGACAAACAGAATCACTGAGTCTTACATGCCACTTCATTGACAGCAGATGGACAAGAAGGCATTTGGTGTTGAATACAAAATGGATGCAAGGATCCCACACTGCGGAGTACATTAGAGAAATGTTTCTAGGCATGCTAGAAGAATGGGGAATCACCAAAGACTGAGTGATGCTTGTGCTGCCAGACAGCGGAGCGAACATGGTTAAAGGTATGAGACTTGCTAAAGTGTCAGTCCTCAGTTGCATGGCAAAACCCTCCAATTTGTGGTAAATGATTGTCTGTCAAACCAGAAAGCATTGCTTGACATTATTAGGATGATGAAGTGTGCAGGCCATTTCCACCATTCTATTCTTGCCAAGCAGCGACTGAGGTGCATTCAGGAAGACCTTGGCCTACCCAAAAACAACTTGATACAGGCTGTTCCAACACCATGGAACTCAACGCTACACGTTACAAAGGATGCTGGAGCAGAAGCTAGCTCTCGCTATACAGCTGCAAGAAAAAGTATGTGAACCCTTTGGAATGTTATGGATTTTTGCACAAATTGGTCATAAAATGTGCTCTGATCATCATCTAAATCACAACAAAAGACAATCACCGTCTGCTTAAACTAATAACACACAAAGAATGAAACGTTGCCCTGTTTTTATTGAACACACCATGTAAACATTCACAGTGCAGGTGGAAAAAGTATGTGAACCCCTAGACTAATGACATCTCCAAGAGCTAATTGGAGTGAGATGTCAGCCAACTGGAGTCCAATCAATGAGATGAGATTGGAGGTGTTGGTTACAGCTGCCCTGCCCTATAAAAAAAACATACCAGTTCACAAGAAGCATTGCCTGATGTGAATGATGCCTCGCACAAATGAGCTCTCAGAAGACCTACGATTAAGAATTGTTGACTTGCATAAAGCTGGAAAGGGTTATAAAAGTATATCCAAAAGCCTTGCTGTTCATCAGTCCACGGTAAGACAAATTGTCTATAAATGGAGAAAGTTCAGCACTGCTGCTACTCTCCCTAGGAGTGGCCGTCCTGTAAAGATGACTGCAAGAGCACAGCGCAGTGAGGTGAAGAAGAATCCTATAGCGTCAGCTAAAGACTTACAAAAGTCACTGGCTAATGCTAACATCCCTGTTAGCGAATCTACAATACGTAAAACACTAAACAAGAATAGATTTCATGGGAGGATACCATAGAGGAAGCCACTGCTGTCCAAACAAAACATTGCTGCATGTTTACAGTTTGCACAAGAGCACCTGGATGTTCCACAGCAGTACTGGCAAAATATTCTGTGGACAGATGAAACCAAAGTTGAGTTGTTTGGAAGAAACACACAACACTATGTGTGGCGAAAAAGAGGCACAGCACACCAACATCAAAACCTCATCCCAACTGTGAAGTATGGTGGTGGGGGCATCATGGTTTGGGGCTGCTTTGCTGCGTCAGGGCCTGGACGGATTGCTATCATCGAAGGAAAAATGAATTCCCAAGTTTATTAAGACATTTTGCAGGAGAACTTAAGGCCATCGGTCTACCAGCTGAAGCTCAACAGAAGATGGGTGTTGCAACAGGACAATGACCCAAAGCATAGAAGTAAATCAACAACAGAATGGCTTAAACAGAAGAAAATACGCCTTCTAAAGTGGCCCAGTCAGAGTCCAGACCTTAGCCCGATTGAGATGATGTGGAATGACCTCAAGAAAGCGATTCACACCAGACATCCCAAGAATATTGCTGAACTGAAACAGTTCTGTAAAGAGGAATGGTCAAGAATGACTCCTGACCGTTGTGCACGCTCTCATCTGCAACTACAGGAAACATTTGGTTGAAGTTATTGCTGCCAAAGGAGGTTCAACCAGTTATTAATTCCAAGGGTTCACATACTTTTTCAACCTGCACTGTGAATGTTTACATGGTGTGTTTAATAAAAACAGGGCAACATTTCATTCTTTGTGTGTTATTAGTTTAAGCAGACGGTGATTGTCTATTGTTGTGACTTAGATGATGATCAGAGCACATTTTATGACCAATTTGTGCAGAAATCCATAACATTCCAAAGGGTTCACATACTTTTTCTTGCAGCTGTATATTCTCGTGAATATGGACTTGGAGGACATTCTTGTTCTACTGCTGATCAGTGGGACATAGTAGCCAACATTATCGAGACGCTCTTACCCATTGAGGAAGTGAAACTAGAGGGGAGTTGATACATGAGTCACTTTGGTTGGGGGGCTTGTGGAACCCCAATTGCTTTAGGGAGGTTAGGAGACTCCTTGTCCCGCATCCCCAGTCCCTCTCATGTGTAATTCACCCTGTGTCTATTAGGAGCACAGGGTGACCAAAAACCCCAGTCAGGCCGGCTCTGCACTAATCAGACTCTTGCTAGTGGGGGTGGTGGCTTGTTGTTGTTGAATACCTGCATTCCATTTTTATATTGTTATTATGGGATGGGTATGTTGAGTGGATTGACTAAGGGGGAGGTGTTGTCCCAGAAGTGTTCATCTCCATGTGCTTTGTGTTTGAATAAACAGTTTGATTCTGGATGACTCCAAAGCTTGTACAGTTGAGTTCTTGGGGTAACTATAGCCAGAATCATGGATCCCGTGTTCCAGAGCTTAAGGAAGCAGGTTACTGGCGGAGATACCCAGTCGGTGGTGTCCGGATTCCGTCACAGGAGTCATTATGACTCATCTGTGTCCCCTGTCATCCCATGTGTGAGTATGCTGGAGATGCTTCAACAGAATGAAGAACCCAACACACGTGGCATTAAAGCATGTAGGCAGGCCATGAGGGACAGCCTCGCCAAACGGTTTGAGAAGCACATGAGGAGAATAAAAATGTTGTGCTTGCATGTCTTTTGGATCCTCGATACAAGAACCATCCTTTCTCTTCTGATGATGTATTGGCCAAGGCAAAACAATGGCTGACAAAAGAGATGTTCGACAGAAGGTTCCTCCTGATGAAAAGAAAAAAGTCAAGAAGAGGTTTCGGATGTGGAAGAGCAGGATGCAGGAGAAAAATGTCCAAAAAGACAACGGACAGAAAAGAAAATTCATCGTGGTCAAATAGACGCCATGTTCAGCGTTTTATTGGGGCCTCATGTGGAGGATTCATCAGAATCTGCAATAATGAGCCTGGATGATGAACGTCATCTCTATTTGAAGGCACCAGTAATTGACAGAAGTGATCCTCTTCAGTGGTGGAAAAAAAAAAAAATGAGGCACGCTACAAAAGACTTGCTTCTCATGCTAGAAGATACCTTTCTGCTCCTCCTTCATCGGTACCAATTGAGCGTGTTTTTAGTGAAGTGGCAGCAATTTATGAAAAGATGCAGTTCAACTGGTGAACATGCTGAAAGGTTATGCTTTCTGCACTATAATATTGTTCTACTTAACTGGGAGTATTGATTTGAAAGTGTAGTAGTAGTGTCTGTCCACCAGTCCACTCCAATCCATGCAGCACAGTCAGTGCAAAACTGCTAGAAAAAAAAGCTAGTCAGTGGACTACTGCTGCACTAGTGCGCCACTCACTGCTGCAATAATTTTAAATCACTACTGCAGTAGTGATATAAAAATGATTGCAGCGAGTGCCCTACTGCAGCAGTAGTCCACTGACTCCAGTCCAATCCACTGTTGTGTTGCCTAGCTTTTTTTTTTCTAGCAGTTTTGCACTGACTGCAGGAGTTGCAGTGAGTGCCATACTGCAGAGGTAGTCCACTGACTCCAGTCCAATCCACTGTGTAGCTGTTGTGTTGCCTAGCATTTTTTTTCTAGCAGTTTTGCACTGCAGTAGTGATTTAAAATTATTGCAGTGGGTGAGTGCACTACTGCAGCAGTTAATTATGCATTAATGCACAATCAGGATGATGTGAAACTAAAATGTCCCTACAATCAAAGTTTTTCCTATCAGTTCTCATGCAGTTAAGGTGTGAAGAACGAGCCCTTAAGGTTAAAAAAGTTTTACATGTTCAGTAACAGATGTCGAAATTTGTGCTTATTTTGCAAAATTTTAAATGTACTAAAATTTCGGCCAATACCGATATGCGATGGCCAAAAAATCGGTATCGGCAACGAAAAACAGATATCGGTCGATCACTAAAACTATTTCCCAAAGACAACCTTTGGATAGGACGCTGAGCACGTGCACTCAACTTCTTTGGTTGACTGTTGCAACACCTGTTCTGCGTGGAAACTGTCCTGATAAACCTCTGTATGGTCTTGGCCACCATGCTGCAGCTCCGTTTCAGGGTCTTGGAAATCTTCTTATAGTCTAGGCCATCTTTATGTAGAGCAACAATTCTTTCAGATCTTCAGAGTTCTTTGCCACAAGGTGCCATGTTGAACTTCCAGTGACCAGTATGAGAGAGAGCGATAACACCAAATTTAACACACCTGCGACCTTGTAACACTAACAATCACATAACACCGGGTAGGGAAAAAGGCTAATTGGGGGGTGTACTCACTTCTGTTGCCAGCTGTTTAGATCTTAACCTCCCTGGCGGTATTCCCAAGTGTGGCTTGGGGTAAGTATACAGTGCCAAAAGCTGTAACCCCGAGCCACACTCGGGATTACCCCACAATCAAACTTAACTTCCACTGCAATCCCCCGCCGTCCTCCAGCTGTGTGATTCAGCCGATGCCGGCACCTTCTTCTACGACGCAGGAGGGGTGGAACTGGGAAATTAAAAAAATAAATAACAAATGACATGATACAGTGTAATCTGTTATGCCATTTTACCACAGGTTTTCACCTAGTGTCTTTTCCAGTGCACCTGCCTGTACTTTGTGCCTGGAAAATTGAGGCAGTCAATGGCGTCCAAAAAGCGTTCTTTTCGCTCAAAAGAGCTTTTAGATGAACTGGAAAACAGCAACAATGAATCAGAATTGTTTGAAGAACTGAGCGATAGTGATTCAGGAGAGAATTTGTCATCAGGTACTGAAAGTGACAATTCTGCGACTGAGCTCAGCAATGTGAGAAGTTGGTGCTCAATTGACTACGGATCAGGCAGCGCCCCCAAGGTTCCCACTTACTGGAGCACCTGGTATGAAAGTTGACCATGACAACCCCTTAGCATACCTACATTTCTGACTGATGAGGTTATTGAAAAAATAGTTACCGAGACAAACCGGTACAAAGAGCAACAATTGGCTACGCATCAGAAGTTTTCAAGATGCAGAAAGTGTGAACCAGAGACCAAAGATGACATTTAAAAATTTCTGGGCCTAATAATTCTTCAGGGTGTGGTGGGATACAACAGCACCATGGGAGTTGTCGGCAGAGCCGACCAAGCAATGACATTCTACCCAGCAATGAGGAAATAGTGTTAGTATTAAAAGAAGATCTTCAGACATCATCTTGAGCAATGCTTGTGGAATGTCTACATTCTGCTCAAAAAAAAAAAGTGTGACAAGCCTGTAAATCATTCAGACTTCATTTGGAAAGTTGCCAAACGTATCTTTCTGAATCACCAAACACCATCAATGGCAGGAAATAGATCTGGACATTGTGCTGTTCACGTCATCAACCCGGAACGCCTGACTGGTCGTCACTTCATGGACTACATTCCACAAACGAAGAAAAAGTCAGCACCCACAAGGATGTGCGTGGTTTGTTGCTCAAAGAGAGATGGCAGTGGAAGGAATTATAGAAAAGGAAACCAGATTCTATTGTCCTGATTGTGACCTGTGACTTTGTGCAGTCCCAGGTTTCAAAATCTTTCATACCCGAGAGGTTTACTGAACCATTATTACAGTGACTAGTAATATTGCATCCCTTATTTGTACACATTTCAATGTTCTTGGTTTGATTATTGAATAAAATGTATTATTATAATTTATGATTTCGTGTTTCAAACTTTCATACCCGGGATGTCTACTAGTCTTGTTTGGATAGATTTAAGTGAGTTATTCCTAAGAATTACAGGCCTAAAATATAAAAGATTTCCATGCAAAACAAGGTACTGCTTTTAGATCATAAATTCTGACATAATCAGACCGCCAAAGAGGTTAATGGCTGTGTGTTGAGTTATTTTGAGGGGACAGCAAATTTACACTGTTATACAAGCTGTAAACTCACTACTTTGCATTGTAGCAAAGTGTAATTTCTTCAGTGTTGTCACATGAAAAGATATAATAAAATATATTCAAAAATGTGAAGAGTGTACTCACTTTTGTGAGATACTATAGACTTGTGTCTTTTTCAGTCAGACTAACTATGTAACAACCAGAAGACATATTGTTTACAAAACAGCTGGGTGGTATCTGAAGGTATCTTCATTCCATGGTTGGCACAATGCTGCTTTTTGGAAATGGGTTTAGGTTCTGTAGGTGGCTTCGTCTGTCAAAAGAAAAACACTAGAACTATGGTGGTAAATACATATTTCCCATGCCATGTTGGCATTTACCCAGTGAAAACACTGCACTTCTGGTGTGCCCCCAAACCGCTAGGTAATATACATAGTAGCAAGAAAACGCTCTGCCCACATAAAATTGACACTCAGGACACGCCCCAAGTGCCCATCTGTGTCCCGCTAGCTCTAGTCTCCCCAGAGCTTGTGCAGATACCATGTTATCCAACTCGTCTTTCTGCATCCTTAGGTTGTGTGGCACTTGTCCTAACCCATGTAAATGCCGTCTACATGCAGTACACCAGCCGCCTATCCCTCCTTTCTGTGCCTTACAGGGGCCAGAACTACTCCCCCCCCCCCCCGATGCGCAATAATTACGTCATCTCTACCGGAAGGGACAGGCTGGCGCCACCTGGTCAAGCGGCTTCACTCCTGGCTGCAAGATGAAAATGCCTCCCGGCCCCGAGTTCTGTTGTCAGGGAGATAAGACACTGCTGCCCCTTGTTCCAGGCTGGGCTCAGATGGAGGGAGAAACGGATCACCTCCCACCTGGAGGCAAAAAGGGATCACCGCAGCCACATGTAGCTAAGGATGCAAGTTTTCCAACCCTCCCCGGTCCCAGAGCCAGATGATAAAGGAAAGTACGCCTAAAAAGAAAACAAATGCAGCCACCACATCTAAGAATTGGTAGGCTGCAATACAATAAATGTTTGCTTTTGAATTTAATACTGCTTTAAATCTTCATCTTTAAATCCTGACTACATGTAAGACTTTCTGAAATGACATTTCTTTGGATATTCAAACTGAGAACACAGGCTGTAAGCAAATGTTTTGTCTTGTATGTTTAGTATCAGAGTAGGGAAAAAGACACAAGCGTGAAAACTACATTAGGAGTTTTTTTTATTCTACAACAATCTTTTATTGTCCATTAAGTATATTACAACAGTAGAAGGCATGGACAATTAGCATCTACAGTTAGTGATAATGAGCAATAACCAACATGAGCTTGGCTAAAAAGAACATCTGTGCGAAAATGATGGTATAAAGTATGTAGATCTTTATATTTAAAAAAAAAAAAAAAAAAAAAAAAAAAAAAAAGAAGGAGAAAAAGACCGTCATGTTTTTTTGACACTGCAGTCCAGAATACGTATTTAAACATGTGCTATTAGAGCGCAAAAACACCTGGAACTAAAGAATGTAAACTTACAGTAAAAAAAATTCTCCAGAATGACTTGAGGGATTGTTATAGAAAAATTCACGTGTATACATTTAAAACTGAACTACAAGAACAAACTCATTTAAACATATTCATCAAATAGTCACTAAAGGTTTAAATCCAGTTTGTGTGCACCAAATGTCTTTGCAAATTCAGGTATTAACTTTGAAAAGTAGCAGTGATTTTATCACTGTGCTGCAAGTAGCCTGTGCAGAAAGCAGTTCCTCCCTCTACAGGCAGCCTGCAAGAAACTACAAGAGGGGGATACAAGACCAGTTACCCTACAAAAAGAGGGAGTAGCAGTGACTGTTCTATATTGAAAGAAGCTCCTGCACAAATTTTACACTAAATTATTGCACAGACCTGGAACATACATACAAAGTACAACTGGATTCAAGTGAGAATACGCACGCCTCTTGTATTTAGAAAATGTTTATCCTGGAGTTCAGCTTTAGCAGTGGAATTAGATCTGCTTACTTCGATGTGACAAAACACATAAAACATCGATAACCATACCTTTAAAGTCATATACTTGAATGTCCAAAAAAAAACAAACAAAAAACTTTAAAAAACATCTTACTATTGCAGTTTAATGAAAATTGTCATGTGATAACACGAACACCAGTATCACTGATATTTACAAAAATGATTTTTTTTTTCTTTTTCTCTTATTTAATAAGTTAAAGTCAATGCAACATCCATGCAAGCTAGAGTTCTAGCTTTTTGGTTACAAGGACATGAAGTGAGAAGTCCAGATTAGCAGAAGTGATTCGTCCCATTCTTCTTACTCAAACAGTGTCCATTCCACGCATCGATGTAAAACCCAAGCCCATGCCTCTCTGGGTGTGAGTCTGTGATCTTGCCATCTCATACTGAGCATCCAGGTTTCGAAAAACCTCTTCTTGTTGCTTTAGGGTTTTGTAACTTTCCACATCTACTGAGCTAGGACCAGCTTCTTCATGCTAAAAAAAAAAAAAACAACAATATGAACACATGTAATGTCTGTACGCATACATCAAAGGATTAGTGCTTCAGTAGAAAGGCATAATAGTTACCACTCACTAGAGGCAGTGCCCTTAAGTAAAAGTAGTATGGGGTGTGAGCTATTTTTCAAAATATACTTACCTAGGTGGATGCAGCATCAGTCCAATGCTGCATCTGTCCCCCCCTACACCTCTGCACTGAGAACTGTTCGATCAAACACCGCCGATCGCTGACTTCTCACAGCTCCGGAGCAGAGAGCTGCTGACTGTCATTGGAGGGGCGGGTCAGGGAGCGGCCGGCTCAGGCTCTCACTGGCTCGCTTAGAGGCTGAGCTGGATGTCTGTCCAGGCACATGGCGAATCCAGACTGGACCGACTTCTGCAACGTCAGCAGACAGCGGACTTCAGGTCACAGGACTGCAAAACTAATTGCACTCCTGTGATCCATAGGAGAAGTATAGCCAACAAGCTTTGGCTATACTTCTCCTTTAACAAGAAAACTGGCGAAATGACCAGGCCAATAATGCTGCCAAAGTGCAAGTATACCTGTTAAAGCAATAATAAAGCTTCATTTTTTTTGTAATTAAAATAAACATGTTATACTTACCTGCTCTGTTTTCATGGATTTGCACAGAGCAGCCCTGATCATCTTCTGGGGTCCACCTCCGGCAATTACCCCCATGGAAAACCTCTCTCCATAGGGGCACATGTGCGTGCTTGCTCCCGAGCCGCCCAGTCAGCGGGTGGCTTGGCCCTGCTCCTTCCCCCGCAGCACAGCAATTGGACAGCAGCACGAGCCAATGGATCCCGCTGCTATCAATCTGTTCAGGGAGGAAAAGGAGAGAGCCGCTGCCCTTGTGCACATTGCTGGATTGGATCAGTCTCAGGTAAGTATAAGGGGAGGGCTGGGGGAGATTTAGCAGCACAGGTGGTTATTCACCTTAGAGCAGAATGCATTAAGAAAAACCTTAAGGCTTTAGAACCACTTTAATCCTCAATTGACAAATGGAACAATAAACCTCAGGCACACCATTTACAGAGGGCAAATCGGTATGTCCCCCCCATTCCCCCCTCTTAGAATAGGTGATGGGGCTTTTACACTTTCATACTTTAAAGGCCCCTTTCACACTGGCGGAGCCCGCAAGCAGATCCACCCTCTCAGCAGGGGATCTCGCCGCTGATCCCCACTTAACAGGCGGATGACAGGTTAGTGTCCGCTCCGATGATGCACCGCAGACACAGCCCGCTGTCCTCTATGGGCTGTTGGATGGAAATGGAACACCTGTCGATTTCCATCTGTCATCAAATACGATCCACCAGACGGATAGGGAACGGATCACCAGACGGATAGGGAACGGATCACCAGACGGATAGGGAACGGATCACCAGACGGATAGGGAACGGATCACCAGACGGATAGGGAACGGATCACCAGACGGATAGGGAACGGATCACCAGACGGATAGGGAACGGATCACCAGACGGATAGGGAACGGATCCCCATTTGTCTGTCTTTAGCAGACAGGATCTAATGGGATGTCTTGACATCCGCCGCAAAGGATGGTCCAATCGGATCTGCCTAAAAAACTGACAACAAGAGGACCCATCAGTCCGTCAGAGTGAAAGGGGCTTAAGGGTTATGTTCCACTTCAGGTTTGAGTCTAACTGGTGGATTGTAATTCCAATAGACACTGTACAATCAGACTGAGTGTGAGGTTCTGCACAAACTATTAAATTAACCACTTCCATACTGGGCTATTTCTGGCACTCCGCTACTACATGTAAAAATCATAATTTTTTTTCCCTAGAAAATTACTCGGAACCCCAATTATATATATATTTTTTAGCAGATACCCTAGGGAATAAAATGTCTGTCATTGCAATTTTTTTTATGTCACACAGCATTTGCGCAGATATTTTTCAAAACGCGTTTTTTTTTTTTTTTAGGAAAAAAAAAAAACAACAATAAAGTTAACCCTATTTTTTAGTATGTCAAAGATGAGGTTACGCCAAGTAAATAGATACCCAACACATCACGCTTTAAAATTGCGCACACATTACAGGTTACCAGATTAGAGTTACAGTAGAGGTCTTGGGCTATAAAAATTGTTGCTCTTGCTCTAACCTTTGCGGCGATACCTCACATGTATGGACTAAATGCCGTTTAAATATGTGGCCGCGATGTATGCATGTGTTCGCTTCTGCGGGGAGGGGGCACACCTAATTTTTTTCTTTTTACACTTTCCCTTTAATTTTTTTTAAATCACTTTTATTCCTATTACAAGGAATGTAAACATCCCTTGTAATAGGAATAGTGCTTAACAGGTCCTCTTCATGGAGAAATCTGGGGTCAATAAGACCTCAGATCTCTTCTACAGGCTGGAAAAACTGAAAAAAAAAAAAAAGAACTAAAATGATCTGGGCTATCCAGCCGAGATCACGGCAGTATTGACATCACGTCGTGCCTGAGCCTCCAAGAGTCAGAGACTGCCGGGGACCATCTGGTCATCGGCAGTCTCTATGATGTACTTCTGCCGGCGGCTGATTCCTTCTGCGGCTCGCCGATTGCACGGGCGAGCTGGTAGGAGGGGGGTGTCCCCTCCCGCCACCTGTAAGAACAATCAGCCACTATGATTGTTCTTATGGTGAAGGAATTGCCGGCTGAACAAAATGATATCTGAATGATGCCTGCAGCTGCAGGCATCATTCAGATATCCCCACTTAAAGCCCTGGACGCCCTATGACGGTCCATCGATAAGGAAGTGGTTAATATCCAGTCAGGTATGCTCCTGTTGAGCCTAGCTTAGAACAATACAGACAATTCTTATTGGCATTAATCAATGAAAAAAAAAAAAAACACAGTTGCTAATAACAATGTTAACTGCCTGGCTGTTATCCAATGACCTCAAAATTTTAATAACGGACCTAAATCAAATATTATGATTTCGAACCCCCAAACATTACATATTTTTTAACAGCCCTGAAAGAGGCCCTGGAGAAAAAAAAAATGGTGGCTGCTGCAATTTTTTATGTCACAATATTTGTGTAGCCATTTATAAAAAAAAAAAAAAAATGTTCAGAAAAAATTACATTTAACCAGGCTTTTTCTGGCACTTTTTGTTTACAAGTTTAAACCAAAGGGGCCACATCACAAATATACTATAACCTTTGGATCAACTGATCTGCCAGCTCAGAAGGGTGTTGACTCCCCTCCAGATCCTGGCACAAAATCTTAGCCTATTTCGTTAAAGTTTGGGATACCAAGGTGATCGCAAATTCTGGTCTCAAAACTAAACCAAGCACTGTGAAGAGATACCGGACCAGAGTCTCAGCTCTTTTGTCCACGCAACTCCCAGGAGTGGATCGGGTGGTGAAACGCGCTCCATAGGCTCCATGACCATAAAAGGGTTAAAACGGAACCGCCCTGCTCAGCAAAGAAAAAATTATTAAAAAAAAAAAAAAACCACCACAAGAATCAGTGCACCCACGGCGTTGTATACAGTAGAGGAAGGATAGAACCCCCCCCAGAAACTCACCACCTGAGCTGGAGAGCACCAAAACGGTCTGCCACACTGCTGGAAAGAGGAAGAGGAAACACTGACCTGACACTAGAGGCCCCCGCAGCCTCAGCACTGGATCAGACTACTGGAAAATGGCTGCCATTGAAACTATGGGAAAGTCAAAAAAATGGCCGCTGGACTATACAAACCTGGCCGTGGAAACTGGGAATACAGAATTCACTGCAAAATGGCAGCGCTACTCAGAGCTGCATAGGACCCTGGACCCCGAGAGAAAAAAAAAAAAAATGTACCCCCCTGCTGCACCCAGGTACGGACACCCCCTGCAGGGGCCGAGTACGGCATCACCCTAAGGAGCCGGGGGGTGGTGGAGACGATGACAGATGGAGTACCTACTCAGTGACCCCCCCAAAAGGAGACGGGCGAAACGCAAGGGAGAGGAAGGGCACAGGAGGGACCTACCATCCCCAGGGGGGCCCGCGACCACCCCAACAATTCCTTGGGGGGGGGTTACTCAACATACCATGGGTCACCAGGCAGGCGCTACTCCCAGCAGTCCACCACACCATCTTGGAATGGGGTGATGCAAGCTGAGGTCTGGTCGTGACTGCTGTCGAGACCAGAGCTATGCGACCTCGCGAGGGGTTTCACTCGCTGGTCAGCTCCCGTCCAGTGGGGCTATGTCGCAGCCAACCTAGTGCGGAGCTAATAGTTGGGTCGCACTCGCAGGCCAGACTGGGAAGACTATATGGATCTAGGATATCCAGTGCGTCACCCAGTCCAGCTGTGGATTGTAGCTTAACACAGGAACAAAAATAAAGAAAAAAAAAAAAAAAAAAAAAAAAAGTAAAAAATTCCATTTAAATAGGAAGAAAAATGCTAGGACCGCAGATCCCAGCAGAGTCAGGTCCTTACTCCTGACTAGGTAGAAAAAACCAAGTCCTACAGCAGGAAGTGATGATATACCCTCTGGGACTGCCCAAGGGGCGCAACCAAAAAGGTTTCCGCCTAGCCCTACTCCTAGAGAGAGCATAAAGCCCAATGGTCTGAAGACTTGAAGCTGTCTCCATCAGTGATCAAAAGAGAAATAGTTTTCAGCAGGCGATTCCCTCACATGTAAAAGCAATCATATTGGCTGTTTAACCACTTGAATGCTTTTACAAGCAACCACCGATGGAGCTGGATAAGGAATCTGCTGGCAGCAGTGGTTTACCATAGAGCTGACTGGGGACCAGCTCTTAGATCCTCGGAGGCGGAAAGCGACATGACGTCACTTCCAGCATCGATGTGGGGATTTATAGACCACAGATGCCTCCATAAAGAGGACCCGTCATACCCTATTCCTATTACAAGGGATGTTTACATTCCTTGTAATAGGAATAAAAACTGATCAAAATTTTTTAGGGAAAGTCTAGAAAAACTGAATTTTTGTAAAATCTTACCGTAAAATTCCTTTCTCTGAGTCCTCCGACAGTCGCCGCCCCCTTCCAAGTCCTCACCAATGGGTATTGACCTTTGCTCCGTAGGAGTAGCTAGGCAACAAGAATTGTTAATACAAAAGCTTTTAGCATAGACACACCCCTAGGGGCTGTCCCCTCAGTCAATACCTCCCTGCACCAGCATTCCCAACTCAGTTTGGTAGCATAGCAGTAAGAGTACACAAAAACCCCAAAAGAGGGGCGGGGGCGGCGACTGTCAGAGGACTCAGAGAAAGGAATTTTACGGTAAGATTTTACAAAAATTCAGTTTTCTCTTACGTCCTCCGACAGTCGCCGCCCCCTTCCAAGTCCTCACCAATGGGACATCCCAAAGCAGTGTAGACATGAGGGGTGGGAGACGCAACTGTAGAAAGGCAACGCAGTACCCACATCAGAGAAAGGAACCTTACCACAGTAAGAGAACCAACCGGGCAACAGGAAAACGTGCTCAACAGGAGCAACAACCCAGGAAAACAAGTAACCCAGGGGTAAAACACCCCAACAACCAAGGGCCCGCAAAAACAAGGGTCCCTAGGAAACTGCCGCACTAAGAACTTTACGGCCAAAGGAGGCATCAGCCGATGCCTGAACATCCACCTTATAGAATTTTGAGAAGGTGTGAACGGACGACCAAGTCGCCGCCTTACACACCTGGGCCACAGAAGCCTGATGACGGTAAGCCCAAGACGTACTCAAAGATCTGGTAGAGTGCGCCTTCACAGGGAAGGGAGGAACCTTCCCCTTCAAGGCATAGGCTTGCTCAATGATCCGTCTGATCCATTTGGCGATGGTCGCAGCCGACGCCGCCATGCCCTTCCGAGGTCCCTCAGGAAGGACAAAGAGGGAATCCGACTTGCGAAAAGATTTAGTGGACGACAGGTAAACCCTGATCGCCCGGACAACATCCAAGGAATGTAAGGCAACCTCCTTCGGATGCTTAGGCTTCGCGCAGAGCGAAGGCAAGACAATGTCTTCATTTAGGTGAAATTCCGAGATCCTTTTCGGAAGAAAAGATGGGTTAGGTCGAAGGACCACCTTATCTTTGTGGATCACCAGGTAGGGAGAGTTGCAGGACAAAGCCGCCAGCTCTGACACCCTGCGAGCCGAAGTGATCGCCACCAAAAAGGCAACCTTCTTGGACAACAGAGACAACGAGATCTCCCTGATCTTTTCAAAGGGAGCCTGTTGTAACACGGACAGAACTAAGTTCAAGTCCCATGGAGGCAAAGGTTCCCTCCTAGGAGGGGCCAAATGTCGCACCCCCTGAACAAAGGTGCTAACCAATGAATTAGACGCCACAGGACGTTGAAAGAGAACGGCCAGCGCAGAAATCTGACCCTTAATCGTGGTCAACGCCAAACGCTGGTCCACACCCGTTTGAAGGAAAGCCAACACTCTCGACACCGAGTATGAGCGAGGGGAATACCCCCTGGACTCACACCAAGCAAAATACGCCTTCCAAGTACGGTAGTAAATTTTCCCCGAAGAGGCTTTTCTAGCCTTGATCAAAGTGGGAATGACCTCAGGGGAGAGACCCCTATCCTTCAGGACCTGGCTTTCAACAGCCAGGCCGTTAAAGCCAGCGACTGTAAAGCAGGATGGAATATCGGCCCTTGAGACAGGAGCAGGGTTCATACACATTTTTACCAAGAAAATTCCATGACTTTACGTAAATATTCATGACCTAAAGTTTCATGAAATGTCTATGTATACATGTTAAATAAGAAGAAAATCCATGTCACACCTAGCATATTTTCACTAAAATAAATGACAATCTTTGTAGTGTACAGTACCTCTGCAGTTAGGGTTTCGTTTCTGGATACAGCGCGACTCAAAATGGTCACTTGTTTTACAGTGGATGAGATGGAAGCACCACTGCCACAGCTGGGAGTGGGTGTCACTTCAGGCGCATGGGTGAAAAAGCTGAGAACTCTGATGTAGGGGGGACTCTGGTGACCAGAGACCACTTTCCACAGAGAGAATGCACTAAGGGAGGGGGGGTCCTGATATAAGGAGGAACCTTTATAACAGTGCCCCCTTACATCAGTGACCCCCCCCTCAGACTGGCCGGGCAGCACTGTCACTGACCTCCTCTTAGGTGCACCATGCTCTGGTTTTATCCTGTAGTTTCCTCTCCCCAGTCCACACATGTCTGACTTCTCCTGTGATCCCCATCCCGACAGCACTCCCACTTTTGACTCCTCTCCAGACATGATAAAAGACAAGAGATGGTCAGAGATTACGGATATGATAGAAGAGGTGGTCAGAGGCTTTGGACATGGTACAGGAGATTTTCAAAGGCTGTGGACATGGTACAGGAGATTTTCAAAGGCTGCGGACATGATACAGGAGGTGGTCAAAGACTGCGGACATGATACAGGAGGTGGTCAAAGGCTGCGGACATGATACAGGAGGTGGTCAAAGGCTGCGGACATGATACAGGAGGTGGTCAAAGGCTGCGGACATGATACAGGAGGTGGTCAAAGGCTGCGGACATGATACAGGAGGTGGTCAAAGGCTGCGGACATGATACAGGAGGTGGTCAAAGGCTGCGGACATGATACAGGAGGTGGTCAAAGGCTGCGGACATGATACAGGAGGTGGTCAAAGGCTGCGGACATGATACAGGAGGTGGTCAAAGGCTGCGGACATGATACAGGAGGTGGTCAAAGGCTGCGGACATGATACAGGAGGTGGTCAAAGGCTGCGGACATGATACAGGAGGTGGTCAAAGGCTGCGGACATGATACAGGAGGTGGTCAAAGGCTGCGGACATGATACAGGAGGTGGTCAAAGGCTGCGGACATGATACAGGAGGTGGTCAAAGGCTGCGGACATGATACAGGAGGTGGTCAAAGGCTGCGGACATGATACAGGAGGTGGTCAAAGGCTGCGGACATGATACAGGAGGTGGTCAAAGGCTGCGGACATGATACAGGAGGTGGTCAAAGGCTGCGGACATGATACAGGAGGTGGTCAAAGGCTGCGGACATGATACAGGAGGTGGTCAAAGGCTGCGGACATGATACAGGAGGTGGTCAAAGGCTGCGGACATGATACAGGAGGTGGTCAAAGGCTGCGGACATGATACAGGAGGTGGTCAAAGGCTGCGGACATGATACAGGAGGTGGTCAAAGGCTGCGGACATGATACAGGAGGTGGTCAAAGGCTGCGGACATGATACAGGAGGTGGTCAAAGGCTGCGGACATGATACAGGAGGTGGTCAAAGGCTGCGGACATGGTACAGGAGATGGTCAAAGGCTGCAGACATGGTAGAAGAGATGGTCAGAGACTGCGGACATGGTAGAAGAGATGGTCAGAGACTGCGGACATGGTAGAAGAGATGGTCAGAGACTGCGGACATGGTAGAAGAGATGGTCAGAGACTGCGGACATGGTAGAAGAGATGGTCAGAGACTGCGGACATGATACAAGAGATAGTCAGGGACTGTGGACATGATAGAAGAGAAGGTCAGAGACTGCGGACATGATAGAAGATAGAAGAGCACTAGGGGGGGCCGGAGAGCACAGGGGAAGCAGAGAGCACTGGAGGAGCTGAAGGGCATGGGGGGGGGGGGGGGATAGAGAGAAGGGGGGGTTTGGAAAGCATTGCAGGGGGGTTGGAAGGCACAGGGGAGTGGAGAGCACTGTCTGGACAGCAGCTGAATCGGTGGAAAGGCATACATCAGACGATACTGATGCCAGGGCGCCACTAAGGCGTCCGAGGCGTCTGCCCGAGGGACGCGCGTCCTTGCCACGAACCTTTCCACCTTGTTGTTCAGACGAGACGCGAACAGGTCCACATCTGGGGAACCCCACTTCGCGCACAACATCTGGAAGACTTTCGGGTGAAGGGACCATTCTCCCTGGTCCAGGGTCTGGCGACTCAGATAATCCGCCTGCCAGTTCTCCACCCCCGGAATGGGAACTGCCGTTATCACCGGGACGTGCGTCTCAGCCCAAGACAGAATGTCGGCTACTTCCCGAGCCGCTCTGGCACTCCTGGTGCCCCCTTGGTGGTTGATGTAGGCCACCGCGGTGGCATTGTCCGTCTGAACCCGAACTGGACGGCCCCGAAGCCGGTCCGTCCATCTCAGAAGGCAAGGCTTTATCGCCCTCAATTCCAGAATGTTGATCCCCGCCGGGGACTGGAGCCACCACAGAAGATTCCTTCTGGTGCTGTGGCTCAACGAGATGCGCAGATCCAGGGATTGCGGCCGCCCGTCCCACTCGGCAAGAATCTCCGCTTGGAGACTCCGCGTGTGAAACTGGGCAAAGGGGATCACCTCGAAGGCCGAGACCATCAAACCTAGACATCTCATGCATGTCCGGAGAGAGACGAATGTCGGTTGTCCCTGAGGGACCTGTCCTCGTCCTGAAGAGTCCGAAGCTTGTCTTCCGGTAGGAAAACCTTCGCTTGGACAGAGTCCAGAATCATTCCCAGGTAGGGAAGACGAACCGAAGGACATGTTTATGGTCCAACCGAACTCCTGCAGAGTCCGCATCGTGGTGGACAGGTCGGTCACCAGGCTCTGACTGGCGTTTGACCGTATCAGGATATCGTCCAGATACCCCAAGACAGCAATGCCCTGTGCTCTCAACAGGGCCAGAACCGGCGCCAGCACCTTGGTAAAAACCCATGGAGCCGAAGCGAGACCGAAAGGTAACGCCACGAATTGGTAGTGATCCTCCGCAATGGTGAATCGAAGGTACCTCTGGTGACCCTTGAAAATGGGGATGTGTAGGTACGCATCCTTCAGATCGATGGAGGCCATGAATTCCCCCGGACTCAGGGCAGCCACCACAGATCACAGAGATTCAATGCGGAACTTGCGCACCCGAACAAAGCGGTTCAGAGCTTTCAGGTCCAGAATCGGACGCACTTTGCCCTCCTTTCTGGGCACAGTGAACAGATTGGAGTAAAAACCCCGAAATCTGTCCCGATGAGGCACCGGAACCACCACCCCCTGGGCCCGCAGGTCCCGCACCGCCAGGTGCAGATCCTGCAAGCGCTCCGGAGACAGCTGAAGATTTGAGGGAAAAAATCTGCCCGCCGGCCGAGAGAGAAATTCCATCTTGTAACCAGATCGAACGATTTCCTGAACCCATCTGTCCCGAATGCGGGTCAGCTAAGGTTGTAGGAAACCGCGCAGACGTCCCCCCACCCCAGAAACGGGTGAGGGCGCCCCTTCAGGCGGAAGTGGTATGGGAAGTTGAGCCGGACTGGCTGGACTACTGCTTCCCCGCCCACGGCTTCTTCTGAGAGCCTTGGCCTTTGAAGGGCTTGCCCTTGGACTGTGACCGAAAGGCACGAAAGGACCCCCTGAGAGGGCCTAGACGAGGAATTCCGTTTTCCACGGAAGGACTTATGCTTGTGGGACTGGGGCAGGAGAGTACTCTTGCCCCCCGTAACCCCCTTTATCAGAGTATCCAAAGCCTCGCCAAAAAGGCGAGATCCCGCATAGGGAAAATCCGCCAGTGTCTTGCGAGAAGATTGGTCGACCGACCAATTCTTCAGCCAAATCAGACGACGGTTCAGTATCACCACGCTGGACAGGCGCGCAGCCAAGGGAGCTAAATTCAAGTCCGCATCACACAAGTACATGACACCCTGATGGATCTGGTACACCATAGCCAACGTGGTAGGCGAAGCTGAATCAGCCACCAAGGTGCGCCTAAGCATCTTCGTCCAGTCTGCAACAGCCTGTGCCGCCATAATGGAAGCAAAAATAGGCTTCAGCATAGAACCAGCCACCATATAGGCATGACGGCAAGAGACTCAATTCTCCTGTCCGTAGGGTCCCGGAAAACCGGGGTATCCTCAGAAGGCACCGCAGTAGCCTTGTTCAAAATGGCCACCGCGTGATCCACCGGAGGCGCCACACACCAACGCTCGTTGGTGGAGGGTGCAAACGGATAAAGCAGTTTAAACTTATTTGGCACAGTAAAGGGCTTCTTCAAATTGCGCCACTGTTCATTAACCGTATGGTGAAATTCAGCAGGACAGGGAAAAACCTGCGCTGATTTGCGAGTCCTCTGCGTTCCAAAAGAGGACACCCTAGCAGGAGGAGTAGGCTCATCCTCCAGGTGCAAGGTATCCTTTATGGAAGCAATCAGCTCATTCATGCATGCAAGCTCTTCAGGCGAGCCAGGGGGAGAAACATCAACCCCCTCTACCTCGGACCCCAGAAGGTCCAAAGATGAGCGGGACCCCGAGAAGGGTACGCCAGCCACATCGCCCTCTGAATCAGAGGAAACGGACACCCTGGCCCTTATTGCGGATCGTTCAGCCATCAGCATTTGCACCTGAGACACTAAGGAAGCCAATACAGTGGTCAGATCGGCCCCATCGGGGGGTGCAGCAGCCCCCTGGTCCCCCACCAGGGCGGGGGGAAACTTGCTATCCTGAGAATCCATGCCTTAGCACAGAAAAGTAATAACGGTACTGGCCCTTTAATACCACGGCGAGCGCAGCCCACCGCACACTGCTGTATGCACCGACCCCGCAGGGATAGATAACACTGAGCAAGGAATGACAGGACAAGAAGGTAAAAACCTGGAGAGAGCACACCAGACTGCTGCCACCGATCGCTGTTCCCAGAGAAAGAGGAAGTGATGCAATGCTGGCTGATATAGCCTATGAAGGCTCCGGCAAAATGGCCGCTCGGCTGGGGGAGAAGGCTACAGTAAAATGGCGCCGACATGTGCTCGGCTGAGCACCGCCCGCCAAAATGGCGGCGAATGGCGCCAAAACACGGCGCTGCACAGGGACAGGGCCGGTCACAGTATTTTGGCAAAGAAAATGGCGGATCGCCGCAGCGACCGCCGCACACACACATGTCTGCACACAAAAACTGCACCCAGAGCATAATTCACAGCAGAGCAGGATGCCCCCCCCCTCGCAGCCCACAGGCAGTGCAGCCACACAGGGATCTGACAGGGAGCCCGCAGTTACACAGACATGGGGGGTACTACACAGCCACAGACTGACACCCACACAGAAGGTCCCCACACAGAAGGTGCTTACCGTACCAGATGGCGTGGGGAGCCGTCTCCAGCGGCAAACCGCTATCAAGGCAGACAGGGAGTGCCGCAGCCAGGACGCTTGTGGACCGCAGCCATGGCGTCCAGTGAGGTAGCCACCTCACAGGCAGCATCCCTGCAGCGAACAGGGATGGGTCGTTCAATGTGCCAGGGTAAAACCTAAGCTGAAGGCTCGATGGCAGGCTGGGGATCCATCTGGCTCTCAGCCCTGGGATCCAGGGCGGCCAGTCTGAGACCCAGCTCCACATGACGATTCTTCATTTGAAGATCCCTAAACTAAGGCTGACAAAATAACAGCTAGTAAAGAAAAGAGAAAAATACTTGAAACAAAATCAAATAAAAGGGTAGAAGGCTGAGACTGAGCCCCAGCACAGGAAAGCCAGCTACTCCTAAGCTAGGCAAGATCAAACTGAGTTAGGAATGCTGGTGCAGGGAGGTATTGACTGAGGGGACAGCCCCTAGGGGTGTGTCTATGCTAAAAGCTTTTGTATTAACAATTCTTGTTGCCTAGCTACTCCTACGGAGCAAAGGTCAATACCCATTGGTGAGGACTTGGAAGGGGGCGGCGACTGTCGGAGGACGTAAGAGAAAAAATGTTTTAAAGTGCACCTATCTTGTGCTTTGTACGCAGAAACGAACGCAAACGTAGATCGCACCTGCATATGGTAAACAGCGTTCAAACCACACGTGAGGTATGACTGCGAATGTTAGAGCAAGAGCAGAAATTCTAGCACAAGACCTCCTCTAACTCTAAACTGGTAACACGTAAAACATTTTTAAAACGTCGCCTATGGAGATTTAAGTATCATAGTTTGTTGCAATTTCACAAGCATGCGCAGCTTACTTAGTGTAACATCATCTTTCACATTATACAATTTTGGGGTAGCTATTGTGTTTGGAGAATTGAGCATACTACTATTATACAAAACCTCTATAGCAGATTGCTTCTTACCTAAAAAGACTCCCCACCCATCCACAAAAAACAGGATTTTATCTATTTCCAGTCAGTATAAAATTACTCACCTTTATTCCCATTAGTTTTCTAAATTTAACATTTTGGTCCTTGTTTCCAAAATTTAGCTTTTCCCAGATTTCTGCTGACTGAGATTTCGGAGCTTTAGCCTAAAAAGACGACAAAATGTTAAACATAAATACATCCTTAATCTTTTTTTCTTAAATGTTTTTATTATGTAATACAGAGAAATAATAGTAACCAAGACCGTATAGATCCAGAGGTCAAATGTCATCTGTGGTAGACAGTAACAATCAGCAAAAATATATAGCATACATCACAAGCAGTAAGGCACATGGTGGGAGCAACAGCCATTCCTTCAGAACAAGATAACTTTTATACAAAGGTACAACAAACACTAGTAAACCATAGAAATAAGGTTAATCATCCACATCAGAGATTACTTTGCCAGTGGGTCTTGAGGCCCACTCCACGCCTGGACACCCCCAGGGGGAGCTACACTGTGCCCAAGCGCGGAGGGGGAAGGAGGAGAAATCTCTCCATTAGCTACCCGTATCGTAATCACATTGAGAAATGAGTAGAACCTTAAGGGGAAGATTGGACCTTCAAATGCTCAAACCAATCAATCCAAGGTTGCCATTGGCGAGATATTGTGTGTACAGAGTGATTTTTAAGAGAAAGGGCACGTTCATATGTGCAATGCATATTAGTAAGGTCAATAACGCCTGGGAGTGTAGGTGGGAAATACATCCTTAATCTTAAGCAAACATCCATATGCAAACCACAAAAAAAAAAAAAAACACAACCCCCCACACACACTTTGAGCAGAAAAATATAATGTTGCCTTAGTAGCCTTGTAAAATGTGAAAGTGATCAGTAGTTTTTTTTGTTTGCATATTGCAGTGCATTACATTGCTATATGTAATAATAGCCACCAAGAATGCCACTTTCTGTAACAGTAAGCAGAAGAAGTTCGCATTTTTTTTTAAAAGGCGGTTTTGGAAGACCCGACAGTACCAGATTGAGGTCCCATGGAGGTACCAGGGACCTTACCGGAGGAGCCAAGTGGCGAACCTCCTGGACGAAAGTGTGCACCAAGGAATTTGCAGCCAACGGCCATTGGAAAAAAAAAAAAAAAAAAAAAAAGATTGCAAAGGCAGAAATCTGGCCCTTAATGGTGCCCAGAGCCAAACGCTGATCTAAACCCTGTTGTAGAAACTCCAGCAGATGGAACACAGAAAAAGAATGGGGAGAAACCCCCCCCCCCCCCCGAAGACTCACCAAGAAATGTACGCCCTCCAAACCCTATGATAAATTTTCCTAGAAGTAGATTTTTGTATGCTTCTTAGCTGGTCCTTTCCAGTTTGTACCATCGCTACAACATCACTATTAGAGTTTTGATATACTAGAGCAGTCATGGATGGGGGTTGGGTTGGGGGGAGGTTTGGGCTGCTCCCTCCCACCTGTCTCCCATCCATCAGCAGCCATGTGCTTCCATTGTGTAGACACACAAATTAGAAAGTGTTAGGACTGCAGGTAACACAGGGAGCCGTGTAGTGGCCCTGCAGCTTACACATGCGTTTGCAAATGCGTGTCAATTAAACCCCTGTTCTTTATTTACATCATGAGACAGGACTACTTGGTTGGTGGCAGACTGGAGGGTGAGTGCATCAGACTGGGGGCTGGCTGGCTTCCATGCACCTCTTAATCCTTTTCAACTTTCGTTTTTTCTGATACAGGGATGGAGACACTGGGCATTACCTGCTGGTGTCTCACTTAAAGTCCCACATAGCCTACATTATAGAAGAAAATATTCTAGCTTTTAACAGTGTAGAAATTAGTGATCGACCGATATCAGTTTTTCGTTGCCGATACCGATATTTAGGCCAATGCATATCGGTATTGGCCGATATGCACCGATATTTTTGTACATTTAGCTGCAGGCATCACTCCGGTACAAGCACTTTCCCGAAAAATCGGCAATATGGGTAACCTGTGGGGCCGATTCCGATATATTGGGAAAGTGCATATCGGCCCACGATATATCGAATTTGCCGATAATCGGTCGATCCCTAGTAGGAATCACTGAATTCGACAACCCTCTATCCTTCAATACCTGGCTTTCAATAGCCAGGCCGTTAAAGCAAGCAACCATAAACGCAGGATGGAAGATCGGCCTTGAGACAAAAGATCTTCTCTGAGAGCGAGTCTCCCAAGGAGCATTGGCTACCAGCCTTACGAGGCCTTCGTACCAAGACCGGCGAGGCCAGCCGGAGCCACCAAAATGACTGGAATCCCTTCTGCCTATAGTCTGCGCAGAAGTCTCAGCAGAAGCTGTAGTGAAGGAAAAGCGTAAATCAGACGATACTGACCCGCATGGGGCCACCAGAGCGGCCAATGGATCCTGAGGTCTTTCCACAAACCTCTGTACCTTCCAGTTGAGACGAGAGGCCAACAGGTTCACATTGGGAGTCCCCCACCAGAAACACAGTTGATGAATCACCTCCAGGTGAAGAGACTATTAGCCCGGCTCCAGCGCCTGTCGACTGAGGTAGTCCGCCCTGCCAATTTTCCATCCTTGGAATGTGCACAGCAAAGAAGGCAGGAACATTTTGTTCTGCTCATCTTAGAATGCCAACTACTTCTCTGGCCGCTAGGGCACTTTTGGCGGCCCCTTGAGGATTGATATATGCCACAGCTATGGCATTGTCCGATTGAATCCTTACCAGGCACCCCTGCAGACGATTCGTCCACCGGGACAGGCAAAGCCTAATCGCTCGGAATCTCCAGGATATTGTTCAGCAGACAGGACTCCTCGAGTCCAAACCCCTTGAGCCGAATCTGTGCCAAGACACCTCCCCACCCGGACAGGAGGGAGTCTGTGGAAACCACTGTCCAGTACAGGGGGGGGAGGAAGGACTTCCCTGTCGAAGCACTGGGGAACAGAGCCACCAAATCAAGGATCCTCTCGTACCCCGGCTCAACAGGATCAGGTTGTCCAGAGATTGAGGATTCTTGTCCCATTTGGCAAGAATCTCCCTTTGCAGAGGCCTGGTATGGAACTGGGCAAACCGACCCGCCTCAAAAAGGTGGAGACCATTGAGCCCAGCACCTGCATGCAAGCCCGGAGAAATGAAATAGGAGCAGAATCGCATGTGGCAACTTCAGGAGTTTCTCCTCCGGAAGAAAGAGCTGGCTGAGGCTAAATCCAAAAGGCCCAGGTAGTCCAGGTTGTTGGACGGAGTCAGAGCCGATTTCTGAAAATTCAATTTCCAGCCAAACTCTTGCAGAGTTCATACAGTGATGTCCAGATCGTCTTAAGACAGACGGAGACTCTGCTCGCAGAAGGAGATCGTCCAGGTACCCCAGTACCGCGATCCCCCTCTGCATGAGCAAGGCTAACACCGAAGCCAAACACTTGTGAACACCTGAAGAGCTGAGGCGAGACCAAAGGTTAACGCCACAAATTGATAATGCTCCTCTCCCACGGCAAAGTGAAGAAAACACTAGTGCCTGACATATATTCGGATATGAAGGTAAGTGTCCTTAATATCGAGAGAGGCAAGAAAATCCACTTGATGAAGGGATGCCACCACTGTGCGAATGGACTCCATCCAAAATTCCTGAACCCACACAAAGCGATTGAGGGCCTTGAGGTCCAAGATTGGATGGACCTTGCCTTCCCTTCTGGGAACAGTAAACAGATTTGAATAAAATCCCTGAACATTACAACTCTGGAACCGGGACAATTACTCCCCGTGACAGCAGATCCTGCACCACTCGTAAAGGCCCTGCAGCCGATCCAGGGACAGGCGCAAGTTGGAAGGAAAGAACCTTGATGGAGGTAAGGACTGACACTTGATCTTGTAACCGGTGCGAATCAACTCGTGGACCCATTTGTCTTGAATGAAAGAGGTCCACGGGTCCGGAAAGAAGCAAAGAACGTTCCCCCACCCCAGATACAGGTGTTCCTTAAGGCAGGGGAGGGCTTGTCTGCGGGTCCAATGGAACCCGCTTTTGATTTAGCAGCCCAGGGTGTCTTGGAACCTCCCGTGAAGTTACGGGTGGATTTTGACTCTTTGTCCTGCAAGCCCACGGGACGAAAGGGCAGTTTGTGAGCTGAGAAGAAAGGACCACGTTTACGACAAGGCTCTTTGCAACCTGTGGAAGCAGAGTACTCTTACCTCTCATAAGACCTTTAATGATCTTTTCCGTAGAAGCTTCAAAACAGACGGTCTCCTACAAAAGGGAGGAGATCAGTAAACACCTTTTTGGAAGCCTAGTCCGCAGACCAGTATTTCAGCCAAATCATGCGGCGAAGAATCACAGCTGTAACAGACGCACTTCAGGCTAAAGAGGCCGCATCCAGAGATTAATCGCAGGCAACCCCTGTATCAACTGATCTGCCAGCTCAGGAGGATGTTGACCCTCTTCCAAATCTTGGAGCAGCAGCTTTGCCCATTCCGTTAAAGGTCTGGGAGACCAGGTGATGGCAAACACTGGCCTTAAAATTGAACCTGCTACGGTGAAAGGTTATCGGACCAGAGCCTCAGCTCTCCTATCTACAGGGTCTTTAAAGACGGGAAATCCTCCACCGAAAGTGTGGCTTTATTCAATCTGGAAACTTGAGAATCCACCACCGGTGGAACTGTCAGTTTCTTCAAAAGGATACCTCATAGCGAAACGCTTCGGTATTCCAACCATGCATTTCGGGGATGCCCACTGACTTGCGACAATCTCGTTGAAAAAGGCAGGAAAGGGAAACGCCTTAGTCACCTTGGATGGTCTGCGGGTACCAAATTGCACCAACGCAGCATTAGCCGTGTCCTTCAATTTCAGTTTCCCGCTCCAATACAATCATTGGATGGATGTGAACTGTTATTTCCAATTTTTAATTTATTTAATTAGAACTAAAATTTAACGTAATATGAACTGGTATTAGTATTACAGTACAGGGCAAAATAGTGAACTTTCCACGTATGACCTCATAATAGACATGACGCAGTATATAGCAGAAGTGAAAGATAGAATACATTTTAAGGCCAATATATGCTTTTATATAATTTTATTAGATTGCAAATGAGCAAAAATTCGAACAGATTTTAGGAGGTCCGAAAACCAGTCAGTATCTGGTGTGACCACCATTTGCAGCGCAACACATGATCTTCACATAGAGTTGATCAGGTTGTTAATTGTGGCCCATGGAATGTTGGTCCACTCCTCTCCAACGGCTGTGTGAAGTTGCTGGATATTGGCAGGACCTGGAACAGGCTGTCGTATACGCCGATCCAGAGCATCCCAAACATGCTCAATGGGTGACAGGTCCGGTGAGTATGCTGGCAATGCAAGAACTGGGATGTTTTCAGCTTCCAGGAACTGTGTACAAATCCTTGCAACATGGGGTCTTGCATTATGCTGCAACATAAGGTGATGGTCGTGGATAAATGGCACAATGGGCCCCAGGATCTCTTTGCGGTATCTCTGTGCATTCAAAATGCCATCAATAAAATGCACCTGTGTTCGTTGTCCATAACCTACGCCTGCCCATAACATAACCCCACCAACACCATGGGCCACATGATCTACAACGTTGACATCAGCAAACCGCTTACCCACACAACGCCATACATGCTGTCTGCCACCTGCAATGTACAGAGAAAACGGGGATTCATTTGTGAAGAGAACACCTCTCCAAAGTGCCAGACGCCATTGAATGTGAGCATTTACCCGGTCAAGTCGGAAAATTCTTTTTTTCAGATCCTCAGACTTCTTTGCTATGCGGTGCCATGTTGAACTTCCAGTGACCAGTATGAGTGAGGGCAATAACACCAAATTTAACACACCTGCTACTCATTCACACCTGAGACCTTGTAACACTAACGAGTCACATGACATAGCGGAGGGAAAATGGCTAATTGGGCCCAATTTGGACATTTTCACTTTAATTAATGACATTAATTATTGGCTGTATGTTGAGTTATTTTGAGAGGACAGCAAATTTACACTGTTATACAAGCTGTACACTCATTACTTTACTTTGTGACAAAGTGTCATTTCTTCAGTGTTGTCACATAAAATATTTACAAAAATGTGAGGGGTGTACTCACTTTTGTGAGATACTGTATGTCACGGCCAACCTAGTATGGAGCGGAGTTCTGCACGTGCTTGCTGCCCAGACAAGGGTGACCACTGGATCTAGATTATACAGCCCATTGCCCAGTCTGGCAGTTGATTGTAAATCTCGCAGGAAAAAATTGAAAGGAAAAAAAAAAAAAAATCTATCTAAAAAGTGAAAATGTATTGCCAAGACCAAAGATCCTAGCAAGGAACTAGGTCCTTTCTCCTGACTAGGCAGAAATAAAACCGAGTACCTATAGCAGAGGGGGGGGGGGGGGGGGGGGGAGTATACCACCTGGGACTGCCCAAAGGTGTAGTCACTAGTCACAGTCTTTTTCTGCCTAGTGTCCTACACCTGTAGTAGGGGGCAGTATAACCCAATGGTTAAGAAGATCTGGAGCTGTGTCAGTCAGCGAACAAAAGAAATATAGTTACCTAGTATTAGAAAAACTGTTAAATTATCTTACCCCTTCCTTTTTGCCTTGCCAAAGCATCTTCCTCTTCTTTTCTTGCTCTGCAAACTTCATAGGATTTACAGCTGCTGGATTATAATAGCTAGGAACAGAAATGCCAGTCTCTGCCAACGCCTTTGCCTGTAAAGCAGCCATTTGTGCTGCCATTGCAATTTGAGGAGTGACCTGTGTTCCTGAGGCCAACAAAGCTGCTACATTGATAGCAGATCCACCGCCTGCGGCAGCAACTGCAGGAAGTAAAATAAATAATGAAAAAAGGTTATACTATGGGCTGATAAAGATATTTGTAAAACAATAACATTAGTTAGACATGTGAGCAGTAAGGCTTGCCATTGGGACAGATGCAGTGCATATATGTTATATTTTAAGGTTTCTGATCTGTGGGCTCTTGTGCATTCTCCCTCTCAAGCCGCCTCTGTGTCTATGAGGCACACAGAGTGACTTCGCCCCGCCTCACTTGCTGTGATTGACAGCAGCAAGGGCCAATGAGGTGGGAGATAACCAGAAAAACGTCTCATTGCTGAAACGGGCGCTGTTCACCAAATGATTTTTACCTTTATGCATAGAATGCATAAAGAAATATAATTTTTTTTTTTTTTTTATTAAAAACTCATGCACACACAAACATTCAGCCTTTAAAAAAAACTTTAATATAGTTCAGATGTAATATGTACAATAAGAGCCTGCATGGCAGGCATAACAAGCCTCCTTTTTTTACCTTCTAAGCTGCTCAACAGAGATCCCAAAATTGCTTTCCTGACCATAAAGTGGTTTGGAGCCTACAAAAGCCTAAGGACCATCCCCCTAGGTCACTAAGGTCTGAATACTGGCCCCTCAGTGCTGTATTGTATGGGAAAAGGGGTGAAAGGGATACGTTTTCTTATACCAGGAAAAACGCCTATTTTTTTGGGGGTCCAGCAGAAAGTTAAGTGTTTTGTTTTAAAAACTTAAAAATAAACTTTAGGCCAAAATTAAAAAAGGGTGAACAAGCAGGAATTTTAATGCAGAAGAGACATGCTTTGTCTCTTCTGCACTAAGGCCCCTTTCACACTTATGCAACCTGATTTTACCGCGATTTTGAGCAATGGCTCAGGGCTATATACCTCAAGACGCATTAAAATCGTGTCAAAGTAGTGCAGGAACTACTTTGAAGTCGGTGTGACTTCAAAAACGCACTGATATGAATGGGGCTCATTGAAAATAATGGAAAACGACTGGTCATGTGATTTTGCGGTCCAAAATCGCGGGACAAGTCGCACTAGTGTGAAAGGGGCCTAAGTTACTCACTCGTCTTCCCGACCCTTGTTCAGTGAGCTGCAAAACTCACTGTACGAATTCGGCAATGCCGATTATGACTTAAAGCGTTTGTTACCCCAAACCTCATATTCCTGATATTTGCTTGCTGTACCTTGAGTCAGTATCCTGTTCTCTTTGTATTGCTTCCTTATGTGAAATGCCTGGGGTTACTGCCAGTCCTTCTGCTTTTCTATTAAAAAAGTGACCACATTAAGCAGAACACACCGTGGTCAGTTCTCTAGCTGTGCTGGGAACACAATGTGCTCTCCTCCAATGAGGAAATGCCCCCGCTGCACAGCCATTCATTGGGAAGCTCAGTGTGCTGCTGCTTCTTTTTTGCCCAGCTCTTTTGCAACTGAAAACAGAGGGAATGTAATGAAAAAAAAAATGGGTTGTTCTACAAGGTGATCAATTACAATCACTTTAAAACCAGCACGCATGTGCAGGAGTGACGTCGACCCCACCCAGGGATCGAGACCCTGAAGCTGCTCAAAGACCAGGCCCTATTTTGCGATTCGGCACTGCATGACTTTAACGCACAATTGTGCGGTCATTCGACGCTGTACCCAACGTCCTTTTTTCCCCACAAACAGAGCTTTCTTTTGGTGGTATTTGATCACCTGTGCGATTTTTATTTTTTGTGCTATAAACAAAAAAGAGCGACACTTTTGAAAAAATAACATCAAATTTTTTTTATATGAAATTCTCAAAAAAAAAAAAAAAAAAAAAAAAAAAAAAAAATGTAAAAATCTAATTTTTAAAAACATTTTAGGCCAATTTGTTTTTTGCTACATATTTTTGGTAAAAAAAAAAAGAAAATCGCAATAAGCGTTTTTGGACAGTTTGCGCAAAAGTTATTGCGTTTACTAACTACGGGAAAGATTCATGTCATTTTTATTGTTTTTTTTTTTTTTTTTTAACTAGTAATTGCGGCGATCTGCATTTTTTTTGCGGGACTGCGACATTGCGGCGGACAGATCGGACCCCTGACATTGACACTTTTGGGAGTACCAGTGACATTACTACAGTAATCAGTGCTATAAATATGCACTGTTACTCTAAAAATGACACTGGCAGGGAAGGGGTTAACTTTATTGGTGATCAGTGGGTTAAATGTATCCCTAGGGATGTGATTCTAACTTTGGGGGGAGGGGGGGCGTGGCTTGTGATGTAACCACAGAGACATATGATCGTATAGTCTCTGCACTTGCATTAGGGAGAATGACAGAGAATGTTTACATCAGCCGTCTGCCTTTCTCCCTCTCCAGCGGGAGATCGCGAGTGACCGGCGGACATCGGAGCCGCCGGTCAGCGGGGGTGGGAGCGCGCCTCCGGCGGCGCGTGCTCGCCCCCTACAGGCTCCTGGGCGAGCGACATAGCCCTACGTCGGTTTGCCCAGGAGCGGCTGACCGCCGCAGTAAATAGTCATGCGGCAGTCGGCAAGTGGTTAAAGGCATTTTACTAAGCCTGCTAGGCAGCAAATTTGTAACTTTATAGGTGAAAACCAAGAAAATGTTCACTGTAGGGATATGAAGCAACATGTTCTAATAGTAAATGTCAATACACCAATTAAATATTCAGTAGCTCATAGTACCTTTCTCACCTGTTGAAATTTCTTGATGTTTCTGCTTTTCAACCAATTCTTTTTCACGCTGTTCCTGTAGTTTTTTTGCTCTTTCCAATCTAAAAAAAGATAAGAGAAATATAATAATGTGGACAAAATAATTGCAGTACTAAATGATGCAGAAAAAGCATTCAAGGAAAAACTGTTAAGTTATACAAAAAGACTTAAGAATTCACCAAGTGTGTTATAGCAAGCTTTTGGAATTCGATCCAAATTTTGAAGGTACAGTTCAAAGACAAACTGTTATAAACTCAAATGCCTAACAAATAAAATAAATTGTTCACAGGGATATACTAATTGGGCTCACAAATAGGTCCACAGACCATCAAAATGCTAACCTGCAGTGTCAGACGTGGCTGCAGGTCAGGCACTGCTTAGAACTTGAAAAATGCGTAGGCTACCATTTATGTTTTTAACCACTTGCCTACTAAGCCCATTTTTGACATTTGGTGTTTATAAGCTAAAATCAGTTGTTTTTGCTAGAAAACTACTTAGAACCCCCAAACATAATATATTTTTTTTTAGCAGAGACCCTAGAGAATAAAATGGAGATTATTGTAATATTTTTTATCACACCGTATTTGCGCAGCGGTCTTCCAAACGCAATTTTTTTGGAAAAAAAAATCACTTTTTTTAATTAAAAAATAAGAATCCAGTAAAGTTAGCCCAATTTTTTTCCATAATGTGAAAGATAATGTTACGCCGAGTAAATAGATACCCAACATGTCATGCTTCAAAATAGGCGACACTTTAAAAATTTCTACAGGTTGCCATCTTAGAGTTACAGAGAAAGGTCTAGGGCTCGAATTATTGCTCTCGCTCCAACGATCGTGGCGATACCTCACATGTGTGGTTTGAACACCGTTTACATATGTGGGCGGGGTTTCCGTGTGCGTTCGCTTCTGCGCGCGAGCTAACGGGGACAGGACGCTTTAATTTTTTTTTTTTTACTATTTTATTTATTATTTTTACACCGTTTTTAAAAAAAAAAAAAAATTGATCATTTTTATTTCTAATAAAAGGAATGTAAACATTCCATGTATTAGAAATAGGCACGACAGGACCTCTTTTTTGTGAGATCTGGGGTCAAAAAGTCCTCAGATCTCACAAGTACACTAATAAAGTTGGAAAGGGAAAAAAAAAAAAAAAAAAAAAAAAAAAAAAAAAAGGGACCTTTAAGCCGGTTGCTCGGCAACGACGTTTGCCGTCGCTCCGGTCCTCCCAAGACAATAGAGTCGAGTGAGGGCACCCCTTCCGCCATCCTGGAGGGTGATCTCACGGCGAATCCGCCGCTGGGACCACCCTTATCGGAAAGCCCATCGTCTGCAGTTTAAAAAAATACCAGGGTTATGGCAGCTATCTGCTGCCATAACACCGGTATTTAGCTTTAAACTCAGGACGTATATGTACTATGGGCCGGTATTGAGGTGGTTAAAGGAAATGTTACTTTGCATTCATTTTACTCATTGTGAATGTGCAATTAATCACTAGTACTATATTGGGAGGTGTAAAATTAATGTATGGGGAAAATTTGTTTACTACAGTATATATAACCCTCATTGCAAACCCTCTTGAGATCCATATCTGAATACAGCAAACTTTGTCAGTACACAGGCTTTCATTAGTAAAGCCAATGTACTTACCTTAGAAGTATGGAGAGAAAAAAAAGAAAAAAGCCAATGAAGACGGACCTGGATAAAGTACACCCAGGCAAAAACCAAATGTGTAAATATAAAAGTACTACCTTCTAGCTAAAGCTTCTTGCGCATCCATAGCTGTATTTCTCCCTCTAAAGGCTGGTGGGCTTGGTGGCGTCCGACTTCGACTCCTACTATGCCTTCTTGGTTTTTCAGGTCTCTTCTTTTTCTCCCTTGGGTAAAATAGTTGGCAATATCATAAATAAGGTGCTGGGTTAAAAAAAATAAAACCACATTTTTAAAAGCAAGTGTGCACACACACACACACACACACACACACACACACACACACACACACACACACACACTATTGCCTTTAAAAATTAGATTTTTTTATTTATTTTTTTTATTATGACACCATCTTCTCCATACATTGCACGCTATACTGCCATTACTTGAATCTACAGTGGGTACGGAAAGTATTCAGACCCCCTTAAATTTTTCACTCTTTGTTATATTGCAGCCATTTGCTAAAATCATTTAAGTTCATTCTTCTTCCTCATGAATGTACACATAGCACCCCATACTGACAGAAAAACACAGAATTGTTGACATTGTTGCAGATTTATTAAAAAAGAAAAACTGAAATATCACATGGTCCCAAGTATTCAGACCCTTTGCTCAGTATTTAGTAGAAGCCCCCTTTTGATCTAATACAGCCAGGAGTCTTTTTGGGAAAGATGCAACAAGTCTTTCACACCTGGATTTGGGGATCCTCTGCCATTCCTCCTTGCAGATCCTCTCCAGTTCTGTCAGGTTGGATGGTAAACGTTGGTGGACAGCCATTTTTAGGTCTCTCCAGAGATGCTCAATTGGGTTTAAGTCAGGGCTCTGGCTGGGCCATTCAAGAACAGTCACGGAGTTGTTGTGAAGCCACTCCTTCGTTATTTTAGCTGTGTGCTTAGGGTCATTGTCTTGTTGGAAGGTAAACCTTCGGCCCAGTCTGAGGTCCAGAGCACTCTGGAGAAGGTTTTTGTCCAGGATATCCCTGTACTTGGCCGCATTCATCTTTCCCTCGATTGCAACCAGTGGTCCTGTCCCTGCAGCTGAAAAACACCCCCACAGCATGATGCTGCCACCACCATGCTTCACTGTTGGGACTGTATTGGACAGGTGATGAGAAGTGCCTGGTTTTCTCCACACATACCGCTTAGAATTAAGGCCAAAAAGTTCTATTTTGGTCTCTTCAGACCAGAGAATCTTATTTCTCACCATCTTGGAGTCCTTCAGGTGTTTTTTTTTAGCAAACTCCATGCGGGCTTTCATGTGTCTTACACTGAGGAGAGTCTTCCGTCGGGCCACTCTGCCATAAAGCCCCGACTGGTGGAGGGCTGCAGTGATGGTTGACTTTCTACAACTTTCTCCCATCTCCTGACTGCATCTCTGGAGCTCAGCCACAGTGATCTTTGGGTTCTTCTTTACCTCTCTCACCAAGGCTCTTCTCCCCCGATAGCTCAGTTTGGCCGGACGGCCAGCTCTAGGAAGGGTTCTGGTCGTCCCAAACGTCTTCCATTTGAGGATTATGGAGGCCACTGTGCTCTTAGGAACCTTAAGTGCAGCAGAAATCTTTTTGTAACCTTGGCCAGATCTGTGCCTTGCCACAATTCTGTCTCTGAGCTCTTCAGGCAGTTCCTTTTGACCTCATGATTCTCATTTGCTCTGACATGCATTGTGATCTGGAAGGTCTTATATAGACAGGTGTGTGGCTTTCCTAATCAAGTCCAATCAGTATAATCAAACACAGCTGGACTCAAATGAAGGTGTAGAACCATCTCAAGGATGATCAGAAGAAATGGAAAGCACCTGAGTTAAATATAGGAGTGTCACAGCAAAGGGTCTGAATACTTAGGACCATGTGATATTTCAGTTTTATTTTTTTAATAAATCTGCAACAATGTCAACAATGCTGTGTTTTTCCGTCAATATGGGGAGCTGTGTGTACATTCATGAGGAAGAAGAATGAACCTAAATGATTTTAGCAAATGGCTGCAATATAACAAAGAGTGAAAAATTTAAGGGGGTCTGAATACTTTCCGTACCCACTGTATGTAATTTTGATACCATATGGATTAAACCCCTTTCCTCTTTCTTTGAAAAATAAAAACCACTTGCAGACCACCCACACTACTTTCACTGTGGGTGGCCGGCGCAGGCAGGCTGGATCACTTACATGTATGCCATCCAGCCTGCTCAGAGATAGGAAGGCATATCATGCCGCTCCTGTGACTGCTGGATTGCGGATCCAGGTACACGCGGCCCGGTGGCTATGTGATCACAGGATCACAACGTCCACAACGCTGTTATAAATGAATTCGCTCATTACAGCTGTTTTTCCTATGCTGCGATTGGCCCAGTTAACATATAGCTGTGGGCCAATAACAGCACCCTGTAACATGTGATAAGTTGTAGCCAATCACAGCTGTCATGAGCGCAACCCAATAGTGACATTTGAAAACGTTGCTGTTTCGATGATCATCATCGTAACAGCAAAGTAAAAAGAAAGATTAAAAAAAAAAAAAAAAAAGTCTTCATTTTTAGAAAAAAATTGTGACAAAAAAAAAAAAAAGTTACAACTTCAAAAACACTCACCATGCCCCTTACTAAATATGCCTCAGACTGTTTACTTTTCAAAAAAAAGGATAATTTGTGTGCAGAAGTAATTGCCACCAAGAAGGCTACCTTCTGGGACAAACGTGAGCTGAGGAATCAAATATTTTTAAAAAGGCAGTTTGAGGAACCGGCCGTAGCAAATTGAGATCCCACGGAGGCAACAGAGACCGCACAGGTGGAGCCAAGTGGCAAACCCCCAGAACAAAGGTGCCAACCAAGGAATGCCTAACCAAAAGGACGTTGAAAGAAAAACTGCCAAGGCCAAAACCTGGCCCTCGATGGTACCCAGGGCCAAGCGCTGTTCCACACCTCTTTGTAGGAACGTCAAAATGCAAGCCACCGAAAAAGAACGGAAAGGAACCCCCAGAGACTCACACCAAGCAATGCATGCTTTCCAAACGTGATCATAAATCTTTCTAGGAGGTAGGATTTCCTAGCCTTTAACAGCGTGGGAGTCACTGAGTCCGACAACCCCCTTCTTGTAGCACGACCAGATCAGCTCGTGAACCCACCTGTCTTGTATCAGAAAGGTCCATGGGTCCGGAAAGACCCACGTCTTCAGGTCTGGAAGAACCAGCTCTCTGCGACAAGACTCCTCGCCCCTGGCAGCCTGTGGAAGAAGTGTACTCTTCCCCCCTGTGAGACCCTTAAGGATATCGGCCAGGAAGATCCAAACAAGCAATCCTCCAAAAAGGGGATAACTGATAAGCCGTCTAGGAAGATTGGTCCGCAAACCAGCATTTCAGCCAGATCAGGCGCCGAAAGACCACTGCTGTCACAGACAGCCTAGAACCAAGGAGCCACATCAAGAGACACCACAGACAAAACTGCAACCCCTAGACCAACTGGTCCGCCAGCTCGCAAGGGCAGGGGGGAAGCTGTTCCCCTTTCAGATCTTGGCGCAAAAGCTTTGCCCACTCCGTTAAAGTCTGGGATACCACTGATATGGTGGACATCGGCCTAAGGACCGAACCAGCCGCATGAAATGTGGCAGACCAAAGTCTCGGCTCTCCTGTTAAAAGGGTCTTTAACGCCGGAGACTCCTTCACTGGAATTAAAGTGGAGTTGTTCAGCCTGAAACCATGAGAATCCACTACAGGTGGAACTGTCCACTTTTTAAAAAACAGGGACTCTTCAAAAGGAATACCGTCCAGCAAAAAGCTTAGGCATAATAAGTTTTAGGTCACTGACTCGCGACAATTTTGTCAAGGACACCTTTTGTCGCTTTTGGGGAGCTGCGGGTTCCAAAGGAGACCGGCACCTCTGATGCAGCAACAGCTGCATCCTCCAATTTTAAAGTTGCCCGCACTGATACAATCAGTGCATCCACCAGCGCCGTTGCATGTGTGGCTGCAGTAGAAGAGAAAACATCCCCACTATCAGAGCACGCGCAGTGCCTGGATGCAGACCCAGTAAGGTTGCAACATACTAAGCTCACGTTGAAACCCAAGCAGGAATGTTGCATAGACACAAAACAGGCAGGTGAGGGTCGCTGACTGCGATCCTGCAAGGGGATGCTGACCCAGGGCCCACGAATGGACTACCTACTGGACCCCATAAAATAAAAAAATAAAAAAAAGGGGGGGGGGGGGGTAGGTAGCCCTCTGAGCCCCTTCATATAGGCCCCCATGAAAATAAATGACCCCCTTAAAAGTGACGCTGATGTGCAGGCAAGGTACCCAGAGTCCGCAGCGCTAAAGGGGGGTGCCATGCGCAAAATGACAGCATGCTGTCTTCAAAAGGTGACCACCTCCACATTGCCTCAAAAGGGAAGGCGCCAAGCTGTAGGCCGCAGCCTAAATTTTTGGTGGAGGCCCAGCCTCACAGATTTCCCCTAAATTCCTGAGGGTGCCCTGCCGCCTGGGGGCGAAGCCCGCCAGAGCCGAACGCCCAGGAACAACGAGGGAAAGAACAGATGCCCAAATGGAGGGTGGTGGCTCCAGCCACCCTCACTAGGTCTTCCCCAAACAATGTCCAGCTGGTAGGTCGCAAAGCCGTGGCCTAAATTTTCAGCTGGATCCAGCCACATGTAGCGCGGACGTGAAGCCATCCGCTTCCCCAGCCCAACACAACAGCCGGGAGCCCTTAGGACCCCCCTGCCCAGGTCACTAACCCCCCAGGGTGACGAAGGACCCTGTGCAAATAAAAGAAAACAGTGCAGCGCCTAAAGATGAAGAACTAAATGCATACAGGTGTATAAAACATGGATCATAGAAAAATGGAACTAGATATCCATTAATAAACACAACCCAAGTGCATATAGTGAAAAACTGAATATAAAACAGTCTCTAAATCACTGAACAGTCTCTGGAGAAAAAAATGGAAAGAAAAAGTGATGACAGGAAGCCGCTTCCACTGTAGAATGGTATCCACCACCGTGAAATAAATGCCAGGGTACTCTTACCAAATGCGGTGGACCTTCAAACTAATGAAAGGTCAAACCGGCATATATGGTAGGGGTCAACTTTACTGGTCATCAAACAGGTAAGTGTAGTAGGGGTCAGCTTTACTAGTCATCAGCATCCAGACACTCTCCAGACCAGAATGATGGTGAAATCAATAATGCAATATTTCACCATCATTCACACGCTGTGTTTTGGAAACCCGCGCCTGATGTTACCTAGATATTCATTCACCCTTACCTGCATAGTTCTGCCCACATACTGGAAACCACAAGGGCATTCCAGTAAGTAGACTATATTTTTAGAACTGCAGGTAATAATAACCCCCCGCACCATCGGAATGAGGGTGCTGCGGGCCAGGGGCACGCTGCAATACAGGTCGTGACCAAGTCGTGTGTGTCCTCACGAGATGTTTAACTCACCAGCCAGCCCCCATCCAGTGGGACTATGTCTCGGCCGACCTAGCGCGGAGCTGAGGTCGGGTCGCGCTCGCTGGCCGGACTGGGGAGACCATAACGATCTAGAATATCCAGTCAGTCGCTCAGTCCAGCAGTTGATTGTAGTTCTCACAGGAGCAGGAAATAATAATAAAAAAAAAAAAACCTTTAAAAAAAAGGAAAAAAAATGCTAGGACCGGAGATCTCAGCAAGGAACTAGGTTCTTACTTCTGACTAGGCAGAAAAAAAAACGAAAGCCTATAGCAGGAAGTGGGAGTACACCCCCTGAGACTGCCCCATAGGCATGGTAAAGCCTTGTCCTGCCTAGTGTCCTCTTGTAGGGGCAGCATAACACAATGGTCAGGAAGATTCTGGAGCTGTGTCCGCCAATGAACGAAAGAGAAAAAGGATCTATATTGCTGCTTGTGGCATGCTATATCCAAATAGAGCCTACTCTCGAGCTCCAACATCCACCTGGTAGAACCTAGTGAACGTATGTACTGAAGACCAAGTAGCAGCCTTGCAAATCTGAGCCATATTTCCCTGAATACTTGGACCATAGAAGAATTATTATATTCTCTGTGAACCTGACTAGGCCAGAACCCTCTTATGGCCATGACTTTTGCTGGAGGCAAAAAGACTCTTGCCTGAGCTGTGTCCAGAATCAGGCCCAGATATTCTAGAACCTGGACTGGACACAATGCTGATTTTTCTATGTTTAGAATCCAACCCAGGTCTTCATAGAAATGGACTGTCAGGGTCACATTCCGTGTCAGCCCTGGGCCTAATCGATTCTTAATAGATCGTCTAGATATCCCACTATTGAGATCCCTTGAGACCCTAAGAATGCCAACACCGGGGCTAAGACCTTTGTAAACACCCGGGGAACCTTGCCTAGGCCGAAAATGACACTACCCTATTGTGAAAATAGGCTGAAAATGACACTGCCCTATTGCGAAACGCAGAAACTTTTGATGGGGGCTGAAAATTGGCACATGCAGGTATGCATCTTTGATATCTACGGATGCCAAAAATTCTCATTCTTTCAGAGAAGCTACCACTGAACAAATTGACTCCACTCAGGACGGAACAATCAAGAATTGGTTCAGAGCTTTGAGATCCAGAATGGGTCTCACCTCGCTGTTTGGTTTTGGCACCATAAATCGATTTGAGTAAGAACCCGTAAACCTTTCGCTGGTCGGAACCTTCACAATCACGCCCTGTACCCCACAAGCGTTCTAGGGCCTGAACAAGAAATTCCTTTTCACTGGACTAGTGGGAACATTTGAACCTAGAAACCGAGAGGGAGGGAACTCCCAGAACTATCTTGTAGCCCTGAGCCACCGTGGACAAGAGCCACCTGTGCTGTGCTACCTTTTCCCAAGCCTCTGAGAATTGTAGAAGCCGTCCCCCCCTCGTGTGAGTGGGGGTGCCTTTCTATAAAGCAGACTTGGAGCCTGTCTTGGCAGGCCTCTGGACTCAGGGTTTATTCTGACCCTGACTTCTCCTAAACCTGACCCTGAGGCAATTGAAACTGTTTTGAAGACGACGTATTAGGAGGCACAGGAACAATAGGGACCTTAAAAGATGGATGCTTATTCCTTCTTTTAACAGGCAACAGCGCACTCTTTCCACCTGAAATCTTTTGGATATATTCATCCAGATAATCACCAAATAGATACCAGATAGCCACCATAACCCTGGTATTTTTACAGGGCGGGCGGTCTTTCACATAAAAGTGGTCCCAGCGGCAGATTCGCCGTGGGATCACTCATAGGTGGCGGGAGCGGCCCCCCCTTCCCGGTCGTTTTCCCAGCCTACCGGAGCCGTCGGTAGCAGGGAAAAATTATCCAGTCTGTCCCATGTCCAAGGCAGAAATCGCTTCCTCCCAATGGCCTTAAAGGGCCAATTTTTTTCATGCTAAAATGTATTAAAGAGTATATTTTTTTCCTTTGCTTTTACACGTAGATGTGAGATCTGAGGTCTTTTTGACCCCAGATCTTACATTAAAAAAAGGACATGTGCTGCATATTTATATTACAAGGAATGTTTACATTAAAAAAAATAACTCTAAACTGGTAACCTGTAAAATTTTTTAAAGCTCCGCTTATGGAGATTTTTAAGTACCGATGTTGGTGGCCATTCGGGAAGCGTGCGCAACTTTGAAGTATGACATGTTGGGTATCTATTTACTCAGCATAACATTTTTCACATTATAGAAAAGAATTGGACTAACTGTACTGTTTTCTTATTTTTTTTATTCAAAAAAGTGATTTTTTTCCCAAAAAAAATTGCGTTTGTAAGACTGTTGCGCAAATACGGTGTGACAAAGTATTGCAACAATCTCCATTTTATTCTCTAGGGTCTCTGCTAAAAAAATATATAATGTTTGGGGGTTCTAAGTAATTTTCTAGCAGAAAATACTGATTTTAACTTTTAAACAAGTGTCAGAAACCGGCCTTGTCCTTAAGTGGTTAAAGTTTGCTGCACATCATTTAAACAAGCCTGTGAAATACTGGGAGAATAAAGTCCGGTCAGATGAGGCCAAAAATTACTCTTTGGATGCCATAATACACACCATGTTTGGAGGTCAAATGTCACTGCACATCACACCAGAACAGTGAAGTTTGGGGGTGGGAACACCATGGTTTTGGGCTATTTTACAGACAAACTTCATATCATTGAAGAAAGGATGGATGGAAAAATGTACCAAAACATGCTTGATAAAAATCTGCTGCCATCTATCAGGATGATAAAGATGAAACAAGGGGTGACATTTTAGCAAGATAATGATTGCAAACACAAAGCCAAGGAAACTCTCAATTGGTTTTAAAGAAAATAAAGCTGCTAGAATTTCCCAGCCAATAACCTGACTTGAATTCAATTGAAAATCTATGGAAAGAACTAAAAATCTGAGTTAATAGAAGGGGCCAATGTAATCTTCAAGATTTGAAGACTACGTGGAAGAATGAGCATAGCGCGTAAAGCTTACCGACTTCTGCTTCTATGACGGTGTTTGGATCTGGATCCTGAACGTGACCGGGGTCGTCGCTTCCTTTCTCTGCTCCTTGATCGGGATTTTCTTCTGTCCCGGCTTCTACTACGATGCCGCCTGGAACATAACATTTTTAGAAAGAAGGGTTAAGAAAAGGAATATACTTTTCTCAGTACATGTTTCTCTTAACTTCCACACACAACAAGCATTGAAAATAGAAATCGAAAACATCCATTACTGGCAGGTCAAGGCCTGTCCAACTTTTTTCTACTTTTCTTTACTTTGTTACATTATTTGTTAACTAGAAAGAACTAAAATCGACAACATGACTGCATCGTTTAACGTTTCTAACAATAAAGCCTCATGCACACAGGGCGTTAGAAAAAAAACGAGCTGCAGAGCCACTGCTAACATCAGGAAAAAGCAGCTGTAAAAAGGTGCTTTTAGTAATTTTTTTCATTGGCGTTAATACACCTTTGGCCACGTTCAATTTTAGCAGCGTTTTTCTGCCTCCATTCAAAAATCGATGGTTGCCCATGAGCCATCTTTGATACGGCTTTCCGTCCATTGATTTGAATAGAAATCGCATCCAAGTCGGATCAGGATGATCCAACCTGCGGTGCGACTTGAGCTGAGGATCTTGAGGGGGTACGCCATACTAAAATAGGAAAAAAACGGCGTGGGGGTCCCCCTCCAGGTTCCAAACCAGGCCCTTCGGGTCTGGAATGGATTTTGAGGGGAGACCCACGCCGGGTCCCCCCCCCCCAGAATCCATACCAGTCCCTTATCCGAGCATGCAGCCCGGCAGGTCAGGAAAAGGGAGGGGGGATGAGCGAGTGGCCCCACCCCCCCCGGACCATAAGCACCTTGTCCCCATGTTGATGAGGACGAGGGCCTCTTCCAGACAACCCTGGGCGGTGGTTGTGGGGGTCTGCGGTCAGGGGGCTTACATTGTAAACCTACCCATTCACCCCATAAAAAAAGGAGTGTAGTGTAAATAGTGACAAGAGATGGTTTTGAGAAGTCCTTTATTAAAAATCTTCCTCAGACGTCTCCCATGATTATGCAGGCTCCGCTCCTTGCAGCTTCTTCTATAGCCCTAGGGGCGTGGCCACCCAGTGACCCCATCCCCTTATGTTGTCACGCAGCCCCAGATGACATAAGGGGGCGGGTCTCCGGGTGACCACACCCCCACGGCTATACAAGAAGCTGCAAAGAGCGGAACTGGCATAATCACAGGAGACATCATCGGAGGAGGACCGGAGGAAGATGACTGGAGAAAGAAGACCGGAGGAAGATTTTTTTAATAAAGGACTTCTCAAAACCGTCTCGTCATTATTTACACTACACTGCCTTTATTGGGGTGAATGGGTAAGGGTACAGTGTACCCCATACTCACATAAGGAGGGGGTCCGGGTTCTGGGGGACCCCCCTTGTTACATGGGGCATCAAGATTCCAATAATCCCCCCTGCCCGCAGACCCCTACAACTACCACCCATGGTTGTCGGGAAGAGGCCCTTGTACTCAAACTCATCAAAGGGGACAAGGTGCTTTGGGGGGTGCAAAATCCCCCCTGCTCCAAAGCACCCACCCCCCCCATGTTGAGGGCGTGTGGCGAGGGTCTTCCCTCAAAATCCATACCAGACCCTAACAGACCCTAAGCACCTGGTTTGGAACCGGGGGGGGAATAGAGATGACCCCCACGCCTGTTTTTTTCCCATATTTGCATGGAGTCCCCCACCCCCCAAGATCCTCAGAGCGCAAGTCGCACCACATGTCGGATCATCCTGATCCGACTTCCATTCAAATCAATGGCCTCCCATAGGGAATGTATAACATGGCTTAATGCTGTAATCAACGTTAGGTAACGTTAAGCAGCCTTTAGCAACGTCAGACATTTTTACAGCTCCAACATTGGACCTCAGTATGCACTGGCCCTGGTTTCTTTTTGCAGCTTGACAAAAACGCCTATGCCAGTTACAGCTGCAAAACGTCCGCGTGTGCATGAGGCCATAAGATAACATGGAGAGGCGTTTATAAGCTGGAAAAAAACATTCGATGCTCCGAAAAGCAACCGCAAAAAACGCCCTGTGTGCATTAATCCTTAATCTGTAGAACTGTTTTAAAATACACCGTGAATTTTACCTTTCACGTGACCGGGACCTGGAATAACTTTTGCCCCTAGATGGCTTCCGATCCTTGCGACGATGTCTTTCTTCTCCATTTTCTGATGAATTAAGTCGCTCCCTGACTCTGTCTGAATGATCTTTGTCAATGAGGTCATCAGAACGATGCTTCTTTGAAGATTTCTCTTTGGACCCATGACTTCGACCCTGTTTTAAGAAGAAGTTGGTTCTTTCAGGAAAATAGTGCAACAAAGAGAGTTAGTATAAGTGTCAAACGAGTGACATAGGCTGTGAAGTAACTTTTGTGACCTTAGTGACAAAAATAAGTCTTAAACCAAGCCTTCAAGCTTTGGATTTCTACTGTCTGAATTACTAAAAGAAACCATAGAAAAAACTGCAGCAAGTTAAAGGCATTTCTAGAAAAACTGGAACTACCATATGCTTGGGACCCTTACATGCAACAAAATCAGAAGGTCAAAATCCCTCCTGAAACAACTATTTGCTTACATCAGACTACTGCAATAACAAATTTTGATTTGAAGTTCTGTCTGCTAACATGTAGTATTGTGGCAAACTGAAATGAATGGCAGTATAGAGTTGCCAATACTGACTAGTGTTGAAAGGTGCAGGCTCAGGGGTTGTCATCTTGGTCCTGGTTTTCTTACCTGGTGAGTAGCTGACCTAAAATAAGCATTTTAGGACACATCAGATGTTTTAGGTTTTCATTGGCTGCTTTCTTGTTCCAGATCACAAACCAGTAGTGAAGGATGACACCAAGAGCTTCCACCTTCAAAAGTAGTCAAAAACTCCCAAAATCTGTCCCGGTCTTTCAAATTTCGCACAGAATGTCTCTATTTCCCTGACTAAAAACGAGCAGGATATTTTAGGCAACAGTGGGAGAAGGCGTGTCCTGATGTATGTTTACCTATCAGCTTTTTCCATTTTTGTGTGTACCCAATTATGAAGGAGGAATATTTTCTTTTTACATATCCAAAAATGTATTACCATCTATTTTCCTTCACCTGAGCTAGATATAAAGTTTGACAATGCTAAAAAATACTAGTCTAATATTAGAGCACTTAATTGATCTCAGCAAAATGAACACAACATGCATCACTTTACACTCAGTGATATAGTTGCACCACTTTCAGTTACAAAGATAGCACTTGGATATTGACCAAAATAGAATCATGAAAACCCAGTAACAGGAAAACTGACCATTTTAACAGAGTGATTGTTTGGTGCGTATATTTCCTGTGCTGTCCTAAAGTCAATTGTGGAAAAAAAGTTATTTTATGCATAGGCTTCATTTTTAGAGTCCCATGTATTTCTACAAGATGTTCACCTAAGAAAAAAAATGCTGTACGTCCTTCTTTAATGAGAAACGATCATCTTGCCCATGCAGGAAGACCACAACTCACATACTCTCCTTACCAGCAAACACCCCCCAATGCTACCCCTTGCAGCCATCCACAACACCCAGCACTTTTCAGTACAGAGTAGCATGTGATTCCCCCCCCCCCCCCCACCTCTAGTCAGTGCTTGTTTCCAGAAACCAAAACGCTAGGCGGCTTGAGCACTGTCACATGATGGGTCCCTTTGGTGGTCAGTCAATTCAGTGCTGACTGCAAGAGGATGGAAAGGCAAGAGATGTCATGGAAACTCTCGCATTGCCCTATAATGACAAGGTGACGTCTCTAAGGAAAGGTAGGCTGGGACAAATATAGAGGTACCCACTGTAGAATGCCGCTTTTGAAAACCCAAATTGCCAGGGTGTCCCACTGATATATCTTCAAAACCTTATGCACTGAAATCAAGAGGACAGTGACAAACACAAAGGCTCAGTTCTGTTTTTTCCCAGTGATAGAATTTAATGGAAAAAGTAAAAAAAAATAAAAAATGAATATCTGTTATGAAAACCATGCAGGCTGTCTTCGCCACAGTCTCTTTTCAAAATTTGAATTGCTTAGCTACCATATTGGCCCTCTCACTAGCACATAATTCAGTTAGAGTTGAAGATTTTTGACTTTAAGTGCTTTCATCACGTTACGGTTTAGTGACCCCATGTATAGAGGGTCAGCTTAACTATACCATTTTCAAAAAGGAGGTCAATAGTTACAGCCTCTATTTATCTTCAATAACAGGTTTACATTAGAGGCCAAAACAGTGCGGATACCAAAATGATTTTCCTTATCAGTTAGTGAACTGAATTGTGCAAGGGTGCTTTTAAAACAGGCCAGAGATGGTTCAGCAGCGACTGGCTGAAGATCGAACCATGTACGGGTAGGCAGATTGTCCCAAAAGTTGATCAATTGATCAACTTAGGTACAACCAGTCTGTCAAATATTTCATGCAATTATTGCCAGTGGCTAAAGCAATAATCAGTGTTCTCCCTGTCATGATGCACCCCTTCACTGGGAGAACAATAGCTACGTGGGAGGGATTCACAGTCTGTGTTGATGGGAAAATTGAGCGATTAGCACTTTCAGAAAACCCGCCAAACAGTTACAAACCCTATTTTTCTCTGAATACTGGTTTATTTTAAGGCCAATAAAGTGCTGATAAACTGCTTTCCATTATCAGTTGGTCAACTTAATTGAAAACAGCAATATTTTCAGCAATTTAAGCTAGAGTAGCTCTTTGCTCCCCACATGCATCAATGAGCCTTGACTGTTCACGACCCTGTCACTGGTTAACGAATTACGTCGTTTGATCAATTTTAGTAATGCCCCATACACACGTGCAGATTATCTGCAGACTTACCTTTTCTATGTAGTGCAAGGGCCTGCCGGATTGCATACAAATTGAAAGTGTTTAGGTTTGACCTCATATTATATGGTTTTGGTAAGTCTGCAGACAATCTGCACGTGTGTATGGGGCATAAGTCCTAACCACTGCAGACCGGGAAAATCCCACAAGAGCTGCAAGTTTTTGAGATGCTCTGACCCAGTACGTCTAGCCATTACAGTTTGGCCCTTGTCAAAGTCACTCAAAATCACTATGCCTGCCCATTTGTTTCTACTTTCAAAACACATCAACTTCAGAGACATGTTCTCTTGCTGCAAAGTTTCAGACGTCATTGTAACAAGATAATCAATTTTATTACACTTTACCTCTCAGTGGTCATAAAGGTATGGCTACTCGATTGATTGGTTTAGAACCATGCACGCTTGTAGGATTAGCTAGATGCAGGAGCATGGGAAAATAATACCAGGAAAAAGGCAGAACATAACATGTTGTTTGTATGTTATTAATAACCTCCCACACATCAGAATATACATTTTGCAGTGGCTGCAAAGCATTATGCACCCCAAATTTTGAAGAGGTAATTTACATTTCGTTCTTCACATTGTTCTATGCCTATAAGTTGTGCTTTGCATCACTGTGGTTAGACTTGTTAGTGCCTGTAGTTTAGCATTTAAACTAAAGTCCCGTACACACGTACCGATCGTCGGCCGACGACCGATCTGCCGATTGTAGGCTTGTTAGTATGATGCCTCCGACAGCTGTCAGCGCACATTCTGCCGACAAGAATCTGTCATGCAAGCATTAAAATTTTGTATGCCGACACCAGAGCGGCCGATTGTTCGCCAGTCAGTACAGAATTCGGCCGACAGACCGCAGATTTGCAAGACTGGGCATGCTCAGAAAAGAAAAAACACAGGGAAAGTTAACCATTACATGACATCACTTCTGCAGTCGGCTGTAGTCGGCGGACAAAATTCTTGTGCTGTTTTTGCACTTTTCAACAGACACCGACAGCCCGGGGACAAAAGACGGCCGATCGTTCGCCGACGATCGGTACGTGTGTACGGGGCTTTAGTGAAGGAAGAAAAAATTCTGTTACATCCATACAAAAAGTAAAGTAAATAAAAAAGATTTAAAAGGAGAAGTATAGACAAAGCTTTTTGGCTAGACTTTACCTATGGATCACAGGAGTGCAGTTAGTTCCACACTCTGGTGACCCATTTTCAGCAGACAGCGGGCTGAAGTCCACTGATGTCAATGAGCTGGTCCAGGCTCTGAAAAGATCCACCCAGAAGCCTGGATCGGCACCTGTCTAAGCATCTCAGCAATCTGTTGAGAATCTGAGCCTGACCAGACCACCCACCCGCTTCAGTGAGCAGGTGACTGAGCGATCAGCAGTGCTTGATTGCTCAGTTCTAACTTCAAACAGTGGGGGACAGATACTGAAACCAGAGTATAATTTTATTATTTTTTTACTTATAAAACGAAAGCCATTTAAATAATAGCAACTGGTAAACAAAAGGCAAAATTGCCTTGTTTACCACATAACGACCGCCCGCCGCAGTTTTACTGCGGCATGCAGCCGCTCCTGGGCAAAGCAACGTAGTATTACGTCACTCAGGAGACTCTAGGGGGCGAGTGCGCGCGACCGGCGGCGCGCTACAGCTCATTCCCAGGGGAGCCAGCGCGTGTGACCGACGGCTCCGATGGCCGCCGGACACTCACTATCTCCCGCAGCAGAGGGAGAAAGACAGACAGCTGATGTAAACACAGCCGTCTGTCATTCTCACTGAAGTATTCACAGAGGCCATGTGATCCTGCTATATAGGATCGCATGTCTCTGTGATTACTTCACAAGCCACGCCCCCCTGACAGTTAGAATCACACCCCTAGGGACACACTTAACCCCTTGATCCCCAGTAATGTTAACCCCTTCCCTGCCAGTGTCATTTTTACAGTAACAGTGCATCATTTTAGCACTGATTACTGTAGTGTCACTGGTACACCCAAAAGTGTCAAAAATGTTAGTCAGGGGTCCGGTCTGCCACAATGTCACAGTCCGGCAAAAAAAAAAAAAAAACACACACACACACACACTAAAAAATGACAAATCTTTCCTGTAGTTAGTAAACGCAATAACTTTGGCACAAACCAATCAAAATACGCTTATTGGGATTTTTTTTTTAGCAAAAATATGTAGCAGGAAACAAAATTGGCCTAAGATGTTAAAGTTTGATTTTTTTTGAGAATTTCATATAAAAAAAAAAAAAAAAAAAAGTGAGAAATATTGTTAATTTTTCAAAATTTTCGCTTTTTTTATTTATAGCGCAAAAAAGAAAAAAAAAAAAAAAAAAAAAAAAAAAAAAAAAAAAAAAACACGCACAGGTGATCAAATACCACCAAAAGAAAGCTGTTTGTGGGGAAAAAAAGGACATTAATTTTGTTTGGGTACAGCGTTGCACGACCGCGCAATTGTCCGTTAAAGTCACGCAGTGCCGAATCGCAAAATAGGGCCTGGTCTTTGAACAGCCAAATCCTCCAGGGCTAAAGTGTTCCTGAATCCACAACAGAAAAATCAGTCTGTATATACAGTAAAGCATGCTTGTTCTACTCATTGTGGATTTTTAAGGGGTTAATACTTTGCATTGTGTACAAAATCTGTTTGATCCTGTCTTCTCTGATTCTCCCCTCCTTCCACTGTCCCCTAATAATTTCCTGTTACTGCAGAGTCTATGGAGCCAGGCTACACATGCTCAGTTTGGTGTATATTGCTAGAGAGATTTTTATTTTCTTGGGAGAGTGCATGTGATCAGCACAGGGCCAATCAGCACTATCCAGAGAGAGGGTGAGGGGTCTTGCAGTCTCATAGGAGAAACCAAAATCTCCTACAAGCTTTAACCAGTGCATGGCTGGACACGGATAGAAGCCACAATGCTGTAACTGCTATTGGGAAAAAGTTTTTTAGCAGTTTATATTTACACATTCCCATGTTCTGTGTACTGTGGGAGACCAGGTATAGTGAATGCAGGGTCCTGGGTTTAGTAACACTTTAATACCAATGGTTACAGTGGGGATTAAAAAATAATGCAAGAGGTATAGTAGTAGTCCCTTTCCTACTGGTTAATATTTACTAATACGATTATATATTTATACCAAAATACAAATTAGACTAAGAGCCGGTTCACATTCATGCGGCTGCGGCGTTCGCATGTAATGTCGGAGCGCACTGCTCCTTCATTACATGCAATCGGCTGTGCGGTGCGAGTTTAGCCATACACTTTGTATGGCTAAATTCGCACCGCACCCGCAGCAAACACGCACAGGACCCTTTTTGGCAGCCGCATCAGGATCGGATCGCACAGCGGTTCACACTTGTGCTATCCGATCCCGTGCGAACTGCAAGATCGCACTGCGATATGCGATCAAACTGGGGGTGTCGTTAAGATTACATTGACACCCCCAGCGTATAGCATATGGCAGTGTGAACTGCCGGGGGTGCGTTTGCGATGCGGGAACAGGCTGCGAATTCACAGCCTTCCCACATCGCATAAGTGTGAACCCGGGGCTAATAGTGCTTCCAGTTAGGTTTTGCAAAGCTAAAATCTAATGGGGGGGGGGGGGGGGGGGGGCGGGGGTACAATTCATATCTCAATTTCCAACCACTGTCAAGCAAAATGATAGGATAGCAATCTTCATTTCATACACCAATTAAATTTCCGTCTGAAGCAAAGCACAGAGCTGTAGAGGGCACCATTTGAAAGAAAGGCAAGAGCTCTATACACTAATGGTAGAAAACCAATAAGGGTAAACAGGTGAGTGGTGTGCTTGAAACACAATTGAATACGTTTTTGGGGTTGTAGTTTTATTTTAAAATATATTGGCAAAGACAAGTCCATCCAAAAAAGAATAAGCTCAGTTTTGCTTTCTCCAATGTGGCTGTGACAAAGCTTGGCAGTGTATACATGTCTATGCCCAATTATCCATATAGAAGAGAAATCCAGCTTTGGACACCCAACTATGTCTTAATGAATGACACCTTGAGGAAAATAGATTTCACTTTCAACATAAAAACACTTACGGTAAAATATCCTTAAACAATGTATTTCAATTATTGTACAAGTCAAATAGGAGGTTGAATGACTGATAGTTACCTTATCATGAAGTAGGCTTATTTTTTTGCTATGAGTCAGCAGCGTCTTCAGTTCAGTCTCTTCGTGCTTTAGCACGCTGAGTATGATTTATTATAGAAAAGTTATCATGGGGTCTAGGCACAAGAATCAATTTTATATCAATGCTTCCTATCACAAGTGATCTCCAAATATGGTTAGAATACTATTCAAGCTTGCAGTATCACCAGTGCACTACTCCTCAGCAAAATGTTTTATATTACAAATGGGTAGGGCAAAATACACTAAATATGCTATACCTTGCACCAGAATATACTCAAATATTTCAATGTAGTCAGTCCATGAATTCTGCTGCTTAGCTAGATTATGCTTTAACAGCAGAGTTTAAAATGAATTTAGATACTGCTGAAGCTGTAATAAATGCAGTTAAATAGAAGCAAAATAAAGTGCACCATACACAATAATATGGTGAAATGTTTTTTTAAATACTTCGGTACTTACTTACCATGGAGTAAAATAATCCCCAATATAAACAGTTCTATAATTAGTTAATTTACACTACAAAGTATTAATTACCTCTTTGCTCCTGCTTCGACTCCGACGTTTCTTCCCTTCATTATCTGCAAAATTATAAAGTGATATGGTAAGTAATGGGGGATTCTATTGTCAAAAGTACAAGGGGAAAAAAAAAAAAAAAAAACACAGGAGACCCCCAACTTACCACCCTTCCGTTTATGTTCTCTTGAATGTGAACGGGATCTTGATAATTGTCTGTAAGTTGTAGGAGACTTTGATGGATCACATTCTTCCATTCGCTTTTCTAACGTGGGCGAGCAGCTATCCAGGGAACCTCCATCTTGATCTGTATCACTCGACTGAAAAATACATACATATTAACGGTTTGGATAAAAATTTTTAACCTTAACACAGGCTCATTTATATAGGCAAAGTAAACCAGTCATGACAATAAAACTGGAGTTTTCACTACTAACAGTGTGTGGCAATTTTCCCCATTGCAGAGGTGAATGAAGACCGGGGGTCAGCAACCTGTAGACCACGGCCTGGGCTTGCTGACCCACCATTGCAGAGCATCAAACCGAGTAAAATGCCGAGGGGCTACTTATAAAGTTGGAGCTGTAGAAGGGAGCAAGAGCTGCATAAGCCAATGCCTCCTTTGTAGTGCTGGCTCCTGTCCCATGCAAAGTGATACCAACTGTGCTCTCTCTCTTATCACAGCTAGCGTTCTCCAAAGTGGTGCCAGCAGCAGGGAAGAAGATCTTCAGGTTAGTGTAAAGAAATACACTGGGCAGAATAGTATGGGGCTACTTTCACACTGGTGTGCTGCAGTTTACCCACACCGCAGGTACAGTGGGCCTGCATAAAATAAAAATAAAAAGGTCAGCGCCTAATCCACAAAAAATAGCAGCTTGCACAACAGTGTGAACATACAGTGAAATAAATAAAAAGTTGCAGCGCTAAACAATAACATGAAAAGTGTCTGAAAAATCAAGTCCATCAATGGAACATAAGTCCAAACAACTCAAATCCAAGTGGAAGACGATATTCTAGGTCAATGTAAATTCAATATAATAATACAGTGGGCCTGCAGCTTTCCTGTGGGTTTGCTGAACTTAGCCAACACCTGCAGGATATAATAGAAGTCTATGGCAAAGTGCAGCTAGCCCAAGAAAGCTGCAGATGTGCAGGACATCAGTGTGAAAGCAGTCTTATAGGGCTCAGAACATCAAGGGTTAAGTTACATTGGCTGTTTGGGGGAGGGGGGTAAAATGCCATAGCTAGACTTTTTTTTTTTTTTTTTAAATCACCTCGCTGCAACCTCACCCCCTTTAGCTGCAGCGGACAGGGGTGTAGACATGTAGCAACCACAACAGGAGTTATACGCCAAGTCATGGTTGGTGTGTGCACCACCTGCCAAGCATGACCCACTGAAGTAAATGAGGCCACACAGCAAGTGCCCTGCAACCTTGTGCAGTACAGCAAACAAAGTGTCAAAGCAGGCAGCATCATGTTACTTTCTCACCAGCTGCTTTAACCCCTTGGACCCCACAGAAGCATGCAGTTGCAGGACACATACAGAATTGCCCCATTTACTTGAACAAGTTGCGATTTGGGAGCACCCACCAAAAACAGGGAGCTTAATTCCTGCTGTGGCATGTGTACACCTTGGGTGCAGCCTCAGCAGCTCAAGAGGGTAGGGATTGGGGGACTAAAACCATGACTCAACCGCACGGTTTTACATGTGAACAGGTCCTAAGTGGGCTGCTGCCAAGTTCAACTAATGGCACATTCACAAGGGCAGCACGCACTGCTGCTCCTCTGAAGATCCAAATATGTTTGACAACTGGCGAGGAGGAGATAGGTTGCCTCCTCACCAGCTGATATAAACCCACGATTGCCGTGCAATGCACACAATAGCAACATGGCAGTACCACAATTAAAAGTTGAAATCCAGTGTGAGGAGACAACAATATGCCATGTGATCTTTGACTTTTATGTTGTTCAGGTAGATCTCTATCTCTTTTAGGTTGCTTACCCCTGATGTAGACTGTACAGCACATTTGCTATGCATCACAGCCCTGTAGAATGAGCCCTTAAAGCCCTAATATAGTTAAAACAAAAACATTAAAAAGTCATCACAAGGAATATTACTTACCTTCAGAATGATGCATCACTTGTGCTGAGGTCTTCTGGTTTAGTAGAAATCTTCCTACTCCAATACCCCACCCCCACCATATTTCGGGAAGCAGGGTTAATAGAACCGAGGGAGCTCTGACAGGCAGACATTAAGAGTGCAGGACAATGCTTATTCTTTCAATGAAGCCATACTACAGCTTTTATGAATGAAACCTATCTATGAAAGGGGAGGGGCCGGACATTTCAATCATCCACTCGTTCCCAATTCATAGATCCCTTTCGTTACTGTCAATAACACAATTTCTGTCCTAGGGAAACAACACTTGCAAATAATACTATATTTAAGAGGGGGGGGGGGGGGGGGGGGGGGGTTAAGACGACGACAGCACTAAAGACCCGGGGCTAAAGGAAAAGTTGTCGTTTCATCTACATAACACAGGAGGGAGGCGTTTTGTAGTCCAGAGAGCAATAAAAAAAAAAATGAAGACTAGATTCACACTGGTGCAATAAGGAAATCACAGCAATTCCTGTGTGGTTCCTGCACCATATCAGAATTGAAGTCAGTTCACACTGCGCTCTGCAAACCACTGCAGATGTCAATAAAAAGGTAATGACACCCCCAAATCGGTTTGCAGAAAGCAGTGCAAACTGTAGAATCGGATCCAATGGGTCTGAACAGCCATGGGATCTGACTCCAGCGCGGACTAAAAACATGGTCCTACACCCTTTTGGGATGTGTGTTTGGCTGAATTTGCATCGCATGTGATGTACACAGCAATGCGGTGCAAATCAAAAGGGATGTCTGCAATCGCATATGTGCAAACCCAGCCTACAGTCAGCAGAGGCACAAAAGGTTACCAACTCACTTGATTTTCAGCCAGAATAACATGCACATAACAAAAACACTTTCAGTGAATTTACCAGAAAATGGGGAAAAACAAAGCTGTTTACTGTAGGGTTTACAATCACTTTAAAGTGATTGTAAAGTCTTTTTTTCCCTCTAGAAACAAACAGGTATTACTAATATACTTACCTGCTCTGTGCAATAGAATTAGAATAGAACAGAATTGCACAGACCACACCCCCCCCCCCCGATCCTCCTCTTCTTGAGTCCCCTGCTGGCACTCATAGCTCCTTCTCTTCTCAGTGTGCCACCACAGGAAGCCACTCCCTTTTATGGTACACCTGTGGTCTCAATCCAGAGTCCTGCTGCCTGCATCCATAGACACAGACAATATGACTCAGCCCTGCCCACCATGACAGTATATGACTGACAGCAGTGGGAGCCAATGGCTCCCGCTGCCTCAGCAAAACCTGTGAGAGTTGCTGGATGCAATGAGGACTCAGGTAATTATAATGTGTGGGTGGAGGGGGTTGCAGAAAAAAAAAAACATGCGACTGCGGAATCCCTCCAGCAGAGCTATCGAGTTCTCCTGGTGGGGGCATCAATTTATTAGGTCTCCCATCCCACCACGAGACCTGCGCAACCAGCCGGCACATCCGCCGGCTGCTTGGAGTCCGTCTCCAATGTAGTAACCCAGAAGCGGCGTGATGACGTCACTTCCGGGTTACTCGGTTGCTAAAGGTGCCAGATTTAAAAACTGTCAGTATTCAAAAATGCAGATTTCATTGAAGTGCAGTGGAGGGGTCTGGGGCCTTTTAGACCCCCGATCCCTCCATAAAGAGTACCTGTCACTACCTATTACTGTCACAATGGATGTTTACATTGTTTGACAGCAATAAAAGTCAGACCTTTTTTTTTTTTTTTAAACTGTGCTAAAATTTAAAAAAAATAAAATAAATAGAAAAAAAAAAAGAATTTAAAGCGCCCCCATGAGCTCACATACGAAAGAAAATGCATACATAAGTCGCACCTGCAAATGAAAGCGCTGTTCAAATCACACATGTGAAGGATCGCCAGAGCAATAATTCTAGAAAAAAAAAAAAAGAGCTACTCTAACTCTTTCTTTTGGTGGTATTTGATCACCTCCGCGCTTTTCATTTTTTGCAATATTAACCACTTGCCGACCGCCGCACGACTATCTACGTCGGCGGTCAGCCCCTCACAGGCAAACTAACGTAGGGCTACGTTGTTTGCTTGTGAGGGTCTAGGGAGCGGGAGCGCGCCCCGGGGACCCCCCCGCGCGTGTGACCAGCGGACCCGATGTCCGCCGGTCACTCGGCGATCGGCGGGGGAGAGGGAGAATGTCAGGCAGCTTGTGTAAACAAACTGCCTGTCATTCTCCTCGCTGCAAAGACACTGATAAAACGGATCTGGTATGTAGATCCGTTGATCAGTGTCCTTACAGCTAGAGCCACAGCCAATCACAGTAGAAACCACGCCCCTAGGGACACACACAGCCCCTCCCTTCCAAATAAAGTTAACCCCTTCACTACCAGTGTATTTTTACAGTAATAGTGCATATGTATAGCACTGATTACTGTAGAAATGTCACTGGTAACCCCAAAAGTGTAAAAAATGTCAGTCAAGGGTCCGATCTGTCCGCCGCAATGTCGCAGTACCGCAAAAAAAAAAAAATCGCAGATCGCCGCCATTACGCGTTAAAAAAAAAAACAACAAAAATGACAAAAATCTTTCCCTTTGTTAGTAAACGCGATAACTTTTGCGCAAACCAATCAAAATACGCTTTTTGCGATTTTTTTTACCAAACATAGGTAGCATAAAATAAATTGGCCGAAAATTTTTAAAAATTTTGATTTTTACATTTTTTTTTGGGGGAATTTCATATAAAAAAATGTGAAAAATATTGCTATTTTTGCAAAATTGACGCTCTTTTTTTGTTTATAGCGCGTGATCAAAAAAATCGCACAGGTGATCAAATACCACCAAAAGAAAGCTCTGTTTGTGGGAAAAAAAGGACGTCAAATTCGTTTAGGTACAGCGTCGCACGACCGCGCAATTGTGCGTTAAATTCACGCAGTGCCGAATCGCAAAATACCCCCTGGTCGGAATGGGGGGTAAAATCTTCCGGGGCTTAAGTGGTTAATAAAATAATGCGACAATTTTCAAAAAATAATATTTTTCTACTTTGACAGTTAAAACATATCCATTATATTAAATTTTTGTCATATATTTAGGCCAAAATGTATTTAGCTACATCTTTGACAAAAAAATTCTCAATGAGCGTATTTTTAACCGCTTTAAGACCGGAAGATTTTACCCCATTCCTGACCAGGCCATATTTTGCAATTTGGCACTGCGTTACTTTAACGGACAATTGCGCGCTCGTGCGGTGCTGTACCCAAATTAAATTTATGTCCTTTTTTTCCCCACAAATAAGAGTTTTTTTTTGGTGGTATTTGATCACCTGTGCCTTTTTAAAGCGCCGCCTATGGAGATTTTCATTGACTGGAGTTTGTCACCATTATGCAGGTGTGTGCAGTTTTAAATTGTAACATGTTAGGTATCTATTTACTCAGCGTGACATCTTCCACAATATACAAAAAAAGAAAAAAAAGGGGGGGGGGGCTACCTTACTGTTTAGTTTTTTTTTTTTTTTTTTAAATGCAGTGAAATTAATTATTTCCCCCCAAAAAATGGCATTTGAAAGGCAGCTGCGCAAATACCGCGTGACAAAAAATATTGCAACGACCGCCATTTTATTCTCTAGAGTCCTTGCTATATATATATATATATATATATATATATATATATATATATATATATATATATAGTTTGGGGGTTCTAAGTAATTTTCTAGCTAAAATACAGATTTTAACTTGTAAACAAAACGTGTCAGAAATGGGATCTGTCCAGAAGTAGTTAAAGTGGTTGTAAACCCATTTTAATGACTTTTACCTATAGTTAAGCCTACATTAAGGCTTACCCATAGGTGTTGTAAATATCTCCCAAACTTGCAGTTTAGGAGATATTTACAGTGCATGCGCTCTGAATGAACAGCCGCCCGTGCCGTTCCTTCAGAGCCGTTCCTTCAGAGAGGAAGACGGGTGAAGATGGATGCGGCCGGCAGCAAGGACAACGCAGGCTTCGTTGCAGGTGTCACATAATGTGCTAGTATGCAATGCATACTAGCACATTATGCATTTACTTTGCAGGGGAAAAAAAAAAAAGTTAAGAGTTTACTTCCTCTTTAAACACCCTGGTCTACCTGGGTATTTTTGCTATGTCCATACCTTCATGATTACAGTGTACCCATCTTCTGATGGCTCCTTCCAGTCATCTCACCACTAAACATAAAAATGAGGTCACTGTACTCCAATGACATCTACAGTCACCAGATCTCAATCTAATAGCGCACCTTTGGGATGTGGTGGAATGGGAGATTTGCATCATGGCTGTGTAGCCGACAAATCCGCAGCAATTACACGATGCCATCATGTCAATATGGACCAAAAGTCTGAGGAATGTTTCCAAAACATTGTTGAATCTATGCCACTAGGAATTAGGGCAGTTCTGAAGGTAAAAGGGGTTCCAAGCCTGTACTAAACTAGCCAGGTGTACTTAATAAAGTGGCCTGGAAGTGTATAACACACACATCGGCCTGTTACCGAGCCTTTCTCCCCTCAGCCATGTACTACGCCTGTCACAGGCTTGAAGACAAAGGAAGAGCAGGGCCGTCGGAGGAGCGCCTAGGCCGCACTAGTCATGGCGAAGCCGCGGCGCCATTTTCCCCCTCTCACAGTCCGGAAAAGGCCTCAGCTCCGAACAAACTACTTACCGCCATCACTTAGGCGAAGCCACGTCCTTTCCGTGTACCCTCGCCGAGCTGCTGAACGCTAATAGCCAGGCAGGCGGTAAGCCCCCAACACACAAAGCCGTAAACGGTCCACAGGAGCGGGCGGGGCTCACAGAGCCATCGGAGAAGGCACAAAGGAAGCCGCCGCAGCGCACAGCATGCTGGGAAACGCTGGTTACGTCACCAAGTCCGTCCCGCCAAATTCGACTGAGAGAAGGGTTGAGGAAGTGGCCCCGGACAGCCCGGTGTGTGAGCAAGAGGAGGACTGACTGGCTGACAGCGGTGTGTATTCCTTACAGAGCCTCTCTGAACCGGCCTGTATTCTTTAGCTGCTTCTAGAACTCTGCGTAGCTAGTGTATTCCTATTAGTTTACAGCAGACTTTTACTTTTTATAAGGAACTTCACAATGCTTCTGTCAAGACTACATGTACATGGGAAGTTTTAAAAAGTCCTTTGAACGCTGGAACTTGACAGCTACAGAACGACCTTTAAGGTCCGGTTCACACTGATGCGATGCGGGAAGGCTGCGAACTCGCAGCCTGTTCCCGCATCGCACACGCACCCCCGGCAGTTCACACTGCCATATGCGATATGCTGGGGATGTCAATGTAATCTTAACGACACCCCCAGTTTGATCGCATATCGCAGTGCGATCGTGCAGCTCGCACAGGATCGGATCGCACAAGTGTGAACTGCTGTGCGATCCGATCCTGATGCGGCTAGAAAAAAGGGTCCCTGTGCGTGTTTGGTGCTGCTGCGGTGCGAATTTAGCCATACAAACTGTATGGCTAAACTCGCACCGCACAGCCGATCGCATGTAATGTCGGAGCAGTGCGATCCGACATTACATGCGAACCCCGCACACGCACAAGTGTGAACCGGGGCTTAAACGCCCGTTGTGTCGCGTTTGCATGCCGCGTTTAGTGGCTTTTGCAAAACACATCTGGAGACCCTCCTAAATACCCACAATTGCTCGATTAATTCTGAGGGGGGGGGGGGGGGGTGTCGCCAAACCAACAACAACCCAAACCCAAAATCTACAGAGTTGGGTCACCCTGGCTTGGCAGAGTCCGGTCACCCTGACATGGCAGCTGCAAACTCCGGTCACCCTGACATGGCAGAGTGGGGTCATGCAGCTGCCATGTAAGGGTGACCCCACTCTGCCATGTCAGGGTGACCGGAGTTTAGGGTGATCTGACTCTGCCATGCCAGGGTGACCCCACTCTGCCATGTCAGGGTGACCGGAGTTTAGGGTGATCTGACTCTGCCATGCCAGGGTGACCCCACTCTGCCATGTCAGGGTGACCGGAGTTTAGGGTGATCTGACTCTGCCATGCCAGGGTGACCCCACTCTGCCATGTCAGGGTGACTGGAGTTTAGGGTGACCTGACTCTGCCATGCCAGGGTGACCCCACTCTGCCATGTCAGGGTGACTGGAGTTTAGGGTGACCTGACTCTGCCATGCCAGGGTGACCCCACTCTGCCATGTCAGGGTGACTGGAGTTTAGGGTGACCTGACTCTGCCATGCCAGGGTGACCCCACTCTGCCATGTCAGGGTGACTGGAGTTTAGGGTGATCTGACTCTGCCATGCCAGGGTGACCCCACTCTGCCATGTCAGGGTGACTGGAGTTTAGGGTGACCTGACTCTGCCATGCCAGGGTGACCCCACTCTGCCATGTCATCTGCCATGTCAGGGTGACTGGAGTTTAGGGTGACCTGACTCTGCCATGCCAGGGTGACCCCACTCTGCCATGTCAGGGTGACTGGAGTTTAGGGTGACCTGACTCTGCCATGCCAGGGTGACCCCACTCTGCCATGTCAGGGTGACCGGAGTTTAGGGTGAACTGACTCTGCCATGCCAGGGTGACCCAACTATGCAGATTTTGGGTTAGGGGTATATATATATATATATATATATATATTGTGTGTGTGTGTATATATAAGGCCTCATCTGAACGCGTTTGATCACGTTTTTGAGTTTAAAACGCCGGTAAACACACGTTCTGAACATCCTGAACGCAAATTATTGCTTTCCAAAAAATGACACTGAACTCAACTGCCTTTAAATGACTGTAAACGACCCTGTGTACATGGACAGATAAGATAACATGTAGGTGGGTTCAGGGGCTTCTGAAAAAAACGCCCAACTGCTCCTAAACGTCTGTTTACAAGTAGCAGTGTACATGAGGCCTAAAGGTTGTCTACATTTCTTCTTCATCTAGTGTGGAGACACTCTGAGAGCCCATTCACACTAGAACACAGTGTGGGAAAGATGCGTTTTATGAACACGCTGCTCTTGTGAGATGTGCGTTGGTGCAATTAAAGTGATCGGAAAGGTTCTTTTTTTTTTTTTTTTTCTCCTAACCTCTTAGCGCCGCACGTGAACATGTGGCCTCTCGGCAGGTAGAGCGGCCACATATTTGCGTGCATTAGTGCAAATACAGCTGTCCCAAGAGTTACTGGCAGCTATATTAAAAAAGAATAGCGCGCAAATGCAAAAGAAATTACTACCAAATCTGAAGAGAGTCCATAAATAAAAATGGGGGTTTGGTCCCACCATATGGCCATATCGTGCTCAAGCCCACTACTGCGTCAAAGTACCCCATTATCAGTGGGTCCTACACTATCCATGAAAAAGAGATGAATCCAGCCTTTCTAACCCTTGGAGATAATACTCCTTGCTGGGAGAGATGTGCAAATGCACTACAGGGGACTCCTCCTATATCCACTTGATGGTGGACACTGATTGAGTACAGGTGTGTGTGGGGGGTGGGGAGGGCTGCTCAACCTCGATAGTCTGGTCAGACCGAATACATAATAAACAGGCAAAAAATTTGGGGGAGCATACCCATGTATTTCCAAAGCTGCTGCAGCTATGAACCAAAAGACATGTATATTAAAAAAGAATAGCGCGCAAATGCAAAAGAAATTACTACCAAATCTGAAGACAATCCATAAATAAAAATGGGGGTTTGGTCCCACCATATGGCCATATCATGCTCAAGCCCACTACTGCGTCAAAGTACCCCATTATCAGTGGGTCCTACACTATCCATGAAAAAGAGATATCCATTGCAGCTAACGGAATGCTTGCAATCAGGAGCTTTCTGTTCACGTGCCAACCAATCACAGAGCTCACATGATCATAAACCCTGCCTCCCAGCATCCTAAACCCTTTCAAGGGCTAACAGGCTCTGGCCCACAAAGGTTTAAAGTGGATGTAAACCCCATTCATGAAATTTGACCTGGGCACATATAACTGTAGTGTTTACTTGTCCTGTGTTGTTCTGCTGCCTAGTTCCTCTGTTATCAGCAACTTCTTACAAGTTCTGTGACACAGGAGACAAAAGTAGCTGTAAATTTGTGTCTGGGAAGGGACTTAAGGCCCGTACACACGTACCGATCGTCGGCATACAAACGTCGGCGGACGAAAGATCTGCCGATTGTACGTGTGTTAGTATGGTGCCTCCGACAGCTGTCTGCGCACAATCCGCGGACAAAAGTCTTTCTTGCAAACATGAAAATTTTTGTCTGCGGACACCAGAACGGACGATTGTTCGCCTGTCAGTACAGAATTCGGCCGACAGACCGCAGATTTGCAAGACTGGGCATGCTCAGAAAATAAAAAACACAGGGAAAGTTAACCATTACATGACATCACTTCTGCAGTCAGCTGAAGTCTGCAGACAAAATTCTTGTGCTGTCCTTGTGCTGTCTTTGCACTTTTCAACAGACACCGACATCCCGGGGAGAAAAGACGAACATTTGTATGCCGACGATCGGTACGTGTGTACGGGGCTTTAGATACAGATAAACAGAGAGCTGGTCTATTTACATCATAGCTCTGCCAGTTTCTTTGTTCCTCTGCCTATGTGGGGGGGGGGGGGGGCTTTCCTCCAATCAGCTCACACACAGTGTATGCCCAGATTCCCACTCACTGCTGAATAAGAAAATAAAGTTTCTAACACGATTTGCACTTTCTAAAGAATATAGAAAGCTGAAGACAGCAGATATACATGTAAAACGTGTAGGGAGATATGTCTCATCCCTGTGTATCATCTGAGGCTGTTTACTTTATTGGGTATATGTTAGGGTTAACATTCACTTTAAGTAAGTAACATGCCATACTTACCTGATTTGTGTAATGACTCCTCCTCTCCGTGTGCCACCGTAGGAAGCCGCTTCCTAGGGTGGCACATGTGCAGGTTTGACCTCGAGCCGCATTTAGTGTGTCAATCGCCATTGCCCATTGGCACTGCATTTGCATTCACCAAAATGAAAGCTTTCGCAGTACCATGCAGTTTGATGTGGCGTGATTTGTAAAAGTATTGCTTGCACTTCTTTTTGAGGGGTTTCAGTGTGTTTGGCAGCCGTTTCAAATGAATAAGCTGTCAAAACTAGGACCTGCATGTGTAACCTGGCCCTAAGATTGGGAAATTACCAGGTGACAATAAAGAGGGAAAAAAAAAGGAAAGCTAGTGCAGCTATGACCTGGAAAGCTGTAATTTTTATATATGTTTTTTTTTTTTTTTTTTTTTTTATTTCTTAGTATGTAGCAGCATATGGCGTCATCCAGTGAGCAGCAATGCCGTAGCACCTTTCTCCTGCGCTCAGAGAAGGGGCCCCCTGTCCGACTTGTTTAGAGATGTTACTCCATGGAACTCGCACTTGACTACCTAAATGGCCACGGCCTTGCTGCCCTTTAAGACTGGGGTTATCCAAAGGCACTAAAGTTAAAAAAAACAAACATAAGGGCGCACCGGCCTAGCGCATTATCCTCCATATCAGGCTTTATTAATAAAGAAGTATATATAGTCACAAACATAGGTATAAAAAAAGCACATCAAATCCCAACATCTGTAACAAACAATATCCATGACCAATGTCCTCAATGTAAGATGGCTGATGTGTTTTGAGGCTTAGCCCCCTGGCTCTGAAGAAGAGGCTAAGCCTCGAAACGCATCAGCCATCTTACATTGAGGACATTGGTCACTGATATTGTTTGTCCCAGATGTTGAAGTTTGATGTGGTTTTTTTTTTTTTTTTTTTTTTTTATACCTATGTTTGTGAGTGTATATATACTTCTTTATTAATAAAGCCTGATATTGAGGATAATGTGCTAGGCCAGTGAGCCGCATGTGGCGCCGGCCAGTGAGCCGCATGTGAGTCGGGGTCCTAGTAGATGACAAGCTCAGCAATAGCATGCAATGCCAAGCTGCTGCAAGCAAAGGGAACAGAATACTGGCATGTATTAAAAAAGGGGATTCACTCCAGAGATAAAACAACAATTCTCCCACTCTAAAAGACTCTGGTCTGGCCACATCTTGAGTATGCCGTCCAGTCCTGGGCACTGGTCCTCAGGAAGGAACTGGAAAGAGTCCAGAGAAGGGCAACAAAGCTAATAAAGGAACTGGAGGACTTTTTCTATGAGGAAAGACTACAAGCATTGAACTTATTCTCTCTGGAGAGAAGCTTGAGAGGGGATATGATATCAATGTACAAATACCGCACTGGTGACCCTAACATAAGGAACAAACTCTTTAGCGAGAGGGCATTTGAAGACGTGCCATTCGCTAAAATTAGAAGAAAAGCTCTTTAACCTTAAATTGCCTAAGGGGTTTGTTACTGTTCAAGCGGTAAGGATGTGGAATTCTCTTCCACAAGCAGCGGTATCAGCAGGGAGCATCGATAGTTTCAAAAAACTATTAGATGGGCACCTTAACGACCACAACATACAGGGGTATACAATGTACTATTGACACAAAAACTCACGCACACGCATCATAAGTGGAACTAGTTGGACAGGTGCCTTTTTTCAACCTCACTATGTAACCAGGTGGCATCTGCCAGTGAGACGCATATGGTGTCAGCCAGTGAGCCCCATTCAGGATCTTCCTTTTAGTTCTTTTAATGAGGAATGAGTGTTTCTGGTTGCCATTACTTCGGCTCATAGGGTTTTGGAACTGGCTGTCCTTTCCTGTGAGGAGCCTTTCCTGGTACCCCAGGATGGATTCATCCATCACTTTTACGCAAAGTGGTTTCTGCCTTCCATCTCAGCCAGGATGTTGAATACTTTCATTTGTCCTAAGACTCCGACGTCAGGGGACAAAGCTCTTTACACCATAAATTGAAAGGTTAATGTGTTTCTCGCCCAAACTGTTTGCACTAGGCATATGTGACACGAAAAACAGATTCATTTATGTCCATTTAATGTTTTATCGTTCGAAATTTGGTCATTACATGATGGCACGATTGTATGCTCTCACGGCCGATTTTTTTTAAATTTATTTATTAATTTTTTTCGTTTTTGGAAAATGAGTTTGAACGATTTTTTTGGCTGTGTATTACCAGCTTAGGGTGCAGTTCTTGTCGGATGAACTAGTAAATCACAATACATAAAATCCTCTCCATGTAATTGGCTCACAGACCTACTACCATTAAGGGGAAAGTACTCCTGTGGTAGGTGCCACATTTGCAAGTTGGTGAACAGGACAGATATATTCTCGCATGCGAACCGGCAAAATACCTCTCAAATTAAGCAGTTCATTACCTTTAATACCATCCCTGTACTATACATGATGGAATGCCCTTGTTATAAGCTATATATGGGCAAAAAAAGCACCCGCTCAAGGTTTGCATTGGGGAACACCTGTTCAGCATCCGAGCCCCAGATGATGAGACCCCCAATAACTAAACACTTTTCCAATTACCAACAGGTACTTCCCAATGGACTAAAAATAAAGGGCTTCTTCACCCTAAAATTAACAAATAGGAGTGGAGACTTTAAAACAATCCTTCTCCAGAAAGAAAAGGAGTTGATTTTCTGTTTGGGGACCCTTGCCCCGAACGGGTTGAATACCGAATTACTTTTGCAGGTATTCTTTACTCCATAAGAAATATCATATGGCCCAGGTATAGCCTTGGTGGCCAATGGCATGGGCCCTAACAGGGGGCAGCTACAGTAAACGCTCCCCTGTGGCTTAATCCACCTGGGAAGCCCCTTTACTTAAAAGGGTCAGAAAACCTATGGATAAACTTGGGCTATGAAACTGGACGTTGCTGACAGCCAGTATTTTGTTCTGCCTCATTTCATTTTATGTTATTTTAGTTTACCTCTCATAAACTTTGTACTATACCAGGAATGGTAGAAGCGGTTACGGATGGCAGGGACATTGTCACTGCGAAAGTGGGTTTCCTGGAGGAGTAAAAAATTTTGATACGCTGTCTGTGAAAGTGATACAATATCTGACTTCTCTTTTCTGGCATGTTGAAACCCCTGCAATTAAAAGAAGACTAGGTTACATGGTCAGAAATCATCATGACAGCAAGGAGAAAGAAACGATAGTGAGGAAATCTCGCTGACCCAGCTAGTAACGAGTGTAGCAACCGAAGCGTTCAAGTGAGGGGGGAACAGAAAGGGAAAAAAAGAAAAGGGGAAAGCAGAAAATGAGAGAAAAGGAAGAGATCATCCACAATAGCGGATATTGTATCAGAAAATACATTAAAAACATTAGGCCACTAGGTGGCGATACTGTAATATAGGATAAGAGGTATATCTAATAAACACGAGAACTACACAACACAGTGCATAAAAACAAAAGGCACTCCATGGGGAGTCAGGGAGATGGGGGTCTTCCAATAGGAAAAGGAAAACATTTAAAAAAACAAAAAAATATTAAAAAGATGCCTCCCAAACATGGGAATGTCAATCACATAAGTAGCAGAGCTGAAAAATAACCAAAAGAGCAGCCCAACGCAGACATAAGAACAAGGCGGTCCACATCAAATCCCGCAATAGTTAGATGGTAACACTAAAACCTGAAAACATAAAAAAAAAACAAGCATGGCACTTCAAGGACTCCAAAAAAAGAAAACATTGGGAAAAAACCTAGATGAACATGGTGCGGGGCACCAAATGAGGCAGTAGGGAACAGTGGCATGTGATCAGCCGTTTGTAGATTTATGCAGGGAGAACCTGGAGCATCTCTTCTTGCCTTGGTGGAAGGCTTGGTGTAGTCGGCGAGAAGGGCCAATCAGGCAGGGAAACCTGGGGCAGCTCCAAAGTCCCAAGGAAATTTGGGAGGTCACCAAGGGTGCCGAAAATGGCGGTTAAAGGGGAATCGCCATTGGTACTTGATGCGTTTTTCCTGCAAAATCGAAGTGAGTGGTTTCAGAGCCCGCCGCATCGTGAGGGTCTGGCGGAAAAGACCCGGCAAAAGCATGACAGGGGTGTCATTAAACAAGATGGTATCCTGGGAACTTTCCGCCTGCATAGTTCTGTCCTTGGTCTTTATAGAAATTAACCCTGCACAGGGTATCGCGGATAAAAGAAGGGTCAGAGGTCCTCGGGCCCGAGGTTCTTTGAACTCTGTCCAGCTCAATAGGATTTTCTTTGGATAGTTGCAATAGCTGATTGAAAATGGCGGTGACCGCCGCAGGGAGATCTTTATGGCCAACAGACTCAGGGATGCCACAGATTCTGATATTCCTATTCTCAATGTCTTCTTGCTGATACATATGCTGTTGGATCATGACCGTGTAAGAATTCAGGATCCCCTCATGAGATTGAATAGCGGTGCAGAGGCTGTCAGTGGTGTTTTCTATATCTTCCATATGTACACCCAGATCTTTTTTGAGATCATTGATCTCCTGCTTATAAGTCTTTTCCATGCGTTTGACATAGTGTTTAAAGTCATATTTTGTGGGCAGGGATTTAATGTAAAATATAAAACGAAGAGCTTTCAGCAAATAAATAAACACAGAATAGAACCTCTCAGTGGGTAAATTTGATCCTCTGCGCTGGCAGGATGTACATGCAATAAAAACAAGATATGCTGCTACTTCCAATGTAAAGATATATAAATAGATAAAATTCAACACAGAAATAATGTCCAAAAGTATTGCTATAGAACTTTAGTAGCGCAATGAAGGGATAATAAACCTCCTGTAAGAAAGTACAAAAAGTGCTTCAAGTGTCCAATGCTCAATGATAAGTACAAGTCTCTAATAGACCACACTCTGTAGAGGATCCTTAAAGTGTGCTGATAACAGGACCACCATAGGGTAACGCCACCACCAGTGCTGGGGTATGGCCAAAAAGCTCACTCACCAGAACACAATGCCTGACCACTCTCGTGGACTAGGCAGAAACAGCATGGGTTAAACAATATGGATAAATCGCCTTCCTCCTGGCAATCCTGGATCCTGCAAGGACTCTTCCTCTCATTGGCAATGTGTGGGTGACAAAATAGAAAGCACTCCCATAGCGTAACAATGTTTTGGCAATTTTTTTCACACAAAAAAGAAATCCATCACACTCACTTTTATGTAGATCATAAACAGCAAAGAGAAGCTGATGGGTCCAGAGTCTGGTGCGCTATATTCGCGGTCCCGCTATGCTAGCCGAGCGCCCGGAAGCTCCTTCCCCATCAACGTGCAGTAGTTAGTGGACGCCGTATAGCCACGCCCCAAAGCGTTTCGTCATTTCTGACTTCCTCACGGGGGCATGGCTATACGGCACGGCAGTCCCATTAAGTAAGGAGCTTAATTGCCCGCCCACCTCCGGAGAGACCGGAAGTTGCGCGAGTACCGGAAGTGGTCATCGGCTCGTATCACACTGAATACCGAGGACTGTCAGCAAAGGCCGAGCCAGATGCCTCTACTCATCATCTACTCCTGCTCCATAATTAGCGATATCGGCCACATAGCATATACCGATCGCTTACAGCCATATTGTGCATCGATACACCAATATGGGCAAAAACTAAATTAAATTAGATATACGATCTAACTGTTACATAGGTAATTTGCAACCATGTTAAAACATTAAAATAAAGCTTTACAACATATAGTAACTACGCCCGACCTAATCCCGATATGCAGGAGGCCGAGCCGATCTTAAAAGCCATAATACAAGTCATGATAAAATTCATCATTCTAACATACAGATGAGGACAATAAATACAATAATGTACATAAAGCTGGAATAAAATAAAAAAAATGTGCATTTGATAAAAGGGGATATGCGCTCAATTAAAAAATACATGTAGGATGCATATAAAATGCACACTAATGGCCGGAATACACGATAAGAATATCGCCCGATCATTCGACCACCGACTTTTGAAAAAGTATTTGTCGGTCGAAAACGTTGCCAACATACACGGCCCGAATATCGCCCGACCGGTGCCCGCCGACTATCGAAACAGCGTTCGTCGGTCGAAAACGTTGCCAACATCAACGATCCAAAAAAAACCGTTACAGACCAATCGATTAGATACGTAATCCGCACGTTAAAGCGGAAGTGATGTAATGTGCGTGTGACCTTTTTAGAGACACGCACTTCCTCCTAGCACCAAGAGCCACGCACTTCCTCCGAGCACCAACGACTGCCTAGCACGAACGAGCGTGGGACCAACGTTAAAAGGCATAATTTAATATAGCCGTGTGTATATATACATATATATCTCTATATCACACACGTGCGTTCGTCGGTTAGTGTTCGTGTTCACGAACGGGCGATATAGAATATGGATAAGGCCCAGAATAAGAAAATTTACATCAGTGCACTTGGTGTTTTAGCCATCCATAAACACCAAAAAAAGAGCACAAGGAAGCAAAGAATTTGGACAAAGAAATGGCTGCAGAACCGGGATCAATATTCTCATATTGACTTGATTAGAGAGCTAAAGGAGAACAATCCCGATGACTACAGGAACTACCTCAGGATGTCTGATGCTTGTTTCCAAAATTTATTATCTGTAATTGGTCACCATATCAGGAAACAAGACACAGTTATGAGGGACTCCATCACTGCTGAGCAGAGACTTATTGCCACTCTGAGGTTCCTAGCCACTGGAAGAAGCCTACAGGACCTCAAATACAGTACCGGTATATCCTCCCAATCACTAGGAAGGATTATTCCTGAAACCTGCAGTGCAATCATCAGGGTCCTGCAAAAGGATTACATAAAGGTAATACACATTTATGATATTAACCTACTGTCAAACCCTCTACATATCTTCTGTATTAATTTCTCATCTATTCTCCATGCTATACCTGTTTGCTACTTATTATCTAGTTCATTTCATATGTAGAATGATAAATATGAATGTCTAGTTGATTATAAAATCAATTAATTGTCTAGCAATATAATACAACTATTTATGTTCATTAATACCTAGATTCCAGGAACATCAGAGGAGTGGATGAAAATTGCAACCGAATTTTCAGAAAAGTGGAATTTCCCAAATTGTGGCGGAGCAATTGACGGAAAACATATCAGGATTGCGCCCCCTGCTCAATCCGGATCGTTCTACTATAATTATAAAGGGTTTTTCAGCATTATCCTTCTTGCTGTTGTGAATGCCAATTACGAATTTATATTTGTAGATGTTGGTAAGAATGGTAGGAACTCCGATGGAGGGGTTATAGAAGAAACTGAGTTCTACCGCCGTCTAAAAAATGGAACCCTAAATTTGCCGTCAACGCAGGAAACGCTCGAAAATTTAAACTTTGTATTTCTTGCTGATGACGCTTTCGCCCTGGGAGATCATCTTTTGAAGCCATTCCCTTTCCGGAGTCTCACTAAAGAGCAAAGAATTTTCAACTATCGACTCTCAAGGGCACGTCGTGTAGTTGAGAATGCTTTTGGAATAATGGCGAATCGATTCCGCATATTCTTGACAACAATCAATTTGTCAGTTGAAAAAATTGATCAAGTTGTGCTTTGCTGTTGCATCCTCCACAATTTCCTTAGGCGTAATGCATCAAAATATTTATCATCTGGAGCACATACAGGAGCAGATCACGAAAGATGTGAACCAATGGCAAGTTCATCTGTGCAAACCGATTTACGTGATACTGCAGACACCCTTACATCAATTGGACATTCACACCCCAGGTTAGCAACACATGCAGCAAGGCAAAACCGAGTGGATTATATGAACTACTTTGTTGGAAGTGGCGCTGTGGAGTGGCAGGGTGACATATAGTTTTTTCGAACGGTTTAAACAATTTCTGCATCATGAAATAATCTTGATAAAATGCTACACCGTTTTGTTTATGTCAGTTATTCCATTAGAAATTAAACGTTACCTATTGGTGTTCATTATTTTGCGTCTGGTTATTTAATTAATGTTAATGACATGTTCTGTACATACCACTATAGGTTCATATCATCTTATTGAATGTAGCAAGACTCAAAACGGGTTAAACTGGAAAATATTCAGCACAAACACCACATATCAGCTGTAAATTTTTTTTGTTAACATAAAAAAATAAACTGTACAAACAATCCTTTATATAAAGTATATTTGAAATAAACCAACCTTCATCAAGTATATGTGGAAAAAACATGATGTCAACAGACCAGCAGGTAATGAACACATTAGACAGACAACTTACAGGTTAGTGTAATTATAATCTGAACCCCATGCAGATCTTTCTGATGTCGGATAAGACCATGGAGCATTTTGTTGTTGATGGATTGGTGGAGTACCCTGATGGTTCTGATATGGTGCCGGTGGTGTAGTATGATGATGAGTAGTATGAGGAGTAGGCATCATATGCGCTCTTTGATTATCACCAAGAAATGTATGTTCGTTTAGTTCCCCCTTTATGCCTTTGTTGCATAACTGCACCAACAATGGCTCAAAAAACTGCCGTTGCTCCTCTGACATCTTCCTTATTTTATTAGCTGTCAAAATTCCGTAGGCATCGCAATCATCAGTTTTACTTTGCAGAGCGGCTGTGGCCTGGTTCAAGAATCTATTCGTTGCATCATCTATATTCTTCCTTTTACGAGGTATCCTTGGTGAAATTATTGAGGGAGATGGAGTAAAGGATTCATCAGTAGGGCTTTCCTATAAAATATTCCAAAATTATAATAAAAATATAAAATAAACTTTACTTTACTAAACTTTACTTTTTTAAAACTATCCTATTCTTCCAAATTTGAAATTGAGTGGAAACTTTGTTCTTTCAATTGTGTCAGAAGATCAACAGCTAAAGAGATGTAAGGTAAAAGAATAAACACGCTTACCGGGATCATTGGTGAAGCATTGGGGTCATCCAAATCTTCCTCTCCTGCTGATATGGGCTCTGATGAAGTTGAAGTCATCGTGTTGATAGAACTTCTCATCTCGGTCTGATCAGTTAGAAAACGTAAACTGTCAAAATACCAAAGTCTGGGCGCATACACATCATCCACACCGACTCCTGACCTTTGTGATTCCTTGATTTTGTTCAGCTCTTTTTTAAACACAGTTCTCAAATTGGCAATCTTGGCAATCTTGGATTTAACATACTTAACATCTGCATGAGCATTTACAGCAGTGCATAGCTCTGCCAGCTTGACATAGGCCTCATGTTTCTTTTGGCGGTCGGAGTACTCCTTTGATTTGCTTTTCCATAGACATGGCATTTCCTTATACATGTCTATAAACAGTGGAAGGAATTCAGGTGAGGTAAATTTATCAGTCATCACCTCTGAAAGACAAAAAAGTCATGTATATGTTTAATTGAATAGGTCATGATGCAAGCACCAATAAATGCACAACAAATACACAATAGCTTACCAGCTGTTCTCGACAAATACTCGCGCGAATAATATGACCAACGATATTTCTGCCGTGACGGTGTGCTCGTTTGCAAAGCTTCTTTCTGACGATTTTTGTCTGGCACAAACACGGAACGCTCTTCAGCTGGCCCGCACAGTTCGTTCGCTGTTTTGCTACAGAGCATGCGTGGTTGCGTCGCTCCACCCTGTTTTTCGGCAGTATCGTCCGGTACGGATGTGGGTGTTCCCTGCTACAAAGTGCGCCACAACTATTTCCGCACGATGCAGCGCTCGTTACACAGCAGGAGGGATATAGAGGGGACCAGGAAGGAACACAGAAGCGACCATAGGAAGAGAATCAAGGCAACACCAATGAGCAGAGGTGAAATGATGGAGCTAGTGCGTATTTTGGAAAAAAATGACTATGATGGAAAGTTCAGCAACTACACTAGGCCCAACTTGAGGAAAGACAAGATCCTGGATAAAGTCATTAATGCTATTTCACAGAAGCATGGCATTGAACGTTCAAAAGATCAGCTGTGCAAAAGGTGGTCAGATCTGAAACACAGGGAGCAGGACCAACTTTCAAGAATACACAAGATAATCAGAAAACGTAAGAGACATATGAAGATTTATGTATCACATTTAATGCATTAGACCATGAATATATAAGATTGTCATGGGTGTATATGATTTGTTTTATTGCAATTGTTGTTTTAACCTTAAAACCAAAAATACATATATATTTGTTTTTTAGGTAACATAGCCAAGAGGCAAGCACGCTTCCACAGTAAGATGTCATGTTTGTCAGCATCTGAGGAGTCTACAGCCATGCTAAATACGGAGGAATTGACAAAAGAAGACATTACTGTTAGTTCAACCCCTGATACAGAGGCACATAGAAATGCAGGTGAATAATGTACAAATATTCTCCTTGAATGTTTTTTTGGTACTGTCTTCTTTCAATATCGCAGCTAAACATTCCAATGAGTATACCTGACAGTTTGAGATTTTTTTGATATGATTATGTGTTTATGGTCTTGTGTTTGCATGTCATGTATCTTGTTTTTTTTTCTAGGACCGAATAATAAAAATATGCCTTCAACTTTGATTGAAAATGAAGGAATGCAGTATTCTACAGATAAATCAATATGTCACTCATCAGTGCACGTTGCAGAATTTGTTTCAAGCATTCAAAAAGAGTGTGATATTCTGGAGGACGATATGTTTGTCACACATGGAGGGATAGGTAAGTTGAGATGCATTGGGAGTTTATAGATGTCTAAAAGCTTGCATTTTGTTGTAATTTCTTTGTATTTAAAAATTATATGATTGCACTGAAACAGTATGTGCTGTGTTGTGTGTGTGTGTGTGTGTCAATTTTTACATTATTTCCATTACTTTCCAATAGGCACAAAACATATACCGCATGGGCATAAAAAATTACACCAGGAAGACAACGACAACAATGACAGATTATGTGTTGATCATGACCTTCCTATTGTACTAGAAATCAATGACGATGTTACAGAACATGAAGCCTCCTTCGATGATTCCAAAGATGGGACTGGTTCAGAAGAGACATCAAGAGATGCTGTGTCAAGTACGCGTACGTAGTTAACATAAACATGTAATGAATGTGCAACATCACATATATCTTATCAAATAATTAAATAATCGATTTTTTCCTTTATTAGGTCAGCTGTTGGATAGTGCTACTGCAGCGAAGATTACTGTTGAGCTGCTGAAATGTTGCGCATCAATGGAAGACTTGCAAAGTTCACTCACAGCTATGCAACAAAGAATAAAGGACTGTGTTGATATATTGAACAAGGTCTAGATAAATACTTTGGTTTATGGTGGGTTTTGGACTGAGTGTAATCGAAAATACTGTTATGTTTTTGGTTACATAACCTATTAAAAAGTTTTAATAGAAGATTAACGTTAAACATGTTGAGGTTAAGTAATGACAGGTGGATCACATGTCCCTATCACTACATAAGCAGCATTGCCTCCAGTTCCCATTGAGCGTGCTAACCTTTTTTTGGTGTGACTTGGAATGCACTAATAAGTACACAAGAGATGTGCTTATTCTTGTATTTCTGTAGGTGCATGGCCTAGGCTCCTCCTCTGTGTTCTTGCATTTTTGGAGGGGAGGGAAGGGGAAAACTAATGTGCACATGACTACTTCATACAGTGGTTGCCTATTATAGTCTACAGTCTTCCAGTGTCCTTGATGCATACTGTTGAACAATCATAATCATCTGAAAAAAGTCTTTGATTTGGATTTTGCTCCCCCTTACCTCTCAGTGGCTGTTATATTTTAAAATTATGTTGCATTATGACATACAGATGTCACAACAGTGACCTGCAAGGACAACCTACAAATACTCAATTCCTGCACTATAAGTCCATTGATCATGCTTGCACTTGCATATATGGGCAATTTGCACTATTTGGCAACCTGTTATTTGTTGTGTATGTTTTGTCTCCATTGGCACTATGTGAACATCTGTCAAATATCTTTTTGTATTATTTATACAAAACACACATCTTTATGTTTTTTATGATATATAAATATATATTTTTATTTGATTACAAAATCAATAAAAAAATTTGTTTACGCATTTACGGTGTCTTCTTTACATTTTCTTTGGGAATTTATCATGCATTTAATATATATCGGACAATGTTGATTAATGCTTTATTTTAAAAAGTCCATTTAACAATTTAAATAGGGAATACCTTACCAATAGATTTGCTAAAAAAATACATGACATATGTCTATTTGACATTTCATGCTATATCTTGGCTGAGAGGACTTCTTTAGCTTTTTCATTCGTGTTTACGAAACTTCTTGACATGGTACAATGCTTCCGGGTCAACAAACATTTCCGGGGAAATATTTCGGACATGCGTGATGAGGTTGAATTGAACGACCTCAACATCAACGTATAGAATATCGTTCTTTCGCAAACGAGACGACAGAATTTTTTCGGGTTTTTCAAACGGTATTTTTCGTTCATAATATCGATATCGCTCATTGATGGCTGGACATTAACAAGTAGAATATCGGCCGATCGCTCGCTGAACGGAAATTTTCGTCCGATATTCTTATCGTGTATTCCGGCCATAAGGTTCAATTCAAGTTATTGAAGAATATGGATATAAGATATGAATATCTAAAAAATATATGAATGTCTAAAAAATATATATCAGATGAAACTGGGTAAGATTAAAACCTAACAAGAGGAGATTGGATCTCAGTTTAAGAGTCACTAATAAAACAATTGAGATCCAGCTCAATGTTTAACCCCTTAGGATCCAAAGCTTGAGTTAAAAAGATCCATTTGGTTTCGCATTTAGAGAGCTCTCTCACCCAGTTTGCACCTCTCCATGATGGAGTCACTCTTTCAATCCCCCAGAAGTGCAAGCTCCTGGGGGCTCTTTGATGAAACTGTCTGAAATGTGCCGATACATTATGTTCCCTGACACCTTTTAAAATATTCGTGATGTGCTCACCTACGCGTTTTTTTTAAAGTGCGTTTCGTGCGTCCAATATATATCACATTGCAAGGGCACATCAATGCGTACACTACATGAGTGGTATTACAGGTGATTAGGTTTTTAATTTTAAATTCTTTATTAATGGCCGGGACTCTAAACTGATTTATTTTCTTTGGATTTGTACGAGCAGTGAAACGGGCTCTACACCTGCCACATGCAACTAATCCCGTCCTGTTAGGGAAAAAAGACACATTTGGTGGGTCCAATACTCTTTTCACCACCTGATTACCAAAATTGGATGCCCTCCTGTAAATAAACGAGGGTTCCTCCGGTAATACTTTCCCCAATGTTTTATCCATAGTCAGAACATGCCAGTGTTTCTTGAAGATGGACTCAAAATGGCGATAGTCACTTGAAAAGTTGGATAAAAAACTCCATTCATGTGTATTATTGTTCGTTGTTCGGGCCCTCCCATTTCCACGATCGAGTAAGGAGTCCCTTGAGGTGGCCAGGACATCCTGGATTTCCTTATCCAGAACCTCCTCCTTGTAGCCTTTGTCTACAAATTTTTCTTTAATGACATCAGCTTGCATAAGGTAGTCATTATCAAATGTGCAATTCCGCCTTATACGCATTAGCTGACCTCTCGGGATGTTTTTTAACCATATAGGGTGGTGCCCACTTTGGATAGCTAGATAGCTATTCCTATCAGTCTCTTTAAAGTATACTTTCTTAGTAAAACTAAGAGCATTTCTCTGTATCCATACAACTAAAAAGTGAACCTCCTTGTCACTCCAAGTAAAATCCAGTTTAATATTATTAAAATTGTTGTTAAGATGGCGCATAAAATCAAATAAAGAGGCTTCAGAACCCTCCCAAATAAAAATAATGTATCTTTCTTAAGTTCAAGGAAGCTTGATTTAAAAACCATATTTAGTCCCAACCAAGTACCCCCAGCAAATAATGATATATCAGTGGTTTTAAAGACCCTATCATTAACCCTGGAGAAACAAGTGAGAACATGGTGGGACATTTGTACTATTGAAACATACCTCACAGAAGGTTTAGTGAGTAAAGGGCTGAGATGGGAAGTAGCCCTACAGGATGACTTGTCTGATGAGACATCCACTAAAGAATGGTATGTTTTTTTCCAACAAGCAGGAATAGACCTACAGACTCTTATCCTGAAAAGGAAAAAGAAGAAAATGGACGCTTTAAATAATAAAATTAAGGAGCTTCAAACTAAAATAGAGCCCCTGAAAGATACTCCTATCATTAAAGAATTTAATGAGAGCACTAGGAGTAAATTAGATAAAATGGATAAGGACACTCAAAAAAAGAAGGTGAAAAAGTTTAATAGGGATCTGTTTGATTATAAAAATGATCAAGTATTCCTGTGGCAACTCAACACCAACATTGAGGTCTCTGAGGCATCTGTTGACTCCCCAACTGTGTCTAAAACCCCTAATAGACCAGTCCCTGTGATTTAAGAAAGTGTCCAAACAAAGGAGGGATCATACTCCAAGTCAGGTTAATGGTTACCCCCATCCGTCCCCGCGGATACAACCTCAGCAGGGTGAATGGATTTATCCACCTAGAAGAGGTAATAATAGGGGGAGGCCAAGAGCACGTGGTCAAGGAAATAATAACCCGAGGGGTAATAGACAGTACCCAACAGAAATTCCTATACGGAATTATTTCCAACCACTGGAAAACATGAGGAATCCAGACGAATATCAGGATCCAGGTTCTAGGAATGGCCCTGCTCCTTTTTTAGGGAGAGGCCGGGGGAGGGGACGTCGCGGTCCTTATGCTCAGGGACACCAAGGAGACCGAGGCAGATACAGGATAGACCCGAGCAATACAGGTGATGTAGAGCAGGGAGACGTATCCTGCTCAAGAAAAAGGCAGAGAGTAAACTAAATGATGGTATTTTTAATCTTAGTCAAGTAAAGCTGGAAAAAAATTAGTTACATATTTTGAATCAAGGACTAAAGTGTGCCCCTAAAAAGGCCATGAATAAGTTTAGTGTCTACATAGACACACACAAATATATTGGGAAATTAAATCTCAAAAAGTATTTTCTGAACAACCCCATTTCATCTATTAGCAATAGCGGAAAGAATGGCATGATAAATAGCGGGTTACGTAATAAGTCCATCTTCAACCCTCCTGTAAGTAATAATCAATGTGTTGACGTTTTCAAAAAACTGGTTTTGCGTGACTTGCAGGAATTTACACCTGACCATAGTATTGAGAACAGATATAGACATATTCAGGAAGGTTTGGACTCATTAGAGAAGCGGAAAGAAATTATAATAAGACCCGCTGATAAAGGGGGAGGAGTGGTTATTATGGACAAATCATTCTACATTAATCAGCTGACTGAAATGTTGGGTGATGAGAATACCTACCAAACATTGTCAAAAGATCCTACGGATAAATTTGAAACTGAATTAAGATATCTGATTAATGAAGGATACTGTAAAGGGGTATTAAAGAGGAAGTAAACCCTCCTCAGGAAGTTGTACCTATAGGTAAGCCTATGATAAGGCTTACCTATAGGTACTGTAAATATCTCCTAAACATGTACCGTTTAGGAGATATTTACCTTTAATGCAGCCAGTGACGTCACTGGCGCATGCGCTCTGAAGGAACGGCTGATCGTGCCGTTCCTTCAGAGCCCCGTGCCGTGACCGTCGGCTCCCGTGCGCGTGCGCGGGAGTGACGTCACCGCGGCTCCGGCCAATCAGATGACCGGATGCCGCGATCCCGGAAGACGAGCGACATGTCATGTCACCCGTCATACAGGTAAGAGAGCGGCACGGCGGGGGCTCGTTCTAAGGTAAGTATTTCATAATGAGCTAGTATGCGATGCATACTAGCTCATTATGTCTTTCTCTTGCAGGTTGTAAAAAAAAAAAAAAATTTTAAACAAGTTTACAACCTCTTTAACCAAAAAAGAAAAACAATACCTTGTACCGAGTGTTTGCCGAATACCAATTATATACACCCTCCCCAAAATACATAAAAATTTGACATGCTCTCCAGGGCGTCCGATCGTTAATGGGATAGGATCAGTATGCGCTAGGCTGGGACAGTATCTTGATACCTTCCTACAGCCCAGTGTGGTATCCACTAAAGCATTCTTAAAAGACACCAAGGATTTGTTGTGTTCTTTGGATGATGTGTTGTTGAGGGACGGGTCGCCCGCCTTCCTGGTGACGGCGGACGTGTCGTCCCTCTACACCATCATCCAACATGATGATGCCCTACTCGCCCTTAATTGGGCGATGAGCAGGAGAGATGAAGTGCCTTATGATCAAAAAGTTTTTATACGCAAGGCACTGGATTTTTGTCTTGGCCATAATTATTTTTGGTTTCAAAATATATTTTATAGTCAGAAAACAGGAGTTGCCATGGGCGCGAAATTCGCGCCCAGTTTAGCTAATTTGTTCATGGCCGAATGGGAGGACAATTTTTTTTTTTTAATGAATCTTTATTTAGTGTACAAGAGAACAGACAAAAATGAGACATCATCAACAACAAAATTACAGGGTAAGGGAGGCAGCACAACTTTGCCTCACCTCAGGGGGCATTAAAGTGCAATACAGTACAGAACATATGGGGAAAACAGTAGTGTGCGTCAACACACCATAGTGCAAACCATCATGCAGCGGGAACAGAGAAGAGGGCGGCCTGCCGGGCATTACGCTTCCTGGTCAGCCACAGACGTCCGTGGGTCCCAGAAGGTGCAATAGCAATCCCGAGGGAACCCCAGGCAGAAGCACGCCGGCGGGGGTCATCAGCCTCCATCAAACCGCCCCCAGTGCGACGACCCCAGCCGGCACCCCCCCGGGCTACTCAAACCTCCCCCCACTAAGCGTGGGGGTACAGTAGATGACTGGGAGGAACCACACAGAAGGGCTGGGCCGACCTAGGGCCAGCTCCGTAGGCGGAGGGGCCAAAGGCAAGAAAGGCGCTTCGTGTCTAGCACCGGCAGACCCCCCAAAACATTAACCATAATCGCCCACTCGAGGTGGATGGGGCTGCATATAGAGAAGAAGAGCGAGCAAGAAATCTAGAAACCGGGATATCAGAAAGAGGAAACCAGAGGGAAGGGTGAGGAGAGGGAGAGAAGAAAGGAGCCTTGGGAAGAAGAAGGCGGAAGGGAGAGAGAAGAGCATACCTGCCGGAATCCGGAGCACTGCCAAAACCACGCCCCCGCGGGATCCTCCAGTCCTCCTGAGGGCCAAGGACAGCTAATGGGAAGAAATTCAAGGGCTGGGCCTGGGAAGGGCTGCTAGGGAAGGGTCGGCCAACACCAGCAAGGCATGATCCAGGCTCGAGGGCAGCGCGGACAGACCACCGGAGTGATCAGTCCACGGCAGCCACCTCGAGTCATTGCGCTCCTGTGTCCCACGACATCTAGCGAACCCAGTCCTCCGCATCTCGGATTGTGTCCACCATCCGCCGCCACTCCGCCCTGCCCGGGACCTGCTGCCGCTTCCAATAAATTGGGATCAATCTCCTCGCAGCATTGAGGAGATGGGGTAGCAAGCTACGTCTATATTGGCTGAGCGGCATGCAGGGCACGTGCAGGAGAAAATGGAGGGGGCTAAATGGCACGTCCAGATCCAGGATAGTTTTGACCTGGTCTCGGAAGTCATGCCAGAAAGGGGCGATCACCGGGCACTCCCACCACAGGCGCAGCAAGGTATCGGTACTGCCGCAGTTTCGCCAAAATGCGGAGGAAGCCGAGGGGTAGATGCGTGCCAAGTCAGCCGGCACTCGGTACCAGCGTGTCAGGAGCTTATAATTTGTTTCTTGCATCTTCGAGTCCGCCAAACTCGTGTGGGTCAGTTGGTAAAGGCCAGAAAGCTGGGCGGCAGTAAATTGCATCCCCAGGTCCCGCTCCCAAAGTCTAGTACATATGGGAGCAGAATCGGAGGATGCAGCTCCCAATAGTTGGTACAACTCAGAAACCATGTGAGGGATAGGGTCGTCCTGAATGAACAGACGTTCGAAGGGTGTAAGAGATGCCTGAGGGCGAATCGTCGGGCCATGAACAGCGAAAAAATGATGGAGCTGCCTGTATCTCCAAAAATTCATAGGGGACCCGCCATGCCGTGCATTCAGGACTTCATAGGACAGGAGTTTACCGCCTTCCATCAGCTTCCCGCAACTGGCGTTGCCATCATCTACCCAGGGGTCAAAGAAGGCTATCTGTTCCCCCGGGGGGAACCAGAGGTAGCCCCCTAAGGGGGCCAACGGGGACACAGGGGGCGCCAGGTCCAGGAGCTTATTCACATGGTCCCACACTTTTGTGGACCGTGAGGGGGGAGACATTGTCCGACAGCCCCCTGTATTCCCGGGAAAGCCAGGGGGCATAGGAAAGGTTTCTACCCGCCATGAACTTTTCCAGAGGGACCCATAACTTGGATCGGGTGTGGAAGCGCCAGTTGAGGATGCGCTGAAGGACAATAGCGCGGTAGTAACGTCGCACATCTGGAAGGCCAAGGCCTCCCAGGTGTTTAGGACGTTTCAGGGTGGCCAGGGCGATGCGGAGGCGTTTACCGTTCCAGACGAAGCCCGTAATCCGTCCGTCCAGAAGGCGGAAGAAACTACGAGGCAAAGGTATAGGCAGCATCTGGAGATAGAACAACACCCTGGGGAGGACGTTCATCTTAACAATATTTACCCTTCCTAACCAGGTAAAGGCCGTTTTGTTCCAATGTAGGAGGTCCTGTTTGATGTCAGCCAAGAGGCGGGGGTAATTAGTCTTATAGAGTGTGTCAAAGCGGTCTGTAAGCTGTATGCCCAGGTACGTTGTCAAGGGAAGAGTCAGTCCATCTAAAAGGGAAGGCGGCCCGCAGGGAAGCAGACAGGGGCGGGGGCACACAGATGGGGAGAATCTCAGATTTGCCAAGGTTGATCTTAAAATTAGAGACCAGGCTAAACCGCTCGAGTTCACGCATCAGGACCGGCAACGAGAGCAGGGGATCTGTAAGGTGGAACAGGATGTCATCGGCATAAGCCGAGAGCTTATATTCCATTGTCCCAACACGCACGCCTCTGATGTCCCCATTCGCCCTGACCTTGGCCAAGAAGGGCTCCAGGACCAGGGCGAAAAGAAGGGGCGAGAAATGGCACCCCTGTCTAGTGCCGATCCGGAACCCGGCGGAGAGACAGCCATTAACTCGGACCCTAGCACTAGGGTCTCTGTACAGTGCCATGATCCATGCCAACATGTTGCGGCCCAAGGCCCAACGACTCCAGGACCTCCTTCAAGTAGGTCCAGTCCACTTGATCGAACGCCTTTTCGGCGTCGGTCGAGAGGATCAGATAGGGCGGGGAGTCAGGACGGGTGGTAGCCCAGTGGATCAGCTGTATCGCCTGGAAGGCATTGTCTCTAGCCTCCCGACCGGCAAAAAACCCGGTCTGGTCTAGGTGAATAATCTGGGGCATAAGATGTTTCAAGCAATTCGCCAGGAGTTTTGCGAAAATTTTGATGTCCACGTTGAGCAATGAGATGGGGCGATAGCTTTGTGGAGCCGTGGGATCCTTGTTAGCCTTCGGGATCACTGTAATGTGGGCCAGTAAGGCTTCCGAGGGTATCTCCCCATCTGTGGCCAGCGAATTGAAGTAGTCACACATGGGTTTCTGCAGGAGGGGGAGGAAAGTCTTGTAATAGGCCTTCGTGTAGCCGTCAGGGCCAGGGCTTTTGCCGTTAGGCAGGGAGAGTATTGTGCGTTCCAACTCAGCCAGTGTAATGGGAGCGTCTAGGTCCGAGCGTTGGTCAGAGGACAGGGAGGGGAAGACGTGGTCTGAAAGGTAGTCTTTGATGGTTGTCAACTTAGTCGCGTGGGAGTCCGCCGCGGAGGAGTCGGAGAGGTCGTAGAGGCCCGCGTAGTAAGCGCGAAATTGGTTAGCAATCTCCGAAGGCTTAATAATGGGGTCGCCGGAAGGGGAGCGCAGTTTGTGCACACACATCTGGGCACGTTTCCGACGCAGGGCTCGGGCAAGCATGCGGCCACACTTGTTGCCCTGTTCATAGAATTTGTGAGAGACATGACGCAAGCGGGTACGGGTATGCCTGTCTAAAAGGCGTGAGTGAGGCGCAGGTTGACCAGTTTAGCCAGCGCGTCGGGGGTACCCGTCTGCTTATGGGAAAGTTCAGCCTGCTGTAAAGAGGTCAGAACACGGTTAAAGTCCGCCTGGCGTTCCCTTTTAAGCTTAGCGCCCAGGGAAATGAGCTCACCCCGCACCACCGCCTTGTGTGCCTCCCATAACAGCCCCCGACTCAGATCATCTGACGCATTCTCCGCAAAATAACACCGCAAGACCTCCGAGACCTTGGAGACCACATGCGAGTCGTCCAGTAAATTTTCGTTCAGTCTTCAGGTCCACGACCTAGAAGAGCCATGGGGCAAAGATTGCTCCGTAACAACCGGAGCATGATCCGAAATTGTGATGCTACCAATGGACGACCGCAGGAGGGACTCCAGGGTGGGGTGATCGATGTAAATGGCGTCGATCCGCGTGTACACCTCGTGCAGAGAGGAGAAGTAGCTAAAGTCCTTGTCCTGGGGATGAAGTACCCGCCAGGAGTCAATAAGGAGCTGTGATTGAAGAGTCTTGCGGTAGTGCTTCAGGAAGGAGAATGAGTGGGAGGAGCGACCATGAGAGGTGTCCAGGAGTGGATCGGAGCAGACATTGAAATCTCCGCCAACGATCAGGGAACCTTCCCTAAATGAGGCCAGGCGTTCAAGTGTCGTGTCAATAAAAGTGAGTTGACCCGTGTTGGGGGCATAGACAGAAGCAAATGTGTACATCTTACCCATGATCGTTCCCTTCAAGAACACGTATCGGCCTAGGGGGTCTACCAGGTGATCCACTGGCTGGAAGGGACAAGCCCTGTGGATGGCGATAGCCACGCCCCGTGATTTGCTAATCGGGGAGGTGCTGTGAAACCACTGTGTGAATAGGTGGGTGGGAAGCTTCGGGAGAGAGCTAGGGGTGAAGTGGGTCTTCTGTAAGAGAGGTTGCGCTTATGCGGAGAGTACAGACCACGGACATTGTATGATATTACCTTAAGCGACGCCATCAGTTGACAAGAGGAGGGGGAGGATCCACAGGAGGCAGAAGGCTCGTCTCAGAGGGCGGGGCAGCGGGCAGATCCAAGGCGGCAGGCATGGCAGGGGACCGAGAGAAATAGGGAGGAAACAAAAGTAAAAGGCATGAGAGGTCAGGAGAGAACATGTAAAACACAAACATACAGGGGCCACTACAAGTGACCAACAGAGCTCGCCAGTAGGCGAAAAACCATCTAAGGGTCCGGCCAAGGGTGGGTTCTCCGAGGGGGATACAGCCCGGGCCGGAGCCATCGTCCAACAAAGGGGACTATAGAACCCGTGAAGGTAGGGCCTACTGGGGGGCATCATGGGCCAACCACAGAGGTGGAGGGGAGGCACTGCTCCCTAATACAAATGGGGGTACAAGGGGGGACGCCCACCCCGCACCCACCAGCCCTGCAAAAATGTGTCACCAAACCCAGGGGCAGTGAAAAGAGACCAAGCCAACCATACCCCAGTCAGAAACAGTCCCACCCAGCACAAGTCCAGGGCAACAGGAACAGGGGCCCGAGCCAGGGGGCACCGGGGGCAGAATCAGCAGGGACAAGGAGCTTCAGTCAATGGGAGGGACAGAGGGGGAGATGCAAAGGGCCATCTCGGCCGCCAGTCAGGGAGTCGCTGCCGGTGGCTGCACAGCTGTGGAGCGCGGGTGGTTCCACTTGCGTTGCTTGCGAGAGGCCGTCTGCCAAGGCTGGGGCAGAGCCAAAGCAGGGAGGTCGGAGACATTCCTCCAGTCGGGAAAGTCCACAGGGTCCAGGGCGGACAGGAACTCAGGGAGATCATCCTTGATGCGGAGGGTGGCCGAAACCCCATTCCTGGAGGCCTGAAGGTAGAATGGGAAACCCCAGCGGTATGTTATGTCAGCAGCATGGAGGGACTCCAGGAGGGGGCGCAGGGCCCTGCGTTGCATCAGCGTGCGACGAGACAAGTCTTGGTAGAAATATAAGCGGGCACCATCAAATTAAAAAAAGGGCTTGGCGCGCATTTTCCGCATGATACTGTCCTTAAGAGTGAGCTTGCAAATTATTTCTCTTGGATTGTCCACATCTTGTGAAGGGGGTCGCAGGGCCCTGTGAGCCCTGTCTATCTCGATTGGAGCAGTGGCAGGGAGTTCCAGGATGGCTCGGAAGACATCAACCAGAGTGGGAATGATGTCTCTCGGCGCTGTAGCCTCAGGCAGACCGCGGATGTGGATATTACCGCGTCTGCTGCGGTTCTCAAAGTCATCAAGTTGACTCAAAAGGGCCTCTATCCTCCTATCCTGGTCCACCCACCGGGCCTGAATCTGGGAGATGACAGGAAGGGCAGCATCCAGTCTCTGTTCCACCGTTTCCAGACGGGACCCTAGGTGGGATGTGTCAGTTTTAAGCTGTGCAATGTCCTCCTTAAAGGCAGTTTCCACCCTGGTTATGAATCTGTCCAGGTCTGCTTTAGTAGGCAAGGCCCAAATATGCTTCTTCAAATCCCCATCACAATGAAAGCTAGCTATCTCTGAGCCCCCTCCCTGGGACTCCTGTGGGGAGGGGGGGGGAGGTGGAGGGGAGAGGTGTACTCACTGACCGCTGTGGAGAAAGTCCCTGTAGGCGAAAAACCATCTTGGATGTCCGGGCCTCTCTGCCCCGGGTCTCGGAAAGAAGGAAGGAAGGCGTCCCTGCTTAGAGCGATCGGGTCGCGGTGGCTGTGAGGCGGTCCGGCGGCGCTGGGACATCACTGGGTGAGTTTTGTGAGCCGGGGGATCCCGGGTTGCTGAGTGAAAGTAGCGGCGGGTGCGGAGCTCAGGCAGCATGCGTCCTCACTCCTCCATAGCCAGGCCACGCCCCCCGACAAATTTGTTTTTAATATGGCCAGACCCCATTTGAGATTTTATCGTAGATTTATTGATGACATTATTTTTATTTGGGAGGGTTCTGAAGCCTCTTTATTTGATTTTATGCGCCATCTTAACAACAATTTTAATAATATTAAACTGGATTTTACTTGGAGTGACAAGGAGGTTCACTTTTTAGTTGTATGGATACAGAGAAATGCTCTTAGTTTTACTAAGAAAGTATACTTTAAAGAGACTGATAGGAATAGCTATCTAGCTATCCAAAGTGGGCACCACCCTATATGGTTGAAAAACATCCCGAGAGGTCAGCTAATGCGTATAAGGCGGAATTGCACATTTGATAATGACTACCTTATGCAAGCTGATGTCATTAAAGAAAAATTTGTAGACAAAGGCTACAAGGAGGAGGTTCTGGATAAGGAAATCCAGAATGTCCTGGCCACCTCAAGGGACTCCTTACTCGATCGTGGAAATGGGAGGGCCCGAACAACGAACAATAATACACATGAATGGAGTTTTTTATCCAACTTTTCAAGTGACTATCGCCATTTTGAGTCCATCTTCAAGAAACACTGGCATGTTCTGACTATGGATAAAACATTGGGGAAAGTATTACCGGAGGAACCCTCGTTTATTTACAGGAGGGCATCCAATTTTGGTAATCAGGTGGTGAAAAGAGTATTGGACCCACCAAATGTGTCTTTTTTCCCTAACAGGACGGGATTCGTTGCATGTGGCAGGTGTAGAGCCTGTTTCACTGCTCGTACAAATCCAAAGAAAATAAATCTGTTTAAAGTCCCGGCCATCAATAAAGAATTTAAAATTAAAAAAGAATTTAAAATTAAAAACCTAATCACCTGTAATACTACTCATGTAGTGTACGCATTGATGCCCTTGCAATATGATATATATTGGACGCACGAAACGCACTTTAAAAAAACGCGTAGGTGAGCACATCACGAATATTTTAAAAGGTGTCAGGGAACATAATGTATCGGCACATTTCAGACAGTTTCATCAAAGAGCCCCCAGGAGCTTGCACTTCTGGGGGATTGAAAGAGTGACTCCATCATGGAGAGGTGCAAACTGGGTGAGAGAGCTCTCTAAATGCAAAACCAAATGGATCTTTTTAACTCAAGCTTTGGATCCTAAGGGGTTAAACATTGAGCTGGATCTCAATTGTTTTATTAGTGACTCTTAAACTGAGATCCAATCCCCTCTTGTTAGGTTTTAATCTTACCCAGTTTCATCTGATATATTTTTTAGACATTCATACATTCATATAATTTTTAGATATTCATATCTTGTATCCATATTCTTCAATAACTTGAATTGAACCTTAGTGTGCATTTTATATGCATCCTACATGTATTTTTTAATTGAGCGCATATCCCCTTTTATCAAATGCACATTTTTTTTATTTTATTCCAGCTTTATGTACATTATTGTATTTATTGTCCTCATCTGTATGTTAGAATGATGAATTTTATCATGACTTGTATTATGGCTTTTAAGATCGGCTCGGCCTCCTGCATATCGGGATTAGGTCGGGCGTAGTTACTATATGTTGTAAAGCTTTATTTTAATGTTTTAACATGGTTGCAAATTACCTATGTAACAGTTAGATCGTATATCTAATTTAATTTAGTTTTTGCCCATATTGGTGTATCGATGCACAATATGGCTGTAAGCGATCGGTATATGCTATGTGGCCGATATCGCTAATTATGGAGCAGGAGTAGATGATGAGTAGAGGCATCTAGGTCGGCCTTTGCTGACAGTCCTCGGTATTCAGTGTGATACGAGCCGATGACCACTTCCGGTACTCGCGCACCTTCCGGTCTCTCCGGAGGTGGGCGGGCAATTAAGGTCCTTACTTAATGGGACTGCCGTGCCGTATAGCCATGCCCCCGTGAGGAAGTCGAAAATGACGAAACGCGTCGGGGCGTGGCTATACGGCGTCCACTAACTACTGCTCGTTGATGGGGAAGGAGCTTCCGGGCGCTCGGTTAGCATAGCGGGACCGCGAATATAGCGCACCAGACTCTGGACCCACCAGCTTCTTTTTGCTGTTTATGATCTACATAAAAGTGAGTGTGATGGATTTCTTTGAATAAAATTGCCAAAACGTTATTACGCTATGGGAGTGCTTTCTATTTTGTCACCCACACACTGCCAATAAGAGGAAGAGTCCTTGAAGGATCCGGGATTGCCAGGAGGAAGGCGATTTATCCATATTGTTTAACCCATGCTGTTTCTGCCTAGTCCATGAGAGTGGTCAGGCATTGTGTTCTGGTGAGTGAGCTTTTTGGCCATACCCCAGCACTGGTGGTGGTGTTACCCTATGGTGGTCCTGTTATCAGCACACTTTAAGGATCCTCTACAGAGTGTGGTCTATTGGATACTTGTACTTATCATTGGACACTTGAAGCACTTTTTGCACTTTCTTACAGGAGGTTTATTATCCCTTCATTGCGCTACTAAAGTTCTATAGGAATACTTTTGGACATTATTTCTGTGTTGAATTTTATCTATTTATGAAGAGCTATCAGCGCAACCAAAATGTGACTTTTAAACGTGCACAAAATGTAATGTGCAATAAAGTGAATATTCAATGAAGAGACCGAAAGCATACACTCACTGTGCTCACACCTCACAATACGAATTCAAATAAACCAATAATAGTGATGTGCCAGTCAAAAAATGATAACCAGTGATTGGATAAACTTAGAAGTCAGTGTCCATATAAAATAAATCCGTAAATAAAATAAACTCCCAAGTGATCCTGTGTAGAACTTTCAGTGAACTGTGCACTCCCACCACCAAGTGAATTGGTCTCTCACCTCCAATTCAGACCCTATCACGGGAAATAACAGCGTGGTAGTATACACAGGGATCTCCAGACCACACAGGCTATACAGAACCTTTATACCTGCCAGAGCGGTTACCATATGCAAAGGAAAGAAGATCTAGTGCTCTCTGATTTTAATAGGCAAACCAGCTTTATTGAATAACAGGGACCGTATTTACAAGGATGGCGCTCCACAGCGCATATCAGTCAGCAGAGACAGGAAGACAAACGGCATCCAGCACGCAGGCTCCCTACCCCTACCCCTCCCTACCCCTACCGAAGAAGTCAACGCTGATTGAGCGCCGACGCAATGCGTCTAGGGGGCAGAGCCTGCGTGCTGGATGCCGTTTTGTCTCTGCTGACTGATATGCGCTGTGGAGCGCCATCCTTGTGAGTACGGTCCCTGTTATTGAATAAAGCTGGTTTGCTTATTAAAATCCGAGAGCACTAGATCTTTCCTTTCCTTTGCATATGGTAACCGCTCTGCAGGTATAAAGGTTCTGTATAGCCTGTGTGGTCTGGAGATCCCTGTGTATACTACCACGCTGTTATTGACCCATGATAGGGTCTGAATTGGAGGTGAGAGACCAATTCACTTGGTGGTGGGAGTGCACAGTTCACTGAAAGTTCTACACAGGATCAGTTGGGAGTTTATTTTATTTACGGAATTATTTTATATGGACACTGACTTATAAGTTTATCCAGTCACTGGTTATCATGTTTTAACTGGCGCATCACTATTAGGGATTTAATGTAAGCCTGGAGGGGACCGCATGTGAGCCTCCATGTCTCAGCCGCCCCCAGAGCAAAGCGAGGTCTGGGAGAGGCTCTTAGATCTATGGGCAGACCGCATTGTACCTTCAGGGGATGAGGAGCGACTGCGAGTGCTCACCTGTAGCGTGGCCACCTAGTCAGAGCGAGCTGGAAAGGAGGGAGCCGGCACCATCTTAGATTATGGTTATGAAGATCTGAAGTTGTGTCTGTTAATGAGCATCAGAGAAATGGATTTTACGGTAAGTCAAAAATTACATTTTTTTCTAATAACAATTATTTTTTTAAATTTATTTCATTTTAATTAGTTTTTGTTTGGTAATTTTTTTAGTGTCACATTAAAAAAAAAAAAAAAAAAAAATCTGCAATGCTTTGCTTCTGAGTCATAATGTTAGTGTTCTTTTAACCACTTGCCGACCGCCCCATGTAGCTGGGATTAGACACAGCGGGAGTCAGACTGCGGGAGGAGCGGACTCGATAGCTGCCGGCCTTCTGCGATCTTCAGACACTGACAGAAGAGCCGCTTACCTATGTAAACAAAGCAGGCGGCTCTTCTGTCACAGGCAGAGATTGTGTGTTTTAGCTTAGCACCTAAACACCTAAACACCCTGTCATAGAGCACTTCCCCCCCCCCAGTCAGTAAACACAAGTAGGCATACATTTAACACCTTGATCACCCCCAGTATTAACCCCTTCTTTGCCAGTGTCATTTATACAGTAACAGTGCATATTATTTAGCACTGATTACTGTATTAATGTCACTGGTCCCCAAAAAGTGTCAAATGTCAAGTTAGGGGTCCGATCTGTCCGCAGCAATGTCAGTCCCGCTAAAAATTGCTTATAGCCGCCATTACTAATAAAATAAAAAAATTAAGTCCAAAAATCTGTCCCGTAGTTTGTAAACGCTATAACTTTTGCGCAAACCAATTAAAATGTTTTTTGCGATTTTGGTACCACAAATATGTAGCAGAATACAAATTGGCCTAAACTGATAACAAAAAAAGTAGATTTTTTACATTTTTTTATTGGGAATATTTTATAGCAGAAAGTAGAACATAGGGTGTGTTTTTTTTTTTTCAAAATTGTCGCTATTTTTTTGCAAACTCTAAAAAACGCACAGGTGATCAAATACCACCAAAGGAAAGCTGTATTTGTGGGGAAAAAAGGACATCAATTGTATTTGGGTACAGCGTCGCACGACCGTGTAATTGTTAATGTAACGCAGTGCCGAATCGCAGACAATTGCCTGATCATTAAGGGGGTAAAACCTTGCGGAGCTGAAGTAGTTAAATAAGACCAGTAAATATTCTGGGAATGCCCAAAGCTGAAAGAATTTTGGAAATTGTTTTTACAGATTCCTCTACCAATCACTGAAGTGTTTCTTGAAGAAAACCTTGCAACTTTCTTATTGCAATGAATTGAAATGAGAATAATTAAAATTTTTCTAAGGGCCAGGATTTTGGATAATATTGCCCTCTCTATTAGAGTGCCTAAAAAGAGAGGTTTCCACAGGCGGGCGGAGGGGAGAAGTGGGTTTGTGAGGGGAGTTTAGGTGAGAAGGCATCCTTTGTGACCTTGGGGTGGGGATGTTGCTTAGGTGGAATAGGGGGATGTAGTAGACGGAAGGCTGGTTGGGGTTTGAGATCTCCCCCCCCCCCCCCCACTCTGGGGTGGCTGACTTACCTGGTTTATTGTTTTTTTGTACTTTTTGATGTCCAATAAATATATTTTATATTGCAAATAGTAGCTTTTGAGGTGCTTTATCCTGGTGGGGTCTTTTTCTATAATTAGTAAGTTTCGTTTTTAACACCTTGCATTGATGATTTTGCACAGTTGTTCCCATGTAGCGCCACCTTCCCTGATGCACATATAAATAAAAATATTTATTGGTATTGAAGACTCTTTTAATGAGTGATGATCATCAATTTTATTTTTACAGAAAACTCTGCTGTCAATATGTGGAATGATATTGAAATTTTAGCAAATGATGACACTGGAAGCTGCCGTTTGAACATTGATTCACGGCAAGAAAGTGGCACAGCTTTATATCAAGTGGACACGCTACTTAAAATTTCATCAACTGAAAAGGTAAGACACTTTATGTAAAAAGCATATAAAATATCAAATCTAAACCTATTCTGCCACCCTTATTTATTGTAATAGATGTAAGTCTGTTTTCTAATGAACCGACTGCAATTCAACCCGTAGTAGGCCCTGCTGGGCACGTGTCCTCTTGCAATCTGGAAATTGAAGCAGCAATTTTACTGGAGGGAAAGAGGCTACAGTAAGTTGGAAGCAGCCACTGTATGGGTATTCTGTTACCCATGCAAGCTGTTGTGGCATACAAAAGCTGGCACTGCAGCTTTGTCCATCTTCACAGTTGTTTTGTGGATGGGGGAAATCCAACACTGTAAGGCTCCCTTAAATTTCTACTTTCTTTTTTTTTTTTTACTATATTGCAAACGACAAAAGTTTCAGACCTGTGGCTGCCATCAGGTACTGTAACATGTATATACCCAACTTAAAAGTAATGGGACAGATTAACAATCATAAATCAAACTTTCACTTTTTAATACTTGGTTGCAAATCCTTTGCAGTCAATTACAGCCTGAAGTCTGGAACGCATAGACATCACCAGACGCTGGGTTTCATCCCTGAGGAAAGGAAAATGCTGCTCCAGGTGTATAGTGTGTGGTAATTGCCAGGAGATAGGATATCCAATAGAGTGCTGGCCCCGGCCCGCCTCCGTGGGAACACTTGTAGAAAAATAAATAGCCGCACATCCAGGGATTCCAATAAGTTTTAAATACCTTTAATTCCAAAATGTTGCAAGTGATGACACCAAAGACACCAACATAAAGTCTCGTAGACGCGTTTCACACATACATCTTGTGCTTAATCATTGCAATGACCGTAGCTGACTATAGATCTTAAATAGACCGCCCCAATGAAAACGGGTGTACCGGGGGCATTAATGATCAGCAGTTGTGCACAACTTAATTAATCACCTATCCTCATCCCAAAAGAGCATCTCAGTGGTGATTTGAATATAAAAATCAAGCTGAAGGTCCAACCCATCGTGTATACCCTGAACTCCCCCATACACACAGACATGGACCAACAATCACATAGAAAAACGTTTAAAAAAACGTTTAAAAAACGTTCAAAAAAACGTCTAAAAAATACCAATGAAAATCATTGGAAAAAATGTGAATACATACAACGTAACAAACAGAGAAGAAAAATGACTATAACAAATAAAAGAACCAGATCCCTGGTGATGCTCTGCCAGGCCTCTACTGCAACTGTATTCAGTTCCTGCTTGTTCTTGGGGCATTTTCCCTTCAGTTTTGTCTTCAGCAAGTGAAATGCATGCTCAATCGGATTCAGGTCAGGGGATTGACTTGGCCATTGCATAACATTCCACTTCTTTCCCTTAAACTCTTTGGTTGCTTTCACAGTATGCTTCGGGTCATTGTCCATCTGTACTGTGAAGCGCTGTCCAATGAGTTCTGAAGCATTTGGCTAAATATGAGCAGATAATATTGCCCGAAACACTTCAGAATTCATCCTGCTGTTTTTGTTAGCATTCACATCATCAATAAATACAAGAGAACCAGTTCCATTGGCAGCCATACATGCCCACGCCATGACACTACCACCACCATGCTTCACTGATGAGGTGATATGCTTTGGATCATGAGCAGTTCCTTTCCTTCTCCATACTCTTCTCTTCCCATCACTCTGGTACAAGTTGATCTTGGTCTCATCCGTCCATAGGATGTTCCTGAACTGTGAAGGCTGTTTTAGATGTTGTTTGGCAAACTCTAATCTGGCCTTCCTGTTTTTGAGGCTCACCAATGGTTTACATCTTGTGGTGAACCCTCTGTATTCACTCTGGGGAAGTCTTCTCTTGATTGTTGACTTTGACACACATACACCTACCTCCTGGAGAGTGTTCTTGATCTGGCCAACTGTTGTGAAGGGTGTTTTCTTCACCAGGGAAAGAATTCTTCGGTCATCCACCACAGTTGTTTTGCGTGGTCTTCCGGGTCTCTTGGTGTTGCTGAGCTCACCGGTGAGTTTTTTTTTTTTTTTTCTTTTTAAGGATGTTCAGTTGATTTGGCCACACCTAATGTTTTTGCTATCTCTCTGATGGGTTTGTTTTGTTTTTTCAGCCTAATGATGGCTTGCTTCACTGATAGTGACCGCTCTTTGGATCTCATATTGAGAGTTGACCGCAACAGATTCCAAATGCAAATAGCACACTTGAAATGAACTTGGGACCTTTTTATCTGCTCCTTGCAAATGGGATAATGAGGGGATAACACACCTGGCCATGGAACAGCTGAGCAGCCAATTGTCCCATTACTTTTGGTCCCTTAAAAAGTGGGAGGCACATATACAAACTGTTGTAATTCCTACACTGTTCACCTGATTTGTAGCTGGATGCGGCAAGGCCGCGGCTTTACCTTGCCACTATAGTGAAGTAGAATTAAGCAAACTTTACTGTTAAACACTCTTCAGGGTCCTTCTTGGCACCCCTTTTCCCTCCTCTTCAGGGTTCTACACGGCACCCCCTTTACTCTGACGCACTGTGTGAGCTGACCGTTTATCCTCTGACTTCACTGGAATGGTCCCCCTTCCTGGGCAGACCCTTTGGCAAGACCCCTGGTACTCAGACACTGTTTTTCCCGGAAGACTCTGCCAGCAGCTCCACTGTCAGCTTTACAGAATCCTCTGCAGCTCGGCTCCACACCTGGTTCACTAGGCCGACCACCTTCCTCGTGCAACAGTAGGAGAAACCGCGATCAGCCTCCTCCTGGGACACTGCTTCCCGCCAAAGACGCCCTGTCACATGTCCCCTCAGCTTTCATTAGCAATCCCAGGATGCACTGCAAGAGGGCCCTCCCACTGGGACTCCCACAAAAGCCAATGTGTCACTGGCTAGCTTTCCTCCACTGTCCAACAAGCTCCCCTTTTAGATGCAGTGGGGACACTCCCTCAGACCCAGTGAATCACATCTGGGAACATGAAACGGGCAACCTAATAGATCAGGCACCCCTGATAAGCAGATAGAGCATAACAATTTAAACCTAGCACCTGACTAGGGAGGGTGTTACATCCACCCCCACCAAAATGAGCCATGTCCTATTGGCTCTGGGGCAGCCACCCCCTACAAAAATCCTACCAAAAATTTAGGAGTATCCCACAAACCTGGAACGGGGGAAAAGGGAAGAACAAATGTACAAGAAATAATTTAGGTGAAAAAATATATATCTCTCTATACAATATAGTACAAAATGAGTGCATTTGAGGCAATGCACCCCCCACCAAACAAAGCCTGCTCTAGTGAGGGGATACAACATCCTAACTGTCACTAGATTCTGCACAAGCTGAAAAAGAGAACAAAAGGGTTAGGCACTTCATAAGTACATAGTTGCACAATCTCAACTCAGGTTGACGAGAAGACCCTCTCATCCAAATCCCTGACTAAACAGTCAGCTTCTTTTGTAGTCTTGACCCGGCGATCAGGTGGTCCTGAGCCCTGCCACTGACTACCTACAATAGTCCCTCTTGCTTCTCTCCACAGGAGGTTGGCTGCTGGAGCCTTAGTAGCCCAACAGTCCCATGGGTAAGGAAAAAAGAGAATCTCTTCAGGGGCCCCTGACGGCACCAGGGCACCCCCCACCAAATTCTTGGTACGCCACCCGTCAGCTGCCGATAGAATCCCAGGTCTGGCCCATTGACCCAAGAAGTTCATCTGGAACCCTGAGGTAGAAGTTTTTCTTCTCTGTATTTGTAATTCGGGACCCTGGCACGATGGCCCAAAGGGTCTTCTGCAACAAGAACTTGGAAGGTTTCTTTCAAAGTATTCCAGAGAGGTTTAGTCTTCTAGGTCTAAGTCCACGGGCTGTTAGCGCCCTTTTTGTCTTCCCAACTCCTTCTGCAAGGGTAGAAGGGGAAGGGGTAGTGGAAAGGGGACATATGCCTCAACAGCAACTGAGCTTGAAAAAGATTTCTTCTCTTCCTGTTTAGTTCACGAACATAGGCTAGCCAGCCTTATCTGATATATATATATATTTTTTTTTTTAAAGTTCTCCTTTAAATGTAGAAGTCAGGATGGGGAATCCTTACTAACTTTCCATTGTCATCTCGGATGCGGACTGACCAGGCCTGGCCAGATTTGTTTGGGTGGCGGACCTCCGCTCAGTCCAGGTAGATTGACCGCCCGTGGTTCCATTGGGTTTTTACTAACTGAAAGGTCTTCCACAGATCCATCCTGGAGGAATTTCTGTATGGATTAGAGACAAACCGCAAATCCCATATGGCTTTGTCACACCAGGATTCTTTTTTTACTTCAATTTCCAACATAACCTCCCATGGAGCATAGGGGTAATCGTACCCATACTTTCTTCTGCAGCCACCGCTGCATCCTTGAAAATCTGGGAAGGGTTTTCCGGTTCCCTCTCCCAGCTGGAGAAAATGGGCTCTCTTCCAGCTTCAAAAGAGAATCATAGTCCTCATTTTGGTCCCAAGCCCAGGCATAGTTCTTGGGTGGAGTTAGGCCTGGAACCCGACTGGCATAGGCCTCACAGAACAACCCCAGACTCCTGGTACGCTGCGCTCCGACTTGCTCTGGTAGTCGCCATCTTGTTTCTCCGCACATGTCTCCCTCTGTCACACCCGAAGGCTGAAGTCATTTATAGACTTTCCTTCCTGCTCTCGATTAGCTGTGTGTGAGCGGCATCGCCAGCCACATCTCCTTATTGGCGGTGGCTTCTCCTGCTAGGCATAACTCTTCAGCGTGCACTTTCCCGCGCGGTGCAGTAACTCCTCCAATGCCGCTCTCTCAACTCAGCCGACATGGAAGTCACTGCAAAGCGGACCATGCCCCTCACCCGACACGCATCCACTCTTCTTGCTTGTAACAGGCCTTCAGCTGTACCTCCATCACATTGAGCCAGCTGACCCTCTTTGCCAGTCCGGAGAATTGTCCTGCTGTCGTACGCACGGGTAACAGTTCTCTTCCCAGCACATGTACAAGCAAGGCCCACCATACTGTATCCGAAAAATGTCCCACTGTCATTAAATGCATGGCCGACAGTTTTCTTCACAGTATCCACACTGCCACTACATTATTATTATTATTATTATTATTATTATTATTATAATACAGGATTTATATAGCGCCAACAGTTTGTGCAGCGCTTTGCAATTTGAGGGAAGACAATACAGTTACAATACAGGAGGAATTGGAGGGCCCTGCTTGTTAGAGCTTGCAATCTAGAAGGGGAGGTAAACTGAAACAAAAGGCAATAACCGTGGGGGATGGGCTGATGGCGAAAATGGAAGTATAGTTGTTAGGTGTGGGTTGGATAGGCTTCTCTGAAGAGGAGGGTTTTCAGACATCACCTAAAAGCTAATAGGGTAGGAGATAATCGGACAGATAAGGGTAAGGAGTTCCATAGGATTGGAGAGGCTCTGGTAAAGTCCTGGAGGTGAGAATGGGCAAAGGTGACGAGGGAGCTAGAGAGCAGGAGGTTTTGAGAGGAACCAAGAGAGTGATTAGGTTGGTATTTTGAGACTAGGCTAGTGATGTAGCTGGGGGCTAAGCTGTGGATGGCTTTGTAAGATGTCGTTAATATTTTGAATTTAATTAGTTGGGTGAGCAGAAGCCAATGGAGGGCTTGGCAGAGAGGAGCAGCAGACACTGAGCGATTGGTAAGGTGGATGAGTCTTGCAGCAGCGTTCATGATGGATTGATGGGGGGATAGCCTATGTAGAGTAAGCCAATGAGAAGGGAATTGCAGTAGTCGAGGCGCGAGATGACCAGGGAGTGAACTATGAGCTTTGTTGTGTCTTTAGTTAGAAAGGGGCATATTTTGGAGATGTTGCGGAGGTTGAGGCGGCAAGATTTGGACAGCGATTAGATGTGGGGCTTGAAGGAGAGTTCATAGTCCAGAACACCACTTAGGACCTTGGCATGCAGGGATGGGCTGATAGTAATGCCATCGATATTGACAGAGATCAGGGGAAGGAGCACATGGAGGAGGAAAAATTATAAGCAAGGTTTTGGATGGATTGAGTTTGAGGTAGTGGTGTGACATCCAGACTGATATATCTGATAGTTAATTAGTGCTACATGAGGAGACTGAGGGAGAGAGCTGAGGGGTGGAAAAATAGATTTGGGTATCGTCAGCATAGAGATGGTATTGGAAGCCGTGGGAGGCTATCCGCTGACCCAGAGAGGAGGTGTAGATTGAAAATAGGAGGGTCCAAGAACAGAGCCTTGGGGGACCCCAACAGAAAAAGGAAGGGGAGAAGAGAAAGTAGAATTGTAAGTAACGCTAAAGGTGCGGTTGGATAAGTAGGAAGATAACCAGTGAAGAGTACAGTCACGGAGAACAAAGGTGTGGAGTTTTTTGAGGAGGAGGGGATGGTCAACCGTATCAAAGGCAGCAGAAAGGTCCAGGAGTAGGCGTACAGAATAGTGTCCATTGGCTTTGGCAGTTAGTAGATCGTTTGTCAGTTTTAGGAGAGCAGTTTCAGTGGAGTGTTAAGGCCGGAATCCAGACTGAAGGGGATCAAGGAGGCTATTCTCAGCAAGGTGGTCGCACAGTCGGTTGTAGACCAGACGTTTAAGAAGTTTGGATAAATAGGGGAGCAAGGAAATAGGTTAAGATTGGTTGGGTAAAGTGAGGGCTTTTTAAGTATGGGGCTGACTAGTGCATGTTTTAGAGAGTTGGGGAAGATGCCAGAAGAGAGGCAGAGATTGAAGATGTGGGTTAGAGAGCGTAGAATAGGGCCAGAGGGTGAATGTAGCATTTGCGAGGGAACAGAATCCAGAGGGCAGGTGGTTAAGTGGCAATCGCAAGTAGTTCAGCAACCTCATCTATAGTGGTGGGGTTGAATGAGGGAAGTAGTGATTGCCCCTGTTGGCATGAAGCATGTTAGAATATTTATACTGCTCTGAATATAACCGTGTCTATTTATGTCCATAAGCAAAGATCTGTGAGGTAGGAGAATCTCAACTTATTTCCACAAATAAATATGTAGCAAATTCTTTTTATCGATTTTTAATTCATTTCTTTTTAAAAGCATATACCAATCTTAGTGAAAACAGTCTACAGTATGGAATATATAAGAATATTTATTCACAAGACATGTATTCACAATAAATGATCAGACTTGAGATGATGCAAAAAGATAAGTTTACATAAAATACAAACTTAAAACAATGAATGCAATGTGATATGTTGCTCAATAATGAAAGTAAAAATAAAGCAAGATTACGTTTTCCCCAGATATAGTAGAAACCATATTTAAATGTTCTATATAATCAGACCACAGTTGTCTGCGAATTGCGAAGTCCGACAGTCACCCCACTGCAGATGGAGCGAGAATAGGCCATGCAAAACGTGAGACTAATATGCCAATATGCGCTAAATCTGATATTAATAAAAATGTATAAAAAGCAAAAATCCGCTCTTAGAGAAAAAATCTACATATGGTTAATACGGCTGGGACTGTAATCTCGTTACCCTTTAGCATGAAATGTAAAACGTATAAGGAAGAAAATAAATTATAGTAAATAATATCAAATAACACAACAAGGTATATTTACCATATTTAAAATAGCTGCTAGCTTAGAATGGTCGTTACCAGAGTCCTTAAGATGGCTGCCTTCCCAAGATGGTGGCCAGTTAGGGAGGAGTTTTGTTTGGCTTCCTTCCAAGTTTCAGATACATGATGGATCAAGATGGAGTCTGTATAGATGAGTCTATGCATGGCTGTAGTAGTGTGTATGTTGTATGTGTAATGTATGTTGTGTAATGTGATGTGTTTCTCTCTCATCTGGGTTCTCCTTTTTATATGGTATTGAACAAAGGACTATTCAAATTACCATAAGTTAAACCCAGAGGGAGTAACTTCATCCCCATTGGTTGGGACAACTTAGTCATTAACTGGTGAGGTCATTGGGTGACACCTCTTGGTTGACCAGTATATTGTATATTAAAACTATAGGATTTCTCCATTTAAGAATATCCTAAAACATAAAATCTATCCATACTATCATCTATTACATGTCCATTTAATATCCATCATGTATCTAAATAAAGATTAAATCTGGTAACACCATATATTTATATTGGAAATTACTTTTTCACCGAAGACTTCAACTAGTAACAGTCAGTCACCAGAGATGGCAGTTTTGTGTTGCTCTTAGGTTCAGTATAACAGCATTATTTACCTACAAATAAACTTTGAACCTTCTATTGAGAAAGAGCTTACAAATCCAGACCTTCTAGATCCTTTGGCAAGGACAGAATAGTTTTATGATACTTTATTACAATTTACAAAGGTTTACTGAAGCCTTTCTTTCTTGACATGTAGTGATGAGTCATCAATATTAGTTAAAGCTAGAATTTAGCAAGAATGAAACCACTTTAATATATAAAGATTAAATACATACACATATATACTTAATTGTTAATATCCTTTTACACATAGGATTATAATATATCTGTAAATCTTATTTTTAAATGGGTTAAAACACAGAATATTTGACCAGTGTTTTATGATGACCACACAGACAAGATTACCTTGGTATAGTGTCAGCTAGACTTTATCTAAAGAAAGTTAAAGCGGAGTTCCGGGCACAGAAGTCATTTTTTAATAAACATACCCCCGGGACAGTCAGGGCTAGCACATTCCACAATGGCTAGCCTCTGATCTGTCCCGGTTCGCACTTACCTTTTAGAAGAAATACTTATAAAATTTCTTCCACAGCGTTTCCATCTCTCTTGTGGGCAGCTGAAGCCGGCGCGGTCCTCTTCTGTGTCTTCTTCCGCGTCTTCTTGTCCCAGAATGCGCTTGCACCGGCCCCTCTCGTCACTTCCGGTGTGGCGCCGCATTCCTAAACCGCTTCTGGGCATGCCCAGAAGCTGTTTAGCAGGGGAATGCGGCGTTGCCCGGAAGTGACGAGCGGGGCCGGTGCCGTCGCATTGATTCCTGGGAGCGATGACTTTCAGCTCCCAGGAATCATAGCGAGACAGGAAGTGACGGGGTGAGCCGCGGCTCAGAGGGAGGAAGTACTCTGAGGTGAGTATTTACGATCTTCAATTAAAAGGTGAGTAAACAAACAAAAAAAAAAAAATAACTATCCAATTCCTTTTCAGGTGATCTCGAACTAGCGGAGGGGCACAAAAAAAAATATTGTTTTTGTGCCCGGAACTCCGCTTTAAACAGACTATTTATTACCTTAGCTCAACACAGCATGTCTGTTGAAAAATCTCTTGAATAGACACCTTTCCTAAATGGAAGTTTGAACTTTTAGTGACCTTCTACAACATGGATGCCACTGCTCAAAATTTCTATGTAAAATAGAATATCTATATATGACTATGCCAAAATTCAATTTTTCTTTTATTTAATCTACCCAATAATTCTGACAAGCGTAAAGCATGGAAGGTATCAGAACAGTAATGATTTCCTCACGAATTGTATCAATCTTCTGTTTGAGGTGGTTGGCAATCTCCTGGGCAGTGAGTGAGTCAGTGGGAGGAGGTAGTTGTGGACGGAGTAGAGAATTAAAGGTAGCGAATAGTTGCCTGGGGCGGGATAAAAAGTTGTTAATGAGAGTGATAAAATAGGTCTGCTTGGCAGTGTGGAGACTGGAATTGTATTTTTGGAGGGCAGATTTATATTGGTTGAAATCTTTCTGAGACCTAGTCTTACGCCACAGGCGCTTAAGAGCACGGCTATGCTTTTTCAGACTTCTAGTGTTCTCTGTTTGCCAAGGTTGAAGGGGTCGGGGGCCTGAATCGATGTGTAGTGAGGAGGACCAGTGTGTCCAGGGAGGCTAAGAGTGAAGCATTGTAGACAGAAGTGGCTAGGTTGGTGCAGGACAGGGGTGTGATTTTGTCATAACGGTGGTCGGTAGCAGAGTATAGAATAGAAGGGTTGAGATGGCGCAGGTTTCTGCGTGTAACTGTAAGGTAGCTGAAGGGAGAGGAGGTGGAGGAGAGGGAGAGAGTGAAACTAATATACCCTCCCTTTTAGATTGTAAGCTCTAACGAGCAGGGCCCTCTGATTCCTTTTGTTCCAAATTGTAGTGTAACTGTAATGTCTGCCCTCATTTTGTTAAGCGCTGCGCAAACTGTTGGCGCTTTATAAATCCTGTATAATAATAATAATAATAATAATAATAAGGTAGTGATCAGTAGGAAAGGGTTGTTTGAAAGGTTGTGTGGAGTGCATAGGTGGGAGAAAACGAGGTCAAGGATATTGCTTTCAGAGTGAGTAGAAACATGTATCCATTGCTTCAGGTCAAAGGAGGAGGTTAGACTGAGAAATTTGGAAGTGACAGGAGGGTTAGTATTAATAGGGATGTTGAAGTCGCTGAGAATGATTGTGGGGATTTCAGAAGAGAGAAAGTAGGGTAGCCAGGCAGAGAAGTCGTCAAAGGTCGATACAGGTCCAGGGGGGCGGTAGATCACAGCTATCCTTAGAGAAACAGGGGAGAAAAGACAAATGCAGTGTACCTCAAATGAGGAGAGAGGCAGGTGGGTGAAGTACCTGAAAGGTGCTATGTGGGGCTAGAAGGATCCCAACACCAAGTCCAGAAAAGACCACCTTGGGATAGGGCAGCAGAAGACGTGGTGTCGAATTTGTGGAGCCAGGTTTCGGTGATGGCAAGTAGATTAAATGAGTTTGTGATAAAAAGGTCATGGAGAGCGGTGAGTTTTACAGACAGATAGGGCATTCCAAAGGGCGCAAGAGAAAGGGAGTCTGGTCATGGGAAGAAGAGAGATGGGAGCTAAATTGTGCTGATTGCGGCTGCGGCCAGAGGGTGCAGGGTAATGGGCGTGTTGAGTACAGGTAAATGATGGAGGCCCAGGGTTTGGGGATATGTCTGCAGAGGTTAGGAGAAGCAGAAAGGTGAGGGTGGTAATAGGAGAGTGTGATTTATATGAAGGGACATGCCCCAGTGTTCTGGAGGTTTTGTGTGCGTGTGGATTTAGAAATAGCAGGAGAGGGTCAGTGCAGTAATAAGGAGATGACAGAAGTGAGGGTGATATATATAAACTTTGGGGTGGAGAAGAGTGGTGAAGGAGAGCGAGTTTAAGGATAGAGGACACTTTTGTCAGAAGAAGTGGTAGAACGTGCATGTTAGAAGGAGAAAGAGCTGAAGGGGTAAATAAGGTCACCTGTAGTCTGTATGGTGTTTATCTCCGCCTTTCCTTTGTTCATTCACTTTGTGCATTCGCTGAAGTGCAGAGTCAGAAGTGTTCCCACTTGTAGAAATAGCCCCCACTTTGAGAATGAGCCCCAGCAGCAAACGTGCCTTCCCCAAGAAATGCTTTCTTACAGTTGTATTCAAAATAATTCAACCTCCCCAATGCTGTAAAGGGTTTTAGGGAATTTAGTGTACATTTGTAATTTGTATTCAGAATGAAATCCTACAAGGACTTCTTAAAGAACCATATGCAACTAAAATGACATCAATTGGTTTTGTAATACAGTAGTAAATGTTTCTTTTGTGAATTCTTCATTGACACAATTATTCAACCCCTTAAAGACTACCACTCTGAATAACAGAGGTTCATTGAAGTGTTTTCAATCAGGTATTGATAACACCTGTGGATGTCAGGGAGCAGCAATAAAGCCTAATAAGCACCAATTAGGCAGCTTTAAAATGACTGTGATACTCAGCTCCTTCTAGACCTTTACTGGTGTGGTTACAAACATGGTGAAGTCAAGAGAATGGTCCAGGAAGACAAGAGAAGAGGTGATTACTCTTCACAGGAAGGGCAATGGCTATAAGAAGATTGCAAAGATGTTAAACATACCAAGAGACACCATAGGAAGCATCATTCGCAAATTCAAGGCAAAGGGCACTGTTGAAACGCTACCTGGTCGTGGTAGAAAGAAGATGCTGACTTCGACTGCTGTGCACTACCTGAAGCGTCGAGTGGAGAAAAGTCCCAGTGTGACTGCTGAGGAACTGAGAAAAGATTTGTCAGATGTGGGTACTGAAGTTTCTGCTCAGACAATACGGCGCACACTGCGTAATGAAGGCCTCCATGCCAGAACTCCCAGGCGCACCCCCTTGCTGTCTCCAAAGAATAAGAAGAGTCGACTGCAGTATGCCAAAAGTCATGTGGACAAACCACAGACGTTTTGGGATTAGTGTTCTGTGGACTGATGAAACAAAATTAGAACTGTTTGGGGGCACATGGATCAACGCTATGTTTGGAGGAGGAAGAACAAGGCCTGTGAAGAAAAGAACACCTTGCCTACTGTGAAGCATGGCGGGGGGGTCAATCATGCTTTGGGGCTGTTTTGCTTCTGCAGGTACAGGGAAGCTTCAGCGTGTGCAAGGTACCATGAATTCTCTTCAGTACCAGGAGATATTGGATGACAATGTGATGCAGTCCGTCACAAACCTGAGGCTTGGGAGACGTTGGACCTTTCAACAGGACAATGATCCCAAGCATACCTCCAAGTCCACTAGAGCATGGTTGCAGATTAAAGGCTGGAACATTTTGGAGTCGCCATCACAGTCACCAGACTTAAATCCGATTGAGAACCTCTGGTGGGAATTAAAGAAAGCAGTTGCAGTGCACAAGCCTAAGAATGTGACTGAACTGGAGGCTTTTGCCCATGAAGAATGGGCGAAGATACTCGTAAGATCGCTGCAAGATACTTGTGTCAAGCTATGCTTCACGTTTAAAAGCTGTTATAACTGTAAAAGGATGTTGTACTAAGTACTAAGATTGAATGTCACTTGGGGGTTGAATAAAACTGATAATGATGTGAGCACAGAAAAGACATTTGTGGTTATTTCATTATAAATGTTATGTTATATTTGTCTGACCTACACGTGATCAAAATCAATGTCAAAACTGGTCAAAACATTTAATTTCAGTGGGGGTTGAATAATTTTGAATAGAACTGTATATACTGTTCGAGATGGGGTGGATGCTTTACAATTAACTAATCGGGAATTAATAAAGGAAGACTGTATAAACGGAGCAGGATTTTCACTTCAGAAACCGATTTAAAATGGGACAGCTAATGGGAGATACTGTAACTCTAAAGGCTAGAGGCTATAAAAGAGGCTATAAATTAAGGTAAGAGAAAGCATTGCAAAGCGAACAGTCTACAGCTGGTTAAGCAAATAAACATAACACATTTAACAGAACATAGAAAAAGCAAGTTTTAGAGTTTCAGCAATGGGTGGAGTAGGCAGCTTACACATACCAAAAGCACAAATACACAGAATAAGCAGGTTCAGATGCAGTTAAGGGTTGATGTCTTTTAGCAGTCTTTTAACAGCTTACACTACATAGGAAGAATGTCCCGCTGTCATCCTATGCACGGTCAACACTTTCCCATATACTCTTTGCACACACGCGGCCCCCGGCACTCCAATCCACGCGTCCTGGGCCGCCATTTTCTCCGTCCATACTTGTACCTTTCACTGTTAAGCAGACACAGTCCATATTAACAAAAAGGTGCATTTCTCCCGCAATCCAGCACACCAAGGGAGTGAACAGCTTGCGATACATACAGAAACTTTTCAGTGCTTGAATGCACAGATTGCAATTCTGATAGGAATCTTCCTGTTGCCATGAACAACTGTTATTGTGCAATTTTCTCTTCATCCCACTCTCCCTATCTCCTGTAGAGCAGGACTCACACTTGTCTTGAGCATTAGCACACAGTCCCTGAAGCATAAATGACGTTTTTTTAAAAATTGTCTTCGGCCGTTGCCATTAGCAACTCAGGGCAACATCCCGAACTAGCCCCCAAATGTAGCACTACTCCCGTAGGAGCTGCTGGTTACGGATCCCCTGGGTTACCCATAGCAACAACTTGACAATGTGGCATGTTCTAAGTACTTGGCTCAGTCAGAAAACAGTCCAGGGGTTTGAGTTTTTGTTGTTTTATTTGAGAACTGGGATGGGAGAAGGGATGAGTGAGATACTCCAACTGAACAACTATACACAATAGCTGGGACTTCTGTTTGTAGCTGGATGCTGCAAGGCCGCTGCTTCACCTTGCCACTATAGTGAAGTAGAATTAAGCATACTGTACTGTTAAACACTCTTAAGGGTCCCACTTGGCACCCCCTTTTCCCTGCTCTTCAGGGTTCTACATGGCACCCCCTTAACTCTGACACAGTGTGAGCTGACCCATTATCCTCTGACTTCACTGGAGTGGTCCCCCTTCCTGGGCAGACCCTTTGGCAAGTCCCCTGGTACTCGCGGACACTGCCAGCAGCTCCACTGTCAGCTGTACAGGATCGTCTGCAGCTCAGCTTCACACCTGGCTTTTACTAGGCCGACCGCCTATGACCACCTTCCTCATGCAACAGAAGGAGAGACAGCCGTCAGCCTCCTCCTAGGTCTCTGCTAGAGTGCCCTCCCACTGGGACTTCCACAAACGCCAATGTTTCACTGGCTATTTTTCCTCCACTGTCCAATAGGCCCCCCTATTTGATGCAGTGGGGACACTCCCTCAGACCCAGTGAATCACACCTGGGAACATTTAACAGGCAACCTAATAGATCAGGCTTCCCTGATAAGCAGATGGAGCATAACAATGCTTTTAAACCTAGCACCAGACTAGGAGGGTGCTACATCTAGTTGTACCAACGGTGTAATTTTTCAATATGTATTTACATTCATATGCTACTTTTGCTATATGTTTTTAAATATTATTATTTCTTTTATTTATTTTTTTTCAAGGTGATTGTCAATCCAAAGCTATTTGCCTACAGTTCAAATGAGGGATGTGTAATTGTTGCTGACAAATCTGTATGCCTGCTTGATAGCATTTGTCAGTCTCTGCAGCTCCAGCTACAGTTTGGTAAGTTCCAAGGATTGTAAACAGTAATCAGATGCATTCTTAAACTTCATCAAAAAATGTATTTTTTATTTTTTAGAACAACCAAATTAAAATGATGCCCTCTAGTTACCTTGTACGGTTGGTGATTTTTGCATAGAAAAACAATAGATGGATGTGATCAAACTTCATTATGAAAAAATGTGCCACTAAAATTAATTAACTAAAATATTGAATAGGGATAGACCTGAAATGACAATTCAATTTTATCACAAATCACACGTTTAAGGTATGGCACAGCACATTGATACCTGGCAACTTTGCCCATGGTGGTATTTCTCCAGATAATATCTTAGTGAAAACATGTTTTTAACAAACTTACAAGTGCTATTTTAGCTTAACTTATTTAAAGCGGAGTTCTAGCCATTTGACTCACCTGTCCAACGGTCCAGCGATGCGGCCGCCCGAAGCCTCGATCCTCTCCCTCGGCGCCGGCATCACTGCTGTGGGCACCCGGCTGTTACAGTTTGCGGCTTCACAGCCGGGTACCCACTGCGCATGCGCGAGTCGCGCTGCGCGTTGTGATTGGCTGGCAATCTTCTGGGACCTCTTTAAATGGATCTATTAAATTGGCCTGTGTCTAATTGATAAAAGCCTTGCATCAGTTTGGGTAAAAGTACTGAAACTTGTGCAAGATTCAGGTGGTTCTTACTAATGCCATTTTTAGAATATGTAACTGTGGCTGTGACACATTCCGAAATATTTACTGACAGCTTGCAGATGGGCAGCACATGTCACAGTGAACTTGCAGTGGGCGGAACCTGATGGGGAGCTCTGAGAGAGTAAGTTCCCCATCAGGTTTGCCTTGCTTGTGATTGACCGTGAATGGCAGTGGGTGCATTCCTATGCCTCCTATTCAGTCCAATAGCACTTTTTTAGATTCTACCCAATTGTATCTGTATCTGCTGTCAGTTGCAGGCAAGGCAGACTGGATGGGAAACTCACCTCAGGATTCCTCGTTATTCTGCGCCAGCCCAACAGCTCAAATTCCTAGGCACTACCCCTGGTGGGGAACTGAGAGACTTGTTCCCTATCAGGCTCAACTTGCTTGTGGTTGGCCACTCACCACAGTGAGCAGATTTCAAAGCTGCTATTGGACTGAATAATGCCTATCATAAACGGTCATCAAAAGTAAAACGGATCTGATAGGGAATTAATCCCTTGGTCATGTCCCTGTCAGTGTGATGGGTGCAATGACCAGGGAGGGAGGGTGACTCTGCAGTGAGGAAGGAGTGTCCAGTAAGGACACTCTGACCACATTGTCAGTATTGAAAGACCATGTACCAGGTACATGAATCTGGCGCAATCACTTCCATTTTTGCCATTTTCTGTGCTGTGCCCTGACAGAATTCTAAAGGGTGTCTGACACTCTTTATGATTTCCCTAGTCGGTTTTTAGGCAAGCATTTTTAAAACATTTGCAGGAATTGTGAAAATCTTACTATTTAGTCTTTCCTTTGGCAAATTTATGGCAAGCAGTCAATTGAAACATGTATTCGTTATCAGAGTATCATATCTGTGATTCAATTTGACTTCCAGACACTTTGTTTGTTTTTTTTTTTTTTTTTAATCATATCCTCTTTTTTTAAACTTTTTTTTTTTTTTCAATCTCCTTGCTATAAACAGCAGGCAAAGGATCGCCATTAAAATAAGGAGTATATACTTCTCTATCCAGCCACCCCAATACATATATCTTGGGTTTTCGTAGAAATATTAACTCTAAAAACAATTAATATTAGTGTCCAATACACCACTCCTGTATCTAACCAACTTGGGACACCTCCACATCATATGCATCAGCGTCCCAACAGCCTTTTCACATCGTGGACATAGAGGCGTTTCCCTCTTGTGACATTTTAAAACGTTTGTGGGGGGTATAATATGTTTGATTTATAACGAACAATTGAGTAATGGTGGCCATACACTAGCAGAAAAATCGGTAGAAAATCTATAATGACGATCGTTCGCCCGATATTCTTATAGTTAATGGGTGATGGAACGGTAATGGCTTTCAACTTTCCAGCCTTAAAAAATCGTTTGAGAAATTGGAAATAATTTTCCTGATCTACCGACATTCTTGTGTTTTGTGGCTGTCTCGCCCGAGAACAATCGTGCGAATTTTCTTGCGCATGTGCCAAAACCTTTAACCCGGAAGGTAGACATATTAAAGGATGATCATAATAATAAAAGAAATGTCTGATCCATGAAAAAACATTTTATGTAAAGTGCATTTAAGTTCCACGAACGTTCATGGCTAAACTTATCAAACAAGGGCTCACTGCTAGCTTTTACAAATATAGAGTATACAATAACCAACCAAAATTGTGCAATAATCAACAAACTTTATTGCAAATAAAGCACAGCATGTCACAAACAATATAAACATTATAAAACATGTTATGGTCCCAAAAATACAATGATCCTTATGTATGTTGTAATTTTCTACATTTTTTATTTTCAAATAAAGTCTTTGAAGTGCTGTAAATTTATTTTGTATTCAAAACAATTTTTGTCATTTCCCTTCTGGTTTCACGAAAACTAACGATAAAATGGTTAATTTATGTTCATGAAACGTTTATCTTTCGAAATTTGATCGTTCTATGATGGTAGTATCTTTTGCCATTCCGATAAATCGTTCGATTTTAGAAAACTCGCACGGCCGATGTTTCTGCTAGTGTATGGCCACCATAAGTCTCTGAGATGCAGAAAGGGATACCTGTTCTACATTATAAAGAACGTCAGACCACTCCTCATCATTCAGGGGACTAATATCCATTTGCCAATACGATCTGCACCTCAGAAAATTTGATTTTTTTAACTTTTTTGTAGCAGTGTATTATAAAGCCTTGTATTTGTCCCTTCTTAGGTTGTTGCTAGAATTTTTGGTTAAGAATTGTGAATGTAACATAAACCAAAGGCAACTGTCTAGTTTTGGATGGCATGCCTGAGCTGCAAATATTGGAAAAAAACTTTTAGTGGGCAGACCTTCTGCAGAGTTTGAAAATCTTAATAATGCTGACCCTAATATAGTTGTGGGATATACACAAGGCCTCTTTCTGACCATTGATTAAATCTGTGGAGTTTTAATAACTCCGGAAAGTTGAAATTCTGAAAAATTTGGGTGTAATCAGTATACCCTTTATACTGGCAAAGTAAGAAACTGCCTGGCTAGTCTAAATCCCCCTGCCTCTAAACAGTCTACCAATTTTTTACCCGAAAATAGCGTAGACAGTATTTTCCTAATTTGATAAATCCTCCTGCCTTCCTCCCAACCCATTAAATGTTGGAGCTGGGCTGGCAAAAAATATAGGAATGTGTTTGCAACGGCCAGACCACCGGTCCCCTTAGCCTCCTACAATGTTTCCAATTTTATGCGTGCATTATGCTTTTTCCAGATAAGCATACGGAGTGTAGTATCCAGCTGTTTAAAAAGAGATATAGGGAGCCACACCGAAGCATTATGTAAAGCGTATATTCATTGTGGCATCCATATCGTGTTAATAAGGTTTACCCTCCCTACTACTGAAAGCGGTAATTTACACCAACTTATAGCTTTTTGTTTTAAATTTAATAAACAGCTCTTTAATATTTAAAACTACATAACTAGAGATATCCCGATGTATAGCTAGCTATCCCCAGGTATACAAATGTTTCTACCACCTTACCTGAGAAGCAGTTGGCGGCAAGGTATCTCCGAGAGGGTCAACCAGCAGGAGAACAGACTTTTTCCAGTTTATATTAAAGCCTGAATAAGACCCAAAGGTATTAATAAAATACATTGGGTCTTCTATAGATGTTAATGTATCACCCAAAAATTATCATCTGTATACAATGCCAATTTCTCCTCCACCTCGCTCATTATTTGAGAATCACTCCGAATAGCTGCAGCCAGCTGTTCCAATTCCAAAGCAAATAGGGGAGACAGTTAGCATCCCTGCCTAGTGCCTCTCCTTCATCTAAATGGAGCAGATAGTGTTGTTAATCCTAAAACAACTGTTGGGCCTTGATATAACAGCTTAACCCATGCAATAAATTCCTCTCCCAGGTTAAATTTCTCCAAAATCTGCCATAGATGGCCCCACTCCATACTATCAAATGCCTTTGCATCGTCTAGAGACAAAATATCTGTTACCAACATTACTAGGTGGAATCTGAAGGTTAAGATACAGTCTACGTATATTAACTGATGTCGACCTATGAGGAAAAAATCCTGATTAATCTGGGTGTACAAGCTTTGTTAAAACTTTAGACAGATGGTTGGCCAGTACCTTAGCTAGAATTTTAAGATTGTTCTATAAGAATCTGCTACAGTCGGATCCTTCCTTGCTTTTTTGGTAAAACCACTATGTATGTTTCATACATAGATTGAGGCAGAGTCTGCCCTGTTCTTTAGCTTCCATTATGATAGATAATAACTCTGGGAGAAGTACATCTCAAAAGATTTTATGGATTTTGATGGGCAATCCATTGTTCCCTGGAGCTTTTGCCCTGGGGGAGTTTGTGACTGCTACCTGTAATTCCTCCAAAGTAATTGGCGCTTTCAGAAACTTTGTCTGCTTCTCCCCAGCTCAGGCAGAGCAACCCTATTAAAAAAACTATGGAGATCCTGTTCCCTATATGAGACTTTAGAGGCATTAAGGGCTTCATAAAACATTCAAAATCCCTGTATAATTGAGGGGGTATCTGGTTTTTTTTTTTTTTTTTCCTTATGTTAAGACCGTTCAGTCCCTTATATCCTCCCCTTCATTGTCAATAAAATAAAAAGTATTTAGCCTAATTTGTCTTAAAAAGTAGATACACACAGCAGTGACACTTACCGTTCTGTGGACGGTGGCTTTGCATTTAAAAATGGCGCCTCCCGGCGCTTAGACGCCACTGCGCATGCGCTGTCTGCCCGAGAATAGCCGAGCGTGTTTGGGTTTTCCCGAGCAGCTGCGCCTGCGCAGTGTGCTTTTCGGGAGCCGGCAGCAGCCATATTTTTTTTTCAGGTTCCGATCCGATGCGACGCTCTGTCTTCACCCAGTCCCAGGGCAGGGGGACCTGGCAGTGCCTGCTGGTATGACTCGTTCGGACTCCACTCCACTGATGTGAGTAACTAATTGTCTGCAACTCACAGTCTGAGAGCTGTGATGGCCGCACGGCGCCCCTGTTGCCCATGGCGCCCCGTGCGGCCGCACAGCTCGCACACCCCAAAGGCCGGCCCTGATTGCAGTAGATAGTGTGCCACTTGAAGGGTCTCATTCCTCCCAGTCTGATGGGGAGGCGGAGGATGAGGAGGGGGATGATTTCCCCCCCTGGAAAGGCCGAGGAAAGCGCTGCTATGTCCGCACTGATTACTGCTGTAAAAGATACACTACATCTAGAGGATGAGCCCAATCCTCAGGGCAAGCGGTCCTCTTTTGGTACCCGCAGATCCCAAAAGGGCGCGCAGGTGTTTCCTTGCCCTGCTGAGTTTCACGAGACAGTGAATGAACAATGGCGCAATTTGAAGCGCAATTTTTTGGTGCCTAAACGGTTTCACCTCTGTTACCCTTTTGCGTCTCCTACGGATTCACGCTGGTCTGTGGCTCCTAAAGTGGATCACACTGTGTCCAGATTGAACAAGGCCACTCTGGTACCCACCGAGGATTCTCCGTTGTTTCGGGACCCTACGGATAGGAGGCTGGAATCCCTTGCCCGCCATGCCTATATGGTGGCGCTGAAACCTATTTTTGCCTCCGTCATGGTGTCTCAGGCTGTGGCTGATTGGACCAAGGTGCTCAGGCACACCCTCAGGCACACCAGATTAATCAGGCGGTTATGTATTTGTGTGACGCGGCCCTGGATGAGGCCCCGTTGGCAGCGCGCTTGTCTGGTGTCGCGGTACTTAACCGTCGCCTGATTCGGCTGAAGAGCTGGTCGGCTGACCAGACTTCCAGAAAAACGGTGTTTGACATACCTTATGCGGGGATTCGTCTTTTTGGGGAATCCCTGGACGAATTGGTTAAAGGAGTCATTGGGGGCAAGAGCACTCTGCTACCCCTGAAACCTAAGGGCAGATTCTTCCGCGGCAAGCGGGGCCCTTCCTTTAAACCGAACCAGGGGTCCTTTCGTGCCTACAAAACTCAAGAAAGGGGAAAACCCTTCAAGGGCTACGGTGGCCAAGCCAACCACCGCCCAGGCTGGAGCGGCGGCCCAGTCCGCCACTGCCTGAAGGGGCACCCTCACCCATTCTAGGGGTGGGGGGACGTCTGCGCCTTTTTCTAGAACCTTGGCTGCTCTGGATTGCGGACAGGTGGGTTTAGAAAATCATTCGATCAGGATACAAGATCGAATTCCTTTCGCGACCGGTGGACAGATTCTTTCCCTCAAATCTTCATTTGACCCCAGATCGGTTGCAAGATCTTCATCGGGCGGTTCAGGATCTTCTCGCCCAGGGGGTGATCGTCCCGGTGCCACATCGGGACAGATTTCGGGGGTTCTACTCGAATCTGTTCACTGTGCCCAGAAAGGAGGGCAAGGTGCGTCCGATTCTGGACTTGAAAGCTTCGTGCTACATGTAATCTCCCCGTTTGGTGGTGGCCTCTTTGAGCCCAGGAGATTTCCTGGCCTCTATCGACCTCAAGGATGCGTATTTGCACATCCCCATATTCGAGGGTCATCAGAAGTACCTCCGATTCGCAATCGCGGAGGAACACTATCAGTTTGTGGCGTTACCTTTCGGTCTCGCTTCGGCTCCAAGGGTGTTTACCAAAGTGTTGGCTCCTGTTTTGGCCCTGTTACGGGCACAGGGCATTGCGATCCTGGGATATCTGGACGATCTCCTGTTAAGGTCGAGCGCCAGTCAGAACCTGCTTGCGCTCTGTCCACTACGGTTCAGACGCTCCAGGAGTTCGGGTGGACCATCAACGCTCAGAAGTCGACTTTGACTCCTTTGGTTAGGCTCCCCTATTTGGGGATGGTCCTGGACTCCGCCCAAGCAAAGGTTTTTCTGCCGGAGGACAAGCTCCAGACCCTGCAGGACGAGGTCAGGTCCCTCAGGGACAACGACTCCTCGTCGCTCAGGACCTGTATGCGGTCCCTGGGGTTGATGTCAGCCTTCGAGGCAATACCGTTTGCGCAGTTTCACACGCGGTCTCTCCAAGCGCAGATACTGGCCTAATGGGACAGGCTCCAAACCAGAGTGGATCTTCTGTGGTGGCTCCAGTCTCCGGCCGTAGTAGAGGGGGAAGTCCTTCCGGCCGTTGCTGTGGATGGTGATTACCACGGATGCCAGCCTGTCGGGCTGGGGTGGCGTTCTGGGCACCCTGTCTGCCCAGGGCACTTGGTCAGTGGAGGAATCTTCCCTGCCGATAAACATCTTGGAATTAAGAGCGATCAGGCTGTGCCTGCTCCATTGGTCGGATCGTCTTCGGGGCCGCCCTGTTTGGGTGCAGACAGACAATGCCATTGCGGTGGCTTACATCAATCACCAAGGGAGCACCAGGAGTGCCCGGGCGGCCCAGGAAGTGACCAGCATTTTTGTCTTGGGCCGAGACACATGTCCCAGTGATTTCAGCAGTTCACATACCGGGTGTGGAGAATTGGCAGGCCGATTATCTGAGCCGCCAGACCCTGGACCAGGGGGAATGGTCCTTGCACCCAGAGGTGTTTTTTTAAATGCTGTGTGCGAAACGGGGATCCCCAGATGTGGATCTGTTCGCGTCCCGGCTAATCAACAAGGTGGGAAGGTTCGTGGCAAGAACGCGCGATCCCCTGGCGGACGCCTCGGTTGTGCTGGTGGTGCCTTGGCACCAGTATCGTCTGATATATGCTTTTCCTCTGATTCAGTTGTTGTCCAGGTTCCTTCACAGGTTGGTCTCGGAACCGAAGTTGGTGATTCTGGTGGCCCTGGACTGGCCGCGCCGGTCCTGGTACGCGGACCTCATTCAACTAGCCGCCATCTTCCGGATCACCTCACACATCCTCACTGCCTGCACCTGCGGCACATCCACAGGAGGGTGAGTCAGATTGCGATTTTGGCTTAACCCCTCTAGAATTCCGGGGGACACTTCCCAGAGAGACCTGCTTAAACAATTTGAGCGGATGCTCACAAGGGCCCTGAAAAATACCTCAGATGCCATAACTGACAGGCTCACTAGAGAGATTAGGGAAGTGGGCCATCGCACCACTATACTGGAACAGCACACTGAGGAGTTGAATGTAACCATAGGCAACCACGCTGAGGAACTTGAGACCCTCAGGGAGGAAAATGTGTCCCTACAATCCCGTTTGGAGGATTTTGAAAACCGTGCTAGGAGATCCAATATCCGGATCAGAGGTATCCCAGAGTCTGTGGAGGACCTTCAATCCACCATTACTGCTCTGTTTCAGGAACTTGTCCCTTCAATACCAAGTGAGCGCCTAGAATTTGACAGGATCCACAGATCACTTGCCCCACGCACTGCTGAAGGTCCCCCAGGGACATAATTGTGAAGCTTCACTTTTTTCGCTCAAAAGAGCAGCTTATGGCGGCAGCTCGCAAGATGGATGCCCTAACCTTTCAGGGACACCGTTACCAATTATTCCAGGACTTATCACAGGCCACTCTCACGAAACGCAAAGCCATGAAACCCCATCTGTTTACCCAGCAACACCATAGGATCATATACAGATGGATCTTTCCCTTTGCAGTTAGTTTCTCATATAAAGGGACCTCCTACCAGTGCAAATCCTCGGAAAACCTGCTATGCACTCTTCGTGACCTGCACCTGACACCCCCTGATCACTTGTCCGAAGGCTCCAGACGCCGTGCAGCATCCTCCTCTCCACAGAAGTCTCAGGCCCACCAGGATCAAGCCGCCCAGCATGGAACCCACAAGAGAGGCCGCTTCTTATCCCCAGCTCCAGCTCCTGCTCCAGAGGACTCCATGGATTGAAGAGACTCCATGACACATGCCTTTGGTTTTCCAACCCTGCAGGTGCCCTGCTACCCTGCCAACCTTTTCAGACGCCACCACTTGGGTGTCTCCCTGGAACCGTAACTATGCATTTTTTTTTTTTTTAACCTCCCCTGCCACCACTCTCACCTGTTGACTATACCTCCCCTTGGGGCCAGCCCTAAGGGGGGCCCTGTACTGTACATTTTTTATGTCATTTTTGATTGCAGGTTCTACTCCCACGTACACTCATACCAGGCACATTCGACAAGCTTATCGGCTTTCCCTGAGTGTCACCAGGACAGGAAAGCGGTGACCCTCGGTGGGTTGCCTTGGCTCTCACTAACATCGCTCAGTGGCCGGGTTTACGGTCAGGCCCGCTCTCTTTTCCATGTCCTGCCAGGTCACTGCCTGCTCTGAGTGTGCTGGTATAATATTATGAGTTGGGACCTTACGTCTCCATTACCTTTTTTTTTTTTTGATCTTTTTTTACCCTGATCTGCTTTATTGTACAATGTTTTCTATACTATTGACTCGTTTTATGCACTACTTTCCTATGCTTGTTCTCAGGCTGTCCTAGTCTCAGAGACTGTTCACTGTACTGGCAGTTCTTGTCCTTTAGTGCCAACCCTGTCTGGATTGGCACCTATTGGACCCTCTGACTCCTTTTGGCGGGAAGTACCATTCCTTCCAGAGGACCCTCTCTTTATTTTTTTTTGTTTACGCCACCTTATACTATTCCTTAGCTTTCCTTACCCAGCTTACCTTTCTCCCCCTTTCCTACCTTCCTGCCCATTCCCGTTCCAACCCCCTCCCTGCCCGGAGAGAGACCCCTGCCCCCTGAGCCCAACCCCTGCCTCCTCCTTAGGCCTTTTTTGGCTCCACCATGTCTACCTTAAATATACTCACCCTTAACTTACAAGGCTTCAATTCTCCCTCCAAACGTGTGAAAGCATTTAGGTCCCTCTCCTCTTTATCCATTCATGTGGCTTGCCTCCAGGAGACGCATTTCTTCTCCCAATCAACTCCCAAACACTTCGGACATCAGTATCCACAGGTCTATACGGCTTCCGCTTCCACGAAGCAGCGGGGTGTGCTCATAGCATTTCATAGGACTACTCCGTTCACCCTTCAGAGGGAGATACAAGATCCTGAGGGTCGCTACCTCCTTCTGGTGGGTCGGCTCCTCGACTCAGAAGTCACGATAGTTTCCTATTATGCCCCTAACAAAAAACCCCTGGCTTTTCTTTCCCATCTACTGACTGTCACGGATACAAAAAAGCGAGGTACGCTCTTGCTCTGTGGCGATTCTAACCACGTTCTCTATCCCTTGCAGGATAAATCCCCTGCCCCTACTTCAGCCCAACGCCTCTCCTTCCAACAAATCTTGAATCAACACTCCCTCTTGGACACGTGGCGCGAGCATAATCCGACTTGGAGACAGTACACTTATTACTCTCACCCACCTAAATTGTTTTCACGGATTGACCATATCTTTACCCACACTGGCACATCCCCTCTTTTCACCACCTCCACCATCATCCCGTGCTCCTGGTCCGACCATAATGCGGTTATTTCCTCTTTTTCCTCCATGGTTCCAAAACCCATTCTTCGCTCATGGCAAGTCAATGATGGCATGCTTGCCAATGCGTCTCACCGCCTTGAAATAGAGCGTGCCATCACTGACTACTTGTCCATTAACTCTCACCTGGATATTTCTCCTCTGACCTTATGGGAAGCGCATAAACCTGTCATACGTGGGGTCTGCATCAGCAGAGCTTCTTATTTACGCAAAGAACGGCGCCTCCTGCTTCATAGACTAGAAACAGCCTTCTTTAAGGTCTCTGAGGCATTTCAGGATACCCCCACGTTGTCCAACAAACAAGTTCTTGACAAGGCACGCCTTGAACTTGACCTCCTCTTCTCTGAATCAGCGGAACAAACCCTTAGAAAGTCAAAACACTCGCTCTATATGAAGGCTAATAAACCTGACACCTTTCTGGCTTTGGCGCTCCGTAAAGCTGACTACACCCCCAAACCTATATGTCTTAAATTGTCTAAGGATACCTACTCCAGTAATCCCCTTAAAATTCGACGCTAATTTAGTGACCAACTTTCTACGCTTTTAGAAGAACCCCTCCACCTTCGATCAAACTAAACTGGATGCCCTCTTGTCGTCTGTATGTCTCCCTACGCTGTCACCCTCTCACAGAGAGACGCTTGAGCAACGCATTACTGCTGAAGAACTACTACAGACAATTAAATCTCTAAAACCACGCAAGCGCCCTGGCCCGGACGGCTTTTCGGCTACGTACTAGAAGCGTTTCGCGCACATCCTGATACCCCCATTGGTTGGGGCGCTCAATTCTTTGCTTGACGGGCAATCCTTTCGTGTCGACTCGCTCACGGCTGCAATTTCCATGATTCCCAAACCTGATTCTGACGACACTTCCTGGTCCAACTATCGACCTATCTCTATCCTTTTAATATGGACATCAAACTGCTGGCCAAGGTCCTTTCCTCGTCTCAATGCCATCATTGGAACCTTGGTCCACCCTGACCAAACGGGATTCATCCCATCTCGCCAGGCTGGATATAATGTCCGCCAGGCCACCTTACTGGCTCATATCGCTAAAAAACGCCGTATTCCCTCCTGCTTCCTTTCACTCGACTTCTGCAAGGCCTTTGACTCCCTATCCTGGCCATACCTTCCCTCCGTCCTCGGTAGGTGGGGAGTTGGCACACATTTTTTTGCAATGGGTAAACGCCCTCTACCGGAACCCCAGAGCTTATGTCTACTACTCCGGCTTCCAGTTGGACTACTTCCCTATTGAGAGAGGCACGCGTCAGGGCTGCCCCCCTCTCCCCCCTTCTCTTTGCTCTGGCTATTGAGACCCTTGCCATTCTCATACGCTCCGACCCTAATATTCGGGGCATTGACTTAGGTGGGCACCAGCATAAGCTTTGCATTTTTGCAGACGATGTTCTGCTTTTCCTTACTGCCCCCCTCTTATCGGTTCCTAGTCTTCTTGATCCCTTGACCAGGTTCAGGTCTGTCTCTGGCCTTGTAGTTAACCCTCGGAAGTCGCTGGCCCTTAATGTATCACTATCCCCCAATGTCCTTCACCACCAAGTCTTCTCTACCATTCCCTTGGGCACACTCAAATCTCCCTTATCTGGGTATCAAATTCACGGCTGACCCTGCCGAACTTTACTCTGCTAACTATCCCCCCATGCTCGCCGCGCTTACGAGCCTCATGTCCAAATGGTCCTCTCTTCCCATCTCATGGTTGGGGAAAATTACGGTACTCAAGATGTCCATCCTACCTAAAATTCTGTACCTGTTTCGGGTGCTCCTGATACAGGTACCAGCCTACTTTTTGCGCATCCTGCAAAAGCGAGCTATGAATTATGTTTGGGGCAACTCCAAACTCCGCCTGCCCAGACTGACCACGTACCGACCGCATATTTGTGGCGGGCTTAGAGTTCCCCACTTCGCCAAGTATTACTATGCAGCACAGCTGGCCCAGCTTCCTAAGTACCACGCAACAAAGGAAATCCCTCTGGGTTTCCTTAGAGGCAGTGGAATGCGATCTGCTGTCAGTGGCTAACCTCCTCTGGCTGCCTCCCTCCCAACGGAACTGTGTTACCAACCCAGTCACTAAACCTAGTTTAACCATTTAGGATAGACTCAAAAAATGCTTCGGCCTTCAATCCCCTCACGTCCCCCTACTCTCTTTTCTTCGCAACCCCTCGTTCTACCCGGCCTGGTCCTCTCAGACCTCTTTCTCCGCCTGGACCAGTGCTGGCCTGATACGTGCTTATCAATTCTTTACGTCACGTGCCTTCAAATCGTTCCCGGCACTGCGTGAAGCCTATGACCTCCCCTCTGGTGAAGCGTTTCGCTATCTGCAGCTTAAACACTTCTTCACGCAGGCTTCACCAATTAGTGATAGCCCCTCCACTTTCTCGACTTTTGAACATGCATGCAAAACAGACCCTCACAGGCGTGGGCTCATATCCGATATCTACGCCCAACTCTTGTCTACTCAGGATGCCACCCCGCCCACATACACCGCTAAATGGGAACGGGAGTTGAACCTCGGCTCACATTGGACGATGTTGATTGGATACAAATTTGGCAGGCTACTAAATTGGCGTCTCCTAATATTGTTGCTCTGGAGACTAACTATAAGGTCCATACCAGGTGGTACTTAGTCCCTGCCAGAATCTCTAAATGCGTGCCTCAGTACTCACCCCGCTGCTTCCGTGGATGCGAATCTCCCGCCACCCCTGCACATATCTGGTGGGAATGCCCCGTTGTCCGTGCCTTCTGGTCTGATGTCTATGGTACTCTGTCTATTTTTCATACTCCTCTCACCCCTGACCCGGCAACTGCACTCCTGAATCTCAAGCAGCCTGATCTCACACATCCTCAATTTAAACTCTTTCTGTATGTCACGTCTGCAGCCAAGCAGAGGGTAGTGAAAGCCTGGAAGACCCCCACTCTTTGTTTCCTGGCAATGAAGAACAGAGTCACCCAGGCACTGATTCATGCTAAACGGAGGCAATTCTGTTGGACAAGCTGACCCCCCTATGAAAAGCTTTGGAGGTCCTGGATTGACAATTGCCTGCCTTCCGGTCTTGATGACACCCTTGTACTCCCTTGACCAAATGCATTTACTCTCCCTCCTCGTGTACCCACATGGGCCCCCACTGGTGGCTCAGGACTCTCTCCGGACACCTACTTCCACTGCTACCACCTCTCTACCTCGGCCCCTCCTGTTTCCCCCTGTTTCCTTCTTGCCCCCTCTTCCCTCCAAGTTGCCTCTGGCACTCCTGCGCTAGGTTTGCTCTTTTACTGTGGCTAGATTTCCCTCCCTAGTTTTACTCATGTCAAGGGTTGTGACCTGGACCGCTCCTATACCTTCTGCTCTATCTGGGCACGTTAAGCAAGGTACCAGGACCACCCTCTCTTTCAACTCGAACTGTTACTTATTACATAATTATGTTCTTCCTTAGTATTTCCACTGTGACTTGTTTTGATATGGTATGTATTTTTCCTTTATACTGGCATTTTGCTGTCCCATGTTTATTTTGGCTTCAATAAAATTGTTTGAAAAGAGAAAGCCAGGTCCTGAGAGACAGGGGTCTCTCATCGGAGGTCATCCCTACTCTGCTCAAGACTAGGAAGGCCTCATCCGGTAAGATCTATTACCGTACCTGGAAGGCTTATTTTGCCTGGTGTGAATCTAGGGCCGTCTCTCCTCGCTCCTTCTCAGTGGCGAGGGTGTTAGCTTTCCTGCAAACTGATGTGGACCAGCGCCTGACGCTGACCACGATTAGGGGCCAGATATCTGCACTGGCTGTCCTTTTCCAGCATCCCTTGGCATCGAAATTGTCGATTCGCACCTTTGTTCAAGGTGTACGTCATCTGGCCTCTCCTCGGAGGGCGCCCTTACCTCCTTGGGATTTGAACATGGTTCTGTCAGTTTTGCACAGTCCTCCCTTTGAAAACATCAGGAAAATATCTTTGTCTCTGCTGTCGCAAAAGGTTGCCTTTCTAGTCGCTATCACCTCTGCGCGCAGAGTGTCGGAATTGGCGGCCTTGTCCTGCCGCTCCCCTTACCTGGTGGTACATAGGGACAAGGTGGTCTTGCGACCTAACCAGTCCTTCCTAAGGGGGCTTTTTGATTTTCACCTTTAATTAGGACATTGTTTTGCCTTCGCTCTGTGCGAACCCTAAGCATCCTAAGGAGTTTGCTTTACATTCCTTGGATGTCGTCCGGGTGATCAGGGTCTACCTGTCATCCACTGAATCCTTTAGGAAGTCAGATTCTCTTTTTGTCCTTCCTGAGGGACCTCGGAAAGGTATGGCTGCGTCTGCGGCAACCATTTCAAGATGGATTAGACAGACGATTGTACAGGCCTATTCCCTTAGGCACCGGGCTCCTCCCTTCCCTGTCAAGGCGCACTCTACCAGAGCGGTCAGTGCGTCCTGGGCCTTCCGGCATCAGGCTTCGGTGGTCCAGGTGTGCAAGGCTGCGACTTGGTCGTCAGTGCACACTTTTTCCAAATTTTACAAACTTGACGTTCTGGCATCAGATGATGCCTCCTTTGGCCGCAAAGTTCTCTGTGCGGCAGTGCCTTAAGTGGACCCTGGTTTTGCGGGTCCCTGGCTGTTGGGGTTGTTTTCCCCTTGTTTGCTTTCCTGGGCTGTTGCTCCAGTTGAGCCCTTTTTTGTTGCCCAGAGGATTTACCTTTCTGTTTGAGTAAGGTTCCTTTCTCTGACTTGGGTGCTGTGTTGCCTTTGTGACGGTTACGTTTCCCACCCCTCATGTCTACACTGCTTTGGGACGACCCATTGGTGAAGACTGAATGAGTGGGCGGCGACTGTCAGAGGACTCAGAGAAAGGAATTTTACGGTAAGATTTTACAAAAATTCCGTTTTTCTCTTACGTCCTCCGACAGTCGCCGCCTCTTCATATTCGTCACATATGGGGTATTAGACTTTGCTCCAAAGGAGTAGCTAGGCAACAGAATATGTTAACATTAAAGCTTTTAACATATCCCACCCTCAAGGGGTGGTCCCCTCAGTCAATACCCTCCTACTTCCTGCAACCATATCTCAGTTTCAATGTCTAGCTTGTCAGGAGTGGCTGGCTCACTCTGTGCTGGGGCTTTGTGCCCCAGACTCTTTCTTCTTTTTTGATTTTTTGTTTGAGTTTTCTCTCTACCTTTACTTAGCTGTTCTTTTTGTCAGCGTTAGTTAGTTCTTCGGATGAAGAGGATCATGCGGGCTGGGTCTCGGGCTGATCCCCCTGGTCGTAGGTCGTGGGTCAGTGGCTTCCCAGCCTGCCATCGAGCGTTCAGCCAGGTAACGCTCCTGGCACAGTGAACGACCCATCCCTGTTCGGTGCAGGGATGATTGGTGAGGTGGCTACCTCACTGGACGCTGTGCGGTTTCTTAACCCCCATTCTGTGCGTCTTGTATGCGACTCTCCCTGCCTCATGTGCAGCGGCTTGTTCGCCTGTGCGGGTCCCCCACGCCATTGTGAGGTAAGTGTATCTATATGGGGACCTGTCTGTCTGGGGGGGTGTCAGTCTGGGACTGTGTAACCTGCCTCTGTTCACACTGTTTGTCTCCCTATCACTCGGCTGCATGCTGTGGGCTGCAAGGGGGGGGGAGCTGTGTGACACTATGTGTGTCAGCCTTGTCGGTGTGAGAAGCTGTGTGCTGTGGGGCATGTTTTTGGGCATGTTTGGGCACTATACAGCGATCGCTGCGGCGATCTGACATGTTTTTTTTTTATAATGACGTGTGCATTACTGTACTGTGGAGCGGCGGTTTCGGCGCCAAACGGCAGCATTTTGCCTGCACTCGCTCCGGCCGCATGTTCTACATGCATGGCGGCCATTTTCTTGTAGCCTCCCATAGGCTTTCATAGAGCGCCCTGGCAGCATCACTTCCTCTTCTCCGGGAACACCGATCGAGGCAGCAGCAGCGGCGAGGGTCTCCTCAGGTTATATCCTTCCTATCCATTGCCTGTGTCAGTTTTATTGTCCCTGTGGGGGTCTCATTGTGCTTGTGTGTGGTGCGGTGGGCTGCGCTCGCCGCGCTTGTTAAAGGGGCAGTTAACCCTTTATTATCCGGCATTTGTAATAGGGGCAATGGATTCTCAGGAGGGCAAATTTCCTACCGCCTTGGTGGAAAGCCAGGGGACCGCTGTTTCCCCCCCAGGGGGGAATTTAGCCACTATTGTGGCTGGCCTTGCTGCTCAGGTGCAGATGCTGGTGGCTGCTCAATCTACTAAAAGACCCAGAGTTTCTCTTTCCTCTGATTCTGAGGGTGAAGGTGATGGGGCTGTTATGGCGGGGGCCTCCTTATCGGGGTCCCGCTCCTCCCTGGATCTAGTGGGGTCCGAGGTGGAGGCTGAAGTTGAAGGGGTTGATAATTCTCCCCCTGGCTCGCCTGAAGAGCTCGCAATCATGGATGAATTGATTGCTTCCATAAAACAAACGCTGCGTTTGCAGGATGAAGTGTGTCCCCCCGCTGCCTTGGCGGCTTATGGGACGCAGAGAAAACGCAGGACGCCGCAGGTTTTTCCCTGCAATGATGATTTTCAGCGCGCTGTTAAGGAACAATGGCGCAATCTGCGCAAACCTTTTGCTGTACCAAGTAGGTTCAAGCTGCGTTATCCTTTCTCGCCTTCCACGGATGAAAGGTGGTGTGTACCACCCCCAGTGGATCACGCAATTGTGGTTTTAAACAAATCCACTGCGATTCCTGCAGAGGATTCCCCTGTGTTCCGTGATGCCACGGATAGGAGATTGGAGTCTCTTGCCCGTCATACTTATTCTGTTACGGGTTCTATGCTTAAGGCTCTGTTTGCCTCTCTCATGGCGGCCCAGGCGGTCGCAAGTTGGACGCAGATGCTTAGGCGCGTCCTAGTGGCCGATTCGGCCTCGCCGGCGACCCTGGATATGGTGGATCAAATCCACCAGGGTGTCCTGTATCTGTGTGATGCGGAATTGGACCTAGTCCCGTTGGCTGCACGTGTGCACAGCGTGGCGGTGTTGTCTCGCCGTCTGGTTTGGTTGAAATGTTGGTCGGTGGACCAGTCTTCACGTAAGACCTTAGCCAATCTGCCTTATGATGGGTCTCGCCTTTTTGGGGAGTCCTTGGATGTGTTGATTAAGGGGGTCACCGGAGGTAAGAGCACTCTCTTACCCCATTTCCCCAAGGCTAAGGGGGCTTCTGGGAAGAAGCATGCTAATTTTCGGCCCCCTCAGGGGTCCTTTCGTGCCTTTCGGTCGCACTACAAGGGCAAACCGTTCAAAGGTCAAGGCTCTCAGAAGAAGCCCTGGTCTGGTAAACAGAAGTCCGGTCAATCCGGATCCGCAGCCCATAACAGTGTGGCCTGAAGGGGCGCCCTCACCCAGTTTTGGGGTGGGGGGACGCTTGCTCGGTTTTCTTCAACCCTGGTTGGCCCGCGTGCGGGACAGATGGGTTCAGGAGATCGTTCGATCTGGTTACAAGATCGAGTTTCTCTCTCGGCCGGAGAGCAGATTTTTTCCCTCAAATCTTCAACTGTCTCCAGAGCGTTTACGGGACCTGCACCTGGCGGTGCGGGACCTGCGGGCTCAGGGAGTGGTAGTTCCGGTGCCTCATCGGGACAGAATTCGGGGGTTTTATTCCAATCTGTTCGACGTGCCCAGAAAGGAGGTCAAGGTTCGTCCAATTCTGGACTTGAAGTCTCTGAACCGCTCTGTGCGGGTTCGCAAGTTCCGCATGGAATCCCTGCGGTTGGTGGTGGCTGCCCTGGTTCCGGGGGATTCTTGGTTCCGGGGGAATTCATGGCCTCCATCGATTTGAAGGATGCGTATCTTCACATCCCCATTTTCGAGGGTCACCAGAGGTACCTTCGATTTGCCATTGCGGAGGATCACTACCAGTTCGTGGCGTTACCCTTTGGTCTCGCCTCGGCTCCGCGGGTCTTCACCAAGGTGCTTGCACCGGTTCTGGCATTATTGAGGGCCCAGGGCATTTCTGTCCTGGGGTATCTGGACGACATTCTGGTTCGGTCTGCGACCAGCCAGGGTCTGGAGAAGGACCTGTCTGTCACGATGCAAACTCTGCAGGAGTTTGGTTGGACGATAAATTTTCCAAAGTCAACACTGAGTCCGTCTGTTCGTCTTCCCTACCTGGGAATGATTCTGGACTCGGTGCAGGCGAAGGTCTTCCTGCCGGAAGACAAACTCAGGACTCTTCAGGAGGAAGTCAGGTCCCTCAGGGACGTTCCGCACTCGTCTCTGCGGACGTGCATGAGATGTCTGGGATTGATGGTCTCGGCCTTCGAGGCGATTCCCTTCGCCCAGTTTCACACGCGGGGTCTCCAAGCGGAGATCCTGTCCATGTGGGACGGGCGACCTCAATCTCTGGATCTTCAAATCTCGTTGAGTCATCGCACCAGAAGAGACCTTCTGTGGTGGCTCCAGTCCCCGATGGTGTCCGGGGGCAAGTCGTTTCGTCCTATCTCGTGGACGGTGTTCACCACGGATGCCAGCCTGTCGGGCTGGGGTGGTGTTCTGGGTGTTCTGTCCGCCCAGGGAACTTGGTCGGAGGGGGAGTCTTCCCTTCCGATCAACATTCTGGAATTGCGTGCGATAAATCTCTGTCTTCATCGCTGGACGGACCGGCTGCAGGGCTGCCCGGTTCGGGTGCAGACGGACAATGCCACGGCGGTGGCCTACATCAACCACCAAGGGGGCACCAGGAGTGCCCGAGCGGCTCGAGAAGTGGCCGACATTCTGTCTTGGGCCGAGACTCATGTCCCGGCGATAACGGCGGTTCACATTCCGGGGGTGGAGAACTGGCAGGCGGACTATCCGAGTCGCCAAACCCTGGATCAGGGGGAATGGTCTCTCCACCCGGCTGTCTTTCAGTTGTTGTGCGCGAAGTGGGGTCTTCCAGATGTGGACCTGTTCGCGTCTCGTCTCAACAACAAGGTGAGAAGGTTCGTGGCAAGGACGCGCGACCCTCGGGCAGACGCGTCGAACGCGTTAGTGGCCCCGTGGCATCAGTACAAGCTGATGTACGCGTTTCCACCGATTCAGTTGCTGTCCAGGTTCCTTCGCAGGTTACACTCGGAACGCAGCACGGTGATTCTTGTGGCACCGGACTGGCCTCGCCGGTCCTGGTACGCAGACCTCGTGAATCTGGCGGTCAACGCCCCGTGGCGTCTGCCTCTTCGAGACGATCTCCTGTCTCAAGGACCGATATACCATCCTGCTTTACAGTCGCTGGCTTTGACGGCCTGGCTGTTGAGACCGAGGTCCTGAAGGAGAAGGGTCTCTCCCCAGAGGTCGTTCATACTTTGACCAACGCGAGGAAGTCTTCCTCGGGGAAGGTTTATTACCGTACTTGGAAGGCCTATTTTGCCTGGTGTGAGTCCAAGGGGTTTTCACCCCGCACGTACTCGGTTTCCCGAGTGCTGTCCTACGATAAAGGGTCAGGTGTCTGCGCTGGCCGTTCTGTTTCAACGTCCCGTGGCTTCCAACTCCTTGGTTGGCACTTTTGTTCAGGGAGTGCGGCATCTGGTTCCTCCTAGGAGGGATCCTCTGCCCCCTTGGGACTTGAATCTCGTTCTATCTGTGTTACAACGTGCTCCTTTTGAACAGATCAGGGAGATCTCGTTGTCTATGTTGTCCAAAAAGGTCGCCTTTTTGGTTGCGATCACTTCGGCTCGCAGAGTGTCGGAGCTGGCGGCTTTGTCCTGCAAGTCTCCGTATCTGGTTGTTCATTTGGATAAGGTGGTCTTGCGACCTAATCCTTCTTTTCTTCCGAAGCGAGTTTCGGAATTCCATCTTAATGAGGATATTGTCTTGCCTTCGCTGTGCGCGAAGCCTAAACATCCAAAGGAGGTGAGATTACATTCTTTGGATGTTGTTCGGGCGATAAGGGTTTACCTTAAATCGACTGAGTCTTTTCGAAAGGCGGACTCCTTGTTTGTTCTTCCAGAGGGTGCTCGGAAGGGCATGGCGGCGTCGGCCTCTACCATCGCCAAATGGATCAGGCAGACCATTGAACAGGCCTATGCCTTGCAGGGGAAGGTTCCCCCTGTGCCTGTGAAGGCGCACTCTACTAGATCTCTGAGTACGTCTTGGGCCTGTCGTCATGGGGCTTCTGTAGCCCAGGTGTGTAAGGCGGCGACTTGGTCGACCGTGCACACTTTCACAAAATTCTACAAAGTAGATGTTCAGGCATCGGCGGATGCTTCCTTTGGCCGCAAGGTTCTTAGTGCGGCAATTCCCTAGGGTCCCTTGTTGGGGACCTCTGGCTGTTGGGATAAGTTTTTTTTATCCCCTGGTTATTTGTCTTTTCCTGGGTTGTTGCTCCTGTTGAGCAATTATTTTTCCTGTAGCCCAGCTGGTTTCCTTCCTTTGGTAAGGTTCCTTTCTTTGATGCGGAGACTGCGTTTCCTTTCGGCGCGGATGCGTTTCCCACCCCTCATGTTTGCACTGCTTTGGGACGTCCCCATATGTGACGAATATGAAGAGGCGGCGACTGTCGGAGGACGTAAGAGAAAACTGAATTTTTTGTAAAATCTTACCTGTAAAATTCCTTTCTCTGAGTCCTCCGACAGTCGCCGCCCCCGCCCCTCTTTTGGGGTTTGGTTGTATACTCTACTGCTATTCCACTGAAACTGAGATATGGTTGCAGGAAGTAGGAGGGTATTGACTGAGGGGACCACCCCTTGAGGGTGGGATATGTTAAAAGCTTTAATGTTAACATATTCTGTTGCCTAGCTACTCCTTCGGAGCAAAGTCTAATACCCCATATGTGACGAATATGAAGAGGCGGCGACTGTCGGAGGACTCAGAGAAAGAAATTTTACAGGTAAGATTTTACAAAAATTTCGTTTTTTTTTTTTTCTCTGCACTGCGTATAGCTTTGGAGCAATAAAACTGCTAAGCATCAAGCCATTCCTGTTCCATCTCCCTATTCGGATTTGTCACATATGCCTGCTCCGTCTCCTCAACCCATTGCCTAGCCCTTGTTTCTCATTTCCTGGTGTTAGTTTTAAGCTGCAATGTCCCTTAAACATAAACCCCTGAATATGCCTTTAACCACTTCTGGACTGGAAGGTTTTACCCAACTAATAACCAAGCCATTTTTTGCAAAAGGCACTGCGTTACTTTAACTGACTATTGCGTAGTCATGAGACGCTGTAGCCAAATAAAATTGATGTCCTTTTTTTTTCCCCCCACAAATAGAGCTTTCTCTATCGTTCATTGACAGACGCAGTCTCTGATCTTCATATCAGGAAGTTACGCTGCCCCCTACAGGAGTAGGACACATGGCAGAAAAAAAGTTCTGGCTATGCCTATGGGCAGTCCCAGGGGGTATACCCTCTCTCTTCCAGCTATAGGATGTTAGTTTTAATCTGCCTAGTCAGGAGTAATGACCTAGTTCCTTGCTGGGATTTCTGGTCCTGGCAAAGTTTTTTTTTTTTTTTTTTTTTTTTTTTTTTTTTTTTTTTTTCCCTCCCAGATTTTTTCCTGTGAGATCTACAAGCAACTACAGTATGCTTTATCTGGGCGATGTGCTGGATGTATAGATCCAGTGGTCACCCCAGCCGGCCAACGAGCGCACGCGCAGACCTTAGGGGACTAAAAGCACAATACACTTCAGGGGGGGAACCTTTGGGGGAATCAAAAATGGAGAAGGATCTGGGAGTCCTGGTAGAGGATAGACTAAGCAATAGCATGCAATGTCAAGCGGCAGCTGCCAAAGCAGGCAGAATATTAGCATGCATAAAGAAAGGGATGTATTCCAGAGATAAAACTATAATCCTACCACTTTATAAAACTCTGGTCCGACCACATCTGGAGTATTCTTTCCAGTTCTGGTCGCCAGTCCTCAGGAGGGATGTGTTGGAGCTGGAGAAGGTCCAGAGAAGGGCAACTAAACTAATTAGGGGATTGGAGGACCTAAATTATGAAGAGCGTCTGCAATCGCATGATTTATTCTCCCTGGAGAGGAGACGCCTGAGAGGGGATAGCAATTTATAAATATCTCAATGGTGATCTCAGCATAGAAAAAAAGCTATTCAGTCGGAAGAATTGCATGAGGACTAGAGGGCATACAATGCATCTGGAGGAGAATCGTTTTAACCTCCGGCAACGAGGGGGGTTCTTTACTGTTAGAGCTACAAGATTGTGGAATTCTCTACCGCAAGAGGTGGTTTATGTGGGAAGTATGGTGGCTTTCAAAAGACTCTTAGACGTACATCTCAAGAATCAGAACATTCAGGGGTATGCAAGATGATTACGGCCACACACACCTACACAGGTTGAACTGGATGGACTATTGTCTTTATTCAACCTCCCCTACTATGTAACTATGTAACTTAGCTCCTCGCTGGGTCGGCCACAACATAGTCCCACTGGGTCGCATACAACTGGGTCTAGGCCCGAGTAGCAGCGTTCCCATCTGTCTGACAGCCACCCCAATTCGGCGGAGAGGGGTTCTGTCAGGAGATGGCACCCGCCTGTTCCGGTATGGGGAGTAAATGTTCCCCCCACTTCCCCTGGTGGATTTTGGGGTGGACGCGGGCCCCCCACCTACTATCCCCCCCACCCCCCTCACTCCTGGGGATATTAGGACGTGGAAGACAACTCCTGGGGGCTGTGTTTGAGTTTTCAGGCTGTGGGGGGGGTGAGCCGCCGGCGACGGACGAATGATCGATCGTGCGGCGGGGGTTCTACCTGTTACTCCAGGGCCCATTTTCCAATCGATCCTGTTCAGGAGGCTAAGGGAAACCCACAAGGGTCCTCAGTAGCTCTGCAGGCCATGCAGGGCTGCCATTTTCTTGTAGCCCATGTGCTCTGTATGAAGCTGCTGTCATCTTGGTACAGCCGGCGCCATTTTTCGATGGATTTTTTTGATGGACAATCATTGTATGGGAGTTCCTGGAGGCGTTTTTGTGGGTGGAGACCCTCCCTATACCCTGAGTGCTGATCTTTCTTTCTGGTTTAAGATTGCTGCTGACATGTGCTGTGCCTCCTGGTGCATCTTGGTGTAGGGTGGTGAGTCTGGGGGGTCTCTCGAGCTTTCTTTCTTTCTTTCTTTCTTTCTTTCTTTCTTTCTTTCTTTCTTTCTTTCTTTCTTTCTTTCTTTTTTTTCTTTCTTTCTTTTTTTTCTTTCTCTCTTTCTCTTCTTCTTTCTCGAGGTTCCCCATGTGCTGCCTGACCACCTGGGGGCGCTGTTGTGCGGTGGGACGTTTTTGAAAAAAAAAAAAACCCTTTTCTCTTACGTCCTCTGACAGTCGCCGCCCCTCATTTAGTCTTCACCAATGGGTATTGACCTCTTATCCACAGGAGTAAGATAGGTTAAAAACACAAAACTTTGCATAGACACACCTACAGGGGGCTGTCCCTCTGGTCCAATACCCCCGGCTAGCCTCATTTTCCCATTCAGTTTGTCTTTTGCCTAGATAGGAGTAGGCAAGCTTCCCTGTGCTGAGGCTGCAGTCTCAGCCTTTTCTCAATTTTATTTTCTGCTAAGTGTGTTTTTCTTTGCACTAGTAGCTTTTTATTTGTTCCTGCGCTTTGTTAGTCAGACTTCTGAAGACTACAGCGTTGCGGAGCTGGGAATCGGACTGGTTGTCCTGGTTTCCCAGGACAGAGAACCTTATGGAATCCCAGCCTGCCATCGAGCGTTTAGCAGGCTATGCGTATGCCCCGGCCTCGCAAACTACCTGTCCCTGTCCTCAGGGACAAAGCCCGCGAAGGGGCCACTTCGCTAGGATGGTCTCTACTGCGGTACGCCGCATGTAGCTAGCGTTCTGTTTCACTGACGGCTCCCCGTCTCGCGGTGGCACCCACGCTGTCGCTGGTCGGTGAGTACCATGTTCCCCTCTGACTGTGGCATTGCCTGTCGGGGGGTGTCTGTGGGACCTCTGTGCTGGGAATGGCAGTCTCTTTTGGTGTCTGTCGGTGTACCTCCCGTGTGTCCCTCCCGGTCCCTGTGGGGGCGCTGTAGCGGTTATGCCATGCTGGGGGGGGGGGGGATGGGGGTTGCGGGGGTCCCTCTCCCCTGTGGGTGTTTGGACTACTTTGGGGTGTCAGACTTGTGTGTGGGGCCCGCTGCGGGTGAAAGCCGCGGGGCCACCATTTTTAGTGTGGGCAGCTTGCTTGGCTTCATGTATGGGCAATTGCACTCCTCCCTGTAGCAAAATCGCGCCCTTTTCGGCGCCATCTTTGTTGTGGCCAGGTCCTTTCTCACATGTGCTCGGTGGCCATTTTCCCGGAGCTTTCATAGACTTTCATTGGCAACCATTTTTCCTTAGTCTAGTCCTCTAGCAGAGTGCCATCACTTCCTCTCCTCAGACTCTCTGATCGATCCTGCGGCATGGGTAACTGTTTGCACATACTTCTGGGGTTTTTTAAGCTTCTTCTGGGTACCTTTTCATGCTGGCTACTTTTTTCCTGCAGTTTTTCAAACTTGGGCAATTTCTTCCGCTATTGTGGTAGCGGTGCGATCCGCGGCTGTCTCGATTTAAAGGGCCAGCGCCATAGAAGTTTGAAGTGTGTTCTTTAATGGATTCCCAGGACAGCAAATTCCCCCCAGCTCTGGTGGAGGGTTCAGGTACTCCTGAATCCTCTGTGCCCAGCTCCCTTACTACTGCACTTTTCGCATTAAAGGTGGATCTGCTGATGTCTGAGCGCACTTATAGTAGACTATAAGGCCCAGGCCTTCACCTTCCTCTGATTCAGATTCTGTCAGGGTTGCCACGGACAGTGTACCCTATGAGGGGTCTCGGTCCTCTCAGTTGGAGGGGGAAAGTGGAGGAGGGGGGGGGGAATTCTCCCCCGCCAGAACGGCCAGTGATCGCGCTGCTATGGCTGCGCTCCTAGTTCTGTAAAAGAACCACTGCATTTGGAGGATGAGCCCCACCAGCAGGGTAAGTGGTCGTCTTTTGGGACCCGCAGAACCCAGAAATCAGTTCAGGTTTTTCCCTGTCACACCAAATTTCATGAAATGGTAAATGAACAGTGGCGCAATCTGAAGCGCAACTTTGTGGTACCTAAGCGGTTTCCGTACCGTTGTCCCTTTGCGTCTCCAACGGATTCGCACTGGATTGTGGCCCCCAAGGTGGATCACACGGTATCCAGATTACACAAGGCCACTCTGATGCCCATGGAGGCTTGTCCGGTGCTTAGAGACCCGGCGGATAGGCGGGTGGACTCTCTTGCCCGCCACTCCTATGTGGGGGCAGGTTCCTTTATGTAGCCCGTGTTCGCCTCAGTAATGGTCTCTCTCTCTCGGCTGTGGTGGAGTGGATTAAGGTGCTCAGACGCACGCTTGTGGCTGATTTCCGTCCCTCCTGCTACTTGGAGATGGTGGACCAAATTGTTCAGGCGGTTTTATGCCTGTATGATGCGGCCTTAGATGAGGCCCCTTTAGTCTTACGCTTATCTGCTGTCGCAGTGATAATCCGTCGCCTTGTGTGGCTGTAGAGCTGGTCGGCCGACCAGGCTTCCAGGAGGACGGTGTCTAAATTCCCTTATGCTGGGAATCACCTTTTTGGCTCCCTGGACGAGTTGGTGAAGGGGGTCACTGGGGGTAGAAGCATGCTGCCCCATGTGTACAAGGGTAAGTTTTTCTGCGGTAAGCGGGACCCTTCCTTTAAACCTAACCAGGAGTCATTTCATGCCTTTTAAGGCACATGACAAGGGCGAATCCTTCAAGGCCTCTGGTGGCCGGAAGAAGCCTTGGGCGGGCAAGCCTATAGCCGCCCACTCTGGCTTGGCAGCCCCGTCCGCCTTTCCGGACAGATGGGTTCAGGAACTCATTCGGTCGGGGTACAAGATCGAATTTCAGATTCGCAATCGCGGAGGAGAGCTATCAGTTTGTGGCGTTAACTTTCGGTCTCGCTTCGGCTCCAAGGGTGTTTACCAAAGCTTTGGCTCCTGTTCTGGCCCTGTTGCGGGTGCGGGGGATCACTATCCTTGGATATCTGCACAATCTCCTGTTCAGGTCGTGTTCCAGTTCAACTCTGTTGCGCGATCTGTCAACCACGGTTCAGACGCTCCAGGAGTTCGGGTGGGCCATCAACTTTCAGAAGTCGACATTGCTCCTTTCTGTTTGTCTCCCTTATCTGGGAATGGTCCGGGACTCCGCCCATGCGAGAGTTTTCCTGCCGGAGGACATACTCCGGACTCTGCTGAACGAGGTCAAGTCCCTCAGGGACAATGAATCCTCATCACTCAGGGCCTGCTTGCGGTCCCTATGATTGATGGAGGATATCTTTGAGTCACCAGGTCAGAGCGGACCTTCTGTGGTGGCTCCAGTCTCTGGCTCTGACGGACGGGAAATCCTTCCGGCTGTTGTTTTGAAAGGTGCTCACCACGGTCGCCAGCCTGTCGGGCTAGTGTGGCGTTCCGGGCAAATTGTCTGCCCAGGGCACTTGGTTGGAGGAGGAATCCTCCCTACCGATATATGCCTGGGAACTGAGAACGATCAGACTCTGTTTGCTCCGTTGGAGGGATCGTCTTCAGGGCCACCCTGTGCGGGTGCAGGCAGACTACACCACTGCGGTGGCATATATCAATCACCAAAGGGGCACCAGGATTGCCCGGGCGGCCAAGGAAGTGGCCGAGATTTTGCCTTGGGCCGAGACGCGGGTCTCGGCGCTTTTGGCAGTTCACATTCTGGGTATGGAACGCAGGCAGGCCGACTATCGGAGTCGCCAGACCCCAGACCAGGGGGAATGGTCCCTATACCCCGAGGTGTTTTCGGATACTGTGCGCGATGGCGCACCTCCTCTAGACAACTAGGTGGGACGTCTCATGGCAAGAACACGCGATCCTCTGGCAGCTGCCTCGGACGCGCTGGTGGTGCCTTGGAATCAGTATCGCCTGATTTATGCCTTCCCCCCCAATCCAGTTGTTGTCATGGTTCCTTGGTCTCGGAACCGAGGTTGGTGGTCCTGGGGGCCCGGATTGGCCGCGCCTGTCTTGATACGCGGACGTCATGAAAATGGTCGTCGAGCCTTCCTGGCGGTTCCTCCATATCCAGTGTCCGTCCAATGTAACACATTGGAGAACTCCTCTCCAGTGTTGTTACAGTTCCCATGTGAATCTGTTAATAGTGTTGATACGATATAACAATAAATATATACTATATGATTTATTTCACACATTGCTTGGGATTGGACGTTGACATCGGGTAACAAATCCAGATACATAATTGCCTCCAAACTTGTTGCATTTCCACATTCAATTACAACAGGAATTATCTATATACATATCCGCATGTTTTTTCACATTTGGGGGCCAGGATCTCTGGATCTTTTGATTAATTGATCCTTTGTTCCTCGGATCCTTTGAATTCTGGCTGGATCTCGATGTCCATTCCTGGGAGTTCATAGCATGATGTGGCCAACACTAAAGAGTTCATATTATATTACTTATACTTTACATTTTATTTATATAATGAACTTAGAGGTTGGGCCATCATCCTACATCATATTAAAGATACTTTGCATAGTTATTTATCTCCCATATTTATGTCCTTTTTATGTGCGGATTCTAAGCAGTTGGATCTTACCATGTATGGACCCCCTGTCTTGCACGATATCTAGTGTTGTAGTCTGGTGTATTTAGCTTTGTCCCTCGGATCCTTTGAACTCTGTCTAGATCTCGATGTCCGTCCCTAAGAGTTAATAGTATGATATGGCCAACACTGCAGAGTTTGTTATATTACATATACTTTATATTCTATTTATATAATGAGCTTAAATGTTTGGCCATCATCCTGCACAATATTAAATATACTCTGCGTAGTTGTTCATCTCCCAGGCCTATATCCCTCCATATATCCTTCCAATTATGGATTCTCTACAATTAGATCTTACCATGTATGGATCCCTTATCCCTCCATATTGTAATGTTCTGGTACCTTTGGTACCCTAATTCCACTTTTCCTAAGTGTATGCGCCCCACCATTCTCTTTTGGTAAGGTGTGCATACACCTTTAAGACCGATGCTGTCATCACTGAGCGCCGCTGGAGCGGCTATTTCAACCTCCGGCGGTCTCACTCACATGTTCGTTCAACGCCGCATAATCTGCCTTGAAGCTCTCATGCTTGCAAGCATACCTCGCTATCGGAACCACGCTGCTGATCCCTGTATCCCGTTACCGGATCATCCGCTCTTGCCGAACCTCTCCTCTACTACATTGCTACTAGTGATAAGTACCCCACAGGGGAAACCTCTATAACCTTCATACTAAAGCTTACACTATCTAGCTCTGCATACTAAGGACTATTACTACATCTGCACTAACTAAGATTGCTAGCTCTTGAGCCTAATACCATCTGCTCTTGCACTGGGTTGGTCTATCCTGTATGTTCACCTGCTACTCTATCATCTGCTACCATACATGATTGCTAAACCTATCTGCATCCCATCTGCTACTATCTTACTTTCAAGAACATTCCTTTCAAGTGTCTGTCATCTACCATCTCTACCCAACCTGTCTCTTCAGCCTATCATCACTATATTACTATACATATAAGTCACTCTAGGAACATCTTATTGAGTGTGTGTATTTACTTGCTGAATTGAGACTATCCACACATGATGAGTCTTGGGAGTTGGGATTGGTGTCTCAGCGTTTCTCTACATGACTACTGAAGTGGAATATTTCTGCAGCTGTAAATCCACATTATACATAAAACGCAGGAGCGTTACACATATATCCTTCCAATTATGGATTCTCTACAATTAGATCTTACCATGTATGGATCCCCTATCTTGTTCGGTATCTAGTGTTATAATCTGATGTATGTAGCTTTGATCTCCTCGAACTATATATATCTCTCTGGTCACCCCGATATGATTGTAATTGTTTTTATGGGTGACCGGTTGATGCATATATACACAGGATCATATGTGTTTATTTTGTCCTAAAAACCATATTGTTCGAAATAATTGTTTTTATTGTACATATATCGTTTGGTCTGTGCATGTTATACGATTGATTTTCTTCTGACCCATGCAACTAATATGCACAAATAGATTTATATATTTGACAATAGTTTTATATTCACATAATCGGATTCTACAGATATCAGTATATATATTCACTATTCCTTGTATTTTTGTATATTTTTTGTGCGCTTTTATTCTCATTTTATAATTGACACATATTATTAAACAATGGTAATTTTATCCATATCTTTAATCACAATACATTTAATTTTCACACATAGTTTATACATATTTAGATTTTATCAGATTTTTTGCATTTATATATTTTTTCATACACAATTGTGTCACAGCATTCACATTTGATTTTTCACTGGTTTCACATAGATGTTTTATGGGTCTATCCGTGTCCTCGGTAATTAGGAAAATGGTTTACCCCTTACTTGTATCACCTGTTTTTTAATTGATGCTTGCATTTTTGTGTGTGTATATATTGAGATGTTCATTTTTCTTTGTAATGATTAAGCACACAGTCAGTGTGTGAAACGCATCTACCTTGTCACGATTGCCATAATTTGGATGTCCAGTCAATAAATCTGGACATTGGAGTGCTGCCAATTCCTTTTCCTTTATCAGGTTCCCCTTACGAGACGATCTGTTGTCTCAGGGGCTGTTCTTCCATCCTGCTTTACAGTCACTGGCCTTGATGGTGTGACTGTTAAAAGCCAGATCTTGAGAGATTGGGGTTGCTCGTCGGAGGTCACTCCTACCTTGCTTGGAGCTATGGAGGCCTCGTCCGGTAAGATTTATTATCGTACATGGAAGGTTTGCTTCGCCTGGTGGGAATCACGGGGTTTTCATCCTCACTACTTTTCGGTGGCAAGGGCGTTGGCCTTCCTGCAATCCGGTGTGGCCCTACGTCTTGCACTGCCCACTGTTGAGGGTCAGTTATATGCACTGGCCATTCTTTCCATCGCCCTTTGGCGTCAAATTCTTTGATCCGCACCTTTATTCAAGGGGTGCGTCATTTGGCCACCTCGGCGGGCGCCCTTAACCCCTTGGGACTTGAATTTGGTTCTGTCGTTTTGCAAAGTCCTCCCTTTGAGAACATCCGGGAGATTCCTCTGCTTGCACTGTCACGGAAAGTTACCTTTCTGGTGGCGATCACATCTGCTTGCAGTGTGTCGGAGTTAGCGGTCCTATCTTGCCGCTCCCCCTACCTGATAGTTCATAAGGATACGGTGGTCTTGCGACCTCATTAATCCTTCTTTCCGAAGGTGGTGTCTGATGTCCATCTCCATGAGGACATTGTTTTGCTTTCGCTGTGTGTGAATCCTACGCATCCTACGGAGTTTTGCCTTGCATTCCTTAGATGTTGTCAGGGCGATCAGGGTTATCTGTCGTCTACTGAATCCTTCAGAAGGTCCGATTCTCTTTTTTTGCCCTTTCTGAGGGTCTCAGAAGGGTATGGCTGCGTCTGCGGCAACCGTTCCTGTCTGGTTCAGACGGACGATTGTACAGGCTTATTCGCCTAGGGATCGGGTTCCGCCCTTCCCTGTCACGGCGCACTCTTCGGAGCGGAGGGTGCGTTTTGGGCCTTTCGCCATCAGGCGTCTGTGTCCCGGATGTGCAATGCGGCGACCTGGTCGTCCCTGCACACCTTTACAGAGTTCACTAACTTTATGTTTTGGCATCGGCAGATGCCTCCTTTGGCCGCAAAGTTCTGTGTGCGGCAGTACTTTGGGGGAGACACGGCGTTTTTAGCCTGTCCTCTCCTGTGGGTTCCCCCCCCCCCCCCTGGTTATTTTACCTTCCTGGGTTTGTTCGCTCCTTTTGAGCTTTCCTGTTACCCAGTGGGTTACATTTCTGGTTCAGATAAGGTTCCTTTTTCTGACCTTGGGTGCTTCGTTACCTTGAGACGGTTGCGTTTCCCAGCCCTTATGTCTACACTGCTTTGGGACATCCCATTGGTGAAGACTATATGAGGGGTGGCGACTGTCAGTGGACCCCGAGAAAGGAATTTTACGGTAAGATTTTACAAAAATTCATTTTTTTTTAAATTTTCTGCTGACGTATTCCCCTGGTGGAACATGTGTCCCCCATCTGACCCCCCTCGGGGAGGCCACACGGGCCTCTGGCTCCCAGCTGTCCATAGATGCAACTTAGGCAGTCCTGGTATCATTTGTGTCCCGGGTGGAGGTTGCCTTTTAGGGGCGAGGTGCTAAAAAACACCCTCGGCCTACCCCTGCCTCATGTGATGTTTTGGATTCTGAGTCTGACTCAGCCACCGCAGACGCGGGTCTCCCTGCCGGGCCGACTACCTCGCGCCCTGTCTCCTCTGATAGTGAGGATGACATTTCTACCTCCACTGCCGTGCATGGAAAGGCGCTGGTGGACGCACTAGTTGTATCTGTGCAGGAGACCCTAAAAATGGAGGACGCGACTGAGGCGCAGGTTACGTTTTGGCACTCGCAAGTCATTCAGAGCTGCAAAGGTTTTTCCCTTTCCCGCGTATTTTGACAGCATGCTCAAAAAAGAATGAGACCGCCCTAAGCGTTCCCCTTGGGTGCCTAAGCGGATTGCTAGACGCTACCCCTTTGAGGAGTCCCTTATATAGAAGTGGCCTATGCCACCGACGGTGGCCCTCCGTTCTCGAGACTGAATAAAGCTACCATGATTCCAGTGGAGGATTCCCCGTCCTTTAAGGATCCAGCGGATAGCAAGGCAGAGTCTGTGTCCTGCAATATGTTCTCCCTGGCGGGGTTTGCACTCAGACCAGTGTTTACGGTTGCCCTGGTCTCACAAACATTGACTGAATGGGCTAAGTTATTACATCTTCCTCCTGCCTTTGAGGAGCTGTTGGACCAGCCGGTTCAGGGGCTGCAATTTGTTTGCGATGCCGCGCTGAATACTGCTCCCATATTGGGCCGACTGTCAGTTTCGGCAGTGGTCCTCCGGCGTATGCTTTGGCTAAAGTGCTGACCTGCAGATCAGACCTCAAAGAAGGCCTTGACTGATCTACCTTTTCAAGGAGATCGCCTGTTTGGGGGCTACCCTGGACAACAGTATCAAAGGTCTCACAGGGGGTAAGAGAGCCTTTCTCCAGCAGGCTTACAAGGGTAAGGATCCGCGTCAGCTCAAAGGAAGTTTTTTTTCATCCCTCCGGGTCAATCGATAAGGCTAAGCCCTTCAAGACTCCCTCAGGTGGGTCTAAGTGGCCCTGGTCTGGCAAACCTAAATCGAGTTTCTCCAGACCTGAGAACAAGGCCCCCTGTGCCTGGGGTGGGGGGACGTCTTTGCCGGTTTCCGGACCTTTGGCTCTCACGGATACAAGACAAATGGGTTCAAGAGGTCATACGGTTCGGTTACAAGATAGTTTTGATCCTTCCCGCCAGTGAGGATTTTCCCTTCCAATGTGTGACTGTCCCTCGATCGCTTGCAGGCTCTCTTTGGGGCAGTTCAGGACCTGGTACAACAGGGAGTAATAGTTACGGTTCCGTGTGCAGAACGTTTTCAGGGCTTTTATTCAAACCTGTTTACGGTCCCCAGGAAGGAGGGCAAGGTGCGTCCAATTCTGGACCTGAAGGTACTGAATTGCTTTGTGCGAGTTCAAAAATTCAAGATGGAATCAGTTTGCATGATGGTGGCTTCCCTACAGCAGGGGGATTTCATGGCCTCCATAAACACCAAAGATGCCTACCTTCACATCCCAATATCTGCAGGTCACCAACGGTTTCTCCATTTTGCCATGGGAGAGAATCACTATCAGTTTGTGGCATTACCATTTGGTTTCGCCTCTGCTCCTTGGGTCTTCACAAAGGTGTTGGCTTCGGTCCTGGCGCTGTTGCGACAGTGGGGGATATCGGTCCTGGGTTACCTGCACGATCCGCTTCTCCGTGCGGAGTCTCCCTCGGTGCTGGTGACAAATTTGGAGATCACCATGAGAACTATGGAGGAGTTTGGGTGGATTCTGAACCTTCAGAAGTCGTCCCTGGTCCCTTCAAAGAGACTGGACTATCTGGGCCTGACGTTGAACTCATCCTCCGCCAGAGTATTTCTTCCTCCGGAAAACTCCAGACAGCGGTTCAGCTGTTGCTGTCCAGCAAATGGTCATCCCTTCGAACCTGTATGAGAGTTCTGGGACTGATGGTGTCGTCTTTCGAGGCGGTCCCCTTCGCTCATTTCCACACTAATTGCTTTCAGATCAGCACGCTGCAGGCAATTGGCGCTCATTCCCCTTTTTCCTGGCTGCTGCTGAGACACGTGTGGTGGTGAGTCCTCGGGTGGTATCTTGCTGCCTGGTCTTTTTCTATCGCAGTGTTCTGGGACCTGTAGTTCACAGGAATCTGCGCTATTGGGATTACTTCACCGCTATTGTTAAACTTTATACTGTGTCCCTATTGCGGCACCATTGTGTCATGGAGCCTGCTGAACATGTCTCACCATCGACCCACTCTCAGAAGCGGGGGGTTATCCTCGGGGTCCCACTCTATGGCGGCCATGACGGTGGTCCTACAGCCTTTAGTGTCTAAAGTGGACATGGTCTTAGAGAAAAGACCTGGCAAAAAGCTCCCCCTGCCTTCTCCGGTTTCCTCTGCCTCCTTAGATTCTGAGGCTGATTTGGCCGCTGCGGATGCAAGTCCCCCTATGGGGTCCGCGTCCAAGCACTTTAAATGCTCTGACAGTGAGGAGGATTCCTCTTCCACCATCTCTGTGTATGAAAATGCGCTTGTAGAAGTGCTGATTCTGTCAGTGCGAGAAAAATTGAGGATGCAGCGGGCGCTGCATCGGCAACTCTGGTGCAATTTTGCACCCGCAGGCCATCCAGAGTGACTAGTGTTTTCCCTTTCCTGCCTATTTCCACGAGATTGTCGCTAGTCAGTGAGGGTCCCCGAAATGCATGGCTGGGATACCTAAACGTTTCGCTAGGAGATATCCTTTTGGAGATTTCCTTTTGAAGAAACTGACGGTTCCACTGGTGATGGACTCCCAGGTTTTAGGCTAAATAAAGTCATGTTACTACCTGTGGAGAACGCTCTGTCCTTTAAGGATCCTACAGATAGAAAGGGTGAATCGTTGGTGCGCCATCTTTTTACCATGGCCGCTTCAATCCTGAGACCGGTGTTTGCCATAACCTTGGTCTCCCAGACCTTGAATGAGTGGGCGAAGCTTTTACGCCAGAATTTGAGGAGGGTCAGCACCCTCGTGAAATGGCGAAGCTGGCGGACCAATTAATACAAGGATTGCAATATATCTGCGATGCCTCCCTAAATGCAGCCCCGTTTAACCTGCAGGGCGTCGGTGACAGCGGTGATCTTGCGCCGCATGATCTGGTTGAAATGCTGGTCTGCAGACCAGGCCTCCAAAAAGGTTCTGAGGAATCTACCCTTTTGTAGGGGACCGTCTGTTTGGTGTCTCCATGGAAGAGATCATTAACGGTCTCACGGTAGGCAAGAGCACTTTGCTCCTACAGGTAACTAAGAACAAAGAGCCTCGCCGCAAACGTGGTCCTGTTTTTTTCGGCTCACAAGCGGCCTTTCGTCCCACGGGGTCGCAGGACAAAGGGTCTAAACCCTCTCAACCCTTCTCAGGGGGATTTCAAGAGATCCTGGGGTGGTAAATCCAGGGCGGGCTCCTCCGGTCTCGCAGATAAGCCCTCCTCCGCCTGAAGGAATGCTCTCAGCCGTACTAGGGGTGGGGGGGACGTCTTAGTTTCTTTCCAGATCCATGGGCCTAGTTCATCCTAGACAAATGGGTATTTAAGTTAATTCGGTCCGGTTACAATATTGAGTTTCGATCCTTGCCCCCGGCAAGGTTCTTCCCTTCCAATTTACATCTGTCTGGATCAGATTCAAGGCCTTCTAGGAGCAGTACAGGGTTTGTTGTCACAAGGGGTAATAGTCCCTGTTCCAGAGTCTGAACCTTTTCAGGGGTTTTATTCAAACCTCTTTACGGTTCCCAGGAAGGAATGGAAGGTTAGTCCCATCATGGATCTCAAGGCCCTGAACCATTTTATGTGGCTTCAAAAATTCAGAATGGAATCGGAATCCATTGGCACAGTCGTGGCTTCCCTTCATCAGGGGGACTTTCTAGCCTCCAGCAAAATCAAGGACATGTCTCTTCATATTCTGGTCTACATCGGCCATCAACGTTTTCTTCGTGTTGGTCTCGCCTCAGCTCCTCTGGGTGTTCACAAAAGTGTTGGCCCCGGTATTAGCCTTACTTATTCTTTTTTTTTTTTTTTTTTTTTTATCAAGCAAAAAAAAACTTTATTAAAGTATAGGAACAGAAACATAACACAGAAACAAAAACAGAGTCCAGAGCACATGCATCACTATCTGCAATGAACACTTGCATAGAAAACATACAGCGATAGCATAACCACCATCCAGGGAATACCACCACAAACATCAGGAAAGGTAAGTAGAGGTCCATCCCAACCGTCCGCACCGCCCCCCACCAAAACACTCAGGGATATGCATAACTGGAGAAAGCACCAGATCCACCGGGGCTAGGCCCGGCACAGCCAGCCACGGAGCCCACAACATCTCAAATTTACCAGGGCTGCCCCTATGTTGATAGATATACTTTTCTAAGCAAAGCGTGTCCCCCATTGCGGCCACCCATTCTTTAACCAAAGGGGCCCTCGGGGAGATCCAGTGCCTCAAAATCAATTTTCTCGCCTGAAATAGAGCCCGGCCAATGGCCTGCAGAGCTGGCACCAGGGCCTGGACACCACTCAGAATGCCCAGCAAACAAACTTTAGGATCCTCCGGCACCTGAACCCCGAAGGCCCCTGAAGCCTTATTTATTCTGAGGGCGGAATTGTCATGTGTTCTGAAGGAGGATCTGGACATCCCAGTGAGAACTCTGCAGGAGTCTGGCTGGACTCTGTTAGCCTTGACTCCATCCAACAAGTTGGACTTCGTGGGGCTGACTCTGGATTCAGCCTCAGCTGATGTTTCTCCCAGAAACGAAACTCCTGAATTTGCAGCGTGTGATTCGGCTCTTGTTATCCATTCACTGGTCGTCTCTCAGAACCTGCATGCTGGTGCTGGGCATGATGGTCTCTACCTTCGAGGCCGTCCCATTCGCTCAGTTTCATACCAGAGTTCTGCAAAGGGAGATTGTAACCAAATGGGACAAGAATCCACAGTCTGGACAAATCTGATTCTGCTGAGTCTGGTTGCGAGAGGGTCTTCGTTTTGGTGGCTCCGGTCCCCGGCACTTCGTTAAGGGTAATCTTCCTCCCCTGGGGAATCCATCCTCGCTCCTTCTTGGTGGCTCGGTTGTTGGCCTTACTGCAATGTGGCATCAATTAGAAGTTTGCCTTGATCCCTATCTAGGATTAAGTCTCTGCTCCTGGCGGTTTTCTTCAGCATCCTTTGGCCACACACTTTTTGGTCCGCACTTTCATTCAGGGGGTTCGTCATGTGGTGCGTTCTTTGTTGCCACTGTGGGCCCTCAATTTGGTGTTGTCGGCTCTGCAAAAGCCTACCTGTGGGAGCATCTGGGATATTTCCCTGCTCAGTTTCGCAAAAAGGTGCATTTCTAGTTGCTATCACTTCGGAGGGTATTAGAGGACAAGGGTGGTGCTTCGACTTTCCCTTTCCTTTCTGTCGAGGGGGTGTTGGATTTTTATGTGAAGGAGGACATACTTCTTTTTTCTTTGTCCTCAAGGGTCACGTCCTAGGGAGGTGGCCTTACACTCCTGGGTTGTGTGGGTGGGGACGTGGGTTGCGCGATTCGCGTGTACCTTTTCAATGACGGCTGCTTTTCAGAGGTCCATTTCTCTCTGCTCACGGATGGTTCAATGAGAGGCTTGGCATTTGCCGTTTTGATTTGGCAGCCAATTGTACACGAATATGCCTTGTAAGAGGTGGGAGTCCCCCCCCCCCCCCCTTCCCTGTTGTTATTGAGCTCTCCATCAGGGTGGTTTGTGCCTCCTGAGCCTTCCATCAGCAGGTGTCTGTTTCTCAAGTCTGCAAAGCAATGACGTGGTTGTCTGTGCACACTTTACTAACTAAAAAAAAAAGTTGCAGTGTTAGTGTCCTTGAATGCTAGTTTTGGCTGCAAGGTATTGCAGGCTGTTTACAATTCTCAGGCACCCCTTAGGGTGGTTCGGAGTGTTGGGCTTTTGCTCTGGGTTTTGTCTCTCCATTAATTGGTTTGCCCACCCTTCGTTGTGGCACTGCTTTGGGACATCCCCGTTTCCCTTAATGTAAGAGAACTGGATTTTCTCTTACGCCCTCCGACAGTCACAGCCCCTCATACAGCCTTCACGAGTGGGTAATGGTCCCCTCTGCAGGAGCAAGCTAGGCAGTTTTAAATGTTTTTTAAAAAACTTTCTACACTTAGGCACGCCTCCAGGGGGCCGTCCCTCAGCCATTATCCTGACCCAGTTACCACTGTCTCAAGAAAGAAAGGTTTTCCCCTGTTGGTGGGATTAGCTGATCGACCAATTATTGGGATCCAGTTGTTCTGACTTGATGTCTTCCTGGGATTATCCACATATATGGGCATAATCTTTCCCTACAACACAAGCTTATGAGGGCTTCATTTGATGGATTTTACCAACCACACAGTCAACCCGTGTTTCTGACAGAGCGCATAGAGCACCTGTTTTTAACATATACCGGCAGGTATATAGTTTTATCCATCACTGCACAGAATGTAAGTTATGATTATACTTCAAATCTCTTTATACAAACTTATGTACTGTATGAATATCTGTATTATTATTCGCATTTGATTGACTTCTGTTTGATCAATTACCTACAGACCACCACTCAGGGTCTCCTATTTTGTCCCCCTGAAGAAGGAGTAGTTGTATAACTCCGAAACTAGTCGGGTCTGGAGTCTTCACCCTGCAACTGGTGCTTTATTCAAGTGCATATGTGATGTATCTCTACTTATTTACTTGCCTTTTATTACCTTGTTAATTTTGTTATTTCAATAAAATATTAAACATTTTTGAATTAAACTTGTGTAGATATGAGTGCCTAAAAAATCCCACCAACAGGGGAAAACCTTTCTTTCTTGAGACTATATTGGGATGTGGCACCACCCTTAGCACCCAACACAGGTCATCCCCCATTTCAGTTACCACTGTCCTTCAGTTTTATGCTGCCTAGCGTCAGGAGTAGACTAGGTCTTCCCTACTGGGACCTAGTGTCTCAGTTTCTTTGTTTTTTTCTTACAAAAACGGTTTCTTCTTGTGGCTATAGCTGTTTCTAAGGGGTCTCCACAGGTGGGGTTAACTGTTTTTTGCAACGTCCTCCCTTTGAGAACATCAGATAAATACCTCCGCCTGTGTTGTCCCAGAAAGTTGCCTTTCTGGTAGCTATCACATCTGCTCGCAGGGTGTCTTGAGTTGGCGGCTCTGTCTTGCTGTTCGCCTTATCTGGTTGTTCATATGGATAAAGTGGACCAAATCAATGTTTTCTCCCAAAGGTGGTGTCGACTTTCCAACTCAATGAAGATATTGTGTTGCCTTCACTTTGTGCGAAGCCCAAGCATCCCAAGGAATTTACCTTGCATTCCTTGGAGGTGGTCCAGGCGGTCAAGGTTTACCTCTCTGCCACTGAGTCTTTTTTAGAAAGTCTGATTCCCTGTTTGTCCTTCCCGAGGGACCTTGGAAGGATTCGGCTTCGTACGCGGCAACCATTTCTAGATGGATCAGACAGACGATTGTTCAGACCTATTCAATCAAGGGTCAGGTTCCTCCTTTCCCTGTAAAGGCACATTTTACTAGAGCCGTCAGTGCCTCTTGGGTATTTCGCCATCAGGCTTCTGTGGCTCAGGTGTGCAAATCGGCGACCTGGTCATCTGTGCACACTTTCACAAAAGTTTTACAAACTTGATGTGATCGCATCCTCGGATGCTTCCTTTGGCCGTAAGGTTTTGAGTGCGGCGGTTGTTTGAAGAGATGTGTTTTTTTTTTTTTTTTTTTTTCTGTCTTTCTGGGGTGTTTTTTTCTTATTCTGGGTTAGCTCCGGTTTGAGCTTTGTTGCCCTGTTGACCACTTCTGGCCTTGTTGATACGTTGCCTTTTCGGTAGGTTGCGTCTTCCCACCCCTCACACCTGCACTGCTTTCGGACGTCCCACTCGTGAAGGCTGTATGAGTGGCTGCTGCTTTAGGAGAATGTAAGAGAAAATTGTTTTTGTAAGACCTTACCGTAAAACTCTTTTCTCTGAGTCTTCCGACAGTCGCAGCCCCCGCCCCTCTGGTTTTTGGATCTTGGGGTTGTTGTCTTCCGGTACTGCTTGCTACAAAACTGAAGGACAGTGGTAACTGGGTCAGGATGGCCCCCTGGAGTTGTGCCGTAGAAAGTTTTTTATTAACATTTCATACTGCCTAGCTCGCTCCTGCAGAGGGTGCCATTACCCACTCGAAGGCTGTGACTGTCGAAGGACTCGGAGAAAAGAATTTTACGGTAAGTTCTTACAAAAACTATGTTTTTTTGTTACTCGCCATAAAATCCCTTTCTGAGATCATTGATGGACACGGCACACTCCACTCTATGGAAATTCTCCTTTTGATACTGCTTGTGACTGACTGGAGGCCTATAGCAGAGAGGGGGGATTTTATGCCAAAAGTGGACTGCCCATAGAATGTGCTGAGTTTTTTTTTTTTTTTCTGTCTTGTGTTCTACTCCTGAAGGTTGGGCTATAAAACCCTGTATTGTCATGGATAGATAGAAGAAGAAGCCGCTCTGTCCGTCAATGAACTCGCAGAAAGGGATTTTACGGTCAGTAACAATCCAGTTTTTAATACCTCCCCAGACTAAAATGAGCATTAACTCTTTTTTTAATGCATTGGGAGCTCCATTGCAAAGGCAGTTTGGAATTTTTTTTTACTGAAGTTCAGCTTTAGAGAATTAGAATATGAAACACAGAGCCTAGCTGCTTTGTTTAATCCAGTGTGTTTTTATTCCAGTATCTTTGACCAACAGTGCTAAAACTGCTGTCTCTCGGTTGGGTCTAGCTTGGGCCTCATGCTATGCCAAGGGGCAAAAATGATCAGCTCCAAGTCTTTGAATCTTGCTACTCAGGGGACTTTACTGGTAGAATCTTGTAGACTTTACCTCATTAACACCTCTAAAATACTACACTTTTTAACCCATGAAATTGCCAATCCACTCATTCATCCCTTGTCACCTCTTGCCTTGTCTATTGCAACTCCCTCCTCCATAGGTTTACCTCAACACAGGCTATCCCCACTTCAATCTATCATTAATGCTGCTGCCAGACTCACCCACCTTACCAACTGCTCAATGTCCTCCACTCCTCTCTGCCAGTCCTTGCATTGGCTTCCAATTGCCCAATGAATAAAATTAAAAAAGCTAACAACAACATACGCCATTAACGCCCAGAAACGACATCACCAGCCTTAACTCATAGTGAATCACCCAAATTGTCCTCTTCACTCATCCCAAGACATCCTGCATTCTAGCTCTCGTGTCTCCAGGACTTCTCCAGAGCCCCCCCCCCTCCCATCCTCAGGAACCTTTACCCCAATCCACTATCTCCTACTTTTTTTTTCTTAAAGCCGTATTTTACCAAAAAGCAAACCTTTTATTATATTGCGGCTTACTAATTCTTAAAGAGGGACTGCAGTCTGCTCACATAATATATAATAAATACATATTTGGTATTCTGAAGCTTCCCTCCAACCACTTTGCATATTATTTTATACATACTGTGATTCTGTATTTACCAAATATGCTGCAGAAATCTCCCTTAACTAAATCTGTTGGCAGTCCTTTTCACCGGATTATGCAGGCCACAGACATTCCATGTCAAAACACAGATAGTTTCAGCAATGTTCATAGGTACAAAATGAGTTCCAGTACGTCACCCAGGCCAGAGGCCCGGAGAGATCCGGATGGGAAGGGCAGGCACAACAGTCCAGGTGGGAGCACCAAGTAGTAGAGAGCAGCTACCCATCATAGGCAGCCCAGGCAGCAAAAGGACAGTATGAGGTCCAGACTTGGGAGGCAAAGAAGGGACAGGTGAGCAGGTATCGAGTCAGTCCCAGTGGAATGAAAGCAAGCAGCAGAAGTGGGGGGGAGACCAGGGTAAGCAAAACAGGGGTTCAAACTTATCGATGCACAACAGGGGCCCGTAGTTGACATGGGCAAAAAAAAAGGGGGGGGGGGGAACAAAAATATTGGTATTCGTCCAATCTGGACATCCAGGGGGAAACCGGTCAGAGATTACAGATGGCACAGTAATCCCATAAAGAACAGCGAGCTGTGAGGAACTTGAGACAGTCAACACAGGTATAACAGCTCCCGCCTAACGTGGATGTAGAATTGGAGAAAGCCGATCTTCATGGCAGCAAAGACAGTGAGGGACCAGCCAGTAAAGGTATGAGACAGGAAAAATTCCATCAAGGTGCTCCCCGACGTGGTGAAACAGCTGCTCGCAGAGCTCTCCCCTCAGCATCCAACCACTGTGCAGCAGCAGCTGGTTTGTCAAAGAATAGGACTTAATCTCTGGCAATCACACAGTTTGGAGGGGTAAAGCATGGCATACTGAACACTCAAGTCCCAGAGTCTTCTCTTCACATCTGTAAATTTCGCCCTCTGCTCTGTACCTCCGCAGAGTAGTCGGGGAACAAGGAGACTTTAGCGTTATCCACAACAAGCTTCCCCTGCATCCCTCTAGATTTAGCCAAAATAGTGTCTCTGTCCTTATAATTGAGAAGTTTAAAGATCAAGGTGCAATGGGGGGCTGCTGGGGGGGGGGGAAGAGGACGCATGGGCACCCGGTGTGCCTTCTCCACCGAGAACATGGGAGTGAAGGATTCTTTTCCAAATGTTTCCACCAGCCAATGTTCAATAAAGGCCTTTTCCCGGATTCCAATCGCCCTGACATTGTTCCGCTGCATTCTGTTCTCCAGGTCATCCGAGCATGCGGCCTGATGAGCAGCCAGTAAAGCAGTGTGGTTAACCTCTCTGCAGAGGTGTGCCATGTCATCTTCAAGGGAGCTGACCTGGCCCTCCACCGCCAATGTCCGCTCCCGCAATTTTTGCATATCATGCCGGACAAATGAAATATCAGCCTTGACCCCTTTTATTTCAGCCGTTAGCTTGTGATCAAGGAGTTGCAGGTGGTCACGGCAGCCTTAATGTCCCAGAGCGTAGGCTCCGCATCCAAGGCAGCAGGCAGGGTTAACCTGGAGGCCTGGGCCGTGTGCGCCGCGTCCCAGTCAGATAGCTGACCAGAAAGGTCCCCCAACGGGACAATGTGATCCGCATCAGATTGTGAGCCTGAAGAGGCAGTTGATGTGGCTCCCGCAGAGGAAGCATCCCTGGATGTTGGCTTAGAGAAGAGTTTTTGCGCTGCCTCCTTGTACTTCTTCTGGGAGACACGCTGGGGGGAGGGCGCCATCTTGGGCCTGCAGGGCGGCGGAGGTTTTCCTGTCTCTCTGCTGTTTGGCCATAGAATGAGGGGCGAAGAGGACTCACCAGCACCCCTGGAGTACCAGAGCGTTGTGCTAGCATACTTACCCTCTCTGGGGATTTTCACATCGGTCTCCAACAGGATAACGGCAAGAATCGCCAGCGGAGCGAGCGGTGCACACGTCTGCTTACATCCGCTGTTCGGCCACGCCCCCTCCCTTAACTAAATCTGGCTGAAGCCATTTTACCTGTGGGCAGCTGAATCTGCTGCCTGTTTACTTCCTGGATTTACACAGAGGCTTTCTATCTTATGACTCATCCCACCCTCCCTTGCTGGCAAACTGTCACGAAAGTAAGAGAGAGAGCCGTGCATGATGTCATTACCCTAGGCAAGTGATGGTGAACCTTGGCACCCCAGATGTTTTGCAACTACATTTCCCATGATGCTCAACTACACTGCAGAGTGCATGAGCATTATGGGAAATGTAGTTCCAAAACATCTGGGGTGCCAAGGTTCGCCATCACTGCAGGCTTTTTAGCAGGCAAGAAAATAAGTGGGCTGTATAAGATGTATATAGGCTGTACTGGCAGGAAAAAAATGTTTTACTATCCAAAGTTAAAACAACAAGGGCAGAAGGTTTAATAGATGGAAAGATGAAAAAATGACTGAAGTTCCACTTTAAATGCGATGGCTGCATTGGTTTTCTTTTTTAAGGCTTTTTTCATCTGGTGGTCCAGCCAGAAAGTCTATTGTTTTGCACAAGCTCTCCAGCGGTATGTATCAGTTTACTTGGATGCGGCAAACCACTAATACTGGCATGGGGTGATTTTAATATGATCAGCTTTTATTTATTCATGCAAAACCGTTATCCCATTAGGAAAAAACGGTTCGCTGTAACTGATTATAAAGTGTGAGCTGTAGTTTGGCTTCAATTTGTTGGTGTAAATAAATCTGCTAATGCATTTAACACTACACTGACAATTCTGCTGTCTGTTGTGCCTCCTGTTCTCATTCCTCCAGAGTTATTTAATTCTCACTGCCCCTCAAGTATTAGTCTACTCAAGCAAAACAACGTGGTGGTTGGGAGGTGGGGGTAGGCAAATTTCATTTTATTATGCAGCTCAACTCTCCCAACAAACTAAATCCTATGGAAACTGCTTTATGGGTTGGTATTGAAGCTATACACCATGATCCCTTGCCCACCAAATCTTCCCATTGAATCCTACTACCCATTCCCTCAAGGTATGGGAGGACAAAATTACTCAGGGGCTTGATTTCCCCACATCTCTATTGCCTTTTTATTTGTTTTTCCTCTTGGGTTGATTAGATGAAAAACTATACATGTCACACACATATGTAGCTATTATTAGAGTCCTGTTTATTGCCCGGAAACTTATGGCACAGAAAAGGCTATCTGCAACACCTCCCTCCCATGAACATTGGGTTACCTCTGGTTATTCAGTTCTGGTAAGGGAGTAACTAGTCTTCCAGCAATAGGGGTAGTCCTACAAAATTTGAACAAATATGGGATCCCTTGCTAGGTACCCCTGGACTGGCCACATTACAGCTAGTTCAAAATAGGGTCCTTGATGAAAGAGTTTCCTCTGGCTTGGTGTAACATGGTTATAGGTGACATGTTTCAACTTAATAATAGGATGATAGGATATTAACCCTTAGCGAACTTTGTGAATTAATATCACTCTATATCCATTGTGCCTAGACATGCAGAGGTTGTTTCTTTCTTTCTTTTTCTTTTTACAGTACACACGTGTTTGATGAAGTGTTTGATGAAGTGTACATTTTTTTAATAAGTTTATTAGGTTTTGGTTTGCTTTTTTTCTTTTTTTTTTTCGTTCCCCCATCTTGATTGTTTTGAGGGGAGGAAAAGGGGAGAGGAAAGAGGGATGGTGATTCTTATGCATACTATTCCCATTGCTGGATACATACATTTTGACCAATTATATTGTCTGTAATGTATAATTATATGCACAAATATGATTCCTTGATCTCTTGTCGTGTATGTTTGTAAAATCTCAATAAAAAAACCTGGATTCAAAAAATAATGTCTGGTGTTTGTATCCCCCTCCAAAAAAAAAAAAAAAGAAATCACAAAGCATTTGCTTTAACAGACAATCCAAGAAATCCTCAAATGTTCTCATATTTCTTTCCAGCCTTCATATATCTTTCGGACCTAAAGTCTCACTACATCTTCAGTGCAGTTTACACTATATATTTTAAAATAAAATATGAAGCCCAGAAAAAAAATTCACTTTTGTTCTCATTTTATTGATTTTGCAGATACTGAAGTAGATGTTGTGGGCGTTTGTCATGAAGGACAGTTTCTGTTGGTTGGAGAGAGAAACGGCAATGTTCATCTTATTCATGTTATAACTAGACAGATCTTGATTACAAAGGTAAATTTGTTCAATCTACATTTTGGTTTCAGGGGTTAATGGCAAGATGTATAATGGTAAAATTATAGTAAATGTTGAACTTAGAAGAACATGTTTTTTAATGTTGAATTATATTGTTTTTGGTAATGTAATTCAAATCCTTTTTTTGTTTTTGAATCGGTGGCATGATTTTCTTTCATATTTAATCGTAGAAGAAAATATGTGAATTGGTGAAGAGAGAGGTGTTATAACTATTTGTGTATTCTGCTGGCCCAATTGCCTCTATTTGAGGTCTGTCCCAATGTCTGTTGACAGATGCACTAATAAGCAGACTTTATATGACCTATGGTTATACATTGTGTGGTATATTGGCGCTATATCGATGATTTGTAGGGCTACGACTAAAGATTATTTTCTTATCGATTAGTTGGCCAATTGTTTAGATTAATCGGATAAAAAAAAACAATAAAACCTCAGTGTGACGTATAATTTAGTTATTACGTAAAGTTTAAAAAAAAAGGCAATTTGTTCCTGAAGATCTCTATTCAGTGGTAATTACAAATCACTTTATGGTGGGAAAAGATATACCTGTGCTCAATCCCAAAAGCTTGTACATGTATTTAAACTATCAGGTGCTAAAGGTGTGTGACCACATATTAACACTATAAATTCTGTATGGGCTATATGTGGACTAAATTATCCCTCTTTTTCATTGTATAGTTTGCTGGAAAGGATGCTCTGATACTAAAACCGATACCTTTTCTCTATCGTTCATTGACGGACGCAGTTCCTGATGCATATCAGTAGGGTTATACTGCCCTCTACAGGAGTAGGAAACTAGACGGAAAAAAAAGTTCTAGCTATGCCTATGGGCTGTCCCAGAGGGTACACCCTCTCTTTTCCTGCATAGGATGTCAGTGACTTGGTATATGACATATATAGAATTTCAGGTAAAAATATCAAATCAGCAATAAAAACAGTTCAAAGTAAATGGTGACTCTGTGCTCAAAATAATATCCTTAGTGCATGAGTGACTTAGTGTATGACATATAAAAGGTGATAGTGTACCTTTGTTTTTACAATCTGAACCCAATTTATGGGTAATAAACTACCTAATCCTTTTACGCTATTTGGAGCCTTCTTTCTCCTTCCCTACCATATTGGGTCGTTACACCCCGGAGCCTAGAGGAGCCGTTACCAGCCCACAGGACCACTAAAAAGGGGAATCCATTTGGCCCAGGGGGCCACCAAAGCCTGAATGGTCTTAATGCCATATGGCATATAGGACCCACTAAATCTGGTAAGTGATCCAAATTACCCATTCACCTGGGACAAGAAATCGATGTTATAGCCAATCAAGCCAGAGCACTTGCACCTTCGAATTGTGAAGATTCACTTTCACGAAGGACATTATTTTGAGCACAAAGTCACCATTTACTTTGAACTGTTTTTATTGCCGATTTGATATTTTTACCTGAAATTCTGTATGTCATATACCAAGTCACTTATGCACTTTATGGCACATGCTTAACTTTATTGGGAATCCTTGCAATTTTTATGTTTATTTACTTTTGATATTTATTTGATTACTTACATTTTACCACAGAGATTGGCATGGATAGTGCTATATATTAGACATCCAAACCAGCAAGCGCTGTATTTGGCCTTTTTCTAAGACCATTCATCTGTCAGTACACCTTTTATTGTACAGCAGCTGCTTTATCCTAAACTTTTTCTCTATATTTATATCTGATTCACTCATAGGCACACCAGTTGTTTGCATATAAATATACACCTTATCCTTGGCGCGTGGAATATACTCTGTATATTTTTCTACACATAGGATGTCAGTGTTAATCTGTTTAGTCAGGAGTAAGGACCTTGTTCCCTGATGGGAAGTTTTTTTTTTTCTAGTTAATTTTTTTTTATTTTTTTATTTTTTTTAGTTAGCTTTTCTCCGGATTTTTTTCCTGCGACATCTACAGGCAACTATGCCAAATCTGGGCGACGGGCTGGATGTATAGATGCTACGGACACGTGCAGACGTTCTGGGGCCTTCCGCTGCATCTTGGTACAGTGATGAGTCTGGGGGTCTCTCTCTCTCCTGGGGTCTCCAGTGTGATTGCCTGACCTTCAGGGGGCGGACTTTTTGCTGACTGATTCCCTTGGTGCAACATGGACCCCTGCAGATCATGTGTCCCTACCTGACCCCCTTAGGGAGGCCGCAGGGCCCTCTGGATCCCAGCTGTCTACCTATGCAATTTTGGCGGTCCTGGAAGCGTTTGTGTCCTGGGTGGAGGTGGTCTTTAAAGGGCAAGGTGCTAAGAAACGCCCTCCACCTACACCTTCCTCATCTGATGCCTCAGGTTGTGAGTCTGATTCAGCCACCGCAGACGTGAGTCTCCCTGCCAAGTCCGCTGCCTCACGCCCTTTCTCCTCTTGACAGTGAGGATGACCTTTCTACCTCCGCTGCCGCGCAAGATAAGGCGCTGGTGGACGCACTAGTTGTTTCTGTGTGTGAGACCCTGAAAATGGAGGATGCAGCTACGGCTGCGACTGGGGCGCAGTTTACGTTTTTGGCACTCGCAAGCCATCCAGAGCCGCAAAGCTTTTTTCCTTTCCCGTGTATTTTGACAACGTGCTCAAAAAAGAATGGGACCGCCCAAACCGTTCCTCTGGGGTGCCTAAGCGGATTGCTAGATGCTATCCGTTTGAGGAGTCCCTTATAAAGAAGTGGACTGTGCCACCTATGGTGGACCCTCTGGTCTTGAGACTGGATAAGGCTACCGTTATCCCAGTGCAGGATTCCCTGTCCTTTAAGGATCCGTAGGATAGGAAGCGGGGGCTGTGGCCCGCAATATGTACTCCCTGGCGAGGTCTGCACTGAGACCGGTGTTTGCGGTTGCCCTTGTCATGCAATGCCTTCATTGGGGCACTCCAGATGTAGATCTGTTGGTGTCTCGGGTCAATACTCCATGCGGAGTCTCCTACGGTGCTGGAAACAAATTTGGCAATCACCATGTGAACTCTGGAGGCGTTTGGGTTTATTCTGAACTTTCAGAAGTCGCCTTTGGTCCCTTCCACGAGACTGGATTACGTAGGCCTGACTTTGGGCTCCTCCTCAGCTGGGGGTGCTTCTTCCTCAGGCAAAACTCCAAGAACTCCAGACTGTGGTTCAGCTGTTGCTGACCAGCAAATGGTCGTCCCTTCAGACCTGCATGAGAGTTCTGGGACTGATGGTGTCGTCCTTCCAGACAGTCTCCTTCGCTCAATTTCACACGAGAATCCTCCAGAAGGAAATCCTTCTCAATTGTAACAAGAATCCAAATTCCCTGGACGTTCAGATCCAGCCGAGCCAGGCGGCCAAGGGGTCCCTGATCTGGTGGCTTCGGTCCCCGATGCTCAAGCAAGGGAAATCCTTCCTCCCTAAATAAAGGGGGGGGGGGGGAAGAGTTCTCAGCAGGTTGTCTGATCAAGGAGTCTGGTCCCTGGAAGAATCTAGGTTACAGATGAATGTTCTGGAGCTAAGAGCGATCCGGCCTTGCCTAGTCCACTGGAACGAGCACATGCAGGGTTGTCCAGTGCGCATTCAATTGGACAATGCCACGGCCGTGGCTTATGCCAATCACCAAGGGAGCAGCAAAAGTGCCCTTGCGGCCTTGCCAGTGGCGGGCATCCTTCATTGGGTGGAACGTTTTTGTTCCAGCTCCCTCCGCTGTTCACATTCCAGGAGTGGAAAATTGGCAGGCAGATTATCTCAGTCGACATGCCTTGGATGCGGGGGAATGGTCCCTCCATCTAGAGGTGTTCCAGCAGTTGTGCCTTCGTTGGGGCACTCCAGATGTAGATTTGTTGGCATCTCGGGTCAACAGAAAAGTACAGAGGTTTGTGGCCCTCTCCCGGGACCCTCTGGCGGACGCCGCAGACGCGTTGGTGGCCCGTGGGGTCAGTATCAGCTGATGTATGCCTTTCCTCCTCTCAAGTTGCTGCCAAGACTGCTTCGCAGTATCAAGGCAGAAGGGAATTCCGGTCATTCTTGTGGCTTCGGACTGGCACGCCAACCTGATCAGACTAGATGCAGTTGCTCCTTGTAGACTTTCTCACAGGGAGGATCTACTGTCTCCAGGGCCAATCTTCCATCCTGCTTCACGGTCGCTGGCTTTGACTACTTGGATGTTTAAAGCCAGGTGCTGAAGGACAGGGGTTTGCCTGCTTCAGTGATTTCCACTCTGCTTCAAGCGAGGAACGCAACTTCTAGAAATGTTTATCATCGTACGTGGAAGTCGTATATTGCGTGATGTGAGTCTCTTGGGGCTCCCCCTCGCTCTTACTCGGTGGCTCGGATCTGGACTTTTCTTCCATGGGGAGTTGATCAAAAGCTGGCTTTGAGTTCTAAGGGTCAGGTCTCGCCTTGGCAATTTTATTCCAAAGGCCATTGGCCGCCCATTCCCTGGTACGTAACTTCATCCAGTGGGTGCGACACTTGGTACCTCCAGTGCGACTTCTGTTGTCACCTTGGGACCTTAGTTGGGTGTTGTCGGTTCTCCAGAAACCTCCCTTCGAAAGTATTCAGGAGATTCCCCTGCTTACCTTATCCCAGAATGTGGCCTTTTTGGTGGCTATCATTTCTGCACACAGGGTGTCGGGACTGGTGGCGTTGCCGTGTTGTTCTTCCTACCTGGTGGTTCACAGGGATAAAGTGGTACTTCATCCGGATCCGTCCTTCCTTCTGAAGGTAGTTTTCAGTTTTCATTTAAATGAGGACATTGTGTTACCCTCTGTGTCCTAAGCCAAAAAACATCCTAAGGAGTTTGCACTGTATACTCTGGATGTGGTTCAGGCAAGCTGGTTGTACTTGGCGACTACGAGTCTTTTTGAAAGTCTGATTCGCTCTTTGTTCTCACGGATGGCCATAAGAAAGGGCTGCCTGCGTCTGCTGCGACTATTTCCAGATGGCTCAGATGGACAGTTGTGCAGGCTTATTCAATTAAGGGTCAGATTCCACCTTTCCCTTTTTAAGGTGCATTCTACTCGGGCGCCTGGTGTTTCCTGGGCTTTTTGCCATCAGGCATCTGTGCTTCAGGTTTGCAAGGCGGTTACCTGGTCATCTGTTCACACCTTTACCAAATTTTATAAGGTGGATGTGCTGGCATCTGCGGATGCCTCTTTTGGCCACAAAGTTTTGCAGGCTGCTGTTTTATGGGGGCTTTTTGGCCTTCCTTGAGGGTGTTTACTGTTTGTTTCAGGTGGACCTCATCTTGATGTTCTGATGGGTTCTATGTTGCCTGGTTGGTTTATGTTTATCCTTGCGGACTTGTTTTTTTTCTGCTGTTCCCACCCCCTCATTTTATGGCACTGCTTTGGGACGTCCCTACTGATATGCATCAGAGACTGCATCCGTCAATGAACGTAAAATCCTTTTCTCTTGTGTCCTTTGACAGACTCCGCTCTTAAAGAGGTTGTAAACCTCCTATTTTTTTATTTTTTTAAAAACGAACACCTGAAAGAAAAACACATAATGAGCTAGTATGCATTGCATACTAGCTCATTATGAAATACCTAGGAACGAAGCCCCGAAGTGCCGACCGCTCCCCTCTCTCATCGGTGACATGTTGTGTCACCCTTCTTCCGGGTTTGCGGCATCCGGCCATCTGATTGGCTGGAGCCGCGATTACGTCACTCCCACGCATGCTCGCGGGAGCTGAACGTAACGGCACGGGGCTCTGAAGGAACGGCACGATCGGCCGTTCCTTCAGAGCGCATGCGCCAGTGGTGTCACTGGCTGCATGCAAAGTAAATATCTCCTAAACGGTACATGTTTATTTACAGTACCTATAGGTAAGCCTTAATATAGGCTTACCTATAGGTTCAAGTTGCAGAGGAGGGTTTACTTCCTCTTTAATGCTTCTTCACTAATGGGTTATGCGCCATCTACAGGAGTAGACTAGGCAGTGAAAAGTTTTCACTTGACACGTCTATAGGGGCTGTCCCTCACGACATAACCCTAGACACACTGCTCTCAAATCAGTTTCTTGCTACCTAGGTTCCCTGCTGGGTCTTCGGTCTCAGTTTTTATTTTATTTTGGGAATGTTTATTTCTTTTACTCGCTATCGCTAGCTAGTGTCAGGGGGATCCTCCTGGTTAACTACAAGCGACAGTTGGGCTGGGGTTTCGCCCGCCATTTAAGTGTTGGCATTGTCTCTCTTTTGTGTAAGAGCAGCGGCCATTATCCCTGAGCTTCCTATACTTTACTATTGGCACCATTTTCTTGTAGCCTTAAGCTACAGTGTGCGGCGTCTAGTGGCGATATATCACTTCCTGTCAGACATATTTTAATGCTGGAAATTTACACTACAGAGCTGCTATTTCTGATAAGTAAGGGGTTTTGTTTCCTTTGGGTGTTCCTCGGGCACACTTTTGCTCCTGCCAGCCTTTAAGGGGGACTCCGGATGCAACGCCGTACAGCGGTGCGGACCGTGATCGCAATTTAAAGGGGCAGTGCACTCTTTTTTTTTTTTTCTTCTAAAATTTGCAAAATGGCGTCCCAAGGTAAAACATACCCCTTAGACTTTTAGTGCGCATGCCGGACAATCCTGATCGCAGTTTCTCATGTCTCTGTCTGCAGTTTTGAAAAATCTGGAATCAAAAGGTGGACTTTGTGATAACACAAGTCGATATCCAGAAATGGCCACTGCCTTCTCAGTCCTCTGATTCAGAGCCTGATATGGTCGCCAATATGGTCAACAATCTGGACGACAATCCCAGTCCTGAGGGATCCCTGTCCTCGCAGTCAGATGGTCAGGAGGATATGCCCTCCTCCGCTGCAATCCCAGTCCTGAGGGATCCCTGTCCTCGCAATCAGATGGTCAGGAGGATATGCCCTCCTCGGCTGCAATCCCAGTCCTGAGGGATCCCTGTCCTCGCAATCAGATGGTCAGGAGGATATGCCCTCCTCGGCTGCAGCGTGGGAACATGCTAAGGTGGAAGCACTGATTCTTCAGTAAGGGAAAAATTGAAAATGGATGATGAACCCACACAGTCAGGACAGCGGGTAGTTTTTGGCTCCCGCAAAAGCCCAGAAGTCGGGTCAGGGGTTCCCTTGTCCCAAGGACTTTCACAATATGGTGAATGAGCAGTGGCGCATTACGCACGTACTAGTGGTGCAAAAGCGATTTAAACGCAGTTATCCCTTTGCTGACTCAGTCTCAAATAAGGTGGATAACCCTGTTTCCTGAACAAATCTACTGTGGTTCCTGTGGAAGTCTCCCCGGTGTTTACGAACCCAGTGGACTGATGGGTGGAATCCCTTTCCCGCCATCTGCATTTGCTGGCGGGCTCGATACTTAAGCCTGTATTCAAGTCGTTTTTTTCAGGCGGTTACAGAATGGGTTGCAGTGCCTAGGGGTAACTTGAATGCTGATACAGTTCCCCCGCCTCTGATGAGCTCACGGACCAGATGGCCCAGGCCCTGGTGTACCTGTGTGCTGTGGCCCTGGACGTGACTCCTCTGGTTGCTGGAGTGTCAGCGGTGGGGATTGCCATACGCCGCATGGTGTGGCTGCAGAGCTGGTTGGCGGACTAGGCCTTAACTGATCTCCCGTTTTTTTTTTAAGTGAACGCCTTTTTGGTGACTCCTTGGATGAGTTAATCAAGGGCCTAACGGTGGTAAGAGTTCTCTGCTACCCCAATCCTCAAAAGGCAAGGCACCTTGCCGTAAGGGGGTACCCTCTTTCTCGGCTCACAGATGGTTTTTTTCAGGCCTCAAGGGTGCAAGAAAAACGTAAACCGTGCAGAGCCTCTGGAGGTGACTGGAAGGCTTAGTCGGGTTAGCCCGAGACTAGCCGGTCCGGTTTGGTGGAAACCTCTTCTGCAAAAAGGGGCGCCCTCACCCGATTCTGGGTTGGGGGGAGCATCTGTCTTACTTCCAGGAACCCTGGACGTCTGATTCAGGACAAATGGGTTCCCGAACAAATTTGTTCGGGGTACAAAAGGTCAAAGTTCGGTCTCGTCCAGCAGACAGATTGTTTCCTCCATTCTCTGTTTGTCTCCGGATCGCTTGATGGATCTCGGAGAGGCAGTGCAGGATCTCCTTGCACAGTGGCGGAGGAGCACTTTCAATTTGTGGCTTTACCCTTTGGTCTTGGCTCCGCTACCAGAGTCTTCCCCAGGGTTTTGGCTCCGATTTTGGCTTTGCTCCGAAAAAGGGGATTGCGGTCCTCGGACATCTGGACGATCTCCTGTTGAGAGCAAGTTCTCATCCAACCCTGTTGGGCGACCTGTCAATCACGGTTCAGACCCTTCAGGATTTCGGGTGGACCATCAACTTTAAGAAGTCTGCGTTGACTCCGTCGGTGCGATTGAATTACCTGGGTATGAATTTGGACTCGTCTCTGGCGAGTTTCTCTCCCCCCGGGGACCAGCTTCGGATGTTGTATAGCGAGATCCGGTTGCTGATGGGCGATGGTCTCTCCTCCTTTGCGGACTTGGTCCCATTTAGCTTAATTTCACACAAGACCTCTATGGATAGAGATTTTTGTCAGGTGGAACAAGGATCTGCAGTCCCTAGACAGAAAGGTATGTCTGAGCCGCTCCACGTGGTTAGAGCTCTCGCAGTGGCTTCTGTTGCCAGCTCTGAGCCAGAGCAAGTTTTTTTTTTTTTTTTCTACCACTGTTGTGGACGGTGGTCACCTCGTATGCCAGCCTATAGGGCTGGGGTGGAGTGCTGAACAGACTCTGTGCCAGGGACTCTGGTCCACAGCGGAATCCTCCTTGCCGAAATGTGTCCTGGAGGTCAGGGTAATCGGGCTCTGCCTGCTCCATTGAGCGACTCGGCTGCACGGCTTTCCGGTTTGGGTACAATCCGATTATGCCACGGCTTTGGCTTACGTCAATCATCTAAGGGGCACCAAGAGTGCCCGGGTGGTGGCCAAGAGTCTGACTTGGGCCGGGAAACCTGTTCCGGCTCTCTCCGCAGTTCATATTCCAGGAGTGGGGAACTGGCTGGCGTAGTGCCTTAGTCCTCTGGTTCTGGCTCAGGGGGAATGGTCCCTGCATCCAAAGATTTTTCATCTCCTGTGTACCCTGTGGGGAACTCCAGAGGTGGATCTTTTTGCGTCTCGTCTTAACGGTTAAGAGGTTCATTGCCAGGGGTCGAGATCCTCTGGCCGATGCTGCATTGGTGTTTTCTTGGAGCCGGTATAGGCCAATATATGCCTTTCCTCCGATACAGCTATTGTCAGGTTCCTCCGCAGGTTGGCGGTGGAACAGGTGCCGGTGATTCTGGTAGCCCCAGACTGGCCTTGCTGGTCTTGGTATGCAGGCCTAGCAATGATTGTCTTTGAGCTTCCCTGGCGGCTGCCTCTGAGGGAGAATCTGCTGTCTCAAGGGCTGATCTTCCATCCTGCTTTACGGTCGCTGGCATTTAATGGCAAGGCTGTGAAGGGCAGGTGTTGGGAAACAGGTCTCTCTGATTCTGTGATTTCTGCCTTGCTGGAAGCTAGGAAGGCGACTTCCAGGAAGATTTCTCATCGCACTTGGAAGAGGCATATTGTCTGGGGTGAATTGCAGAGTTGTGTCCATGCTCATTTTCGGTGGCGAGGGTCTTAGATTTCTTACAGAAAGTAATTTGCCTTGCATTCGCTGGATGTGGTTCAGGCGATCAGGGTTTTTCTGTCAGCCACAGAGTCCTTTAGGACATCTCATTCCTTGTTTATCCTTCCTGAGAGATCTCGTGGGGGTTTGGCTGCCTCTGCTGCGACCATGTCAGAATGGATCAGGCAGACAATTGTTCGAGCTTCTTCATTAAGGGATCAGGTTTTCTCCTTCCTGGTGAGAGTGCGTTCTACTAGAGCGCTGAGTGCCTTTTGGGCTTTTCGCCATCAGGCTTCTGTTGCTCAGGTGTGTCAAGAGGGGACTTGGTCGTTTGTACACGTTTTACAATTCTATGAAGTTGATTTAATGGCATCCACGGATGCCTCATTTGGCCACAAGGTTTTGCAGGCTGCTGTTTGGTTGAGCTTTTTGTTGTCCAGTTGGCTAAGTTGTTAGCCTTGGAAATAAGTTAACAGGTTTTGGTTGCGTTCTTCCCACCCCTCATGCCTACACTGCTTTGGGACGTCGCATTAGTGAAGAAGAATTAAGAGCTGCATCTGTCAAAGGACGTAAGAGAGAAAAGGATGTTACGGTAAGTTCTTACAAAAATCCAATTTCCTAAGTTCTTTAACAGATGCAGCTTCCGCCCCTCTTTTTTGGGGTTGGTTGTGTCTTCTTTCACTGCTTGCTAGGAAACTCATTTGAGAGCACAGTGTGCCTGGGTTTATATAGTGAGGGACAGCCCCTGTAGGCGTGTCGAGTGAAAATTTTCAATGCCTAGTCTACTCCTGTAGATGGCGCAATACCCATTAGTGAAGAAGCATTAAGAGCTACGTCTGTCAAAGGACTCAGAGAAAAGGATTTTACGGTAAGTTCTTAAAAAATCCAATTTTCTCTTAAGTTCGTTGACGGACGCAGTACCCGCCCCTCTATTTTCAGTTGGGATGGTATTACTTCTCTGACACTGCTTTGATACAAAACTGACATCCTATGCAGGAAGAGAGAGGGTGTACCCTCTTGGATTGCCAATAGGCGTATCCAGAACTTTTTTCTGTCTAGCGTCCTACTCCTGTAGGGGGCAGTATAACCCTACTGATAGGCATCAGGAACTGCGTCTGTCAATGAACTTAATAGAAAATGATTTTACGGTAAGTTAAAAATCCAGTTTTTTGCAATTCCAATAACTTGCATTGCATTCTGTTAAATGAAGTCACAAGCCACCATTAACCACTTTACCACCGGAGGATTTTGCTGTCTTACGTCCAGGCCACTTTTTGTGATTCGGCACTGTGCGAATTGAACTGATAATTGCGCGGTCATGCAACGCCATACCCAAACTAAATTTACGTCCTTTTTTCCCCCCACAAACAGAGCTTTCTTTTGGTGGTATTTGATCACCTCTGCGCTTTTTATTTTTTAATATTGATATTAATAAAATAATGCGAAAATTTTGAAAAAATAACAATATTTTTCTACTTTGACAGTTAAAAATATCCAATATATTCAATTTTTGTCATATATTTAGGCCAAAATGTATTTAGCTACATGTCTTTGACAAAAAAATTCTCAATGAGCGTATTTTTAACCGCTTTAAAACCCGACGATTTTACCCCCTTCCTAAACAGGCCATATTTTGCGATTCGGCACTGCGTTACTTTAACGGACAATTGCGCGGTCGTGCGATGCTGTACCCAAATTACATTTATGTCCTTTTTTCCCCACAAATAGAGCTTTCTTTTGGTGGTATTTGATCACCTGTGCGATTTTTACTTTTTGTGCTATAAACAAAAAAAGAGCGACAATTTTGAAAAAATAACAATATTTTTCACATTTTTTAATATGAAATTCCCCCCCAAAAAATGTAAAAATCAAAATTTTTTAACCTTTTAGGCCAATTTGTTTTCTGCTACATATTTTTGGTAAAAAAAAGTCGCAATAAGCGTATTTTGATTGGTTTGCGCAAAAGTTATCGCAGTTACTAAGTACGGGAAATGTATGTAATTTTTTTTTTTTTTAACTAGTAATGGCGGCGATCTGCGATTTTTTTTTTTTTTTTTTTTTTTTTTTTTTTTTTTTTTGCGGGACTGCGACATTGTGGCGGACAGATCGGACCCTTGACTGACATTTTTGACACTTTTGGGGGTGCCAGTGACATTACTACAGTAATCAGTGCTATAAATATGCACTGTTACTGTAAAAATGACACTGGCAGGGAAGGGGTTAACTTTTATTGGTGATCAAGGGGTTAATGTATGCCTGGTGCTTACTGACGTGTGTGGGGGGAGGGGACTGAGTGACACAGGCACAGATCGCAGGTTCAGCTATGCTGAATCCTGTAATCTGTCCCTGCCTGTCACTTATGAGATCCGCCCGCTTTGTTTACACAAGCGGGCAGATTTCCACACTCGATCCCCGACGATCGGGGAAGAGAGGCGGTGATCACCGCCTCTCTTCCCCTGGCCCGACTCCCGCTGTAACTGAATACAGCGGGAGTGAGCCTCCAGCGGCGGGCGCGCGCTGCCCACAAGGGGGGGAAGTCCAGCGACGTAGGTCTGTGACGCTGGACGATAACGAGCCACTTTGCCGCAGTACGGTCAACGTGACCGGTCGGCAAGTGGTTAAATAATAGGTCCAAATTACACTAATCTGCTGCTTTGAAATTACGCTGCAGTAGCGCAATTTCAAAGCCACCGAAGAACTGTTAATAATTATAAAGGAACGGTAATTTTTCATTGATCTAAAAAAAAAAAAAAAAAAAAAAAGACGGTCACAACATTAAAAATAGGTATCTGTAATTGATATCGGGTAGTACTTGAGACAAAGTATAAGTACTTGTACTTCCTCTTCTTGGGAGCCATGTTGACACTTCTTGCTTCTCTTGTCTTAAGAGTGCCTATATAGCGAGCTGCAAAGTAGAATATAGTTTCCCTATAGTAAGGTAAAATAAAACTTCCTTTAGAATCACTTCAAATCGCTTCCTTCTCCTTGCCAGGACTACTTGTCCCATGAGGCATTGCTCCTCACACATTCACAAGCTTACTGAGATGTATGGAGGGTGTAGTGAGATGTATGGAGGGTAGGCATGGGCTCGGGTGTGTTGAGGATCCAGCCAGGACACCCAACACTGCACACTGCTAATCACAGGCAGTTAGACATTTCTAGATCCGCAGCTGCACAGTTTAGGAAAAGTTTCACTGCCTGTGATTAGCGGTGTGCAGTTTCAGCTTCCTGGCAGGATCGGGCAGGTGAGATCCTGAACATGCCGAGTCCATCTCTAAAGGAGGGTGTACTGAGCTGTAGGTGCACTGCACTGTGTATACTGACATGTATGGAGGGTGTACTGAGCTGAACGTGTGCTGCATTGTGTATACTGACCTGTACAGTTGTGCTCATAAGTTTTACATACCCTGGCAAAATTTATGATTTCTTGGCCATTTTTCCTAGAATATGAGTAACACCACAAAAACATTTCTTTCACTCATGGTTAGTGTTTGGCTGAAGCCATTTATTATCAATCAACTGTGTTTACTCTTTTTAATTCCTAATGACAACAGAAGCTACCCAAATGACCCTGATCAAAAGTTTACCTACCCTTTTGACCTGATAACATGCACACAAGTTGACACAAAGAGGTTTGAATGGCTATTAAAGGTAACCATCCTCCCCTGTAATTTGTTTGCTTGTAATTAGTGTATGTGTATAAAAGGTCAATCATTTTCTGGACTCCTGACAGACCCTTGAATCTTTCATCCAGTGCTACACTGAGGATTTCTGGATTTTGAGTCATGGGGAAAACAAAATAATTGTCAAAGTATCTGTGGGAAAAGGTAGTTGAACTGTATAAAACAGTAAAGGGATATAAAAAGATGTCCATGGAATTGAGAATGCCAATCAGCAGTGTTTAAACTCTAATCAAGAAGTGGTAAATGTGGGGTTCTGTTGAAACCAAACGATGGTCGGGTAGACAAACTAAAATTTCACTCACAACTGCCAGGAAAATAGTTCGGGATGCAAAGAAAAACCCACAAATAACTTCAAATAATACAAATATGTTTCAAGATGACAATAAGGAGGCACTTGAAGAAAGATGGGCTGCATGGTTGAATCGCCAGAAGAAAGCCATTACTACGCAAATGCCACAAAGTATCCTGCTTACAATACACCAAACAGCACAGAAACCAGCCACAAACCTTCTTGCACAAAGTCATTTGGAGTGATGAGACCAAAATTTAGCTTTTTAGCCACAACCAAAAACACTACATTTGGAGAGGAGTCAACAAGTCCTATGATGAAAGGTACACCATTCCTATTGTGAGACACTGAGTTGGATTGCTGATGTTTTGGGGAAGTGTGAGCTACAAAGTCACAGGAAATTTTGCCAGAATTGATGGAAAGATGAATGCAGTATTTTATCAAAAAATACTGGAGGAAAATTTGCATTCATTAGCCCGGAAGCTACGCATGAGACCTACTTGGACATTCCAACATGACAATGATCCTAAACACAAGGCCAAGTCGACCTGTCATTGGCTACAGCAGAATAAAGTGAAGGTTCTGAAGTGGCCATCTCAGGCTCCTGACCTCAATATCATTGAGCCACTAGGAAGATCTCAAACGTGCAGTTTATGCAAGACAGCCCAATAATTTACAGGAACTGGAGGCTTTTTGCCAGGAAGAATGGGCAGCTTTACCGTCTGAGAAGATAAAGAGCCTCATCCACCAATACCACAAAAGACTTCAAGCTGTCATTGATGTTGAAGGGGACAATACACAGTGTTAAGAATTGGGGTATGTAAACTTTTGATCAGGGTCATTTGGGTAGTTTCTGTTATGATTTAAATAGAGTAAACTGTTGATTGATAATAAATGGCTCCAGCCAAAAACTAACCATGAGTTGAAAAAAAGTTTGTGTTATCATTCATATTCTCTGAAAAATGGCCAAGAAATCATAAATTCTGCCAGGGTATGTAAACTTATTAACACAACTGTATGTAGTATGTACTGAGCTGTATGTGTGCTGCATTGTATTTTCTGATATGTAAACAATGCATTCTGTATGCAGGCCAACAAATCGGCTGATCAACTAATCGATTATGGAAATAGTTGGCAACTATATTCATAATCTATTAGTTGTCAATTTAATCAATTAGTTGTTTCAGCCCTAATGATGTGTTAGCTGTGTGGCTTGTGCAGCAGCTTGTCTCCAGGGGAAAATGAACTCTATACTTATAGAGCTGTGAATACCTTCACAATTCGGATGATTATTTTTAGGGAAATGTGGACCCAATCCAAGAGCAGGGTTTGCCAAACCTCAGGCCACGATGGCGACCAGAAAATTAATCCTGGCGCCTGGGCTGCCGCCCAAATGCTGCACACACCTATGCTCTGCTTGCCCATTTGCAGTCCCAGGACCGGCATAGTGGGTGCCACCGGGGAGAGGGGAGGGAGCATAGCGGACACGTGTCCGCTCTCCTCCCCTTGTTAACCCTGAAGTGACATGTGATGTCACTTCTGTGTATCTGTTGACAAGGCCAGGAAAGAATGTAGTGAAGTGCAATGTGCATTGGAAAGAATGTAATGTAGTGCGATGTGCATTGCATTACATTTAGTGGAGCACATAGAAAACATTGCAGGGTCTTTAAACCCTGGATGTCTCAGTAAAGAGAAACTGTTCCCAAAAATATTTACATAGGAGACACAAAAAGTTGAGTAAAAAAAAATGTATTTTAATTGTCAAATGAAGTTGCACCCAAGCACATAGAATCCCCCATATGTACGCAGGTACAACTGTAAACACGCGCAACAGGGCACCTACGTCTGAAAACATCAATTGCCATACACGTTGCATATCGCCACGTATGCCACAATGAGAGCAATAATTCTAGCACTAGAGCTTCTTCGTAGCACTAAACTGATGACCTATAGGGGGCTTCTAAACCATAGCCTATGGAAATATATGGTACTGAAGTTTGTCAACATTTCATGAGTGCATGCAAATTTAAGGCTTGAAATGTTTGCTATCTATTCACTCAGTGCAACCTTGGCTTTTATATTTTACCAGAAAAATTGAGTGTATATTGCATTTTTGTGCCTCCCTAAAATTAACTTTTAATGTGTTGTTTTTTTTTTACTGAAATTTTGTGTTTCTTACACCTTTTCGGCAATATCGTATGACATAAAGAATGGAACTACCACGATTTTATTTTCTAGGGTGTCTGCCTTCAGAAAATATATATAATGTGTGGAGGTTTTATTTAATCTTTAGGCCTAAAATTATTTTTTAAACTTGTGCAAAAAAACTGCTCTGGCTGTGAAACAGTTAAAGGCCACACACACGATAAAAAAAAAAAGGTAATTCATCCGATAATCTCATCATGTGTAGGAGGCATTAAAGGATAAGTTACCTTTGGGAACATGTTACGTATGCTTTGTTTAAAAAAAAAAAAGAAAAAGGCTCTTAACTTTTTTAGCCGGCTCCTAGATTCAAAGCAAATTTTGTCAAGCCCTGTCCAGGAGTTACCAGCTGCACAACCCATTTTCTTCACTAAAAACCGACCTCCTAAAGCCCCTCAGGCTACATAAGTGAGGACCCTGGGTGATATTTAACCCTTCTAACAATGTAACAAGGCGCACCACTGTCACAAAATATATTTAGATGCGCGCACACACACACACACACACACACACACACACACACACACACACACACACGACAGGTGGGTAGGCAGTACCAAAGCAGTATAACTTAAATGTCCATGCATTTTAACCTGGTGAGTTCCCAGCAATGTACCAGAGATACAGATGGAGAGGATGCAGCATAGAGAGCTCTTTACTGCTTTTACAAAAGTGACAGCATGTGGAAGCATTTCAGGCATCCTGACCTTTTCTCAAGCTGACTGCAACAAAGTGACAAAACATATAAAAAGCTGACTCTTGAACAATAAAGTGATAACAGGTGACATTCATTCAGAGTATTGAAAGGTCAATCCTACTTCAGGATACATCTGAAATGCATGATCTAGTAGATATTAACCACAATGAAATTATTTCTTCTCCTATATACCTCCTGTCCAGGTGTAGAAGTATAAATAAAGGCAGCCTTTTTTTTTTTTTTGGATATGGTGGAGAGGGATTAGAACATGTCAAGTTTTGTATTGCTGTCTGTGCCCCAGTAAAGGAGATTCACCTTCCCTTAGTCCTGTTTACCATTATCACTGATTAATTAAAAGTTAAAAAAACTCAAATTTTGGATTGTCTGCATAATAGGAATAGTCTTGATATCTTTCAAAAAGGATACTCGTTATGGTGACACCCTAGGATTCCCTCACTTTGGAGGGATTTACACTCACTTCTCTGTTTTGGCTTGGGACAGGAAGTGAAGAGATATCTCCACAATGGGACAAAAATAAACTTTACAGGGGTTATAACCTTCCCTTACTCTATCCAAAATGGAAAAAAAAAAATTCCTTTAAAGGAGATGTGCAGCCAAAGCTTGTTTGGCTGTACATCTCCTATGGATCACACCGTTCTGCACTCCTGTGACCCGTTTTCAGCAGAGAGTGGTCTGAAGTCTGCTCTCTGCTGAGGTCACAGATATCTGTCCAGGCACCGCACCATCGTGACCACGGAGTCGGGATCTGCCAGTTGCCTGGACTGACACCCAGCTCAGCCTCTCAGCGAGCCGCTGAGAGCATGAGCCAGCCGCTCCCCACCACTGCACAGCTCAACGCTCCAATGAGCGAGGAGAGGGCAGAGCACAGAGCTGCTGACTGACAGGCAGCAGCTTTCTGCTTAGGGAGCTGTCGGAACCAAGCGATCGGCGGTGTTCAATCGCTCGGTTCTCAGTGTAGAGGCGCTGGGGGACAGATGCCGTATCGGACCGATGCTGCATCCACGTAGGTAAGTATACATGGGGAAAAAAGGAAACCCCCATACTTCTCTTTTAATTTCAAAGATCCGATATACTGCTTTGGGGGTCTGGGAGTGGTGATGCCATCTCTATCCCCCCACCTTTTGATCTATCAACCTTTATCAAGCACCTTGTGTAGGGGGTCTGGAGATATATATATATAATACATTTTTAATTTAGCTTTTAACTTTTTACCATGGCCGCCGATGCTCCGTGGGACCAGGAACCCGTAGAAGCCCGAATCGGGTGAGTATAATTGCGTTGTTCAGCAGGATTACCAAAGGATCTGGGCAAGCAGGAGAGAGCTCCGGAGCTGCGCTGCTCTCACATCAGTAGCCGGCCACGCCCCCCAGCTTTTAATTTAAAATTTTTTTTTTTTTTTTAACCACTTGCCTACAGTGCACTTTCACCCCCTTCCTGCCCAGACCGATTTTCAGCTTTCAGCGCTCTCACACTTTGAATGACAATTACTCATGCAACACTGTACCCATAAAAAAAATTGTGTACTTTTTTTCACACAAATAGAGCTTTCTTTTGATGGTATTTAATCACTACTGGGTTTTTTATTTTTTGTGCTATAAATAAAAAAAGACTGAAAATATTGTGAAAAAACGCATTTTTCTTTGTTTCTGTCATAAAATTTTGCAAATTAGTAATTTTTCTTCACAAATTTTGGCCAAAATTTATACTGCTACTTATCTTTGGTAAAATTAACCCAAATAAGTATATATTATTTTGTCTTTGTGAAAGTTATAGAGTCCACAAGTTATGGTGCTAATCATTGAAAATTTATCACACTTGATCACACCTGATGTACTGAAGGCCTATCTCATTTCTTGAGACACTAAAAAGTCAGGAAAGTACAAATACCCCCCAAATGACCCCTTTTTTGCAAAGTAGACATTCCAATGTATTTAATAAGGGGCATGGTGAGTTTTTCTGAAGTTGTAATTTTTCCCACAACTCTTTGCAAAATGAAGATTTTTTTTTTTTTTTTTTACAAATTGAAGTATTAACAGGTTATTTCTCTCACACAGCATATGTATACTTGCAACTACACCCCAAAACACATTCTACTATTCCTCCTGAGTATGGCGATACCACATGTGTGAGACTTTTTCACAGCCTAGCCACATACAGAGGTAGATGTATATTAGGAGCTGCGCCAGACATATATTAAACAATCTATCACAGTAATACAGTCCATAAACAATCTACTGGAGTAGAACTGCAGGTAGAAAGGACCCGATCCAATCAGCCAATCACCAGTGAATAGTGAGAGAGATGAGTTACACCCTGTGCTGACACCCGTAGCCTCTTACCGGAACTTTTGACCCTCCTGTCACAGAGTGGTCAAACAGGCATAAAAGCAAACCGCGCTCGGCGTAAATGATGGTTCCTTGTCACATTCCTCACATTCCTTAGCAGGGAGAGAGAACTTCACAATTCACAGATGTACAATGCCTTCACAGGACCCCACAGAAGTGTCTTTCACATGCAGGCTCAGAAAAAAGACAGGGGTAAAGAGGGGCAACCAATCGTAAAGTACTTCAAGGCACATACATTTATTAAAAAGTAATGCACTTACATAGTAGACATCATATAACAGCATCAATGGATAAAACCGCGGTATGTAGCGTGCTCAGCTCTGATATATGTCTGCCTAGATACATACAGAGGCCTAACATCCAAGTAGCACCGACCGGCATTCTAGGAGCATAAATTACACATATAATTTCCTGACAACCTATCGCACTTTTGAAGGCCCTGGAGCACCAGGACAATGGAAACCCCCATAAAATGACCCCATTTTGGAAAGCAAATGCCCCAACGTATAATTTTTGAGGCATAATGAGTCTTTTGAATGTGTCATTTTCTTCCACAAGTTTTTGGAAAATGTGGAAAGAAAATTAAAACGCATTTTTTTTTTTACACAAAGCTTTCGATTTATGCAATATTTCTAACACATAGCATGTGCGTAGCAAAAATTGCACCCCAAAATACATTCTGCTATTCCTCCTGAGTATGGCGATACCACATGTGTAACACTTTTTCACAGCCTGGCCACATACAGAGGCCTAACATCCAAGTAGCACTTTACACAAAGTTGTCCATTTATCCACTTTAAGACTGGGCCTATTTTTGACACTTGGTGTTTACAAGCTAAAATCATTTTTTTTGCTAGAAAAATACTTGGAACCCCCAAACATTATATATTTTGTTTTAGCAGAGACCCTAGAGAATAAAATGGAGATCGTTGCAATATTTTTTATCACACCATATTTGCGCAGCAGTCTTCCAAATGCAATTTTTTTTGAAAAAAATTAACTTTTTTGAATAAAAAAATAAGAAAACCATAAATTTAGCCCAATTTTTTCCCATAATGTGAAAGATAATGTTACGCCGAGTAATTAGATACCCAACATGTCATGCTTCAAAATTGCGCACGCTCACAGAATGGCGCCAAACATTGGTACTTAAAAATCCCCATAGGCAACATTTTAAAAATTTCTGCAGGTTACCAGCTTAGAGTTACAGAGGAGGTCTAGGGCTCAAATTATTGCTCTCGCTCGAACGATCGCGGCGATACCTCACATGTATGGTTTGAACACCGTTTACATATGTGGGCGGGACTTGCGTATGCGTTCGCTTCTGCGCGCGAGCTGACGGGGACAGGGCGCTTTAATTATTTTTTCCTATTTATTTTATTTATTATTTTTTTATTTTTACACAGTTTTAAAAAAAAAAAATGTTTTTTGATCATTTTTATTCCTATTACAAGGAATGTAAACATCCCTTGTAATAGAAATAGACATGATAGGTCCTCTTTATTGTGAGATCTGGGGTCAAAAAGACCTCACAACTACACTAAAAAATAAAAAAAAAAAATAAAATTGTTGAAAAAGGGAAAAAAAATAAATAAATAAAAATCGGCCCTTTAAACCGGTTGCTAGGCAACGACTTTTGACGTAGCTCCGGTCCTCCAAGACCATAGAGTCGAGTGAAGGCCATCTTGCCCTCACTCGACTTCCTGTCTCTGAGGATCTGGGACCGGATAGTTTTCCCCGCTGCTGGCGGGTCCGGTAAGCTGAGAAAACGTCTGGGACGCGGCGGAGGGGGGGGGGGGGGGGGAGACACCTCTTCCCCTGCACCGTAAGGGTAATTCCACAGCAAATCCGCCACTGGGACCACCCTTATCTGAAAGCCGACCGCCCGCCGTTTAAAAAAATACCAGGGTTATGGGGGCTATTTGCTGCCATAACCCCAGTATTTAGCTTTTAATGGCTACTTTTTAATATATAGTAGTTAGGCGGTCGGTAAGTGGTTGCATGTATATAGCAAAAATTGCACCCCAAAATACATTGTATAAAGGAAAGTGTACAGGAATAGTCCGAGTCCATCTCCAATCCGCTACTATTAGCGATTTCAAATTCCGAATCGGATTCGGAATTTGATTCGGATACTGATGAGAGCTCCCCGGTGCTCTCATCAGTCATGGAGAGGACCCGAAGGGCCTCCTCGCTGCTGTACATCCTTTTTGACATGCTGGCTGTGGTAGGCTGTGCGACGGGTGACGGTTGACTGCGGATGATCACTGATGGGGTGGCAGGTGACGGTCACTGATGGGGTGACAGATGACGATGACTGATGGGGTGACAGATGACGATGACTGATGGGGTGACGATGACTGATGGGGTGACAAGTGACGATGATTGATGGGGTGACAGATGACGATGACTGATGGGGTGACAGGTGACGATGACTGATGGGGTGACAGGTGACGGTGATTGATGGGGTGACAGGTGACGGTGATTGATGGGGTGACAGGCGATGGTCACCGATAGGTGACGGGCAATGGTGCACGGCGGTACTGATGGAAGTCTCTGGTGACCGGTGAACTTTAGGCTATGTTCACATGTGAGCGTAGCGATCGCGGGCAGAATCGCAGTGATTCTGGAAAAACATTGCAAATCGAGGGACGCCTGTGCGTTGCCCGTGATTTGCAATAGAACCCCAAACGCTGTGCGATGTTGCCGCGATTTCCGCCTGCTGAATCGCGGTAACATCGCGCAAACAACGCATACTGCCCCAAAGAAGCTCTTGTACCTTTTTTGGGCGTCATGCCCATTGGACACGCCGATACCAGCAGTGCAGGGCGGCGCGCACACGATCGCGCGCCTGCCCTGCTTGAATGGTTTGCCGTCATATGACGGCGGCCCAGAACAATGGTCGCACCGCTCCGCCGTAATATGACGGCGGGCGGGCGGCAACTGGTTAAACAAAACGAACTCCAAAGAAGTCAGTTTCCATCTCACTATATAGGCCACTGTAACGGATCTTAGTACCCCAGGTGGGCACATCCGCCGGACCTGTGTCTCCTGTCCTCCAAACGCACCCACAGCCTGCGGAGAAGCCATACCCAGCCCTTAACCCCTCAATCACGAGACAATCCACACAGGTGTTGAGGGTTCAACATGCAGAGCTTAAACTGTTTATTAAATTCCAAGACATACAGTTTTACACACAGTTGGGGACACTCCCCTTAGCCTTGCCAAGGGGACAAGGAACAGCCAATGGGAACTGAACATTTGTACATTGAAACAGGCTACAGATAACCTAATGAGCTTATGGTAAACAGGCAGTTTCTCAATACACACCCCCTGTGGAGAGATGTCTCCAGTCCAGACCATTGTCTGTGTCATGAATCCACACAATTAGACACAGAAACAGGAGGGGGGGGATGGGGGAAGAAGGGCTGTAGCATTACATTACATTAACTCAATGCCAGCATGTCCCCGGGTCTCCAGTATCTTCTGGCCCATAGTCTGTTGGGAGGAGGCTTGCGCACAGTCCCCTCCAAAACACAGTGACAGTGGATTCTGTCACAGCCACAATCTTGCAATAGCAATTCACATGCCTGTATCCCATCCACATGGGTAGTGGATGTGTATAAATTGGCTACATCCCAGCTCCCTAAACAAGTTCCAAATCTCCTAGGGATAGAAATACAGTGTCTGCTGTATCCTTAACATCTGTTTTAGTTGAAAGTTGACAAATATGTTCCATCAGAGAATACAGCATCTTCAGGCATCCGTTCCTTTTTTAAATTAATATCCAGTGAAAATGGAGATGTGTGTTCTGGTCCTAAATCGTTTCCATCTATATAACACATGAGTTACTAAGTTACTAGAGAGGTGTGTGTGTATGTATGTGTGTATGTATAAATCTAATATTTGTGTGTGTGATATAATACACACACACACACACACACACAGCGCTTTCTTTCTCAGAAACTAGATGCATGAGCTCATACCCTCTTATTCTGGTCCTAAATTGTTTCCATCTATATAACACATGAGTTACTAAGTTATATATATATATATATCTATATATCTATAAATATATATATATATATTTCTATAAATTTATTTGTGTGTGTGTGTATATATATATATATAGATATACACACACACACAGCACTTTCTTTCTCAGAAACCAGATGCAGGAGCTCATACCCTCTTGCCAAACCCCCCCACCCCACCCCCGGTGAAAGGCTGCATGCCTTGTGCCGCATGGTGAATATTGCCAAATTATGCAATCAGTGGGAGAGTCTTACCATGGTTAAAAAACCACTTACATGCTGGAAATGTTTACTCCCTTCATGACCAGTCAATTTCTTTTGCTATTCAGCACTGGGCTACTTTAACTGGTAATGCAACACTGTACCCAAACAACATTTATATAATTTTTTAAAACACAAATAGAGCTTCTTTTGATGGTATTAAATCATTACTGTGTGTTTTTTTTTTTTGCGATCTAAATGAAAAAAGATCATACATTTTTTACTTCTGCTATAAAACGTGGTTAAAATTAATGGGGTCTGGCGCATAGAAATTTGCTCGGTGAGCGGAGAAGTTCGCTGTGCTGAAAATCGCACTTGCGGGTATTCATGCGCGCTAAGCACCATTAATCCCTTGTACTGAAAAGTGCAATGTACAGCTCTTTTGTATAAATAAATCCTAGTGCGCTCGGCGACAAAAAGAAAATAGGCAAAAAAAAAAAAAAAGCTGTGTCACGGTCGATGTCAATGGAAGCAGTCCTCCTCCAACACAAGATGCTTGTTTATTTATGCTTAGGCAAAAAGGGGCGGAGTATTGGAGGTGCAGGCATCAGAGTAGAGCGGTGACAGCAGGGGTAGAAGGGAACAAAGCAAGGAGGCCGGTCCTGGGCTGGAGCACCCCAATAAATACGCCCCATTGCATGATGTTGGGGAAACCAGTCAGGGACCAGCATTGCTGGAGCAGAGCGACGCCCCTAGTTGCCAGGGGAAGAAATCCTCCAGTGAGGCTGGGAGAAAGTGAAAGGAAAGACAGGTGCTGGTGGTAGGGGACTCAATCATTAGAAGGACAGACAGTGCAATCTGTCACCAAGATCGTGAGCGCCGAACAGACTGTTGTTTACCGGGCGCTTGGGTTCGGCACATTGCGGATCAGGTGGACAGATTACTGGGTGGGGCTGGGGGAAGACCCAGCTGTCATGGTACAAGTGGGTACCAATGACCTAGGCAGAGGAAAATGGAGAGTCCTAAACAATTTCAGGGACTTAGGAGCTAAGTTGAGGACTAGGACCTCCAAGGTAGTATTTCTAGAAATACTACCTGTACTTCGAACCACACCAGAGAGGCAGCGGGAGATTAGGGAAGTTAACAAGTGGCTGAGGAGCTGGTGTAGTAAGGAGGGTTTTGGGTTCCTGGAGAACTGGGCCGACTTCTCATTCGGCCACCGGCTCTTTGGTAGGGACGGATTGCACCTAAATGGGGAGGGTGCAGCCGTAATGGGTGAGAAGATGGCCATAAAGTTAGAGGGGCTTTTAAACTAGGTGATGGGGGGGAGGGTACAGATGTAGAATTAGCCAGTGGCGAGCAAGATTCAGAGGGCACAAATGGGGACATTAGCGGTAGGGTGTTCAGAGCTCCTAAACCCAAGGTGGGTATGGGGAAAAAATCGCAAGAGCAGCCTAAAAACATCAAATGAGGATATATGTAACTGGTCAAAATTACAAGGTTTGTATACCAATGCCAGAAGCCTGGCCAACAAGATGGGAGAGCTTGAGCTGCTGATGTTTGAGGAGGACTTAGATTTTTTGGGGATAACAGAGACGTGGTTCGACAGCTCTCATGACTGGATGGCGACCATTCAGCGGTATTCCCTTTATCGCAGAGATAGAGAAGGTAAAAAAGGGGGAGAGGTATGTCTGTATATTAGGAACAGTGTACAGGTAAATATGAGGGATGATATTAATAATGGAGCTATGGATGAGGTAGAATCCCTATGGGTAGAACTTCAAAGGAAAGGCACTGTGGGGAAGGTAATATTGGGCATATGATATAGGCCCCCCAACCAGAGGGAGAAGGGGGAGGCAGACCTCCTTTTACAGATGGGATTGGCAGCAAGAATGGGAAATGTCATTATTATGGGGGACTTTAATTTTCCAGATATAGACCGCGCGTTCAGCCAAGGCTCGGCAGTTCCTAAATGACTTACTGATTACCAACAATACAGACCTGCTCACGGATATAGAAATATGGGGCAACTTAGGAAACAGTGACCATAAGTCAATTAGTTTCAGTATTAATCATAGTAATAGGAAACATAAGGGTAATATAAGAACACTGAATTTCAAAAGAGCCAATTTCCCAAAACTGCGCTCTCTGCTAGAAAATATAAAATGGGCTAGAACCCTGGGAACAAAGAACACGGAGGAAAAATGGGAGTGCTTCAAGAGCATACTTAACAAAGGGATTGGCCAGTGCATTCCAAAGGGAAATAAATTTAAAAGAGCAAAACTAAACCCTGGGGGGCTAAACTCCAACATAAAAATGCATATAAATGCTAAAGAAAAGGCCTTCAAAAAAATACAAGACTGAGGAGTCATTGGCAGCATTCAAGCATTACAAAGAGTGTAATAAGAAATGTAAAGACAAAATCAAGGCGGCTAAAATAGAACACGAGGGACATATAGCGGAAGAGAGTAAAAAGAACCCCAATAAATTCTTTAAGTATACAGACAGTAAGAAAGCGAGGCCAGAACACATTGGCCCCATAAAAGACTACAAAGGAGATTTGGCCACAGAGGACAGAGAAAAGGCGGTAGTGTTAAATAATTTCTTCTCTTCAGTCTTCACAAAAGACTTGGGGGGCTACACTAACCCAGCTTGTAAGGCCAAACTAAATAATACACCCCAGGAAGTACCGCCATGGCTAACAGAAGATGGACTTACAACTAAACTAGAGAAACTTAACATAAATAAATCACCGGGACCGGATGGCTTGCACCCGAGGGTTCTTAAAGAGCTCAGCCAGGTGATTGCCAGACCATTATTCTTGATCCTTAAGGATAGTTTACTGACGTGTGTCGCTGATTGGAAAAAAGCCAACGTGGTACCAATATTTAAAAAAGGGGCGAGATATATGCCGGGTAACTATAGGCCGGTCAGCCTAACATCCGTAGTCTGCAAGATTTTGGAGGGGATGTTAAGGGACCACATACAAGACTTTAGTAATGAAAACGGTATTATTAGGAGTAATCAGCATGGATTCATGAAAAATCGTTCTTGCCAAACCAATCTATTAACCTTCTATGATGAAGTGAGCTCCCACCTAGATAAAGGTAAGCCTGTGGACTTTGCAAAGGCCTTTGACACCGTTCCCCCACTAATGCTTACTGTTCAAACTAAGCTAGGTAGATATGGACCATAAGGTGAGTATCTGGATAGAGAACTGGCTCCAAGGGAGAGTGCAAAGGGTGGTACAGTGAGTCTGGGGGTCTCTCTCTCTCTCTCCTGGGGTCTCCAGCGAGATTGCCTGACCTTCAGGGGGCGCTGCAGCACAGTGGGACTTTATGCTGACTGATTTCCCTGGTGCAACATGGACCCTACAGCTCATGTGTCCCTACCTGACCCCCTCGGGGAGGACGCAGGGCCCTTTGGATCCCAGCTGTCTACCTATGCAATTTTGGCGGTCCTGGAAGCGTTTGTCTCTTGGGTGGAGGTGGTCTTTAAAGGGCGAGGTGCTAAGAAACGCCTTCTGCCTACACCTTCCTCATCTGATGCATCTGATGGCAATCTTCTTATAGCCTAGGCAATCTTTATGTAGAACAATTTTTTTTTTCAGATCCCCAGAGAGTGCTTTGCCATGAGCTGCCATGTTGATCTTCCAGTGACCAGTGTAAGAGAGTGAGAGCAATAAAACCAAATTTAGCACACGTGCGACCTTGTAACACCAGCGGGTCACAAGACACTGGGGAGGGAAAATGTCTAATTATTTTAACTGACAATTGCTCAGTCGTGCGATGCTGTACCCTAATAAAATATATGTCCTTTTTTCTCCCACAAATAGAGCTTTCTTTTGGTGGTGTTTGATCACTTGTGAAATTTTTTTCTCGTGCCCAATAAAACAAGAGCGACAATTCAGGAAAAAAAAAACAATATTTCTCTATCTTCCATTGGTAGACGCAGCTCTTATGCTTCTTATACAGTTGGGTTATGCTGCCCCCTGCAGGAGTAGTACTAGGCAGGAAAAAAAGCAATTCACCATGCCCACGGGGACTGTCCCTAAAGGCATAACCCCCACACACCCTGCTCCAGCAAACCAGTTTGTTTCTGCCTAGTGAAGGAGTAGGACCTAGGTTTCCTGTTAGGACTTCGGTCTCCGTTTTTTATTCTTTTAAGAATATTTTGTTTTCTTTATCTTTACTCACTTTGCTAGTTAGTGTTCAAGGGGATCCACCTGGTGATCTACAAGCAATGCCGGCTGAGGTTTCGTACTGGATATTCTAGATCCTTACGGTCTCCCAGCCTGGCATACAAGCGTGAGCAAGTTATAGTCCTGCACTAGGCTTCGCCACGACAGAGCCCCTTTTTGGATGGGGACCAGCCTGCGAGTGGATATATCGCTGGGAACGACAACCTGGAAAGCCCTGAGTCGCAGCGTACCCCTTGGCTGGCAGCACCCCCATTCTGGATGGGAGGTGGTCTGTCCGACCCGGTCCATGGTATGGTGAGTAAATGCAGCCCCCTGTCCCTTGGTGGTCTTGTGGGGGACGTGGGCCCTCTCCTGGGGATAATGGGACCTAGTACTTCCTATACGACCCCCCTGGCCTGTCAGGATACCCGGCCCTGTGCCCTACCCCCCTCTCCTCTCTCCATGTGGGGCGCTATAGCTGTGGCGTATAGACGTGATCGTATGGTGTGCTGTGGGAGCCGCCATCTTTAGTGTGGGGAATAGAACATGTTTTTCCCATTGATTTGTATGGGGCAGCCATTTTCCCTGTGTTTTCTGTCGATTTGCATTGGCAGCCATTTTTGTGTAGCCCAATGGAGCTACACAGGCAGCGTGACCTTTCACATGTTGTCCAGGTTGATGTCATATCCTGTGACTCTCACTTTCCTGTTGCACTGATGGTTCAGGAGGTTTTTTTCTGAGAGGTGGTAAAGTATTAGAGTCTCTGTGGGCATATCCCTGCGCACTCTATCTGTTTATATTTTTTTTTTTATTTATATTTCTTTATTAAATTTTTCAGGTAAAAAAGAATATTTACAACACTCCAATCACTGGAGAATTTATCCATGCACATTATTCACATGTTACCCTTTTACCCCCTTTATCCCTCCTCCCTCCCTTATCCCTCCTCCCCCCCCTATCTCTTCTGTCAATCCAACTCCTATTAAATCTCTATATTCCCTTGAACCCTTAAAATCTTGCCATTCATCCCAAATTTCCTCTCCATTCCCCTGTTCCTCCTCTTCCCAGGTTCTCAATTGTTCTAACCTTCTAATTTTCTCTACTTTAATCAACCAATCTTTACTGGAGGGAGTTTCTTCTTTTTGCCATTTTAGGGGGATTAAACTCTTGGCTGAATTTAATAAATGGGGAAGTAGTGTTTTTTTTATATTGTTTCACTGACATATGAGTTCCATGGAATAGGCATTTCCAAGGATCCATAGGAATATCTATTTTGGTAATTTTAATTATCAAGTCTATAATTTCTCTCCAAAATATTTTAATTTTAGGGCACTCCCACCATATATGGGCTATAGTCCCGATCATCTGGCAGCCCCTCCAGCAAAGTCTTGAGCTCTCTGCCTGGATTCTGCCTACCTTATCGGGAGTATTGTACCACCTTGTGAGCAATTTATAGTTCATCTCCTCAGTATTGGTGTCTATCGCTGATCTATGTACTAATTGAAGGCTCTTATCCCACTGTTTGTTGTTACTACAAGGGCCAAGGTCCCTTTCCCATTTTTCTTTTAATGATAGTCCTCTCTCTTTTGTTATTGTTAACAGTATTTTATACACATTTGAAATATTATTATTTGCTATCTTATCCAAAAGACATAGTTGCTCAAAAGGGCGAAGGTCGTTCATATCTCTTAGTGGCTGAGGTAATGTCAATGTGAAGTGCCTCAACTGAAGATATCTCCACTCATTCATCTTCCAATTTCCTTTCCTTTGTTTTATCTCTGCAAGGGTTATAATTTTCCCCTTCTCTATTATGTCCCCCAATCGTGCTTCTCCTTCTTCTATCCATTTACCTAATTCCTTCTCTTCCCCTGGTGCAAAAAATTTTGTGCCCTGTAAGGGGATCAATGGTGAGTTGTGCTTCCAGTTTTCTTTTTTATGTATATTATCCCAAACTTTAATAGCATGTCGTGTGATTATGTGAGCATTAGTGTCCAAATTTCTAAACCTCGAAGGTATCCATACTACGTTTGCTAAGTGTGTACCACTCATCGTGCTTTCTATTGTTACCCAGTTTCTATCACTTTTTTTTTTGTCCATTCTTTCACCCTTGTGAGTATTGACGCGAAATAATAATTTTTAAAATCGGGTAGGGCTAGTCCCCCTTGTCCCTTTCCTTTACTAAGTGTAGCAAACTTTACCCTTGGCTTTTTATGCTTCCAAATGAAACGAGATATTAGAATTTTAAGTGTTTTAAAAAATACTTGAGGGATTGGGATCATCTGGAATTTATATAGGATTTTAGGCAGGATTGTCATTTTTATCGTATTTATTCTCCCTATCCAGGAAAAAATTCTTGGAGATAATCTATTTAATTCTGTTCTTATTTCATTCAGAAGTTGTAGAAAATTTGCTTTATAAAGTTTTTCTGGGGTTGGGGTTAATTTAACCCCTAGATACTTAATCTCATCTTTTCTCCAGTTAAACTGAAATTCTTTTTTTAACATCTCCTCTTCTTGTTTGGGGATATTGATATTTAATATTTCTGATTTTTTTTGATTAATTTTTAAGTTGGATAACTCTCCATATTGTTTCATTATTTTAATTATGTTAGGCAGGGTGATCCTCGGATTACTTATATAAAGCAGGATATCATCTGCAAAAGCAGATACCTTATACTCCTCTTGTCCCACCCTTATACCCCCAATGTCCACGCTGTTCCTAATGGTTGCCAGTAGGGGTTCTAAGGATAGAACAAATAACATCGGAGACAAGGGACATCCTTGTCTTGTTCCGTTGAACAGTTTGAAAGAATCTGACAAAGCTCCGTTAACCTTTAATTTTGCGGTTGGTTGATTATACAAAGTTTTGATCCAGGCCAACATTCTAGATCTTATTCCCAGCTCCACTAGGGTATTTATCATGAACTCCCAGTCTACCCTGTCAAATGCTTTTTCCGCATCTATTGACAGGAGTAGACTGGGAGCTCGACTTTTTGCCATTTGGTTAATCAACAATATGGTTTTTATCCCATTATCCCGTCCCTGTCTGCCCGGGATGAATCCTACTTGATCATTATGTATCCACGCCCTCATTAGGTTCTTCATCCTAGTGGCCAATATTTTTGTGAATAATTTGCTATCCACGTTAAGTAGGGAGATGGGTCTAAAACTAGAACATAATGGGTCTTTTCCCTCTTTCCGTATAACTGTGATTGATGCTGACAAGGCCTCTTTACTCATCTCGTACTGGGTACCTATTCCATTTATATATTCTTTAAATCTTGGGATTAGGATTTCTTTAAATTTTTTATAATAACTTATAGTAAACCCATCTGGTCCTGGGCTTTTACCTGAACTCGTTTCTTTAATGGCTCTCTCTATTTCTTGCTCTGAGATTGGTCTTTCCAGAAATGCTAATTTTTCCTCCTCTATCTTTGTCAATCCAGCGTCTACAAGGTATTTTTTGATTTTCTCCCTCCTTTGTTTCATTCCCCTGTATATCACCTTTTTTTACTGCATAGAGATTTGCGTAATAGTTTTGGAATTCTTTGGCTATTCCTGTCGTTGTTTGAATTATTTCCCCATTTTTATTTTTAATTTTATCTACAAAATTTTTTCCTTTCTTCTTTTTCAGGATTCTTGCCAGATTTTTCCCCACCTTATTACTTTCAATATATTTTTCTTTTATACATCTTTTCATTTCCTGCCTAATTTCCTGTTCTAACAGATCTTTCAATTCTTCCCTTTTTACCTCAAGTAAATTATTTATTGATATATCTTGAGTATTTTTATGTTTTTGCTCTAATTGATGTACTTCTGTCATTAACCTAATCTTATCTTTTATTCTTTCTTTTTTCCTTTGGGCCCCCTTTGAGATAAATATACCCCTTATATAAGCTTTATGAGCTTCCCATACTATATCTTTTGGTGCATCTTTTGTATCGTTTATTTGAAAATAGAATTCCAACTCTTTCGCGATTTCTTTTTCACACTTTTTATCTCTATGAATCTCTTCATTTATTTTCCACGCATCCATCTTAGGCCGCTCTTTCGCCATTTTTATTTTTACCGTAATGGGGGTGTGGTCTGACCAAGTCTTGACCCCAATCTCTGCCTCGCTTACCCTTTCAATCCATCTGTGTTCGATTAGAATGTAGTCTAATCTCGAGTATGTTCCATGTACACTTGAATAACATGTAAAATCTCTATCTTTAGGATGAAGGATTCTCCAAATATCTGCCAATTGATTTGTAAATAATTTTTCCTTTATTTTCTTTGCCTGTACTCTATTATTCCGTAAGGTTTTTGATGTAGTATCTATTTTAGGGTCGAGGCAGAGATTGAGGTCCCCCGCCAGTATCACTCCCCCTTTTTTAAACTCCATTAATTTTCCCAGTACTTTACCTAGGAAGTCTACTTGTCTCTCATTAGGGCTATATATATTTACTAGGGTCAGATCTTCATCTCCTATTTTTCCTCTTAAAAAGAGGTATCTTCCCTCTGGGTCTACCAGTCTCGACTCAAGAGCAAATCCAAGGCCCCTGGAAATGCCGATGGCAACCCCCTTGGACTTCCTCCCGGGTGAGTCTGCATAATACCAGATAGGGTGGTTCTGAGAGTATAGCCTAATATTGGATGCGTGGGATAAATGAGTCTCTTGTAAAAATGCCAAATCTGCCTTCAAATAACTGATTTCTTTTACATTTTTTTTTCCTTTTTTCTGGAGAGTTTAAACCTCGGACATTATATGATAGTATATTAACTACAACCATTATTTCTTAATCTTCATTGTTTTTCCCCCTGTCACCCATCTGATTCTAAGGTGACCAGGTAAACTATTAGACAAATCCAGAGGATCCCTATAGGAGAGTATTGAGCCTTTTAATTTCTCTTTCCTTCTATATTCTCTTAATTCTTGTACTTTCTTATAGGAGAAAATTGGATCTTTTGACATCTTTTTCCCTCTTTCCTTCCCTTTCCTCCTCCCACCCCTATCCTACCCCCCTCCCCCCTTCCCCCCTTCATTTCCCCCACCCCTCTTTTCCTCCCCTCCCTCTCTTTCCCTTGTGGGGGCATAGCTAATCCCGGTCCCTCCATCAGGGTCGTCGATTCACCTTCCTCCCTTTCCAATCGACTTGTGGCCGAGGTCGAGCTCTGCCAGTGGTCGCCATTCCCTCCCATCTCCCCTGATATTGGGTCTGATGGTGACGGCCTGCTGATTTCCGTAGGGCCGCCTATTTTATATTTTTAGTTGCTCCTCCCCTTCTTCCCCACTCCCGCCAGCCATCCCCCCTCTCCCCCAATCCCTCCAGGTCCCCCCAGTCCCTCCTCATCCTCTTGATTCTTTTGCTTTCGACTTTTTCTTCTGTTTCCACTGGGCCGACTCTCCTCCATCTATTTCCTCTTCTGGAGACTCCTGATTTGTCCAGCCTGGAATGTCTATGAGTGGTATGTTTACTGCTTCACAGAAATCTTGGGTTTCTTCTGGGTATCTAAGTAGTACTGTCCTCCCATCTCTTCTCACTCCTAAACCTACTGGATAATTCCAGAAGTACTGTATATCGTTTTTCTTTAGTGCGTCTACCATTGGTCTAAGAATGCATTTTCTGTTAATCGTTTCTTTCTCTTACGTCCTCCGACAGTCGCCGCCTCTTCATATTCGTCACATATGGGGTATTAGACTTTGCTCCGAAGGAGTAGCTAGGCAACAGAATATGTTAACAATAAAGCTTTAACATATCCCACCCTCAAGGGGTGGTCCCCTCAGTCAATACCCTCCTACTTCCTGCAACCATATCTCAGTTTTAATGTCTAGCTTGTCAGGAGTGGCTGGCTCTCTCTGTGCTGGGACTTTTTGTCCCAGACTCTTTCTTCTTTTTAATATTTTGTTTGAGTTTTTTCTCTACCTTTACTTAGCTGTTATTTTTGTCAGCATTAGTTAGTTCTTCGGACGAAGAGGATCATGCGGACTGGGTCTCGGGCTGATCCCCCTGATCGCAGGTCGTGGGTCAGTGGCTTCCCAGTCTGCCATCGAGCGTTCAGCCAGGTAACGCTCCTGGCACGGTGAACGACCCATCCCTGTTCGGTGCAGGGATGATTGGTGAGGTGGCTACCTCACCGGACGCTGTGCGGTTTCTTAACCGCCATTGTGTGCGTCTTGAATTGCGACTCTCCCTGCCTCATGTGCAGTGGCTTGTTCGCCTGTGCGGATTCCCCACGCCATGTGAGGTAAGTGTATCTATGTGGGGACCTGTCTGTCTGGGGGGGGTCTCAGTCTGGGACTGTGTAACCTGCCTTTAAATCACACTGCTTGTCTCCCTATCTCTCGGCTGCATGCTGTGGGCTGCAAGGGGGGGGGGGAGCTGTATGACACTGTGTGTGTCAGGCTGGGCAGTGTGGGAAGCTGTGTGCTGTGGGGCATGTTTTTAATGGCATGTTGGGGCATATACAGCGATCGCTGCGGCGATCTAACATGTATCCATATAATGGGATGAAATTGTGTGTGTTTTTATGCACTGTGGAGCGGCGATTTCGGCGCCAAACGACGCCATTTTACCGGCGCCCGCTCCGGCCGCATGGTTTACATGCACGGCGGCCATTTTCTTGTAGCCTCCATAGGCTTACATAGAGCGCCCTGGCAGCATCACTTCCTCTTTCCTGGAACACCGATCGAGGCAGCAGCAGCAGCGGGGTCTCCTCAGGTTTTATCCTTCTATTCCTGTTGTCCATTGCCTGTATTCAGTCTGTATATTCCCTGTGGGGGTCTCATTGTGCCTGAGTGTGGTGCGGTGGGCTGCGCTTGCCGCGCTTGCTGAAAGGGGGCAGTTAACCCTTGGTTGTCTGGCATACAGGGGCAATGGATTCTCAGGACGGCAAGTTTCCCACAGTATTGGTGGAAAGCCAGGGGACCGCTGTTTCCCCCCCAGGGGGGGATTTAGCCACTATTGTGGCTGGCCTTGCTGCCCAGGTGCAAATGCTGGTGGCTGCTCAATCTACTAAACGGCCCAGAGTTGCTCTGTCCTCCGATTCTGAGGGTGAAGGTGATGGGGCTGTTCTGGCAGGGACCCCCCTATCGGGGTCCCGCTCCTCTCTTGATCTAGTGGGGTCTGAGGTAGAGGCTGAGGTTGAGGGGGTTGATAATTCTCCCCCTGGCTCGCCTGAAGAGCTTGCAATCATGGATGAGTTGATTGCTTCCATTAAGCAGACGCTACGTTTGCAGGACGAAGTGTGTCCCCCCGCTGCCTTGGCGGCTTATGGGACGCAGAGAAAACGCAGGACGCCGCAGGTTTTTCCCTGCAATGCTGATTTTCAGCGCGCTGTAAAGGATCAATGGCGCGATCTGCGCAAGCCTTTTGCGGTACCAAGTAAATTCAAGCTGCGTTATCCTTTCTCCCCTGCCACTGATGAACGGTGGTGTGTGCCTCCGCCAGTGGATCATGCAATTGCGGTTTTGAACAAAGCCACTGCGATTCCTGCAGAGGGATCCCCTGTTTTCCGTGATGCCACGGATAGGAGACTGGAGTCTCTTGCCCGTCATACTTATTCTGTTACGGGTTCTATGCTTAAGGCTCTGTTTGCTTCTCTCATGGCGGCCCAGGCGATCGCAAGTTGGACGCAGATGCTTAGGCGCGTCCTAGTGGCCGATTCGGCCTCGGCGGCGACCCTGGATATGGTGGATCAGATCCACCAGGGTGTCATGTATCTGTGTGATGCGGACCTGGACCTGATTCCGTTGGCTGCACGTGTGCACAGCGTGGCGGTGTTGTCTCGCCGCCTGGTTTGGTTGAAATGTTGGTCGGTGGACCAATCTTCACGTAAAACCTTAGCCAATCTGCCTTATGATGGGTCTCGCCTTTTTGGGGAGTCCCTGGATGTATTGATTAAGGGGATCACCGGGGATAAGAGCACTCTCTTGCCCCATTTCCCCAAGGCTAAGGGGGCTTCTGGGAAGAAGCATGCGAATTTTCGGCCCCCTCAGGGGTCCTTTCGTGCCTTTCGGCCGCACTACAAGGGCAAACCGTTCAAAGGCCAGGGCTCTCAGAAGAAACCCTGGTCTGGGAAACAGAAGTCCGGCCAATCCGGACCTGCGGCCCATAACAGTTCGGCCTGAAGGGGCGCCCTCACCCAGTTTTGGGGTGGGGGGACGCTTGCTCGGTTTTCTTCAGCCCTGGTTGGCCCGTGTGCGGGACAGATGGGTTCTGGAAATCGTTCGATCTGGTTACAAGATCGAGTTTCTCTCTCGGCCGGAGAGCAGATTTTTTCCCTCAAATCTACAACTGTCTCCAGAGCGCCTGCGGGATCTGCACCTGGCGGTGCGGGACCTGAGGGCTCAGGGAGTGGTGGTTCCGGTGCCTCATCGGGACAGATTTCGGGGGTTTTATTCCAATCTGTTCACCGTGCCCAGGAAGGAGGGCAAGGTTCGTCCGATTCTGGACTTGAAAGCTCTGAACCGCTCTGTGCGGGTTCGCAAGTTCCGCATGGAATCCCTGCGCTCGGTGGTGGCTGCCCTGGTTCCGGGGGAATTCATGGCCTCCATCGATTTGAAGGATGCGTACCTTCACATCCCCATATTCGAGGGTCATCAGAGATACCTTCGATTTGCCATTGCGGAGGATCACTACCAGTTCGTGGCGTTGCCCTTTGGGCTCGCCTCGGCTCCGCGGGTCTTCACCAAGGTGCTTGCACCGGTTCTGGCATTATTGAGGGCCCAGGGCATTTCTGTCCTGGGGTATCTGGACGACATTCTGATTCGGTCTGCGACCAGTCAGGGTCTGGAGAAGGACCTGTCTGTCACAATGCAAACTCTGCAGGAGTTCGGTTGGACGATAAATGTGCCAAAGTCGACACTGAGTCCGTCGGTTCGTCTTCCCTATCTGGGAATGATACTGGACTCGGTGCAGGCGAAGGTCTTCCTGCCGGAAGACAAACTCAGGACTCTTCAGGAGGAAGTCAGGTCCCTCAGGGACGTTCCACACTCGTCTCTGCGGACGTGTATGAGATGTCTGGGATTGATGGTCTCGGCCTTCGAGGCGATTCCTTTCGCGCAGTTTCACACGCGGGGTCTCCAGGCGGAGATCCTGTCCAAGTGGGACGGGCGACCTCAATCTCTGGATCTTCAGATCTCGTTGAGTCATCGCACCAGGGAAAACCTTCTGTGGTGGCTCCAGTCCCCGTTGGTGTCCGGGGGCAAGTAGTTTCGTCCGATCTCGTGGACGATAATCACCACGGATGCCAGCCTGTCGGGCTGGGGTGGTGTTCTGGGCGTTCTGTCCGCCCAGGGGACCTGGTCGGAGGGGGAGTCTTCCCTCCCGATCAACATTCTGGAATTGCGTGCGATAAGGCTCTGTCTTCATCGCTGGACGGACCGGCTGCAGGGCTGCCCGGTTCGGGTGCAGACGGACAATGCCACGGCGGTGGCCTACATCAACCACCAAGGGGGCACCAGGAGTGCCCGAGCGGCTCGAGAAGTGGCCGACATTCTGTCTTGGGCCGAGACTCATGTCCCGGCGATAACGGCGGTTCACATTCCGGGAGTGGAGAACTGGCAGGCGGACTATCTGAGTCGCCAGACCCTGGATCAGGGGGAATGGTCTCTCCATCCGGCTGTCTTCCAGATGTTGTGCGCGAAGTGGGGTCTTCCAGATGTGGACCTGTTCGCGTCTCGCCTCAACTACAAGGTGAAGAGGTTCGTGGCAAGGACGCGCGACCCTCGGGCAGACGCGTCGGACGCGTTAGTGGCCCCGTGGCATCAGTACAGGCTGATGTACGCGTTTCCACCGATTCAGTTGCTGTCCAGGTTCCTTCGCAGGTTACACTCGGAACGCAGCACGGTGATTCTTGTGGCACCGGACTGGCCTCGCCGGTCCTGGTACGCAGACCTCGTGAATCTGGCGGTCGACGCCCCCTGGCGTCTGCCTCTTCGAGACGATCTACTGTCTCAAGGACCGATTTACCATCCTGCTTTACAGTCGCTGGCTTTGACGGCCTGGCTGTTGAGACCGAGGTCCTGAAGGAGAAGGGTCTCTCTCCAGAGGTTGTTCATACCTTGATCAACGCGAGGAAGTCTTCCTCGGGAAAGGTTTATTACCGTACTTGGAAGGCCTATTTTGCCTGGTGTGAGTCCAGGGGGTTTTCACCCCGCACGTACTCGGTTTCCCGTGTGCTGTCTTTCCTTCAGACGGGTGTCGATCAGCGTTTGGCGCTGGCTACGATAAAGGGTCAGGTGTCTGCGCTGGCCGTTCTGTTTCAACGTCCCGTGGCTTCCAACTCCTTGGTTGGCACTTTTATTCAGGGTGTGCGGCATCTGGTTCCTCCTAGGAGGGATCCTTTGCCCCCTTGGGACTTGAATCTAGTCCTATCTGTGTTACAACGTACTCCTTTTGAACAGATCAGGGAGATCTCGTTGTCTATGTTGTCCAAAAAGGTCGCCTTTTTGGTGGCGATCACTTCGGCTCGCAGAGTGTCGGAACTGGCGGCTTTGTCCTGCAAGTCTCCGTACCTGGTTGTTCATTTGGATAAGGTGGTCTTGCGACCTAATCCTTCCTTTCTGCCGAAACGAGTTTCGGAATTCCATCTTAACGAGGATATTGTTTTGCCTTCGTTGTGCACGAAGCCTAAACATCCAAAGGAGGTGAGATTGCACTCTCTGGATGTTGTTCGGGCGATAAGGGTTTACCTTAAATCGACTGAGTCCTTTCGTAAGATGGACTCCTTGTTTGTTCTTCCAGAGGGTCCTCGGAAGGGCATGGCGGCTTCGGCCTCCACCATCGCCAAATGGATCAGGCAGACCATTGAACAGGCCTATGCCTTGCAGGGGAAGGTTCCCCCTGTGCCTGTGAAGGCGCACTCTACTAGATCTCTGAGTACGTCTTGGGCCTGCCGTCATGGGGCTTCTGTAGCCCAGGTGTGTAAGGCGGCGACTTGGTCGACCGTGCACACTTTCACAAAATTCTACAAAGTAGATGTTCAGGCATCGGCGGATGCTTCCTTTGGCCGCAAGGTTCTTAGTGCGGCTGTTCCATAGGGTCCCTTGTTGGGGACTCCTGGCTGTTGGGATAGTTTTTTGTATCCCCTGGGTTTTTTGTCTTTTCCTGTGTTGTTGCTCCTGTTGAGCACTTATTTTTGCTGTTGCCCAGCTGGTTTCCTTCCTTTGGTAAGGTTCCTTTCTTTGACGTGGAGACTGCGTTGCCTTTCGGCGCGGATGCGTTTCCCACCCCTCATGTTTGCACTGCTTTGGGACGTCCCCATATGTGACGAATATGAAGAGGCGGCGACTGTCGGAGGACGTAAGAGAAAACGGAATTTTTGTAAAATCTTACCTGTAAAATTCCTTTCTCTGAGTCCTCCGACAATCGCCGCCCCCGCCCCTCTTTTGGGGTTTGAATGTATACTCTACTGCTATTCCACTAAAACTGAGATATGGTTGCAGGAAGTAGGAGGGTATTGACTGAGGGGACCACCCCTTGAGGGTGGGATATGTTAAAGCTTTATTGTTAACATATTCTGTTGCCTAGCTACTCCTTCGGAGCAAAGTCTAATACCCCATATGTGACGAATATGAAGAGGCGGCGTCTGTCGGAGGACTCAGAGAAAGGAATTTTACAGGTAAGATTTTACAAAAATTCCGTTTTTGCCAGGTCTGGGAAAATCTGAATATCCTCTCCATCATATTTTAATTCAGGTCTGTCTCTCATTTTCTCCCAGATCTGGGCCCTTGTCTCGTACTTATGGAATCTTGCAATCACGTCTCTTGTTTTCTCTTTTGGTAAATTAGTTGGCTTACGCAACCTATGTATTCTTTCAAATTCAATTTTGTCTGTGATCGCCTTTCCCAGTAAAGGGTTAAATAACTTTTCCAGAGTTTCTCCTAAATTTTCTGTCGGCCCTTTCTCTGGTAATCCTCTTATTCTCAGATTTTTTTTCTTCAATTTCTGTTCTCCTGATCTTCAATTTTGTATAACATATTTCTCTGCTCCATTTTCATTTTCCTCATTTGATCTTTTAGGTTTTTTAACTCTTTTCCATAGGACTCCACCTTCTCTTCTGTTTCTTCTACTCTACCCAGGATATGCCCAAAGTCAACGTGTAAGGTAGCCATCTCAGCTTTGATGGATCTTTCAAGGCTAGCAAACATTTCCCGCATTTCTGATTTTGATGGCGGATAATCTTTTTCACTTAATTCATCTTCTCTATTCATGTCTCCGTCTCCTATTATTAAAGTACTTTCTCTTGACACTTCTGGACTTTCTTCTCCACTTACTCCTATATGCTTTTGATTCTTGATTTTCTTAGTTCCCTCTGTATTTTGTTTGGGGTCTAACGACCGGTTGTTTCTCTGGCTGTGTATTTTGCTCTTTTCCCCTTAGGTGTCATGTACCTTTTAATTGTTCCAGGGCTTGCTGTAATTTTTGCAGGTTTCCCTGCTACTTCTTTTGCCGGTTTATTTTTCATTTCGGATTCGGCTCTAGGGAATAAACCCACAGTATATCCTCCTCTTATGTCTCCCCCACCGCCTCTCCAGAGTGAGATATGAGGCTATCCAAGCCGTGTCTTCCACCCTCAATACAAGGCCCAACGGTTTTTAACTGTGGACACCTGCTCTCCTCCGAGGCATCCAGCCAGTGCCCTAGCAGTCCATCAAAACCGGTATGGCAATTACAGATAGTTCCAGCTCTATGTGACTGTAACCACTTGTATATAAACCAGGGGATCAGGTAATATTTCTGGATTCCCTCCTTTTATCACCATCCTCTGTAATAAAGCATTTTTTTTAATACTGTTCCCGTTTAACTGATCACGGGGAGGGGATTAGAAGTGTTCAGCAAAAATAGGGGGATTTTCATTTCTTTTCCCATTTCGGCATATGGTCCTCCTCTCCCTGCCACCAAACTGTCAGTATGAACTAGGTATCATGTGTATTATTCAGCAGCTTAAGTAAACAGAGTCCCGCACATTTTTCAAAACAGTCCCGCTATCTCTTAAGCTGTACTCTCATGAGTGATAATATGACAGTGCTTTCAGGAAAGGCTAGTATTGAGATCAAACGTAAGAAAATTCTGGGGGGTTTCCCCTCTCACTTAGTAAGCAGAGTCCCGCACATTTTTCCAAACAGTCCCTCTAGCTCTTAAGCTTTACACTCATGGATGATAATATGACAGTGCTTTCAGGAAAAGCTGGTATTGAGAACAAACGTAAGAAAATTCTGGGGGGTTCCCCCTCTCACTTAAATAAGCAGAGTCCCGCACATTTTTCAAAACAGTCCCGCTAGCTCTTAAGCTATACACTCCTGGATGATAATATGACAGTGCTTTCAGAAAAAGCTGGTATTGAGATCAAACATAAGAAAATTCTGGGGGGTTTCCCCTCTCACCAGTCCCCTTCGGCTGTTCTGTGGAGTTCCTTATGCTGTGGTATGGAGGGGGTGATTATGGTCTCCAATGCTACTGGGTCTCTCCAGACTGGATCCCTCCAGTACTAGCCACTTAGCGGTGTCCAAACCGATCAGGTCCTTCTCTCCTGGATGCCGGCTTCCCCCGAGTCAGCTGCAGCACTCGGCAGCCGCTTTTCCAGGAGACAGCTGATCTCGGTCGGGTACGAGGGACCCGGAGAGCCCGTCCTCCTTCCTTCAAGCTGGATCTACGGCTAGGACCGGAGCTGGCCGTCGGGTGAGCGAGGGGAGGCGGTGGGATCCGGCTAGGCAGGCATTCAGGCCGGGGGAGCGAGCGTTTCCTCACTCATCTCTCTGGGCGGCAATCCGGAAACCGAGCAGGCCGTCGGAGTTGGCGCCACTAGCAGGCTCCTCCCTCCATCATTTATCTGTTTATATTTAAGGGGACTCCGCAGACCGCGGTGATCGGCGGTGGGGACCACGATCAGCAATTTTAAAGTGACAGTACTTCTGTTTTCTGTTGCATTAATTATGGAGTCCCAGGCAGTGGTTTCACCCTCAAACCCCTTTAGTGCGACTACCGGGCCTTCTGGATCGCAGTCGCTGGCCACTATTTCAGCAGCACTGGAAAGTCTGGCGACCAAGGTCGATTTTGTGATGAAAAAGGTTACCAGCTGAAAAAAGCAGCTGCCTTTACCATCATTGGTGGTGTCCTCTGATTCAGAGGCTGATATAGTCACCACGGATGCCCCCCTCCTTGAGGGGTCGCTGTCCTCTCAATCGGATGGTGGGAGGACCTGTCCTCTTCAGTTGCAGCGTGGGATTGTGCTTTGGTGGATGCCCTGATTGTTTCAGTAAAGGAAAATTTAAAAATGTGAGATGAGCCCACACCGACAGGGACACGGGTGTCTTTGGGCTCCCGCAAGACTAAGAAATCGGACAGGGTTTTCCCTTGCCCCGAGAATTTTCATGATATGTTTAATGACCAATGGCGGCGCATCAAGCACGTGCTAGTAGTGCCTAAGCGCTTTAAACGCAGTTATCCATTTGCTGAAACAGTTTTGAACCGTTGGACGGTACTGCCTAAGGTGGATCAACCTGTTTTCAGGTTGAACAAATCTACTATAGTGCCTGTGGAAGATTCCCTGTTTTTTACGGATCTGGTGGACAGGCGGGTAGAATCCCTTTCCCGCCACCTTCATGTGTTGCCGGGTTCAATCCTGAAACCTGTTTTTGTGTCTGTTTTGGTATCACAGACGGTTACGAAATAGGTAAAGGTTCTGATGGGGGAACTTGGATCCTGACTTAGTTCCCCCGGAAGTTAATGGAACTTATGGACCAGATGGCCCAGGCCCTGGTGTTCCTGTGTGATGCGTCCTTGGATGCGGCTCTCCTGGTGGCCAGTGTCGGCTGCGAAGATTGCCTACGTAGCATCTTGTGGCTGAAAAGCTGGTCGGCTGACCAGGCTTCCAAGAAGGCCTTACCAAATTTAACTTTCCTGGGAGACCGATTATTTGGCAACTTATTGGATGAGTTGATCAAGGGTCTAACTGGTGGGAAGAGTACTCTTCTTCCTCAATCCTCCAAAGGTAAAGCACCTGTAGTAAGCGGGGGCCTTCCTTCAGCACTCATAGACCGTTTTTTTGTGACTCAGGGGCGCAAGAAAAAGGTAAGCCATTCAGAGCTCTTGGAGGGGCTAAGAAGTCCTGGTCAGGCAAGCCCAAGACCAGCCAGTCCGGTTCTGTGGACAAGTCCTCTTCAGCATGAAGGGGTGCCCCCACCCATTTCTGGGGTGGGGGGATGTCTGCGCTTCTTTCAAGAACCCTAGACTTCCTTTGTTCAAGACAAATGGGTTCAACTGATTAGTTACGGGTACAAGATCGAATTTTCGGTCCTGGCCGGCGGACGGGATTTTTCAGTCAAATCTTCCCCTGTCTCCGGATCATTTGAAGGAACGCTTTCAAGGTTTCTATTCAAACCTTTTCACGGTGCCGTGAAAAGATTGCAAGGTGCGTCCACTCCTGGACCTCAAGGCTCTGAACCATTTTGTATGGGTGCAGAAATTTTGCATGGAGTCCATTCGGTCGGTGGTAGCATCTTTGAATCTGGGATTTTCTGGGCTCCATCGATATCAAAGACTCGTATTTGCACATCCCCATCTACAGGGGACACCAGCGATTTCTCTGCTTTGCTTTGGCAGAGGAGCATTTTCAATTTGTGTTACATTTTGGTCTCGCCTCCGCTTCCAGAGTCTTTACCAAGGTTCTGGCCCCGGTTTTGGCCTTGTTACGTCGGAAAGGGATTGCGATCCTGGGATAGCTGGACGATCTCCTATTAAGAGCAGACTCTCTCATTCAGTTCTCTTTGGCGACCTGTCAATTACAGTTCAGACCCTTCAGGAATTCGGGTGGATGATCAATTTAAAAAAAAATTGCTCTGACCCTCTTAGTACGGTTGATTTATCTGAGGCTGACTCTAGAATCCACCTCCGTGAGGGTCTTTCTTCCCTTGGAAAAACTTCAGAAGTTGCAGGGGGCGATCAGGTTGCTGTTGGAAACCGATCGGTCCTCCCTACGGACTTGCATGAGAGCCCTGGGTCTGATGGTATCAACCTTCAAGGTGGTCCCATTTGCTCAGTCTCACTCGAGACCTCTGCAAAATGATTCTTGCGAAATCGAACAGGGATCCTCGGTCTTTAGACAAGATGATACGTTTGAGCCGCCTCAGGAGGCCTGCTCTATTCTGGTGGATCCAGTCGCCAGATTTGTGTCGGGGCAAATCCTTCCTGCCGTTGTTTTGGACGGTGGTCACCATGGACGCCAGCCTGTCGGGCTGGGGTGGAGTGCTGGGAAAGCTCTGTGCCCAGGGGACTTGGTCGACAGAGGAATCTTCCTTACCAATCAATATTCTGGAGCTCAGAGCGATCAAGCTTTGCCTGTTCCACTGTAGGAATCGGGTACGCTGTGCTCCGGTTCGGATCCAATCGGACAATGCCACGGCTGTGGCTTACATCAATCATCAGGGTGGCACCAAGAGTGTCCTGTGTCCTGGCTGCCATGGAGGTTGCCGAGATTCTGTTATGGGCAGAATACTACAGCATGTACCGGCTCTCTCCGCAGTTAATATTCCGGGTGTGGAGAATTGGCAATCAGATTTCCTGAGTCGTCATGTGCTGTATCATGGGGCATGGTCCCTTCATCCGGAGGGGTTTCATCTCCTTTGTTGTCTGGTGGGGAACTCCGGAGGTAGATCTGTTTTGCATATCTCCTCAACAAAAAAGTCCAGAGGTTTGTAGCCAGGTCTCGGGACCCTCTGGCCGACGCCACAGATGCCTTGGTGGCTCCTTGGAGCCAGTATCGGCTGATTTTATGCCTTCCCTCCGATCACACTCCTGCCGAGGTTTCTCCTCAGGGTGGCGGTGGAAGGAATTCTGGTCATTCTGGTGGCCCCAGACTGGCCTTGTCGGTCTTGGTACCCAGACCTTGTAAAATTGGTCATCTGATCCTCCGTGGAAACTTCCTCTGCAGGAGGATCTGCTGTACCAGGGACTGATCTTCCATCATGCTTTATGATCACTGGCTTTAATGGCATGGCTGTTGAAAGCAAGGTGTTGAGAGATGGAGTTTTTTCTGATTCTTACTACACTATTGAAGGCCAGGAAGTTGACGTCCAGGAAGATCTATCATCGTATGTGGAAATCGTACATTTCATGGTGTGAATCGCTGCAGCTGTTTTCTATAGCTAGGGTTTTGGCCTTTTTAAAAAAAGGGGTTGAGCAGCGGTTGGCCTTGGGTACTATCAAGGGCCAAGTGTCGGCCTTGGCTATTTACTTCCAATGTCCTTTGGCTACTAATAGCTTGATTCACACTTTTATTCAGGGGGTTCGTCATCTGGTTCCTCCGAGGAGATCCCCGCTGCCTCCGTGGGATCTCAATCTCGTTTTGTCTGTTCTTCAAAAGCCTACTTTTGAGAACACTAGGGAAATTCTCAGCTTTCTTTGTCAAAGAGGGTTGCTTTTCTGGTGGCAATTACTTCTGCGCGCAGAGTGTCTTAGTTGGCGGCACTGTCCTTTTGTTCGCCTTATTTCGTGGTTCACAGAGATAAAGTGGTTCTCCGACCTAATCCGTTTTTTCTTCCTAAGGTGGTGTCAGATTTTCATCTCAATGAAAACATTGTGTTGCTTTGCCTATGTCCTAAGCCTAAGCATCCCAATGAAATTGCCTTGCAGTCTCTGGATTTGGTTCAGGCAATAAGGGTTTGTCTGACGGTAACTGAGTCTTTTAGGAAATCGGACTCACTTTGTTCTTACCGAAGGACCTGAAAAGGTTTGGCTGCGTCTGCTGCGACCATATTCAAATGGATCAGGCAGACGGTTGTTCAGGCTTATTCACTGAGGGGTCAGGTTTCCTCCTTTCCCTGTGAAGGCTCATTCTACAAACCGGATTTCAAAAAAGTTGGGACACTGTACAAATTGTGAATAAAAACAGAATGCAATGAGGTGAAAGTTTCAATATTTTATTCAGAATACAACATAGATGACCTATCAAATGTTTAAAATGAGAAAATTTATAATTTTAAGGGAAAAATAAGTTGATTTTAAATTTCATGGCATCAACACATCTCAAAAAAGTTGAGACAAGGCCATGTTTACCACTGTGTGGCATCCCCTCTTCTTTTATAACAGTCTGCAAACGTCTGGGGACTGAGGAGACAAGTTGCTCCAAGTTTAGGAATAGAAATGTTGTCTGATTTTTGTCTAATACAGGCTTCTAGTTGCTCAACTGTCTTCGGTCTTCTTTGTCACATCTTCCTCTTTATGATACTCCAAATGTTTTCTATGGGTGAAAGATCTGGACTGCAAGCTGGCCATTTCAGTACCCAGATCCTTCTTCTATGCAGCCATGATGTTGTAATTGATGCAGTATGTGGTCTGGCATTGTCATTTTGGAAAATGCAAGGTCTTCCCTGAAAGGGATGACGTCTGGCTGGGAGCATAAGTAGTTCAAGAACTTGGATATACCTTTTCAGCATTGATGGTGCCTTTCCAAATGTGTAAGCTGCCCATGCCACACACACTCATGCAACCCTATATCATCAGAGATGCAGGCTTCTGAACTGAGCACTGATAACAACTTGGGTTGTCCTTGTCCTCTTTAGTCCGGATGACATGGCGTCCCAGTTTTCCAAAAAGAACTTCAAATATTGATTAGTCTGACCACAGAACAGTTTTCCACTTTTCCACAGTCTAATTTAAATGAGCCATGGCCCAGAGAAAACACCTGCGCTTCTGGATCATGTTTAGATATGGCTTCTTTTTTGGCATATAGAGTTTTAGCTGGCAAGTGCGAATGACATGGTGGATTGTGTTCACCGCCAATGTTTTCTGGAAGTATTCCTGAGCCCATGTTGTGATTTTCATTACAGTAGCATTCCTGTATGTCAGGACTTCCCAAACTTTGGGTCGCGACCCACTGGTGGGTCACGAGCCGCATCTGAGTGGGTCGCCGACAACGGAGCAGTCGGATCGGCAGTGAGGGAAAAAAAAAAAATTACCATTTAATACGCCCACAAGGGGCGCCGGACGTATTGCTGGGGGGGTTCCCGTCTGTCATCGGGGGCGGTGACTGACGCACGCACCGTCCGACTCAGTCACCTTCCCGCCAGTTCCGCCGCCGTCAGCGAAGAGAGGAGCAGCGCGCCGGAGTGTGGAGTGACAGGAGTGGAGCCAGCCCACTGCCCAGGACAGCAGGTAAGTGATTGAAGCCGCTGCAGTGGGTAAGTAGCAGTGCTGTGCCATGCCTGTACATACTGTGACATGCCTTTACCTACTGTGCCATGCCTGTACTGTGCCATGCATATACCTACTGTGCCATGCCTATACCTACTGTGCCATGCCTATACCATCACCTGTGCCATGACTATACCAATCCCTCCCTTTATACAAGATGAGCTGATGGTCTTTGGGGTTGATTTTGAGTATGATGATGCTGGTATCTCTGCATTGAAAGGGGACATGCTGGCATCTCTGCATTGAAAGGGGACATGCTGGCATCTCTGCATTGAAAGGGGGCATGCTGGCATCTCTGCATTGAAAGGGGGCATGCTGTCATCTCTGCATTGAAAGGGGGCATGCTGTCATCTCTGCATTGAAAGGGGGCATGCTGTCATCTCTGCATTGAAAGGGGGCATGCAGGCATCTCTGCATTGAAAGGGGGAATGCTGGCATCTCTGCATTGGAAGGGGGCTTGCTGGCATCTCTGCATTGGAAGGGGACATGCTGTCATCTCTGCATTGAAAGGGGGCATGCTGTCATCTCTGCATTGAAAGGGGGCATGCTGGCATCTCTGCATTGAAAGGGGGCATGCTGTCATCTCTGCATTGAAAGGGGGCATGCTGTCCTCTCTGCATTGAAAGGGGGCATGCTGTCCTCTCTGCATTGAAAGGGGGCATGCTGTCCTCTCTGCATTGAAAGGGGACATGCTGTCATCTCTGCATTGAAAGGGGGCATGCTGGCATCTCTGCATTGAAAGGGGGCATGCTGGCATCTCTGCATTGAAAGGGGGCATGCTGGCATCTCTGCATTGAAAGGGGGCATGCTTGGGATCTCTGCATTGAAAGGGGGCACGCTGGTCTCTCTGCATTGAAAAGGGGCACGCTGGTCTCTCTGCATTGAAAGGGGGCACGCTATACCTTAATTCTGTAGCGCTTTACAATTCAATTACAAGCAAGTGGGTCCCGAAAAAAATCTGTATTCATAAGTGGGTCTCGGCCCAAAAAAGTTTGGGAAGCCCTGCTGTATGTGATGCAGTGACTTCTAAGGCCCCTAAGACCACGGGCATCCAGTATGGTTTTCTGTCCTTGACCCTTACACGCAGAGATTGTTCCAGATTCTCTAAATCTTTGGATGATGATATGCACTGTAGATGATGATAACTTCAATCTCTTTGCAATTTTTCTCTGAGAAGCTCCTTTCTGATATTGCTCCACTAATTTTTACCGCAGCATTGGGGGAATTGATGACCCTCTGCCCATCTTGACTTCTGAGAGACACTGCCACTCTGAGAGGCTCTTTTTATACACAATCATGTTGCCAATTGACCTAATAAGTTGCAAATTGGTCCTCCAGCTGTTCCTTATATGTACATTCAACTTTTCCGGCCTCTTATTGCTACCTGTCCCAACTTTTTTGGAATGTGTAGGTCTCATGAAATCAAAAATGAGCCAATATTTGGCATGACATTTCAAAATGTCTCCCTTTCAACATTTGATATGTTATCTATATTATATTGTAAATAAAATATAAGTTTGAGATTTGTAAATTAGTCCATTCCTTTTTAATTCACAATTTGTACAGTGCCCCAAAGTTTGTGGAATCGGGTTTGTACTAGAGCGCTGAGTGCCTCTTGGACTTTTCACCTTCAGGGCTCAGTAGTGCAAGTTTGTAAAGCAGCGACTAGGTAGTCTGTGCACACTTTTACAAAACTCTACAAGGTAGATTTGTTGGCATCTTCGGATGTTTCCTTTGGCTGCATGGTTTTGCAGGCTGTTTTTTCATGAGAGAATCCTTTTCTTTTCTCTTTAGGGGTTTTTTCTTTCATGGGTGAGCTCCTGTTGTTCCTGGTTGAGCTCCTTGTTACCTAGTTGGCTAAGTTTAGCCTTTGGAGTTTACGTTTTACTGTCTGTTTGTGTTTTTCCCCACCCTTCATGCCTACACTGCTTTGGGACGTCCCAATGGTAAAAGAAGCATAAGAGCTGCATCTGTCAATGGATGACAGAAAAAAATGAATTTTTGCAAGAACTTACTGAAAAATCCTTTTCTCTTGAGTCCATTGACAGACGCAGCACCCGACACTCTGATATGGGGATGGTTTGTGTCTTCTTTTCACTAATTGCAACGAAACTGGTTTGCTGGAGCAGGGTGTGTGGGGTTATGCCTATAGGGACAGCCCCCGTGGGCGTGTTGAATTGCTTTTTTTCCCTGCCTAGTACTACTACTTCTGGGGGCAGCATAACCAAATGGTAAAAGAAGAATAGGAGCTGTGTCTGTCAATGGACTCAAAAAGGTTTTTACAGTAAGTTCTTACAAAAATCAATTTTTTAAACTCTCTTGCTATATAACATTCCAAATAAAAAAAATTTAAAAATCAATTTTTCTTTTTCGCCATTTGAGGCCAATTGTATTCTGCTAAACCTTTTTGGTAAAAAAAATCCCAATAAGTGTATATTGATTGGTTTGTCCAAGCGTTATCGTGTCTACAAACTAGGGGAAAGATTTGTCATTTTTATTTATTTATTTTTAGTAATGGCGGAGATCAGTGATTTTTAGCGGACTGCGACATTGCGGCAGAGAGATCAGACACCTAACTGACATTTTTGACACTTTTGGTGGAACCAGTGACATTACTACAGTAATCAGTGCTAAAAATATGCACTGTTACTGTACTAAGGACACTGGCAGGAAAGGGATTAACATCAAGGGGCGGTTAAAGGGTTAAATGTGTCCCTAGGGGGTGCTTTCTAACTGTGGGGGGATGTATTTACTGAATGAACACAGGGACCTGTGTTCCTAAATAAGAGGAACACTGGGATCCCTGTGTTCATTACTGACAGAACAACGGTCTGCCGTGTTTACAACAGGAGACCGCCGTTCTGTCTTCATGGGGAGCGATCAGGGGGTTCCGCTGATTGGCTCCCCCTGTGATATTAATGGGCACGTGCCCACCTCCACTCGCGGTCCCATGTAGCGACGTACAGTTACATTGTTTCGCGGGACAGAGTCTACCTGCTGCAGTATATGTACTGCTGGCGGTCGGCAAATGGTTAAATAGTCCAAAAATGAATGTGTATGTAGTAATTGTAAGAGAGAAATCATTATTTTAAGATTAGTTAATGCCTTTGACAAGACAATTGTTAATAAAACGTTTTAGAGACTGTATGGGACCACTCGAGTCAGACGGTGGGTGGCAGGAGCCGTCAACCCTACACAAAATTTTAAACCATCCAATGAAACCGATTTGATTTACATACACTTCCTGGGTAAATCATATTTATTACCAAGGAAACCAATAAAAAGCCACGAATGGGATATATGATACACTGAAAATATGCCCGCTATACGACTTCCTGATGAAGCCTTCCAGTGAAATGCTTTGAGGCCCAGTGTAGCAGGGATACTTCTGGTTTCGCAACGTTCGGCCCAGTGGAACGCACGCCGATTCGGAGTGTGGACAGCGCTGGTCACACGTAACAATACGATTGTAGTGGGTGCTACTTTGAGGCACACACAAATGTGAGTTTATCTATTTGTTGTAACAAAGCATTTTTAATAAAACATATTGCATGATCATTTGCTATGTGCTTTATTCTGGGAACATCTACCGATGCTACTGAGCCTGACTTGACACTTGGCCTGCGGAATATAATCGGAGCATCGATGCATCGCGATTCGACCCTTCGCGATTCTGCATCGATGCGGAGTGCCGGCAACATCGATTAGGAAATGACATCATCAGCCACGGCCTATCGCGCATGGGAGAAAAAAGTCACAAGATCACAGCTGACTGGTGGATTAGTGCGGGAAATCACAAGATGACAGCTGATTGTTGGATTAATGCGGGAGCTTAATAAAAAGGCTCCACCCCTCCTCTTCCCTCTCTTTGGCCCGGGCCGAGGCACAGCAAGAACATCCCCCTTGTGTATCGGCGTCCCATCTGGGGCCTTGCAGCCAAGAAGCCAGCCAGCCAAGCCAGTCCACACTCCACACAGGAGCCCCGAGTGTTGCATGCAGCCAGCATCTAGGACCTGGAGCCCAAGCGTCCCCATCGCAGCCCGCCTCACCGTGATCGTCCCGTCCCAGGCCCAGCCGTCACGTAACTGCCAGTGACGCCAGCCGCCCGCCACTGAGCCCTGAGAGAAGTACAGCATCGGTCCTCCTCTGCAATGCAGTGCACAACAACCCACACAGTCACACAGCAGGTATGTTAAGTCCTAACGAATAATTGTATTAATCATTCATGGGGTCTCGAGGCTGTATCTGGGGGATGTCTGTCATGGGGGGGGCCTGGGACAGGGGACGGTCGGTCGGGGCCCGGGGGTACTGTTCTGCATTGGCAAGCTGGCAGCCAGGGGGGGTCTCTGAGTGTCAGTGGGGGGTCAGTGTCAGCTGTGGGGGTCTGGGCAAGAGGGAGAATCAGTGTTTGTCAGTGCTGTGGGGGATTGGGGAAGGTGTGGGACTTCCAGGTCTCTGTCAGTGTGTCAGGCTGTCAGCTCAGCTGTGGGGGGAGGGGGTTCTCTGTCAGTGTCACTGTCACAGGCAGCTCAGCTGTGGGGGAAGGGGGGGTCTCTCTGACTGTCAGTGTCAGTCAGGCAGGCAGCTGTGGGGTAAGGGGGGGTCTCAGTGGCTCTGGCTCAGTGCATGCATAAGAGGGACTGACAGACAGACAGTCATATTTTATGAAATATGTTGCTTGCTTGTTGCTGTTTAGTTTACAAGTGCTATTTTTTTTTTTTAAACACTGACAGTGTTTGGCAACTTACGTCATCCGTCTCTGTCACAAACGTGGTAGTATGGTAATGGCAGAAGGAGAAAAAGATCGAGAGATAAAAATGCACCTAGCGTTTTAAGAGCAAACATCTGGGCACATTTCGGATTTTAAGAAAACACAGGGAAGCATGAGTTGGACAAGACACACGCCGTGTGTAAAGCCTGTCACACAAAATTAAATACCTAGGGAATACTATGAACTTGAGAAACCATGTTAGCCGTTTTCACTGAGTTAGTAACACCTGCCGCCACCAGCAGTGCCACCACTGCCACGGAAAGACTGCTAGACCCAGATCAGCCAATAATTGATGCCGTACTGTCAACTTATCCGCCCAACTCTGAAAAAGGGAAGAAACTAGCCAAAGCTGTGGCAGCTTTCATCGCCAAGGACCTACGGCCTTACTCAGTTGTGGACAACTCAGGGTTTCGCTACCTTTTGAAGACGCTAGTCTCACACAGGGGCTCATCTGGCAGAGCTACTGTCTCATGTCATGGAAGAATGGCAGCTGTCTGATAAATCTGTAGTGCTTGTGACTGACATTGCGGCGAACATGATAGTTGCAGCTCAAGTTGGTAAATTTCCTCATGTTAAATGTTTTGCTCATACACTCAATCTTGCATGTCAGCGGGCACTGAAAGGGGCCACGCTCTCCAGGCTTCTCGCCAGAGTGCGACGAATATCCACATTCTTTCATCGCAGCACTAGAGCAAGCCACTGTCTAAAAGAGAAACAGAAATGTCTGGGCCTGAAGAATCATAAGCTAATAACTGATGTGCCAACAAGATGGAACCGCGCATATGACATGGTCGAGAGGTTCTTAGAACAACAACCTGCAGTTTGTGCCACCTTGCTGTCTCCAGAAGTCAGAAAAAGGAGAGTATGATCTCTGCACTCTTAATGAAACAGATGTGTCAAATGCTGAGGTCGCTGTGAGTGCATTAAAGCCAATGAAGGATGCAACCTTGCTGATGTCAGAAGAGTGCAACCCAACAGTGTCTTTCATTGCCCCTCTAAATGCACAACTGCTCCAGAGCATGACAGACACCATGGGAGACACACCCATGACCCATGAGATCAAGAATGCCATCAAAACGGATCTCCTGAAGAGGTACAGCAGTGAGGCAGAGAAGAAGATCCTTCATACAGCCTCTGCACTGGATCCTCGCTTTAAAGGACTGCCTTTTATTCTCACAGAGGAGGAGAGATCGGAGATATAGAGAGGAGTGTCTGAGGAGGCTGCATCTTTGGAGGTAATTAGAATTTCATCATGTTTCCTCCCAGACAGCTAGAAGCGCAGCTACATTGTGTTGTGTAATAACAAGCCCTGATTCACTGATGCGGTGTGGGAAGTGGAACTGTATGGTATGGATTACCGTGTGGTTTCCCATACCTCATCATTGAATAACACTCTTAGTCAGTTCAGCTCTTCTTATACTATTATCTTTTGTTCAAACACAGATTACATCTAATAGAAGGACAAATGTGGATGAAGTGCCTAGGGAAAAAACAACTGGAAGAAGAAACACCCATTGTGGACAGCAATTCTCCTCCCAAAAAAAAGGCCACAACATCGCTGCTCATGACTTTGCTGGGGCAGTCTTTCACTGATGGTGCAATAGAACCTAAGACCCCCTATGCCACGGCAGAAGACTAAATGGAAAAATATTGTAAAACCCCACCTCTGCCTCTCACTGAGGACCATTTGAAATGGTGGCGTGAGCATGAGGTCATATTTCCCCTCCTCTCTCAGCTGTCAAAGCAATACTTGTGTATCCCAGGTACAAGTGTATCTGCAGAGTGGGTTTTCTCTACTGCAGGAGATGTTATAACAGCGAAAAGAAGCAGTCTGAAACCTGAGCATGTGGATCAGCTAGTGTTCTTACAGAAAAACCTACATGTTCCTAAATGCTAAGCACTGCAATAATTACTAATTCATGTTTTTAATGAATTAGTAATTACTAATTCAGTCTGCCAGTCACACCAGTGTTGTTTTATAGCTTTATAGCACTGATGGTTTGTTTTTGAAGATTGTCCTGTCCAATGTGTCCATTGCCAATCCATAATCCGTTGCTTCACACTAAAAGTGTCTAGACAAGTAGGCAGGGGTTCATTTAACCCTCAACCAAATAAATTATATTAAAGTGTATTTTCTTCTAGACAACTGACACCAAGCCAGCCACGTTGCCAGCATTATAGGAAGGAAAATCATTGAGAGAAATAACTTGTACATTTGAAGCTTAACCTCGAGTAAATCTTATCTTATTGGATCACAAATAAAAACCCCAATTGTGGATTCTTGTGTAATATACTATATTTGTGAGTTTGTGAATGTGACCCCATAGGATTTCCTCAAGGTAAAGCTTCAGTTGACAATTTATTCTCTCAAGGATTTTCCTTCCTCTAATGGTGGCTTGTTGGCTAGCTTGGCTTCAGTTACAGATGTAATCGACGTGGTAGAGTGCTGCTCAGTGCAGTGCAGGTAAAGTTTTCTTTCTGTAACATGACTGACTGTCGTGACAACTCAAGAGCTTATAACGCAGCTCTAGCATTAACTCAACACACACACACACATAGTGTGTGTGTGTTGAGTTGATGCTAGAGCTGCGTATAAGCTTTTGAGTTGTCACGAGTCACGACACACACACACTGTGTTTAGTTGACTGGCAATGGCAGGGGCAAACACAATCACAGTGAACCTGGAACATTTTATATTTTTTACAGCTTTTCTGGCACTGGAGAGATGGAGAATGGCTTGTTTTCAAAAATGGTCCATTCACATAAGTGAATTGATATTTAAGCTTAAGCTTATATTTATATAACTCCCCTCTAGCAGCCATCAACTCACTTGAGTTGACTGGCAGTTGCAGGGGGAAACAAACATCACTGTGAACATGGAAGTTATGCAGCAGTGCACTATTGCCAGGTTCACCTTTGATGTTTGCTACTAGTCAGGAAGTGCTCTGTTTTGTAGAGGACAGGTTATGGCAGCACACACCTGGAATTTATTGCAACGCATGTCTGTCTGGTGTCTTTTGTACTCTGTAGCAATAGCAAGTGTAGGGGGTTCCCTCAACCAAACAAATACTAAAGGTAAAAGTTTATCTATCTAGACAACTGAAGGCAAGCCAGCCACGGTACAGGAAAGGACATCCTTGAAAGATTAAATCAATTAAACATTGAAGCGTAAAACCTTGATTAAATCTTTACTGGATCAGAAATGCACACAAACCTGACCTACCTAACCCATATGCCTTGAGTTGTACCAGTGTGCCAATGCCAAACCTTTCTTCTCATGATTCTGATGCAGACAATCGTGTTGTGTGTTTTTTTGTGATCCCATGAAGATTTACTCAAGGTTTAAGCTTCAGTTGATGATTTACTCTGTCAAGGGTTTTCCTTCCTCTAATGGTGGCTTGGCTTGGCTTCAGTTGGGTTTAATCGTGGTAGAGACAGAGACTGTCTGCAGGACAGGTAACGTTTTCTGTAAAGTAAGTGACATAAAAGTGACATAAGTGAATTGATAAGCTTAAAGCTTATATTTATAACTCCCTTCTAGTGGCCATCAACTCACTAGAGTTGACTGGCAGTTGCAGAGGGAAACAAACATCTCGGTGAACATGGAAGTTATGCAGCAGTGCACTATTGCCAGGTTCACCCTTGATGTTTGCTACTAGTCAGGAAGTGCTCTGTTTTGTAGAGGACAGGTTATGGCACACCTGGAATTTATTGCAATGCATATATTCACATAAAAGGATTTATATATAATGTTTTGTGGGAATTTATGATGACCATTTTCACAAGAATATTAGCTTGGCTGGCTGGCTGGCTTCTATCTTGGCTTTAAAGTACAACTATAGGCAAAACTTTATCCAAAATCAAAAAAGTTTTGCCTATAGTTGTACTTTAAAAGGTGGTAGACCTTATATTAATATTTTCTTTTATGAAAAAGTAAACTGCACTACTACAGTTTTTTTTTACTAATTTTACTCTTACTTCTAGTAAAATACTAGTGTTGTTGTCTGTCTCTGCTATGCGATTTTCATTTTCAGACCTTCCTATATGTTTGCAGTGCAAGTGCACTAAAGTATGCAGGGCTTGCAGGCCATGACAATTTCAAGGGAAGTGTCCTTTTAAGCAAATGAAAATAAAAAGGATTCTTTAATTTGTGACTGCTTGATTGTTTGTTTTTTATAAAGTTTTGAAAACCATTGGGCAGTGGGCTGGGCTGGGCTGCAGTGATGCATCAAATCGTGAGGTAAGTGAAGATGCGCAGCCCTACTTGACACCAAGGAAACCTATTTAAACCTATTTAAACCTGTTAAAGCTAGGGAGACCTTGTGATATCTGGTTACCTTTATCTGATGAATGTGGATTTAGGATGAGCTAATGCTGGAATAACCGAGCTCCATGAAAGCAGAGAGGGTCCTGGAGGCTAAAGCACTCTGGTGAGTGGCCCTCTTATTTTAAAGTGGAGGAGCACTTATATGCACGTGGTGTATTGGAAGAAATGCAGATATGGAAATTTTTTTGTTTAAATAGCACTTGATTAATGGAATGTTTTTTGATATAATAGAGCATTTTTTTATTATATATTTTTTTATGCACGTATATGAACACGTTTTGAAATGCAAGGTAGCGCCTCAAATTTAATCTGAATGCCCTTTTATAATCTGCTGTCTGTTGGACACCTGTTTAATTTAATTTAATCATGTATTAGACTCACATGCGGTTAAATTCCTATCAGGATTTTGTTGTCTAAAATTTAGCTTTGCTACTAAGACTTTGATTGGGGTGTATTCATTTTTGCAACATGGTCTTGAAAATTAATCTGTTATGAAAAATACTTTGTGTGCAAATTAAGAAATCTTGGTTGCAATCAATGGCCCGTATTTGTGGGAGTATTTTGTAGTATAGTGTCCCATAGAAAATGTTGATTCTGAAAGGAAAGTAAAGGTTTTCTTACGAATGTGTTAGGGTGTACTCGTTTATGCACTGTATATATTGTATACACCTCTTTTTTGTTTTTTTTTGTTTTTTTCAAACACATGTTTATAATTGATTGTTGCATCAATCTTGTTTTTCCTAATGGTTTTTTTTTTTTCTATCCTTGTTTAGGCTATGGTACAAAGTTGTGGAAAAAAAGGTGGACAAACCTTTAAAAAACTCCTTATAGAAAAAGACACTTCAGATGAAGGTTGCTATATTTTGGCTTACTATAGAATATTTGCTATAAATAATGTTTACCGTTGGTTACTTAAAACATCATTGACATTTTTAAATGTCCTTGTTTAATTTGAAATGTAAAAATAGGAAAGAGTTTTGTAGTAAAGAAATTTAAGGATATGTGCTGTAACTTATAACACATTTTTTCAATTGGCAAATATTTTAAACAGCTTTCCACTGGCTTTCACTGTTTAGGTACACTGGATGGGAAGACTGAAGGACAAAGCTCACATATACATTACAAAAAAAAAACAACAAAAAAACACTTGCAAACTATAAATATATGTGGCAAAAATCTTAAAAAGAAAACACGCCATGCACTATATTGCCAATAGTATTGGGCCTTTTACATGCACATGAACTTTAATGGCATCCCAGTCTTAGTCCGTAGGTTTCAATATTGAGTTGGTTCACCCTTTGCAGTTATATTTGCTTTAACCCCTCTGGGAAGGCTATCCACAAGGTTAGGAGTGTGTCTATGGAAATGTTTGATCATTTTTCCACAAGCGCATTTGAGAGGTCAGGCACTGATGTGGACCAGAAGGCCTGTCTTGCAGTCTCTGCTTTAATTCACCCCAAAGGTGTTCTATTGGGCTGAGGTCAGGACTTTGTGCAAGCCAGTCAAGTTCTTTCACCCCAAACTTGCTCATACATGTCTTTATGGACCTTGCTTTTTGCACTGCTCCAAATCATTTAGTGGAAGGAAGATTATGGTGCTGGGTTTTTTTTCAGGGGTTGGACTTGGCCCCTTGGTTCCAGTGAAGGAACTTCTTAAGGGGCCAGCATACCAAGACATTTTGGACAATTTCATTCTCCCAACTTTTTGGGAACAGTTTGGGGATAGCCCCTTCCTGTTCCACCATGACTGCGCACCCGTGCACAAAGATCCATAAAGACATGGATGAGCGAGTTTGGGGTGGAGGACTTTGACTGGCCTGACCATAGACACACTCCTAAACCATGTAGACAGCCTTCCCAGAAGAGTTGAAGCTCTTATAGCTGCAAAGGGTGGGCCAACTCTGTATTGAACCCTACGAACTAAGATTGGGATGCCATTAGAGTTCATGTGCATGTAAAGGCAGGCACCCCAAACCTTGTGATCATGTAGTGTATATTGAAAACCCCCATTACAGGCATTTCTAGCTTTTCAACCTTGAATCATCAGCTAATCCTTGAAATATGGAACAATACATATATCGTAGAACCAAGCTTTTTTCTCTGTCGCTCATTGACAGATGCAGAATCCATATCTTGATATCCATAGGGTTACAGGAGTAGGACACTAGGCAGGAAAAAAGTTCTGTCCACACCTATGGGCAGTCCCAGGGGGTATATCCTCTCTCTCCCTGCTATAGGATGTCCGTTTTTTTCTGCCTAGTCAGGAGTAAGGGCCTGCTGGGATCTCTGGTCTGGGCAAGTTTTTTTGGATAAATCTTTTTTTAGTTAGCTTTTTTCTCCAGTTGTTCCTGTGAGATCTTCAAGCAATTATGCCGGATGTGGGCGACGGGCTGGATGCTGAGATCCAGTGGTCACCCCAGCCGGCCTACGAGCGCGTGCAGGCCCAGCTCCGCGCTGGGTTGGCCGCCACATAGTCCCGCTGGACGGGGACTGGCCCGCGGGTTAAACGTCCTGCCGAGTCGCATACGACCGGTCGACGGCCGAGTCGCAGCGTCTCCTTTGGCCGACACCCCCCCCACTGGGCGGCGAGGGGTTTTGTCTGGATTGGCGCCCGCTCTGTTCCGGTATGGTGAGTAAATGCTTCCCCCCTTTCTCCTCATGGCTGACTCTGGGGTGGACCTGGGCCCCTCCCTGGGACGGTCGGACCCCCACTAATCTGGGTTCCCCTCTGTTCCCCTGTGCACCCCCCCCCGTGGTGTCCCTCCCCCCTGTGTGTGTGGGGTGGCTAGCTGTTCGTGAAGGCCGCTAAGGGGGTGGGGGGGTCCCGACAGTGCAGACGGCTGTTGTGCGGGGGGCTTCTTCCCTGGCTTCCCAGGGCCTTCTTGCCGATCGATCGTCTGTTAGTGATGTGGGGACCCCCCTTCCCACCGCAGCGCGCGGGGCCGCCATTTTCCTGGAGTCCCTCGTGTGGCTCATGGCGGCGGCCATCTTGGTACACCCAGCTCGTTTTGTTTGCAGAGCTGGGCAGCTGTGGGAGTTACTGAGGGCGTGTGAGGGGGCGGAGCCCGTCCCTAGACCCGGGAAGCTCGCTCCACTGGACTTCCTTGTCATGTATACAACGCTTAGAGCAGTCCTTTTGAACTCTGGTGCATCCTGTGGTGAGCCTTTTGGGGGTCTCTCTCTCTGCGGGGGTCTCAAGGTTTTCAATTTTGTCATACTTTGCTGACGGGTTCCCCTGGTGTTGCCATGGACCCTGCTGCACATGTGTCCCCACCTGATCCCCTCGAGGTGGTCGCGGGGCTCTCCAATTCTCTGCTCACCAATGATGCGCTTTCGGCGGTCCTGGAGTCATTTGTGTCCCGGGTGGAGGTGGCCTGTCAGGGACGGGGGCCTAAAAAGCGACCCCCGCCTACCCCTGTCTCGTCTGATGCCTCAGATTCTGATCCTGAGCCAGTCGCTGCTGCTGCGGGTTCCTCCTCTGGGGCTGCTGTCCCGTGCCCCGTCTCCCCTGATAGTGAGGATGACCTTTCTGCCTCCGCCATAGCGCAAGACCAGGCACTGGTGGACGCACTGATTGTGTCTGTCCGGGAGACCCTAAAACTGGAGGTTGCACCTGCGGATGCAGCCTATACGGAAGTTGCCTTTGGCACTCGCAAGCCCTCCAGGGTGGCGAAGGTGTTTCCTTTTCCCAAAGGCTTTGACGATATCATTAAGGAGTGGGTCCGTCCAAAACTACCCCCTGGGATGCCCAAACGGATTGCTAGGCGCTACCCGTTTGAAGAGTCCCTCCTTAAAAAATGGACAGTGCCACCTTCGGTGGATCCGCTGGTTTCCAGACTAAATAAGGCTACTGTTATCCCGTTGGAGGATTCCCCGTCCTTTCAGGATCCAGTTGATCGTAGGGCGGAATCTGTGTACCGTTCCATATTCTCCCTGGCAGGGTCAGCCTTGAGGCCAGTGTTTACCATTGCTCTGGTTTCACAGACGTTGACGGAATGGGCCAAGCTGTTACGCCATGACCTGTAGGGGAGAAGTCTCCCACCCTCCGTGGCGGAGTTGCTGGAGCAAATGGTGCAGGGACTACTGTTTGTTTGTGACTCCGCGCTGGACACATTGCTGGGGCGTGTGTCTATCTCGGCGGTGGTCCTCCGGCGCATGCTATTATTGAAGTGCTGGTCGGCGGATCAGGCTTCCAAAAAAGCTTTGACTGATCTCCCTTTTCAGGGGGATCGCCTGTTTGGTGCTACCTTGGGTGAGATTATCAAGGATCTCACTGGGGGCAAGAGCACCTTTCTATCACAGGCTTATAAGGGTAAGGAACCTGGCCGCAGACAGGGACCTTCCTTTTCAGCTCACAAGAAGTTTTTTCGCTCCTCCGGGGCGGGCGACAAGGCGAAGCCCTCCAAAGCCCCCCTGGGGGCTTTCAAGAGACCCTGGTCCGGTAAGCAAAAATACGGTCTTTCCAGACCTGAGGATAAGACCGCTTCAGCCTGAAGGTGCGCCCCCACCCATATCAGGGGTGGGGGTGGGGTGGGGCGTCTTCGCCGGTTCCCGGACCCGTGGCTCTCCAGGATTCAAGACAAATGGGTTCACGAGGTCATATGGTCGGGACACAAGATCGGGTTTCGATCGCTTCTACCGGTGCGGTTCTTCCCTTCCAATATGCGACTGTCCCCGGATCGCCTAACGGCTCTGTTGGGGGCAGTGCAGGACTTGATGCAACAAGGAGTGGAGTCCATTCGCACAGTGGTGGCCTCCCTGCATTAGGGGGATTTTCTGGCGTCCATAGACATCAAGGATGCCCATTTACGCAGGACACCAGCGGTTTCTGCGCTTTGCTGTGGGAGAGGACCATTTTCAGTTTGTGGCGTTACCCTTTGGTCTCGCCTCTGCTCCCCGGGGTTTCACAAAGGTTTTGGCCCCAGTTCTGGCGCTGTTGTGGCAGTAGGACATATCGGTTCTGGGCTACCTGGACGACCTCCTCCTCTGTGCGGAGTCTCCGCAGGCTCAGTTTCATACGCGGACTCTCCAAAAGGAGATTCTTCTCAAATGATACCAGAATCCGGATTCCCTGGACAATCTGATCCGGCTGAGCGAGCGGACCAGGGAGTCTCTGATTTGGTGGCTTCGGACTCCGATGCTCAGGCAGGGTAAGTCCTTTCTTCTGATCTATTGGACGATTGTCACCACGGATGCCAGTCTATGCGGCTGGAGAGGGGTTCTCGGCAGGCTGTCTGCTCAGGGGCTCTGGTCCCTGGAAGAGTTCAGGTTGCTGATAAATGTGTTGGAACTGAGAGCGATCAGGCTTTGCCTGGTTCACTGGACCGAGCATCTTCGTGGCTGCCCGGTTCGGATTCAGTCGGACAATGCCACAGCCGTGGCTTATGTCAATCACCAAGGGGGCACCAAGAGTGTTCTGGCGGCCGTGGAAGTGGCCGGCATTCTTCGTTGGGCAGAACAGTTTGTTCCGGCTCTTTCCGCAGTTCACATTCCGGGCGTGGAAAATTGGCAGGCGGACTTTCTCAGCCGTCAGACCTTGGATCAAGGGGAATGGTCTCTTCATCCAGAGGTGTTTCACCAGTTGTGCCTTCATTGGGGCACCCCAGACGTGGATCTGTTGGCATCTCGACTCAACAGGAAGGTGCAGAGGTTTGTAGCACGCTCCTGCGATCCTCTGGCGGACGCCGCAGACGTGCTGGTTGCTCCGTGGGGGCAGTATCAGCTGCTGTATGCCGTTCCTCCTCTCAAGTTGCTGCCGAAACTTCTTTGCAGGATAGTGGCTTCGGACTGGCCTCGTCGGGCCTGGTACGCCGACTTGGTCAGGCTGGTCGCGGATGCTCCTTTGCTACTTCCTCTCAGGGAGGATCTGCTGTCTCAGGGACTGATCTTCCATCCTGCTTTACGATCACTGGCTTTGACGGCTTGGCTGTTGAGAGCCAGGTGCTGAAGGACAGGGGTTTGTCTGTTTCAGTTATTCCAACTCTGATTAAAGGGAGGAGAGCGACTTCCAGAAAGATCTATCATCGCACATGGAAGTCTTATATCGCGTGGTGTGTGTCCCTCGGGGTTCCTCCACGTTCTTACTCGGTGGCTCGGATATTGGCCTTCCTGCAACGGGGGGTTGAGCAGAAGCTGGCCTTGAGCACTATCAAGGGTCAGGTTTCAGCAGTGGCGATCTTCTTCCAGAGGCCACTGGCTACTCATTCTCTGGTGCGGAATTTCATCCAGGGGATGCGGCACCTGGCTCCTCCGGTGCGCTCGCCCTTGCCGCCCTGGGATCTTAATTTGGTGTTGTCGGTTCTCCAGAAACCTCCCTTTGAAAATATTAGGGAGATTCCCTTGCTTACCTTATCCCAGAAGTTGGCCTTTTTGGTTGCTATCACTTCTGCACGCAGGGTGTCTGAACTGGCTGCGTTGTCCTGTTGTTCCCCCTATCTGGTGGTTAATAGGGATAAGGGGGTTCTTCGTCCGAATCCATCCTTCCTTCCTAAGGTGGTTTCCGACTTTCACTTGAATGAGGATATTGTGTTACCTTCCCTGTGTCCTAAGCCCAGTCATCCTCGGGAGTTTGCGTTACATTCCTTGGATGTGGTTCGGGCGATCAGGGTGTACTTGGCTACTACTGACTCTTTTTGTAAGGCTGATTCACTTTTTGTGATCACGGATGGCCCTAGAAAGGGGTTGCCTGCGTCTGCCGTGACTATCTCCAGATGGACCAGACAGACGGTGGTGCAGGCTTATTCTATTAAGGGTCGGGTTCCTCTGTTCCCTGTTAAGGCGCACTCTGCTTAGTCTCTTAGTGCTTCCTGGGCCTTCTGCCATCAGGCGTCGGTGCTTCAGGTTTGCAAGGCGGCTACCTGGTTGTCGGTTCATACCTTTACAAAATGTTATAAGGTTGATGTGCTGGCATCGGCGGATGCCTCTTTTGGCCGCAAGGTTTTGCAGGCTGCTGTTTGAGGGGACCTTTGGTCTACCTCGGGGGGTTTTGTTTTTTTCAGGTGGGTCTCATCTTCTTGTTTCGATGAGTCCTCTGTTCTTCTGGTTGGCTCTGTTTTGGCCTTCTGGATTGGATTTTATTTCTGTTATCCCACCCCTCATTTATGGCACTGCTTTGGGACGTCCCTATGGATATCAAGATATGGATTCTGTGTCTGTCAATGAGCGACAGAGAAAACTGTATTTTTGACTTACCGTAAAATCCTTTTCTCTTAAGCTCATTGACAGACGCAGTACCCGCCCCTCTATTTTGAGTTGGGTTGGTATGAGTCTCTGACACTGCTTTGTTACATAACTGACATCCTATAGCAGGGAGAGAGAGGATATACCCCCTGGGACTGCCCATAGGTGTGGCCAGAACTTTTTTCCTGCCTAGTGTCCTACTTCTGTAGGGGGCAGTATAACCCTATGGATATCACGATATGGATTCTGCGTCTGTCAATGAGCTTAAGAGAAAAGGATTTTGCGGTAAGTCAAAAATCCAGTTTTTGAGTGCACCAACTGTGTATATCTGTATTGCTTCGTAGTTTACAATGTGCTGGCTTGGTCAGATGGACAGTAGTTTTAAATAACTTTGCAATCCAGGGGGGATGCTTCCAAACACAACCGTATAAAGTATTTTATATTTAGCGTGCTTTTCAGTAGGAAATTGGTGTATTGACCTAGTCCCTTGTAATGAGATTCAAGCATTTCAAGGTATTGCCCATAGTGATTTAAACCATGCCTTTACATGGAGAACTAATGGACATAGTTTTGTACAACATTTTTTAAGAATCTTCAAACATAATAAAGAAATTTTGTTTTATATTAGATCATATTTCCGTGAATTTCTTTACTACAAAGCTCTTCTCTATGCATACTTCAGGTTTTGTTATTTAAGATTATATAAGTTTGAAATGTGCAATTTTCAAAATGGCTCTTAAGAAGAGGGTAAATCAGCAGAGGGATTATAATGCAGGCATCTTCTGGTCTTATCTAGGCTCTTAAGCCTAATTCACGCTACCTGATTTTTTTTTTTTTTCTCTTTCGTTCATGGACGAACACTACTCTTTATCTTCTTGACCATTGGGTTTATATTGTCCCCTACAGAAGTTGGAAACTAGGCAGGAAAATGCTTGACTTTGCCTATGGGGCAGTCCCAGGGGGTATACTCCCACTCTCCGCTATAGGCACTCAGTTTTTTTCTGCCTTGTCCGGAATAAGGACCTAGTTCCTTGCTGGGATCTCTAGTCCAGGCAATTTTTTCAGTTTTTAAATGGAGCTTTTTCCTATCTTTATTTAGTTCCTGTGAGAATCTACTATCAACTGCCAGACTGGGTGATGGACTGGATGATCTGGGTGATGCGACATAGCCCCACTGGATGGGGGCTGGCCTGCGAGTTAAACGTCTCGCGAGGGCGCATATGACCTGGCCTTGGCCTGAGTCGCAGCGCTCCTCCTAGCTGACAGCCCCCCATTCTGATGGAGTGGTTGTCTATCTGAAGCAGTGCCCACACTGTTCCTGGTATGTTAAGTACCTGTTCCCCCCCCCCTCTTTCCCTGGAGGTTTTTGGGGTGGAGTTGTGCCCCTCCCTGGGACAGTGGGACCCCAGGGTTCCCGTCCTTCCCTTCAGCTACTCTAAAATGTTGGTGGTTGTGACGGAATCCGGACACCACCGACTGGGTATCTCCGCCAGTAACCTGCTTCCTAAGCTCTGGAACACGGGATCCGTGATTCTGACTATAGTTACCCCAATAACTCGACAGTACAAGTTTTGGAGTGAAACCAGAATGAACTGTTTATTAACTCAACTTTCAGACTTTTATATACACTTTGAGAATACAACCTGATTTATTTACACAGATCCACCCACCACATCACACAATGGTTTCTATACGATCCCCAATACACATTACTCTGTGTAATTAAATCCCCTATCAGACAGACAGATGGGCTCATTAGCACACTTAACAATAGGTGAATGGAAAAGCCCTATTTTAGACAAAAGCACTTCAATGATTAGCAGACATGCGGTCTCTCCTAGTTCCTGGATGCCCAAATTAGGAGCTGCACTTCCTGTGCCTGTTATTGTAAAGAAATAAGATAGATCTCAATTTCCTGATAGATATGGTTAATGCATATTATTGTCCCATTTGACGTAGTCCAAACCATATTCTCAGTGTTCACCACTCTCTTGGTCACCCTGCATCCATAACAGACGCAGGGTGACTTAAACATAAGAGAGCCCCATAAGGCTGGGCATGGTGCCCCCCAACCTCTCTGAAGGAATTTGGAGTCCACAACCCCCATGCCCAAAGTGACTCCTGTCACAGTGGTCACTGTTTGTCTTCCGCCCCCCCCCTTTCCCAATCCCTGGATGAGGTTATAAGCTTGTTTTATCACAGGCTCTTAAGGGGGGCTTGTTGGAGTTGCTGTTGACTGGGTTTTTACTGGTGCGCAATGTGGGGTTGAGCAATGTTCCTTGCCACCCTGGGGGTTGGTGACTAGAGTAGAGATGTCCTCTGGGCATCCTGTTGCAGTTGTTGGGCTGTTGAAATTGGTAAGTTAGCACCCACGGGTCTGCGCCTGACGCGGCCGAATCCTCTGGGGCTCGCGCCCAAGCGGTTGGGTGCCCACAAAAATTTAGGTCTGCGACTTGCGGCCTACTAGCCCATGTGGTTAGTGTGGGGGCGGTTTATTTGGCCTCCATCATTGGGTAGTGTACCTGCCCCTTTTTAGCACTTCTGGACCATGAGGGTCACAGCGGACGGCCCCCTTTTTAGTGGGCTATTTCCTATTATTCGGGCCTCTATGGAGGGGCTTGGAAGGTGACCTGCTTTTTTTTTGTGATGTCCAGTAGGTGGCCTATTCGTGGGCCTTTGGTCAACGTCTGCTTTGCGGGATCACGGTCAGCGGCCCTCACCTGATATGTTTTCCATGCGAGCTAAGTGTAAAGCACGCCGACCCTCTCCTGCCTCATCAGATCCTGAATTTGTTCTGGCCGCCGCATACGCAAGTCATCCTACTGGGTCTGCGTCCACGCACCCGGAGTGCTCAGATAGTGAGGATGATTCCTCTGCTCCTCTAGCGCTCATAAAAAGGCGCTAGTGGATGCACTGATTGTGTCAGTGCGTGAAACTTTAGAAATGGATAATGCGGCTGATGTTGCGTCGGAGGCGTAGGTCCTCTTTGGCACTCCAAAGCGACGAGAGTGTTCCCCTTTTTCCGCTTGCTTTGACAACATTGTCACAAAACAGTGGGGTTGTCCAACACTCACTGTTGTGGTCCCTAAGCGTTTTGGTATGCGGTATCCTTCTAAGTAGTGGACTCACCAGTTTTCATGTTAAATAAAGCTTTCCCTCTGAAAAAGGACGGAGGCTCTGGCCCTCCATATGTTCACTGTGGCTGGTTCGGCACTTAGGCCGGTATTTACTATTGTCCTGGTGTTGCAAATTCTGTCCGAATGGGCTAAACTTTTATGCCAAAACCTGGAGGGGAAATAACTTCCCCCTGCCTTTGCGGAGTTGGCGTATCAGTTGGTACAGGGGCTACAGTTTATCTGTGATGCCTCTTGGATGCAGCTCCTTTGATTTTAGGCTGTCTGTATCAGCAGTGGACCTTCGGCATATTATCTGGCTGAAATGCTGGTCTGCGGACCAGACTTCTAAGAAGGCCTTATCTGATCTCCCCCTTGTAAGGGATCGCCTTTTTGGAGCCTCCTTGGATGACATCATTAAGGGTCTCACAAGGGGGAAAAGTACTCTTCTTCCGCAGGCTGCCAAGGGCAAGGAGCCCTGTCGTAGGCGTGGACCATTCTTCTCGGCTCAGAAGAGGCCTTTTTTTCCCTCGGGTTTTGAGAACGGGGTCAAAGCCCTTCAGGGCCTCCACCAGAGGTTCCAAGAGGACCTGCTCTGGCAAGCCACGAGCGGGCTTTTTCAGACCTGCGGACAAGGCTTCCTCTGCATGAAGGGGCGCTCTCACCCGTATCTGGTTTGATCTTCGCTCGTTTCCGGATCTATGGACCTCCCTGGTACAGGACAAGTGGCTCCACTAAGTTATTTGGTCCAATTACAAGATCAAGTTTCGGGCTTATCCTACATAGTTACAAAGTTTGTGAGGTTGAAAAAAGACACCAGTCCATCCAGTTCAACCTATGATGTGTGTGTGTGTATTTGCTGTTAACCGTACATTGTATACTCCTGTATGTTGTGGTCTTTAAGGTGCTCATCTGATAGTCTTTTGAAACTATCGACGCTCCCCGCTGACACCACTGCCTGTGGAAGAGAAATAGTTACATCCTCCGGCAAAGGTTCTTCCCTTTCGACCAGCACTTGTCCCCATATCACTTACGGGGTTTCTTTGGGGCAGTGCAAGCCTTTTTACTTCAAGGGGTGATTGTTCTGGTTCTGAATTCTGGACATTTTCAGGGGTTTTACTCAAACCTCTTTAAAGTTCCTTGGGTCTTCACAAAAGTGTTGGCCCCGGTGCTTGCATTTTTGCATCAGAGGGGGATCACGGTACTGGGGTACCTGGATGATCTTCTTATGAGAGTGGAGCCTCCGGCTGCTCTAATGGACAACTTGGAGATTTCTTTGCAAACTCTTGAGGGAGTTTCGGTTGGATTCTGAACCTTCAGAAGTCTGCTCTGGTTCTGTCCACAAAACTGGGCTATCTGGGTCTGACTCTGGACTCTGCCTCAGCCCAGAGTGTTTCTTCCTCTGGAAAAATCCCAGACTTTTTAAGGTAGGCAACTCAGCTTCTGTTGTCCAGTGGGCGTTCATCCCTCCGGGCTTGCATGCGGGTCCTGGGCCTGATGGTGTCTACCTTCAGGTGGTTCCGTTTGCACAGTTCCACAAGAGATTTCTGGTGAAATGGGACAAGAATCCACGGTCTCTCGAGGTGGCTTTGTTCTCTGGAACTTCGACAGGGAAAACCCTTTCTCCCCCTGTACTAGACGGTTGTCACCATGGATGCCAGTCTGTCCAGGTCGAGAGACGTCCTCGGCACAGATTCTACTCAGGGGGTCAGGACTCTGGAAGAGTCCAGACTGCCGAATAATGCACTGGAATTCAGAGCGATCAGACTTTGTCTGGATCATTGGACAATTTGTCTTCAAGGGTGTCCGGTACGAATTCAATCGGACAATGCCACAGCCGTGGTCTAGGTCAATCACCAAGGGGGCACAAGAAGTGTCCTGGCGGCTCGGGAAGTAGCCAACATTCTAAGGTGGGTTGACCGATTAGTTCCAGCTCTCTCTTCTATATACATTTCAAGAAAGGTATGGTCTCGGAAATTCTCTGGCTGATGCCACAGATGCTTTCTAGTGGCTCCAGACTGGCCTCACTGGTGTTGGTACGCTGATGTGGTACGGCTGGTCGCTGATGCTCCTTGGAGACTTCCTCTCTGGGAAGGTCTGTTGTGCCAAGGGCCAATCTTCCATCCTGCTTTACAGTTGCTGGCTTTAACGGCTTAGCTGTTGAAAGCCAAGTGCTGAAGAATAGAGGTTTGTCTGAATCTGTGATTCCTGCGCTGTTAAAGGCTACCTCTAGGAAGATCTACTATTGTACTTGGAACATGTACAAATTGACCTTTTTTTATATGTTCGAACACTGGGCTTTTCCTACCCTATGCTTTTTTTTGTTGCTAATCAGACATTTTTTTGCCAATCAGTCATCTCTATACATATGGGCAAACAATTAAATAGGCTACTAGGTTATAAGACCCCCAGATTGTTTTAGCCCCCCTTTTTCTCAGACTGCAAATTAGATGTTCTCTGTCAATAAGCCAATTACTGCATAAATGGGCAAACAAGAAAGCGGGCTACTAGGCTAGAAGACCCCCAGTTTGTTTTAGCCCCCCTCCCCCCCTTTTTTTCAGATTATGATCTAATAAATATTAAACATCAAACACTAATAAAAAGCAAGCATATTTTGCTTCCTCCTGCTATACTGTTCTCTCTTTTTGCTTTATTTTTCGGCTTTTTGAAAGCCATTTTTTGACTCATGTTCTCATATAGGACAAGATAAATTTTCTGACAGCTGTGTTTTGATAGTTTTCCAGCGGATTCACCACATGTGGGTTCCAGTTTTCTTTTCAGTGCACCCCGAGGCCGATTATTGTTATATACTATAATCTAGCCCCTATATCAAAACAAGGGCAACACCACTTCAGTTAGACACTGTACAAAGCAAAATGCTGGACCTGGTTGAGCAAGTTGACCACTTGATTTTAATACCTTGATGGCAAGTTTATATTGTGTCAATCATCACCGCAGTGAATGTAAGTTGAAATCTTCCTTTTGTAACTCAAAAAACAAACGTATTTATTGTTTGAATTTACTGTAATGCTCCAGTTGTAATATTCTACTGGCTTAATGTCTTTTGACTTTTGTCTGATTAATTATTTACAGACCACTACCCAGGGTCTCCCCTTGAAGAAGGAGTATCTGTCATGAAACTCCGAAACTAGTTGGGTCATCACCCTGGAATGGTGTGGTTATTCATTATCTGCCAAATGTGATGTATCTTATTGAACTTACTGTCTTTTATGTTATTCTGTAATTTGTCAATAAAATTTAATACTTTTAAACATTGTGTATATCTATACTTGAGTGCCTTTAAAGTCCCACCAATAGGGGAAATTTTCTCTTTAGTACATATTTGGGATGTGGCACCTATTGAAGCATCCAACACGGGTATCTCTTTATGATTGGGTACCATTAAGAGCCAGGTTTCGGCCTTGGCGGTTTTCTTTCAACGTCCATTAGCTACACATTCCTTGGTACATACCTTTTATCCAGGGAGTTCCACACTTGGCTCCTCCTGCGCGCTCTCCATTGCCGCCGTGGGACCTCAATTTGGTTGTCAGTTTTCCAGAAACCTCCCTTCAAAAATATTTAGGAGGTTGCCCTGCTTACGTTGTACCAGAAGGTAGCATTTTTGGTAGCTATTACTACTGCGCGCAGGGTGCCGGAGCTGGCGGCATTGTCTTGTCTTTCGCCTTACCTGGTGGTTCACAGAGATAAGGTGGTTCTTCGTCCCTGTCCATCATTCCTTCCAAAGGTAGTCTCCGATTTCCTTTTGAATGAAGACATTGTTGCCTTTCCTGTGTCGCAGGCCTAAACATCCTAAGGAAATTGCCTTGCTTTCCCTGAATGTGTTTTGGGCAATTAGGGTGTACCTGGCAGCTACGGAGTCCTTTAGGAAGTTAGACTCACTATTTGTACTCACGAATGGACCTTGGAAAGGGTTGGCCGCTTCTGCTGTGACCATTTGCAGATGGATCAGACAGACGGTGATCAGGCCTATTCCATTAAGGGTCAGCTTCATCCTTTACCTGTTTAGACACACACTAGTTGAGCACTTAACGCGTTCTGGGCCTTCTGTCATCAGGCGTCAGTGCTGCAGGTTTGCAAAACGGCCACCTGGTCGTCTGTGCACACTTTCACAAAGTCCTATAAAGTGGATGTGTTGGCACCTGCGAATGCTTCTTTTGGCCGCAAGGTTTTGTAGGCTGCTGTTTAGGGGACATGGTCCTCTTTGAGGGTGTATTGTTTTTTTCAGGTGAGCTCCGGTTGTTTATGGTTGACCTCCATGTTATCTGGTTGGCTACGGTTTAGCCTTGGGGATTTTTTCTTGGTGTGTGATACTGCTTTTGGACATCCCAATGGTCGTGAAGATAAGAAGCTGTATCTGTCAATGAAAGAAAGAGAAAATGGGATTTTTGGCTTGCCGTAAAATCCATTTCTTTGATGTTCATTGATGGACACAGCACCCACCCCTCTGCGGAGTTCTTATTCTCCTGACACTCCTTGTTACAAAATTGAGTGCTTATAGCTGAGAGTGGGAGTATACCCCCTGGGACTGCCCCATAGGCATAGTAAAGCTTTTCTCTTGTGTCCTTTGACAGACGCAGCTCTTAATTCATCTTCACTAATGGGTTATGCGCCATCTACAGGAGTAGACTAGGCAGTGAAAAGTTTTCACTTGACACGTCTACAGGGGCTGTCCCTCACAACATAACCCCAGACACACTGCTCTCAAATCAGTTTCTTGCTGCCTAGTTTAGAAGTAGGACCTAGGTTCCCTGCTGGGACTTCGGTCTCAGTTTTTATTTTATTTTGAGAATGTTTGTTTCTCTTTACTCACTATCACTAGCTAGTGTCAGGGGGATCCTCCTGGTGAACTACAAGCAACAGCTGGGCTGGGGTTTCGCACTGAATAATGTATATCCTTATGGTCTCCCAGCCTGGCCAACGAGCGTGAGCAGGTTGTGGTCCGCTCAGGCCTCACCACGACGGAGTCCCGGTGGATGGGGACGAGCCTGCGAGCGGAAGCCTCGCCGCCACGCATCGACCTGGAACACCCTGAGTTGCAACGTACCGCTCTTGGCTGACAGCTCCCCCACTCAGGGTGGGAGGCGAGCTGTTTTGGAGTGGAGCCCACCCGGTCCATGGTATGGTGAGTGATGCATTGCCCCACGTGTCCCTGTGGCAGACCTCTGAGAGGGAGATGTGGGCTCTCTCCTGGGCATAACAGGGCTGTTTTTTTTTTCCTGAAAGATCCCCCCAGGCCTATCAGGAGAGATCCTGCCCTCCCCGCTCCCACTGGGGGCGCTATAGTCGGCGTCTGATGCCTGAGGAAGGGTGGTACTGAGGATGTTACCTTGTCCTGTGGGTTCCTGCGTTGGCCTCATGTCTGGGGTCCTGAGCGCTTTGCTCTGTTTTCAGGCCACCATTTTAAGTGTGGGCATTGGCTCTCTTTGTGTAAGGGCAGCAGCCATTTTCCCTGTGCTTCCTATACTTTACTATTGGCACCATTTTCTTGTAGTCTGAGGCTACACAGGCAGTGTGCGGCACCTTTGGCGATATGTCACTTCCTGTCAGACGTTTTCATGCTGCAGATTACACTACAGAGCTGCTACCTCTCAGAGGTGAAAGTAAGGGGTTTTGTTCCTTTGGGTATTCCTTGGGCACACTTTTGCTCCTGCCAGCCTTTTAAGGTGGACTGCGGTGCAAACCGCGATCGTGATTTAAAGGGGCAGTGCACTCTTTTTTTCTGAAATCTGCAAAATGGAGTTTTGAGGTAAAAAATCCCCCTTAGACTTTATTAGTGCGCATGCCGGACAATCCGGATCACAGTCTCATGTCTCTGTCTGCAGCTTTGAAAAATCTGGCGTCAAGGTGGACTTTGTGATAACACAAGTCGCTATCCAGAAATGGCCACTGCCTTCTCAGTCCTCTGATTCAGAGCCTGATATGGTCGCCATGGACAATCCCAGTCCTGAAAGATCCCTGTCCTCAGTCAGATGGTCAGGAGGATATGCCCTCCTCGTCTGCAGCGCGGGAACGTGCTAAGTTAGAAGCACTGATTCTTTTAGTAAGGAAAACATTGAAAATGGATGAAGTGCCCACACAGTCAGGACAGCGGGTAGTTTTTGGCTCCCGCAAAAGCCCAGAAGTCGGGTCAGGGGTTCCCTTGTCCTGAGGACTTTCACGTTATGGTGAATGAGCAATGGCGCATCACGCACGTGGATGTGGTACAAAACCGCTTTAAACGCCGTTATCCCTTTGCTGACTCAGTCTCAAAAAGGTGGATCACCCTGTTTCCAGAACAAATCTACTGTGGTTCCTGTGGATGTCTCCACCGGTGTTTACGGACCCAGTGGACTGATGGGTGGAATCCCTTTCCCGCTACCTGCATTTGCTGCCGGGCTCGATACTTAAGCCTGTATTAGTGTCTGTACTGGTTTCTCAGACAGTTACAGAATGGGTAGCAGTGCCTAGGGGTAACTTGAATGCTGAGTCAGTCCTCCCGGCTCTGATGAGCTCAGGGACCAGATGACCCAGGCCCTGGTGTGCCTGTGTGCTGTGGCCCTGGACGCGGCTCCTCTGGTTGCTGGAGTGTCAGCGGCGGGGATTGCCATATGCCACATGGTGTGGCTGCAGAGCTGCTCGGCGGGCCAGACTTCTAAGAAGGCCTTAACTGATCTCCCATTTTTTTAGGTGAACGCCTGTTTGGTGACTCCTTGGATGAGTTAATCAAGGGCCTAACGGTGGTAAGAGTTCTCTGCTACCCCGATCCTCAAAAGGCAAGGCACCTCGCCATAAGAGGGGACCATCTTTCTCGTCTCACAGGCATTTTTTTTTTCGGACCTCAAGGGCGCAAGAAACTGGTAAACCGTTCAGAGCATCTGGAAGTAACTGGAAGGCTTAGTCGGGTAAGCCCAAGACTATCCGGTCCGGTTCGGCAGGAAAATCTTCTGCATAAAGGGGCGCCTTCACCCGATTCTGGGTTGGGGGGGGGGCGTCTGCGTTACTTTCAGGAACCCTTGATCTCTGATTCAGGACAAATGGGTTCCCGAACTAATTTGTTTGGGGTACAAACAATCGAAATTCGGTCTTGTCCAGCAGACAGATTGATCTCAGAGAGGCAGTGCAGGATCTCCTTGCTCAGTGGCGGAGGAGCACTTTCATTTTGTGGCTTCACCCCTTGGTCTTGCCTTCGCTCCCAGAGTCTTCCCCGGGGTTTTGGCTCCGTCGTTGGCTTTGCTCCGGAAAAGGGGATTGCGATCCTTGGATATCTGTACGATCTCCTGTTGAGAGCAAGTTCTTATTCAACCCTGTTGGGCGACCTGTCAGTCAGGGTTCAGACCCTTCAGGAGTTTGGATGGACCATCAACTTCAAGAAGTCTGCGCTGACCTTGGTATGAATTTGGACTTCTCTCTGGCGAGTCTTTCTCCCCGGGGACCAGCTTCGGATGTTGCATAGCGAGATCATGTTGCTGATAGGCATTGATCTCTCCTCCCTGCGGACTTGCATGCGGACTTGGGACGCATTATGTCGACCTTCGGGGTGGTCTCGTTTTGCTCAATTTAACACAAGACCTCTACGGTTCGAGATCCTTGTCAGGTGGAACACGGATCCGCAGTCCCTAGACAGACTGGTATGTCTGAGCCCGTCCACGTGGTTAGAGCTCTCGCGGTGCTTCTGTCGCCCGCTCTGAGCCAGAGCGAGTTTTATTTTCTACCACTGTTGTGGACAGTGGTCAGCGCAGATGCCAGCCTGTAGGGCTGGAGTAGAGTGCTGAACAGTCTCTGTGCCCAGGGACTCTGGGCCACGGCGAAATCCTCCTTGCCGTTATTTGTCCTGGAGCTTAGGGCAATCAGGCTCTGCCTGCTCCACTGGGCGACTCAGCTGCACGGCTTTCTGGTTCGGGTACAATCCGACTATGCCACGACTGTGGCTTATATCAATCCTCCAAGGGGCACCAGGAGGTGGCCGAGATTCTGACTTGGGCTGGGGAACATGTTCCGGCTTTCTCCGCAGTTCACATTCCAGGAGTGGGGAACTGGCTGGCGGAGTGCCTGAGTCATCTGGTTCTGGCTCAGGGGGAATGGTCCCTGCATCCAGAGATTTCTCATCTGTGTACATGGTGGGGAACTTCGAAGGTGGATCTGTTTGCGTCTTCTCTGCGCAAGGTTAAGAGGTTTGTGGCCAGGGCTTGAGATCCTCTGGCAGACGCATTGCTGGTTCCTTGGAGCCAGTATAGGCTGCTTTTATGCCTTTCCTCCGAAGCGGCTATTGTCAAGGTTCCTCCTCAGGTTGGCGGTGAAACAGGTGTCAGTGATTCTGGTAGCCCCGGACTGGCCTCGCCGGTCTTGGATTGCAGGCCTGGCAATGATGGTCGTCGAGCTTCCCTGGTGGCTGCCTTTTGAGGGGGGGATCGGCTGTCTCAAGGGCTGATCTTCCATCCTGCTTTATGGTCGCTGACCTTACCGGCATGTGAAGGCCAGGTGTTGGGATACAGAGGTCTCTCTGATTCTGTAATTCCTGCCTTGCTGGGAGCTAGGAAGGCATCTTCCAGGAAGATTTCTTATTGTACTTGGCAGAGGCATATTGCCTGGGGTGAATCGCAAAGTTGCGTCCTCGCTCGTTTTCGGTGGTGAGGGTCTTAGGCTTCTTACAGAAAGAAATTGAGCAACGCTTGGCTTTAGGCACGCTTACAGGTCAGATGTCGGTTTTAGCCGTTTACTTTTGACGCCCCTTGGCGTCTAATTCCTTGTTCCACACCCTTATTCCAGGGGTGCGTCCTCTGGCTCCGCCGAGGAGATCCCCCTTGCCTCTGTGGGCTATGGATTTGTTTTCTGTCCGTTCGTTAACGGGCTCCCTTTGACAATATTTGGGCAATTTCTCTGCCTTTGTTGTCTCAGAAGGTTGCCTTGTCCTGCCGTTCGCCTTATTTGGTGGTTCATAGGGATAAGGTTTTTCTACAACCTAATCAGTCTTTTCTTCCTTAGGGGATGTCTGCTGTCCACTTCCTACGAAGATATTGTTTTGCCTTTGCTTTTGTGCTATGCCCAAGCATCCCAAGGAATTTGCCTTGCATTTGCTGGATGTGGTTCGGGCGATCAGGGTTTTCCTGTCAGCCAGAGTCCTTTTGGACATCTGATTCCTTGTTTATCCTTCCTGAGGGATCTCGTGAGGGTTCGGATGGGTCTGCTGCGACCATGTCAGAATGGATCAGGCAGACAATTGTTCGAGCCTCTTCATTAGGGGGTCAGGTTTTCTCCTTCCCTGTGAGGGCGCGTTCTGCTTGAGCACTGAGCGCATCTTGGGCTTTTCGCTATCAGGCTTCTGTTGCTCAGGTATGTAAAGTGGCGACTTGGTCGTCTGTACATATTTAAAAATTCTATTAAGTTGACTTCATGGCATCCTTGGATGCCTCATTTGGCTGCAAGGTTTTGCAGGCTGCTGTTTAAAGAGACTTGTTTTTTTTTTTTTTTTCCTCTTTAAGGGTTGTATTTTTTCTTTTCTGGGTAAGCTTCTGTTGGTATTGGTTGAGCTTTTTGTTGCCCAGTTGGCTAAGTTTTTAGCCTTGGTAATAAATTAACAGTTTTTGGTTGCGCTCTTCCTACCCCAAATGCCTACACTGCTTTGGGACGTTCCATTAGTGAAGAAGCTTTAAGAGCTGCGTCTGTCAAAGAACGTAAGAGAAAATTGGATTTTTGTAAGAACTTACTGTAAAATCCTTTGACAGAAGCAGCTTCCACTCCTCTTTTTTGGGGTTGGTTGTGTCTTCTTTCACTGCTTGCTACGAAACTCATTTGAGAGCACAGTGTGTCTGGGGCTATGTCGTGAGGGGCAGCCCCTGTAGGCGTGTCGATTGAAAATTTTCACTGCCTAGTCTATACCTGTAGATGGCGCATAACCCATTAGTGAAGAAGCATTAAGAGCTGCGTCTGTCAAAGGACTCGGAGAAAAGGATTTTACGGTAACTTCTTACAAAAATCAAATTTTTCCTGCCTAGTGTTATACTCTTGTAGGGGGCTGTAAAAACCCAATGGTCAAGAAGATAAGGAGCTGTGTACGTTAATGAACATCAGCAAAATTAATTTTACCGTAAGTCAAAAATCCCATTTTTACTTTCATCCCAGTGTGCTGAACTGAAAAAAAAAAAAAAAAAACTGAAGTGTTTAGGAGGAAATCATATTCTCCTGTGAAGGGCAGAAATCTGTTTTATATAATCACTTAATTACATGACAATCTGCACATCAAATTACTCAAAGCTCATTTTCATGTTACCACTTGTTTTCTAACACATTGTGCATTTTTGCATGAAACCTCTAATTTACTAAATGTTCTTCTCCAGGTGTGTATCACATGTTCCTTTTGACAAATGGAGGCCTCTACTGTATAATGTACTTTCATCTTGCAAGGATAAATGATGGTATGTTAAAGATTTAAACTCCTTATTTTGTAATATATATATATTTTTATGTTTAATAGCACATTTTTTTGCAAAAGGTAATTTTCTGCTGTGACCAACGGATCACTATTACTGGACCTCTCCTTTTATTAAAAGAATACAAAAAAAAAAAAAGGCTACCTTGGAAACTTTCACTGACACCTAACAAGTACTCAACAAGTGAGTCAAAACACACAGACTTCATATTAAGAGTCATTGAATCCATGAGAGGAATAAATACCTAGGTATTTCTCCAATGACTGGTTTTCAAATATTGTAAGTTAAAAAGGCTGTACATTTTTCCTGGTGTCACCTTGACTGGCATAATAGGAGCAGCACAAGCTATCGAGGTATAAGGCATTGTGCAAGAAGGTTGTTTGGCTCCTGTAGGTCAAAGGTTTTTGGGCACTCAGGAGGCACGGGTGCAGTGTCCAGCCCTGCTGCAAGCATCTTGTCAAATTCTATGACAGGCCATAATATGCAGAAGCTGGATGTTGTACTGAGTAGTACTTGCACTTGGGACCAAGTGTGTTCAGGGACGTATGCCCAAAATGCAGAGTTCTGCTTAATAAGCTTGTATGTATGTTGCCACAGAGTGCATTCAAATTGTGGGTCATTACTGGGTTAGATTTTTTTAGTGGGTGCAACTAACTTGCTTGCTATAAAGCATATTGTGAGTCATTGGCTGCCAGGGTTGTGGGTGCTGTATGCATGTCATTAAGGTTTCTCACCTACACAAGATGGTGGCCTTCAGGGTTTGTTTCTGCCATGGAAGAAACCAACTTTGTTGTTTTCTCAGATCTTAAGTTCTGAGCTGGGTTCTTAAGCCCAGAGTCTTTGTAGTGCTTTGGGTGGAATAAAGCCTTCAGTCCTTGTTCCACATTAGAGCGGTTTGCCAAACCTCACTAATTTTAGTTTTTTGATGGATTTGCGTTACAAAGCCCTCCTGCATTGAACTGCGTTTGCCTTGCTAATTAAAAGTGCCTGATATCTGCATGGTTTACCCTTGCCCCTATCAGTTGAGGCTGACCTCTTACATCTTGATGTAGGATAGTGGTATTTCCACTTTTGGAGTTATTAGAAATTAAAATACAGTTAAGGGACAGACCCCTATTATTAAACATAATGTAAAAGCTTGTAATACAGCTCATATTGTCAAATGCTAAATAGTAAGAGACTTTAAGTGGTTTTAAATCCTTACATATCCTTAGTGAAGTGACTATCCTCAGGTGATACACAGCGATCAAACCCTCCTGCATAAGTTACACCATTTTATCTCCAGCCATCTCTTCTCTATAGCTATTCAAGGTGCAGAATTGTATAGCTTGTCTGAGATTTCAGAAAGCGGGGGGAAGGTGGTTGAATTAAGGGGAGATCTGAGAGCTGATTGGAGGAAAGGGACACACCCCCCTTAACCACTTCCGGACCAGAAGATTTTGCCCCTTTGTGACCAGGCCATTTTTTTTGCGATTCGACACTGGCTTTAACGAGCAATTGCGCGGTCGTGCGACGCTGTACCCTAATAAAGTTGATGTCCTTTTTCTCCCACAAATATAGCTTTCTTTGGGTGATATTGGATCACATGTGCAATTTTTTTATTTCTTTTTTGCGCTATAAGCAAAAAAGAGCGACCATTCTGGAGAAAAAAAAAAAAAAAATGATTTCGCTTTAGTTCACGAACGGACACAGCTCCATGTCTTCTAGACCCTTGGGCCTATGCTGCTCTCTCTTCAGGAGTAGGAATTGGCGGAAACAATTTCCGCTACGCCCCTAAGACAGCCCCAGGGGGTATACCATTACTTCCTGCTATAGGACTTCCGTTTTTTCTGCCTATTCAGAAGAAAGGACCTGGCTCCCTGCTGGGATCTGCGGACCTGGCATTTCTTTTTAAATTGAATTTATTTTCTTTCCCTTTATTTCATGTTCCTGTGTGAACTTCAGTCAAGGGCTGCATCGGGTGACGCACTGGAAATCCTAGTTCCTTATGGTCTTCCCAGTCTGGTCTGTGAGTGCGACCCAACTATTACAGTGCCTTGCGAAAGTATTCGCCCCCCTTGAACTTTTTGACCTTTTGCCAAATTTCAGGCTTCAAACATAAAGATATAAAACTGTAATTTTTTGTGAAGAATCAACAACAAGTGGGACACAATCATGAAGTGGAACGAAATTTATTGGATATTTCAAACTTTAACAAATAAAAAACTGAAAAATTGGGCGTGCAAAATTATTCAGCCCCTTTACTTTCAGTGCAGCAAACTCTCTCCAGAAGTTCAGTGAGGATCTCTGAATGATCCAATGTTGACCTAAATGACTAATGATGATAAATAGAATCCACCTGTGTGTAATCAAGTCTCTGTATAAATGCACCTGCACTGTGATAGTCTCAGAGTTCCGTTTTCAAGCGCAGAGAGCATCATGAAGAACAAGGAACACATCAGGCAGGTCCGAGATACTGTTGTGGATAAGTTTAAAGCTGGATTTGGATACAAAAAGATTTCCCTAGCTTTAAACATCCCAAGGAGCACTGTGCAAGCGATAATATTGAAATGGAAGGAGTATCAGACCACTGCAAATCTACGAAGACCTGGCCGTCCCTCTAAACTTTCAGCTCATACAAGGAGAAGACTGATCAGAGATGCAGCCAAGAGGCCCATGATCACTCTGAATGAACTGCAGAGATCTACAGCTGAGGTGGGAGACTCTGTCCATAGGATACTGCATAAATATAAATATACTGCACAAATCTGGCCTTTATGGAAGATTAGCAAGAAGAAAGCCATTCTTAAATATATCCATAAAAAGTGTCGTTTAAAGTTTGCCACAAGCCACCTGGGCGACACACCAAACATGTGGAAGAAGGTGCTCTGGTCAGATGAAACCAAAATTGAACTTTTTGGCAACAATGCACAACGTTATTGTATGTGTGTGTGTGTGTGTGTGTGTGTGTGTGTGTGTGTATATATATATATATATATATATATATATATATATATATTATATATATACACACACAAACCCAAACCCAAAAAAGTTGGGACACTGTACAAATTGTGAATAAAAACCGAATGCAATGATGTGGAAGTTTCAAATTTTAATATTTTATTCAGAATACAACATAGATGACATATCAAATGTTTAAACTGAGAAAGGGTATCATTTTAAGGGAACAATAAGTTGATTTTAAATTTCATGGCATCAACACATCTCAAAAAAGTTGGGGCAAGGCCATGTTTGCCACTGTGTGGCATCCTCTCTTCTTTTTATAACAGTCTGCAAATGTCTGGGGACTGAGGAGACAAGTTGCTCAAGTTTAGGAATAGGAATGTTGTCCCATTCTTGTCTAATTCAGGCTTCTAGTTGCTCAATTGTATTAGGTCTTCTTTGTTGCATTTTCCTCTTTATGATGGACCAAATGTTTTCTATGGGTGAAAGATCTGGACTGCAGGCTGGCCTTTTCAGTACCCGGATCCTTCTTCTACGCAGCCATGATGTTGTAATTGATGCAGTATGTGGTCTGGCGTTATCATGTTGGAAAATGCAAGGTCTTCCCTGAAAGAGACGATGTCTGGATGGGAGCATATGTTGTTCTAGAACTTGGATATACCTTTCAGCATTGACGGTGCCTTTCCAGATGTGTAAGCTGCCCATGCTACACGCACTCATGCAACCCCATACCATCAGAGATGCAGGCTTCTGAACTGAGCACTGATAACAACTTGGGTTGTCCTTGTCCTCTTTAGTCCGGATGACATGGCATCCCAGTTTTCCAAAAAGAACTTAAAATTTTGATTAGTCTGACCACAGAATAGTTTTCCACTTTGCCACAGTCCATTTTAAATGAACCTTGGCCCAGCTAAAACACCTGTGCTTCTGGATCATGTTTAGATATGGCTTCTTTTTTGGCCTATAGAGTTTTAGTTGGCAACGGTGAATGGCCAGGTGGATTGTGTTCACCGACAATGTTTTCTGGAAGTATTCCTGAGCCCATGTTGTGATTTCCATTACAGTAGCACTCCTTTATGTGATGCAGTGCCGTCTAAGGGCCCGAAGATCGCGGGCATCCGGTATGGTTTTCCAGCCTTGATCCTTACGCACAGAGATTGTTCCAGATTTTCTGAATCTTTGTATAATATTATGCACTGTAGATGATGATGATAACTTCAAACTCTTTGCAATTTTTCTCTGAGAAACTCCTTTCTGATATTGCTGCACTATTTTTCGCCGCAGCATTGGGGGAATTGGTGATCCTCTGCCCATCTTGACTTCTATAGCATACTGTCACTATCCATTAGGCACATGGGCCATTTTCCTAGGCTACAGAACATAGGACAGGATATAGTGATGTCATGGAGTATAGTAAGCCATTGTTTAAATTATTAGCAGGATATGGTGGAAAATCATGTGATGACTTGCAGTTCTAACAAAAAAACTACTTATGTAGGCATATGTATATATTCTTATAGGCATAAATGATTATGAAACATTCATAATTTCTTTAACATGTTCCACAAGGCACTTTGCAGCCCTCAGATTCTTGCTGATCTGGGGATCCCTCAGGGCATGGTTGACAACTAACTGCAATGTATGACCAGCACACCTGAGAGAAGAGATGCCATGCTTTTCTTCCAAAATACGCAGAGCAGCGACAACATTTGCAACATTATCATGGACAACTACAATTACATTGGCCATGGATATCTCAAACTTCTCAGCTGCTTTTTCCACCCAGTTAGCAATGTTTTCAGCTGTGTGTCGATCTTCAAGTGGCATAGTGGTCAGATTGTACGATGTAAGCTTCCAGTCTTCATTAATGAAGTGGCATGTGACACCTAAGTATGCCTCTGTGGCAATACTGGTCCATGCGTCTGTGGTGAGAGCTATTTTGGATTTCACATCTTTGAGTGACGCTTTCAATCTTTGAAAATTCTCCTCATATATCTTCTCCATCAGCTTAGTGAAATGGGACCTGGAGGGAAGTGTGTATCCTGGGTAAAACGTGTTGATCATCTCACAAAATCCTTGACCGTCTTCAATAGAAAGAGGTCTCATATCGTTTACAATCATGTTGAGTATGCTATTGGTAAGTGTAATGGCCATTTTGGAGTGTGCAAACAGGGACATCCTTTTTATGAAAGAAGAAATCTTGTACACAGCTTTGCCTCTTCATGAGAAAAACAACAAACACAATAATAATAATTAATGACATTAGGAACCAATTTAAACATGAAATCTATGAATGCTCAATGCTAACAATAATGTACTGTATTTCAAAGAGGGTAGTAAATCTGCATATTTTTAAATGAACCGAATGTGATTAATAATTATGTTTAATATGATTACTTTGATTACAATATTAATTGTATTTCTTCTAGTAGAAAAAGCAGCTGAGACGTTTGAGATATCCATGGCCAATGTTGTAGTAGTTATATAATTCTACAGTGCAAATGTTGTCGCTGCTCTGCGTATTTTGGAAGAAAAGCATGGCATCTCTTCTCTCAGGTGTGCTGGTCAGATTGCAGTTGTCAACCATGCCCTGAGGGATCCCCAGATCAGCAAGGCACTGAGGGCTGCAAAGTTCCTTGTGGAACATTTAAAAAAAAAATGTGAGCTGGCCGCTATAAAGCTTAAAGCAAAGCAGCAACAAATGAGTACCCTGGCCCTGAGCATGCACCAATAAATGATGTATCCGTAATTATTACCTAGCTAGCATATATTAATTGTATGTAATAATAATAGTACTACTTACAGGGATGGCTCGTCCTTTTGAGGTCGGAGAGCGCCAGGATGTTTTCTTCTGAGGTGCTCGTGCATTGCAGTTGTGCTGCCGTTGTACGCCATTTCGGTTTTGCAAAGGGAACAAAGGACCATTTAATCTGGCCTCTGTTTAAAGAATTTCCATACCCTTGATGATCGTGGTCTAGCTTTTTGTGGTAGACTGGAACTTTCTCTCCCAGGAGCAGAAGCCGCCATGTACACGCGACATGAGTGTGATGTGTGACGCGTCGAACCCTTTCACGCATGGCGACGTATTTCCGTAGTCAACGTAATCGATTTACGATGACGCGTCGTTGCAGCAATACTGTGTTTTGGGAACACTATCTTTGATCGGATCAGAAGTATACTAGCGTCCCCAATAGTTTAGTATATTGATCCGTTCAGACACTATACTAGTAATGGAGGTGTTTAGTGTGTGTGTGTGTGTGTCACTGGCAATCGAAGGGTTAAAATGTATTACTAAATGTGTCCGGCAATCTGAAGCTGTCCTGAATTGACGAAGATCTGTACACTAAAATAGTGACACCGTGACAGGACAATGAAGGGGTTAACTGCAGTTGATCAGGGGTTTAAATCTTATTAATAATTAAATTGGGGGATATATGGCGGGTACCAAACCTATCTGGGACTACCACTAACTGTCTCTCACACTAAAGTCACAAATGACACTAATACAGTGATCAGTAAATTTATTTGTATACTGTATATAGTGTGCACTGTGACAGGGAGTGAAAGGGTTAACTGAGGGATGATCATGGGGTTAAATATGTGCCTGTGTGTATTGGTGTTAGTGTAGTGTTAACATTACACAGGCACAGGACGTTCTGCAATTGGCCAGAACCGATCAACAGGTCCTGGCCAAAAATCATTGGCCTGGACCTGATGATTGATCGGTTCTGAATCAAATCAGAACATCGCAGGGGCTCGAGCACGCCCCCTCCTAGCCCCGTGCGCAACCGACGTATGGGTACGGTGATTCGCAACGTATGACTTGCCGATTTTTGCATACAATTTTTTTACTTTTTTTTTTACTAAAAATATGAAGAAACATTGAATTGGCTAAATTTCTTTTTTACAGCTGTGGACAAAATGGACTTCAGTACTGCAAAGGAGGTAATTATTTTTGACACAGTTCAGCAATCGTAATAATCTTTCTGTTAAGGTCTGTATTTACTGTCATGCGTATTTATTCAACAGTTGGAAGGGAAGCTCAAGACTTGTTTTACATCTACCGAAAAGTATCACACTGAAAGTTGTTTGAATTTAGTGATTGGTGATTTGACAAGTGATACTCAACTAATTGTTGGGGTAAGCAAGTTTGTAACATGCTCTACAAATCCTTTGCTAACATAAAAAAAAAAAAATGTATTTTCCTAGTTCACCTACGCTATTAGTTGCTTTCCTTGTTCTGCTGCTCTTTCTTTCTCTAAATGTTTTGTGTTCTTGTCTTCTTGTCTCTCCTTTAAGAGCCCATTCACACTGCCGCGACTTGTCAGCCGGACAAGTCGCAGTCGGTCGCGCTCCATTGAGTAGTCTAGGACCCGTTCTAATAGGAGCGACACAAGTCGCTCCGACTTAGAAAAAAGGGTCCTGTACTACTTTGGGGCGACCTCGGAGCGACTTGCATAGACTTCCATTATGTGAAGTCCCTGCAAGTCGCGCCGAAGTCGCGGTGCACGCGACTTCACAGGTCGCCCCCTTAAGTCGTGTCGCCTCAGTGTGAACCGACTCTTAATGGTTTCATTCTCCTGTTTTTATTCTCTAGCCACCATGTCTTCTCTTACAAGTGTCTTATTGTCATCCCCTACATTTATTTTTCATAGATTCTGCAGTTTTGTTGCTCGTTCACTTCATTTAATTTTCAATGTGATATATGCATAAGGCAAATCAGAAAAAAAAAATAGTACCTAATCCAGTGCGGTCTGGTCCTATTTTCCTTGGTACGCACATCTTGATCTAATTTTTGTTTTTTTTACATGCTATTGACTCATCAGTGGTATGTTAGCTTCTTATCTAGAGAGAATACCTGACCTGTTGTGTGCTAATAGCACTGGATTAAAAAAAAAAAAAAATTAAACTTACTCCTCAGGTTTTTTTTTTATTTAATAAGACAGTGTAAAAGTTACTAGAAATCAACTCCAAATTGCTGGTGTTATGCTTCTGATGGAAATTGCAGTATAGAGTAGACCGGCACAGTGGTGTAGTGGTTAGCACTTCCACCTAGCAGCAAGAGGTTCGAATCCCAACCACGACACTACTTGCCTGGAGTTTGCATGTTCTCCCTGTGCCTGCGTGGGTTTCCTCCCACACTCCAAAGACATGCTGGTAGGTTAATGGGATCCTGTATAAAATTGTCCCTACTATGTATGTATGAATGTGAGTTAGGGACCTTAGGTTGTTGATGGCAGGGACTGATATGAATGTGTAATGTATATGTAAAGCGCTGTGTAAACTGACAGCGCTATATAAGAAACTGAAATAAATAAAATAAACCTGCCATTTCCTCAAATTAACCACTTAACCACTTGCCGACCAGTCACGTTGACTGTACTGCGGCAAAGTGGTTCGTTATCATCTGGCGACGTAGACCTACGTCACCAGACGATCCCCGCTCCTGCTGTATTCAGTTACAGCGGGAGTCGGGCATTTGGAGGTGCTGCGGTGATCACCGCTGCTCTTCCCTGATTGTCGGGGATTTAGTGTGGAAATCCGCTCGCTTGTGTAAACAAAGCGGGCGGATCTCCTAAGTGACAGGCAGGGTCAGATTGCAGGGTTCAGCATAGCTGAACCTGCGATCTGTCCCTGTGTCACTCAGTCACCTCCCCCCACACACGTCAGTAAGCACCAGGCATATATTAACCCCTCCCTCTCCAATAAAAATTAACCCCTTCCCTGCCAGTGTCATTTTTACAGTAACAGTGCATATTTATAGCACTGATTACTGTAGTAATGTCACTGGTACCCCCAAAAGTGTCAAAAATGTCAGTCAAGGGTCCGATCTATCTGCCGCAATGTCGCAGTCCCGCAATAAAAATCGCAGATCGCCGCCATTACTCGTTAAAATAAAAAACACCAAAAATTACAGAAATCTTTCCCTTAGTTAGTAAACGCAATAACTTTTGCGCAAAACAATCAAAATACACTTATTGCGATTTTTTTTCACCAAAAATATGTGTGCAGAAAACAAATTGGCCTAAAATGATAAAAAATTGTCGCTCTTTTTTTGTTTATAGCGCAAAAAGTTAAAATCGCACAGGTGATCAAATACCACCAAAAGAAAGCTCTATTTGTGGGGGAAAAAAAGGGACATAAATTTAATTTGGGTACAGCGTCGCACGACCGTGCAATTGTCTGTTAAATTAACGCAGAGCCGTATCGCAAAATGTGGCCTGGTCAGGAATGGGGCAAAACCTTCCGGTCATACAGCGGTTAAAAATACGCTCATTGAGAATTTTTTTGTTAAAGACATGTAGCTAAATACATTTTGGCCTAAATATATGACAAAAATTGAATATATTGGATATTTTGTAACTGTCAAAGTAGAAAAATATCGTTGTTTCTCTTACGTCCTCCGACAGTCGCCGCCTCCTCTAAGTCATCACTGTTGGGTATTGTCCTCTGCTCCGCAGGAGTAGCTAGGCATATAGACTTAGTTAAAAACAAAAGGCATTTGCATATACACACCCCTGGGGGCTGTCCCATCTGGCCAATACCCCCCTGCAGTATCACTCCCAACTCAGTTTTAATCTGCCTAGCATCAGGAGTAGTTAGGCTTCCCTGTGCTGGGGCTACAGTCTCAGCCTATCTTATTTTTTCTTTGATTTTCTTTGAAAATGTCAGTTTTTTCTTACTTTTCTAGCTGTTTATTTTGTCAGCTTTAGTTTTAGTCGACTCTTCGGAAGAAGATGGATCATGCGGTGCTGGGATTCGGACTAGCCGCCCTTGTTCTCCAGGGCAGAGGGTCAGATGGACCCCCAGCCCGCCATCAAGCGTTCCGCTATGGTTCGCCCTGGCACTATGAACGACCCATCCCTGTTCGCAGCAGGGATGCAGCCGTGAGGTGGCTACCTCACTGGACGCATCTGCGATTCAGCAGTGCAATGTCCCTGGCAAACGGCATTCCCTGTCAGATGAGGACAGCGGCTTTCCGTTCTGAGAGGCTCCCCACGCCATCTGGTACAGGTAAGTACTTCAGTTTGGGGCCTCTGTGTGGGGTGGCAGTCCTGTGTTGCGGTGTGGTCCCCATGTCTGTGCCTGGTGACTCCTTGATGCGGTCCCTGCGGGGATCACTTGTACATTCGCTGCGGCGCTGTGTGTGTTATGGGGGTCCCCTTCCCTGTGTCGCTTCGGTGTTTGGGGGTGCAGACTGTGTATGTGACTGCAGCGGGGTGATACCGTGCGGTCCGCCATGTTTAACTATGGGCAGGCATGTAGGCTTCTCTATGGACTATGCTACATGCTGGGTAACAAATGGGTGGGAAGAATAGGACTTTAAAGGTGCAAATGAAAAATTTCAAGATGGAGAAAAATCTGAATTTTGTAAAAAAACAAATAACTTTATTCAAAATATGACAAAGACAATACTTTTAAAATATGTAAAAGCATATGAAAGCACTCGAATATGTCAGCTCTACATGTTTCACCATCTTCACAATGGCTTCTTCAGGAGTCTGATAGACATTTTTCAAGAGTGAACATTCTATATACAAAAAGAGGAAACTTGTGAAAGTGTCAAACAAAAATAAACATGTACACCTAAAACATATTTGATATCATAAGCAAATGCTCATTATGACGTCACAATATTATATCATGAGATCTGAGATATAATCAAACACAAGTAAATAAATTGTACCTTAAAGAGAACCTGAACCCTTTAAAGCCGGGGAGAACCGTGGATGGAGCAGGGCCCAGCAAGGAGGAGAGCGGGGCGGAGACACCTGCCAGTCTGCGTTAACCCATAGAGGAGATGCAAGCCAATCCAAGACTAAAAGATAAGGAGGCTAGGACACGAGGGAATTTTGCAAAGTTAGGTTCCATTATAGTTTTAATAAAAATATAATTTTAATCAATCTGAATTTGAAGCAGCTTCAATTACCATTCAGTTTAGAGAAAAGAATCAAACAATTGAAGAAATCTTTATGAAAGACTTCCAGGGAGTAACCCAGATCAATAAATCGCCTGGAAATGGTATCTTGATACTTGATTTGAATTGATGTCCTAAAGGGTAATAAACCAAAAAGGAACAGAAAGAAAGAGAGGAAATTCAATGTTTTCAATTGATGAATTTAGCAAGAGAATATATGGATACACATAAGAATAAGTAAAATGATGACATAATCACCCTCTATTGAGTCTTGCAATGCACTACAACAGTGCCCTGCACAGCTGAGGTGTGGAGATGAATGTAAGGATATCAGGACCTTGAATCCAGTTTCCTATAAGGGAATATATATATATATATATATATATATATATATATCTATGTATATATATATATATATCTATGTATTAAGGGCTCAATTAAAGGAGGAGATCAAAAGAAGTCCTCAAAAAGAAATCAAATTCAATAACTTCTCATGTGTTGGTTCATATCAAAGTCACTCTTTACCTTTAAATAGATGTTTAGACTGCGCCCAGTTGGAAAAATATCCGAGTGGACAAACCCCTTCAAAAATCTTCAAGAGGTCAGAGCTAAGAGATAAGGGAAAAATCTCTTGTAAATAATAATGGTATCAAAAAATAGCCCAAATGGGCAGACTGCTGCAGATCAGAAGAAAGCATTGTATGGGAACCGCCATTACCTCGTGTCCGACGCCACCGTTCCTGCTCCCCGGTTGTTCAGAGAGACACTGAACAAATGCGCCGGCATTTAAGCATCTCCTTCACTCCCGCGGCGTCTGACGTCACCGCGGGAGTGAGAGCGAGATACTGCAGACTAGCCCAATGAACCCGCGAGCGGCGTACGCCGTGATTGGACGGCGACATCACATGGTGTAGTTCAACCCGGAAGTAAAGAAAATACACCTCCGGTATCGCGATCACCATATCTAATAGGGGCAAAAGCCAAGGAACTGCTGGAAAAGTATGCTGGAACGAGAACCAGTGAAGATGACACCTTAAAGAGGTCCACAAATAGAAAATAAAAATATTAATGATAAAGAAATGCAGAATGTTGCAATTTATAGAGAAATTTGACAACCAACCATCAAATGACGATTGATCAAATAGGGCAACTTATTGAATGGCCAAAGATCTATATCAGACATTTCAAATAATCAATATTTCAGCACAAATACATCGATTAATAGTTCATTTAAACAAATCAATGTTTTATTATCATTTTCTATGATTTAATGGGAGAGTTCAAATCTAGGGGTAGTCTGCAGGAAAACGGTGTTCCCTATCTTGACCAAGGACCTAGGTCAAGAGAATAAAAGTAGCCACCGTGGGTGCCCATATGGGGTCGCAATAACAGCAGGGATAAAACTCTGTGTCCCAAGTCTCCCCTGGTGGCCACAAAGAGCACGGCTGCCTCCAGCACGGATCAGGTCTACATCTTATCAATCATATCATCTGTTCAGTTGCAGTAGACAATGTTAGCTGTCAAATATAGATAATAACAAAATATAATAGACAACATAAAAAGTCGGAAACAGACAAAAGTCTGTCTATATAGGGATTTTGCAGACTCCTAAGAGTTGCAAAAAACCTATGAATTGACAAAAATATTCTCCTAACCAAGAAAAGGTTTGAAACTTATGGATTCATTAATACCAGGGTAACGAGTGGCCGACAAATTGAAAATCCATTTAGTCTCGCGTTGTAATCAATTTTTATCTACACTACCACCTCGTTCATTTAGTGGGATATGTTCAAGGGCAAAAAAAGTCATCATCCTATCGTCCAAAACCATGGTACAAACCCATGTGACGGCTAATTGGACTTTCAAATTTTTTTTTTGCTCTGGACAAGTTTGACATGGTCTCTAACGAGGTTAAAAAAGGGTCTCTTTGTCTTCCCAATGTAAAAAGCTTTACAAGTGCAGTACATTATGTTACAACCCCAACAGTCTGGCAATTGGCATAGAAAGTTGGCCTGTAAACATTTCCATTTGGAAGAATTATTTCACTGGTGTTGGATAGATATTTGCAAAAATTCCATCTTTGCATGGATATGTACCAGTCAAGGATTTTTTTGGCTTGTTTGAAGGGGCAAAATGGCTATGAACTAATTGATCCTTCAAGGATCGAGATCTTTTGAAGGTGATTTGGAGACGGTTCCCAATATGTTTGGATACCTTTTCGTCTGCTTCGATAAGGTACCAAAACTTACTCAAAATTGAGCGCACTTGATTGTGTTGACCTGAGTAACGCGTGATGAGGCGTACATTTCCGAATTCCTTTTTCTTTGTTTCCAAAGATCAATCATTCCTGTCCAATTTCTTGGCCCTATGATAAGACTTTTTTAAGCATGCCTTACTATAGCCTCTAGCTAGTAATCGATTTTGAAGATTTTTTGCCTCTACCTCAAAATCCTACAACTTAGTGCAATTGCGCCGTAGGCGGAGGTATTGACTAAAAGGTATACTTGATATGAGGGGCTTGGGATGAGAGCTATCCGCTTTTAAGATTGTGTTGCCGGCTGTGGTTTTACGAAACAGGGTGGAACCAATGGTGCCATCCTTGTCAATATATATCCTAATTTCCAAAAAGTCGAGACTACTTTGGCTATACATGAAAGTAAATTTTAAGTTGAATTCATTCAACTTCAAAATGTCAAAGAATTTTTGTAGGGATACTAAGGAACTGGTCCAAATCATAAAAATATCGTCAATGAATCTCCTCCACAGGAGGACCTCCGAAACAAATTGTTCGATGTCCTCCCTGGAGAAGAGGTCACGCTCCCACCCCCCCCAGGTGCAGGTTGGCATAAGATGGGGCACATTTGGTCCCCATAGCCACACCCTGCACCTGGAGGTAATTGGAGCCATTGAATAAAAAAACATTGTTGGTTAAAATGAAGCTTAGAAGTGAAACAATGAAGGCATTATAGCCCTCTGAAGAACCTCCCCTTTCGGAAAGGAAGCCCTCCACAACTCTGACCCCACAATGGTGTGGGATGGAGTTGTAGAGGGCTTCCACATCGATTCCCACCAGCCAAGCCCCCTTAGGAAAAAGGATCCCATCAATAGCTTTGATGAGATCACTTGTATCCCTGATATAGGAGGGCAAGGCCAGCACGTGGGGGCGTCAGTAATCATCAACTAACTGACTAGCTGGTTCGGTTAGGCTACCATTGCCGGAGACAATGGGCCGTCCGGGGGGTTTTGACAGATTTTTGTGGACTTTCGGTAGGGCATACATTGTGGGAGTCTTTGGATATCTCACATTCAAAAACTCCCAGGTTTTTTTATCAATTAGTGCTTTGGAATAAGCTTCACAAATTAGTTGTCGATATTTGATGATTATCCTATTCAGATAAGATTCAGAGATTTTCCGATACCAATCTTTATTGTTTAAAATGTCTCGGACCATTGACTCATAGCCTGTGGTATCCATTAAGACCACGTTTCCCCCCTTGTCCGATGGTTTTATCGTCAAGGAGGGTTCGTTTCGCAAGGATTCAATTGCCCTAATTTGCAACTCATTTAAATTAGATGAGGTCAAATATTTCCATTTTGTATTTTCTATTTCTCTTATAACCTGTTGGGCTACATGCTGTTTTGGTGCCAATCGCCGCCATTTTGCGGTAGACGAACAATCGTTTCGGCCGCATATTCGGCGGCCATTTTGGCGGAGCCTCCTATGCTTTCCTATGGGGCAGCCATTTTCCCTGGGTCGTGCAGCCTATAAGTTCGGCCTATTTTAGCAGCACTTCCTTTTCCTCTGAAGCAGGACAGCGGTGGCAACACTCTGCGGGGCTCTGCAGGTTATTGCTCTCAATATCTCTCTGTATTATCGCTTCTGGCTCAGTTTTCTCTTCTCCTTGTTTGGGGGTCCTTTGTCACTGTAGCTGTAGCGGTGGGCTGCGCACTCCGCGGCGCTCTTAAAGGGACAGTACTTAATTTTTGCACTGTTATTTTTTCTCACTTTGAGCAATGGATTCTCAGGATAGCAAATTCTTGGTGGGGGCCCCCAGCTCTCCTTTGGCCCCTCTGAGACCTGATTTGACCGCTGTAGTGGCGACTTTGGTGTCAAATATGGAAATGCTGATGGCTGAACGGGCTGCTCATAAGAGGCCCAGATTGTCTCTCTCCTCTGATTCAGATGGTGATATGGCTGCTGCTGCGAGCGTGCCCTTTTCAGGGTCCCGCTCATCCTTGAACCCGCTGGGGTCTGAGGGGGAGGCAGAGGTGGAGGGGGTTGATACCTCCTCCCCGGGGTCGCCTGAAGAGCGGGCAACCATGGATGAATTAATTGTTTCTGTGAAGGAAACTTTGCATTTGGAGGATGAGCCCTGTCTTCCGGGCGTTGTGTCCTCATTTGGGACACACAGGACCCAAAAGTCGGCGCAGGTTTTTCCCTGCCCCACTGAGTTTCATTACACTGTTAATGAAATGTGGCGCACGTTAAAACGTCCATTCGTGGTGCCTGCTCGGTTCAAATTGCTTTATCCTTTTGCACCGGCTACGGAATCGCGATGGTGCGTGCCTCCACAGGTGGATCACACGGATCGATTCCCCGGTTTTCCGGGATCCCACGGATCGACGGTTGGAGTCTTTAGCCCGCCATTCCTATACGGTGGCGGGCTCACTGCTCAGACCCATTTTCGCGTCCGTTTTGGTGGCTCAGGCGGTTGCTGATTGGAATAAGGTGCTTAGGAGCAACCTCGTGTCTGATGCTGTCCCGCTTGGCCGGCTGGAAATGGTGGATCAAATCCACCAGGGAATCATGTATCTGTGTGATGCGGCCTTAAATGAGGCCCCCTTAGTGGCATGCCTGTCTGGTGTCTCGGTACTTAACCGGCGACTGATATGGCTGAAGAGCTGGTCAGCTGACCAGTCCTCCCGGAAAACGGTTGCTGATTTTTCCCTATGCTGGCTCTCGCCTTTTTGGCGAGGCGTTGGATACCCTGGTAAAGGGGAGCAAGAGCACCATGCTGCCCCAGAACCCGAAGCACAAGTCCTTTCGAGGCAAGCGGGGTTCTGCGCCTAGATCAAATCAGGGATCCTTTCGTGTCTTTCGGAACCAATCCAAGGGCAAGCCCTTCAAGGCCCAGGGGAGCCAGAAGAAGCCCTGGGCGGGTAAGCAGAAATCAGGCAATGCCGGCGCGGCGAGTCAGTCCGCCTCTGCCTGAAGGGGCGCCCTCACCCGTTTCTGGGGTGGGGGGACGTTTGCGCGGTTTCCACTGACCCTGACTGCTCCGGATATCGGACAAGTAGGTTCAGGAAATCGTTCGATCGGGATACAAGATCGAATTTCTTTCCCGGCCAGTGGACAGATTCTTCCCCTCAAATCTTTATTTGCCTCCGGGGCGTCTGCAGGACCTGCACCGAGCGGTTCAGGACCTTCTTGCCCAGGGGGTTGTTTGTCCCGGTGCCTCATCGGGACAGGTTTCGGGGGTTTTATTCCAATCTGTTCACTGTGCCCAGAAAGGAGGGCAAAGTGCGTCTTATTCTGGACCTGAAAGCGCTGAACCGCTTTGTGCGCGTTCAGAAATTCCGTATGGAGTCTCTCCGTTCGGTGGTGGCTTTCCTGAGCCCAGGAGAATTCCTGGCCTTGATAGATCTCAAGGATGCGTACCTGCACATCCCCATTTTCGAAGGTCATCAGCGGTACCTTCGGTTTGCGATCGCAGAGGACCACTACCAGTTTGTGGCGTTTCCTTTTGGTCTCGCTTCGGCTCCAAGGGTTTTTACCAAAGTGTTGTCGCCGGTTCTGGGCCTGCTGAGGGCTCAGGGCATTGCGGTCTTGGGGTATCTGGACGATCTCCTCATAAGATTGAGTGTCAGCCAGGACCTAATGCGCGATCTGTCCACCACGGTACAGACGCTCCGGGAGTTCGGATGGACCATCACCGTTCAAAAATCGACGTTGTCTCCTTCGGTTCGTCTTCCCTATCTGGGAATGATTCTGGACTCTGCTCAGACAAAGGTGTTCTTGCCGGAGGACAAGCTCCGGACCTTACAGGACGAGATCAGGTCCCTCAGGGACAAACCGTCCTCGTCACTCAGAACCTGTATGCGGTGTCTGGCGTTAATGGTGTCGGCCTTCGAGGCGATACCCTTTGCTCAGTTTCACACACGGGCTCTCCAAGCGAAGATCCTGGCCAAGTGGGACGGACTGCCTCAGTCCCTGGATCTGTGTGTCTCCTTGAGTCGTCAGACCAGATTGGCTCTTCTGTGGTGGCTCCAGTCCCCGTCGGTGGCAGAGGGAAAGTCCTTCCGTCCGTTGGTGTGGACGGTGATTACCACGGATGCCAGCCTGTCGGGCTGGGGTGGGGTCCTGGGCAACCTGTCTGCCCAGGGCACTTGGTCGGAGGAGGAATCCTCCCTCCCGATAAATGTGCTGAAATTACGAGCGATAAAACTCTGTCTCTTCCAGTGGTCGGACCGTCTTCAGGGTCGTCCTGTCCGGGTACAGACGGACAATGCTACCGCGGTGGCCTACAACAACCACCAAGGGGGCACCAGGAGTGCTCGGGCGGCCCGGGAGGTGACAGACATTCTGTCTTGGGCCGAGACTCATGTTCCGGCGATCTCAGCAGTTCACATTCCGGCTGTGGAGAATTGTCAGGCCGACTATCTGAGCCGCCAGACCCTGGACCAGGGGGAATGGTCCCTACACCCGGAGGTCTTCCAAATGCTTTGTGTGAAGTGGGGATCCCCGGACGTGGATCTGTTCACCTCTCGGCTAAACCGAAAGTTGGAAAGGTTCGTGGCAAGAACGCGCGATCCGCTGGCGGACGCTTCGGATGTGTTAGTGGCCCCTTGGCATCAGTATCGTCTGGTGTATGCCTTTCCTCCGATTCAGTTGCTGTCCAGGTTCCTCTGCAGGTTAACCTCGGAACCACACCTGGTGATTCTGGTGGCGCCGGACTGGCCTCGCTGGTCCTGGTACGCCGACGTTGTTCACCTGGCAGTGGCGCCTCCGTGGCGATTGCCAATGCGGGGAGATCTACTGTCTCAGGGACCGATCTTCCATGCTGCTTTACAGTCGTTGGCTCTAACGGCCTGGCTGTTGAGACCCAGGTCCTGAGGGACAAGGGTCTCTCCCCTGAGGTTATCCCTTCTCTTATCAAGGCTAGGAAAACCTCCTCTGGTAAAATTTATTACCGTACCTGGAAAGCTTATTTCACCTGGTGTGAGTCCAGAGGGCTCTCCCCTTGCTCTTACTCGGTGTCAAGAGTGTTTGCTTTCCTCTAGTCTGGAGTGGACCAGTGCCTGGCGCTGGCCACAATAAAGGGCCAGGTGTCTGCACTGGTTTTTTTTTTCCAACGCGCTGTGGCGTCTCATTCCTTGATTCGCACCTTCATTCAAGGTGTGCGACATTTGGCTCCTCCCAGGAAGGAGCCTCTACCTCCATGGGACTTGAACTTGGTTCTGTCCGTGCTACAGCGTGCTCCCTTTGAGAACATCAGGGAGATATCGTTGCCTCTGCTGTCAAAAAAGGTTGCTTTTTTAGTGGCGATCACTTCGGCTCGCAGAGTGTCGGAGCTGTCGGCGTTGTCTTGCCGCTCCCCTTACTTGATAATTTACAAGGATAAGGTGGTTTTGCGACCACCCCCGTCCTTTCTTCCCAAGGTGATCACTGAGTTCCACCTTAATGAAGACATTGTCCTTCCTTCGCTTTGTACGAAGTCTAAGCATCCTAAGGAGATTGCCTTGCATTCCTTGGATGTTGTCAGGGCGATCAGGGTTTACCTGTCGTCTACGGAATCCTTTCGGAAGACGGATTCCCTCTTTGTCCTTCCTGAGGGTTCTCGGAAGGGCATGGCTGCATCTGCAGCAACTATTGCCAAATGGATCAGACAGACCATTGAGCAGGCTTATGCTTTGAAGGAACGGGTTCCGCCCTTCCCTGTTAAGGCGCACTCTACCAGATCTTTGAGTGCGTCCTGGGCCTATTGGCATCGGGCCTCGGTGGCCCAGGTGTGCAAGGCTGCTACTTGGTCGTCAGTGCACACCTTTTCCAAATTCTACAAAGTAGATGTTCTGGCATCAGCTGATGCTTCCCTTGGCCGCAAAGTTCTCAGTGCGGCAGTGCCATGAAGGACCCTTGAATTTTTTTCTGGGTCCCTGGCTGTTGGTATTTGCTTTCCTGGGCTGTTCCTCCTGTTGAGCATTGTTATTTTTCTGTTGCCCAGTTGGTTCTCTTACGGTGCATGTAAGATTCCTTTCTCTGATGTGGGTACTGCGTTGCCTTTTCTACGGTTGCGTCTCCCACCCCTCATGTCTATACTGCTTTGGGACATCCCAACAGTGATGACTTAGAGGAGGCGGCGACTGTCGGAGGACGTAAGAGAAAACTGAATTTTTGTAAAATCTTACCTGTAAAATTCCTTTCTCTGAGTACTCCGACAGTCGCCGCCCCCGCCCCTCTTTTGGGGTTCTTATTACCTACTGCTATGCTACCAAACTGAGTTGGGAGTGATACTGCAGGGGGGTATTGACCAGATGGGACAGCCCCCAGGGGTGTGTATATGCAAATGCCTTTTGTTTTTAACTAAGTCTATATGCCTAGCTACTCCTGCGGAGCAGAGGACAATACCCAACAGTGATGACTTAGAGGAGGCGGCGACTGTCGGAGGACTCAAGAGAAAGGAATTTTACAGGTAAGATTTTACAAAAAATCTGTTTTTTTTTCAAAATTTTTGCATTTTTTAATTAATATCGCAAAAAATAAAAAGGTGATCAAATACCACCAAAAGAAGGCTCTGTTTGTGGGAAAAAATGACGTAAATTTAGTTTGGGTACGGCGTTGCATGACCGCGCAATTGTCAGTTAAAGTCGCACAGTGCCGAATTTTGCAAAAAGTGGCCTGGACGTAAGACAGCAAAATTCTCCGGTGGTAAAGTGGTTAAAGAAGGGAGGTTTTACCCTCTCAATGCCCAGGCCATTTTTTTCGATACGACACTGTGTTATTTTAACTGATTATTGCGTGGTCGTACTACGCTGTACCCAAATACAATTGATGTCCCTTTTTCCCACAAATAGAGCTTTCTTTTGGTCGTATTTGATCACCTCTGCGATTTTTTTTTTTATTTTTTGCGCTATAAACAAAAAAAGAGCAACAATTCTGAAAAAACAATATTTCCCTAAACGTCTTTCATGACAGCACCTTGAGAGATTTCTCCTCCCTCTCACCAACAGGAAACACCCATTCCACCAACTTTAAAAGGAGGCTTCTCCCCACAACTCATCAGTTTTTGTGTTTCCTCCGGCTGAGGAACACCTAAGTGGGGAGTCAGGGGCTCTTAAAATGGTATCCTGAGAGACCAGGCTCCCTGCCTCCACCTTACCTTTTTGGAGAGTTTTTTGTTTCTCCCATTCACACGAATGGCAGGGCTGTATGGGCTTCCTCTTCCCCTTCAGTGCTCCGGGAGATCCCGCATTGCTTGTGAGCGTAGCCCTGGGTGACAAAGCGGGCGGTGGATCTCCATTTTTTCCACCACCGCTCTGTTTTAATTTGCCGCCGCCTTTCCGGATACGAGTAGCATTCTTGCCCGGTCGGAAGTGAGGTATGCGAGAGGGGCTGCGCTCCTGGAGCAGGCGCATTGCGTCACTTCCTCTGGAAGCGCAGGGGGAGAGGGGAGGAGCAAGGCTGGTGCTTTAATTCCGGTTCCGGTCTGGCGCAGGGGCGCTTTGGGAATCCGGAATCGGTTTCCCCTAAGCCATCAGAACACGCTGTAAGCGCCACGATAGACTCCGCAGCAAGTGGGACAGGAACAGGCACCAGCAAGGCTTAGGTAAGGGGTAATTATGTACTTGTCCTTAATTTTACTGGGGGTCTCTCCTTCTTTCTTTATCCCCCCTGGTGGCTGGGGGCCTGTCTGGGCCCATGGTGGTTTGTTCTGACACTTCCTGTGCACCTTGGTAACCCTGTGGTTAAAAGGCTGATTCATTTGAAGGATTGTGTTCAGTGTCTTTTCTTCTTGTTATGGCAGGCTAAAGGTTCTGACCTAATGGTTAAAAAGAAATGCCCTTCATGTAAAGCCAAACTACCTGAAGTTTGGAAGAAAACACTTTGTCAGGCATGCATTGACTACCTGGTTAAAGAGGAAGCGTCTTGAGCATGCAACAACTGAATCGCATCAGTTAGGAAGGAACTAGATGCTACTAAATCATCCTTTCATTCTTCCCTAACAGACCCTTCCTAGAGTCTACCTCACAATCCTCTCAGTCAATCCCTTTGGTGGGAGTGGAAATAGGTCCTCCTGCCCAAGGAAGATTTTTCCTCTCTCATTCCAAAGAAGATTCAGAGAAAGAAGAGGAAGAAGGGGTATAAAATGTACCCTCAAAGTATAAACTATCCTTAGAACAAGTAGATGGTTTTTTAAAGGCCGTTTTGTCACTTAAACCACTTGCTGACTGCCTAACGACGATTTACGTCAGCAGTCAGCCCTTCACAGGCAAAGTGATGTAGATCTACATCGCTAGCCTGTGAGGGTCTAGGGAGCGAGCTCGCGATCCCGCTCCCGCGTGGTCACGGACCCCCCCGCGTGTGTGACCGGCGGACCCGGTGTCCGCCAGTCACTCTGCGATCGCCGCTTCAGAGGGAGAAAGTCGGGCGGCTAGTGTAAACAAGCCGCCTGTCATGTAGGACCGTTGATCATTGCTACTACAGCCCAAGCCACAGCCAATCACAGTTAGAATCACGCCCCCTAGGGACACAAACAGCCCCTCCCTCTCAAATAAAGTTAACCCCTTCACTGCCAGTGTAATTTTACAGTAACAGTGCATATGTATAGCACTGATTACTGTAGAAATGTCACTGGTAACCCCAAAAGTGTCAAAAATGTCAGTCAAGGGTCCATTCAATGTCCCCAATGTCGCAGTCCCGCAAAAAAAATCGCAGATCGCCGCCTTTACGCATTAAAAAAAACAACAAAAATGACAAAAATCTTTCCCTTTGTTAGCAAACGCGATAACTTTTGCGCAAAACAATCAAAATACGCTTTTTGCGTTTTTTTTTTTTTGTTATAAATTTGTTTATGCGATTTTTCTTTTTTTACCAAACATATGTAGCATAAAACAAATTGGCCGAAAATGTTAAAAAAATTTTGATTTTTACTTTTTTTTTTTGGGGGAATTTCATTAAAAAAAATTAGAAAAATATTATTTTTGCAAAAATGACGCTCTTTTTTTGTTTATAGCGCATGATCAAAGAATCACACAGGTGATCAAATACCACCAAAAGAAAGCTCTGTTTGTGGAAAAAAAAGGACATCAAATTAGGTTAGGTACAGCGTCGCACGGCCGCGCAATTTTCCGTTAAAGTCACGCAGTGCCGAATCGCAAAATACCCCCTGGTCAGGAAGGGGGTAAAATCTTCCGGGGCTTAAGTGGTTAAGCTTAGGAGAAGAGAAAAAGGATTTATCCCTACATGATAGAATGTATGCAGGTCTGGGTGAACCTAAAGGTCGCACCTTCCCAGTGCATTCAACCATCTCAGAGGCCATTAAAAAATAAAGGCAAACAAAAGGCGTTTTCCTTATGATGAAGACCCAGAGGCACTTTGGAATAAAGTACAAAAAATTGATGCAGCTTTCTCCCAAGTTTTCAGATCAACTGGTTTGGCGTTTGAGGACATGGAAATACTAAATGATCCCATGGACAAAAAAATGGATCAACAGCTTAAAAGGGCTTGGCAATGCATCATGGGCAATCTCAAACCAGCTATATGGCAATCACTTGTGTATCCAGAATCCTGGAGTACTGGGTTAACCAACTCAAAGCTCATATCATAGCGGATTCGCCAAAACAAGAAATCTTTGATTCCTTTTCCACTCTGTATACGGCCATAGCCTACATTGCGGATGCATCGGCAGAATCTGTGAGGATGACGGTAAGATCATCAGCCTTAGCTAAATCAGCCAGAAGAGCTCTGTGGTTGAAAACTTGGCCCCGGGATACAGCATCCAAACGCAAGCTTTGTGGGATTCCATTTCTAGGTTATTTACTGTTCGGTCCTGAGTTAGACTTAGTTTTGGACAGGTCAGCTGACAAAAAGAGATCATTCACTGCTAAAAAGAAAAAGCAGCCAACTTAACATCTTTTTCAACCTCCAAGGGCTCAGCATGATAGCAGGCCTCAAGAGAAAAGGAAGAATTGGTCGGCACAAAAGACTAGGGGGAAGGGAAGCATCCTTTTCCACCCTCCTACGTCAACCAACAAAGCACAATGACAAGCTGTTGTTGGTGGGAGGAAGACTGAGAGCATTCCTTCCCCACTGGGCAGCCATGACAAAAAAAATCTATATATTATTACCATACTGTCCCAGGGTTACCAAATATAATTTATCCTCTCACCTTCCAGGATGGAAAACAAGTGAGAGATGAGAGGCTCCTCCCTACAGGAAACACAATCAGTTCACAGCTGTTAAAAGGCCCCACCCTTCCCCTTGTCCCTCAGTTTGATTGTGTTTCTCCCATAGCAAAACATTTATTTTTTTCTCTGACCTGAAGACTTTGAGTTGGATCGTCCCCATGTGAGGCAGGTTCAGGAATGCCGGAGAAGGCCACACTACCTGCATGCCTTCTAGGCTTCTCACAGGTCGCCTCAAGGTACAGGCAGTCAGTCACTGTAGTGGTCCCTCTAGAGCCTGTGACCTGCTGTTCAGCAGGGGTCTGCTCCGGTCCTAAAGGCCATTGAACTGGATTTTACATTCGCAGGAATTCATTAGAACGGCCGGACAGTGCGCTCTAAGCTTCGCTTTGAAACTGGAACTTCCGGTTTGTGCAGGAAAGGTGGCTCATGCACAGTGTGACCCGGAATAGGGAAACGAGTACGGAGAAGACGCCGGACCCGCATGGCGGCGGTAAGGCTGTCTCTCCGCCCGAAAGAAGACAGAAAGTTGCCAAAGAAATTAATTCTGCCACAACCCACCTCATGGAAAGGGAGGAGTGAAGATCGGTTCAGGTGGCTACAGGCAAAAGCAAATCTGAACCTGGTAAGTGCCGTTTTCTTTACTGTTTGAGATTGATACTAGTGTCAGACTTATGTCCCTGATAGCTCCCATGCTCTCCCTCACCGGGGCCTGTAGCCCAGTTACTATGGGGCAGGAAGAGTGATCTGTTTATCTCCTCTTCTCTTGCAAAATCCCCAGGTGGAACCCAGGAGGCCTCTGATAAAGCACCCCCTTATCCGCTGGCAATAGCTCCTCTAAAAAATGTGATATTTGCGGGGAGAGACTGCCCAGGTCTCACACTAAGTCCTTTTGTTATAAGTGTATTAACAAACTGGCTGGTAAGGAGACCTCAGGGTTTAATGAAAGATTTCCTTACATGAGGGCCCTGGGTCTGATGGTCTCGACCTTCGAAGCGGTCTTGTTTTTTCAGGCTCATATGAGACAGTTGCAGAAAGCGATTGTCAAAATCCTGTCAGAAATCCTCAGTCATTGGACCAGAAGATTCGGTTGAGCCATCTCACAAATTCGGCTCTCTTGGTGGTTCCAGTCACCTGTCCTTTGCCAGGGCAAGTCCCTCCTGCCAGTGTTTTGGATGGTGGTCAGCACGGACGCCAGCCTGTCAGGCTGGGGTGAAGTGCTGGGGAAGCTCTGTGCCCAAGGGACTTGGGCGACAGAAGAGTCTTTCTTGTCGATAAATATTCTGGAGCTGTGAGCGATCAAGCTCTGCCTGCTTCACTAGACGTGTTTGTTATGCGGCTCTCCGGTTTGTGTCTTTTCCATGGCCGTGGCTTACATCAATCATCAAGGGGGCACCAAGAAGGTTGCTGAGATTCTGGTATGGGCGGAAAACACAATGTTCCGGCTCTTTGCGCAGTCCACATCCTGGGTGTGGAGAATTGGCAAGCGGATTACCTGAATCGCCAGGTGTTGGATCAGGGGGAGTGGTCCCTGCATCCGGACGCGTTTCATCTCCTGTGTGCCCAGTGGGGGACTCCGGAGGTGGATCTGTTTGCGTCTCGCCTCAACAGGGAAGTTTAGAGGTTTGTGGCCAGGTCTCAGGATCCTCTGGCCGACACCACAGACGCTCTTGTGGCTCCTTGGAGTCAGTATCGCCTGATGTATGCCTTCCCTCCGCTAGTTCTCCTGCTGAGGTTTCTTCACAGAGTGGCGACGGAAGGCATTCCGGTCGTTCTGGTGGCACTAGACTCGCCTCGGTGGTCTTGGTATGCAGACTTGGTAAAAATGGTCGTGGATCCTCCATGGCGTCTTCCTCTGCGGGAAGATCTACTGTCTCAAGGACCGATCTTCCATCCTGCTTCACGGTCGCTGGATTTAACGACTTGGCTGTTAAAAGCAACGTGTTGAGGGATAAAGGTCTCTCAGATTCGGTGATTCCTACCCTTTTGAAGGCCAGGAAGTCAACATCTAGGAAGATCTATCATTGTATGTGGAAATGGTACATTTCCTGTTGTGAATCGCTGCAGCTGCACCTTCACTTGTTTTCTATAGCTAGGGTTTTGGCCTTTTAACAAAAAGGGGTTGAGCAGTGCTTAGCATTAGGTACGATCAAGGGCCAGGTGTTGGCCTTGGCTATTTACTTCCAACGTCCGTTGGCTACGCATAGTTTGATTCGCACCTTCATTCAGGGGGTGCATCATCTGGCCCCTCTGAGGAGATCCCCGTTACCGCAGTGGGATCTTAATCTGGTTTTGTCTGTTCTTCAAAAGCCTCATTTTGAGAATATTGGGGAGGTTTCTCTGCTTTCTTTGTCGCAGAAGGTTGCCTTCCTAGTTGCCTTCCTTCTGCTTGCAGTTAGCGGCGCTGTCCTGTAGTTCGCCTTATTTGGTGGTCCACAGGGATAACGTAGTCCTGGTGTTGGATTTTCATCTTAATGAAGATATCGTGTTGACTTCCTTGTGTCCTAAGCCTAAACCTCCCAAGGAAATTGCCTTGCACTCTTTTGATGTGGTTCGGGCAATAAGTGTTTATCTGACGATTACTGAGTCCTTCAGCAAGTCGGACTCTTTGTCCTTCCGGACGGTCCTCGCAAAGGTTTGGTTGCGTCCGCTGCAATCATTCCGAGATGGATCAGGCAGACAGTTGCTTAGGCTTATTCAATCAAAGGTCAGGTTCAGGTTCCTCCTTTCCCTGTGAAGGCGATTTCTCCTTGAGTGCCTCTTGGGCTTTTCGCCATCAGGCCTCTGTTGTACAAATTTGTAAGGCAGCGACTTGGTCGTCTATGAACACCTTTACAAAACTTTACAAGGTGGATTTGTTGGCATCTTCGGATGTCTCTTTTGGCCGCAAGGTTTTGCAGGCTGCTGTTTTCATGAGAGAATGTTTTTTTTTTTTTTTTTGTTCTCTTAGGGGTCTTTAGCTTGGGTGAGCTCTTGTTTGGTGGAGCTCTATGTTGCCCGGTTGGCTAGGTTTATCCTCTTGGAGTTGACATTAGTGTCTGGTGGCATTTTTCCCACCCCTCGTGACTATATTGCTTTTGGACCTCCCACTCAGCCCATGTAGATGAGGCTGCGTCTGGATGATGGAGAAAAAACGATTTTTGTAAGATCTTAGTGTAAAATCTTTTTCTCTGATGTCCATCGACAGACACAGCACCCGCCCCTCTGTTTAAGGTTGGTTCTTCACTGCTTAAAAACGAAATGGATGTGCTGGGCTGTGGCAGCGGGGGTTATGCCTGGAGGGACAGCCCGTAGGGCGTGTACATTCAAACTTTCCTTCCTAGATTACTCCTGATGGGCGGAACTTAACCCACTCAGCTTATGGAGATGAGGCTGCATCTGTCGATGGACATCATAGAAAAAGATTTTACAATAAGGTCTTACAAAAATCTTTTTTTTTTACTTTCTGCTATAAAACATTCCCAATAAAAAATAAATAAATAAAAATAAAAAATGTTTCTTGCGTTCGTTGACGGACACAGCTCCTGATATTCTTAACCATTGGGTTACACTGCCCCCTACAGGAGTATGACACTGGGCAGAAAAAAACTGGCCACACCTATGGGCTGTCCCAGGGGGGTATACTTCCTCTCTTTGCTATAGGTACTCGTTTTTTTTTCTACCTAGTCAAGAGTAAGGACCTAGTTGTTGGGATCTCTGGTCCTGGCAATTTTTTTTCTTTCAGATAGATTTTTTTTTCTCCTGGTCTTTCCTGTGAGATCTACAATCAACTGCCGGACTGGGCGACGGGCTGGATAATCTAGATCCAGTGTTCACCCCAGTCTGGTCAGCGTGTGCGTGCAGACCTCAGCTCTGCACTAGGTCGGCCACGACATAACCCCACTGTACTGGGGCTGGCCTTTGAGTTAAACGTCTCGCGGGGTCGCATACGACCAGATCTCGGCACGAGTCGCAGCATTCCTTCTGACCAACAGCCCACACCATTTCGATAGTGAGGGGTTCTGTCTGGAGCGGTGCCTGCCTGGTTCCTGGTATTATGAGTATCTCCCCCCCCCCCTCCCCCTTTCAGGGACGTTCTGGCCACAGTGCTGTTACTTCCCAAAGGTGGATGTAAATGCGCATGCGTAATCTCGCAAATGCCCAATGTTTTAGATGTACTAATGCGCACATGCGCACAAATATTTGCGAACGCTCCAATAGACATTGGTGCCAAACACCATATATAAGTGCAGCAGTGGCACTAAGGCTTTGCTGTCTGATCAGCAGCTGTACCTGAGTGCCTGAAACCTGATTCTGTGTTGACCTGGCTTGCCTTTGATTCCGCTTACATCTCTCCCATGTTGACCTTGGCCTGTATCTGGACCTTTCTATTGTCTTTGCCCATCTACCGGAATCCATGTTGCCGATCTCTGCTTGTACCCTGGATACTCTCTGCCTTCTGTCTTTGCCTGTTGTCTATCATCTGTCACCGACCTGGCTTGACTGACCATGTGTAACGCTCCTGCGTTTTATGTATGATGTGGATTTACAGCTGCAGAAATATTCCACTTCAGTTGTCATGTAGAGAAACGCTGAGACACCAATCCCAACTCCCAAAGACTCATCATGTGTGGATGATCTCAATTCAGCAAGTAAATACACACACTCAATAAGAAGTTCCTGGAGTGATCTATGTACAGTGGGTACGGAAAGTATTCAGACCCCCTTAAATTTTTCACTCTTTGTTATATTGCAGCCATTTGCTAAAATCATTTAGGTTCATTCTTCTTCCTCATGAATGTACACATAGCACCCCATACTGACAGAAAAACACAGAATAGTTGACATTGTTGCAGATTTATTAAAAAAGAAAAACTGAAATATCGCATGGTCCTAAGTATTCAGACCCTTTGCTGTGACACTCATATATTTAACTCAGGTGCTTTCCATTTCTTCTGATCATCCTTGAGATGGTTCTACACCTTCATTTGAGTCCAGCTGTGTTTGATTATACTAATTGGACTTGATTAGGAAAGCCACACACCTGTCTATATAAGACCTTCCAGATCACAATGCATGTCAGAGCAAATGAGAATCATGAGGTCAAAGGAACTGCCTGAAGAGCTCAGAGACAGAATTGTGGCAAGGCACAGATCTGGCCAAGGTTACAAAAAGATTTCTGCTGCACTTAAGGTTCCTAAGAGCACAGTGGCCTCCATAATCCTCAAATGGAAGACGTTTGGGACGACCAGAACCCTTCCTAGAGTTGGCCGCCCGGCCAAACTGAGCTATCGGGGGAGAAGAGCCTTGGTGAGAGAGGTAAAGAAGAACCCAAAAATCACTGTGGCTGAGCTCCAGAGATGCAGTCAGGAGATGGGAGAAAGTTGTAGAAAGTCAACCATCACTGCAGCCCTCCACCAGTCGGGGCTTTATGGCAGAGTGGCCCGACGGAAGCCTCTCCTCAGTGTAAGACACATGAAAGCCCGCATGGAGTTTGCTAAAAAACACCTGAAGGACTCCAAGATGGTGAGAAATAAGATTCTCTGGTCTGATGAGACCAAAATAGAACTTTTTGGCCTTAATTCTAAACGGTATGTGTGGAGAAAACCAGGCACTGCTCATCACCTGTCCAATACAGTCCCAACAGTGAAGCATGGTGGTGGCAGCATCATGCTGTGGAGGTGTTTTTCAGCTGCAGGGACAGGACGACTGGTTGCAATCGAGGGAAAGATGAATGCAGCCAAGTACAGGTATATCCTGGACAAAAACCTTCTCCAGAGTGCTCTGGACCTCAGACTGGGCCGAAGGTTTACCTTCCAACAAGACAATGACCCTAAGCACACTGCTAAAATAACGAAGGAGTGGCTTCACAACAACTCCGTGACTGTTTTTGAATGGCCCAGCCAGAGCCCTGACTTAAACCCAATTGAGCATCTCTGGAGAGACCTAAAAATGGCTGTCCACCAACGTTTACCATCCAACCTGACAGAACTGGAGAGGATCTGCAAGGAGGAATGGCAGAGGATCCCCAAATCTAGGTGTGAAAGACTTGCTGCATCTTTCCCAAAAAGACTCCTGGCTGTATTAGATCAAAAGGGGGCTTCTACTAAATACTGAGCAAAGGGTCTGAATACTTAGGACCATGTGATATTTCAGTTTTTCTTTTTTAATAAATCTGCAACAATGTCAACAATTCTGTGTTTTTCTGTCAGTATGGGGTGCTATGTGTACATTCATGAGGAAGAAGAATGAACCTAAATGATTTTAGCAAATGGCTGCAATATAACAAAGAGGGAAAAATTTAAGGGGGTCTGAATACTTTCCGTACCCACTGTATATAGTAGTATAGAGGTGATAGGCTGAAGAGACAGGTTGAGTTGAGACGATAGGTGACAGACACTTGAGAGGAATGTTCTTGAGAATGAGATAGTAACAGGTGGGATGCAGATAGGTTAGCAATTATGTATGGTAGTAGATGATAGGATAGCAGATGACCTACAGGAGAGACTAACCCAGTGCAAGAGCAGATGATAGTAGGCTCAAGAGCTAGCAATCTAGATAGTGCAGATGTAGTAACATCCCTTAGTATGCAGAGCTAGACAGTGTAAGCTTTAGTATGAAGGTTATTGAGGTTTCCCCTGTGGGGTACTTATCACTAGTAGCAATGTAGCAGAGGAGAGGTTCGACAAGAGCGGATGATCCGGTAGCGGGATACAGGGATCAGCGCAGCGTGGTTCTGACAGCGAGGTATGCTTGCAAGCATGAGAGCTTCAAGACAGGTTAGCATCAAGGCACATCTAGGCACACAGCAGGTTGAACGAACACATGTGAGTGAGAGCTGGTGATTTAAATAGCTGTTCAGTCCGGCGCTCAGTGATGATGTCAGCACTCTTAAAGGGAAACACACCTATATGTGCTTCATCTATCTAGGTAGATGGAAAGCACCCGGAATGATGTGATAGGAGGCACTGAGAGTGCCAGAACCTTACACCATGCTACCTGTGTCTCCTTGCTCTGCATGCACCTGCCTGCTGCCACCAGCCTGGAATCTGCCAGTTCTGCCTACCTGCTGTTACCTTCTGGTCCACCCTGGTGTTACATCCACCATTTGGAAGACAATCCAGGCACCCTTACACCACCCCCTTTCGTGGCCACTGTCACAACATCGGTGGTCCCAGAGACGGGGTTGTTCGAGAAGCCTTCTCTCTGCACATCAGGCTCAGCCGTCAGGTACGTGACACCCCGTGGAGGGTATTAAACAAATAAATAAAAACGTGCAGTGCAAAATGGAGGAGAACTCTAACAGCTCTCCATACAAATAAGTGATAATAGTGCATATCTAAAAACCAAACGAATGGTTAATAATGAACAATCAAAAAAGCCCCATATGTGCAAGTGAGAAGTAAAACATCCAAGGTGATATGTTTGATTAAAGTTCCCCTCATTCCCGTTAGGCCCCCCTCACCTTTCTCCCCATCCTACCCCCCTCCACTCATGCTGGACCTGTGTGTGGGTGGTCTGGTACACCTCCCGTGGTGGAGGCAGTGCGCTTTGCTGGCGATAGGGGCGGGGGTGCTCTGCCAGCGATCGACTGTGGTAGGGGGGTGTGTTGTACCTGATGGGGGCTCCTGCTAGGGTCCCCGTCCTGCCTGTGCCTGTCCTGAGACCTAGGGATTCCTCCTGGGTCTCTGGGAGCATCGTGGTGTCTCGCGGGGCTGCCATTTTCTTGTAGTCCTTGTGCTGAAATGCAAGGCGGCCATGTTTATGTAGTCCAGTGGCCATTTTGCGGTGGTTTGCCATAGAGTACAGCAGCGGCCCTGACAGTCGAGCCCTATGGGCGGCAATTTTGGAGGTGGGAGCCCCTCCTCATCCCCTGGTGCTGACTCCTTTATCGTTTCCTTTCTTGATAGCCACGTATGTACAGTACAGATTCTCCTGGTGGCTGCGGTGTCTGGTTTTTGTGGGGTGATGAGTCTGGTGGGGCCCTCTCCCTCTGCTGAGGATTGATTGGGGGCTCTGTGACTAGCAACCTGGTGTGCTGCCACAGCAGTGGAGGTGTCCCTTAGTAGTGTGTTACACTTTTTTTTTGTGGGATCCCCCTGGTGACTCATGGACTCTTTTAGAGCACACCTCCCTACCTTTTAGAGCACATCTCCCCACCTGATCCCCTCTCTGAGGCCGAGGGGCCCATTCAGGTCCCAACCATTCATCGATTCACTGGCGGTGGTCCTGGAGTCCTTTTGTGTCCTTGGTGGAGTTGGCTTTTGGGCAACGGGCTGTCAATAAAGCATCCCCCACCTTCCCCAGCCTCATCTGTCCCCTCAGATCCTGAATCTGATTCGGCCGCCGCGGGTCATCCTGCATGGGATCCTGTGACCATGCGTCCTAAATCCTCAGATAGTGAGGAGGATTCCTCCGCTTCTGCAATCGCGCACGAAAAGGCGCTGGAGGACGCACTGATTGTATATGCGCATGAGACCTTAAAGATGGAGGCCGCAGCTGCGACAGGCGCAGGTCCCCTTTGGCACTCACAAGCCATCCAGAGTGGCAAAGGTATAACCTTATCCCTCCTATGTTGACAGATTTGTCACTACAGAGTGGGGGTGCCAAAAGTGTCCCCTTGGGGCCCCTAAACGCTTTGCTAGGCGATACCCCTATAAGGAGTCTCTTAAGAAGTTGACTGTTCCACCGGTGGTGGACCCTCCGGTTCCAGCTTAAACAAGACAGCCATGTCCAGGGCGTACATATTCCGGTTGCAGAGTCCCCCGCCTTTAAGGAGCCCGATGACAGGAAGGCAGAGGCTGTGGACCAAAACACGTACACCCTGGCTGGTTCGGCACTATATTCACCATTGACCTGGTGTCGCAGACTCTGACCAAGTGGGCTAAGCTTTTACACCGTGACCTGGAGGGAGAACAGCTCTCCTCTGCCTTTGCTGAGCTGGCAGACCAACTAGTCCAGGGGCTTCAGTTTATCTGTGATGCGGCGCTCTGTTTCGACAGTGGTCCTTCTGCTTTTTGTTTTTTGTCCCGGTTCCGACTTTTTCAAGAGTTTTACTCAAAACTATTTATAGGGCCCAGAAAGGAAGGCAAGCTGCATCCAATCCTGGACCTCAAGGTGTTGAACTACTTGTGCAGGTGCAGAAGTTCAGAATGGAGTCTGTTCACATGGTGGTGGCTTCCCCGCATCAGGGGGTTTTTCCTGCCTCCATCGACATCGACGCTTACCTTCAAATCCCAATATGTGTCAGTCACCAGCGCTTCCTCCGCTTTGCCGTGGGAGAGGACCATTCTCAGTTTATGGTGTTACCCTTTGGTCTCGCCTTTGCTCCTTGGGTCCTCACGAAAGTGTTGGCTCCTGTGCTAGCATTGTGTTAAGTCAAAGGGGTCCTGTGCTACTTGGATGTCCTTCTTCTGCGAGCAGAGTCTCCTACTGCGCTGGTGGAAAACCTGGAGATCTCCATATGGACCCTGAGGAAGTTCAGCTGGCTTCTGAATCTTCAGAAGTCTGCCTTGGTTCCTTCGACAAAACTAGACTATCTGGGTCTGACTTTGGACTCGGCCTTAGCCAGAGTACTCTGGACTAACTCCAAAAACTGCAGGCTGCAATTCGCCTCCTGCTGTCCAGCAGATGGTCATTCCTCAGGACTTGCATGCGAGTGCTGGGCCTGATGGTGTCTACCTTCGAGGTGGTCCTGTTTGTACGTTTCCATACGAGGTCCCTGCAAGGGAGATTCTGATCAAATGGGACAAGAATCCGCAGTCTCTGGACAATCCAATCCAGCTGAGCCGGGGTGTAAAAGGTTCCCTGATGGCTTCATTCTCGGGCGCTCCTACAGGGCAAATCCTTCCTCCCCTTGTATTGGACAGTGGTCACCACGGATAACAGCCTGTGGAGGTGGGGAGGCATTGTCAACAGAAATTCTGCTCAGGGGAGTCTAAACCCTGGAAAAGTCCAGACTACTGATTAATATCCTGGAGCTCCGAGCGATCAGACTGTGACTGGAACATTGGTTATCCAAGGATATCTAGTGTGCATTCAAACAGACAATGCCACAGCATTGGCTTATGTCAATCACTAAGGGGGCATAAGAAGTGTCCTGGCGGGTTTGGAGGTAGCCGGCATCCCCAGGTGGGCAGAATGTTCATTCCAGCCCCTTTCTGCTGTATGCATTCCCGGAGTGGAAAATTGACTGGCTGGTTACCTCAGTCGGCAGGCGTTAGACCAAGGAGAATGGTCTCCTCATCCGGAGGTGTTCTGTCTGGATCTGTTGTGTCTCCAGTGGGGCACCCCCGAGGTGGATCTGTTGGTGTCTCGACTCAACAAAAAGGTGTAGAGTTTTGTGGCATGGTCACCGGATCCTTTAACAGATGCCGCAGATGCACTGGTGGCCCCGTATGGTCAGTATTGTCTGATTTACGCCTTCCCTCCTCTCCAGCTTCTACCAAGACTTCTACACCGGATTGAGGCAGAAGGGATTCTGGTCATCCTTGTGGCCCTGCACTGGCCTTGCCGGTCTTGTTACGCCGATCTGTTGCGGCTGGTCGCCAATGTTTCTTGGAAGCTTCCTCTCAGGGAGGATCTGCTGTTCCAAGGGCCAATCTTCCACCCTGCTTTACTGTCTCTGGCTTTGACTGCTTGGCTGTTGAAAGTCAGGTACTGAGGGATAGGGTTTGGTCTGAATCGGTGATTCCAATGCTGTTGAAGCTAGGAAATGTCCTTCTAGGAAGATCTACCATTGTACGTTGAAGATGTACATAGTGTGGTTTGAGTCCCTTGGGTTTCATCCTCGCTTTCAAAGACCTTTGGGCACACACTCCCTGGTGTATACCTTTCTTCAGGGTGTTTGCCATTTGGTTCCTCCAGTGCGGTCTCCGTTGCCGCCTTGAGACCTCAGTATGGTGCTTTCGGTCCTCCAGAAGTTAACCTTAGGGAGATTTCCTTATTTATGCTGTGTCACAAGGTGGGAATGAAGCCATTGTGTTGACTGGCGGTATTATCCTGTCGTCCACCTTACTTGGTGGCTCACAGAGATAAGGTGGTTCTTCGACCCTGTCCGTCATTCCTTCCAAAGTTTGTCTCTGATTTCTATTTGAATGAAGACATTGTGTTGCCTTCCCTGTGTCCCAGGCCAAAACATTCGAAGGATACTGCCTTGCATGCCTTAGATGTGGTTCGGGCAATTAGGGTGTACCTCGCAGCTATGGAGTCTTTTAGGAAGTCAGACTCCCTATTTGTGCTTACGGATGGGTCTCGGACAGGGTTGTCCGCTTCCTCTGCAACCATTCCCAAATGGATCAGACAGATGGTGATTCAGGCCTATTCCATCAGGGTTCAGGTTTCTCCTTTCCCTATCGAGGCACACTCTACTTGGGCGATCAGTGCCTCCTGGGCCTTTCCGTCGTTGGGCTTCAGTGACACGGGTTTGCAAGGCGACCACCTGGTTGTTGGTGTACACTTTCACAAAGTTCTATAAAGTGGATGTGTTGGCATCTGCAGATGCCTCTTTTGGCCGCAAGGTTTTGCTGGCTGCTGTTTAGAGGACGTGGTCCTCTTTGAGGGTGTATTGTATTTTTCAGGTGGGCTCCAGTTTTTTTTTTTGTTGGCTACTGTTTTTAGCCTTGGGAATTTTTTTGCTGTTCCCACCCCTCGTGTTCTTCAGGACTTCCCAATGGTTAAGAATATCGGGAGCTGTGTCCATCAATGAACGAAAGAGAAAATTGTATTTTTTACTTACCATAAAATTAATTTCTCTTATATTCATTGACAGACACAACACCCACCCCTCTGTGGAGTTGTATTTTCTCTGACACTGCTTGTAACAAAACTAAGGAGCTATAGCAGAGAGGACAGGGAGTATACCCCCTGAGACTGCCCATAGGCGTACCCTGACTTTTTTTTCTGCCTAGTGCCCTACTCCTGTAGGGGCAGTTTAACCCAATGGCTAAGAATATCAGGGGCTGTGTCCGCCAATGAGCATCGGAGAAATGGATTTTACGGTAAGTCAAAAATCCACGTTTTTCATCATTTTAGGCCAGTATGTATTCTACTACATATTTTTTGGTAAAAACAAAATCCCAGTAAGTGTTTATTGATTGGTTTGCGCAAAAGTTATCGGCACTTCAAACTAGGGGAAAGATTTGTCATCTTTATTGATCTATTTATTTATTTTTTACTAGTAATGACGGCGATCAGCGATTTTTTTTTTTTTTTTTTTTTTTTTTTAGCAGGAATACGACATTGCTGCGGACACCTAACTGACACTTTTGGGGGACCAGTGACGTTGCTACAGTAAGCAGTGCTAAAAATATGCATGGTTGCTGTACTAATTGGGACAAAATCTGGACACCTCGACTGGGTATCTCCGCCAAGAAGCTGCTTCCTAAGCTCTGGAACACGGGATCCGTGAATCTGGCTATAGTTACCCCAAGAACTTGACAGTACAAGTTTTGGAGTCAACCAGAATCAAACTGTTTATTCAAATGCATGCACAAAGAGATATACACTGTGGGACAATCCCCCCTCCCTCTTAGCCAATCCACATAAACATATACATCCCATAATAAGTTTATCTTAAGGCAGACCGAAACAATAGAAGAACAATGAGATGCAGGTACTTAACAATAACAAACCCCACTTCACTAGCAAGGGTCTATGAGAGACACATGCGATATTCTAGCAATCTGAAAAGTCAAACCGTTTTATCTTTATATATTTCCTGAGGGATATTGTTCAGAAATATTATTGTCCCAAATGAAAGAGTGCCTCACTCTTTCAACACAAACCACACATATAGAACCCAGGATAACCGGGGTAACACGAAAGGCTGAGTCCAGTGTGGTTGTACAGCGAGTCTGATTAGTGCAGACCCGACTTGGGGTTCTTGGTCACCCTGTGCCCCTAATAGACACAGGGTTACTTAAAGATAAGAGGGGCCAGGGAAGCTGGATAAGGATTTTCCAGATCTCTCTAAAGTAATCTGGGTTCCATGAGGCCCCCCAGCCAAAGTGACTCCTGTCACACTAATAACACTGGCAGGTAGGGGGTTAACACCGGGGTGTTAATGGGTTAAATGTGTGCCTAGGGGATGCTTTCTAACTGGGTGAGGGATGGGCTCACTGGATGAACTTAGACCTGTGTTTCTAAATAGGAGGCACACAGGATCCCTGTGTTCATCACTGACAGAAAAGCAGTCTGCAATGTTTACGTCAGCAGATCTCTGTTCTGTCTCCATAGGGAGAGATTGCCGATGCCCGGTGGACATCGCGGCCGCCGGATCCACTGATTGGCTCGCCCTCTAGCAAATTGGCACCTGCGCACGCACCCACACTAAGGCCCTGTTCACACCTGAGCATTTTTCAGCTCGTAAAACGCTAATTTCTGAAGCAAAATCCCATTAATTTCAATGGCCCCTCTTTACATATGAACATTTTGTCACCTGAAGCAAAATGACTGAAGCTCAAAAAAGTACATGAGCTTCTTTTTGGCAGATTACAAGCGTAGGCAAAAACGCCTTTAAAACACCCCAAAAAGCCCAAAAAATGCCTGAAAATTATACGCTCAGGTGTGAGTGGAGCCTAAATGCTACAGGAAGCGACTTACATGTACGTTGTTTGGCATAACAGAGCCGACCTGCCGCAGCATAGCTTCGGTGGCTGGTCGGCAAGTTGTTAAGTACTGTTCCCTCATGGAGCAACAACTGCTTTATAGAAAATCAATGTGAAAACGATATAAGTTAAGCCCTGTACACACGTACCGAATGTCGGCCGAACGATCGGCCGTCTTTTGTCCGGTGCTGTCCTGTCGGTTGAAAAGTGCTAAAGACTGCACACGAATTTTGTTGGCCAACAACAGCAGATTGCAGAAGTGATATCATGTGATGGTTAACTTTCCGTGTTTTTTCTTCTCTGAGCATGCCCAGTCTTGCTCATCTGCTGTTTGTCGGCCGAATTCTGGTGTTGGCCAACAAAAATTTTAAAGCCTGCACACCAGATTCTGTTCGGCCGAAAAGTCGGAGTCGGTTGTCGGAAGCATCATACTAACAAGCCGACAATCGGCCGATCGGTCGGTGGCCGAATATTTACGGCCGACAATCGCTACGTGTGTACGGGCCTTTTAATGTTGCTTTTGTTTGTGTTCACACCAGGGAAGAGGTGCTTATGCTCTCTCAAAGTGGAAAATGGATCCTGTGAAAAAACACCTTGCTGTCCAAACTCTTGCTGATTCTAGTATGATCCAAGGTAACATTACACTCGCGTATTGTCAGTACTACTTATTCATTTTTAGTTCTTTGTTTAAATATTAAAGCCACATAGAGTTGCATTGTTTTTATGTTTATATTCCTTTGATATTAAGGTGCAAAGAAACTACAGATTTTGGACAACCTGTTGTTTATTCTGGATGAGCATGTAAGTAGGCACTTATATAAATGGTATAGTAGACATTCCAACCTATGCCTGCACAGACTGTGCATTAAATATGTAGTTTCATGGTGTCATTTATTGTCTGATGTGGTAATGAGTGTGTATCGTATTCCTTTTAACACTAAACTGCAGCACATTCATGAGAACCACTCACATAGGAAAGATTAGAATTCCTACTTGTAATGCATTGTTAGTGAGAGTAATGCATGAGTTTTGCTGCATGAAAAAAATGCGAATAGGTCTATTGATACTTTGTTCATTTTCATGCACCAAAACGTATGTATTTTACTGCATGCAAATTTATTTTTAGTTAAATTCCCATTTTCTCTTTCGATGGATGCAGCTCCTTATCTTTTTGACAGTTGGGCTATGCTGCCCCCTACAGTAGTAGGACACTAGGCAGGAAAATGCTTCATTATGCCTATGGGGCAGTCCCAGGGTGTATACTCCTGCTCTCAGCTATAGGCATTCAGTTTTTTTCTGCCTAGTCAGGAGTAAGGAACTAATTCCTTGGTGGGATCTCTGGTCCTGGCATGGCAATTTTTTTTTTTTTTCCTTTTTAATTGGATTTCTTCCAGTGGGGCTATGACACAGGCTCTCTGGCCAAACTGGGGGGACCCTCTGGATCTAGATGAACATTGCCCAGTCTGGCAGTTCATAGTAGATTCTCACAGGAATAACTGGGATTTTTTATTTACCGTAAAATCCATTTCTCTGAGTCCACCGACGGACGTAGCTGCTGCTTTAAATCATAGGCGGATGGTTATAAGCCCCTCCCACTAGGAGTTACCAGGTAGAGCCAAAGGCTTTGACAGGCCCAGGGGGGCAGGGTCCCTGGGTTATTATCCCTGGCCTCACTGTTGCATCGTCAGTTTTTAGCCGCCTGGTCTTAGGAGTGGCCAAACAGCTCCCTGCTGGGACCTTTTGTCCTTGCTCTTACGGTCTCCCAGTTTGTGCCAGCGAGTGCTTGCAGACCGTAGCTCCGCGCTGGGTCTCCATAGCGACTCTAGTCCCATGGACAGGGACTGGCCTGCAGATGAAACACCCCGCCGGGACGCACACAATTGCCATGCCAGCGTCGCAGCGTGCCCCTTGGCTGACCGCTCCCTCACTGCAGTGCAGAGGCAGTCTGTCAGGATGGACGCCCGCCCTCAGCAGAGTGGTCCTGTATGTACAGTCCCCCCGTCTGGTTAGTGGGCCTGGGGCAGACGCGGGCTCCTTCATATGTGAGTAGGACCCTCGGGTACCCATATGTCCTACCACCCTCCTCCACTATGAGGGGGTCACCTGGGACCTTCCCCTCCTACCCTGACCTCTACCTACCCTGGGCTCCAGACCCCCGGGACACTTTTAGTGGGGGGGCCCCCTATGTAAGTCGCCTCAGGTGCTATACCGGGTAGTGGACAGTGGGGGGAGGCCTCGTAGGGGGCTTTATGGTTTTGCCTCATACCGCTACCTTGAGGGGGGGTTTCATCCGCCGGGATGACCCCCGCCAGGGCCCCCAGGCCTGTTACTAGGGTAGGCCTCACTAGGCCCGAGGTCACATGCTCATTGGCGCGAAACTGCCATTTTGCTGTGGCCTGCAGCCTTAACAGGCCTCAGCAGCCGGCCTGGGTATCCCTATCACTGTAATGCCGGTGGCCATTTTGCTGGAGCCGGAGACTAAATAACACAGGAGCTTCTGGCTCTTGTGGGTGGGGGCGTTTCCTTCTACCTTCTTCACGCTGCTGATGGACCTTGCTGTGTTCTCAATGTGGTAACTACTCTAGAGGAGTTTAATTACCCTGGCCTTCACCTTTTCATCTTCAGAGGGATTTCTGGCCTTTAGGGGGCTTAGGATTGTCCCCCGGAGTAGCGCTGCGTGCATCGCGATCGTCTCTTAAAGGCGCAGTGCACCCTGGTAGCGTTGGACTTGCTGGGACTGGTGGTGCTTTTGTAACCTCACTAAGCCTCAGGGGCGTTAATCTTTGGTGATTGGGTGTGGATTTCTCCCTCTTAGGCCATTGATCCTGTTTTCAGGAGAAGCTTCTGTTAAACCCCTTGTGGTGCAGGTTCCGGTGTTTCCCTGTTTCCCTGTCTGCTCTTTACATTCTTACTGTGCAATCCATATGTCTAACATGGATTCCTCAAGTTTGTCTGCGACCCCCGATGTATCGCTGGGGCCCGCTTCTAATGCTCATGATGTGACTTTATTGTCTGTGATGCAAGAAATGTCCAGAAATATGGACAAAGTTATTGCAGCAGCATTTACTAAGAAACGCCCTCAGCTCTCGCCTGTCTCATCTCAGACCTGGGTTTCTGAGGCCGATATGGTCGCCGGCGACGCAGACCCCGTTTTTGGAGGATGCGTCCCTACATTTAGACATTTCTGACACGGAAGAGGATGTTTCCACACCCGCCTTGGCACAGGAAAAGGCGCTGGTAGATGCTTAGATATCCTCAGTGAGAAACATCCTAAAAATCACGGATGCGATTTCTAAATAGCAAGGAGCCTCGGAATCCTTTTGGATCCCTCAGGGCAAAGAATCAGCCATGGTTTTCCCTTATCCCGAAGTCTTGTCCGCCTTAATGGAGGAACGGCGGTGACCTATATGCATGCTTGCAGTTCCCAAACGTTTGGTTAGATGCTACCCGTTTGAGATCTTACGCAAATGGACGGTGCCCCCTCAGGTGGACCCCCAGATATGCGGTATTCACAAGTCCACGGTTTTACCAGTGGTAGAATGCTCATCTCTCCCTGATCCGGTTGACAGATGTATTGAGGTATTATCCCGATACCTGTATACGGTAGTGGGATCTATTCTCAGGCCTGCCCTGACTACCATTCTAGCCTCTCAGACTATGTATGAATGGGTAAAGGCTCTGAGAGAGGCACTGACGGTAACCCCGTTACTGTCATCTGCCCTGGAACTCGTTGACCCAATTATCGCAGACTTTGCAATTTCTTTGCAACGCTATCCTGGACATTCTTCCGCTCACGGCCAGAGCATCAGTGGTAAGTGTGCTTATCAGACGTGCGATAGTCCTGGTAGGCCGACCAGGCTTCTAAGAAGCTTTTGGCAGATCTTCCCTTTCAGGGTGATTGCCTTTTTGGTTCCTGCTTGGATGACTTGATCAAGACGGTCACTGGGGGAAAGAGCACACTCCTTCCTCACTCACCTAAGAGTAAGTCTCCCTTGTGTAAGCGAGGTCCTTCCTTTTCAGCACAGAAGCGTCTTTTTCGTGCGACCGTGTCGCAGAAAACCAAACCGACTTCGGGCGGAAAAGGATCCTGAAAATGTTGGCCTGGTTAGCCGAAATCCTCTGCCCCCAGCACCTCCAAGCAGACCCCTTCTGCCTGAAGAGGCGCCCCCACGCACTTCAGGGGTGGGGTGACGTCTGTTTCTTCCCAGATCCTTGGACTTCACTGTTGCACGACAGGTGGGTCCACGAGGTAATTCAGTCCGGGTACAAGATAGTTTAGTTCCCGTCCACGAGACAGATTTTTTCACTCCAAACTTCAGCTGTCCTCAGACCTCCTTGCGGGGCTGCAGGAAGCGATTCGGGATATGCTTTCGCAAGGCGTGATTGTACTAGTTCCTCATCAGGAACTCTTTCGAGGGTTCTATTCAAACCTGTTTACCGTTCCACGGAAGGAGGGCAAATTGCGTCCAGTCTTGGACCTCAAAACTCACCGCCTTGTGTGCGTCCAGAAATTTCGCATGGAGTCCCTGCGGTCAGTGGTGGCGTTCTTGCATCAGGGGGACCTGCTGGCCTTGATCGATATCAAGGATTCCTATTTACATGTCCCTAGCTCCCAGGGTCTTCACCAAGGTGTTAGCCCCTATCCTTGCTCTGCTACGACAGAGAGGAATAGCGATTCTGGAGTACCTGGACGAACCTCTTCTCCGAGCGGACTCGTCTGTGACATTGGACTGGGATTTGGAGGTGACCATTCACACTCGGAAGCAGTTTGGTTGGAATCTCAACCTTCAGAAATCTGCCCTGGTTCTAACAACCATACTGGAGTATCTAGGGATGATCCTAGATTTAGCTTCGGCAAAGGTATTTCTACCTCCCGTGAAGTTACATAAGTTAAGGGAAGCGATTCTGTCATTGCTGGCATGTGACCTGGTGTCTCTCAGGTCATCTATGCAGGTGCTGGGCCTGATGGTGTCCACCTTTGAGGCCAGACCATATGCTCAGGCCCACACAAGACTTTTGCAACAGGAGATCCTTGTCAAATGGGACAAGGATCCTCTATCCCTGGACAGTCTGATTAATTTTAGTCAGAAATCCAAGGACTCCCTGAATTGGTGGCTCAGCTCTCCGAATCTTCTCCACAGGAAATCCTTCCTTCCAGTATTCTGGACGGTGGTGACGACAGATACCTGTCTGACCTGTTGGGGGGGGGGGGGGGAGCCTGGATCAGGGAAAGTGGTCCCTGCATCCACAAGTGTTCCACCAGCTGCGTCTCCAGTGAGGGACCACGGATGTAGACCTTTTCGCCTCCAGACAAAACAGGAAAGTTTCAAAGTTTGTGGCTCGGTCCAGAGATCCTCTGGCCGATGCAGTAGGCGAATCTGGTAAAGTGATGGAATTTCTGCGCTAATCAATAAAAGAATGATTATTTAAAGAAAGTTATTATGATAAGCTGCTGCACAAAGGAATCATAGAAAAACCAACGTGATATAGAATCAAAAAATATGCTGCGCTACAATTGTAGTGAGTATGAAGTCACCAAAATGGATGTAAATAAATTAGTACAAATATTCAGTGATATCATCAAATGATAAATAACATATGTGCATGTAGTGAAATTAATCAAAACAATCTGTGTACAAAGGAAATGTGAAAAACAAGAGGATGTTTTAAATCCCAATGAAGTCCATAGCAATAAAACACAAGAGTGGTTTCAGGAAGATCAGCCACAAAAGTCCCAAGGGTTACATCCGCAAGACACTTTGTGAGGGTAAAGAGGACACCAGCGTGCAGATCACCAGAAAAAACCAAATGGCTGCTTACCGGAGGAAATTGGTGTCTCAAACTAATGAGTTGACCAAATTCAGCTTATGTGTAATACCAGGATTGGCCACAGGATGTCTCCTTATGGACTCAGGCACGATATCCACATCACGGTATTGAAAGAGAAAGTATAGACAGGGACATAGCGTAACTCCATATAAATCGTTTATTTAGGTAAAAGCAGGTAATGCACTCACGTTTTTGTAGAAATACAGGGCATGTAGCATTTGCAAAACCGAGCTAAGAGCGAACGAACATCTCCCGCGGTCTGTGTATCTTTGGTAGCCGGCTGCTGGGGGCGTGGTCACGTCTGGCTCACCCGACCGGTTTCGTCATACGCTTGACGTCATCAGGGGTGTAGGCGCCCTGGTGGCTCCCTGGAGCCAGTACGGGCTAATTTTATGCCTTTCCTCCGCTAAATTTTTTATCTCGCCTGCTACGCAGGGTCGAGTTGGAGGGGATTCCGGTAATTCTGTTGGCTCCAGATTGGCCCCGGAGATCCTGGTACGCCGATGTAATTCGGCTTAACGTCGCAGGTCCATGGACACTTCCTCTGCGGGAAGATCTTCTATCTCAGGGTCTGATCTTCCATCCTGCTTTACATTCGCTGGCTTTAACAGCTTGGCTGTTGAGAGCAAAGTGTTAAATGACAGGGGTCTGTCCGATTCTGCGATTCCCTACCTTACTCAAGGCAAGAAAGTCCACTTCTCGGAAGATTTATCATCGTATGCGGAAAGCGTACATTGCTTGGTGCGAATTGCTGAAACTGCATCCTTTGCTATCAGCAGGATCCTGACCTTTCTACAGAAAGGGGTTGACCAACGTTTGGCACTCTTAAGTGTCAGATATCGGCCTTGACTGTGTACTTCCAACGCCTTTTGGCTACGCACTCTTTGATTTGTACATTTCTTCAGGGGGTTTGCCATTTGGCTCCCCCCCAGGAGGTCTCCGTTACCTCCTTGGGACCTTATTTTGGTTCTATGGGTTCTTCAGAAATTTCCTTTTGAGAACATAAGACCCATTTCCTTGCTCGCCTTGTCGCAGAAAGTTGCCTTTTTGGTAGCTATCACCTCTGCTCGCAGGGTTTCTGAACTGGCAGCGCTATCTTGCCGCTCTCCTTATCTGGTAATACACAGGGATAAGGTAGTGTTACGGCCTAATCCGTTGTTTCTTCCTAAGGTGGTTTCAGACTTCCATCTGAACAAAGACAGAGTGCTTCCACCACTCTGTCTGAAACCTTCACATCCTAAGGAAATTGTTTTGCATTGCTTGGATGTGGTTCGGGCGATACTGGTGTATCTGGAGACTACGGAGTCCTTTCGTAAGTCAGACTCTGTAAATACGGATGGACCCCGTAAGGGTCAGGCTGCGTCTGCGGCAACCATCTTTCGAGGGATCAGACAGATGGCGGTGAAGGCGTATTCTCTTAAGAGCAAGGTTCCTCCTTTCCCTGTCATGGCTCACTCTAAGCGGGCGTTGAGTGCCTCTTGGGCTTTCCGCCATCAGGCGTCAGTGATGCAGGTTTGCAAGGCGCCCACTTGGTCGTCTTTACATAGTATAGTATACAAGTATTACAGAATAGATGTGTTAGCATCCTCGGATGCGACCTTTTGGCCGCAAGGTTTTGCAGGCCGCCATTTAAGGAGCAGTCTACTTTTTCATCTCCTTTATGGTTTTGTTACAATTGAGCCCCAGTTGTTGCTTGTTGGGCTCCATGTTATATAGTTGGCTATGTTAGCTGTGGGAATTGTATTCTTTTAAGTTTGTCCTTTCCCCACTCCTCAGTGATTACTGCTTTTGGACATCCCTATGATTTAAAGCAGCAGCTACGTCCGTCGGTGGACGAAAGAAAATGGGATTTTTTACTTACCGTAAAATCCATTCCACCGACGGACGTAGCTCCCACCCCTCTTTTCTCTTAAGAGTTGGGTTTTGGTTATATTCACTGCTTGCAACTAAACTGAAGATGCAATAGTGAGGCCAGGGGTAATAACCCAGGGACCCCGCCCCTCTGGGCCTGTCAAAGCCTTTGGCTCTACCTGGTCACTCCTAGTGGAAGGGGCTTATTACCCATCCGTCTATGATTTAAAGCAGCAGCTACGTCCGTCGGAGAAATGGATTAAAAAATGGATAAAAAATCCCAGTTATTCCTGTGAGAATCCACTATGAACTGCCAGACTGGGCAATGTTCATGATCATCTAGATCCAGAGGGTCCCCCCAGTTTGGCCAGAGAGCCCGTGTCATAGCCCCACTGGAAGGGGGCTGGCCTGCGACTTAAACGTCTCACGAGGGCGCATACAACCTGGCCTCTGCCTGAGTCGGTGTTTATCCTCGCCGACAGCCACCCACATTCCGATAGAGCGGTGGTCTTTCAGGAGTGGTGCCCGCCCTGTTCCTGGTATGGTAAGTAGCTGTCCCCTCCTTTACCCCTGGAGGGTTTTGGGGTGGACGTGGGCCCCTCCCTGGGACGGTGGGAGCCCTGAGTTTCCCTCCCTCTCCCGAGCCCCTCTACGATCTCATGGGTCTTCAGTCCCCTCTGGGTTAGGTTATGAGCTGCCTTTTGCCACATGCTCCTAAGGGGTGACTTGTTGGAGTTGCTGCTGACCGGGTTTTTCCTGGTGCGCAATGGGGGTTGATTAGAGTTTCCCGCTAACCTGGGGGTTGATTACTAGAGCTGGGATGTCCTCTTGGCTCCCTGCTGCAGTTGTTAGGCTGGGGGAGCAGATGCTTTGGCATCCGCGGATTTGTCCCAAACTTTAGGCTATGGCTTTGCGGCCTACTGGTTGGGAGCAAAGTGGGGTGGCCCCAGTGGGGATGGCTGAAGCTACTACCCTCCGTTTGGGCATCTGCCCTCCCCTCCGCTGTCCTGGGTAGTTGGCTCCTCTGGGGCTCGCACCTAGGTGGCTTGGCCTCCACAACAATTGAGGCCGTTGCCATGTCTCTAGCTTGGCCCCTCCCTTGAAAGGGGTGGCTCTATGGGGGTGGTTTATTTTTTTGATAGCAGCTATGCCGCCGTTATTATGGAGGGCACCTTGCCCTTTTTAGCTCTGTGAGACCATCAGGGTACCCTGCCTTCGCGTCACGGCAGGCGGCCCCCTTTTAAGGGAGGCTATTTCCTTTTGCGCATACCTCTACTGAAGGACTCAGAGGGCAACCCCCTTATTTTTTTCGGGGTCACGTAGGTGGTCTATTCGTGGGCCCTTGGTCGGCGTCTCCCTTGCGGTATTGCAGTCGGCGGCCCTCCCCTGATTGTTGTTTTCCGGGTGACCTCGATATATTTCGTCCCCCGCCTTCCCCTGCCTCATCTGTCCATCTGGTCCTGAATCTGTTTCGGCTGGGAGTCAACTTACTGGGTCTGCGTCCACGCACCCAGTGCTCAGAAGTGAGGATATTTCCTCTGCTCCTCTAGCCGCGCATGAAAACCCGCTGGTGGATGCACTTATTGTGTCAGTGCGTGATATTTTAAACATGGCCGAGATGCTGCGTCGTTGTCAGAAAACAGTGGGGTTGTCTAAATCACACTCTGGTGGTTCCTAAGCATTTTTGCTATGCAATATCCTTATAAGGATTCACTGCTTAAACAGTGGACTGTCCCACCTGTAGTGGACTCGCCAGTTTCCAGGTTAAACCTTAATTTCCGGTTGAGGAGTCCCGGCTTTTAAAGATCTGGTTGATGGAGCTGGGGGTCTGGCCGGCCATATGCTCACTGTGGCTGGTTCTGCACGTAGGCCGATACTTTCTATTGCTCAGGTGTCGCAAACTCTGAGTGGGCTAAACTTTTACGCCGGGACCTAGAAGGGAAACCGCTTCCCTCTGGCAATTGCTCCCTGGTCTACAGTTTATCTGTGACGCCTCTTTGGATGTGGCCCCTTTGATTTCTAGGCTGTCTGTGTCAGCAGTGGTCATTCGGGGTATTATCTGGCTGAAATGCTGGTCTGCGGACCAGACTTCTGAAGAAGACCTTATCTGATCTCCCCTTTGTAGGGGATCGCCTGTTTGGAGCTTCCTTGGAATCATTAAAGGTCTCTCAGGAGGGGGAAGAGTACTCTTCTTTTGCAGGCTACCAACGGCATGGAGCCCCGTCGTAGACATGGGCCATTCTTCTCTGCTCATAAGAGGCCTTTTATTCCCTTAGGGGTCTCAAGACCAGGGATCTAAGCCCCTCGGGGTCTCCACCGGAGGTTCCAAGAGGACCTGGTCTGGCAAGCCACGAGCGGGTTCTCCCAGCCCTGCGGACATGGCTTCCTCTGCATGAAGAAGTGCCCTCGCCTGTATCTGGGGTGGGACATTTTTGCTGGTTTCCGGATTTGTTGTCCTCCCTGGTACAGGACAATTGGGTCCACAAAGTCATTCAATCTGGCTACAAGATCGAGTTTTGGTCTTATCCTCCGAAAAAGTTCTTCCCTTCCAGGCTGCACTTGTTCCCAGATCACTTACGGGGTCTATTCCGGGCAGTGCAAGACTTTTTACTTCAAAGGGTGGTTGTCCCGGTTCTGACTGCGGAACTTTTTTTGGGGTTTTACTCAAACCTCTTTACAGTTCCTAGGAAGGAAGGAAGGCAAGGTACGTCCAATTCTGGACCCCAAGGCACTAAACTGCTTTGTTTGGGCACAGAATTTCCGAATGGTGTCCATTCACATGGTAGTGGCGTCCCTACATCAGGGGGATTTTTTTAGTTTCTATAGACATCCAGAACGCCTACCTAAACAGTCCAATACCTGGCGGTCACCAGCACTTCCTCTACTTTACCGTGGGCGAGGAGCATTATCTAGGGTGGGGGGACGTTTTCGCCGGTTCCCGGACCTGTGGACTTACCTGGTACAAGAGAAGTGGGTCCAGGAAATCATATGGTCTGGCTACAAGATTGAGTTTTGTTCTTGTCCTCCGGAACGGTTCTTTCTTTCCAACGCAGGGCTATCCCCGGTCTGCTTACAGGCTCTTTGGGGCGGTGGAAGACCTTTTACTTGAAGAGGTGATTGTCCCGGTTCCAAATTTGGAATGTTTTCAGCGGTTTTTCTCAAACCTGTTTACAGTGCCCAGATAGGAAGGCAAGGTTTGTCCTATCCTGGACCTCAAGGTGCTGAACTGCTTATGCAGGTGCAGAAGTTCAGAATGGAGTCTGTTCGCATGGTGGTGGCTTCCCTGCATCAAGGGGAATTTTCTTGCCTTCATCAACATCAAGGACGCCTACCTTCAAATTCCAATATGTGCCAGTCACCAGCGATTCCTCTGCTTTACCGTGGGTGAGGAGCATTTTCCGTTTGTGGAGTTACTCTTTGGTCTTGCCTCTGCTCCTTGGGTCTTCACAAAAGTGTAGGCCCCGGTGCTAGTATTTTTGCGTCAGTGGGGGATCCCGGTACTGGGATACCTGGATGATCTTCTGAGAGCGGAGTCTCTGACTGCTCTGATGGACAACTTGGAGATTACTCTGAAGGAGTTTGGTTGGATTCTGAACCTTCAGAAGTCTGCTATGGTTCCGTCCACAAAACTGGACTCTCTGGGTCTCACTCTGGACTCGACCTAAGCCAGAGTGTTTCTTCCTCTGGAAAAATTTTGTCAGTTTCTGTTGTCCAGCAGACAGTCATCCCTCCTGACTTGCATGCGGGTGCTGAGCCTGATGGTGTCTACCTTTTGGAGGCAGTTCAGTTTGCACAGCTCCACATGAGATCTCTGCAAAAAGAGATTCTGGTGAGATGGGAGAAGAATTAAGTCTCTAGCGGTGGCTTCGTTCTGCGGCACTTCAACAGGGAATATTCTTTATCCCCCTGTGCCAGATGGTTGTCACCATGAATACCAGTCTGGGTGGGGAGTCCTCTTCGGCACAGATTGTGCGCAGGGGGTCTAGACTCTGGAAGAGTCCAGACTGCTGATCAATGTACTGGTACTTCGAGCGATCAGACTTTGTCTGAATCATTGGACAATTCATCTTCAGGGGTGTCCGGTATGGATTCAATCAGATAATGCCACGGCCGTGGCCTATGTCAATCACGAAGGTGGCACAACAAGTGTCCTAGCGGCTCGGGAAGTAGCCAGCATTCTAAGGTGGTCAGAACGATCGTTCAGCCCTCTCTACTGTACTCTTACCATGGAAGGTACAGAGGTTTATGGCACGGTCTTGGGATCCTCTGTCTGACACTACAGAAGCTTTCTTTCTAGTGGCTCCTTGGAGTCAGTATCATCTGCTTTACACTTTCCCCCTTTCAAACTGCTGCAAAGACTCCTGTACAGCATCGAGGCTGAATGGATTCCGGTCATTCTAGCCGGTCATTCTAGTGGTTCCAGACTGGCGCCTCTCCACACTCTCCACTAGCGATGAGTACCTCCTGGGCCTTTCGTCATGAGGCGTCAGAGCTGCAGGTTTGCAAGGCGACCACCTAGTCGTTTGTGCACACTTTCACAGTGAAAGTTTAACAAGGTGGATGTGTTGGCATCTGCCAATGCTTCCTTTAGCCGCAAGGTTTTGTAGGCTGTTGTTTAGAAGACCTGGTCCTCTTTGAGGGTGTATTGTTTTTTTCAGTTGAGCTCCAGTTATTTACGGCTGAGCTCCATGTTACCTGGTTGGCTATGCTGTTTGCTAATTGCTGTTCCCACCCCTCATGTTTGACACTGCTTTGGGAAGTCCCAACTGTCAAGACGATAAGGAGCTGTGTCTGTCAATGTATAGCTGTTTTACATCTGTGCTGCAGTATAATAGGACAGAGAAACAATTTGAGCTCATTCAGACCTATGTGTGTGAGTGAGTATTACCATGCATGCTGTAACACAGATGAAACCGTGTGTGCGAGTCCATGGTTTTTAATGTATTCACAGCGCTTAATTTTTTGCACATTTTGTAATGTTACAGCCTTATTCCGAAATGGATTCAATTCATTAATTTCCTTAAAATTCTACAAACAATACCTCCTAATGACAATGTGAGAGCCGGTTCACACTACCACTACCAGAAAGTCGCCCCGTGACTTAAAGAGACTTGTTTAGAGACTTGTTTAGAGACTTGTTTAGAGACTTGTTTAGAGACTTGTTTAGAGACTTGTTTAGAGACTTGGAAGAGACTTGTGCACTACTTTGAAGAGACAGGCGACTTTGTCTGTGGGGAATGCCTGGCTAATCTCTTTCTTCTTCCTGGAAAGTCTGATAACAAGTCGCTTCAATTAAGATAAGGAGGCGACTCCCATTGAAGTATATGGGACAGTCGGATCACAGGTCGCCTCAAAGTAGTACAGGACCCTTTTCTGAAGTCGGAGCGACTTCAGTAGTGCCAATTAAGACGGCACTGATTGATTAACATTGCTTTTGTTATGTCAAGTGACCTGGGGCTACACAAGGCGCCTCACAAGTCGTGCTAGTGTAAATGGGCTCTTAAAGAAGTTTGTTTGAAAACTTTGAATGTTTAATAAAAATAAACAAAAAAAATCACAAGTTCATAAATATTTACAGCCTTTGCCATGACACTCAAAATTAAGCTCAGTTGCATCCTGTTTCCACTGATCATCCTTGTAGATGTTTCTACAATTTGATTGGAGTCCACCTTTGGTAAATTCAGTTTATTGGGCATGATTTGGAAAGGCACACACCTGTCTCTATATAAGGTCCCACAGTTAACAGCGCATGTCAGAGCACAAACCAAGCCATGAAGTCCAAGGAATTGTCTGTACACCACAGAGACAGGATTGTATGGAGGCGCTGATCTGGGGAAGGGTACAGAAACATTTCTGCAGCATTGAAGGTCCCAATGAGCACTGTGGCCTCCATAATCTTTAAATGGAAGACCTTTGGTATCACCAGGACTCTAACTAGAGCAGGCCACCTATCAAACTTTGCGATCGGGGGGAGAAGGGCCTTAGTCAGGTAGGTGAGCAAGAATCCGATGGTCACTCTGACAGAGCTCCAGCATTTCTCTGTAGAGAGAAGAGAACCTTCCAGAAGAACAACAATCTCTGCAGCACTCCACCAATCAGGCCTGTATGGCAGAGTGGCCAGACGGAAGCTGCTCCTCAGTGAAAGGAACATTACAGCCCCCCTGGAGTTTGCCAAAAGGCACCTAAAGGACTCCCTGACAATGAGAAACAAAATTCTCTGATCTGATGAAACAAACTTTGAACTCTTTGGCCTGTATGGCAAGCGTCGTGTCAGGAGGAAACCAGGCACCGCTCATCACCTGGCCAATACCATTCCTACAGTGAAGCAAGGTGGTGGCAGCAGCATGCCGTGGGGATGTTTTTCAGCGGCATTAACTGGGAGACTAGTCAGGATCGAGGGAAAAATGAATTCAGCAATGTGCATAGACATCCTTGATGAAAACCAGCTCCAGAGCATTTTTGACCTCAGACTGGGGCAAAGGTTTATCTCCCAACAGGACAATGACCCTAAGCTCACAGCCAAGATAGCAAATGAGTGTCTATGGGACAACTCTGTGAATTTCCTTGAGCGTCTCAGCCAGAGCCCAGACTTGAACCCCGATTGAACATCTCTGGAAAGACGCTCCGCATCCAACCTGATGGAGCTCGAAAGGTCCCGCAAAGAATAGAAGAAACTGCCCAAAAATAGGTGTGCCAAGCTTGTAGCATGATTCTCAAAAGATTTGAGGCTGTAATTGGCGCCAAAGGTGCTTCCACAAAGTATTGAGCAAAGGCTGGGAATACTTATGTATGTGCGATTATTTTATCTCTCTATCGTCCATCGACAGAAGCAGCCTCATCTCCATGAGCTGAGTGGGTTATGCTCCTCCCATCAGGAGTAATCTAGGCAGGAAAATTTGAATGTACACACCCTAGGGGCTGTCCCTCCAGGCATAACCCCCACTGCCACAGCCCAGCACATCAGTTTGTTTCTGCCTAGAGAAGGAGAAGGACCTAAGTTTCCTGCTGGGACTCCGGTCTCAGTTTTTTATTTCTTTTAAGAATATTTTACTTTTATTTCTCTTTACTCGCTTGCTAGCTAGTGTTCAGGGAAGAATTTTCCTGGTGATCTGCAAGCAACCATGCCGACTGGGGCTTTGCCCTGGATAGTCTAGATCCTTATAGTCCCCCCCAGTCTGGTCTGCGAGCATGAGCAGGTTATAGTTCTGACCTAGGCCTAGCCACGACGGCCCCCCTTTTCCAGAGGGGGCGAGCCTGCAAACGGATGCCTCGTCGGGAAGCGACGACCTGGAGCGCCCTGAGTTGCAGCGTACCCCTCGGCTGGCAGCACCCCCACTTTGGGTGGGAGGCAGTCTGCCGGGAGCTGAGCCCACACAAATCCATTGTATGGTGAGTAAATATACCCCCTTTGCCCCCTCTGGCCTTGGGGGGATGTGGGCCCTCTCCTGGGGATAATGGGATTTGTGCCTCCCAAAAGATCCCCCTGATCTGTGTCCTTCCCTCCCCTCCTGTGGGTGTGTCTGGAGTGCCCTAGCACTCTGGGGGCGGGCGCACGGTACCTTGGGCTGGTACCTGTTGTGGTTCCTGAGGCCTTCGTGTGTCGGTCCCTAGCCGCATGGTTCGTTTTGGGCACCGCCATCTTAAGTGTGGGCAATGTGATTTTTTTTTTTTTCCCCATAGACTTGTATGGGGCAACCATTTTCCCTGTAGCTTCCTATTTTTTTGTATGGGCGCCCATCTTTGTGTAGTCCTGGTGCTATACTCAGCAGTGTAACCTATTTCATGCAACATCACTTCCTGTGTAGTCACTTCCTGCCTTTCTCTCCATGCTGCTATAGGATTCAGGAGGACGGTTTGTCTGAGGTGGTACAGTACTTGGGGTTCCTGTCGGCATATCCTTGCACTTCCTGCTGTCAGTTTGGTTTAAAGGGGTTCCCTGCAGACCGCGGCGATCGGGGTTGGATACTGCGATCGGCGCTCTTAAAGCGACAGTACATAGTTTTTTGAAAATTGCAATATGGAGTCCCAAACTTTGCAGTCACCCTCAGACCCACTCTGTGCGACTCCTGGACAGTCCGGATTGCAGTCGCTGGCCGCAATTTCTGCAGCCCTGGAAAGCCTGGTGTCTAAAGTAGATTTAGTCATGAAAAAGGTTGATAGCCAAAAACGACCGCTGCCTTCTCTTTCTATGGAGGTGTACTCTGATTGAGAGGCTGATGGAGTCGTCCCGGACACCCTCCCTATCTGAGGGGTCGCTTTCCAAGCAGTCAGATGGTGAAGAGGACCTGTCTTCTTTAGCTGCAGCACGGGAACGTGTCTTAGTGGAAGCCCTGATTATTTCAGAGTGGGATACTTTAAAATTGGCCGATGAGCCCATGCCGGCAGGGATACGGTGGACTTTTAGCTCTCAGAAGTCTCCAAAAGCTGACAGGGTTTTCCCTTGTCCCCACACCTTTCATGATATTGTGAATGACCAATAGCGGCGCGTTAAGCACGTGTTAGTGGTGCCTAAACGCTGGTACCCTTTTGCTGAAAAGGTCTCACCGTTGGACAGTGCCGCCTAATTTCCAGATTAAACAAATCTACCCTTGTGCCTGTGGAGGATTCCCCAGTTTTTTGGGATCCGGTGAACAGGTGGGTGGAATCTCTTTCCCTCATCTTCATGTGCTGGTGGGTTCCATTTTGAAACCAATTTTTGCAGCTGTGTTAGTGTCACAGACAGTGACGGAATGGATTAGGGGTTTGCTGGAGTCCTTGGACCCCGAGACTGTTCTTCCGGAACAGCTGGAACTGTTGGACCAGGTGATCCAGCTCTAGTGTTCCTGTGTGATTTGTCTATGGATGCAGCTCCCCTGGTGGCCAGGGTCTCGGCCATGGGCATTGTTTGAAGACTCATGGTTTGGTTGAATATACAAAGAGAATCCACATTGGTGTGGGAATGTGAATGCCACTAGACACTGTATATTGTAATAAAATATTAAATTTTATTTGAATCAAAACATACAGAAAATCCTAACAAGACAAAATGTTACAAACACAACGGGGCATATAAAAATCGGATGCAATTGACAGACCATGTACCAGACCACATTGAAGACGCTCAGATGCATATGGTGATCATAGAACCGGAAAAAAGACCCTACGCGTTTCGGGCATTAAATTAGCACTTCCATAGGGGTCAACCAGAGTTCCAGAAAAGCACCTATTATGCCTGCAAAGATTGAAAGCCTTTTAGTAGGTTGTACATTGAATATACATACATATGCAAAAATTATAATACTTATATTATGGTGCGTGCTTTATGATCAAGAACCTACCCTTGGCGTCTAAACAAGGGATTGGACTGGTCTGTCGCTTAAAAACGGTAGGTCATACCGTATAGAGGAATGCCCAAATTCCAATGAGCCCGTTAAAGGCAAAAATTGTAGGAGGAAAAAGAGTATAGTAGCTGCCCAGGAGGACCACCAGGGCACCACGATGATCGGAATAATTGGCTCAGCAAAGACCACTCCAAAAGAGAGGTTCTCTCATATAATGTAGAAGGTTGTAGATTAACCTAATTTGAATGAAAAAAAAAGGGGGGAAGAAAGAAAAAAGGGGGGAGGAAAAACATGTGTCAAAATAGTGCTGTGAGCGTTTGAATTATCGTATTTATATTGTGACATATATGTATTGTTTACCTGTTAGGTTTGAAGTAAGTATAATGACAGAGGGTCATATATTGTAAGGAAGGAATGCTAATTCCATATTGGGAGTATCACAGCATAGTTATCTGTAAGGGTGAAGGGATTAAATTGAATAGGGAAAGCTCATTTTCAGGTAAATTAGATTATAATACAACTATCCATAGAAATGGAAGTTGAGCATAGAATGTGAAAGCGAAGGGGGAGATAAAGAGAACCTGAAACCCAAAATGGGTGTATCAAGAAAAATGAAAACAGGGTGAATTGTATGAAAGGTGATCCAAATGAAGTGCAGTGTGATTGAAGTAAAAGTTAGCAGACACCTTAAGCAAGAGGTAAAGACGGTGATCATAGTAGACTATATACCAGTATACTGTATAGGGTATATTATATATGCTTCAGGTGATACATCCTATAGCATTGTGACTTAATCACACAGAGTGTGAGTTTTTGCTAAAAATGCAGATTTGAGTCATATATATCTATGAAGTAAGTCAATTATTACAGTATATGGATATAGAATATAGTATTTGAAATATTGCATACCAGTATAAAGTGCCAGTGTTGTGAGGAGACAAGTAATAATGTATAATAGAATACAGGCATAGAAGACAATTAGGTCCAGGATGGGCTTCCGTGAAGCTAGTGTGGCGTACGATAAGGGGTAAAGACGTGTACATGCAAAAGATAATAGGAGGTCCCAGATGTATATCCCGGAGAGAGGCATACAGAAGCGGGTACAGAGAGAGCATCATCACCGAAAGGTTCCCCCCATAAACAAACCAGGGGGACATTACCTGTATACAATGGTCCTGGAGCTTGGCATTCTCTGTGTATGGGTGCCAAGCCAGACTGAATAAGAGCAGATGCCAGCGCCTGCCCACTGGAGCCGTGTCACGGGACTGGTGTCGCCAAAGAGCCAATCCGATCACCCGCTCAAGGAGCACGGGCTCCGCCCATCCCGGAAGGAGAGGCCGGGTCCGCCTGCAGGGGAGACCTGCAGCCACCACAAGGCAGCATAAACAGCAGAACAAGCCGAGAAAAAGAAATAGGAGAGATAGAATGTGTAAAAAGGGAAGAAAAGAGAAAGGAAGAGAAGAAGGGAAAGAGGTAAGAGAAAAAGAAGAAATAAGGGGGATATGAGAACAAGACAAGACGGTACAGGGCAAAAAAAGAGAGAGGTTCGTAGGTAGGAGTATAAAGTATAAATCGCCCAATCTACACCGACATGGTGTCAGGAATATATACAGCCAAAAAGGGAAGGAGAGGAACCCCCCCATATAAATCAGTAGTGTATTTAAACTAGATCTAAACCCAAAAAAGGGAGTGCCCACCATGATGGACTGATACAGATCTATCACATGCATACAATGTACAATGCAATATGTTACACAGATTTCTGACAGTATAAACATTGATATTTAATATCATATTATATACAGTGTGCATGTCAATACAATTCAATCAATCTCCTGCACATATCACATATACTAAATCTCCATAAAGCATGTGTTGTAGGATTGGTATACCTATATGTACAAAATACACAGGATATTGTAGTTATACCCAGAAGATAATTACTGTTTGTCAATGTCCCTGCTGAGAGGTCTCCAAGTCATGTCAGAGAGAATATCTATAAGAGGATATATCTAGGGGACCGGTTTTCAAATAATTTTCAAATGGTTTGGTTGAAGAGCTGGTCGGTTGACTAAGCTTCTAAGAAAGCCTTAGCTGATCTCCCTCTTCTGGGAGACCGGTTGTTTGGCGACTCATTGGATGAGTTAATCAAGGGCCTGACTGGTGGGAAGAGTACTCTTCTTCCTCAATCCTCCAAGGCTAAGACACCCCGTACTAAGCGGGGTCTTTCCTTTTCTGCTCATAAGTGTTTTTCTCTGTCGCTCATTGACAGACGCAGTCCTCTTTGATTAATATCAAATTGGATTATACTGCCCTCTACAGGAGTAGGACACTAGGCAGAAGAAAACGTTCTGGCCACACCTTAGGGGCAGTCCCAGAGGGTATATCCTCTCTCTCTCTGCTACAGGATGTCAGTTTTTTTCTGTCTAGTCAGGAGTAAGGACCTAAGTTCCTTGCTGGGATCTTCGGTCCTGGCAAGATTTTTTTAGATAAATCCTTTTTAGTTAGCTTTTTTTCTTCAGTTGTTCCTGTGAGATCTTCAAGCAATTATGCCGGATCTGGGCGACGGGCTGGATGTTGAGGTCCAGTGGTCACCCCAGACGGCCTACAAGCGCGTGCAGATTCCAGCTCCGCGCTGGGTCGGCCGCGACACATGCAAGCAATTATGCTGGAGCTGGGCGACGGGCTGGATGTTGAAATCCAGTGGTCACCCCAGCCGGCTTGCGAACGCGTGCAGGCCCTAGCCTCGCGCTGGGTCGGCCGCGACATAGTCCCACTCGTCGGGGACTGGCCCTGCGAGTTAAACATATCGCCAGGACGCCTACGACCAATCTGTATTGGAGTCGCGGCGTCTGTGTTGGCCGACAGCCCCCCAGCCACTGTGAAGAGGGGTTCTGTCAGGAGTTTGTGTCCGCCGGTTTCGGTATGGTAAGTAGAAGGTTCCCCCTCTTCCTCTGTCGGGTGCACGCGGGCCCCTCCATGGGATAATCGGACCCTCATAATCCCGGGTTCCCCTTTATCCGGTAAACATACTCCTCCTCCTGTCTTCCCCACCGATATAAGGTTGGTAAGTAAGACCTGTCCTGTAAAGATTCCAGGAGGCTTGGTTCAAGAGCTTACTATCCTGTAAGTCACGACAAAGGTGTAAAGGTGGAGTATGGGGCCGCATTACTAGTAACTCGGTCAAACAGTTTGTCAAGACACTTACCGTTCAATTGCTAAGGTTGTCAGGGGCACGGAACAACATCCCTTCGAGGTTGTCAGGGATGGGGATGGCACCGCAGGCATTCTCACTGTCAGATACCTACCGGTGGTTCGGTCATTTGCAGCATGGAACACTGGCTTTTGGAGCGATCGGTCGGCTGCAGCATGGACCCAGGACGCCATCAGGCATCAGTCTAAAGGGGTCAGGTATGGGGCCGCGGGAGTTACCGATGTAACTCGGTCGGCTGCAGAGCCGTCACGGCGCGTGGAGCGCCATGCTATCGTGGGCCACGCGGGGCCGCCATTTTGGCGTAGCCCAGATGTCCTCGCTATGGCGGTGGCCATCTTGGATCCACCCAGACTCATGGAGCAGCGGTGGGAGTGCCGGAAGGGGCGGGCCGCTTCCTTTACCCGGGTAAATCAATCCACAAGACTTCCTGTCCTGTAAAGACAGCGCTGAGAGCAGTTCGATAGGAACTTCTGTGCATCAGGTGGTAAGCCTTGGGGATATCTCTTCTCTCGCTGAGGGGGCTCCAAAGCAAGTGGTCACTGAGGGGCGCTATTGCGCTGAGGGATTACCTTAAAGAGAAAAAGTTTTTTCTTTAATTGCAAATTTTGTCATTTGTTTGCTGACAGGTGCCTGGCTTTGCCATGGACCCTGCGACACATGTATCCCCACCTGATCCCCTCGAGGTGGCCACGGGACCCTCCAACTCTCCACTCACTATAGATGCATTATCAGCGGTCCTGGAGTCTTTTGTATCCCGGGTGGAGGTGGCCTGTCAGGGACGGGGGGCGAAGAAACGACCCCAGCCTACCCCGATTTCATCTGACATATCCGATACAGATTCTGAGCCTATCGCTGCGGTTGCAGGTCCTTCTTCTGGGGCTTGTGTCTCGGGTACCGTCTCCTCAGATAGTGAGGAGGACGTTTCTGCCTCCGCCATAGCACAAGAAGAAGCGTTGGTGGATGCACTAATTGTGTCTGTCCGGGAAACCTTAAGACTTGAGGTTACACCGGCAGAGGTAGCTGATACTGAAATTCCCTTTGGTACTCTCAATCCCTTTGGTACTCTCAAACCTACCAAGATGGCGAAGGTGTTTCCCTTGCCCAAATGTTTTGGTAACATAATTAAAGAGGAATGGGGTCTTCCAAAGCGGACTCCTGGTATTTCCAAACGGATTGCTAGGCGCTATCCGTTAGAGGAATCTCTACTTAAGAAATGGACGGTACCACCATTGGTGGATTCACCGATTTCCAGACTAAATAAAGCTACTGTTATCCCGTTGGAGGACGCTCCGTCCTTTAGGGATCCGGTGGATCGTAAGGTGGAAGCGCTATCCCGCTCCATTTTTTCCCTGATAGGGTCAGCCTTTAGGCCAGTGATTGCAATTGGTTTGGTTTCACAAACATTGACAGAATGGACCAAGTTGTTACGCCGTGACTTAGAGGGGAGAAGTATCCCCCCGGCAGTATCCGACTTGCTGGCGCAGATGATACAAGGGCTACAGTTTGTCTGTGACGCCGCTCTGGATGCCACTCCATTGTTGGGGCGTGTATTGATTTCAGCAGTGGTCCTCAGGAGTGTGTTGTTGTTAAAATGCTGGTCGGCGGATCAAGGTTCCAAAAAAGCCTTGGCTAATCTCCCCTTTCAAGGGAATTGCGTGTTTGGGGCCACCTTGGATGAGATTATTAAGGATCTCACTGGGGGCAAAAGCACTTTTTTGCCACAGAATACTAAGGGTAAAGGACTTTGTCAGAGACGGGGGCCTTCCTTTTCCGCTCCTAAAAAGTTTTTTCGTCCCACTGGGGCGGGCGATAAGTCAAAGTCCTCCAAAGCCCCTCCAGGGGGTTTCAAGGGGCGCTGGTCGGGTAAACAAAAGTCCGGCTCTTCCAGAGCTGAAGATAAGACCACTAAAGCCTGAAGGTGCGCCCCCACCCATATCTGGGGTGGGGGGACGTCTTCACCGGTTTCCGGATCCATGGCTTTCCAGAATCCCGGACAAATGGGTTCGCAAAGTCATACGGTCGGGATACAAGATCGAGTTTCGATCACTTCCACCGGTGCAATTCTTCCCTTCCAATATTCGACTATCCCCGGATCGCTTAAAAGCTTTGCGGGGGGCAGTAACGGATTTGATGCAACAAGGAGTGGTGGTCCACGTTCCTTGGACAGAGCATTTTCAGGGGTTCTATTCGAACCTATTCACAATACCCAGAAAAGAGGGCAAGGTGCGTCCAATTCTGGACTTAAGAGCACTCAATCTTTTTGTCAGGGTACAAAAATTCAAGATGGAGTCCATTCGCACAGTAGCGGCCTCCCTGCATCAGGGGGATTTTCTGGCGTCCATAGACATCAAGGATGCCTATCTTCACATTCCCATTTACGCAGGACATCAGCGTTTCCTGCGTTTTTCCGTAGGAGAGAACCATTATCAGTTTGCGGCGTTACCCTTTGGTCTCGCCTCGGCTCCCCGGGTCTTCACAAAGGTGTTGGCCCCAGTTTTGGCGCTGTTGCGACAGCGAGGCATATCGATTCTAGGTTACCTAGACGATCTTCTGCTTCGTGCGGAGTCTCTGCAGACTCTTGCTAAACTTGGAGATCACCATGATCTCTTTGCAAGAGTTCGGGTGGCTGGTGAACCTGCATAAGTCATCTCTGGTTCCCACCAGGAGGCTGGAATATCTGGGTCTAATTTTAGACACATCCCTGGCAAAAGTGTTTCTCCCTGCGGAGAAACTCCAGAAGATTCAATCAACGATTCAGTTGTTACTGTCCGTCAACTGGCCTTCCCTTTGGACTTGCATGAGGGTCCTGGGTCTGATGGTGGCTTCCTTCGAGGCAGTACCATTTGCCCAGTCCCATACCCGAATCCTTCAAAAGGAGATTCTTCTCAAATGGAACCGGAATCCCGATTCCCTGGACAATCGGATCCGACTGAGCGAGCGGACCAGGGAGTCTCTGGTCTGGTGGCTTCGGTCTCCGATGCTCAGCCAGGGGAAGTCATTTCTTCCAATATACTGGACGATTGTCACCACGGATGTCAGTCTATCCGGGTGGGGAGGAATTTTCGGCAAATTATCTGCTCAGGGGCTCTGGTCCCTGGAAGAGTCCAGGTTACCGATAAATGTATTGGAACTGAGAGCGATCAGACTTTGTCTGATTCATTGGACCGAGCAGCTCCGGGGCAGGCCGGTGCGGATCCAGTCGGACAATGCCACAGCAGTGGCTTACGTCAATCACCAGGGGGGCACCAAGAGTGTCCTGGCGGCCATAGAAGTGGCCAGCATTCTTCGTTGGGCGGAACGATTTGTTCCAGCTCTCTCCGCGGTATTCATTCCGGGGGTGGAGAATTGGCAGGCAGATTATCTCAGCCGTCAGATTCTGGATCAAGGGGAATGGTCTCTTCATCCAGAGTTATTCCACCAACTGTGCCTTCGTTGGGGCACCCCGAATGTGGATCTGTTGGCATCTTGGCTCAACAGGAAGGTGCGGAGGTTTGTAGCTCGCTCCCGCGATCCTTTAGCAGCACCTGCAGACGCACTGGTCGCCCCGTGAGGGCAGTATCAGCTACTGTATGCCTTCCCTTCTCTCAAGTTGCTGCCGAAACTTCTTCGCAGGATAGAGGTGGAGGGAATTCCAGTTATCCTGGTAGCTCCGGACTGGCCTCGTCGGGCCTGGTACGCCGACCTGGTCAGGCTGGTCGCAGACGTTCCTTGGCGACTTCCTCTCAGGGAGGATCTGCTGTCGCAGGGACCGATCTTCCATCCTGCTTTACGATCGCTGGCTTTAACGGCCTGGCTATTGAGACCCAGGTGCTGAAGGACAAAGGGTTGTCAGCTTCAGTTATTCCTACTCTAATTAAAGCAAGGAAAGCGACTTCCAGTAAAGTCTATCATCGCACATGGAAGTCTTATATCGCGTGGTGTGAATCCCTTGGGTTCCCTCCACGTTCTTACTCGGTGGCCTGAATATTGGCCTTTCTGCAAAAGGGGGTTGAGCAGAAACTGTCCTTGAGCACCATCAAGGGTCAGGTTTCAGAGTTAGCAATCTTCTTTCAGAAGCCTCTGGCTACTCATTCCTTGATGCAGAGTTTCATCCAGGGAGTGCGGCACCTGGCTCCGCCGGTGCGCGCACCCTTGCCGCCCTGGGATCTTAATTTGGTGCTGTCGGTTCTTCAGAAACCTCCCTTTGAAAATATCAGGGAGATTCCCTTGCTTACTTTATCCCAGAAGGTGGCCTTCTTGGTGGCTATCACTTCTGCACGCAGGGTGTCAGAACTGGCCACATTATCCTGTCGTTCCCCATATCTGGTGGTTCATAAGGATGAGGTGGTTCTTCGTCCGAATCCATCCTTCCTTCCTAAGGTGGTTTCAGAGTTTCATTTGAATGAGGACATTGTATTGCCTTCCCTGTGTCCTAAGCCCACTCATCCTCGGGAATTCGCGTTGCATTCCTTGGATGTGGTTCGGGCGATCAGGGTATACTTGAATACTACGGATTCATTTCGTAAGACGGATTCACTTTTTGTGATCACGGATGGCCCTAAGAAGGGGTTGCCTGCATCTGCCGCGACTATCTCCAAATGGATAAGACAGACGGTGGTACAGGCTTATTCTATTAAGGGTCGGGAGCCTCCGTTCCCTGTTAAGGCGCACTCCACTCGGGCGCTTAGTGCTTCCTTGGCCTTTCGTCATCAGGCGACAGTGCTTCAGGTTTGCAAGGAGGCTACATGGTCGTCGGTGCATACCTTTGCAAAATTTTATAAAGTTGATGTGATGGCATCGGCGGATGCCTCTTTTGGCCGCAAGGTTCTGCAGGCCGCTGTTTGAGGAGACCGGTGGTTTACCTCGAGGGTTTTTTTCTGTTGGGTTTTCAGTTGAGTCTCATCCTTTTGTCTGATGAGCCTTTAAGACTTCTAGTTGGCACCGGTTGGGCCTTCTGGATTGGATTTTGATTTCCGTTATCCCACCCCTCATTTGTGGCACTGCTTTGGGACGTCCCAATTTCATATTAATCAAAGAGGACTGCGTCTGTCAATGAGCGACAGAGAAAATTGGATTTTTGTAAGAACTTACCGTAAAATCCTTTTCTCTTAAGCTCATTGACAGACGCAGTACCCGCCCCTCTATTTTTGAGTTGGGTTGGGTTAAATTCTCTGACACTGCTTTGTGACATAACTGACATCCTGTAGCAGAGAGAGAGAGGATATACCCTCTGGGACTGCCCCTAAGGTGTGGCCAGAACATTTTCTTCTGCCTAGTGTCCTACTCCTGTAGAGGGCAGTATAACCCAATTTGATATTAATCAAAGAGGACTGCGTCTGTCAATGAGCTTAAGAGAAAAGGATTTTACGGTAAGTTCTTACATGAATCCAATTTTATCGTGCCTCCGGGGCAAGAACGCTCTCCAGGTTTCTATTCAAACCTGTTCACTGTACCCAGAAAGGAGGACAAAGTACGTCCTATCCTTGAACTCAAGACTCTGAACTGTTTTGTGCGGGTGCAGAAGTTTTGAATGGAGTCCATTTGGTCAGTGGCATCTTCAGGGGGATTTTTCTGGCCTCCATCGATCTCAAAGATGAGTATCTCCACGTCTCCATATTCGAGGGACATCAGTGATTTCTCCGCTTTGCGGCGGCAGAGGAGCACTTTCAATTTGTAGCATTACCCTTTGGTCTCGTCTCGGCTCCTAGAGTTTTTACCAAGGTCCTGGCCCCCCTGTGCTGGCCTTGTTACGTCAGTGAGGTATCTCCATTGTGGGATAGCTGGACGATCTCCTGTTGTGTGCAGTCTCTAATTCGGATCTGCTGGACAACGGTTCTATCACCATTCAGACCCTTAAAGAATTCGGGTGGACGATCAATGTCACCAAATCTGCCCTGACTCCGTGCGAGTCACTTATCTGGGGCTGAGCCTCGACTGTGCTCTGGCGAGTTTCTTCCTTCCCTTGGACAAGCTTAAGAAGTTGCAAAGGGCGGTCCGGTTGCTGATAGAGGCCGATCCGTCCTCATTGTGGGCTTGCATGAGGGCCCTGGGTCTGATGGTCTCGACCTTCGAGGCGGTCCCGTTTGCTCCAGCTCATACGAGACAGTTGCAGAAAGAGATTCTGTCAAAATGGAACAGAGATACTTGGTCATTGGACCAGAAGATTCGGTTGAGCCATCTCATGAAGTTTGCTCTGTCTTGGTGGCTCCAGTCACCTGTCCTTTGCCAGGGCAAGTCCTTCCTGCTGTTGTTTTGACCGGTGGTCACCACGGGCGCCAGCCTGTCTGGCTGGGGTGGGTGGGTGCTGGGGGAATCTCTGTGCCCAGGGGCTTGGGCGACGGAAGAGTATTTCTTGACGATCAATATTCTGGAGCTGAGGGCGATCAAGCTCTGCCTGCTTCACTAGACGAGTCGGTTACGCAGCTCTCCTGTTCGGGTCCAGTCGGACAATGCCATGGCTTACATCATTTATCAAGGGGGCACCAGGAGTGCCCTGGTGGCCAAGGAGGTGGCCGAGATTCTGGTGGGGGCGGAACACACTGTTCCGTCTCTCTCCGCAGTCCGCCTCCCGGGTGTGGAGAATTGGCAGGCGGATTACCTGAATTGTCAGGTGTTTGGATCAGCGGGATTGGTCCCTGAATCCGGAGGTGTTTTGTCTCCTGTGTGCCCAGTGGGGGACTCCGGAGGTGGATCTGTTCGCGTCTCGCCTCAACAGGAAAGTTCAGAGGTTTGTGGCCAGGTCTCAGGATCCTCTGGCCGACGCCAAAGACACTCCGGTGGCTCGCCTGATATATGCCTTCCCTCCGCTAGTTCTGCCGAGGTTTCTTCACAGGGTGGCGATGTAAGGCATCTGGTCGTTCTGGTGGCACCAGACTGGCCTCGGCGGTCTTGGTACACAGAGCTGGCAAAAATTGTCGTGTATCCTCCATGGCGTCTTCTTCTGTGGGAAGATCTACTGTCTCAAGGACCGATCTTCCATCCTGCTTTACGATCGCTGGCTTTAATGGCTTGGCTGTTGAAAGCAAGGTGTTGAGGGATAGAGGTCTCTCTGATTCGGTGATTCCTACCCTTTTGAAGTCCATGAAGTTGACAACTAGAAAGATCTATCATCTTACGTGGAAATCGTACATTTCTTGGTGTGGGGGGAAAGCAAGCCAAAGACTTCCTGTCTGTAACAGACAGTGCTGGAAGCAAGTTGATAAGAAACTTCTGTGCATCAGATGAGCTTGGGGTCTCTCTCTCTCTCTTTCTGAGGGGTCCAAGCAGGTAGACTGAGGGGCGCTATTGCGCTGGGGGAAGAAGAAAAAAAAAAATTTTCTTGCAATTAATTTTTTTGTGTTTGCTGGCAAGTGTCTTGTTACATGAACCCTGCCACACATGTATCCCCACCTGATCCCCTCGGGGTGGCCGCAGGACCCTCCAGGATCCCACTTGTGATGATGCATTATCAGCAGTTTTGAAGTCTTTGGTATCCCGGGTGGAGATAGCCTGTCAGGGACGGGGGTCAAGAAGAGCGACCCCCGCCTACCCCTATGTCATCTGATACTTCAGATACGGATTCTGAGCTGGTCATTGCAGCCCCTTTTCTGGGGTTGTTGTCTTAGGTACGGTCTCCTCAGACAGTGAGGAGGACGCGTCTGCCTCCGCCATAGCACAAGAAGCGTTGGTGGAAGCACTAGTTGTGTCTGTCCGGGAAACCTTAAATCTTGAGGTTACACGGGCAGAGGTAGCGGAGACTCATATTCCTTCTTTGGTACTAGCAAGCCTACCAAAATGATGAAGGGTTTCCCTTGCTCAAATGGGGTCGTCCGTAAACGAGCCCCTGCTATTTCCAAAAGCATTGCTAGGCGCTATCATTTTGAGGAATCCCTCATTACAAAGATGGACGGTACCACCAATAGTGGACTCACCGATTTCCAGACTAAATAAAGCCACTGTTATCCCGTTGGATTGACAGAATGGACCCCACCCATCTCTAGGGTGGGGGGACGTCTTCACCGGTTTCCGGATCCAGGGCTTTCCAGAATCCCAGATAAAGGGGTTCGCAAGGTCATATGGTCGGGATACAAGATCGAGTTTCGATCACTTCCACCGGTGCGATTCTTCCCTTCCAATATTCGAAATCCCCGGGTCGCTTAAAAAGCTTTGCGGGGGACAGCTTGATGCAACAAGCAGTGGTAGTTCCCATTCCTTGGAGGAGTTCTAGTCGAACCTGTTCACAATGCCCAGGAAAAAATGCTAGGTGCGTCCAATTCTGGTCTTGGAAGAGATGGAGTCCATCCATACAGTGGTGGCCTCCCTGCATCAGGGGGATTTCCTGGCGTCCATAGACATTTAGGGTGCCTATCTTCATATCCCCATCTTCGCAGGACATCAGCGTTTTCGTTGCTTTTCCCAAAGATCATCCCTGGTTCCCACCAGGAGACTGAACTATCTGGGCCTAATTTTGGATACATCCTTGACAAGAGTGTTTCTCCATGCGGAGAAACTCCAGAAGATTCAGTCAATGATTCAGATGTTGCGGTCTGTCAACTGGCTGGGATTGATGGTCGCCTCTTTAGAGGCAGTACCGTTTGCCCAGTCTCATGCCCGAATTCTCCAAAGAGGAGATTCTTCTCATATGGAATCGGAATTTCCGATTCCCTGGACAATCGGATCCGATTGAGCGAGCGGACCAGGGAGGCTCTGGTCTGGTGGCTTCAGTCTTGATGCTCAGCCAGGGGAAGTCATTTCTTCTGATAAATTCCAGGTCACCGATAAATGTGTTGGAACTGAGAGCGATCAGACTTTGTCTGATTTACTGGACCGAGCAGCTCCAGGGCAGCCCGGTTCGGATCCAATCGGACTATGCCTCGGTCATGACTTATGTCGATCACCAGGGGGCACCAAGAGTGCCCTGGCGGCCATAGTAGTGGCCAACATTCCTATTGGGGGAACAGTTGTTCCAGTTCTCTCCGCGATATTTATCACGGGGGTGGACAGGCAGATTATTTCAGCCGTCAGATTCTGGATCAAGAGGAATAGTCTCTTCATCCAGAGGTATTTCACCAGCTGTCCCTTCATTGGGGCACCCCGGAGATGGATCTGTTGGCAGGTTGGCTCAACAGGGATCGCGCCCGCGATCCTCTAGCGGAGGCAGCAGACGCGCTGAGCGCCCCGTAGGGGAAGTATCAGCTACTGTATGTCTTCCCCCTTCTTAAATTACTGCTGAGATTTCTCCGCAGGATAGAGGTGGAGGGAACTCCAGTTATCCCGGTAATTCCGGGCTAGCCTCGTCAAGCCGGGTACGCCGACTTGGGCAAGACTAGTCGCGGACGCTCCTTGGAGACTTCTTCTCAGGGAGGATCTGCGGTCTCAAGGACCGATCTTCCATCGTGCTTTACAGTCGCTGGCTTTAACGGCCTGGCCATTGAGACCCAGGTACTGAAGGACAAGGAATTGTCAGCTTCAGTTATTCCTACTCTAATTAAAGCAAGAAAAGCAACTTCCAGCAAAGTCTATTATCGCACATGGAAGGCTTACATTGCGTGGTGTGAATCGTAGGAGTTTTCCCCCACGTACCTATTCGGTGACCCGAATCTTGGTTTTTTCTGCAAAAGGGGGTTGAGCAGAAACTATCCTTGAGCACTATCAAGGGTCAGGTTTCAGCGTTAGCAATCTTCTTCCAGAAGCCTCTGGCTACTCATTCCTTGGTGCGGAATTTCATCCAGGAGGTGCAGCACTTGGCTTCGCCAGTGCGCGCGCCCTTACCACCCTGGGATCTTAATTTGGTGTTGTCGGTTCTTCAGAAACCTCCCTTTGAAAATATCAGGGAGATTCCCTTGCTTACATTATCCCAGAAGGTGGCCTTCTTGGTGGCTATCACTTCTGCACGCAGGGTGTCAGAGCTGGCTGCATTATCATGCCATTCCCCATATCTTGTGGTTCATAGGGATAAGGTAGTTCTTCATCCGAAGCCATCTTTTTTTTCCTAAGGTGGTTTTCAGACTTTCATCTGAATGAAGATATTGTGCTACCTTCCTTGTGTCCTAAGCCCAGTCATCCTCGGGAATGTGCGTTGCATTCCTTGGATGTGGTGCGGGCAATCAGGGTATACCTGAAGACTACGGAATCGTTCCGTAAAACGGATTCACTTTTTGTGATCACGGATGGCCCCAGAAAGGGGTTGCCTGCATCTGCCGCGACTATCTCCAGATGGATTAGACAGATGGTGGTACAGGCTTATTCTATTTAGGGTCGGAATCCTCCGGCCTTGTTAAGGCGCACTCCACTTGAGCGCTCAGTACTTCCTGGGCCTACCGCCATCAAGCATCAGTGGTCCAGGTGTGCAAGGCGGCTACCTGGTAGTCGGTGCATACCTTTACAAAATTTTATAAAGTTCATGTGATGGCATCGCTGGATGCCTCATTTGGCCGCAAGGTTTTGCAGACCACAATTTGAGGAGACCGGTGGTCTACCTCGAGGGTTTTTTTCCGTTGGAATTTCTGTTGAGTCTCATCTTTTGTTTGATGAGCCTTTTAAACTTCTAGTTGGCACCGGTTGGGCCTTCTAGATTGGATTTTGATTTCCATTTTCCCACCCCTCATTTGTGGCACTGCTTTGGGACGTCCCGAGTTGATATTAATCAAGGAGGACTACGTCTGTCAATGAGCGACAGAGAAAAATGGATTTTTGTAAAATCTTACCGTGAAATCATTTTCTCTTAAGCTCATTGACAGACGTAGTACCCGCCCCTCTGTTTTTGAGTTGGGTTGGGTTAAATTCTCTAAACACTGCTTTGTGACATAACTGATTTGCTGTAGCAGGAAGTGAGAGGATATACCCTCTGGGACTGCCCCTAGGGTGTGGCCAGAACGTTTTCTTTCCTGTCTAGTCCTACTCCTGTAGAGGGCAGTATAACCCGAGTTGATATTAATCAAGGAGGACTACGTCTGTCAATGAGCTTAAGAGAAAAGGATTTTACGGTAAGATTTTACAAAAATCCATTTTTTTGTAAGATCAGAGAAAAAAGATTTTACGGTAAGATGTCCATCGACAGACGCAGCACCTGCCCCTCCTTTTGGGGTTAGTTCTTTTGTCTTCACTAAATGCAATCAGTAAATCCTACGAGCAACCAGATAATAGTTAATTGCTGCAAGCACTCCACTATCTCACACAGTGTAAACAATTATATCAAAAAAATGCTGCGCAATAAGTAGCGAACCAATTAGTGACTCAATCTGATCCAATAATCAATAGACATCAAATATATAGTGATCATAAATACATAAATAAATATATTGTTGTAAACTCATATAAAAAATCCAGTAGTGCAATAAAATGTTGTGAGTGGGCTCTCACCTTTATGAAGTGTGACTTAGCATTTAAGCTATAGTCAGCGCTTAGTGGAGGCTGTCCAATCCTCTTAAATGTGTCTTGGTTTGAATCCTCTGGTTGATGATCTCTATTTCTAGATCAAGAAATACTATGCATTGGTTAATAGACCAGGTGAGCTATATGTTCTGATCATTAGTATTCAAAGTGGTGAAAAGATCCTCCATATCCGAGATCCCTCCCTTCGCGATCATAATGAGATCATTATTATTCGCACACCAAACATGGTTATGTATAGAAGATTTATCGATGATCTCATCGATAAATAGAGATCATCAACCAGAGGATTCAAACCAAGACCCATTTAAAAAAAAAAAAACTGATAGAAATTCTTATTTCTCTTACGTCCTCCGACAGTCGCAGCCCCTCATACAGCCTTCACGAGTGGGTAATGGCGCCCTCTGCAGGAGCAAGCTAGGCAGTTTGAAATGTTTATAAACTTTCTACACTTAGGCACACCTCCAGGCCATTATCCTGACCCAGTTTCCACTGTCTTCAGTTTTTATGCTGCTGCCTAGCATCAGGAGTAGGCTAGGTCTTCCCTGCTGGGACCTAGTGTCTGTTTCTTTATATTTTTTTCTTGAAAAGTGTTTTTTTTTTCTTTGAAAATAGCTTTTTTATTTCACTCACTATCGCTAGTTAGTCAGGGGAACTCCTGGAGGACAACAAGCAACAGCAGAGCTGGGCCTGGCTCTGGATAATATAGAGTCCTTATGGAGTCCCAGCCTGCCACAGAGCGTCGCAGGTCATTTGTGCGCCCTGGCCTTGCAACGACAGTGCCCATTTAGATAAGGATGAGCCTGCGGAGTCCCTTCTTCGCTGGGATGTCTCAACTCCGGAACGCCCGTAATTTGCTAGCATCCTTCCTGGCTGACGGCACCTCCACTCAGAGTGGGAGGTGTTCCGTATAAGATCGGTCCCCGCGTTGGACTTGGTGAGTGCTACTACCCCTGGGTCCCTAAAAGGGGGCTATTATCTGTGGTGGTGTTCTGTGGGCCCACTCTTAGGGGATGGCAGTACATTGTGGCTTCTGTGGTATCCCCCTCCTGGCTATGTGGTACGGTCCCCCTTCCTCCCTGCCCCTGCTGGGGGGCACTCTGCGATGCATACTGCTATTGCTGTGGGCTTAATTCATCCTGGGGGTGCTCTCTGGGGTTCCCTGTGGGGGCAATCGCATGTGTTTTTTGCTCTATTTAGCGCCATTCGCATGGCCGCCATTTTGGGCGAGGGCAGGCTGTTTAGGCCTCTTTGTGTGGGCAGCAGCCATTTTAGCTCCTCATTTTGGCGCCGGTTTGGGTGCCATCTTGGATGTGGGCAACCGCCTAGTAAGGGCGGCGGCCATTTGCTTCCTCCCATATAGTTTCTATCGGGCACCATGTTTTTGTGGCTCCGGGCGGGCATAAGCCTCTAGTGAGTATGGTCACTTCCTCTTTTCTCTTCACTGCAGCAGCATGTGTGTCAAGTACACTGGGGACAGTGTGGGGTGATTTTAACTATTTTCTCTGGCATTTTCCTGCAAAAACAGTTTCTTTTTGTGGCTGTAGCTGTTTTTAAGGGGTCTCCACGGGCGGTGCAGTTTTGCGGTGGGGTTCGCGGAAATCGCCGTTTTAAAGGGGCAGCGCTCCAAAACATTTTTATTGCAAAAATGAATTCCCAGGATAGCAAATTCCCCACAGACCTGGTCGGTGCTTCAGGAACACCGGAATCCTCTTCCATGGCCTCTTTATCTGCTGCTCTTGCGACTTTGGCGTCCAAAGTGTATCTGCTGATGTCTGAACGCACTTCTCAAAAACAGCCATGCCCTCCCAGTCTTCTGATTCAGAGCCTGATTTGGTTGCCACGGACAACGTCCCCCCAGGGGGGAGGGGGTCCCAGTCCTCACATTTCGATGGGGAGGAGAAAGAGTCTTCCTCAACGGCGGCGTGATAACGCGCAGCAGTGGATGTACTTATTAGCTCCATTAAGGACACTTTAAATCTTGACAATGAGCCCTCTAGTCAAGTAAGCGGGCTGCCTTTGGGTTCTGCAAAGCCCAGAAGTCGGGCAGGTTTTTCCCCTGCCCCGAGGAATTTCACGAAATAGCGACCGACCAATGGGATCGCATCAAACATATGCTGGTGGTGCCTAAGCGGTTTAACTACCATTATCCCTTTGCGGATCCTGTAGACAAGATTTGGACGGTGTCACTTAAGGTGGACCACACTGTTTCTAGATTGAATAAATCCACCTTGATGCCTGTGAAGGACTCCCCGGTGTTCAAGGATCTGGCAGACAGATGTGTGGAGACGCTTTCCCGCCATGTGTACTTGGTGGCAGGCTCCCTGCTCAAGCCGGTGTTTGCTTCAGTGAAGCTGTCACGGGATGGTCCAGGGTGCTTCGGTGCACCCTGGTGGCTGAATCTGCCTCTCCGACTGCCCTTGAAATGGTCGATCAAGTGACCCAGGCTGTGATGTATCTGTGACGCGGCCTTGGACGAGGCTCCTTTAGTCGCACGGTTGTCTGCGGTTGGGGTTGCGGTCCGCTGCATTATTTGGCTGAATAGTTGGTCGGTTGACCACGCTTCCAAAAAGACTGTGTCTGATGTCCCTTTTGTGGGAAGTTTTTTTTTTTTTTTTTGGAACACTCTGGACGAGTTGATCAAGGGGCTTCTAAGGGGAAATTCCCCCATGCTAGGCGGGGTCCTTCCTTTTAAGGCTCATCGTGGGTCCTTTTGTGCCTTCGGGGCACAGGCTAAATGAAAATCTTTCAAGACCTCAGGGGGTCACAAGAAACCATGGTCCGGTAAGACTAAGGCCGGTTTGGTCCAGTCCGCCTCTTCCTGAAGGGACACCCTCATCCGTTTTCGAGGTGGGGGGGGGGGGGAACGTCTGCGTTACTTTCAGGAACCCTGGTTGTCCCGAATTCAGGACAGGTGGGTTCTCAAACTGATTAGTTCAGGGTACAAGATCGAGTTTCGCTCTCAACCCGCAGACAGGATCTTTCCATCAAATCTCCATGTGGCTCCCGATCGTTTGGGCGATCTCAAGGGGGCGGTGCAAGATCTTCTCTCCCAGGGAGTCATTGTGCCGGTCCCTCCTCGGGACAGGTTTCATGGTTTTTATTCCAGTCTGTTCACAGTGCCCAGAAATGAGGGCAAAGTGCGTCTGATTCTGGACCTAAAGTCTCTGAACCGCTTTGTGAGGGTACAGAAGTTCCTGATGGAATCCATCCGGTCGGTGGTGGCATCGTTGAGTCCAGGGGATTTCTTGGCCTCCATCGACTTAAAGGATGCATATCTTCACGTTCCTATCAACGAAGGTCATCAGCGGTATCTCCGCTTTGCAGTGGCGGAAGAGCATTATTAGTTTGTGGCGTTTTCCTTTTGGTCTGACTTTGGCTCCCAGGGTATTCACCAAAGTTTTGGCTCCGGTGCTGGCTTTGCTGCGTTTAAAGGGGATTGCGGTCCTCAGTTATCTGGACGACCTCCTGTTAACCACTTAAGCCCTGGAAAATGTAACCTTTCCTTACCAGGGCCTATTTTGCGATTCGGCACTGCGTGACTTTAACCGACAATTGCGCGGTTGGGCAACGCTGTACCCAAATTAAATTGATGTCCTTTTTTTCCCCACAAACAGAGCTTTCTTTTGGTGGTATTTGATCACCTGTGCGATTTTTTTTTTTTTTGATCATGCGCTATAATATACGGTTCGGCTGCGTCCGCGGCAACCATTTCTAAATGGATCAGACCAAGGATTGTTCAGGCCTATTCAATCAAGGGTCAGGCTCCTCCTTTCCGTCAGGGCTCATTATACCAGAGCTGTCAGGGCCTCTTGGGCATTTTGCCATCAGGCTTCTGTGGCTCAGGTGTGCAAAGCGGCGAGCTGGTCGTCTGTGCACACTTTCACAAGACTTGATGTGATGGCATCCTCGAATGCTTCCTTTGGCCGCAAGGTTTTGAGTGCGGCGGTTGTTTGAAGAGACGTGTTCTTTTCGGTCTCTTTCTGGGTTTTGTTTTTTTTTCTTCTGGGTTAGCTCCTGTTTGAGCTTTTGTTGCCCTGTTGGCTCAGTTGTTTTTTACAGCCTTTTTGATACATTGTCTTTTCTTGTAGGTTGTGTCTTCCCACCCCTCACACCTACACTGCTTTGGGATGTCCTACTCGTGAAGGCTGTATGAGGGGCTGCGACTGTCGCAGGACGTAAGAGAAAATAGAGTTTTTGTAAGAACTTACTGTAAAACTCTTTTTTCTCTTAGTCCTCCGACAGTCGCAACCCCCCTCTTGGATCTTGGGGTTGTTTCCTTCCGGTACTGTTTGCTACAAAACTGAAGGACAGTGGTAACTGGGTCAGGATAATGGCTGAGGGACGGCCCCCGGGAGGTGTGCCGAAGTGTAGGAAGTTTTTTTTATTAACATTTCAAACTGCTTAGCTTGCTCCTGCAGAGGGCGCCATTACCCACTCGTGAAGGTTGTATGAGGGGCTGCGACTGTCTTAGGACTCAGAGAAAAGAGTTTTACGGTAAGTTCTTACAAAAACTCTATTATTCCGGTGAATAGTTATCATTATAAACCATGGATCTTTAACGTGCCGAGGAGTCAATACTTGCAACTGAGGAGAAATTGTACGCATTTGGAGGACTTTGAGATTCAAGCAAAAAGATTGACTGATATGTTTGAGAGTAAAGGATATCAATAAGCTTTTTTTTACAGGCGAAACTGGATAAAGTCAAGAATATCAATAGGGAGACTCTGATGAATGGCGAAAAAACTGTTGCACAGTTGGAGGACATGTATATTAAGTTCGTCTTGGACTACAACATACAATATAAGAAAGTAGAACAAATTATCAAAAAATATTAGCCGATATTTAAAACAGGACAAAATACTTGCGCCAGTACTGCTAGATAGACCAAACTTTGTTTACAGACAGGCACCAAACCTGAGAGATAAGATCATTAAAAATGTTATTGAGCCTCCAAAAAAGCAGTCCATGTTTAATTGGAACAGTAAAGGATTCCATGCATGTGGACGGTATTGTAGCATTGTTAGGGTCCCCAAAAATGTTAAGAAGAGGATGAATTTTGAGAATTCCCTCAACAATAGTTTACGATATCAATGATTTTGTGACATGTGACACAGAAGGTGTCGTCTATGCCATCAAGTGTCCCTGTGATAAGATTTATGTAGGACGCACGAAACGCACCCTGAAAGAAAGAATGAACGAACAAAGGAACATGTCTATAATATTAATAGAGGATTTGATAAGCATTAACTATCCCTGCACTTTAAGGAGCGACATAATCAGAGTTGTAAGAGTTTGCAATTTTGGGGCATTGAAGCCCCCAAAAAGCATTGAAGAGGGGGCAATTTCTTTAGGGAGTAAAAGGGAGTCCTGGTGGATTTACCAGCTAGGTTCATTAGTCCCTGGGGGTATCAATAAGGAGTTTGATCTGGGATGTTTTATCAGCAATTATTGATCTAATCACTTATTTTTTTTATTTTTTTTTTATTAATTTTACTTTATCCTGAATTTATTATATATTTTCATTTTATTAAAATCATCTTTTAAAAAGTTTTTTCTTTTTTTAAACACGTAATGATATAATATAATATATTTGTGTGCAGTTTTACATTCGGGGTGCTATATAGCATTATATGTTCTCATTCAATTGATTGCTGCATTTTTCACTAGGATTGTTATATGGTGTATACATCGTGTTGGTGGCGGAGAGGTGCTCATTAACAGCCAGTTCCTGTCCGTCCTTTCCAAAGAGAAGGGAATGTCATACATAAAATGGCGGCGCCCATCGGACTTCAGTAAAATGGAGCTCGTTCTAACCATATAAATACATTGCAGCCTTCCCTCCAATCATATCCTGCTGGTGAAGACACGAGGTCCCTGTGTCGTCATGCGTAGGGGAAGGGCAAGGACGGACGGAACGTTGCACTGACCGAGTCAGTGAGGCTGTCGACTGCTACCGCTAGATCGGGCTGCTGTTCTCACCACACCACCACGATACCTATCCTATTCGGATGCTGATGATAGATTGGTGCACTGTAGCACCTTATAAATGCAAGTGTTTTTGATTCAATTTTTCAATACATTTTTAATTAAAAGGATTTCAGCACTATTCAGTTTTTTTCCTTTGCATATGTGATAAGTGTGCTGGGTATTGGAAGAAGCTATTTCCTGTGAAGGATCCATATCTGAGAGAATTGGACAGACTCCACTAAGCGCTTTCTGACTATAGCTTAAATCCACTCGCAAGGGAGTGCACAGTTTGCTGTGAGAGGTTGTCACTGTGTCACCTTGGAGCACTGGTCACTTTTTGTGGCTCTATTATGTTATCTGCACATATTCAGCACTATTGGCACCTTTTGAAGAGGCTGCATTTGTACTTGCACTGGCTGAACAGGATTAATTTTGCACATGTGCATTAATTATTTATTTGTGATTTTTTACTTCATCACATATTTGGCACCAGTGGCACTTTAGAAGATTTATTTTAAGTGGTTGTTTGTTTACTTACACTAGCTCATTCAGCATTTTTTTTGCACTACTGGATTTTTTTACATGCGTTTACAACAATAACTGGATTTTTGACTTACCGTAAAATACTTTACTTTTAGGTTCATTGACGGACGCAGTCCTCTGATGCATATCAGTAGGGTAATACCGACCTCTACAGGAGTAGGACACTAGGCAGAAAGAATTTCTTGCTACGCCTATGGGCAGTCCTTGGGGGTATACCCTCTTTCTTTCTGCATAGTATGTCAGTTTTGTATCAAAGCAGTGTCAGAGAAAAGCACACCAACCCACTCAAAAAAAATGAGAGGTGGGTTCTGCGTCCGTCAATGAACCTAAGACAAAAGAATTTTACGATATGTCAAAAATCCAGTTTTCTCTATCATTCATTGACGGACACAGTCCTCTGATGCATATCAGTAGGGACGTTCGAAAGCAGTACCCAAAATCCAGGGCCACTGAAATCGCATCGGTGGACAGTTGAGATCCAGAGGGCCCTGCGGCCTCCGTGAGGGGGTCAGGTGGGGACACATGGTCTGAGGGGTCCATGTTGCACTAATAGAATCCCCCAGCAAACTTTGGGAAAATTACAGAAATTTTTTTTATTTTTTTTTATTTTTTAACCAAGTAAATGTCCCCACAGTGCTACAGTGCCCCCCAGAGGTCAGGCACATGCTACGGAACCCCCACAGAGAGAGATGAATATGCCCCCAGCAACTCACTGTCCCTAGATAGCAGCACTTTGTATCAGGAAGGTTTGCACTTGTCAGCGGCTCTGAGCGGCGGCTCAGTAAAAGGAAGTGAGACCGAAAACTGCCCGGGGTGAAGGGAGGGGCTACTCCTACCAAAAACGCATCCAGGTACACCCACCAGCCTTCACAGCAAGAAATACACCGCAAAATGGCTGAAACCGGGTGTACCGAGATGGCCGCCGCCATAGAAGCAGACGGAGGCTACAGGAAAACGGCGGCCCCGCGGTAATCGGGACCCACAGGGGGACACCACACCAGCCCATCTACACCATCCAGCTGCAGGAACCTCACCAAGGCCCCCACCCCCTGCACATATCGGTCGAGCGCCCCGGACGGTGCACTCACTGGCCCCCTTGCGGCCTGCAAAAGAGGTGCCTGCCCCAGGTAGGCCCAAACAGTCCTCCAGATGGTAGGGGGGAGGGGGGTGTCACAACAGATTAGAGGGAAACCCAGGAGTGTGAGGGTCCGACCAACCCAGGGAGGGGGCCCGCGTCCACCCGAAAATCCACCAGGGAAGGGGGAGTTTTCTCACCATACCAGGAACACAGGTGGGCGCCATCTCCTGACAGGACTTCACGCCTCCGAAGTGGGTGGGCTGTCGGCTAAATAGGAACGCTGCAACATAGGCCTAGACTCTGTCAGTGCGCCCTGGCAAGACGTTTAACTTGCGGGGCCAGTCCCGGTCCAGTGGGACTATGTCGCGCCCGACCCAGCGCAAAGGTAAGGCCTGCATACGCTTGCTGGCCAGACTGAGGTAACCACTGGATATAGAGATCCAGCCTGTTGCCCAGCCCGGCATAGTTGTTTGAAGATCTCACAGGAAAAAATTCCGGAAAAAAAGCTTAAGCTAAAAAAAAAAGAAAAAATACTTTTTATGCCAGGACCAAAGATCCCAGCAAGGTACTAGGTCCTTACTCCTGGCTAGGCAGATTAAAACTGACATCCTATGCAGGATGAGAGAGGGTATACTCCCAGGGACTGCCCATAGGCAGGCATAGCTAGAAATTCTTTCTGCCTAGTGTCCTACTCCTTTAGGGGGCGGTATACATCAGAGGACTGTGTCCATCAATGAACGATAGAGAAATATTTATTTATTTATGCATTTATGATCACTATATATTTGATGTCTATTGATTATTGGATCACATTGAATCACTAATTGGTTCGCTACTTATTTATTGCGCAGCATTTTTTGATCTTTTGTCTTCACTGCTTTAAAACTAAACTGATGTGCTGGGCTGTGGCAGTGGGGGCTATGCCTGGAGGGACAGCCCCTAGGGGCGTGTACATTCAGATTTTCCTGCCTAGACTACTCCTGATGGGAGGAGCATAACCCTGTTCAGCTCATGGAGATGAGGCTTCGTCTGTCGATGGACATCAGAGAAAAATATTTTACGGTAAGAGCTTACAAAAATCCTTTTTTTCATTTGTTTATAAATTTGCAAAGGTTTAAACAAACTTCTTTCATGTTGTCATTTTGGGGTATTGTTTGTAGAATTTTGAGGAAAATAATTAATTTATTCTGGTACTTTGGAATAAGGCTGTAACATAACAAAATGTGGAAAAAGTGAAGCGCTGTGAATACTTTCCGGATGCACTGTATCTTCTTACAATTTGAGGTACTGTAATGTTTCACACACTCAATGTTTTTTTTCTTTTTCTCAAGATTATATTGTTTTTGGGTATTCAAGTTTTTTTTTTTTCTTTGTGATTTTTAATTAGGTTTTTAGATTACCGTGTTTTTGCAAAGATTACATTTTTTAGCCTATCAGCCAGGTAAAAACAAAAAGGCGTTCCCCCACTGAAATTTTCACCTAGGGGCCTAAATAAACAATAGAGCAAAATAGGTGAAAAAAGCAGGTGGATCTTCAGCCTGCTTTTTTATATTTAAAACTAATAATCCAAAATATGATTTGCCTATTTTAAAATAGTTTTTTGTGTTTTCTTTTTTTTTTTTTTTTTTTTTTTTTAGAATATTAAAACTAAAATTATATATTCCTTAATAAGAAAAATGTTTATGTGCGAGTCCACTTTACCCTCAGTTTAAGCAAGTTGTAATACATATTTCACTTTTAGGGTGTTCTGAGTGTATGGGATGTATATACTCTGGTTTTAATATGGGATTGGCCTTCCTTTCGCATATCAGACTTTCTTTTAACAACAGAAGGAGATTCATCTTCAGTTACACGGTATTTCCAAAACGTATTTCTAATAATTTAATTTATTCTGTTGTGTGAAATGCATAACTTCTATAGAACATGTGTTTCTTTTTTCAGACGAACAGACACTAATCTTAAGCTTATAGTTTTAACACTTCCAAATGATAAACAGGTAAGTGCTAAATTTTAAATTAAGTAGATTTAGATGATTTATTTTTATTGCCTTGTACCACAGGTGTGACATCAATTACCCAGAATTTGCCTATTTACCGTTTTCTATGGTTTCTATAGTTCTTGTGAAACTACCTACATCAGAAAATGAATTACAAATCCTGTACCTGCTGACTTTTAATAAAAGGATACATACCTGTCTAGGAGTCCAGCTCCCTCATCAACTGGGCTACTTTTCACTAGCCCTCTGGTTTCCGATGCTGGCATCCTAACTGTGGGTAGCCAGCTATGCTGCTGTGCTGAGCTTTGTGAATGGTCCTGCAGTTTTCTGGGACCTGTGACGTGTCACAGAAGACTGCAGGGAAGAAGAGGGAGAACTGCTGTAAGAAGTAGGTAACAAGGAGTTGTGCAAGCAACATGCTTGCACAACTTTTCTAAATTTAGAACATGGAGCAGAGGCCATTTCTCTTTCATCCACCGACGGACTTAGCTGCTGCTTTAAAATCTTAGACGGTTGGGTAATAGCTCCTCCCACCAGGAGTGACCAGGCAGAGCCAAAGGCTTTAACACGCCCAGGGGGCTTACCCCCAGGCTATTACCCTCGGCCTCACAGCTGCATTATACGTTTTTTGCTGCCTGGTCTCAGGAGTGGCCAAACCGCTCCATGCTGGGACGTTTGACCTAGTTTCATTTTTAAATGTCTTAAAGGGAACCTTTTTTTCTCTTGGATTTTTTTTATTTTGTTTTTGTTGCTGCTGTCTCTGGTTCCTCATGGATATGCCGGCTGGGTTTCGGACTGGCTATATGAGAGCCTTAAGGTCTCCCAGTTTGTGCCAGCGAGCGCTTGCCGACTGTAGCTCCGCGCTGGGTCTGCAAAGCGACTATAGTTCCATGGATGGGGACTGGCCTACGGTGATATCGCACTGGGATGCACACACCTGTCATGCCGGAGTCGCAGTGTACCCCTCGGCCAACAGTGCCCTCACTGCAGTGCAGAGGCTGCCTGTCTAGATGTATGCCCACCCTCAGCATTGTGGTTTGCGAAGTACAGTCCCCCCGTCTAGTTAGCGGGCCTGGAGTGGACGTGGGCGACCTCCTGAGGTGAGTAGGTCTTTAGGTACCCACTTCCGATTCCCCCCCTTATATGCGGGTCTCCTTCCCTCCTGCCATGGTCTCTCCCTTCCCTAAAGGACCCCGGGTCACTGATTTAGTGGGGACTCCCTTTACTGTAGCGGCACCTGTGGGTGCTGAGCAGGGTAGTGGATGGCGGGATAGGGGCTTAGGGGGTGTGTGGGCTGCACTGACCGCTACGGGGGGGGTGTAATATTCACAGTGGAAGACCCCCGCCAGGACTCCCAGCCAGGCCTGTTACTAGGCGGGCCTCACTAGGCCGACGCCGCGCGTTATTGGGCGAGCCACCATTTTTTGTGGTCTGGCGCCTTTTTATAGTACAGGCCTCTGCGGCTGGGGTTGTCTCCTTCACTGGAGCCGGCGGCCATTTTCTTGGAGACCGGGGACACTTGGTGAACGGGAAGCCGCTGCCTCTAGTGGGTGGGGGCTCAATGGGCGTTTCTTGTTAAACTGATCCGCTCTGTCCAGACATGCTGCTCTCATGGTGTGGTAACTAGCCTGGAGAGAGTGCTATTTCTTTGCCTCCTTACTGCATTTACAGGGGGGTTTCAGGCCCTGAAGGGGCTTTAGTTATTCCCTGATTTATTCTGTCCACAGCGATTGCCTCTTAAAGGCACAGTACACGCGGGGGGCGGACTTGCTGGGAACTTTGGTGCTTCAAAGTTTTGCTGCTACAGGAGGCCTTTGTTCCTGCCTGTAGGTGTCCCCTCATTAAACCTTGCGGTACAGGTTCCAGTGCTTCCACGTTCCCTGTCTGGTCTGTGTACGTGCACATGTACTGCTAGGCCATGTTTCTAACATGGACTCCAAGTTTATCTGCGACCCCTGATGTATCCCTGGGGCCAGCATCTGTCACTCATGATGTGTCTTTAACCACTTGCCGACCCCTGCACGATTATTTACGTCGGCAGTCAGCCCCGGCCAGGCAGAGTAACGTAGGGCTACGTCGGCACTTCCCGCCCGTCCTGTGTGCGCTCCCGCGGCCCGCCGCCGATGGCTGGATTGGGTTCAGAACTGATCAGTCATCAGGTCCAGGCCAATCATTTTTGGCCTGGACCTGTAGATCGGTTCTGCCCAATCAGAATCCATGCTGAGCCTGTGAAATGTAAACACAGGCTCAGAAAAGATGTGCCCTCCCCTCTCCCATGATCCTTTTTGGATTCATCTCAAAAGGAGAGCACATCTAACTGTAAGTACTGCATCAAGCACACACTTTTACATTTAGATAGGCACATTTAACCCCCGATCGCCCCCCCCAGTTAACCCCTACACCCCCTGTCACAACACACACTGTATACAGCATATAGAATTTTCCTATATACATGTATAAGTGTGATTTGTGAACAGGTGTAGCGCTTGCGACCCCCCCTTTTTCACTTAAAATTCCCCCCATCCCCCCAATAAAGATTTAACCCCCTGATCACCCCCATTTAACGCCTCCCCCCTGTCACATTGCACACTAATACAAAGGTAATATACTGTGTTTTTGTATTAGTGTGTTTGTGACCTGAATTAGCGCTAGCGACTTAGTTTCAGTCCCAAAGGAGGTTTAGGGTCCCCGCCACCCCCCCAATAAAGATTTAACCCCCTGATCACCCCTACACCCCCTGTCACAACACACACTGTATACAGTATATGGCATTTTCTATATACCTGTATAAGTGTGACTTGTGACCAGGTTTAGCACTTGCCACCGTTCCTTTTATCCTTAGGATACCCTCCCCCCCTGATCACATCCAGTTAACCCCTTCCCACCTGTCACATTGCACACTAATACAAACATAATATACTGTTTTTACTTTATTTTGTATTAGTGTGATTGTGACTTGAGTTTGTGCTAGCGAGTTGGTTTCTATCCCAAAGGAGATTTAGGGTCCCCGCCACCCCCCCCAATAAAGATTCAACCCCATGATCCCCCCTGATCACCCCCAGTTAACCCCTTCTGTGCCCTGTCACAGTGTCACTTTTATAGTGTACAGTTTTTTTTCTGATCACTATTATTAGTGACACAGGTGAGATTAGGTAGTGTTAGTGGCAGTCTAAAAAAGCGCAGATCCCTGGTGCATAGTTAGAAATAACCCCTTGATTACCACACACGCACATACACTTCCATTATTCGTATAGTCTTTGAACAGATCAATATCTGATCTGATCAGATCAGATCTATACTAGCGCCCCCATAGGTTAGGGTTCCCAAAACGCGGTGTTGCACGATCAGCACTGATTCCAGCCAGCACCTGCGTTTAACCCTTTCACCCAGGCAAGTGTAGTAATCAATAGATTACTGTCACTTACAAAAAAACACAACACCCAAAACCGCTGTGTTAGCATAGTCAGGCCTGATCCCTGCTAGTATTAGCAGATTTTTTTTTTTTGGTAGCACTTGAAATATTCCTTGACAACCAGGTGCTTTATTACCTGTGAGTTGCACTACTGTACCGGTAAATTTAGTTACCAAAATGACCAAACGTTGGTACAGTGGTGAAGAGGTATATAGTATACTGGCCGTGTCAGATGATAGCGATGGGGAAGCTACAGTGGCAGAATCAGGGTCAGTATACGAACCAGATGACGGCAGCGGCTCCCTGACAGATAGCTCTGATGACGGATGGGTCCCTGTTAGACCCAGGCGTACCCGACCCCATTCTGGAGTAGTTGAGATTCAGAAATCGCAGGGTGCTCGTATGGAGCAGAGTGTGGTTTCTAGTGCCGCTCATCCTTCTGGTGGCCTAGTACACCCTGGACCTAGTACAACCAGCACTGCTGTAACACTTTGTGACATGGCGAGTCCCCTAAGTGCAGTTGAAGCTGGTGCGGTGGCTAGCACGAGTAGTGGCCCGCAGCCACCGCTTATTCGAAGACAGGCCCGTAGAGCCCATAGTGCCCTCCCTGATGCGCTGGCATATCCCAATTGGCAACCCACCGATTCTACAGCGCCAGTACTTCCCCCCATTCACTGTCCAACCTGGAATCCACGTGGAGACAGCTGGTTTTACGCCCCTGAACATTTTTGAGCTGTTCTTCACGGAAGATCTTTTCAGATCTATTGTGGATCAATCAAATTTATATGCACAATTCATCACCGCCAACCCAAATTCGCCCCTTGCCAGACCATTCGGCTGGAAATCAATAACGGTTTCCTAATTTAAAATCTTTCATGGGCATAACCAAACAGAGTGAATTGCGGCTATATTGGTCCACTAGCCCACTTCACCATATGCACATGTACTCCATATGCATATGTAATTGCCCGCTAGACTGCTTTTACATGCATTGGGAGGGGACTCCACCCCCCCTCCTGCCGCCTTCCGCCGCCTTCCACGGTTTTTCTTGGGCTCTCCTGTCCCACCGGTTAACCCGAGAGTGCAGCCGGTGGTTCAATTATCTAATCATAGAGCTAATTGGAGATGAGAATGGCTTCAATCATCTCTATGGCCTAAGATACCGGAAGCTACGAGCATTTCATGACTTCTGTTTCGCCAGAAATAAACAGCGCCATTGGGAAATTGAGAAGGTTAAGGTCAGAGGAGAGATCTAGAGTCTAAAAGACCCCAATTTTTTAAAAAAAGAGTACCTGTCACTACATATTGCTATCATAGGGGATATTTAAATTCACTGTGATAACAATAAAAATGATTAAAAAAAAAAAAATGAAAGGAAAGGTGTCAAAATAACATAAGACAGCAAAATAAATGAAAATAAAATCAAGCCCCCCCCCCCTCCCCCCGTGCTTGAGCACAATGGCGCGCGCAAGCGTTGGTCTAGTGTCATATGTAAACCGCAATTGCAGCATGCATGTGAGGTATCGCCGCGAACGTCCAGTCGAGTGCAGTAATTCTTGCAGTAGACCTCCTCTGTAAGTCTAAAGTGGTAACCTGTAAAGACTTTTAAAGGCTTTTAAAAATGTGCGTACTTTGTTGCCGCTGCACAGGCGTGCGCAATTTTTAAAGCATGTCATGTTTGGTATCTATGTACTCGGCATAAGATCATCTTTTAAATTTTACCAAACAAATTGTAATTATACAGTGTATTTGTGCAATAAATTTGAAAAAAAATTATTTCTCTTACGTCCTCCGACAGTCGCCGCCTCCTCTAAGTCATCACAATGGGGTATTGTCCACCTGTCCGTAGGACCAGCTAGGCATATAGACTTAGTCAAAAGACAAAAAGCATTAGCATATACACACCCACGGGGGCTGTCCCATCTGGCCAATACCCCCCCGCATCACCACGCCCAACTCAGTTTTAATCTGCCTAGCATCAGGACTAGTTAGGCTCTCCTTGTGCTGGGGCTTTAGTCTCAGCCTTCCTGATCTTTTATTTGATTTTCTTTGAAAATGTCAGTTTTTTCTCTCACTTTACTAGCTGTTTATTTTGTCAGCTTTAGTGTTAGTTTAGTCTTCGGACGAAGATGGATCATGCGGTGCTGGGATTCGGACTGGCCGCCCTGGTTCTCCAGGGCACTGAGGGTCAGATGGACCCCCAGCCCGCCATCGAGCGTTCAGCTATGGTTCGCCCTGGCACTAACAACGACCCATCCCTGTTCGATGCAGGGATGCAGCCGTGAGGTGGCTAACTCACAGGACTCGTCTGCGGTACTGCAGCGTCATGTCCCTGGCTCACGGCACTCCCTGTCAGATGAGGACAGATATTTATCCGTGCATAGAGGCTTCCCCACGCCATCGGGTACAGGTAAGTACTTTTCTGTGTGGGGCCTCTGTCTGGGGTGGCAGTCTGTGTTGCTGTGTGTCCCCATGTCTGTGCCTGTGTGACTCCCTGTGCGATCCCTGCGGGGTTCGTTTTTGTACAGATATGTCTGATTGCTGGGGGTCCCTGTCCCTGTGTCACCTTAGGTGCATGTTTGGGGGTACAGCCGTGTGTCTGGTGCGGCGACCGCTGCGGGCGAAAATTTGCGCGGTCCACCATGTTTTTTGCTATGCACACTGTGTGGCCCCTCTGGGGCGAGTAGACCGCTCGTTTTTGGCGCCATCCGCCTCCATTTTAGGGGTGGGAGAACGATCGGTTCGGCCGTATGTCGGCGGCCATTTTAGTGAAGCCTCCTATGCTTCCCTATGGGGCAGCCATTTTCCCTGGGGTCTGGCTTATAGCCAGCCCCTCCCAACAGCATTTCCTTTTTTCTCTGCAACAGCACAGGCACAGGTAGCAACGATCTCCGGGCTCTGCAGTGTATCCCTCTGTCTTCTTCTGCATACTGCTTCTGGCTCAGTTTTTCTTTCTCCTTTGGGGGTCTTCATTGCTGTGACAGTAGCGGTGGGCTGCGCACTCCGCAGCGCTATTTAAGGGGACGGTACACTGATTTTTTGCACTGTAATTTTTTACTGTATTGAGCCATGGATTCTCAGGAAAACAAGTTTCCTCCAGCTTTGGTGGGGGGCCCCAGTTCTCCTGTGGCCCCACTGCGACCTGATCTGGCTGCTGTAGTTGCGACTTTAGTGGCAAATGTGGAAATGCTGATGTCTGAACGGGCTGCGAGAAAACTGCCCAGGCTGTCTCTCTCTTCTGATTCAGATGGGGATATGGCTGATGCTGCTGCTGCTGCGAGCGTGCCCTTTTCAGGGTCCAGCTCATCCCTGGACCCCCCGGGGTCTGAGGGGGAGGCTGAAATTGAGGGTGTTGACACATCCTCCCCAGGGTCCCCTGATGAACGGGCGACCATGGATGAGTTAATTGTTTTCTGTAAAAGAAACTTTGCATTTAGAGGGTGAGCCAGATCCTCCGGGCATTGTGTCCTCTTTTGGGACGCGCAGTACCCGCAAGTCTGCGCAGTTTTTTTCCCTGCCCAGCTGCTTTTCATTACACTGTTAATGAAATGTGGCGCACGTTAAAACGTCCGTTTCGTGGTGCCTAGTCGGTTCAAATTGCTTTATCCTTTTGCGCCGGCTACGGACTCACGTAGGTGTGTGCCTCCACAGGTAGATCACACTGTGGCCGTGCTGAACAAGTCTACCTTAGTTCCTATTGAGGATACTCCGGTTTTCCGGGATCTCACGGACCGGCGGTTGGAGTCTCTAGCCCGCCATTCCTATATGGTGGCGGGTTCGTTGCTCAAACCCGTTTTCGCGTCCGTTATGGTGGCTCAGGCGGTAGCTGATTGGATCAAGGTGCGTCGTAGCTACCTGGTGTCTGATGATGTGCCGCATGCCCAACTGGAAATGGTGGATCAGGTCCACCAAGGAGTCATGTGTCTGTGTGATGCAGTCTTAAACGAGGCCCCCTTGGTGGCTCGCCTCTCGAGTGTCGCGGTGCTTAACCGGCGACTGATATGGCTGAGGAGCTGGTCGGCCGACCAGTCCTCACGGTGAACTGTTGCTGATTTTCCCTATGTTGGCTCTCGTCTTTTTGGCGAGGCGTTGGGTACCCTGGTAAAAGGCGTCACGTGGGGCAAGAGCACTATACTGCCCCAGAACCCGAAGAACAAGTCCTTCCGAGGCAAGCGGGGTTCTGCGCCTAGGTCTAATCAGGGGTCCTTTCGTGCCTTTCGGAACCAATCCATGGGCAAGCCTTTCAAGGCCCAGGGCAACCAGAGGAAGCCCTGGGCGGGTAAGCAGAAAGTCGGCAATGCCGGCTCGGCGGGACACTCCGCCTCTGCCTGAATGGGCGCCCTCACCCGTTTCTGGGGTGGGGGGACGTTTGCGCGGTTTCCTCCAAACCTTGGCTGCTCCAGATATCGGACAGGTGGGTCCAGGACATCGTTCGATCAGGATGCAAGATCGAATTCCTTTCAGGGCCGGCAGACAGATTCTTTCACTCCAATCTTCATCTGCTTCCGGGGCGTCTGCAGGATTTGCATCGGGCGGTGCAGGACCTGCTTGCTCAGGGAGTGGTTGTCCCGGTGCCTCATCGGGACAGGTTTCTGGGTTTTTATTCGAATCTGTTCACTGTGCCCAGGAAAGTGGGCAAAGTGTGTCCTATTCTGGACCTGAAAGCACTGAACCGCTTTGTGCGAGTTCGAAGGTTTCGAATGGAGTCTCTCTGTTCGGTTGTGGCCTCCTTGAGGTCGGGAGAATTCCTGGCTTCGATAGATCTGAAGGATGCGTATCTGCACGTCCCCATTTTCGAGGGTCATCAGCGGTACCTTTGGTTTGCTATTGCAAAGGACCACTACCAGTTTGTGGCGTTACCTTTCGGTCTCGCTTAGGCACAAAGGGTGTTTACCAAGGTGTTGGTACCAGTCCTGGGCCTGCTACGGGCCCAGGGCATTGCGGTCCTGGGGTACCTGGACGATCTGCTTCTGAGATCGAGAGCCAGCCAGGACCTTGTGCGCGATCTGTCCATCACGGTACAGACGCTCCAGGAGTTCGGATGGACCTTCAACGTTCAGGAATCAGCGTGGTCTCCGTCGCTTCGCCTTCCCTATCGGGGAATGGTTCTGGACTTTGCTCAGGCAAAGGTATTCTTGCCTGAGGACAGCTCCGGACTTTGCGAGACGTACTCAGGTCCCTCGGGGACAATCCGTCCTCGTCACTCAGGACCTGCATGCGGGGCCTGGGGTTGATGGTGTCGACCTTCGAGGCGATTCCCATTGCCCAGTTCCACAAGCGGGCTCTCCAGACGGAGATCCTGGCCAGGTGGGACAGACTTCCTCAGTCCTTGGATCTGGATGTCTCCTTGAGTCGCCGGACCAGATTGACTCTTCTGTGGTGGATCCAGTCCCCGTCGGTGGCGGAAGGCAAGTCCTTCCGCCCTGTGGTGTGGACAGTGGTTACCACGGACGCCAGCCTGTCGGGCTGGGGTGGAGTCCTGGGCATCCTATCTGCCCAGGGCACTTGGTCGGAGGAGGAATCCTCCCTCCCGATAAATGTACTGGAACTAAGAGCGATACATTCCGGTTGTGAAAAATTGGCAGGCCTGCCTATCTGAGCCGCCAGACCCTGGACCAGGGGGAATGGTCCCTTCACCCGGAGGTCTTTCAGATGCGGTGTGCGAATTGGGGATCCTCAGATGTGGATCTGTTCGCATCCCGGCTACACCAAAAGGTGGAAAGCTTCGTGGCATGACCACGTGATCCGTTGGCGGACGCCTCGGATGCGTTGGTGGCTCTTTGGCATCAGTATCGTCTGCTGTGCGCCTTTCCTCCGATTCAGTTGCTATCCCGGTTCCTTCGCAGATTGGCCTCAGAACCGCACATGGTGATTCTGGTGGCACCGGACTGGCCTCGCCGGTCCTGGTACGCCGACATTGTTCGCCTGGCAGTGGCACCTTCGTGGCGCCTGCCTCTGCGGGAAGATCTCCTGTCTCAAGGTCCGATCTTCCATCCTGCTTTACAGTCGCTGGCTTTCACGGCCTGGCTGTTGAGACCCAGGTCTTGAAGGACAAGGGTCTATCCTCTGAGGTTATTCCTACCTTGATCAAGGCTAGGTAATCTTCCTCTGGTAAGATCTATTACCGTACCTGGAAGGCCTACTTCACCTGGTGTGAGTCCAGGGGGTTTTCCCCTCGTTCTTACTCGGGGTTGAGAATCTTGGCTTTCCTCCTGTCTGGAGTGGATCAGCGCCTGGCGCTGGCCACAATAAAGGGCCAGGTGTCAGCACTGGCGGTCCTTTTCCAACGCCCTGTGGCGTCTCGTTCCTTGGTGCGCACATTCATTCAAGGTGTGCGACATTTGGCTCCTCCCAGGAAGGAGCCTTTACCTCCATGGGACCTGAACTTGGTCCTGTCCGCGTTGCAGCGGGCTCCCTTTGAGTATATCAGGGGGATGTCGTTGCCTCTGCTGTCGATGAAAGTTGCTTTTCTTGTGGCGATCACTTCGGCTTGCAGAGTGTCGGAGCTGGCGGCGTTGTCTTGCCGCTCCCCTTACTTGATAATTCACAGGGATAAGGTGGTTTTGCGACCACCCCCATCCTTCCTTCTCAAGGTGATCTCGGATTATCACCTTAATGAGGACATTGTCCTGCCTTCGCTTTGTTCGAAGACCATACATCCAAAGGAGATTGCCTTGCATTCCTTGGATGTTGTCAGGGCGATCAGGGTTTACCTGTCGTCTACGGAGTCTTTTCGGAAGACGGATTCCCTCTTTGTCCTTCCTGAGGGACCTCGGAAGGGCATGGCTGCGTCCGCAGCGACTATTGCCAAGTGGATCAGACAGACCATTGAACAGACTTACGCCTTGACTGAACGGGTTCCGCCCTTCCCTGTTAGGGCGCCCTCTACCAGGTTTTTGAGTACTTCCTGGACCTATTGGCATCGGGCCTCGTGGCCCAGGTGTGCAAGGCAGCGACTTGGTCGTCGGTGCACACGTTTTTTCCAAGTTCTACTAAGTAGACGTTCTGGCATCAGCTGATGCTGCTTTTGGCCGCAAAGTTCTCAGTGCGGCTGTGCCATGATGGACCCTTGAGTTTTTTTTCTCTGGGTCCCTGGCTGTTGGCATTTGCTTTCCTGGGCTGTTGCTCCTGTTGAGCTTGTTTTTTTCTCTGTTGCCCAGTTGGTTCTTACAGTGCATGCAAGATTCCTTTCTCTGATGTGGGTACTGCGTTGCCTTTTCTACGGTTGCGTCTCCTACCCCTCATGTCTATACTGCTTTGGGACATCCCAATTGTGATGACTTAGAGGAGGCGGTGACTGTCGGAGGACGTAAGAGAAAACTGAATTTTTTAAAATCTTACCGTAAAATTCCTTTCTCTGAGTCCTCCGACAGTCGCCGGCCCCGCCCCTCTTTTGTGGGGTTCTTATTACCTACTGCTATGCTACCAAACTGAGTTGGGAGTGGTGATGCAGGGGGGGTATTGGCCAGATGGGACAGCCCCTGTGGGTGTGTATATGCTAATGCTTTTTGTCTTTTGACTAAGTCTATATGCCTAGCTGGTCCTACGGACAGGTGGACAATACCCCATTGTGATGACTTAGAGGAAGCGGCGACTGTCGGAGGACTCACAGGAATTTTACAGGTAAGATTTTACAAAAATTCAGTTTTTTTTCACAGAAATTGCGTTTGAAAAATCTGTGCGCAAATACCGTGTGACAAAAAAATTTGCAACATCCACCATTTTATTCTATAGGGCCTCTGCTTTAAAGAAATATATAATGTTTGGGGGTTCAAAGTAATTTTCTAGTAGAAAAAAAATATTTTTTCATGTAAACAAAAAGTCACAGAAAAGGCTTGGTTTTCAAGTGGTTAGAAGAGTGGGCGATGTGTGGATAAGATTGAGCATAAAATGCTGAGACAGTTCAAACACCCCCCAAATGACCCCTTTTTGAAAAGTAGACAACCAAAGCTATTTGCTTATAGGCATGGTGAGTCCATGGAGTATTTTATATTTTGCCCTAAGTTTCGGGAAGATGACAACTGTTTTTTTTTTTTTTTTTACAGAAAGTTGTCACTAAATGATATATTGCTCACGCATGCCATGGGAATATGTGAAATGACACCCCAAAATACATTCTGTTGCTTCTCCTGAGTACAGGGATACCCCATGTGTGAGACTTTTTGGGAGCCTAGCTGTGTACGCGACCCCGAAAACCAATCCCCATCTTCAGGTTTTCTAATGGAGTAAATTGCTGATTGTACCACTGCGCTACCTGTCACAGTTTCAGAGGCCCTGAAATTTCAAGATAGCACGAAACACCCCCAAATGACCCCATTTTGCAAAGTAGACACTCCAAGCTATTAGCTGAGAGGCATGATAAGTCCATGTAATAGTTTATATTTTGCCACAAGTTTCGGGAAAATTATTTATTTATTTTTTGTTTTTTTACACAAAGTTGTTAGTAAATGATATAATGCTCACACATGCCATGTGTATATGTGAAATGACACCCCAAAATACATTCTGCTGCTTCTCCTGAGTACAGGAATACCCCATTTGTGAGACTTTTTGGCAGTCTAGCTGCGTACAGGACCCAGAAAACAAATCCGCACCTTCTGGCTTTCTAAGGGCGTAAATTGTTGATCTCACTCTTTACTACCTATCACACTTCTGAAGTCCATGAAATGCCAAGATGGCACAAAAACCCCCCAAATGACCCCTTTTTGCAAAGTAGACACTCTAAGCTATTTGCTGAGAGGCATGGTGAGTATTTTGCAGCTCTCATTTTTTTTGGAAAATGAAGAAAAAACAGGAAAATGCATTTTTTTTTCCTCTTTTTTTCAATTTGCACTGCTCTGGCAGAACCTGCCTGGCTACATATCCATGGAGGGTCCTGCAAACTATGGAGATGACTACAGCGGGCGGAGGCAGATCAATTTTCATGCTATGGAGCTGCGGTGTGGAGTACGGGGAGATGCACTGCCTGGCTAGTGGCTACATATCCATGGAGGGTCCTGCAAACGTTAGGAGTTGGGGATTGCCATCCACCATCCAGCAACTAAGTCCCATCCCACTACTAAACAGGCCCAACGCACACTCATCTGCAGCCACCCCCCCCCCCCCCCCCGAGCAGTGCATCTCCCGTACTCCACACCGCAGCTCCGTAGCATGAAAAACGATCTGGTATCGGGCTCGGGCTTTTGCAGGGCTCTTAGACCTTATTATTTGCAATGCTCTTAGACCTGACCATTATTTCCAGGGTTCAATAAATATTCAAGGCACCCCCACAATATCAATACTAGGATAATCAACTAGATAGACTGCTGCATGCACCGGTCAGCATATTTGTGGGCAAAAAAAATCAAAACTATATAAAGGTGGTGCTGCGCTGTCGGGGATATTCAAAATATGCAAAACATACGTAACTGTGACAAAAATCAGTATAACCAACTACATACAATTCAGATATGTACATGAAAATAATATCTGAAAAGCACACTTCCTGGATGAATGTGAGATAGTGTGATAAAGGGACAAAAACATGATTAAAATATAAATTACAGGTGATGGACATCTCTTGATAGTGGTGCATAAATACCCGACAAATCTGAAAACCCAACAACAAACACAAAATCCTTCAGTGCAGAATACATGAACAACAGGTGATCTCAGCTGTGTATTTCCCAACACCATGTAGAGTAGTGATGAGTTGACTTGTGTCTGTGTAGTGACACCTCTATGCGTGTTATTCCCCTACCTCACAGCTGTAAGGTAACAGCATGAATAGCACCCTGTAGACAGGTAATGAGCAAGTGGTAGAATGGATGACTATAAGGGGTCTCCCAGCACATGTCGCAGAAATTAATAGGGCTTGTACTGAAAAGTACAAATGCACCGCTCTCCTGTATAACGATTTACCAAGCGCTCGGCGATAAAGAAAGGAACAGGCGCGCTGGGTCATTTTGATGCCATCTGCCAGGTCTCTCTCCGTTGGATATGTATGTGTGTAAGAGCAAGTGTTTGTGTGTGAGAGGTTATGTGTCTCTTAGCTGCTGTGTGAGTGTGTGTGTGTGTGTGTGTATATGTCTGTGTGTGTGTGTGTCTGTGTGCCTTCTTCTGTGTCCTCTGTGTTCTGTGTGTCTTCTGAGCAGGGCTGGTTTATTTACAGCAAGTGAGCAAAGGAAGTTACAGGGAGTGGCTTCACAACCACCAATCACAGACATGTATACATTCAAAAAGCGCAATAGAAGCTGTGGAGTACATGCCCATGAATGAACAACAGCAAATAAAAGGTTCAACTGCCATAAGAAGCACATGGCTTTTCATTGTTCATTCATGTCAATCCATAAACATGTACTCCATTACTTTGTTGGTGGGTCTTCATCAAACATGATTCATATATAAACCATTTTTGATAGTGACCATTCTATTTGTTCCAGGTGATGAGGCTTTATCTGCATAAGATAATAGCAGCAGCTCCCCCCCCCCCCCCCAGTCACACCGATCGAATGTGACTATAAGGAGCCATCTATTAATCTTGGTAAATTAAAAGATTCCATGTCACAGACATATCTCAGCAGCGCAGGGCCCTGAACCGCAGACGTAGACCTATGCGATGGACTCTCTTTGCTACAAGTATTTTGCCATCTCATCCATTGGAAGATTTTCACCAGCAAGTCTTTCCTGCAATGACAGTTAAAGCGATAATCACTGTAAATGGCGATTATCAGTAAAACTTGACACTATGACTATTTAAACTAAAGAAAATGTCCACAACGAAAATTTCCACAACACACAGCCTCCAATAATAATGTTCTGGGATTGATGATCTCTGATGCAATCAGCGAAAGTCCAATGGATGGTCTAGGTATAAGCTATATATATATATATATATATATATATATATATATATATATATATATATATAGTATGTAAAGATAGGAAGGCTCCACATAGGGTAATTCTGTATACTAGTTTTTTTTTTTTCTAAAAAAAGTTAGAAACACTCACATTTATAAAGGAGATGCAATACATAAAATCTACGAGCCGTGAGCTCGCCCTCTGGCAGCACTTCCGTTTTCACCTATCAAGCGCGGTCCTGACGTGTAGCTTCACAGACAAAGGGGGAATTACAATTACAAAATTCAGATTCTACAGAGGGGGAATTACAATTACATCTACTGCCATCTGTTGGCGGTAGATGTAATTGCAGTAACTCAGCCGGAAGTAGCGGCAACGGCGTTACAGGGAGGGAACAAGTAATCAGTTAGATTACTCGTTACCCTCAAAAGTAACTGCGTTAAGTAACGCCATTTACTTAAACGCAGTTACTACCATCACTGGTCAGGAGTGAAATCAACTATTTACGCCCTTGGAAAGCCTGAAAGTGGGGATTGGTTTTCGGGGTCCTGTACTCGGCTAGACTGCAAAAAAGTCTCACATATGGGGTATCCCTGTACTCAGGAGAAGCAGCAGAATGTATTTTGGGGTGTCATTTCACATATACCCATTGCATGTGTGAGCAATAAATCATTTACTGACAACTTTGTGTAAAATAAAAAAATAAATATATATATATATATTTCCCGGAACTTGTGGCAAAATACAAAATATTCCATGGACTCGCCATACCTCTCAGCAAATAGCTTGGGGTGTCTACTTTCCAAAATGGGGCCATTTGGGGGGGTTTTGTGCTATCTTAGAATTTTAGGGCCTCCGAAACTGACAGGTAGTGCAGAGGTGACATGCACAATTTACGCCATTAGAAAACCTGAGTATTGATTGGTTTTCGCGGTCCTGTACACAGCTAGGCTCCCAAAAAGTCTTGCACATGGGGCATCCCCATACTCAGGAGAAGCGGCAGAATGTATTTTGGGGTGTCATTCCACATATACCCATGTCATGTGTGAGAAATGTATCTTTTAGTGACAAGGTTTTGTAAAAAATAAAAAAATAAAAAAAAAATTGTAATTTTTCCAAAACTTGTGGCAAAATATAAAATATTCCATGGACTCACCATGCCTCTCAGCAAACAGCTTGGGGTGTCTACTTTCCAAAATGGGGTAATTTGTGGGGATTTTATGGTATCTTGACATTTCAGGGCCTCCTAAACCATTATAGGTAGTGACAAAATGCAATGAAAAATGCACGCCCTTTGAAATTCTGATGGTGGTGATTTGTTTTCGGGCTCCCGTACACTGCTAGGCTCCCATAAAGTCTCATATATGTGGTATCCCTGTACTCAGGAGAAGCAGCAGAATATATTTTGGTGTGTAACTACACATATACCCATGGCATGTGTGAGCAATATATCATTTCAATGACAACTTTGTGTAAAAGAAAAAAAAACATTTTTTTGGCATTTTTCAAACACCTGTGACAAAAAAAATGAAATATTCAATGAGCTCAACATGCCTCTCATAACATTCCTTAGGATGTCTACTTTCCAAAAAGTGGTAGTTTTGGGGGGGGGGGGGGGGGAACGCCCCGCTTGTCTCCTTGGGGGGGGGGGGGGTTTGTACTGCCCTGACATTTTAGCACTTCATGAAATGAGATAGGCAGTCAGAAATTAAAGCTGCGTAAATTTCAGTATTTACACCATAGTTTGTAGACGCTATAACTTTTCCGCAAACCAATAAAAATACGCTCATTGAATTTTTTTGTGTCAAAGACATGTAGCTAAATATATTTTGGCCAAAAAAATGACATAAATTGAGTATATTGGATATTTTTTAAAAGACAAATTTGAAAATGTAATTTTTTCGCAAAATTTTCGCTATTTTTTTATTAATATCGCAAAAAATAAAAAGTGCAGAGGTGATCAAATACCACCAAAGGACGTAAATTTTGTTTGGGTACAGCATTGCATGACCGCGCAATTGTCAGTTAAGTCACAAAGTGCCAAGTTGAAAACAGGGGTCTGGTCAGGAAGGGGGTAAAATCTTCCAGGGCTTAAGTGGTTAATGTCTGTCATGTAAGAACTGTCCAAGAAAATGGACAAGGTCATTGCAGCAGCTTTCTCTAAGAAACGCCCTCGATTGTCTCCTTTCAGATCTGAGGCTGACATGGTCGCTGGCGACGCAAACCCTCTCCTGGAGGATGCGTCCCTGCATTCACATGCTTCTGATGCAGAAGAGGATACTTTTATGCCCGCCTTAGCACAGGAAATGGTTTTGGTGGATGCTTTCATATAGTCAGTGAGAGACGTCCTAAACTCACAGATGCGATTTCTAAATCGCAAGGGGACTCAGTCTCCTTTGGATCCCTCAGAGCAAAGCAGTCAGCCAGGGTTGTTTCCTGTCCTGAAGTTTTATCCATCTTGGTGGAAGAACAATGGCGGCATCCTAGTCGCACGCCTGCGATTCTCACACGTTTAGCCATGTGCTATCCGTTTGAGGGAGGGACACACAAATGGACGGTTCCCCCTCGGGTGGATGCCCAGATAGGTGGTTTTCATAACAGATAAAAAAGCAAGCGCTCTGGTATAGGCTAGATGGAGTACTGCCTATATGCAGATAGTGACAAATGCAAGGCTAGATAAAATGATGATAAAAGAAATGGGAGGGCAATCTATGGACTGTAACTGACAATAAAAGGCAAATGAAAGAGTCCATAAAATGTAGTTCGCAATACTAAGTCCCAAATGATGTTTAACAATGGGTGGTGGTAGCTGCTACGAAGGGCTGGCACCAGGACACAGTGAAGTCAACGCTGTGGATGCATGTAAAAGAAGAAAAACAGAGCGCCTCTAAGTGCAATTTTTTAAAAGGTTAAAATCACTGGTGATAAAACTCACTAAACGGAGTTAGATGAAGGCTTGTATGCTCCGGTGACATGTCCGAGGATGGATCGTGTCTCAGGGGTCCTGGAGAGTGGAAAGCTCTGTGCCGGACAGGTGGACGCTGTGCCGAGAATCCTCCGTCCTCAGTCTTCCGGGTTCCGGGTACGACTAGGTCTCCAAGGACCACACTGGAACGCAGCGCACGCTGCATGACGTCACTGGAGATAGGCGATTACACAATGCATCCGGATGCGTCGTGTAATCTCCTTTCTCCAGTGACGTCACGCAGCGTGCGCTGCGTTCCAGTGTGGTCCTTGGAGCCCTAGTCGTACCCGGAACCCGGAAGACGGAGGATTCTCGGCACAGCGTCCACCCGTCCGGCACAGAGCTTTCCACCCTCCAGGACCCCTGGGACACGTTCCATCCTCAGACATGTCACCGGAGCATACAAGCCTTCATTCCACTCCGATCTAGTGAGTTGTATCACCAGTGATTTTAACCTTTTAATAAATTGCTGCACTTAGAGGCGCTCTGTTTTTATTATTTTTTAGGTGTTTTTCATAAGGCCACGGTTTTCCCAGTGGCAGAATCCTCATCCTTATCTGGTGTGTCTGATGGACGGATTGAGGTCTTATCTCGCCACCTTTATACGGTGATGGGCTTTATTCTCAGGCCTGCCATGGCTACAATACTAGTCTCCCAGACTCTGAGAAAGGCATTGACGACTATTCAGGTACCGTCAGCTACACTGGAAATTACTGAGCACTTATTGCAGACTCTGCGATTCGTATGTGATGCTAATCTGGTTGTCCTCCCGTTTGCAGCTAGAGCATCGGTGGTTAGCGTGTTTATCAGACGTGTGATATGGTTGTATTTTTGGTCGGCTGGCCAAGCTTCCAAAAACTGTTTAACCCACTTTGTGCGCTTCCAAAAGTTTCACATGGAATCCCTGCGATCAGTGGAGGCATTCCTGCATCAGGGGGACCTGTTGGCCTCGATTGCTATCAAGGATGCCTATCTTCATGTCCCCTTTGACAGGCCCATGTACGGTTTCTCTGTTTTGCAGTGAGTCAGGACCATTTTCAATTTGTGGCATTGCCGTTTGGGCTTGCCTCTGCTCCCAGGGTCTTCACCAGGGTGTTAGCCCAGGTATTGGCTCTGCTTCTGCAGCGAGGGATTGCAGTCCTGGGTTATCTGGATGATCTCCTTCTCCGAGGGGAGTCATCTGCACACTTGGAACGAGATCTGGAGGTGATTATTCACACTATCCAGCAGTTCGGGTGGAATCTCAATCTTCAGAAATCTGCTTTGGTTTCAACGAACAGATTGGAGTACCTAGGAATGATCCTGGACTCCTCTACGGCGAAGGTGTTTCTTCCTCCTGCTCAGTTGCGGATGTTAAAGGAAACAATTCTGTCTCTGCTGGCTTGTGACCGGGTTTCTCTCCGGTCCTCCATGCCGGTACTGGGCCTTATGGTGGCTTCCTTCTGAGCCATGCCATATGCTCAGGCCCACACGTGAATTCTTCAACAGGAGATCCATGTCCAATGGGAGAAGGACCTAGCATCCCTGGACAATCTGCTTTGTTTGTGTCAGGGCTCCAGGGACTCCCTGCTTTGGCGGCTCAGTTCTCCGAATATCCTTCACACGAAGTCCTTTTTTCCGGTTCTGTGGACGGTGCTGACAACGGCTGCCTGTCTGACCGGGGGGGGGGGGGGGGCATTCTGGCTGTCCAGGGTACTTGGAATCAAATTGTGCTTGATCCATTGGACTGACATTCTCAAAGCGTGTCCTGTCTGAGTTCAGTCAGCAATGTCACGGCTGTGGCATATGTCGAACATCAAGGGGGCTCTGGAGGCAGCCGAGATTTTGAGTTGGGCTTAGGCTTATGTTCCAGCCCTATCCGCCGTGTATATCCCCAGCGTAGACCACTGTCAGGCGGACTACCTGTGTCGACAAACCCTGGGTCAGGGTGTGTGGTCTCTGCATCCGCAAGTGTTTCACCGTGATGTGTCTCTGGTGGGGAACCCCGGATGTGGATCTGTTCGCCTCCAGGCAAAACAGGAAGGTTCCAGAGTTTGTGACTCAGTCCCGAGATCCTCTGGCCGAGGCTGTGGCTGCCCTGGTGGCTCCTTGGAGTCCATATGGGCTAATATATGCGTTTCCTCCGCTGAAACTGTTGTCTCGCCTGCTACGCAGGATCGAGCTGGAGGGGATTCCGGTAAATTCTGGTGGCGCCAGCTTGGCCTTGGAGATCCTGGTATGCCAACGTAATTCGGCTAAACGTAGCAGGTCCGTGGGCTCTTTCTCTGAAGGAAGATCTTCTGTCGCAAGGTCTCATCTTCCTTCCTGCCTTACGGTTGCTGGCTTTAACGACTTGGCTGTTGAGAGCTCAGGGTTGAAGGACAGGGGTCTGTCCGACTTGGTGATTCCTACCTTGCTTGAGGCTAGGAAGTCCACTTCTAGGCAGGTCTGTCACCGTACTTGGAAAGCGTACATTGCTTGGTGTGCGTCTTTACGTCTGCATCCTAGATCATTTGGTGTTGGCAGGTTTCTGGCCTTCTTGCAGACAGGACTGGACCAACGCTTGGCTTTGGGCACTCTTAAGTGTCAGATCTCAGCTTTGGCTGTGTTTTTGCAACGTCCGTTGGGCAATCCTACTTTGATTCGTGCCTTTATTCAGGGGGTTCTCCATTTGCCCCCCCCCCCCCCCCCCGGAGGACCCGTTACCTCCTTGGGATCTAAATTTGGTTCTGTCAGTTCTTCAGCATCCTCCCTTTGAGAACTTAGGCGTATTTAGCTTCTTGACCTGTCGCAGCAGGTTGCCTTTTTTATGGCTATCACCTCTGCTCAGAGGGTGTCTGAACTGGCAGTGTTGTCTTGCTGTTCCCCTTATCTGGTGATCCATAGGGATAACCTGATCCGCCGTTCCTACCTGAGGTGGTTTCTGCCTTTTATCTGAATGAAGGCATAGTGCTCCCTTCGCTCTGTCTGAAATCTTCCCATCTGAAGGAAATAGCCTTGCATTACTTGGATGTGGTTCAGGCGATACACCCATATCTTGAGGTTACTGAGTCCTTTCGTGAGTCGGACTCTCTGTGAATTTGAATGGACCCCAGAAAGATCGGGCTGCGTCTACGTCGGCCATTTCCAGAAGGGTCAGATGGCCAGTGGTGAAGGCGTATTCTCTTAAGGGCAAAGTTCCGCCTTTCCCTGTCGTTGCTCACTCTATGCGGGCGTGGAGTGCCTCCTGCGTCTTCCACCATCAAGCGTTAGTGCTGCAGGTTTGTACGGCAGCCACCTGGTTGTCGGTACACCCATTCATCATACTTTGTAGAGTGGATGTGCTGGCATCTGCAGATGCGTCCTTTGGCCGCAAGGAGTGATATCCGTGTATGGAGTGATATCCTTGTTATCCTCCTTTTTTTATGGTTGTTACATTTGACCAGCAGTTGTTTGTTGTTGGGCTCCATGTTTTATTGTTGGCTATGTTAGCCGTGGTAATTGCATTCCTTTTAAGTTTGTCCTTTTCCCACCCCTCAGTGGTTAGTGCTTTTGGACGTCCCAACCATCTAAGATTTAAAGCAGCAGCTACGTCCTTAGGTGTAGTCAGAGAAATGGATTTTACGGTAAGTACAAAAATCTAATTTCTCTATCGCTCATTGACAGACGTAGTCCTCGGTGATACAGCACCTTCGGGTTATGTTGCCTCCACAGGAGCAGGACTAGACAGGAAATTAAAATGCTCTGGCCACACCCTAGGGGCAGTCCCAGAGGGTATATCCTCTCTCTCTCTGCCTCAGCAAATCAGTTATTTTCTGTCTAGTTAGGAGTAAGGACCTAGATACCTTGCTGGGATCTTCGGTCCTGGCAAGATTTTTTTTTCTTAAAAAGATTTTTTTAGACAGCTTTTTTCTCCAGTGTTCCTGTGAGATCTTCAAGCAAGAAAGCTGAACTGGGCGACGGGCTGGATGTTGAGATCCGGTGGTCACCCCAGTTCAGCCTACGAGCGCGTGCAGGCCATAGCTCCGCGCTGGGTCGGCCGCGACAAAGTCCCATTAAGGGACTGACCCCGCGAGTTAAACGTCTCGCTGAAACGCCAAAGACCATGAGTCACGGCGTCCGTTTTGGTCGACAGCCCTCCCGCCCCGGTGGAGAGGGGTACTGTCAGGAGTTGGTGCCCGCCTGGTTCCGGTATGGTGAGTAGTATGTTCCCCCTTTTCCCCCTGACGGGTCTTGTGGTGAACGCGGGCCCCTCTCTGTATGGTAAGATAGAGTCCCCCTCTATCCTATAACACGGCACAGATCCCCCTACTTTGAGTGTGATTTTATGTGCAAAAAGCCAGGAGGCTTGGTTTGGGAGCTAACAATCTAATTGTATACATGTTTAAAAGATTGTAATCAGTGGCATTCTGGGAATCTTACTGTGATAAGAATAAGGTACCTACCAGTCAGAAGCCACGGACATGTAGACTGCCTTCCTAGTCAAATCTCCAGCTATAGCAGGCCTTCCGAAGGCCATGAGGTCCTCCAGGGCCGGTACCGCCAACCACGCCAAAAATCCCCATGCAGAGATAGTGTTGTGTGCCCTGCAGCACACCGCTATTCGGTACAGGCCGCCGCCATTTTTTTTTGCTGGATTGCACGAGCCGCCATTTTGGCGTAGCCTCGTGTCTCCAGCATGGGGGCGGCCATGTTTGAGGTGATCCAAACACCTCGTGGAGCTAGGGGAGGCGCCGGAAGGCGTGCAGAGGGGCGGAGCCGCCTCCTTTCTTCCTGGGCAGCCAGCCAAAAGACTTCCTGTTTGTCAAGACAGCGCTGTAACCTGTTGCAGTTAAACTCTGAGCATCAAGTGGTGAGCCTGGGGGTCTATCTCTCTCTCTCGATCGATAGGAGCAGGTAACACTAAGGGGCTTTTGTGGCGCTGGGGGTCTGTGAAAAAAAAAAAAAAAGTTTTTTATTTTTGAATTATATTATCCGGGAAGTTACTGGAATAATCATGGACCCTGCCACACAAATTCCCCCACCTGTTTCCCTCGAGGGGGCCACGGGACCCGCCGGTGCACAGAGTGTAGAGGCATTTACAGCAATTTTGGAGTCTATGGTGGCTCGGGTGGAGGCGGCCTGTCAGGGACGAGGGTCAAGGAAGCGACCCCCGCCTACCCCTATATTATCTGACACCTCTGACTCAGATTCAGAGATGGTCACTGCAGTTGCAGGTCCCTCTGCAAGGGCTGTTACCTCAGGTAAAGCTCCCTCAGACAGTGAGGAGGACGTTTCTTCTCCCGCTATAATTCAGGAAGAAGCATTGGTGGACGCACTAGTTGTGGCAGTGCAGGAAACCTTAAAACTTGAGGTTTTACCGGCAGAAGCAACTGATACAGAGATTCCTTTTGGTACTAACAAGCCCATCAAAACGGTGAAGGTTTTTCCTGTACCCAAGTGTTTTGGTAATAAGATTAAAGGAGAATGGGAGCATTCTAAACGTACCTTTACTATTTCCAAGCGTATTGCTAGACGCTATCCGTTTGAGGAATCCATCATTAAGAAATGGACTGTACCACCAGTGGTGGATCCACCTATTTCCAGGCTGAATAAAGCCACGGTTATCCCAGTGGAGGACACTTCGTCCTTTAAGGATCCGGTGGATCGAAAGATGGAAGCAGAGTCCCGCACCATCTTCTCTCTGATAGGGTCAGCATTTAGACCAGTAATTGTTATTGGTCTAGTTTCCCAGACACTTACGGAATGGGCGAGATTGGTACGCCAAGACCTTAGGGGAAAAGATATTCCCCAGGAAACATCTGATTTGATGGAACAGATTATACAAGGGCTACAGTTTATCTGTGACGCAGCCTTGGACACTACTCCCCTATTAGGGCATGCATCTATGTCAGCGGTAATCCTCAGACGTGTGCTGTGGTTAAAATGCTGGTCAGCTGACCTAGGTTCCAAAAAGACCTTGACGAATCTCCCCTTTCAGGGGAATCGTCTATTTGGGGCCACCCTAGATGAAATCATTAAGGATGCCACTGGGGGCAAGAGCACTTTTTTGCCACAGGCTGCTAAAGCTAAGGGACCTCGCAACAAGCGAGGACCTTTCTTTACCGCCCATAAAGGGTTCGCACGCCCGGCTGGAACAAGCGGGAAAGGCAAGACTCCTCCAGGAGGGTTCAAGAAAGGCTGGTCGGACAAACAGAGGACCAACTCAGCCAAACCCGAAGCAAAGGAGTACACAGCCTGAAGGTGCGCCCCCACCCGGTTTGAGGGTGGGGGGACGTTTTCACCGGTATTCAGGACATTAGATCGAGCATCAACTACTACTACCGGTGCGATTCTTCCCTTCCAACATTTAAGTACTACAGGGAGCGGTAGTCACCGTCCCCTGAATAGATCTTTTCCTTTACCTTTTCCTTAGATTAGTCTCAATTCCCCACAGGAATCGGATCTGGTTGACCAGACAGGCCAAGAAGCCTCTAGCCGGGTGACTTCGGTCCCTGAGGTTCAACCAGAAAAGATCACCCTTCCTGATAGCAATCAGGTATCTGATAAATGTGTGGGAACAGAAAACGACCAGACTTTCTCGGATGGTCGGGGCCAGATAGCTCTAGGGTCGCCTGGTTCAGATCCAGTCAGCACCAGTGGTCCTAGAAATTCTAGGCTGGCCTCGTCAAGCCGGCCTGGCCGACTTGGACAGGCTAGTCGCAGACGTTCCGTGGGAACTTCGTCTTAGGGAGTGTCTGTGGTCTCAAGGACCAATTTACCATCGTGCTTTACAGTCACTGGTTTTAATGGCCTGGCCATTGAGACCCAAGTACTGAAGGACAGAGGTTTGTCAGCTTCAGTCATTCCTACCCTTATTAAAGCAAGGAAAGCGACTTCCAGCAAGGTCTATTATCACACATGGAAGACTTATATTGCGTGGTGCGAATCTTTAGGATTTCCTCCACGTACCTATTCGGTGACTCGAATATTGGCTTTTTTGCAACAAGGGGTTGAGCAGAAGCTAGCCTTGAGCACCATCAAGGGTCAAATTTCAGCATTAGCAATCTTCTTTCAGAAACCTTTAGCTACCAAGTCCTTGGTGCGGAATTTCATCCAGGGGGTGCGGCACCTGGCTCCACCAGTCCGCGCGCCCTTACCGCCCTGGGATCTTAATTTAGTTTTGTCGGTTCTACAGAAACCTCCCTTTGAAAACATCAGGGAGATTCCCTTGTTTACTTTATCCCAGAAGGTGGCCTTCTTGGTGGCTATCACTTCTGCTCGCAGGGTGTCAGAACTGGCTGCATTATCATGCCAGTCCCCATACCTAGTGATTCATAGGGATAAGGTAGTACTTCATCCTAAGCCATCCTTTCTTCCTAAGGTGGTTTCAGATTTTCATCTGAATGAAGATATTGTACTACCTTCCTTGTGTCCTCAGCCCAAGCATCATCGGGAACATGCGTTGCATTCCTTGGATGTGGTTCGGGCAATCAGAGTATACCTGAAAGCTACGGAATCATTCCGTAAGACGGATTCACTTTTTGTGATCACGGATGGCCCCAGAAAGGGTTTGCCTGCATCTGCCGCGACCATTGCCAAATGGATTAGACAGACTGTGGTACAGGCTTATTCTATTAAGGGTCAGAGTCCTCCGTTCCCTGTTAGGGCGCACTCCACTCGAGCGCTCAGTACTTCCTGGGCCTTTCGCCATCAGGCGTCAGTGGTCCAGGTATGTAAGGCGGCCACCTGGTCGTCGGTACATACCTTTACAAAATTCTATAAAATTGATGTGACGGCATCGGCGGATGCCTCATTTGGCCGCAAGGTTTTGCAGGCCGCAATTTGAGGAGACCGGTGGTCTACCTCGAGAGTTTTTTTCTGTTTGAAAAATTTCTTTTTTGTTGAGTCTCATCATTAAGGATGAGCATTGTAAACTTCTAGTTGGCACCGGTTGGGCCTTCTAGATTGGGATTTGATTTCCATTTTCCCACCCCTCATTTGTGATACTGCTCTGGGACGTCCTGAAGGTGCTGTATCACCGAGGACTACGTCTGTCAATGAGCGATAGAGAAAAATTGATTTTTGTAAAATCTTACCGTAAAATCCTTTTCTCTTAGCTCATTGACAGACGTAGTCCCCGCCCCTCTGTTTTGGAGTTGGGTTGGGTTAAAATCTCTAAAGACTGCTTTTTGACATAACTGATTTGCTGAGGCAGAGAGAGAGAGGATATACCCTCTGGGACTGCCCCTAGGGTGTGGCCAGAGCATTTTAATTTCCTGTCTAGTCCTGCTCCTGTGGAGGCAACATAACCCGAAGGTGCTGTATCACCGAGGACTACGTCTGTCAATGAGCTAAGAGAAAAGGATTTTACGGTAAGATTTTACAAAAATCCATTTTTTTTCTGTTCTATAATTGTCTATCCAGAAAAAGTAGACCAAATGTACATTGCTGCTAACTCTAAATTCTTAAAAACGACAGCATTTCCAACACAGTAACCAGGTCTGTGGTTAAATGCCAACTGGTGTGATCAAAATGTTAGTGTCCTTTTATATTTACCCCAAGGGGGTATGTCCAACCTCCTGTACATCTGGGGTAGATATAAAAAGGGTGTAAAAAAATGAAGTTTCTCTTTCGTCCACTGACACGCTGTTGCTGCTGTCTCCAGTTCCTGTGAAATGCCGGTTGGGTTTCGGACTAGCTATTTGAGAGCCTTACGGTCTCCCAGTTTGTGCCATTGAGCGCTTGTAGACCGTAGCTCCGCGTTGGGTCTCCATAGCGACTATTGTCCCACGGACGGGGACTAGCCTGCCGGTGAAACACCCCGCCGGGACGCACACACCTGGCATGCCAGCATCGCAGTGTGCCCCTTGGCCGACAGCGCCTTCACTGCGTTGCAGAGGCAGTCTGTCAAGATGGACGCCCACCCTCAGCAGCGGGGTCTGTAAGTACAGTCCCCCCGCCTGGTTAGTGGGCCTGGGGCGGAATTGGGCCCCTCCATAGGTGAGTAGAACCCTCGGGTACCCATACCTCCTACCACCCTCCTCCACTATGAGGGGTCACCTGGGACCTTCCCCCTCCTACCCTGACCTCTCCCTACCCTCGGCTCTGGACCCCCGGGATACTTTTAGTGGGTGTCCCCTATGTACGTCGCCTCAGGTGCTATACCGGGTAGTGGACGGTGGGGGGGAGGCCTCGGAGGGGGGTACATGGTTGCGCCTCATACCGCTCCTTAGGGCCCCCAGGCCTGTTACTAGGATATGCCTCACTGTGCCCGAGGTCATGTGCTCTTCGGCACAAAGCCGCCATTTTGCCATGGCCTGCAGCCTTAACAGGCCTCAGCAGCCTGCCTGGGTATCCCTATCACTGTAATGCCGGTGGCCATTTTGCTGGAGCCGGAGACAAAACAGCACAGGAGCTTCTGGCTCTTGTGGGTGGGGGCGTTTCCTTCTACCTTTTCTTCTACATGCTGTTGATGGACCTTGCTGTGTTCTCCATGTGGTAACTACTCTAGGGGAGTTTAATTACCCTGGCCTTCACCTTTTTATCTTCAGAGGGGTTTCAGGCCTTTAGGGGGCTAAGGATTATCCCCCGGAGTAGCGCTGCGTGCATCGTGATTGCCTCTTAAAGGCGCAGTGCACGCCGGTAGTGGCGGACTTGCTGGGACCTGTGGTGCTTTTCTAACCTCACTTAGCATCAGGGGCATTAATCTTTGGTGATTGGGCGCAAATTGCTCCCTCTTAGAAGCTTCTCCTGAAAACAGGAGCAATGGCCTGTTTAACTCCTTACGGTGCAGGTTCCGGTGTTTCCCTGTCTGCTCTTTACATTCTTACTGTGCAATCCTACGGTTTGGCCATATGTCTAACATGGATTCCCCAAGTTTGTGTGCCCCCCCCCCCCCCCCCGATGTACTGTTGGGGCCTGCTTCTAATGCTCATGATGTGACTTTATTATCTGTGATGCAAGAAATGTCCAGAAAAATGGACAAAGTTATTGCGGCAGCATTTACTAAGAAACGCCCTCGGCCCTCGCCTATCTCATCTCAGACCTCATATTCTGAGGCCGATATGGTCGCCGGCGACGCAGACCCCCTTTTGGAGGATGCGTCCCCGCATTTAGACTTTTCTGACGCGGAAGAGGATGTTTCCACACCCGCCTTAGCACAGGAAAAGGCGCTGGTAGATGCTTAGATATCCTCAGTGAGAGACACCCTAAAAATCACGGATGCGATTTCTAAATCTCAAAAAACCTTGGTATCCTTTTTGGATCCCTCAGGGCAAAGAAATCGGCCAAGATTTTCCCTTGTCCCGAAGTCTTGTCCGCCTTAGTGGAGGAACAATGGCGGCGACCTAATCGCACGCTTGCAGTTCCGAAACGTTTGGCTAGACTCTACCCATTTGAGGAAGAGATCTTACGCAAATGGATTGTCCCTCTCAGGTGGACCCCCAGATATGCTGTATTCACAAAGCCATGTTTTTACCAGTGACAGAATCCTCATCTCTTCCTGATCCGGTTGACAGATGTATTGAGGTCTTATTCTGACACCTGTATACGGTAGTGGGATCTATTCTCAGGCCTGCCCTGACTACCATTCTAGTCTCTCAGACTATGTTTGAATGGGTCAAGGCTCTGAGAGAGGCACTGACGGTAGCCACGTTATCGTCATCTGCCCTGGAACTCGCTGACCAATTATCGCAGATTCTGCAATTTGTATGCGATCCTAACCTAGATGTTCTTCTGCTCGCGGCCAGAGCATCAGTGGTAAGTGGGCTCATCAGACGTGCGATCTGGCTAGAGTCCTGGTCTGCCGACCAGGCTTCTAAGAAGCTTTTGGCAGATCTTCCCTTTCAGGGTGATCGCCTTTTTGGTTCCTCCTTGGATGACTTGATCAAGACGGTCACTGGGGGAAAGAGCACACTTCTTCCTCACTCACCTAAGGGTAAGTCTCCCTCGTGTAAGCGAGGTCCTTCCTTTACAGCACAGAAGCATTTTTTTCGTGCGACTGTGTCGCAGAAAACCAAACGGACTTCGGGCGGAAAAGGATCTGGGAAACGGTGGGCTGGTTAGCCGAAATCCTCTGCCCCCAGCACCTCCAAGCAGACACCTTCTGCCCGAAGGGGCGCCACCCCCTTTTCAGGGGTGGGGGGACTTCTCGGTTTCTCCTGGATCCTTGGACCTCACTGTTGCACGACAGGTGGATCCACAAGGTAATTCAGTCCGGGTACAAGATAGTTTCGTTCCTGTCCGCCAGACAGATTTTTTTCCCTCCAATCTTCAGCTGTCCCCAGACTGCCTTGCGGGGCTACAGGAAGCGATTCGGGAAATGCTGTCTCAAGACGTGATTGTACCAGTTCCTCATGAGGAACGCGTTCGAGGGTACTATTTGAACCGGTTTACCGTTCCACGGAAGGAGGGGAAATTGCATCCAATCTTGGACCTCAAAACTCTGAACCCCTTTGTGCGCGTCCAGAAATTTTGCATGGAGTCCCTGCCGTCAGTGGGGCGTTCTTACATCAGGGGGAGCTGATGGCCTCAATCGCTATCAAGGATGCTTATCTCCTTGTCCCTATTTGCCAGTGTCATCAATGATTCCTCCGCTTCACGGTGGGCAAGGACCATTTTCAATTTGTGGCGTTACTGTTTGGTCTTGCCTCTGCTCCCAGGGTCTTCACCAAGGTGTTAGCCCTTATCTTGGCTTTGCTATGACAGAGAGGAATAGCGATTCTAGGGTACCTGGACGATCTTCTTCTCCGAGCGCACTCGTTTGTGACATTGGACCGGGATTTGGAGATTCACACTCTGAAGCAGTTCGGTTGGAATCTCAACCTTCAGAAATCTGCCCTGGTTCTAAAAACCATACTGGAGTATCTAGGGATGATCCTAGATTCAGCTTCGGCAAAGGTATTCCTACCTCCTGTGAAGTTACAGAAGTTAAGGGAAGCGATTCTGTTGCTGCTGGCTTGCGTCCTGGTGTCTCTCGGGTCATCCTATGCAGGTGCTGGGCCCCTGATGGTGTCCTCCTTCGAGGCCGTACCATATGCTCAGGCCAACCGAAGACTTTTGCAACAGGAGATCCTTGTCAAATGGGACAAGGATCCTCTATCCCTGGACAGTCTGATTTAATTTTAGTCAGAGATCCAAGGACTCCCTGAATTGGTGGCTTAGCTCTTCGAATCGTCTCCATGGGAAATCCTTCCTTATTCCTGAACTGTGGTGACGACAGATGCCTGTCTGACCGGTTGGGGAAGGGGGAAGTGCTGGGCACCCTGAATGTTCAAGGGACCTGGACGTTGGAAGAGTCCAAGCTCCTGATCAACATTCAGGAACTGAGAGCAATCAAGTTGAGCCTGTTCCACTGGACGGACAATCTCAAGGGGTGTTCTGTCCGAGACCAGTCCGACAATGTCATGGCCGTGGCATATGTCAATCATCAAGGGGGCACCAGAAGTGCCCTGCCGGCTTTGGAGGTAGGCGAGATCCTGGGCTGGGCAGAGGACTACGTCCCAGCCCTGTCCGCTGTGTACATTCCCGGCGTAGACAATTGGCAAGCAGACTACCTGAGTCGCCAAAACCCTGGATCAGGGAGAGTGGTCCCTGCATCCACAAGTGTTCCACCAGCTGTGTCTCCCGTGGTTAAGAGCAAGGTGTTAAAGGACAGGGGTCTTTCCGATTCTGTGATCCCTACCTTACAAAAGGCTAGGAAGTCCACTTCTCTGAAGATTTATTATCGTACGTGGAAAGCGTACATTGCTTGGTGTGAATCGCTGAAGCTGCATCCGAGATCCTTTGCGATCAGCAGGATCCTGACCTTTCTACAGAAAGGTGCTATCTTGCAGCTCTCCTTATCTGGCAATACACAGGGATAAGGTAGTGTTACAGGCCTAATCCGTTGTTTCTTCCTAAGGTGGTTTCATACTTCCATCTGAAAGAAGACCTAGTGCTTCTGTCACTGTGTCCGAAACCTTCACATCCTAAAGGGCCATACACACTATAAGATTTTCTGAAGACTTTTTCCTTCAGATTTACCTTTTCTATGTAGTTCAAGGGCCTGCCAGATTGCATACAAATTGAAAGTGTTTAGGTTTGACCTCATATTATATGGTTTTGGTAAATCTAAAGGAAAAAGTCTTCAGAAAATCTTATAGTGTGTATGGCCCATAAGGAAATTGCTTTGCATTGCTTGGATGCGGTTCGGTCGATACCGGTTTATCAGAAGACTACGGAGTCCTTTTCTAAGTTGGACTCTGTGAATACAGATGGACCCCGTAAGGGTCAGACTGCATCTGCGGCGACCATCTCTCGATGGATCAGACAGAGGGTGGTGGAGGCGTATTCTCTTAAGAGCAAGGTTCCTCCTTTCCCTGTCACGGGTCACTCTACGCGGGCGTTGAGTACCTCTTGGGCTTTCCGTCATCAGGTGTCAGTGATGCAAGTTTACAAGGCGACCACTTGGTCGTCTGTACATACGTTCACCAAGTTTTACAGAGTGGATGTGTTAGCATCCTCGGATGCGTCCTTTGGCCGCAAGGTTTGGCAGGCCACCATTTAAGGAGCAGTCTACTTTTCTTTTTCTTTTATGGTTTTGCTACAATTGAGCCCCAGTTGTTGCTTGTTGGGCTCCATGTTATATAGTTGGCTATGTTAGCCGAGGGAATTGCATTCTTTTAAGTTTGTCCTTTCCCCATCCGTCTATGATTTAAAGCAGCAGCTATGTCTGTCGGTGGACAAAAGAGAAAATGGGATTTTTTACTTGCCATAAAATCCATTTCTTTGAGTCCACTGACGGACGTAGCTCCCACCCCTCTTTTCTCTGAAGAGCTGGGTTTTGGTTATTATTCCCTGCTTACAACTAAACTGAAGATGCAACGGTGAGGGCAGGGGTAATAACCCAGGGACCCCGCCTCCCTGGGCGTGTCAAAGCCTTTTGCTCTACCTGGTCACTCCTAGTGGGAGGGGCTTATTACTCACCTGTCTATGATTTAAAGCAGCAGCTACGTCCGTCGGTGTACTCCGAGAAATGGATTTTACGGTAAGTAAAAAATGCCATTATTTCTGCCCCATGTAGCCGGTTCGCCTTTTCCACGTGGCGGAGGATATTCTGCCATTCTTGTCCATCCACGTCAGACAGATACATGCAGCATGACATAATGACACCATGTACAATGTAACATCATGGCACTGGGGAAGATATCGGCACATGTAAAGCTCTGTCCCCAGTCTCCGCAATAGCCAAGAAAACAGATGGATATAGGCAGGAGGACTGGAGATGAGTGATCCTGTGAGTTCAGTGCTGCCTTAAGTATTCTGTATAAACATTTTTTGTAATGCACAAAACCTGTTTGTTTTTTTTACAATTCACTTCCTTACGTTTTTTTATTTATTTTTTATTTTACACAGATGAGAAACCTAGCGGTTTATTCCTTGCCCACAATGCACCATTTGTATTCTATTGAAGTATCCAATGTTTCCAGTCTTGTTCAAATTGGCATCACAATGGTGAGTTTAATGTATATTTTTTCTTCTTCAAACATGAATGTTGTAAGTGTTACATAGGTGAAAATGACCTCCCTTAGGCCCACTCTAATCTATGGAAAGCAGGGAGTAGCTCACTGCTACGCAGTAGCGTATTGGCTTTAAATTTAGTCCCTGTCATTCTGCATTGAATACCTACTTTTTTGCTTTAAAATGGCAAGAGATAAATTATTACTTCTGGAAGAGGGTTATTATTTTGCTTAAAATGTGTGTGTGTGTGTGTGTAGATGTATGTGTGTGTGTATATGGATGGATGTATGTATGTATGTATATATATATATATATATATATATATATATATATATTATGTATATATATATATATATATATATATATATATCTGTGTATATAAAATATGTATCTTGCATATCTGAAACTAAATGCTTCTATCCCTAATAGGACACAATATATCTTCTAGAAGGAATATATGATAGCCATGAGGGGTATGTTTTGTCCTTACAAGTAAATAACTGGATATGTTCTTCGTTTTTATTGGTTTGTTTATTTTTAAGACTATTCTTTATTGCATGTTTAGGTCTTCTGAGGGTTTGGTCAATGTGCTTGCATTGAGATGTCTAACAGAAGCTTTACCAGAAAACAGGTATAATATGTAAATGACAGGGTTGCGGAGATGTATGGCTCTTTCCTATTTATCTGTTCATTTCTTGTTAACAGGTTAAGTCGATTACTTCACAAACTTAAATTTGAGGAAGCAGAAAAGTTTGCTTTACAGTTTGGACTGGATGTTGAGGTATGTTCTCAGTATTTCCTTTAGCTTATACAAAGTTTGAAATCAATATTTCTCTAGCGCTCATCGACAGACGTAGTCCCCGGTGATACACCACCTTCGGGTTATGTTACCTCCGCAGGAGCAGGACTAGACAGGAAATTAAAAAGCTCTGGCCACACCCCAGGGGCAGTCCCAGAGGGTATATCCTCTCTCTCTCTGCCTCAGCAAATCAGTTATTTTCTGTCTAGTTAGGAGTAAGGACCTAGATACCTTGCTGGGATCTTAGGTCCTGGCAAGAATTTTTTTCTAAAAAGGATTTTTAGACAGCTTTTTTTCTCCAGTGTTCCTGTGAGATCTTCAAGCAAGAAAGCTGAACTGGGCGACGGGCTGGATGTTGAGATCCGGTGGTCACCCCAGTTCAGCCTACGAGCGCGTGCAGGCCATAGCTCCGCGCTGGGTCGGCCGCGACAAAGTCCCATTAAAAGGACTGAACTCGCGAGTTAAACGTCTCGCTGAAACGCCAAAGACCATGAGTCACGGCGTCCGTATCGGTCGACAGCCCTCCCGCCCCGGTGGAGAGGGGTACTGTCAGGAGTTGGTGCCCGCCTGGTTCCGGTATGGTGAGTAGTATGTTCCCCCTTTTTCCCTGACGGGTTTTGTGGTGAACGCGGGCCCCTCTCTGTATGGTAAGAAAGAGTTCTTTCTATCCTATAACATGTCACAAATCCTCCTACTTTGAGTGTGATTTTATGTGTACAAAAAGCCAGGAGTCTTGGTTTGGGAGCTAACAATCTATTGTATACATGTTTTAAAGATGTAATCTGTGGCATTCTGGGAATCTTATGGGTTAAGTATAAGCTACCTACCAGTCAGAAGCCACGGACATGTAGACTGCCTTCCAAATCAGATCTCCAGCTATTAGCAGGCCTCCCGAACGGCCATGCGGTCCGCCAGGGCCGGTACCGCCAACCACGCCATATCCCCATGCAGAGAGAGTGTTGTGTGCCCTGCAGCACACCGCTAGTCAGCACAGGCCGCCGCCATTTTTTTTGCTGGATCGCACGAGCCGCCATTTTGGCGTAGCCTCGTGTCTCCAGCATGGGGGCGGCCATGTTTGAGGTGATCCTACACCTCGTGGAGCTTGGGGGAGGCGCTGGAAGGCGTGCAGAGGGGCGGAGCCGCCTCCCTTCTTCCTGGGCAGCCAGCCAAAAGACTTCCTGTTTGTCAGGACAGCGCTGTAAGCTGTTGCAGTTTAACTCTGAGCATCAAGTGGTGAGCCTGGGGGTCTATCTCTCTCTCTCTCTCGATCGATAGGGATCCCTAGCAGGTAACACTAAGGGGCTTTTTTGTGGCGCTGGGGGTCAGAAAAAAGAAAAAAAAAAAAAAAGTTTTTTCTTTTGAATTATATTATCCAGGAAGTAACTGGAGTTATCATGGACCCTGCCACACATATTCCCCCACCTGTTTCCCTCGAGGGGGCCTCGGGACCCGCCGGTGCACAGAGTATAGAATAATTTACAGCAATCTTGGAGTCTATGGTGGCTCGGGTGGAGGCGGCCTGTCAGGGACGGGGGTCAAGGAAGCGACCCCCGCCTACCCCTATACTATCTGACACCTCTGACTCAGATTCAGAGATGGTCACGGCAGTTGCAGGTTCCTCTGCAAAGGCTGTTATCCCAGGTAAAGCCCCCTCAGACAGTGAGGAGGACGCTTCTTCTCCTGCTATAATTCAGGAAGAAGCATTGGTGGAATCACTAGTTGTGGCAGTGCAAGAAACCTTAAAACTTGAGGCTTTACCGGCAGAGGCAACTGAAACAGAGAGGCCTTTCGGTACTAATAAGCCCATCAAGATGGCGAAGGCTTTTCCGGTACCTAAATGTTTTGGTAATCAGATTAAAGGAGAATGGGAGCATTCTAAACGTACCTTTACTATTTCCAAACGTATTGCTAGACGCTATCCGTTTGAGGAATCCATCATTAAGAAATGGACGGTACCACCAGTCGTGGATCCGCCTATTTCCAGGCTGAATAAAGCCACGGTTATTCCAGTGGAGGACACTTCGTCCTTTAAGGATCCGGTGGATCGAAAGATAGAAGCAGAGTTCCGCACTATCTTTTCTCTGATAGGGTCAGCATTTAGACCAGTAATTGTTATTGGTCTAGTTTCCCAGACACTTACGGAATGGGCGAAAATGGTACGCCAAGATCTTAGGGGAAAAGATATTCCCCAGGAGACATCTGATTTGGTGGAACAGATCATACAAGGGCTACGGTTTATCTGTGACGCAGCCTTGGACACAACTCCCTTATTAGGGCATGCATCTAAGTTAGCAGTGATCCTCAGACGTGTGCTGTGGTTAAAATGCTGGTCAGCTGACCTAGGTTCCAAAAAGACCTTGACCAATCTCCCTTTTCAGGGGAATCGTCTATTTGGGGCCAACCTAGATGAAATCATTAAGGATGCCACTGGGGGCAAGAGCACTTTCTTGCCACAGGCTGCAAAAACTAAGGGACCTCGCAACAAGCGAGGACCTTTCTTTACCGCCCATAAAGGGCGCCCGGCTGGTACTAGCGGGAAAGGCAAGACTCCTCCAGGAGGGTTCAAGAAGGGCTGGTCGGACAAGCAGAGGACCAACCCAGCCAAACCCGAAGCAAAGGAGTACACAGCCTGAAGGTGCGCCCCCACCCGGTTTCAGGGTGGGGGGACGTTTTCACCGGTATTCAGGACATTAGATCGAGCATCAACCACTACTACCGGTGCGATTCTTCCCTTCCAACATTTAAGTACCACAGGAAGCGGTAGTTACCGTTCCCTGAATAGATCTTTTCCTTTACCCTTTCCTAAGATTAGTCCCGATACCTCACAGGAATCGGATCTGGTTGACCAGATAGGCCAAGTAGCCTCTAGTCGGGTGACTTCGGTCCCTGAGGTTCAACCAGAAAAGATCACCCTTCCTGATAACTATCAGGTATCTGATAAATGTGTGGAAACAGAAAACGACCAGATTTTCTCGGATGGTCGGGGCCAGATAGTTCTAGGGACGCCTGGTTCAGATCCAATCAGCGCTAGTGGTCCTAGAGATTCTAGGCTGGCCTCCTCAAGCCGGCCTGGCCGACTTGGACATGCTAGTCGCAGACGTTCCGTGGGAACTTCGTCTCAGGGAGTGTCTGTGGTCTCTAGGACCAAGTTACCTTTGTGCTTTACAGTCGCTGGTTTTAATGGCCTGGCCATTGAGACCCAAGTACTGAAGGACAGAGGTTTGTCTACTTCTGTCATTCCTACCCTTATTAAAGCAAGGAAAGCGATTTCCAGCAAAGTCTATTATCACACATGGAAGACTTATATTGCGTGGTGCGAATCTTTAGGATTTACTCCACGTACCTATTCGGTGTCTCGAATATTGGCCTTTTTGCAACAAGGGGTTGAGCAGAAGCTAGCCTTGAGCACCATCAAGGGTCAAGTTTCAGCATTAGCAATCTTCTTTCAGAAGCCGTTAGCTACCAAATCCTTGGTGCGGAATTTCATCCAGGGGGTGCGGCACCTGGCTCCTCCAGTCCGCGCGCCCTTACCGCCCTGGGATCTTAATTTGGTTTTGTCGGTTCTACAGAAACCTCCTTTTGAAAACATCAGGGAGATTCCCTTGCTTACTTTATCCCAGAAGGTGGCCTTCTTGGTGGCTATTACTTCTGCTCGCAGGGTGTCAGAACTGGCTGCATTATCATGCCAGTCCCCATACCTAGTGATTCATAGGGATAAGGTAGTACTTCATCCTAAGCCATCTTTTCTTCCTAAGGTGGTTTCAGATTTTCATCTGAATGAAGATATTGTACTACCTTCCTTGTGTCCTCAGCCCAAGCATCATCGGGAACATGCGTTGCATTCCTTAGATGTGGTTCGGGCAATCAGGGTATACCTGAAAGCTACGGAATCATTCCGTAAGACGGATTCACTTTTTGTGATCACGGATGGCCCCAGAAAGGGTTTGCCTGCATCTGCCGCGACCATTGCCAAATGGATTAGACAGACGGTGGTACAGGCTTATTCTATTAAGGGTCAGAGTCCTCCGTTCCCTGTTAGGGCGCACTCCACTCGAGCGCTCAGTACTTCCTGGGCCTTTCGCCATCAGGCGTCAGTGGTCCAGGTATGTAAGGCGGCCACCTGGTCGTCGGTACATACCTTTACAAAATTCTATAAAATTGATGTGACGGCATCGGCGGATGCCTCATTTGGCCGCAAGGTTTTGCAGGCCGCAATTTGAGGAGACCGGTGGTCTACCTCGAGGGTTTTTTTCTGTTTGAAAATTTTTTTTTGTTGAGTCTCATCATTAAGGATGAGCATTGTAAACTTCTAGTTGGCACCGGTTGGGCCTTCTAGATTGGGATTTGATTTCCATTTTCCCACCCCTTAGTTGTGATACTGCTCTGGGACGTCCCGAAGGTGGTGTATCACCGAGGACTACGTCTGTCGATGAGCGCTAGAGAAAAATGGATTTTTGTAAAATCTTACCGTAAAATCCTTTTCTCTTAGCTCATCGACAGATGTAGTCCCCGCCCCTCTATTTTGGAGTTGGGTTGGGTTAAATTCTCTAAGCACTGCTTTTTCACATAACTGATTTGCTGAGGCAGAGAGAGAGAGGATATACCCTCTGGGACTGCCCCTGGGGTGTGGCCAGAGCTTTTTAATTTCCTGTCTAGTCCTGCTCCTGCGGAGGTAACATAACCCGAAGGTGGTGTATCACCGAGGACTACGTCTGTCGATGAGCTAAGAGAAAAGGATTTTACGGTAAGATTTTACAAAAATCCATTTTTCTCTATCGCTCATTGACAGACGTAGTCCTCGGTGATACAGCACCTTCGGTTATGTTGCCTCCACAGGAGCAGGACTAGACAGGAAATTAAAAAGCTCTGGCCACACCCTAGGGGCAGTCCCAGAGGGTATATCCTCTCTCTCTCTCTCTCTCTGCCTCAGCAAATCAGTTATTTTCTGTCTAGTTAGGAGTAAGGACCTAGATACCTTGCTGGGATCTTCGGTCCTGGCAAGATTTTTTTCTCAAAAGATTTTTTTCTCAAAAGATTTTTTTCTCAAAAGATTTTTTAGACCGCTTTTTTTCTCCAGTGTTCCTGTGAGATCTTCAAGCAAGAAAGCTGAACTGGGCGACGGGCTGGATGTTGAGATCCGGTGGTCACCCCAGTTCAGCCTACGAGCGCGTGCAGGCCATAGCTCCGCGCTGGGTCGGCCGCGACAAAGTCCCATTAAGGGACTGACCCCGCGAGTTAAACGTCTCGCTGAAACGCCAAAGACCATGAGTCACGGCGTCCATATCGGTCGACAGCCCTCCCGCCCCGGTGGAGAGGGGTACTGTCAGGAGTTGGTGCCCGCCTGGTTCCGGTATGGTGAGTAGAATGTTCCCCCTTTTCCCCTGACGGGTCTTGTGGTGAACGCGGGCCCCTCTCTGTATGGTAAGATAGAGTCCCCCTCTATCCCATAACAGGACACCGATCCCCCTACTTTGAGTGTGATTTTATGTGCAAAAAGCCAGGAGGCTTGGTTTGGGAGCTAACAATCTAATTGTATACATGTTTAAAAGATTGTAATCAGTGGCATTCTGGGAATCTTACTGTGATAAGAATAAGGTACCTACCAGTCAGAAGCCACGGACATGTAGACTGCCTTCCTAAATCAGATCTCCAGCTATAAGCAGGCCTCCCGAATGGCCATGCGGTCCGCCAGGGGCGGTACCGCCAACCACGCCAAATCCCCATGCAGAGAGAGTGTTGTGTGCCCTGCAGCACACCGCTATTCAGTACAGGCCGCCGCCATTTTTTTTTGCTGGATCGCACGAGCCGCCATTTTGGCGTAGCCTCGTGTCTCCAGCATGGGGGCGGCCATGTTTGAGGTGATCCAAACACCTCGTGGAGCTAGGGGAGGCGCCGGAAGGCGTGCAGAGGGGCGGAGCCGCCTCCTTTCTTCCTGGGCAGCCAGCCAAAAGACTTCCTGTTTGTCAAGACAGCGCTGTAACCTGTTGCAGTTAAACTCTGAGCATCAAGTGGTGAGCCTGGGGGTCTATCTCTCTCTCTCTCGATCGATAGGGATCCCTAGCAGGTAACACTAAGGGGCTTTTGTGGCGCTGGGGGTCTGAAAAAAAAAAAAAGTTTTTTATTTTTGAATTATATTATCCAGGAAGTGACTGGAATTATTATGGACCCTGCCACACATATTCCCCCACCTGTTTCCCTCGAGGGGGCCACGGGACCCGCCGGTGCACAGAGTGTAGAGGCATTTACAGCAATTTTGGAGTCTATGTTGGCTCGGGTGGAGGCGGCCTGTCAGGGACGGGGGTCAAGGAAGCGACCCCCGCCTACCCCTATACTATCTGACACCTCTGACTCAGATTCAGAGATGGTCACTGCAGTTGCAGGTCCCTCTGCAAGGGCTATTACCTCAGGTAAAGCTCCCTCAGACAGTGAGGAGGACGTTTCTTCTCCCGCTATAATTCAGGAAGAAGCATTGGTGGACGCACTAGTTGTGGCAGTGCAGGAAACCTTAAAACTTGAGGTTTTACCGGCAGAGGCAACTGAAACAGAGATTCCTTTTGGTACTAACAAGCCCATCAAAACGGTGAAGGTTTTTCCTGTACCCAAGTGTTTTGGTAATAAGATTAAAGGAGAATGGGAGCATTCTAAACGTACCTTTACTATTTCCAAGCGTATTGCTAGACGCTATCCGTTTGAGGAATCCATCATTAAGAAATGGACTGTACCACCAGTGGTGGATCCACCTATTTCCGGGCTGAATAAAGCCACGGTTATCCCAGTGGAGGACACTTCGTCCTTTAAGGATCCGGTGGATCGAAAGATGGAAGCAGAGTCCCGCACCAACTTCTCTCTGATAGGGTCAGCATTTAGACCAGTAATTGTTATTGGTCTAGTTTCCCAGACACTTACAGAATGGGCGAGAATGGTACGCCAAGACCTTAGGGGAAAAGATATTCCCCAGGAGACATCTGATTTGATGGAACAGATTATACAAGGGCTACAGTTTATCTGTGACGCAGCCTTGGACACTACTCCCCTATTAGGGTATGCATCTATGTCAGCGGTCATCCTCAGACGTGTGCTGTGGTTAAAAGACCTTGACAAATCTCCCCTTTCAGGGGAATCGTCTATTTGGGGCCAACCTAGATGAAATCATTAAGGATGCCACTGGGGGCAAGAGCACTTTTTTGCCACAGGCTGCTAAAGCTAAGGGACCTCGCAACAAGCGAGGACCTTTCTTTACCGCCCATAAAGGGCGCCCGGCTGGAACAAGCGGGAAAGGCAAGACTCCTCCAGGAGGGTTCAAGAAGGGCTGGTCGGACAAACAGAGGACCAACACAGCCAAACCCGAAGCAAAGGAGTACACAGCCTGAAGGTGCGCCCCCACCTGGTTTCAGGGTGGGGGGACGTTTTCACCGGTATTCAGGACATTAGATCGAGCATCAACCACTACTACCGGTGCGATTCTTCCAACATTTAAGTACTACAGGAAGCGGTAGTTACCGTTCCCTGAATAGATCTTTTCCTTTACCTTTTCCTAAGATTAGTCCCTATGCCTCACAGGAATCGGATCTGGTTGACCAGACAGGCCAAGAAGCCTCTAGTCGGGTGACTTCGGTCCCTGAGGTTCAACCAGAAAAGATCACCCTTCCTGATAACAATCAGGTATCTGATAAATGTGTGGGAACAGAAAACGACCAGACTTTCTCGGATGGTCGGGGCCAGATACCTCTAAGGACGCCTGGTTCAGATCCAATCAGCGCCAGTGGTCCTAGAAATTCTAGGCTGGCCTCGTCAAGCCGGCCTGGCCGACGTGGACATGCTAGTCGCAGACGTTCCGTGGGAACTTCGTCTCAGGGAGTGTCTGTGGTCTCAAGGACCAATTTACCATGGTGCTTTACAGTCGCTGGTTTTAATGGCCTGGCCATTGAGACCCAAGTACTGAAGGACAGAGGTTTGTCTACTTCAGTCATTCCTACCCTTATCAAAGCAAGGAAAGCGACTTCCAGCAAGGTCTATTATCACACATGGAAGACTTATATTGCATGGTGCGAATCTTTAGGATTTCCTCCACGTACCTATTCGGTGACTCGAATATTGGCTTTTTTGCAACAAGGGGTTGAGCAGAAGCTAGCCTTGAGCACCATCAAGGGTCAAGTTTCAGCATTCGCAATCTTCTTTCAGAAACCTTTAGCTACCAAGTCCTTGGTGCGGAATTTCATCCAGGGGGTGCGGCACCTGGCTCCACCAGTCCGCGCGCCCTTACCGCCCTGGGATCTTAATTTGGTTTTGTCGGTTCTACAGAAACCTCCCTTTGAAAACATCAGGGAGATTCCCTTGCTTACTTTATCCCAGAAGGTGGCCTTCTTGGTGGCTATCACTTCTGCTCGCAGGGTGTCAGAACTGGCTGCATTATCATGCCAGTCCCCATACCTAGTGATTCATAGGGATAAGGTAGTACTTCATCCTAAGCCATCTTTTCTTCCTAAGGTGGTTTCAGATTTTCATCTGAATGAAGATATTGTACTACCTTCCTTATGTCCTCAGCCCAAGCATCATCGGGAACATGCGCTGCATTCCTTAGATGTGGTTCGGGCAATCAGGGTATACCTGAAAGCTACGGAATCATTCCGTAAGACGGATTCACTTTTTGTGATCACGGATGGCCCCAGAAAGGGTTTGCCTGCATCTGCCGCGACCATTGCCAAATGGATTAGACAGACGGTGGTACAGGCTTATTCTATTAAGGGTCAGAGTCCTCCGTTCCCTGTTAGGGCGCACTCCACTCGAGCGCTCAGTACTTCCTGGGCCTTTCGCCATCAGGCGTCAGTGGTCCAGGTATGTAAGGCGGCCACCTGGTCGTCGGTACATACCTTTACAAAATTCTATAAAATTGATGTGACGGCATCGGCGGATGCCTCATTTGGCCGCAAGGTTTTGCAGGCCGCAATTTGAGGAGACCGGTGGTCTACCTCGAGGGTTTTTTTCTGTTTGAAAAAAAAAGAAAAAATATTTTCTCTTTTTTGTTGAGTCTCATCATTAAGGATGAGCATTGTAAACTTCTAGTTGGCACCGGTTGGGCCTTCTAGATTGGGATTTGATTTTCATTTTCCCACCCCTCATTTGTGATACTGCTCTGGGACGTCCCGAAGGTGCTGTATCACCGAGGACTACGTCTGTCAATGAGCGATAGAGAAAAATGGATTTTTGTAAAATCTTACCGTAAAATCCTTTTCTCTTAGCTCATTGACAGACGTAGTCCCCGCCCCTCTGTTTTTTGAGTTGGGTTGGGTTAAAATCTCTAAAGACTGCTTTTTCACATAACTGATTTGCTGAGGCAGAGAGAGAGAGGATATACCCTCTGGGACTGCCCCTAGGGTGTGGCCAGAGCTTTTTAATTTTTCTGTCTAGTCCTGCTCCTGTGGAGGCAACATAACCGAAGGTGCTGTATCACCGAGGACTACGTCTGTCAATGAGCTAAGAGAAAAGGATTTTACGGTAAGATTTTACAAAAATCCATTTATTTATTTACCACCTCCCTTCCAACCTATTCTAATAATACAATGGGGTGGGAGCTCTGTTGTCCTGGGTGAACATCTTATGACATTCTCCTGCTCATGTGTGCCCTAGGGGCCGCACAATGGGGCAATCTGTCACCCGCTGGCATCCACCAGACCCAGCAGAGCACAGATTGTTGTCCCAGCCCCGACCTGGTACCTTGTGATCGCTTTGACCAATTACAGATATCAAAAGTCAGTTATACACAATGGCTTTCCTTTCATAGCCATTGATTAAGTACTTTTGTGATCCTTGTGATTGGTCACAGTGATCACCTGGTATAGGGTCATTCACAGAGCGCACCTGTACCATGTGATAGCTGTACCAATCACAGCTATTGCAGTTTTACACAATTGCAGATGAATGAATGCCCTTCATAAAAATGAATGCCTATATAGCGATCATTCTTGCAATAAGTAATTATAGTGTAAATAAATAAATAAATCAGATCACCTCCCCAGAGCATTACAGTGTGACTGTGGTGACACCGTACTGCTCTGGTCACTGTATGTGGGAAACAAATTCCAAAAAAAAATCATAGTTGTGTGTGTATGTGTATATATTTGATATGAGTAGTAATTGATTTAGGACCTGTGAAAGTCCCCTTCACTCCTTTTATGAATAAATTCACAATATGTGCTGTTTTTCTATTTTCCTCACTTTTAGATGCTGCTCTGGAAACATGCAATACCAAATTTACAGTACATCAGAATACACCTAGCACACTTCCTTCAGTATCATGTGCTAAAACATAAATACAATTCCATTACTTATCACAAACAATACAAAAATCTCAAACCTATAAAAATATAGTCTCCTGTGCGTTAGCTGCAATCATCGGGGGGGGGGGGGGGGCAGCTTTCACATCCTTCTCTGATCTGCAGCAGTACTGTGCTGTGTTTTAAAGTATGTACAGTATCTCATAAAAGTGAGTACACCCCTCACATTTTTGTAAATATTTTTATATCTTTTCATGTGACAACACTGAAGAAATGACACTTTGCTACAATGTAAAGTAGTGAGTGTACAGCTTGTATAAAAGTGTAAATTTGCTGTGCCCTCAAAATAACTCAACACATAGACATTAATGTCTAAACCGCCGGCAACAAAATTGAGTACACCCCTAAGTTAAAATGTCCAAATGGGCCAATTAGCCATTTTCCCTCCCGATGTCATGTGACTCGTTAATGTTACAAGGTCTCAGGTGTGAATGGGGAACAGGTTTGGTAAATTTGGTGTTATCACTCTCACTCTCTCATACTGGTCACCGAAAGCTCAACATGGCACCTCATGGCAAAGAACTCTCTGAGGATCTGAAAAATAAAGAATTGTTGTTCTCATAAAGATGACCTGGGCTATCCCTGAAACTGAGCTGTAGTATGGCAGCCAAGACCATACAGCAGTTTAACAGGACAGGTTCCATTAAGAACAGGCCTCTCCATGGCTGACCAAAGAAGTTGAGTGCACATGCTTAGCGTCATATCCAGAGGTTGTCTTTAGGAAATAGATGTATGAGTGCTGCCAGCATTGCTGCAGAGGTTGAAGGCGTGGGGGTCAGTCCATCAGTGCTCAGTCCATATGCCACACACTGAATCAAATTGGTCTGCATGGCTGTTGTCCCAGAAGGAAGCCTCTTCTAAAGATGATGCACGAGAAAGCCCGCAAACAGTTTGCTGAAGACAAGTTGACTAAGGACATAGATTAAAGGAACCATGTCAGTTGGTCTGATGAGACCAAGATAAACGTATTTGGTTCATGGTGTCAAGCGTGTGTGGCGGCAACCAGGTGAGGAGTACAAAGACAAGTGTGTCTTGCCTACACTCAAGTAAAGTGGAGGGAGTGTCATGGTCTGCGGCTGCATGAGTGTTGCCGGCACTGGGGAGCTACAGTTTGAGGGAACCATGAATGCTAACATAAACTGTGACATACTGAAGCAGAGCATGATCCCCCCCCCCCTTTCGGAGACTGGTCCGCAGGGCAGTTTTCCAAAAGAACGACCCCAAACACACCTCCAAGAGGACCACTGCCTTGCTAAAAAAGCTGAGGGTAGAAGTGATGGACAGGCCAAGCATGTCTCTAGACCTAAACCCTATTGAGCATCTGTGGGGCATCCTCAAACGGAAGGTGGAGGAGCGCAAGGTCTCTAACATCCTCCAGGAGTGGAAGAGGACTCCAGTGGAAACCTGTGAAGCTCTGGTGAATGTAAAGTAAAAGTAATATGAGGAAGTATTACTTTACTGAGAGAGTAGTGGATGCATGGAATAACCTTCCTGCAGAAGTGGTAGCTGCAAATACAGTGAAGGAGTTTAAGCATGCATGGGATAGGCATAAGGCTATCCTTCATATAAGATAGGGCCAAGGACTATTCATAGGATTCAGATATATTGGGCAGACTAGATGGGCCAAATGGTTCTTATCTGCTGACACATTCTATGTTTCTATGTTTCCATGCCCAGGAGGGTTAGGGCAGTGCTGGAAAATAATGGTGGTATGGCGCATGCGCGGCGCGGAGCTGGACGGTTGCTAGAAGCGCAGCTCCGTCGGAGGGGAGAGAGATCGGCGTGATCCCTGGGGCCATTTCAACTTACATCAACCCGAAAACTACCAACACCCCCGGGGGAACTCTTTGTGCATGCCGTCAGCGAAGAAGAAGAACCGGGGAGGTCCGCCAAAACGATCCCTGACTACTTATTTGCTGCGCACTAAGGAGATCAGCAGGATGTCCCAAGATGGCGCTCAGGCTTCCCCTCCACCACAGGCAGAGACCATACAGCCACCTTCTACTCCCAACACACAGTCCGGGAACCGTGAGTACTCGAGCGGGGTCACTAAGGCAGACTTGGATGCAGGGCTTGCAGCCATGTATGAAAAGTTGGCAGACAATTCCAGTCTGAGATTCAAAAATCCACAAATACTTTGACACAAGAAATAGCGGCTTTAGGTGGTCGCACAGACTTATTAGAAGCAAAGCACGATGAACTTTCTATTGCCCACAATGACCTTAGAAAGGACTTTGAGCTGCTTTCAGACAACTACAGTTTGTTACAAACACAAGTGGAGGATTTGGACAATAGGAATCGCAGGAATAACCTGCGACTTAGAGGCATCCCAGAATCGGTCACTGATTTGCTTCCTGCAGTTTCTAAGCTTTTCATTGACCTGCTACCTGACAAGCAGGAGTCTGATTTTATCTGTGACAGGATTCATAGAGCCCTGCGGCCTAAACCACCCCCGGATAAGCCTCCAAGAGATGTGATCCTTTGCCTCAAGGACTTCCTGATCAAAGAGGATATTTTGAGAGCCTCCAGAAACATCCCTAATATTTTGATGGAGGGCACACGCATTCAAATTTACCCTGACATATCTCAGGCTACAGTTGAAAGGCGCCATAAAATGAAGGAGGTCACCACAGTGCTCCAAGCTGCTAGGAATTCGATATCGATTGGGCTTCCCCTTTAAATTATCGGTCCCGCATAATGGTACAGTGTATGTGGTCTATAACCTAATAGAAGGAAAGGAACTTCTATGTAAGCTCGGCCTCCTGGAAGCCGCCCCTGATGCCCGCCCGCAGAACACTCCCAGGCCTTCGATTACCTGGTCCACCCCAGCCACCAGAAGGGACCAGCGCAGATGGCGTAATCCCTTCAGGGACGGAATCTTCTGAGGAAGCTCATTATGGACAGAAACTTTTTTGGACGCTTCATATAAGGTGGTGCACTGTTAACATGGGTTGCGTGGACGCAGGCAGACCCTTGCCCCTGGGTGGCCGCTCCTTTCCCGTGGGGCGGCTGTGCAGGGGTGAATATGTCTGTTGATGCGAAAGCAGCGTCACTCAAATGGTTTTTTTCTTCTTTATATACATATTGGCACATATAAGGAATACTGATTACAATGCCGTTCTCTCTCCTCTCCATTGGTTTGTCCCCTATGTGCTGTTTTGCGAAGATTCGGGTTCCTGGTTTGTGTGAGCCCTCTCGGGGCCTCCCTCGCCTATGGGTCCCGGGTCTCCGCACTCGGCTGTTGGACGGTTATGTCCAATGGATATTGATTTTTTGGATGGGTTTTTGTTATATGCCCATCTCCAAAAAGTATGTTCATATTCATTATTTTTGGTTGATACTTTCTAAAATTATCAGTTGTTATTTCAGGGAAAATTCGTATAAAAACAGTCATTTTTTCAGGTCTTTACACTTATAATGCAAGTATATTGGTCAATTTACATTCCTGGTATTCTTGAAGTAGGACCGGGCCCACGGTCAAAGGTATATGGGTGTCCGTTCTCATGTGGATCATGGCCTTATCATGGTATTTTTCAGGAAATTTACATGCTATTACAATCTGGACTGGTTCTGGTCGATTTGTCCTTCAGTTTCATTCTATATCCTCAGAGGCTCAAGTGCGATAGTTGTCCTTTTTATATAGATCATGGGGCTTAAAATCTTGTAACACAATGTCCAGGGATTCAACTCCCCCAATAAGCGGCATAAGGCCTTTAAACAGTACAAAAGATTAGGTGCGGATATACTCCTTTTGCAGGAAACACATTTTGCTGTAGACAGGCAACCAAAATTTTTTGATAAATCTTTCAGACAGTTTAAATGCTCTTCATTTCATAATAAGACCAGAAGGGTAGCTATTTTTATCAGAAATAATATAATATTTGATATCTCCTCCACGTATAGTGACCCAGAGAGCAGATTCCTGATTATAAAAGGTACGGTTGCAGGCAAATCGATTACTGTTGCATCTATTTATGCCCCCAATGAAGCACATGCCTCCTTTTTCAGGCATTTTTTTGAAGTGTTAGGTAGGTTCGAGTCCCCTCATATGGTGGTGGGGGGGGGGTTCAATTTGGCTGCTCATCCATCATTAGACAGGAGTAGTGTTACAACATCATCAAAAGCCTTTCCGAAAAGTTTGACCCGAGCACTTAGTGATATGCAGCTGATTGACGCCTGGCGCGCCCATAATGTTGGCGTAAAGGGTTACACCTTTTACTCTCACCCTCATGATAGTTCTGCTAGGCTAGACTATGTTTTTTGCACACCAGTGTGGTTGGCGAACTCTTCAGATGCGCGGATTCATGTCTGCCCATGGTCCGATCATCAGATGGTATTGTTTGAAGCTGGATGAGTGGGACTGGGCAACACAAAGTATAATTGGAGGTTAAATGATTCATTACTAAATGACCCTGCACTGGTGGCCCAGATTTCCTCTTCTCTGGTGGATTACTTTGAGATCAATGAAGATGGCGTTTCACCTGCACCTATAGTTTGGACAGCACACAAGGCGGTCATTAGGGGTAAATTGATTGCACTGGCCTCAGCTAGGAACAAGGCTAGACTGTCTGACATAAAATCACTCACAAAGGATTTAGATAGGTTATATAACCAACATAGTTTCTCTCCCTCTGCTGCACTCTTGGACCAAATTTACACTAAAAGGAAGGCCCTTGATGATATTCCTTCTAACAATACTGAAAAGGCTCTTAGATGGTCCAAAGCCAAATTTATCCTTCATAGCAATTCTACATCCACCATGTTTGCTAAAAAATTAACTCAATCTACTAAGCCCACTCACGTTTACAAGCTCAGAGGGCCTAATGGAAAGGTTGTCTCACATCCTAAAGAAGTGTTAGACATTTTCACAAACTTTTACAAAGACCTTCTTTCAGTGCCTTCTTAGCTCCCATTGAATGAGTTCCACCCATGGATAGATGGTCTGTCAATCCCGTCGCTTTCGGATAGTCAAAAAGAGTTGTTAGACGCACCCTGTACGGTTGATGAGGTTCTAGAAATAATCAAATCACTTAAATCCTCTACAGCCCCCGGCCCAGATGGTTTTTCCTCTGCCTATTCTAAATCATTTGCCTCAATTTTAGCCCCCAGGATAACTAAGCTATTTAATCATGTTCTTCGGGGGGGGGTTCCCAGAGGAAATGCTCCTTGCGAACATGTCCCTGATACCAAAACCATATAAAGACCACTCTCTACCACAAAATTTCAGACCCATTTCGGTCATGAACAATGACCTCAAACTCTTTGGCTGACTTCTAGCTAACAGATTATCCACTAACATCCACAAACTGATTCACCCTGATCAGACCGGATTTATTCCTGGTAGACAGTTATCGGATAACATTAGGCTGGTTGTGAATATTGTCCATGATGCCAACGTTAAATCCTCTACTTGCCTTGTGAGTTTAGATATTCACAAGGCTTTTGACTGAGTTAGCTGGCCTTATTTAGAACACCTTCTTCCCAAGTGTGGTCTAGGTGAAAGGTTCATTCATGGCTTTAAAGCCCTGTACGAATCCCCACAAACAAGAGTCCACCTCCCTGGATGTAACTCCAACTTTTTTCACTTAAAAAGAGGTACAAGACAGGGTTGCCCGCTCTCCCCCCTTCTGTTTGCTCTAGCGATTGAGCCTTTGGCCACGGCCATCAGGAAGAATATTCATATAGCTGGATACAATAGACGGGGGGGGGGGGGATTCAAACTTAGTCTTTATGCGGACGGTGTCTTATTGTTTTTGTCTAATCCACATATCTCTTTACCTCATCTGCTAATTGAGTTGAAGAAATTTCGGTCCATGTCAGGTCTAGGGGTGAACCTCTCTAAATGTTCACTTATGCCAATAAATTTGCCAAACTGGATGCAGGTATCCATTAGGGAAAGTTTTTCGTTTACTTGGTGTACGAGATCATTTCGCTACTTAGGGGTTCAAATCACTCCTCATTACGACTCTTTTCATTTCAAATTTCCCTCCAGTGTTCAAGAAACTGGGCCTCTTGTTAAAGGCATGGTCTTCGTATCATATTTCATTCCTGGGGAGAGTCATGGCTGTAAAAATGATTATCCTGCCAAAGATCTTGTTTTGTTTCAGGGCTCTCCCCATCAATGTGCCTAAATCACGTCATCTCTTTCCAGCGTGAGATTTCCAAATTTATCTGGAATGGTAAAAGGTCCAGATACAATAGCCACATCCTTTATGCACCCCAGTCCCGCGGGGGTCTGGGTATCCCAGACTTATGGTCCTATTATATCTCAGCTAAACTCATACAAATTGCACAATGGCATGCTGAGTCTGACTGCATCCCCTGGCTCTCCTTTGAACAAGCCTCAGTCTCCCCGTGCCTCCTCTCGGCTGTTCTTTGGAGTGGTTCAAATCCGGTTAATTATGGCTCATTTGCCAACAAAATTGTCAATCATCTATACCGGCTATGGTTGAAGTGGAAAACCCCCCTTAATTTAGTTTTCCGGATCTCCCCCTTGACATCATTTCTAGATCATATTGGCACCCACTCACTTCAGCTGAACAGAGATGACTTTTATCCTTGGATAACCAGAGGCTTGGTGAATTTTAAGAAGCTCTCAGTTGGTAACATTTTTTGCACATTTGAACAACTGATGGACCTACATAAGTTCCCCAGCTCTGAAAGAAACCACTATGATATTCTCAGGGAGTTTTTCCAAGCACAGGGCTCTTTATCACTGAACCCACCATTCACGGTTTTTGAGAACATATGTTCTTCCTCATCTAGGAATAGAGGGCTTATATCATTGTTATATTCACATCTAGTTACACTCACTCTTCCAGAAAAACACAAATATATGCTGAAATGGGAGCAAGACCTTAACTGTGTCTTTTCAGTCCCTGAATGGCATCGCATGCTGTCAAATATGCGTAAATGCTCGCGCTCTAGTGCTTGCAGAGAGTCCTCTCTTAAGCTTCTTACCGGATGGTATATGACCCCCTCCCTAATACACACCTTCTACGGCTCAGTTTCTGCTAACTGTTACAGGGGCTGTAGTGAAGAGGGTGACCTACTCCATATTTTTTGGAGCTGCAATCTATTGCGGCCAATCTGGAATCAAGCTCAACAGCTCATTTCTAAACTGGTAGGTTCGGTGATATCTCTTACACCAAAGATTTGTCTTCTGTTTGTGAAAGTTCCAGTAGTTCACAACTCCACCTCCAATCTGATACACACACTGATGTGCTCCATTCACTGGATGATTGCCCTTAATTGGCGCTCAGACACTCTACTGTGGTCTCCGGTTCTATCCAGAATGGAATGCATCAAGCTAACAGAAAGAATCTTTCACTCCCTACATGGTTCAATGTTGACTTTCCATGCTAAGTGGGATCTTTGGGAGATTTCTTTATGCTTCAGGTGAGATGGGATATATTTGGAATGAAGGTTTTGACCCTATGCTAACAACGGTCTGTTTGATTAGCGATTAGCTTTTATATTTTGACCAGTAAATATTTCGTGATTTATGCAATTTTCATGTCTTTTCTCTATGCATTGTATAAGAGAGAAAAAAATATTCTTTTTTTTGTACGATGATACATATTTGACCTGTATTGTTCTTTTTTTTTTATGACTTTCTAATAAAATCTTTTGTAAACAAAAAAAAAGAAAATAATGGTGGCCACACAAAATATTGACATTTTAGGCCCAATTTGGACATTTTAACTTAGGGGTGTACTCCCTTTTGTTGCCAGCGATTTAGACATTAATGTCTATGTGTTGAGTTATTTTGAGGGGACAGAAAATTTACACTGTTATACAAGCTGTACATTCACTACTTTACATTGTAGCAAAGTGTAATTTCTTCAGTGTTGTAACATGAGAAGATGTAATAAAATATTTACAAAAATGTGAGGAGCGCACTCACTTTTGTGAGATACTGTAGTTGTATCTGGTAATGACTGTAGCACCAATATACGCACGTCCATATTTTTAAAGTTGCGATTAGTTCAGGAGATGCAACAATATTACTCTGTGAAGATTTGTTTTATGTTTGAATGCATTGCGTGAGGTATAAGAAAAGGAAAAGACTGTGAAGAGAGGAGGAAAATAGATGTAAGAAAAGTCTGCTAAAAATGTTCTCTTTGACCTGAAAATCTAGTAAGGTCTAAGGCTCTATTCACACTTGTGAATAGGGCTGTTCATCTATACACGTAGGACAGCCAACTGGCAATTAGATGCAATTGAAAGCAATAGAAGGCTGCCAGCTCCTGTAACCAATAGCGGCTGCTTGCAAGTTATTGCTCATGGAGCATCTACCAGTTTTTCCATCTACCCTGTACCCAGTCTTCACCCAGGGCCGATCATTCACAGGTAACTGCTCCATGAGCTATTATTACATGAGCAGCTGCAATTAGCAGTGGGAGCTGTTAGTTTCCCATTGCATTCAATGGGTTGCCGCCTGCTTTTATTCCCTGGGAACCCCTCCCACATGTAATTGTGAATGAGGCCTCTGGAGAGTTTGATTTATTTACAAGATATTTTGTTGCACTGTTCTGAGAATAATATTTATGCTGCTGTTGGGCACATAAATAATACACATGAAAAGCATCGTGGAACGTTTTTTCAATGAACAATTCTATGTTGGAAGAGGCTATCATAATAATAAATGTTTGAGATTTTTTTTTTTATGGTTTATCTTCAAGAACAATCAACAGAAAACAACTCTTCAATTCCTGTCAGAGAACCACCACCACCAGGTGGTGAACCTGGTGATACACTGGGCTTCTTTGTACTGTATTTGCACTAATACTCAATTGATGTTTAGAAAGGATGTGGATCCATTTTAATTTTCTAAGCTTTTATTGTATTATTAAAGCTGTATCTTCTCTCTAATTCTCATATGATTTGTCTTGTGTGGCATACTGAATATTATATTCTCTACTCCAATCTTCTGCTAGGAATTGGAGGTTTGTTTCTCTGTTCGGTGTAGATGCATGGGGCATAGTGCCTAATTTTATCTCTACAAAGGTCTTCCACTCATTTACACATTTGTATCTTAAGGAACAGGATGATGTTTATTTACATTTTGGCAAATGATATTGAAGATGTGCTAGGTTTTATTTTGTTGATGCCTTTTATGAATCTAATGCTTTAGCCAAACGTTTTGAGAATGACAAGAATGACACAAATATTCATTTTCACTAAGTTTGCTGCTTCAGTGTTTTTAGTTTGTTTTGTTAGATGTTTCTATGATATACTGAAGTATATTTACAAGCATTTCAGAAGTGTCAAGGCTTTTATTGACAATTACATTAGGTTTATGCAAAGAGTCAATATTTGCAGTGTTGATCCTTCTTTTTCAAGACCTCTGCAATTTTCCCTGGCATGCTGTCAATCAACCTTTGGGCCATTCTTGCATAATCCAATGTTTGGAATTTGTCAGAATTTGTGGGATTTTTTTTATTGTTAACCTGCCTCTTGAGGATTGACCACAAGTTCTCAATGTAATTATTGTATGGGGAGTTGCCATGGACACAAATCTTCGATGTTTTATTCCCCAAGCCACCTAGTTATCATTTTTGCTTTATGTCAAGGTGCTCGATCATTCTGGAAAAGGCATTGTCCATCACGGAACTGTTCTTGGATGGTTGGGAGAAGTTGCTCTTGGAGGATGTTTTTGTAATGTATCCTATATTCATGGCTGTTCCTTTAGGCAAAATTGTGAGTGAGCCCACTCCATTGGCTGAAAAGCAACCCCACATATAAATGGTCTCAGGGTGCTTTACTTTTGGCATGACACAGGACTGATGGTAGCGCTCACCTTTTCTTCTCCAGACAAGGTTTTTTTTTTTTTTTTGGATGCCCCAAACAATCCAAAGTGGATTAATTAGAGAAAATTTCTTTACCCCAGTCCTCAGTCCAATCCTTGTACCTTTTGCAAAATGGGAGTCTGTCCCTGATGTTTTTTGCTGGAGAGAAGTGGCTTCTTTGCTGCCCTTCTTGTGGACACCAGGCCATCCTCCAAAAGTCTTCACCTCACTGTGCGTGCAGATGCACTAACCCCTGCATGCTGCCATTCCTGAGCAAGCTCTGCACTGGTGGTGCCCCAATCCTGCAGTTGAATCAAATACAAGGTTTTAAACCAGTTTGGGAAGTCCGCTGGCTGGTACCGAGCCACGGATAGTACGAGCGGAGACTGACCAGACAGCCGTGAGGAAGCTAAACATAACAAGTAACATTATCATTGTTTTTCATATTGTGAGTGCATTTATTGTGGATTTTATGGTTTAATAAAACTGGTGTGTACAGTTTACACCAGTGTTTCTCAACTCCGGTCCTCAGGGCACACTAACAGGCCAGGTTTGCAAGATAACTGAATACATCACAGGTGATATAATTTGCTGCTCAGTGATTGAAGTATTCTAGTCTGCATCTCCCCAAGGTGATACTTAAAATCTGGCCTGTTAGTGTGCCCTGAGGACCGGAGTTGAGAAACCCTGGTTTACACTATGAGTCTTCATCTTATGTTACATGGTGTCTGAGATTACATGGTGTCTGAGGATTGAGAAGGAGTCATCCGGAGTTTAAATTGAACTTTGAGCAGCTGGAACCACTTGGATTTATATCTGGCCCATGTCTGATCTCCTATAGGTACATGGGCAATACCTAGGGGGTCACAATGGTGAGGTGATGGTGCGGTTATGCAAGTTTCACTGACCAGCATGAAGGACTGATTTAATAGGAGCTATTATCCGAATTGTTTCATCCTGCATTTCTGTTTGACCAGTTTGAGCACCTTTGACTATCCACTATACACTGGGACTTTGCTCTGTGTTATTATTAGCGCTGTAAATGTTCTCATTTATTTCCTAATAACAGGATATTATGTACACACCTTTTATATGCAAATTACCATTATTAAAATTGAGACAGCAGACTTTGTGAAAATGTATTTCTCTTACGTCCTCCGACAGTCGCCGCCTCATCTAAGTCATCACTGTTGGGTATTGTCTTCCTATCCGTAGGAATAGCTAGGCATATAGACTTAGTCCAAAGACAAAAGGCATTAGCATATACACACCCATGGGAGCTGTCCCATCTGGTCAATACACCCCCTGCATCACCACTCCCAACTCAGTTTTAATCTGCCTAGCATCAGGAATAGTCAGGCTTACCTTGTGCTGGGGCTTCAGTCTCAGCCTTCCTAATCTTTTATTTGATTTTCTTGGAAAATGTCAGTTTTTTTCTCTCATTTTACTAGCTGTTTATTTTGTCAGCTTCTAGTGTTAGTTTTCTCTTCGGATGAAGATGGATCATGTGGTGCTGGGATTCAGACTGGCCGTCCTGGTTCTCCAGAGCAAAAGGGTCAGATGGATCCCAGGCCCGCCATCGAGCGTTCAGCTATGGTTCGCCCTGGCATTACGAATAACCCATCCCTGTTCGCTACAGGGATGCAGCTGTGAGGTGGCTACCTCACAGGACTAGTCTGCGGTGCTGCAGCATCATGTCCCTGGCTCACGGCACTCCCTGTCAGATGAGGACAGAGGTTTTCCGTGCATGGAGGCTCTCCACGCCATCTGGTGCAGGTAAGTACTTTTCTGTGTGGGGCCTCTGTTTGGTGTGACAGTCTGTGTTGCTGTATGTTTCCCTGTGTCTGTGCCTGTGTGACTCCCTGTGCAATCCCTGCGGGGTTCGCTTGTGCAATTCTGTATGTTGCTTTGGAGGTCCCTGTCCCTGTGTCACCTTAGGTGCATGTTGGGGGTGCAGACGTTTGTGCTTGTGCGGCGACCGCAGCGCTGCATTTTCGCGCGGTCCGCCATCTTGTATAGCTCCTCTGGGGCGATCATGCATGTCATTTTGGCGCCATCCGCCGCCATTTTGTGGGCGGTGGAACGATCGGTCCGGCCGCATGTCGGCGGCCATTTTGGCGTAGCCTCCAATGCATCCCTATGGGGCAGCCATTTTCCCGGGGTTTGGCTTATAGTCCAGCCCTCTCCAGCAGCACTTCCTTTTCCATCAGCAGCAAGGACACTGGCAGCAACTCTCTGCGGGCTCTGCAGGTTATCCCTCTCAATTTCCCTCTGTATATTGCTTCTGGCTCAGTTCCTTTTCTCCTTTGGGGGTCTTTCATAGCTGTGACAGTAGCGGTAGGCTGCGCACACCGCATCGCTTTTAAAGGGGACAGTACACTGTTTTTGCACTGTAGTTTGTTTTGATAACTTGAGCCATGGATTCTCAGGAAAGCAAGTTTCCTCCAGCTTTAGTGGGGGGCCCCAGTTCTCCTGTGGCCCCGCTGCGACCTGATCTGGCTGCTGTAGTAGCGACTTTGGTGGCAAATATGGAAATGCTGATGTCTGAACGGGCTGCGAGTTAGAGGCCCAGGTTGTCTCTCTCTTCTGATTCGGATGGGGATATGGCTGCTGCTGCTGCGAGCGTGCCCTTTTCAGGGTCCCGCTCATCCTTAGACCCCCCGGGGTCTCAGGGGGAGGCTGAAATGGAGGGTGTTGACACATCCTCCCCAGGGTCACCTGAAGAACGGACGACCATGGATGAGTTGATTGTTTCTGTTAAAAAAACTTTGCATTTAGAGGATGAGCCCTGTCCTCCGGGCGTTGTGTCCTCGTTTGGGACGCACAGGACCCGCAAGTCTGCGCAGGTTTTTCCCTGCCCAGCTGAATTTCATTACACTGTTAATGAAATGTGGCGTACGTTAAAACGTCCATTCCTGGTACCTAGTCGGTTCAAATTGCTTTATCCTTTTACGCCGGCTACGGAATCACGATGGTGTGTGCCTCCACAGGTAGACCACACTGTGGCCGTGCTGAACAAGGCTACCTTGGTTCCTACTGAGGATACCCCGGTTTTCCGGGATCCCACGGACCGGCGGTTGGAGTCTCTAGCCCGCCATTCCTATACGGTGGCGGGTTCGTTGCTCAAACCCGTTTTCGTGTCCGTTCTGGTGGCTCAGGCGGTTGCTGATTGGACTAAGATGCTCAGAAGCAATCTTGTGTCTGATGACGTGCCGCCTGCCCGACTGGGAATGGTGGATCAGATCCACCAAGGAGTCATGTATTTGTGTGATGCAGCCTTGAATGAGGCCCCCTTGGTGGCTCGCCTCTCTAGTGTCGCGGTACTTAACCGGCGACTGATATGGCTGAAGAGCTGATCGGCCGACCAGTCCTCACGGAAAACAGTTGCTGATTTTCCCTATGCTGGCTCTCGCCTTTTTGGCGAGGCATTGGATACCCTGGTGAAGGGCGTCACGGGGGGCAAGAGCACTATGCTGCCCCAGAACCCGAAGAACAAGTCTTTCCAAAGCAAGCGGGGTTCTGCGCCTAGATCCAATCAGGGGTCCTTTCGTGCCTTTCGGAACCAATCCAAGGGCAAGCCCTTCAAGGCCCAGGGCAACCAGAAGAAACCCTGGGCGGGTAAGCAGAAGGCCGGCAATGCCGGCACGGCGGGACAATCCGCCTCTGCCTGAAGGGGCGCCCTCACCCATTTCAGGGGTGGGGGGGGGGGACGTTTGCGCGGTTTCCTCCAACCTTGGCTGCTCCGGATATCGGACAGGTGGGTCCAGGAAATCGTTCGATCAGGTTAGAAGATCGAATTCCTTTCCCGGCCGGCGGACAGATTCTTTCCCTCCAATCTCCATCTGCTTCCGGGGCGTCTGCTGGACTTGCATCAAGCGGTGCAGGACCTGCTTGCTCAGGGAGTGATTGTCCCGGTGCCTCATCGGGACAGGTTTCGGGGGTTTTATTCGAATCTGTTCACTGTACCCAGGAAGGAGGGCAAAGTGCGTCCTATTCTGGACCTGAAAGCGCTGAACCGCTTTGTGCGTGTTCGGAAGTTTCGAATGGAGTCTCTCCGTTCGGTTGTGGCCTCCTTGAGTCCAGGAGAATTCCTGGCTTCGATAGATCTGAAGGATGCGTACCTACACATCCCCATTTTCGAGGGTCATCAGCGGTACCTTCGGTTTGCTATCGCAGAGGACCACTACCAGTTTGTGGCGTTACCTTTCGATCTCGCTTCGGCACCCAGGGTCTTTACCAAGGTGTTGGCACCGGTCCTAGGCCTGCTGCGGGCCCAGGGCATTGCGGTCCTGGGGTACCTGGACGATCTGCTTCTGAGATCGCGTGCCAGTCAGGACCTTGTGCGCGATCTGTCCATCACGGTACAGACGCTCCAGGAGTTCGGATGGACCATCAACGTTCAAAAATCAGCGTTGTCTCCATCGCTTCGCCTTCCTTATCTGGGAATGGTTCTGGACTCTGCTCAGGCAAAGGTGTTCTTGCCGGAGGACAAGCTCTTGACTTTGCGGGACGAACTCAGGTCCCTCAGGGACAATCCGTCCTCGTCACTCAGGACCTGCATGCCGGGCCTGGGGTTGATGGTGTCGGCCTTCGAGGTGATTCCCTTTGCCCAGTTCCACACGCAGGCTCTCCAGACGGAGATCCTGGCCAGGTGGGACAGACTTCCTCAGTCCTTGGATCTGGATGTCTCCTTGAGTCGCCACACCAGATTGGCTCTTCTATGGTGGATCCAGTCCCCGTCGGTGGCGGAAGGCAAGTCCTTCTGTCCGTTGGTGTGGACAGTGGTTACCACGGACGCCAGCCTGTCGGGCTGGGGTGGAGTCCTGGGCAACCTGTCTGCCCAGGGCACTTGGTCGGAGGAGGAGTCCCCCCCCCCCCCCGATAAATGTGCTAGAACTACGAGCGATAAAACTCTGTCTCTTCCAGTGGTCGAATCGCCTCCAGGGCCTGCCTGTCGCGTACAGACGGACAATTCTACCGCGGTGGCTTACATCAACCACCAGGGGGGCACCAGGAGTGCTTGAGCGGCCCGGGAGGTGACCGAAATTCTGTCTTGGGCCGAGACTCATGTCCCGGCGATCTCGGCAGTTCACATTCCGGGTGTGGAGAATTGGCAGGCCGACTATCTGAGCCGCCAGACCCTGGACCAGGGGGAATGGTCCCTACACCCGGAGGTCTTTCAGATGCTGTGTGCGAGGTGGGGATCCCCAGACGTGGATCTGTTAGCATCTCGGCTAAATCGATAGGTGGAAAGATTCGTGGCAAGAACGCGCGATCCGTTGGCGGACGCCTCGGATGCGTTGGTGGCCCCTTGGCATCAGTATCATCGGATGTACGCCATTCCTCCGATTCAGTTACTATCCCGGTTCCTTCGCCGATTGGTCTCGGAACCGCACATGGTGATTCTGGTGGCGCCGGACTGGCCTCGCCGGTCCTGGTACGCCGACGTTGTTCACCTGGCAGTGGCACCTCTGTGGCGTCTGCCTCTGCGGGAAGATCTCCTGTCTCAAGGTCCGATCTTCCATCCTGCTTTACAGTCGCTGGCTTTAACGGCCTGGCTGTTGAGACCCATGTTTTGAAGGACAAGGGTCTATCCCCTGAGGTTATCCCTACCCTAATCAAGGCTAGGAAATCCTCCTCTGGTAAGATCTATTACCGTACCTGGAAAGCCTATTTCACCTGGTGTGAGTCCAGGGGGTTCTCCCCTCGTTCTTACTCGGTGTCGAGCATCTTGGCTTTCCTCCAGTCTGGAGTGGATCAGCGCCTGGCGCTGGCCACGATAAAGGGGCAAGTGTCTGCACTGGCTGTCCTTTTCCAACGCCCTGTGGCGTCTCATTCCTTGGTGCGCACCTTTATTCAAGGTGTGCGACATTTGGCTCCTCCCAGGAAGGAGCCTTTACCTCCATGGGACTTGAACTTGGTTCTGTCCGCGTTGCAGCGTGCTCCCTTTGAAAACATCAGGGAGATATCGTTGCCTCTGCTGTCGAAAAAGGTTGCCTTTCTCGTGGCGATCCCTTCGGCTCACAGAGTGTCGGAGCTGGCGGCGTTGTCTTGCCGCTCCCCTTACTTCATAATTCACAAGGATAAGGTGGTTTTGCGACCACCCCCATCCTTCCTTCCCAAGGGGATTTCTGAATTTCACTTTAATGAGGACATTGTCCTGCCTTCGCTTTGTACGAAGCCTAAACATCCAAAGGAGATTGCCTTGCATTCCTTGGATGTTGTCAGGGCGATCAGGGTTTACCTGTCATCTACGGAATCCTTTCGGAAGACGGATTCCCTCTTTGTCCTTCCTGAGGGATCTCGGAAGGGCATGGCTGCGTCTGCAGCAACTATTGCCAAATAGATCAGACAGACCATTGAGCAGGCTTATGCCTTGAAGGAACGGGTTCCGCCCTTCCCTGTTAAGGCGCACTTTACTAGGTCTTTGAGTGCTTCCTGGGCCTATTGGCATCGGGCCTCGGTGGCTCAGGTGTGCAAGGCGGCGACTTGGTCGTCGGTGCACACTTTTTTTCCAAGTTCTACAAAGTAGACGTTCTGGCATCAGCTGATGCTTCTTTTGGCCGCAAAGTTCTCAGTGCGGCAGTGCCATGATGGACCCTTGATTTTTTCTCTGGGTCCCTGGCTGTTGGCATTTGCTTTCCTGGGCTGTTGCTCCGGTTGAGCATTGTTGTTTTCTGTTGCCCAGTTGGTTCTCTTACGGTGCATGTAAGATTCCTTTCTCTGATGTGGGTACTGCGTTGCCTTTTCTACGGTTGCGTCTCCCACCCCTCATGTCTATACTGCTTTGGGACATCCCAACAGTGATGACTTAGAGGAGGCGGCGACTGTCGGAGGACGTAAGAGAAAACTGAATTTTTTTAAAATCTTACCTGTAAAATTCCTTTCTTTGAGTCCTCTGACAGTCGCCACCCCGCCCCTCTTGGGGTCCTTATTACCTACTGCTATGCTACCAAACTGAGTTGGGAGTGGTGATGCAGGGGGGGTATTGACCAGATGGGACAGCCCCCATGGGTGTGTATATGCTAATGCCTTTGGACTAAGTCTATATGCCTAGCTATTCCTACGGATAGGAAGACAATACCCAACAGTGATGACTAAGAGGAGGCGGCGACTGTCGGAGGACTCAGAGAAAGGAATTTTACAGGTAAGATTTTACAAAAATTCCGTTATTTGTGTCATTCTCAAACTTTTGACCAGGGCTTTACCCCTTTTTGTTAAAAAGGCAGTTTGCTAGAATGTTATACTAAAACAGATTAATCTTTTGAGCAGCTTGTGTATAAAGTAAAAGTCAACACCATACTGGAGAAAATGGCTTCCACATCCATTGGAAATTATGGACAGTCTCTCTGGCAGGAGCTTGTGGATGAAGCCAAAGACAGTCTAGTAAAAATAAAGGTATGCTGTCTTCTTTAGATTTGATGATTCCATCTGCCTGTTCAAAATGTTAACATATTTCTTTTATGCGTTCAGGATGATAATTTTGTGACTGAATACTGTGTTAATGCCCCCTGGCCTACATATGAAACAGCCTTTGATATGCTGAGTTATGCAAAAACCAGGGTAAGCTATGGTTTCTCATCCTGTATTGTTGTACATTGTTTACAAGAAAAGTCTAGATGTTTAATTAAATGCCATGCATTTGCCCACTTACATTAAATTTTGCTCAGTTAAAATTTGCTGCCATGGATTTTTTGTTTTATTTAAATATACAGTATCTCACAAAAGTGAGCACACCCCTTATATCTTTTCATGTTACAACACTGAAGAAATTACACTTTGCTACAATGTAAAGTAGTGAGTATACAGCTTTTATAACAATGTATATTTGCTATCTCCTCAAAATGACTCAACACAGCCATTAATGTCTAAACTGCTGGAAACAAAAATGATTACACCCCTAAGTGTAAATGTCCAAATTGAGCCCAAACTGACAATATTTTGTGTGGCAACCATTATTTTCCAGCACTGCCTTAACCCTCTTGGGCATTGAGTTTACTAGAGCTTCACAGATTGCCACTGGAGTCCTCTTCCACTCCTCCATGACCACATCACGGAGCTTGTGGATCTTGGAGACCTTGCACTCCTCATCCTTCTGTTTGAGGATGCCTCACAGATGCTCAATAGGGTTTAGGTCTGGATACATGCTTGGCCAGTCCATCACCTTTACCCTCAGCTTCTATAGCAAGGCAGTGGTTGTCTTGAAGGTGTGTTTGGGGTCGTTATCCTGTTGGAATACTGCCCTGCAGCTCAGTCTCCGAAGGGAGCCGATCATGCTCTGCTTCACAGTACATGTTGGCATTCATGGTTCTCTTAATGAACTGTAGCTCCCCAGTGCTGGCAGCACTCATGCAGCCCCAGACCATGACATTCCCACCAGCATGCTTGACTGTAGGCAAGACACACTTGTCTTTGTACTCCTCACCTGGTTGCCGCCACACACACACTTGACACCATCTGAACCAAATAAGTTTATCTTGATTTCATCAGACAACAGGACATGTTTCCAGTAATCCCTGTCCTTAGTCTGCTTGTCTTCAGCAAACTTTTTGCAGGCTTTCTTGTGCATCATCTTTAGAAGAGGCTTCCTTCTGGGACGACAGCCATGCAGACCAATTTGATTCAGTGTCTGGCATATGGACTGAGCACTGATGGGATGACCCCCACCTCTTCAACCTCTGCAGCACTGTTGGCAGCACTCATACGCCCATTTCCTAAAGACAACCTCAGGATTTTATGCTGAGAACGTGCACTCAACTTCTTTGGTCGACTATGGCGAATCCTGTTCTGAGTGGAACCTGTCCTCTTAAACCACTGTATGGTCTTGGCCTCTGTGCTGAAGCTCAGTTTCAGGGTCTTGGCAATCTTCTTATAGCCTAGGCCATCTTTAGGTAGAGCAACACATTTTTTTTTTTTCAGATCCTCAGAGTTCTTTGCCATGTTGAACTTCTAGTATGAGAGAGTGAGAGCGATTACACCAAATTTAACACACCTGCTCCCCATTCACACCCGAGACCTTATAACCCTAATGAGTCACATGACACCGGGGAGGGAGAATGGCTAATTGGGCCCAATTTGGACATTTTCACTTAGGGGTGTACTCACTTTTTTGCTAGCAGTTTAGACAATAATGGCTGTGTGTTATTTTGAGGGGGCAGCAAATTTACACTGTTATACAAGCTGTAAACTCACTGCATTACATTGTAGCAGTGTCATTTTTTTCAGTGTATCATGTAAAGATATAATAAAATATTTACAAAAATGTGAGGGGTGTACTCTCTTTTGTGAGATACTATATATTTAGTATTATTGTTATATTTTTTTCTTCTTCTTTCTTTTTTTTTTCTCTCTCTCTCTTTTTCTCTTCTTCCTTCCTTCCCCATGTTTGGTCTTAAAAGTGCTCTTTAGTAAAGTATGTAAAAAGCAATTCTTCATAAATACGCTAGTGTTGCAGGCTTTTGTCTTTTTTTTTTAAACGCATTATAGTAAAAACTATATGCAATGTATTTTTAGAAGTCCTGCAAAAATCAAAAATAATCTTCTTCATGAAAAGTGACATCCCATGAGGCAAATATTAACCACTTCTCGCCCGCCCTATATGCAATTGACGGGGGGGAAGGTGGGTATCCTTACCCGCTGTCATATGCGCAGAGTGGCGATCGGTCCTGCGGTGTGTCATTCCGGCACACCGCATCTTCGATCTCGATAAAGAGTCTACTGAAGTAGACTCTTTATTATGTGATCAGCTGTGACCAATCACAGCTGGTCACATAGTAAATAGGAAGAGCCACTGATTGGCTTTCCTCATTTCGTGCCTGGCATGCACGAGTAGAGGAGAGCCGATCTGCGGCTCTCCTGATAGGAGGGGGTTTGTGCTGGTAATTAGAGCATTGATAACCAGCGCAGACCCTTGGGGGGGGGGTGCCTCTAGAGCCACCAGGGATGTCCACCCATGACCACCATGGATGCCCACCATAGCCACCAGGGATGGCAATCAGGGCTCAGCCTGCCAGTGCCCTCCCCATCAGTACTGCCCACCATTACCATCTATCAGTGCTGCCCATCATTGCCATCTATCAGTGCTGCCCATCAGTGCCCATTGCCCACCAGTGCTGCCTATCAGTGCCACCTATCAGTGCCCACCAATGCTGCATATCAATGCTACCCATCAGTGCCACATATCCGTGCCCATCAGTGCAGGAATAAAATGTATCTATTTACAAAATTTTATGACCTAAACAAAAACCTTTTTTTTTCTCAATTTTCAGTCTTTTATTTGTGTAGCAAAAAAGAAAAAACCTTGCAGTGATCAAATACCACCAAAAGAAAGCTCTATTTGTGGGAAAAAAATGACATAAATTTGATTTAGGTACAGTGATGCATGACCGCGCAATTGTCATTCAAAATTCCACAGCGCTAAAAGCTGAAAATTGGCCTGGGCAGGAAGGAGGTGTAACTGCCCTGTATTGAAGTGATTAAGATCTATTTATTCATCAATTACACTTTCAGATATAGGCTAAACATTTGCAGGATCATTTAAAAGAGAGTAATTTAGTTCAGTAGACCAGCACGACCACGCAGGCTGTAAGTTACCTGAGTCAGATCTATGAATGTGCAGCACTGCCATTTGTGCAGTCCTCTTTAATTTGTAGGTTTGAAGATTACTTAAACGGATTTACTTTTGAGTAAAATAAGTTTTCTCCCCGGTATAGTATTATGATCACTTCCCTTCCACGCTTGAGCTGCTACAGTCTACCACCTTGTCTGCTCTGTGGACACCTATCCACCTCTGCATTCCTGATAACTGTGGGGTGACCTGGGTTTGTCATTCAGCTAAGCCCAAACTCTAGTGTTAGCAGAACACAAGCTAGCGCTAAGCCTCCACCCTGCGCTAATGGGTTTGCTTTTTAGATAGGATCATGCTTTTGCTTGCGACAGTGGGTCAGCACCCATGCTTGAGGCACACATAATGAGAAAATGTAAAATGTATGTGCCAGATGATTAGACCGTTCATTCATCAAAATCCTTATTAATACCAAGTTTAAACGTCTTAAGATTGAACTCCAGGAAAATATTAAAACCTATAATGTAGCTGTGTATTTCTGTCTTGATACCAGCTGCTTTCATCCCTTACATTGAAACACTTATGCCTGGTACACACTAAAGTTTTTTCCATTCCACTCAGCGGGTTAAATGAAGAAAAAAAAAAGTCAGCTCTGATCGGAGCCACTGTACTAACGATCCAACATTAGTACAGCGATCTCCCCCACTGAGTTGTTGTGTTCTGGCAGGGGGAAAACATTGGCTTAGAGCGCTGATTATTAGCTTTTCTCCTGCTTACACACATGCCGAATGTTGCCTTGCTTTCGGCCCATGTATACAGTTGTTTAGAGTCATGGCAGACTGGGAATGGGAATTGCAGCACAAATAGCTAATCAAGCCATGCTGACAGGAGGAGTTAATGAATTGGCGTTGTATTGATATTCCTTCACCAATCCACCAATCAGCAGCATCTCTGTCTTCTATAAGGTATCTGTGCAGCAGGGGATCTGTGAGTGGATCATTTGCTGAATTGGAGCTAAACTGGACGTATGCCAGTTTTTTTTTTTTTGTTACATCCGTGCCCATTCAGTTTATGGTGGACAGAGGTGGACCAATGATACCTCTATGGGCAGCTGGATGTAAATAGACTTCACATTTTTCTGTACCTAAACAGACTCTGATGTAGGCGGGTGTAAACGAGCACAAGTTCGTTTACACCCGCCTGTCCATATAACTGCATGGAGTTTCTGATAACCTGAAAGGCAGACCTGATTGGATTGCCTGGATTAAAAGGGCCATTATCTACTCCTGAGTTGACTGGCAGGCAGAGGTGTATGAATCACAAAACAGCTGTTCATGTGTGTATTCATATGAAGCAGTTTCCCCTAAATTGAATTAAAGATCAAAAGTACTACGTATACTACTTCTCATGTGCCTATTTCCTGTATATGAATTGTCGTTGGACAAGATTTTGTCTATTGAGATGTTCTTCTATGCTTATAATTTGTATAACATGTATGCGTTTCCTTTTTTTTCCCCCAATAAAACTAGCTAAAAGAAAAAAAGATCAAAATCACATGTTTTCATGGACCTAATTATATTTTTTCACTCTGGTAGCTAAATATTTTTCTTCCTTTCAGATTCAGAGAAGGGAGGACAAGGCTTTACCAGTAACTTCAGATGATATTCCCATTTCCATCGTTGATGTAATGATTTGGATATTTTACAGTAAATTGTATTTATGTAGACCTTTATTAAAATGTTCTTCTAATATTATTCAACATTTTAGGTATTAAGAGCACAGGCTAGATTGGCTAGTTTTTATGGTGCTTTTGGACCAGAAAAATTCAGGTTAGTATTTTGACCTTTGATTGTAGATGCATAATAAAAAAAGCAACATTTAGCTTTACTTTTTTTTGTTTTTCTTCCTTATTTTTTTATTTTGTTTTTCTTCCTTACCAAAGTGGAATTGCATGGATAGAGTTTTTAAACAACAGTGATGTGCTAAAAGACATCTTCTATCAATTAGAAGACGTAAATTTGTCGTGTGCACAGTACCTGTGGCTGAGACATCAGGTAAACTAGATTGCAGTTTTTAATGTAACTATATTTAAAGTCATGTCAACCCTAATGACAATGTTTCATGTTACATCCATATTTAGATCTGCAGCCCCCACCCATTTCCCTATTCCTTTCAGAATCCCAGGTTTCCGACTCCTCAAATTTGTAAATGAAAATACCCTCTCAGAGGGATTTGTAGTTCTCAGTGGAGCACAAGTCCAGTGACATCACCTCATTTTTAGTCTATTGATGTCTCCTCCAGCTGCATAATTAAAGGTCCATACCATGGTACAGACCTGAGTTGTAGGAAGAGTCAGAACAGTAAACCCATTATCCACTGATCGTGCTTTTAATTTTTTGCAGGTTTCAATGCAAAATAAACAAACACAAGCTTTTGCTTTCTCACATTTCTTTATTTTTGCAGAGGATGGAGTTCACCACTTGATCGCTGGAATATTTAGCGCCCCCCCCCCCCCCCCCCCCCATCATGACTAGGCCATTTTTTGAAATGGTACCTTTTCCTGCTGGGTCTGGTTGTAGATCCCTTGTGGCCTTCATATTGGGGGTCCCTGACCGCATGGCACGCCGTGGGCTCCGCCATCTTTAGTGTGGGCAATAGAAACAGATTTTCCCATTGATTTATATGGGGCAGCCATTTTCCCTGTGTTTCCCAATGACTTGCATTGGCACCCAATTTTATGTAGCCCTATGGAAGCTACACAGACAGCGTGACCTTTCACATACCAGGCTGATATAATTTCCTGTGACTCTCACTTTCCTGCTGCAGATCGATTCAGGTGGTTTTTCTCTGAAGGTGGTAAAGTAATGTGGTCTTTGTGGGCATATCCCTGCGCACTCTGCTATCTGTATATATTGAAGGGGGATTCCGCAGGCCACGGTGATCGGCGGTGGGGACTGTGATCGGCGGTGGGGACTGTGGTCAGCACTTTTAAAGTGACAGTACTCCTTTTTTTTTTTCTGTGAATTACTGTGGAGTCCCAGGTGGTGATTTCACCCTCAGACCCCCTTATTGCGACTACCAGATCTTCCAGATCGCAGTTGCTGGCCGCAATTTCAGCAGCACTGGAATGCCTGGCGACCAAGGTGGATTTTGTTATGAAAAAGGTTACTAGCCGCAAACGTCCACTACCTTCACCATCATTGGTGGGGTCCTCTGATTCAGATATTGATATGGTCCCCACGGACGCCACCTTAACTGAGGGGTTGCTGTCCTCGCAATCGGATGATGAAGAGGACCTGTCCTCTTCAGTTGCAGAGCGGAAACGCGCCTTGATGGAAGCCCTGATTGTATCAGTAAGGGAAACTTTAAATGGCAGATAAGCCCACGCCAGCAGGGACACGGGTGTCTTTTGGCACCTGCAAGACCCAAAAATCGAGCAAGGTTTTTCCTTGTCCCGAGAATTTTCATGATATTGTTACTGACCAATGGCGACTCCTCAAGCACCTGCTAGTAGTGCCTAAGCGCTTTAAACACCGTTATCGCTTTGAGACGGTTTTCAACCCTTGTACGGGTACCGCCTAAGGTGGATCATCCTGTTCCCAGGTTGAACAAATCTACTATAGTGCCCGTGGAAGATTCCCTGGTTTTTGCGGATCCTGTGGAATTCCTTTCCATCCATCTTCATGTGTTGGCAGGTTTTATCCTGAAACAGGTTTTTGTGTCTGTTTTGGTGTCAGACGGTTACGGAATGGGTGAAGGTTCTGAAAGGGAACTTGGATCCTGACATATTTCCCCCGCAGCTGATTGAACTTATGGACCAGATGGCCCAGGCCCTGGTGTTCCTGTGTGATGCATCCTTGGATGCGGCTACCCTGGTTGCCAGGGTGTCGACAGTGGGGATTGCCTTGAGATGCATGGTTTGTCTGAAGAGCTGGCAGGCTGACAAGGCTTCCAAGAAGGCCTTGAAAGATCTTCCTTTTCTGGGAGAGCGATTATTTGGCGACTCGCTGGATGAGTTGATCAAGGGTCTGATTGATGGGAAGAGTACTCTTCTTCCTCTATCCTTTAAAGGTAAAGCACCCCGTAATAAGCGGGGACCTTCCTTCACCGCTCATAGACTGTTTTTTCATGCTTCCGGGGCGCAAGAAAAAGGTAAGCCATTCAGAGCTTCTGGAGGGACAAAAAAGCCCTGGGGCAAGCCCAAGACCAGTCAGTCCAGTTCTGCAGACAAGTCCTCCTCAGAATGAAGGGGCGCCCTCACCCGTTTCTGGGGTGGGGGGACGTCTGCGCTTTCAGGAACCCTGGATTTCCTTAGTTCACGACAAGTGGGTTCATGAACTGATTCGTTATGGGTACAAGATCTAATTTTAGTCCCGGCCGGCAGACAGGTTCTTTCAGTCAAATCTTCGTCAGTCTCCGGATCGTTTGAAGGATCTTCAGAAGGCTGTGCAGGATCTCCTTGCTCAAGGAGTGAATGTGCTGGATCCTCCGCAGGAATGCTTTCAAGGTTTCTATTCAAACCTCTTCACGGTGCCCAGAAAGGAGGGCAAGGTTCGTCCAATCCTGGATCTCAAGGCTCTGAACTGCTTTTTTCGGGTGCAGAAGTTTTGAATGGAGTTCATTCAGTTTGTGGTGGCATCTTTGAATCGGGTATTTTCTGGCTTTCATCGATATAAAAAATGCGTATTTGCATGTCCCCATCTTTGAGGGACACCAGCGATTCCTCCGCTTTGCGGTGGCAGAGGAACATTTTCAATTTGTGGCATTACCCTTTGGTCTCGCCTCCGCTCCCAGAGTTTTTACCAAGGTCCTGGCCCCGGTGTTGGCCTTGTTGCGTGAGAGAGGGATTGCGATCTTGGGATATCTGGATGATCTCCTGTTACGAGCAGACTCTCACTCGGATCTGTTGGGCGATCTCTTAATTACGGTTCAGACCCTTCAGGAATTCAGGTGGGCGATCAATTTAAAAAAATCTGCTCTGATGCCTTCTGTACGGGTGACTTATCTTGGGCTGACTCTAGACTCCGCCTTGGCGAAGGTCTTTCTTCCATTGGAAACTCTTTAGAAGTTGCAGGGGGAGATCAGGTTGCTTTTGGAAACCAATCGGTCTTCCCTACGGACTTGCATGAGAGACCTGGGTCTGATGGTATCGACCTTCGAGGCGGTCCCATTTGCTCAGTCTCACTCGAGTCCTCTGCAAAAAGAGATTCTGGCAAAATGGAACAGGGATCCATGGTTGTCAATGCTGTACAAGAAGATAATGCTTGAGCCATCTCAAGATGTCGGCTCTATCCTGGTGGATCCAGTCACCAGCTTTGTATCAGTGCAAGTCCTTCCTGCCGTTCTGGACGGTGGTCACCACAGACGCCAGCCTGTCCGGCTGGGCTGGAGTGCTAGGGAAGCTCTGTGCCCAGGGGACTTGGTCGACAGAGGAGTCTTCCTTGACGATTAATATTCTTGAGCTCAGAGTGATCAAGCTTTGCCTGTTCCACTGGACAAGTCAGCTATGCAGTTCTCCGGTTCAGATACAATCAGACAATGCCACAGCAGTGGCTTACATAAATCAAGGGGGCACCAAGAGTGTCCTGGTGGCCAAGGAGATGGCCGAGATTCTGGTATGGGCGAAAGACAATGTTCGGCTCTTTCTGCAGTCCACATTCCATGTGTGGAGAATTGGCAAGCAGATTACCTGAGTCGTCAGGTGCTGGATCAAGGGGAATCGTCCCTTCATCCGGAGGTGTTTCATCTCCTGTGTGCCCGATGGGGGACATTGGGGGTAGATCTGTTTGCGTCTCGCCTCAAAGGAGAAGTCCAGAGGTTTGTGGCCAGGTCTCGGGATCCTCTGGCCAACGCCACATACGCTTTAGTGCCTTCTTGGAGCCAGTATTGGCTGATTTATGCCTTTCCTCTGCTCAAACTCCTGCCGAGGTTTCTTCGTAGGGTGACGGTGGAAGGAATTCCAGTCGTTCTGGCAGCCCCAGACTGGCCTCATCGTTCTTGGCACGCAGACCTCGTAAAAATGGTCATCGATCCTCCGTGGAGACCTCTCATCGGGAGGATCTGCTGTCCCAGGGACTGCTCTTCCATCCTGTTTTACAGTCTCTGGCTTTAACGGCATGGCTGTTGAAAGCGTGGTGTTGAGGGATAGAGGTCTTTCTGACTTGGTGATTCCTACACTTTTGAAGGCCAGGAAGTTGACGGCTAGGAAGATCCATCATCCTACGTGGAAATTGTACATTTCATGGCGGGAATTGCTGCAGCTGCACCCTCGCTTGTGTTCTCTATAGCTAGGGTTTTGGCCTTTTTTCCAAAAATGGTTTAACAGAGGTTGGCTTTGGGCACTATCAAGGGCCAGGTGTCAGCCTTGGCCATATACTTCCAACTTCCATTGGCTACTAATGCCCTGATTTGCACTTTTGTTCAGGGGGTGCGTCATCTGGCTCCCACGCAGAGATCCCAGTTGCCTCCGTGGGATCTCAATCTGGTTCTGTCCGTTCTTCAAAGGCTTCCTTTTGAGAACATTAGGGAAATTTCTCTGCTTTCTTTATCCTAGAAGGTTGCCTTTCTGGTGGCAATTACTTCTGACCGCAGAGTGTCTGAGTTGTCTGCTTTGTCCTGTTGTTTGCCTTATTTGGTGGTTCACAGAGATAAAGTGGTTCTGCAACCTAATCTGTCTTTTCTCCCCAAGGTGGTCTCCGATTTTCATCTCAATGAAGACATTGTGTTGCCTTCCCTATGTCCTAAGCCAGAGGTGTCAAACTCAATTTCATTGCGGGCCGCATCACCATTATGGTTGCCGTTAGAGGGCCAGTTCTATCTGTAGCCCACCACTATCAGAAGTCAAGAGTCCCCACCCTCTCATCCCTTACATCAGTGTATTCCCATGTGCTGCTGCTGGGAAGAAGTTGGAGGCAGAGCTGGGAAGCATCAACTGCAGTGTCTGGAGGAGGGCTGGAGTCAGCTGCTGAATGCTGAGATCCGTGGAGGTGGAGAGGAGGGGGTGCTTCAGCTGCACAGGGAGGTGCAGGATCTGTAAGAGGAGTTCTGTCCTCCTCTCTGCTGCCAACTGCTATAGTGTGGGGGGTCCTCTCTGCAGCTGCAGGGGGACGTACAGGATCTGGCAGAGGAGTTCTTTCCTCTCTGCTGCCATCTGCTGAGACAAGGTGGGGGCTGAGATGAGGCAGCTGCAGGAGAGGTGCAAGGGCCACATAAAATGGCCTGGAGGGCCGGATTCAGCCCGCGGGCCTTGTGTTTGACACCTGTGTCCTAAGCCTTAGAAGCATCCCAAGTAAATTGCCTTGCACTCTCTTGATATGGTTCAGGCGATAAGGGTTTATCTGACGGTAACTGAGTCTTTTAGAAAGTCGGACTCTCTCCTTGTTTTTACCGAAGGACCTCGGAAAGGTTTGGGTGCGTCTGCTGTGACCATATCCAGATGGATCAGGTAGGCAATTCAGTGTTCACTGAAGGGTCAGGTTCCTCCTTTCCCTGTGAAGGCACATTCTACTAGAGCACTGAGTGCCTCTTAGGCTTTTCGTCATCAGGCCTCAGTTGTGCAAGTTTGTAAAGCAGCGACTTGGTCGCCTTTGCACGCTTTTACAAGGTAGATTTGTTGGCATCTTCAGATGCTTCCTTTGGCTGCAAGGTGTTGCAGGCTGCTGTTTCATAAGAGAATCATTTTTTCTCTTTAGGGGTTTTTTTGCTTTCATGGGTGACCTCCTGTTGTTCATGGTTGAGCTCCTTGTTAATTGGCTAAGTTTAGCCTTTGGAGTTTACGTTTTACTTTCTGGTTGCGTTCTCTCCACCCCTCATGCCTACACTGCTTTGGGACGTCCCAATGGCTAAGAAGTATGAGAGCTGCGTCTGTCAATAGACGATAGAGAAAATTGTTTTTTTGTAAGAACTTTCCATAAAATCCCTTTCTCTTGAGTCCATTGACAGACGCAGCACCCGCCCCTCTGATATGGGGATGGTTTTCGTGTCGTCTTTCACTGCTTGCAACAAAGCTGTTTTGCTAGAGCAGGATGTGTGGGGTTATGCCTATAGGTACAGCCCTGTGGGCTTGGTGAATTGCTTTTTTTCTCTGCCTAGTACTACTCCTGCAGGGGTCAGCATAATCCAATGGCTAAGAAGTATGACCGCTGCGTCTGTCACTGGACTCAAGAGAAAAGGATTTTACAGTAAGTTCTTACAAAAGTCCAGGTTTTTTGTTTCTGCTATAAAACACATCCAATACATTTAAAAAAAAAAAAAAAAAAAAAAATTTTTTTTCATAAATTGTGGGCCAGTATGTATTCTGTATGTATTCAGTATGTATAGTGTCTACAAAGTATGGTGTACATTTATGGAATTTCTATTTATTTATTTTATACTAGTAATGGCGGCGATCAGCAACTTATAGCGGGTCTGTGATATTGCGGCGGAGAATCGGACATGAACACTTGACACTGCAGGAAGCAGTGACACTAATGCAGTGATCAGTGCTAAAAATATGCACTGTCACTGTACTGATACTGGCTGGGAAGGGGTTAAACATCTAGGGTGATCAAAGGGTTAATCACCTAGGGTTATAAAACACTGCCAGTATTTTTGTGTACTGTTTTAGGTGCTTTTACTAAGAAAAGGAGAGATTTTGTTCCCTGTTTTGCAGGAACACAAAATCCACCCCTTCCTCCCCCTGGCAAAATGGAGATCTGCCTGGTTTACGTAGACAGATCCCCAATCGGTGTATTTTATCGATGATCAGCGGGTGCCCATTGACATCATTTATACGGGATTCTGCACAGAGCCACCCTGTAGCAGTAAAACTGCTATGGGGCTGTCTTTAAGTGGTTTCATTTGACTCCTTCATGTAGTAGTTTCTTACAGTCATTTATAACAATGTACTTGCAGCTCCACTTGCTAGTCAGAATTCAAGGTCAAGAAGTGAGGGAGTTGCTACTGAGATAGGAAGACAGACATAAATAATCTGATTTTTGTTCTATCACTGTCGGTACCAGGAAACCAGACCACACGGGGATGCAGGTAAAATAAAGCAGTTTATTGGAGTAAACAACAATAAACGCACAGCAAGATTGAGGAAGAGCAGGAACAAGCCGGGGTCAAGTCCCGAATCGGGTAGTCCAGTCCAGTAGTGGGTCGCCTGCCGATGCTGGGTCGAGAGCCAGGAGAGTTGTCAGCCAAGCCGGGTCATACACGAAGGAACACAGAGAACAGAATACTGCTAGCAGAGATGCACCTTGGAGCACAAGGGCCAGAACTGCAACCCATCAGGTGATTGATACAGTCAGGTGTCATCGCTGTGCGACACCCAGGCAGCAGGCAAGTGATGATGCAGTCAGAGTTTATAAGAGGCAGCAGCTGTCATCAGAAGGGACAGGTAAGACCGTGACAGTACCCTGCCCTCAATGGCCCCTCCTCCGCGGAGCAAAAAACGGTTCTGAGGAAAGTGACCAGTGACTTCAAAAGTGACACGTGAAAGCCATTGGAGATACGCATGCCAGGGGGAAGACCAAGGGCATAGGCCAGCGGGTTCACCTTACTGAGGATGCGAAAAGGCCCAACAAAACGCGTTTCCGGTTTTGGAGTCGGCACCCTGAGGTTGAAATTACAGGCCCGTAAAGACTCTTGCATCTGCACCCAAGAGGAACGGAGGGCACGAAGATGATCTGCCACTCCCGGGATGTCCTGTGGCAAGAACGACTCGGGCAACACAGCGGGTTGGAACCCTTAATTGGCCATGAATGGAGACATTCCAGAAGACGAGTTGATGGCAGAGTTCCTGGCAAACTCTGCCTAGGGAAGCAGATCAAAACAATCATCTCGCATAGCCCTGAATGTTCTGATCCTTGAGATGTACGTCTAAGAGTCTTTTGAAAGCCACCATACTTCCCGCAGAAACCACCTCTTGTGGTAGAGAATTTATCAATTAATGCGACTATTTGATTTGCTTTTTCAGACGACTGTGACCTACCTGTGTGTCGACTCCCCTTTCTGGACTGACATTAGGTGGCTACCTTCGGCTGAATTCTTGCCCCTTTGGGGTCTATACGGATTTGTACCTTCATTTTGTCAGTGCATTTGTGATTTATCACCTCATGTGTGCATGTGGATTGCTCTTTAGGTGACTGCAGTTCACCTACAATATCTGTGTTTGTCCTGTGTTTTTAATTACCACGTGGTCTTTTTTTAGGGGTGAGGTGGAAGGTGATGTGTTTCAATTTTACAATGTAACCGTGTGTTCTGCTTTTTGTATCTATTAAATTTGATTACCATTTTTCATTCAGCAGTGGTTTCGTTGTTTTTCTCTATAGACTCAATTTTGTGCGATATCCCTGTTACTCTATTTAATGGCGCTTTTTTTGGGGCGACCCTTCTTTTTCTAGTTGTCCCATCCCCCTTTTCACAATCTTGTAGCCTTAACAGTAAAGAACCCCCCACGTTGCCTGAGGTTAAAACGCTTCCCCTCTAATCGCATTGTATGCCTTCGAGTCCTCATGCAATCCCTTCGACTGATTAGCTGTCTTTCTATGCCGAGATCCCCATTGAGATATTTATAAATTGCTATCATGTCCCCCCTCAGGCGTCTCTTCTCCAGGGAGAATAAATCAAGCGATTGCAGACGCTCTTCATAATTAAGGTCCTCCAATCCCCTTATCAGTTTAGTTGCCCTTCTCTGGACTCTCTCCAGCCCCAACACATCCCTCCTGAGGACTGACGACCAGAACTGGACAGAATACTCCCAGAGTTTTATAAAGTGGAAGGATTATAGTCTTATCTCTGGAATACATCCCTTTCTTTATGCATGCTAATATTCTGTTGGCTTTGGCAGCTGCCGCTTGACATTGCATGCTATTGCCTAATCTATCATCAACCAAGACTCCCAGATATTTCTCCATTTTTGATTCCCCCAAGGGGGGAGATCTTCGAGGTGCGGAAAGTTCCACAATAAAATCCTTGGCCAGGTGAGACCAGGGACGCTCCCCATTGGGAATGGGATGCAGTAGGCCCAAGGGAAGGTGCTGAGGAGACTTGTTATGGGCACAGACAGAACAAGCAGCCACATACACAGCAACATTATTGCGGAGAGATGGTAACCAGAACTGACGGGAAATAGCCCAGGACATCTGGTTCTTACCAGGATGACCGGCAGTCTTTGAGTTGTGGTATCTGCATAACAGTCTGATGCGCAATCCCTCAGTTACAAAACATTTGCCAGCAGGTCTCTCTGTGGGAGCATCAGGTTGGGCAGCCAAGATCTGTTCCCCACGAGGAAAGGTTAAGTTGGTGCGGATGGCAGCCAGGATATGATCTGAAGGTGTGACCAGTGTCGGCACGTCCTTCCTGGGCAACTCGGAATACTGGCGATACAAGGCATCAGCCTTCACATTCTTGGAGCCAGGCAAATAGGAGACCATATAGTAAAAATGAGATAATAAGGCCCATCTGGCCTGATGGGGTGTGAGCCTTTTCGCCCCTGAGAGATACGTCAGTTTCTTATGATCAATGAGAATGGGAACTGGAACCACAGAACCTTTGAGCAAGTGTCTCCACTCCATCCTGAGAGCCAGGATAATAGCTAAGAGCGCTCTGTCTCTATCTCAGGATTGCGTTCAGCTGGAGAACGCTTCTTGGAGTAGAACCCACAAGAAAGTATGGGTCCGTCAGGTTTCCAACGCTAAGAAAGGAGGGCGCCTACTCCCATCTCAGCGCATCCACCTCTAGGACAAAGGGGCAAACCAGGATTGGGATGAGACAGAATGGGAGCCAAAGCGAAAGCAGACTTGAGGGCCTCGAAAGCTTGGATGGCAGCAGGCGTCCAATTGGGGTAATCACTGCCCTTTTTGGTCAGATCTGAGATCGGTTTGGCTAAAGAGAAAAAAATCCTGATAAATTTCCGATAGTAGTTAGCAAAACTAAGGAAACCCAGGAAAACTCTGAATGGAAGGAAGACCCTTGGGGGCCTTGCTGCAAGGCCATTGCAGAACAGCCAAAACCTTCTGAGGGTCCTTCAGCAGAAATGATGTAGCCCAAGAAGGAAACCTGAGACAGTTGGAATTCACATATCTCAAGCTTACAGAAAAGCCCATTCCCACGTAACCTTTGCAGCACCCATCTGACATCCAGGTAGTGTGATTCATTGGAGTCAAAGTGAATCAAGATGTCGTCCAAATAGACTACCACACATTGCTGCAACATATCACAAAAGACATCAACTCTTGAAAGATAGCGGGCGCATTGCACCAGGTTGCACCCATTCACCAGAGATTCGTAATGACCGGTTCTGACGCAGTCTTCCACTCGTTGCCCTCCTTGATCCTTATGAGGTTATACGCGGCCCTTAGGTCAAGCTTGGTAAAGACCTTGCTCCCTTGAGGCGGTTGAACAATTCAGTGGTCAACAGAATCTGACATGCATTTTGGACTGTGATGGGATTGAGGCCCCTATAATCAATGCAAGGTCTCACCTCACCCCCCTTTTTCTTTATGAAGAAAAAACCAGCACTAGCTGCAGAAGTAGACCTGTGAATATTCCCCCGGGCAAGGGCATCCACAACATACTCTTCTATGGCCTTAATCCCTGCAACCGAAAGAGGATAAACCCTGCCATGATGGGAAATGGCACCAGGTTGCAAGTCTATGGCACAATCGTAACAGGCGATGAGTAGGAGACACTATGCTCTGTCATTTTGAGGGAGTGTAATCGTGACCACTGAGCCGGTGTTGCATTAAGGTAGAAGAGGCACTTATCATTCTTTAAATAATAAATAAAGATGTATTCTGGGAAGAGGTAAAAGGATAACAGATGGATTGCAATGGGTGGGTCGTATACTCTCTCTAGTACAGGTGTCAAACTGGCGGTCCCCCAGCTGTTGCGAAACTACACGTCCCATGATGCATTGCAAGGCTGACCATTACAAGCACGACTCCCTCAGGCAGAGGCACAATGAGACTTAGAGTTCCGCAATAGCTGGAGAGCCGCCAGCTTGACACCCCTGCGGTACGGTCTAGTTCTACCTTTTTTGGGTTAGCCTGAAGTCCAGTTGCAAGGTAGAAGTTCCTTTGGTCATATGTTGGATAGTATTGTGCTACAATGAACCCTGTTTTTTGCCCCACAGGCGGAATTTGAAAGCAAGTTTGATGAGCAGAATCTTGAAAAGCTCCTTGGCATAATTCCAGCAAATATCCCTTCACAAGAATTGTGCCTCTGGTTTAAAAACATATTGATTCCATTTGTGAGAAGAATTGTGCCAAAAGGACACGTATGTTATTGAGTTTTTCATAGCAATATTTTGTTAATTTGATCAATTTATGTTGCAGAACTGTTGCTTAGAAGTAAACTCCTTTTTGTGTTTAGAAACCCTTCCATACGTTTCAAACATCTAAGCAGACTTTACAGATCTTTATCCATAATTAACTAGCAGAAGTGTTCCCATTTCATAAACAATAATGGTGATGTAACAATTTTAAAAGAAAAGTTGGGGAATAAAAAATAACTATTAATACACTCCTAGGTGGATGCAGCATCTGATCCGCTGGCTCACTGGGCTGTGGCGGTGGTGGGCGGCTGGCTCAGGCCCGCAGCGGCTCTCTGAGAGGCTGAGCCTGCTGCCGGTCCAGGCATCTGGGTGGATCCCGAGCATGTGGTCTGGATCTTTTCAGAGCCTGGATTGGTTCTGTGACCGCAACCAACAGTGAGCTTTAGCCCACTGGAGACTGAAAATGGGTCTCAGGAGTGCAGAACCAACTGCATTCCTGTGATCCATAGAAGAAGTACAGCTAAAGAAAGCTTTGGCTATACTTCTACTTTCAGCTTCGATCCGATCCGCCTGCCAGTTTTTCAGGCGGACCTGATCGGATACTCCATGCATCCCTATGGGCCAGCGGATGTCCGCGGAGACATCTTCGCTGACACCCGCTGCTATCCGATTCCGGACGGATGGAAAGCCTATTTTCCATTTGTCTAGCGGATCGGATGAAAACGGCCAGGCAGTCTGTTCTCATCCGATCTCCCCGTAGAGGAAAGCGGTGATCTGACAGCTCCATTTCCGCACACAAAGGGGAGACGGAGCTGTCATCCGCCTGCTCAGCAGGGATCGGCAGATCAATCCCCTTGCTGAGCAGAACGGACTCTGTTCCGTGTGACAGGACCCTAGTTCCAGACCAGAACTAGGACCAGAGTTTTTTTTATAATTGAGGAGGAATAGTGGTCAAAATCAGCATCTATGAAATGGGCCTGCTAAAATAAAATCTGGTTATTCCAGGACAGTGGTGGTTGTCTAGAAATTTCAGCAGTACTATGGACTGTAAATGGGAGGAATGTGTCACCGGAATCGGGAACAATTGAAATAAAGATGCCTAAATTGAAGCCACTTTTTAGCAGGGACTGTCATGTTGTCTGGGAACTTGGAAATGGGGCAGGGCATATTTGTCAGAGAATGTTTTTAAGGGCTGTGCAGTTGATGTTACTTTCCTGTCGCATCATAAAAGCACACACTGGGTTGTGACTCCGTCCCTCCACAACCTGATAGGACTGGTTAGCTATAAGATCTAAAGAGGGACCCCTCACAGCATTCTCCTTTTTTTCCTCACCGAAGGACTGGACAGTCAAGCTGGACTGCCCTTACCGCCTTCGCTCCAGCCAGGTTGGCCTCTCCTGGGTGGAAGTCCCTACCTGTACAGTCTCTAAAGAGCTTTTATGGAGGGAGCCCCACTCTGATGGTCTCAGGTGCCTATTTTGTACAGTGCCAAGCCTTGAATAGGCTTAAGAACCTTGCAGCGACCTCCACATTTTATTCCTCTTTTCATTTATTTACCTTTTTCCCTTTTTTAAAAAAAAAAAGGCTTGGCTGGGCTCTGTAGTCCTACAACATATGGGCTCCAAGATGGCGGCTGGTCCCGCACTGCACACGCACGACCAGAAGTGACGCAGGCAACATCCCTGTTTCGCCAGTACCCAAGATGGCGCCAAATGCCGCGATTTACTTCTGGGCATGTGTGGAAGTGGCGTCACTTCCGCCGCGACGGCACTAGATTTAAAACCTGAGTTTTTCTCTGAAAGACAACAGGACGCCAGAGCAACCGGCCCCAGCAAAAAAAACGACTGCAAAATTACAAGAATCTGCCTTGCCTGGTAGGCACTTTTTCTTTTTTTATAGTTGCTGTGTACTTCTACTGCATGTTCTATACTGGTCACTATTGTTTAAACTTTCTCTGGTGTTACCCTTATCTCCCTCATGGAGGTCGCTGCCCTAGCAGACCATCCTCAGCCTGAAAGGTAAGGGGCGCTGTTGTGGGGTAAGTAGTGAAGATTAAAAGAGAGCTCTGCCACTAAAATACCGTATTATTTAATGCAGCCCCGTCAGATCTATTAGATCGTCCAAGTCCAGAAGGAGGGAGCGCTTGTCTTCAGGACATAGACACCTCAGGAGAAGTACGTCAAGGCGGGGCCACAGCACTTCGAGACAAATTTGTGTAGCGCACATGCTTTGAAGAAGCAACGAGGAAGAAAGAGGCAAATGCCAGAGAAGTGTCTAATATGATCAAGGGAACTATTAAAGAATCCATTATACAGGTGTCAGCTACGGAGACGGTTAGACAAATTCAGAGAACCTCAGCAACTGTGTCGTTAAACCCTCCAAACTCTAAAGAATCATCTGACGAAGGAGAATTTCAGGCAGCCTCCGGCTTCAATTTCGCCCTGATAGATCCATTTGCAAAATCTGCGAAAGAGGCGATCGGTTGGGAGGAGTCAAAGGAGGCACCCCACAAACTGCGTAAGTACTTTCCAAATTTGAAAAAACAGCCAGAGACCTTCCTGTTCATCAACAAACTCCTGGACTTGATCAAGGATGAGTGTCAAAAAACTGAAAAGAAATCTAGGCTTAACTACAGACTAGCAAAATTATACCCACTAAAAGATCCCAAGGTGAATCCTCTTTTTTCTCTATCGTCCATTGACAGACACAGCTCTTATGCTTCTTCACTATTGGGTTATGCGCCATCTACAGGATAGACTAAGCAGTGAAAAGTTTTAACTCGACACGCCTATAGGGGCTGTCCCTCACGACATAACCCCAGACACACTGTGCTCTCATATCTGTTTCTTGCTGCCCAGTGAAGGAGTAGGACCTAGGTTTCCTGCTGGGACTTCGGTCTTAGTTTTTTTTCTTTTAAAAAATGTTTATTTTCTGCACTCACTATCGCTAGCTAGTGTCAGGGGGATCCTCCTGGTGAACTACAAGCGACAGGTCGTGGCCCGCCTAGGCCTCGCCACGACGGAACCCGGTGGAGGGGGACGAGCCTGCGAGCGGATGCCTCGCTGGGATGCATCGACCTGTAACGAACGCCCTGAGTCGCAGCGTACCATTTTTGGCTGGCAGCACCCCCACTCAGGGTGGGAGGCGAGCTGTTCGGAGCAGAGCCCACACGGTCCCATGTCCCTGGCAGACCTCTGAGGGAGAGATGTGGGCTCACTCCTGGGGATAACAGGGCTGTGTTCTCTCTGAAAGATCCCCCAGGCCTATCAGGACAGGCCCTGCCCTCCCTGCTCCCGCTTGGGGAGCGCTATAGTCGGTGTCTGACGCCTGGGGGGGGGGGGGGGGGTTTGATAATGTTAACTTGTCCTGGGGGATTCCTTTAGGTGGATCCCTGCGGTGGCCTCATGTCTGGGTCCCCTGAGCGCATGGCAGCGTTTTCGACCGCCATTTTAAGTGTGGGCATCGGCTCTCTGTGTGAAGGTACAGCAGCCATTTTTCCTGAGCTTCCTATACTTCACATGGGCACCATTTTTTTTGTAGCCTGAGGCTACCCAGGCAATCTATGGCCTCTTGTGATGGTATGTCACTTCCTGCCAGATGTTTTTCATGCTGGAGATTACACTACAGAGCAGCTACTTCTCAGTTGGTGGTAAAGTAAGGGGTTTTGTTCCTTTGGGCATTCCTCGGGGAAAAAAACTTTGCTCCTGCCAGCCTTTAAGGGGGACTCCGGATGCAGTGCGGTAAAGCGTTGTGGACTGCGATCGTGATTTAAAGGGGTGGTGCACTCTTTTTTCTAAAACTTGCAAAATGGAGTCCCGAGGTGAAAATTCCCCCTCAGACTTTCAGTGCGCATGCCGGACCATCTGGGTCGCAGTCTCTCATGTCTCTTTCTGCAGCTTTGAAAAATCTGGCTTCAAAGGTGGACTTTGTGATGAAACAAGTTGCTACACAGAAACGGCCACTGCCTTCTCAGTCCTCTAATTCAGAGCTTGATATGGTCGCCACGGACAATCCCATCCCTGAGGGATACCTGTCCTCGCAGTCAGATGGTCAGGAGGATATGTCACACTAGGGTGGAAGCACTGATTCATTCAGTGAGGGAAACATTGCAAATGGATGATGAGCCCACACAGTCAGGACAGTGGGTAGTTTTTGGCTCCTGCAAAGCCCAGAAGTCTGAGCCCGAAGATTTTCACGATATTGTGAATGAGCAATGGCGGCGCATTAAGCACGGGCTAGTGGTGACAAAGCGATTTAAACGCCGTTATCCCTTTGCTGACTCAAATAAGGTGGATCACCCTGTTTCCAGAACAAATCTACTGTGGTACCTGTGAAGACTCCCCGGTGTTTATGGACCTCATGGACAGATGGGTGGAATCCCTTTTCCGCCACCTGCATTTGCTGGCGGGCTCGATACTTAAACCTGTATTCGCACCCGTCCTGGTTTCTCAGATGGTTACAGAATTGGTTAAAGTGCTTAGGGGTAACTTGAACACTGATTGAGCTCACAATCCAGATGGCCCACGCCCTGGTGTACCTGTGTGCTGCGGCCCTGGACGCTGCTCCTCTGGTTGCCAGAGTATCAGTGGTGGGGATTGTCTTGCAGTAAGAGGGGACCCTCTTTCACGGCTCACAGGCTTTTGTTCGTGCCTCAAGGGTGCAAGCAAAAGGTAAACCGGTTCAGCGGACAACTCCTCTTCTGCACAAAGGGGCGTCCTCACCCGATTCTGGGGTGGGGGGACGTCTGCGTTATTTTCAGGAACCCTGGACGTCTGATCAGGACAAAAGTGTTCACAAACTATTTCATTCAGGGTACAAGATCAAATTTCGGTCTCGTCCAGCAGGCAGATTGTTTCCATCAAATCTCCGTCTGTCTCCGGATCGATTGAGGGAGTCAGTGCAGGCTCTCCTTGCACAGGGAGTGATTGTGGCTGTTCCTCAGCAGGAAAGGTTTCGAGGTTTTTATTCAAACCTGTTCACAGTGCCCAGAAAGAAGGGCAAGGTGCGTCCAATTCTTGACCTCAAATCACTGCACCGCTTTGTGCGGGTGCAGAAGATTTGGATGGAATCCATTCGGATGCATTGGTAGCATCTTTAAATCAAGGGGACTTTCTATCTTCCATCGATATCAAAGATGCGTACCTGCACATCCCTATATACGAGGGACATCAGAGGTATCTCTGTTTTGCAGTGGCGGTGGAGCACTTTCCTTTTTTTTTTTTATTTAATATCAATATATATTGATTTTCATAGAAAGAATAACAAAAACCAAGCGTTAAAAATTCTAGGAAACAGTTACTGTTAACAGATATACAGCCATATATGAAATACAAAAAAAACTATCAGCGCAAACCCAATATATGTGATAAAATAACTCAACCTCAATTCACTGTGCATAAATCAGGTGTGTGAAAGTATATAAGTGGTATCCGGCAGCATACACCAATCGTGTTTCACAAATCACAATAAACTATAAATCCTACCAAAATGTGATGCGCCAGAAATATAATAAAAAAGTGATGACTTTAAATACAATAAATCATATCCAGTTCATAAGGCACATAGCAATGTGTGTGCTTCCAATAAAGTGATATGAAGAGTGTCCCCGTATCCAATTGAAGAAAATCCAGTGATGAAAACAAGTTGTAAACACCAATTAGTGAATCCCTCCACCAGGTGAATTAGCCTCTCACCTTCCTAAAGGACCCAAACGGGCCAGCAATCACATGTATCATGGATCAGACTTCCAGGAAAGAGCCACACTGTATTGCACCTCGAGGGATCCCGGGACATATAAAAAACAGATGAAGAAATCTAGTGCTCTCTGCTTACTAATAAGGGTGTGCTTTATTAGAGAAAGGCAGATCAACTCACATTTGTTGGGCACTCAGCCGTGCCTGCTCTATAAGCGATGTCAGCGATCTGTTACCAGAGAGGGACTCTGCGTCGGCCACGCACGCTCCGTCCCCCTATACGCGTTACGTCGAGCGTAATGCTCCTTTGACTTCCTCGGTAGGGGTACCCTTCAAGAGTTCGGATGGACCATCAACTTCAAGAAATCTGCGCTGACCCCGTCAATGCGATTGAATTACCTGGGTCTGACTTTAGACTCCTCTCTCTCTGGCGAGGGTCTTTCTTCCCGGGGACAAACTTCAGACGTTGCAGGGAGAGATCAGGTTGCTGATGGAAAACGATCTCTCATCTCTGCAGACTTGCATGAGAGCCTTGGGGCTGATAGTGTCGTCCTTCGAGGTGGTCCCATTTGCTCAGTTTCATTTCAGGCCTCTGCAAAAGGAGATCCTTTTCAAGTGGAACAAGGATCTGCAGTCCTTGGACAGACTGATCTGTTTAAGCCGACTCACGAGGTCAATGCTCTCGTGGTGGTTTCTGTCGCCCGCCCTGAGCCAGGGCAAGTTCTTTCTACCACTGTTGTGGACGGTGGTCACCACGGATGCCAGCCTGTCGGGCTTGGCTGGAGTGCTGGACAATCTCTGTGCCCAGGGAGTCTGGTTGACAAAGGAGTCCTCTTTACTGATGTCTTGGAATTCAGAGCAGTCAAGCTTTTACCTACTCCACTGGAAAAATCGGCTACAAGGTTCCCCCCCGGTTCGGATCCAATTGGACAATGCCACGGCTGTGGCCTACCTACATCAATCACCAGGGGGGCACAAAGAGTGCCCGGCCGGCTCGGGAGGTGGCCGAGATTCTGTCAGAGGACCATGTGACGGCTCTTTCAGCAGTTCGCATTCCAGGATTGGAGAACTGGCAGTCGTCAAGTTCTGGACCAAGGGGAATGGTCCCTGCATCCAGAGATATTTTACCTCCTGTGTGTCCGGTGGGGCACTGGAGGTTGACCTGTTTGTGTCTTGTCTGAACAAGAAGGTACAATGGTTCATGGTCGGGGCTCGAGACCCTCTGGCCGACGCCACAGACGCATTGGTGGCTCCTTGGAGCCAGTATCGGCTGCTTCATGCCTTTCCTCTGATACACCTGTTGTCGAGGTTCTTCAGCAGGTTGGCGGTGGAAAAGTTGCCAGTAATTCTGGTGGCCCCAGACTGGCCTCACCGGTCTTGGTACGCAGACCTGGTAAAGATGGTCGTCGAGCCTCCTTGGCAGCTGCCTCTGAGAGAGGATCTGCTGTCTCAAGGGCTGATCTTCCATCCTGCTTTATGGTCACTGGCTTTAACAGCATTGGTGTTGAAGGCCAGATGTTGAGGGACAGAGGTCTCGCTCATTCTGTAATTTCTACGCTGTTGAGGGCTAGAAAGGCGACTTCCAGGAAGATTTATCATCATACATGGAAGATGTATATTGCCTGGTGTGAATTGCAAAAATTGCATCCTTGCTCGTTTTCGGTGGCGAGGGTCTTGGCTTTCTTGCAGAAAGGAGTTAAGCAACGTTTGCCTTTAGGCATGATTAAAGGACAAGTGTTTGGCCTTAGCCATCGACTTCCAACGTCTGTTCGCGACTACTTCCTTGCTCCGCACCTTTATTTAAGGGGTGCGTCATCTGGCTCCTCCAAGAAGATTCCCTTTGCCTCCGTGGGATCTGAATTTGGTTTTCTGTTCTTCAACAGCCTCCTTTTGAAAATATTAGGGACATATCTCTGCCTTTGTTGTCTCAGAAGGTCGCCTTGCTGGTGGGTATAACTTCTGCCCACAGAGTGTCTGATTTGGTGGCGCTTTCCTGTCTGCCTTATTTGGTGTTTCATAGAGATAAGGTTGTTCTCTGACCTAATCAGTCTTTCCTTCCTAAGGTGGTGTCTGCTTTCCACCTCAATGAAGATATTAGTTTACCTTTGCTCTGTCCTAAGCATCCCAAGGAACTTGCCTTACATTCTCAGGATGTGGTTCGAGCGATCAGGGTTTACTTGTCTGCCACAGAGCGTTTTAGGACATCTGATTCTCTTTTTTTTGTCCTTATTGAGGGATCTCGTAAGGGTTTGGCTGCGTCTGCTGAGTCCATATCTAAATAGATCATGCAGACAGTTGTTCAGGCCTATTCATTGAAGGGTCAGGTTGCTCCTTTCCCTTTGAATGCGCATTCTACTAGAGTGCTTAGTGCCTCTTGGGCTTTTTGCCATCAGGCATCTGTTACTCCCAAGTGTGTAAAGCGGCGACTTGGTCGTCCATACATACTTTTACAAAGTTCTACAAAGTAGATTTATTGGCATCCTCGGATGCCTCCTTTGGTCGCAAGATTTTGCAGGCTGCTGTTTAAAAGAGACTTGGTTTTTTTCTCTCTACGGGATTGGATTTTTGTTTTGGGAGTAAGCTCCTGTTGGTACGGTTTGAGCTTTTTGTTACCCAGTTGGCTAAGTTTTTAGCCTTGGAAATAAGTAATAGTTTTGGTTGCATTCTTCCCACCCCTCATGCCTATAGTGCTTTGGAACATTCCAATAGTGAAGAAGCATAAGAGCTGCGTCTGCCAATGGACGAGAGAGAAAACTGGATTTTTGTAAGAACTTACAGTAAAATTATTTTCTCTTACGTCCTCCGACAGTCGCCGCCCCTTCATATTCGTCACAATAGGGTTATTGACCTTTGCTCCGTAGGAGTGGCTAGACAACAGAATATGTTAATATCAAAGCTTTTAGCATACCCCACCCCCAGGGGGTGGTCCCCTCAGTCAATACCCTCCTGCTTCCTGCATTCCTACCCCAGTTTCATTTGTCTAGCTCAGGAGTAGGTTAGACGTTTCTTGTGCTGGGGCTTTTCAGCCTCAGCTTCTTCTCTCTTTTTGATTTTATTTGGAGTTTTTTTCTCTTTCTTTACTTAGCTGTTTATTTTCAGCTCTAGTCAGATCTTCTGATGAAGATGATCGTGCGGTGCTGGGTCTCGGGCTGGCCTCCCTGGTTATCCGGGCTTCAGGGCCAGTGGCTTCCCAGCCTGCCATCGAGCGTTCAGCTAGGTTTCCCTGGCAAATATGAACGACCCATCCCTGTTCGCTGCAGGGATGCTGCGGTGAGGTGGCTACCTCACTGGACGCCATGCGGTTTCGCACCGCAATTCCACTGCATCCTGGCTGCGACTCTCCCTGTCCTTAGTGCAGCGGTTTGATCGCTTGTGCAGGCTCCCCACGCCATCTGGATGGTAAGTGTATTTCTGTGTGGGGACCTGTCTGTCTTGGGTGTCAGTCTGGGACTGTGGGACTCTGCATGTCTGTGCATAATGCTGAGCTCCCTGTCAGTATAGCTGCTCTCTGTGGGCTGCAGGGGGGGGGGGGGGCTCTCCTGCTCTGCTCTGTGTAACAGGCTGTGTGACATGCTGTGTGCTGTGAAGGACATGATTGTGAGACATGTTGTGGGCATACTGTGCGGCGACCGCTGCTGCGGTCCGCCATTTTTTTGTGACAATTTTGTGGTGACCGATCCTGTGTGGTGAGAGCGCCGTTTTGGCGCCAAACGCCGCCATTTTGGCGGCGATCGCACGGGCCACATGTCAGTGTTTCTGCCTCTATAGCCTCGGCCGGCGGCCATGTCTGTGTAGCCTTACATAGGCTTTATGGGGGCGGTCAGTCTCGCATCATTTCCTTTTGCTCTGAGGACAGCGATCGATGAAGCAGCAGCCTGTGTGACCTCTCCAGGTTTTACCTTCCATTCCTGTATTCCTTGCCTTTGTATTACTAGCCCGGTGGGTCAGTGTGTTTTGTGAGTGCGGTGGGCTACGATCACCGCGGCCTTAAAGGGGCAGTACTTTTTTTTCCTAAAGTTACTGGGGCATGGATTCTCAGGAAAGCATGTTTCCTCCCTCCTTGGTAGGGGGCCAGGGGGCTGCTGCTGCTTCCCCCGAGGGGGCTGATCTGGCTACTATTGTGGCTAACCTTGCTGCTCAGGTGCAGATGCTGGTGGCTGATCGATCCACAAAAAGGCCCAGGGTGTCCATTTCCTCTGATTCAGAGGGCGATGGGGATGCTATGGCTGGTGTGCCCTTCTCAGGGTCTCGTTCTTCTCTAGACCTTGCGGGGTCTGAAGGGGAGGCTGAGGTGGAAGGGGTTGATAATTTTCCCCCTGGCTCATCTGAAGAGCTTGCACTCATGGATGAGTTGGTTGCTTCTATCAAACAAACACTGCATTTGGAGGATGAACCATGTCCTCCTGCTTTGATGTCCTCTTATGGGATGCAGAGAAAACGCAGAACGTCGCAGGTTTTTCCTTGCTCTACGGAATTTCAGCGCGCTGTTGAGGAGCAATGGCGCAACATAAAGAAGCCTTTTGCTGTGCCGAGTAGGTTCAAGCTGCGTTATCCCTTTACACCAGCTACTGATGAGCGTTGGTGTGTGCCGCCTCAGGTGGATCACGCGGTGGCGATTTTGAATAAATCCACTGCGATTCCTGCTGAGGATACCCCGGTGTTCCGGGACCCTACGGACAGGAGATTGGAGTCTCTGGCCCGTCACTCTTATACGGTTGCGGGCTCTATGCTGAAGCCTATTTTTGCTTCCATTATGGCAGCCCAGGCTATTGCCGATTGGACGCAGGTGCTCAGGCGCACTCTGGTGGCTGACTCTGCTTCGCCGTCGACATTGGCTATGGTGGATCAGATTCATCAGGGTGTCATGTATTTGTGTGATGCGGACCTAGATATGGTCCCTTTGGCTGCGCGTCTGCAGAGTGTGGCGGTGTTGAACCGTCGCCTGATCTGGCTGAAATGTTGGTCTGTTGACCAATCTTCTCGCAAGAATTTGGCTAATTTGCCTTACGCGGGTTCTCGCCTTTTTGGCGAATCCTTGGATGCTCTGATCAAGGGTTTTTCTGGGGGGAAGAGTACTCTTTTGCCCCAGACTCACAAGTCTAAGTTTGTTCGCGGTAGGAAGAATGCTTCGTTTAGACCCTCTCAGGGGTCCTCTCGTGCCTTTCGGTCGCACTATAAGGGTAAGCCCTTCAAGGGACATGGCTCCCAGAAAAAGCCGTGGGCAGGTAAGCAGAAGTCCGGCCAGTCTGGGTCCACTCCCCATAACAATGCAGCCTGAAGGGGCGCCCTCACCCAGTTTTGGGGTGGGGGGACGTTTGCTCGGTTTTCTTCAACCCTGGCTGGCCCGCGTTCGGGACAGGTGGGTTCAGGAAATGGTTCGATCTGGATACAAGATCGAGTTTCTCTCTCGGCCGGCGGGCAGATTTTTTCCCTCAAATCTTCAGCTGTCTCCGGAGCGCTTGCGGGATCTGCACCTGGCGGTGCGGGACCTGAAGGCTCAGGGAGTGGTGATTCCGGTGCCTCATCGGGACAGATTTCGGGGATTCTATTCAAATCTGTTCACTGTGCCCAGAAAGGAGGGCAAGGTACGTCCGATTCTGGACTTGAAAGCTCTGAACCGCTTTGTGCGGGTTCGCAAGTTCCGCATGGAATCCCTGCGCTCGGTGGTGGCTGCCCTGATTCCGGGGGAATTCATGGCCTCCATCGACTTGAAGGATGCGTACCTTCACATCCCCATTTTCGAGGGTCACCAGCAGTATCTTCTATTTGCCATTGCGGAGGATCACTACCAATTCGTGGCGTTGCCCTTTGGTCTCGCCTCGGCTCCGTGGGTTTTCACCAAGGTGCTTGCGCCGGTCCTGGCCTTGTTGAGAGCGCAGGACATCTCGATCCTGAGGTATCTGGACGACATTCTGGTTTGGTCTGCGACCTATCAGGGCCTGGTGAACGACCTGTCCGTCACGATGCAGACTGTGCAAGAGTTCGGTTGGACGATCAATTTTCCAAAGTCGACGCTGTGTCCGTCGGTTCGTCTTCCTTACCTGGGAATGATCCTGGACTCTGTTCAGGCGAAGGTCTTCCTGCCGGAAGACAAGCTCCGGAAGCTTCAGGAAGAAGTCGGGTCCCGTTCAGTGCTCGTCCCTCCGGACGTGCATGAGGTGTCTGGGGCTGATGGTCTCGGCTTTCGAGGCGATACCCTTTGCCCAGTTTCACACGCGGGGTCTCCAAAGGGAGATTCTGGCCAGGTGGGACGGACGACCGCAATCTCTGGATCTCCAGATTTCGTTGAGTCATCGCACCAGAAGGGACCTTCTGTGGTGGCTCCGGTCCCCGGCGGTGTCGGAGGGCAAGTCTTTTCGTCCTTGCTCGTGGACGGTGCTCACCACGGATGCCAGCTTGTCGGGCTGGGGTGGTGTTCTGGGCGTTCTGTCTGCCCAGGGAACTTGGTCGGAGGAGGAGTCCTCCCTTCCGATCAACATTCTGGAATTGCGAGCAATGAATCTCTGCCTTCTGCGTTGGTCGGACAGGCTGCAGGGCCGTCCGGTTCGGGTGCAGACGGACAATGCCACAGCGGTGGCCTACATCAACCACCAAGGGTGCACCAGGAGTGCCCGAGCGGCTCGGGAGGTGGCCGACATTCTGTCTTGGGCCGAGACGCACGTCCCGGCGATGTCTGCTGTTCACATTCCGTGGGTGGAAAACAGGCAGGCGGATTATCTGAGCCGCCAGACCCTGGACCAGGGAGAATGGTCCCTTCACCCGGATGTCTTTCTGATGTTGTGCGAGAAGTGGGGGTCCCCAGATGTGGACCTGTTCGCGTCTCGTCTGAACAACAAGGTGGAAAGGTTCGTGGCAAGAACGCGCGATCCTCGGGCAGACGCCTCAGACGCGTTGGTGGCTCCCTGGCATCAGTATCGTCTGATGTATGCCTTTCCACCAATTCAGCTGCTGTCCAGGTTCTTTCGGAGGCTGGCCTTGGAACTGAAAACGGTGATTCTGGTGGCACCAGACTGGCCTCGCCGGTCTTGGTACGCAGACCTCGTGAATCTGGCGGGCGACGCTCCGTGGCGTCTGCTTCTTCAAGACGATCTCCTGTCTCAAGGGCCGATATTTCATCCTGCTTTACAGTCGCTGGCTTTGACGGCCTGGCTGTTGAGACCCAGATCCTGAAGGATAGGGGTCTCTCCCCTTAGGTCATTCACACTTTGATTAAGGCTAGAAAGTCCTCTTCGGAGAAGGTTTACTACCGTACTTGGAAGGCCTATTTTGCCTGGTGTGAGTCCAGGGGGTATTCCCCTCGTTCATACTCGGTGTCAAGGGTGTTGGCTTTTCTTCAAACGGGCGTGGACCAGCGTTTGGCGTTGGCCACAATTAAGGGTCAGATTTCTGCTCTGGCCGTTCTTTCAGCGCCCTGTGGCGTCTAATTCTTTAGTGGGCACCTTTGTTCAAGGGGTGCGGCATCTGGTCCCTCCTAGGAGGGAGCCTTTGCCTCCATGGGACTTGAATCTTGTTCTGTCCGTGTTGCAACATGCTCCCTTTGAAAAAATCAGGGAGATCTCGTTGTCTATGTTGTCCAAGGAGGTCGCCTTTTTGGTGGCAATCACCTCGGCTTGTAGGGTGTCAGAGCTGGCTGCCTTGTCCTGCAGATCTCCGTATTTGATGGTTCATTTGGATAAGGTGGTCTTGCGTCCTAACCCGTCTTTCCTTCCGAAAAGGATTTCGGAATTTCACCTCAATGAGGACATTGTCTTGCCTTCGCTTTGCGCAAAGCCAAAAAGGAAAGCCAAATCCAAAGGAAGTGGCCTTGCATTCCTTGGATGTTGTTCGGGCGGTCAAGGTTTACCTGTCATCGACTGAATCCTTTCGCAAGACAGATTCTCTTTGTTCTTCCAGAGGGGCCTCGGAAGGGCATGGCGGCGTCGGCCTCTACCATCGCCAAATGGATCAGGCAGGTCATTGAACAGACCTATGCTTTGAAGGGGAAAGTTCCCCCCATGCCTGTGAAGGCGCACTCTACAAGATCTCCGAGTACGTCTTGGGCCTGTCATCATCGGGCTTCTGTGGCCCAGGTGTGTAAGGCGGCGACTTGGTCGTCCGTTCACACCTTCTCAAAATTCTACAAGGTGGATGTTCAGGCATCGGCAGATGCTTCCTTTGGCCGTAAAGTTCTTAGTGCGGCAGTGCCTTAGGGTCCCTTGTTTGGGTCCTTGGCTGTTGGGGTATTTTTACTCCTAGGTTGCTTGTTCTTTCCTGGGTTGTTGCTCCTGTTGAGCAAGTTTTTTTCATGTTGCCCAGTTGGTTTCCTTCCTTTGGTAAGGTTCCTTTCTCTGATGTGGGTATTGCGTTGCCTTAGGCGCGGCTGCTTTTTTTCCCACCCCTCATGTCTACACTGCTTTGGGACGTCCCTATTGTGACGAATATGAAGGGGCAGCGACTGTCGGAGGACGTAAGAGAAAACTGAATTTTTGTAAAATCTTACCTGTAAAATTCCTTTCTCTGAGTCCTCCGACAGTCGCCGCCCCTGCCCCTCTTTTGGGGTTTGTTTATTTACTCTACTGCTATGCTACTGAAACTGAGGTAGGAATGCAGGAAGCAGGAGGGTATTGACTGAGGGGACCACCCCCTGGGGGTGGGGTATGCTAAAAGCTTTGATATTAACATATTCTGTTGTCTAGCCACTCCTACGGAGCAAAGGTCAATAATCCTATTGTGATGAATATGAAGGGGCGGCGACTGTCGGAGGACTCAGAGAAAGGAATTTTACAGGTAAGATTTTACAAAAATTCCGTTTTCTCTGAAGTCCATTGACAGACGCAGCACCGCCCCTCTATTTTGGGTATGGTTGTGTCTTCTTTTCACTGTTTGCTACAAAACTGATATGAGTGCACAGTGTGTCTGGGGTTATGTTGTGAGGGACAGCCCCTATAGGCGTGTAGAGTGAAAACCTTTTACTGCCTAGTCTACTACTGTAAATGGCGCATAACCCAGTAGTGAAGAAGCAGAAGAGCTGTGTCTGTCAATGGACTTCAGAGAAAAGGATTTTACGATAAGTTCTTACAAAAATCCAGTTATTTTGGGCACCAGTAGTAGACGCGTCCTTGATGTACCTAGCTAGGCACATAATCTTGCCAATTGAGGATGCAGTAATATTTAAGGATATGCTTGATTGCAGAATCGACCTTGAACTCAAAAAATGCTTACTCCTCGGCTGGTGGCTCCTGCAGACCAGCGATTACTCTGGCAGCAGTAGGAAAAGCAATACCCGTTTGGACAACCAATGTTGAGAAGCTACTTTTAGCAGGAACAGAGCAAGGGAAGATAGTCACCGCTCTTCAAGAACTTACCCTAGCAGGAGATTTCATGGCAGAAGCTTCAGTGAATATTATAAGATCTTCATCAAGATCAATTTTATCCTCGGTCATGGCGAGAAGAGCTTTATGGCTAAAACCGTGGGACGCAGATGCAGCTTCAAAGGCAAAATGGTGCAGAATGCCTTATGATGGCACAAATCTGTGTTCGGATCAAAACTTGATTCATCATCTCGAAGGTTACCGGTGGTAAGTCGGGCGTCATTCCCTCTGACAAAAGACCGAAACAGCCCTGTAGGCGCAATCTCCCAGAAAAAAATATAGGGAGACAAGATTGTACAGACCAGGAAAAGAATTTAAACGCAACTGGAGGAACCCTCAGACTTCCTTTTTGAGGTTACAGAAGCCAAAATCTTCCGGTACATGGGGCCAATAGAAATCCTTTTGAAGGTGCGCCCGCCCAGCCTGCGATAGTTGGTGCCAGACTAAAGCTATTTACGCAGGTTTGGGCGGCACACATGAGAGACCAGTGGATGTTATCCACTATCCAAATGGGTCACAGATGGACGTTCGAATATCGGATACCCAGGGATCACTTGCAAACTACCAGAGTTCCGACTCTTCTACAAAAAAGGGAAACAATGATCAAATACTTCCAGGAACTACTTTTCAAGCAAGCGATAGTAGAGGTCCCTCCCGATCAAAGAGGGAAAGGATTTTATTCTCCGTTCTTTTTTACAAAAAAAAAAACAAAACAAAAAAAAACGGGAGATTTACGACCTGTTCTAGATCTAAAAAAACTCAACAAGAGAATAATTCTAGAATCCTTCAAGATGGAAAGTCTCCAGTAGATCCTGCTGTTGATAAACATAGGAAATTGGATGCTGTCAGTGGATTTGTACGACACCTATTTGCACATCCCCATCCATCCTGCATTTCAAAAATATCTTCGTTTCGCGATAAAACATTTCCAATTCTGAAGCCTACCGTTTGGGATATATAACTACACCCAGAACCTTTTCAAAAATTCTGTTATTATTGATAGCCCATCTGAGGGAGAAGGGACTGAGGATACATCATTATCTCAGCGGCATTTTGTTCCTCGCCCACAACCGCCAGACACTCCTCTTACATCGAGAAATTGTAATTCACATGCTCTTACAGTTTGGTTGGTTAATAAACTGGGGGAAGAGAAACCTCAAACTAACTCAGAGAATGATCTTCCTAGGAGCAGTAGTGGAACTCCCTCAAGAGAAGCTAGATCTCCTAACATGCAAAATTAAAAAGTTGTTAGCGTCCACTTCTCTACCGGCAAGGGCGTGTCTGAGCTTTCTAGGTTTCAGGTCAGCCACCTTCACCATGGTCCTATGGGCTCAATGGCACACAAGGACATTTCAAAATTCTTTCCTAACACAATGGAATGGCACAGAAATGCTACAACCCATAATTATCAGCAGGGTGGTGAAACGGTGAATTTGGTGGTGGACCTGGATTTGCAACCTCAAACGTCATCGGCACATAGTACCTCTCCGACCAGAAATAGTTAAGTCAGATGCCAGTTAGCAGGGATGGGGAGCCCATTATCGAGACCAGGCGGTCCAGGGCCGCTGGCATTTCTGCCCGAAGGGTATAGTCTCCAATGTGTTGGAGCTCAGGGCTGCCTTTCAAGCCCTTTTTGCGTTCAGCTCAGCACTTCAGGGAAGACGTGTACTATTGCGCTTGGACAACCAGGTGGCGGTAACCTACATACAAAGGCAGGGTGGCACCAGGAGTTGCACACTGATGAGGGAAGTACGCCCCATCCTAGATTGGGCACAAGTATATTTGTCAGATCTGAAGGCAGTATATATTCCAGCGGCACAGAACCAACTAGCCGACGACCTCAGCCGGAGATTTATCTTGAATAACGAATGGTCACTGAGCAGTCAAGCCTTTGCTCGTCTGACACAGAAGTGGGGTACACCCGATATTGATCTGGCAGCAACCCCAATGAATGCCAAATGCGCAAAGTTTCTCTCAAGGGTGACATACCCATCGGCAATAGGGATAGACTGTCTGCATGAACACTGGAACTTCCATCTAGGATATATATATTTTTCCACCAATCCCACTAATGGCAAGATTCCTAGCCAGGCTCAGGAGGTCAACGTTAACGGTAATTGCCTTAATACCTTATTGGCTGCGGAGACCATGGTTTACAACCATCCTTCAGCACAGAGTTGAAGAACCATTGCCCCTTCCGCTAACCCCGGATCTGCTCTCGCAGGGACAAGTTCTACACCCGGCGCCGGAAAGCCTACACCTGATGGCTTGGAAGTTGAAAGGGATAGGTTTCTAAACCATGAATGTTCCCTCAAAGTAGTAACTAAGTTACAGAAAGCAAGGATGAGGTCAACTAATGACACCTACAATAGAATTTGGGACAAATTCATTAAGTTCACACAGCAGCAGTCATGGGATCCATTGACACCTACAGTGTCACAAGTCCTGGAATTTCTTTAGACAGGCCTAGTCAAAGGCCTAGCCTCTAGCACCATCAAGGTCCAAGTTTTTGCATTATCTGCTATGACGGGAACCAAGTGGGCCTTGGACCCTGTCGTCGTCCAGTTTATAAAGGCATGCTTAAAGATTAAACCACCAAGAAAGCCAATTTTTCCTACTTGGGACCTCTCGATAGTTATAGAATCCCTGTCAAAATCACCCTTTTTTTTTTCCTACAGAGTTCATATCCTTGTGGGACTTAACACTAAAAGTAACATTCCTAGTCGCCATAACTTTGGCCAAGAGAGTGTCCGAGTTGCAAGCTCTCATGGTTAAAGAACCGCATCTGATCATTTATCCAGACAGAGTGGTACTAAGGCCTTCGGAAAAATTTATACCCAAAGTAATCTGCATTCCAGTTCAATCCAGAAATTAGTCTACCAGAGCTCCTTACTACTCGAGGGGACCCACACCTTCTGGACATTAAAACGACCATCACCTCGTACATAGCGGCTATGGATCCATTCAGATGGAGAATCTCTTTACTATTCATTACGGTATCAAAAAAAGGCCAGGCGGCATCGTCATGCACTATAGCATCTTGCATAATTTAAGCTATCAAGAAAGCGTACTTAACACAACATCTCCCAATACCAGAAGGGCTGAAGGCTCATCCTACCAGAGCAGTCTCTACCTCATGAGCAGCGTACTGTAGGGTATCGCCAGAGACAATATGCAAGGCAGCAACCTGGTCATCTTGGTCCACTTTCATGAGACATTACAGAGTAGATCCTGCACAGTTGACTATGGGCAAATTTGGAAGAGCTGTAATTCAAGCTAACCCTACAATTTTTTGTGAATAGAAATAAATATATTGCAAGCACCCACCCGTAAAGCGAATTATTTCCCAGTGTGTGCTGCCAGGATGCGACAGGAAAACGGAAAACTGTATATTCACCTTCTGTAATTTTCCTTTCCTGGCACATCTTCATGGCAGCACAGAAATCACCCTCCCATTTTTTTCCTTTTAGAGGATAGTTACGGAGAATGCTGTCAGGGGTCCCTCTTTAGATCTTATAGCTAACCAGTCCAATCAGGTTGTGAGGGACGGAGTCACAACCCAGTGTGTGCTTCCATGATGCGCCAGGAAAGGAAATTTATGGAAGGAGAGTATACAGTTTTCCATTTTTGAACCAGGGGCAGAGGAAATAAGATATTTAAGCGATCCATAGTGTATACAATTTTCTTTCCTTCATCCACAGTCAGTGTTGGGGGGGGGGGGGGGATGGGGGGGTGGAGATCCCTCCTGCTGCGCTTTTGTATTCCGACAGTGGGAGGTTTCCTCACTGTCAGAATACAATGATCACTGCTGGTGGCTATAGGCATATATAAGCTATATATAAGAAAAACACAACAGTTTGATCGATCGTTGATTGATAGATTGACTTCAGTACAAACAGCCTGCCCCATAGATGGATCGAAATTCGGCCAGTCCCTGTTGAACCTGATGAATTTTGATCCTTCTTTTGCCAGCCTTAGTATAGAACTACATGCACTGTACAGTGGTTGCTGAGTTAAATTATTGAACATGTGCTAAGGATTGGCTGCTGAGTTTTAACACACGTGCTGATTGGCTGCTGAGGGGTTAATAGACCTGCTTTGGGTACTGGTGACTGAGGGATTAATGCACATATAAAGAAGACAAAGAGAAAAGAATCATACGTTGGGTACTACGTGTTGAGGGATTAATACACGTGCTGGGAACTGAACACTTAGGAAGTAATGAACGTGAGCTGTTGAATGGACTTTAAAGGCCTTTGGCCCATAGGTGTAAATGCACTTAAACAGGGAAATTAACTCAAGGGGTTATTTATCGTGCTTGGGAAAGGTCAAAGCGAGGTAATGTGCACATACACACTGGGGTATGTCTAACATATGTAGGGTTAATGCACATGTTTTTTTTAAAGCAAATCATGGAGTGGAAAATTCACAGACAGGTCACTGAGGTAATAAGCTTGGGGTTGGTGACTGGGGGTTTTACAGGCATTGTATCGAAGCTGATCATTGAAAGGTAATGCACATTAGTTGCAGTCTGTTTATTGATGGGTAATCAAATCAAATTATTTCTAGAAATTTTGTGTGCTGGATGAGGGATACAGGAGAAAGACCTCAACTGTATGTTGAAGGTGGAATCTCACTGGGAAAAGGTTAGGAGGGGAATTCCCACAGTGACAGAGTAAATGTAGATAAGATTTAGTTTTTTTGTTTATAAATTCTTTAAATCTTTTGAAAACTGCTATGAAATTCTACTAACTTGTTGATTATTTCCCCTGTAGAAAATTATTGCAAAATGGCTGGAACATAGAGCACGTTCTCTAGAACTAACTGATAAAGTGAGTCTAAAATGTAATGTACCTTCCTTGCTATGTATGTTTCTTACTAAGAAACTTTATATGTTTTTTTTTTTTTATCAAGTTACTGTATGAGTTAGGTTCCTCTTTAAGTTTAGGTTTTAAGAGGTCTTTGCTTCATCTCTGTATTGCACTTGTGTGGTAAAGCAGAACCCAGTGCTCAGCCCTGCTCTCATGCACTATATTCCCCTAGCACTATAGTCAAGGACAGGGTTGGCAGTTTGTATGAACATTTTAAAACGAAAAAAAAAAAAACCCTTCCACAAAATTAATTTCTTTCCAAAATTCTGCTGTTTTTTTAAAGGCCAACTGGCCAGAAAACGGTTATCAAATGGCAGAAGTATATTTTACATCGAAGAATCCAGCAGAGCTAGGCATTGCATCTTCTTGGCTTTGGATCCCTCTGGTGAGTAAAACTCCACAGTTTGTATCACTTTTTTGATTATATGTAAATGTATGTGCTCTGCTTTTATGTTGGCTTTTAAAAACGAAAGGAGCTTTATGACATAAACTTTTAATGTTTTTAACATTGCACTGTTTATATCCTACTCACTTCCCTGCCTTTCTCCAGCACTGCACCCAGGGACAAGCAGGGAGGGGAGAGACCTTGTAGTGTGATGAGCACTGAACGGGTGCTCATCAGGAAAGGGGAGTGTCGGGCTCTCCTAATGCACGGCAGTAGCGCATCGTTTCAGCGAGTAAATGAGGTGCCTGTTCCAATGAGAGAAAAAAATAAATAAAAAAATGTTATTCCTTCAGGTTACCTTCGCACATGGAAGCACATGGATGCTCAATATGCCCAATGTGTATAATCAACACAAAAATAAATAAAACTTGGTGTAGGAAATCAGTGTTCAAAATTATTACAAGTTAATACCAACTAACTGCATGATCAACTCAGTACACACACCTAATCACAACTGCTCGAAAATATCAAAAACTCAGAGCAAAACAATATATACATGCAAACTTATGTAGATATTAGTGATTGCTGCCAGCACTTATCAAAAGGTGTCCACCTGTAACTTTAAATGTATAATAAAAATATCACATCGAGTTTAGCGCAATCAATGTGCATAGTCCCAATAAATATATAAACAACCCAGTTCTATAATTCTACGGTTCTATAATCCAGTGACTTTAGTGACCACCACCTGTGGCTGGAATGCTTGCTCACCTTCTTGGAGTCCAGAACTAAGCCAAAGATTGATGAATATCTGCGGAGGAGTTTATTTGGGTCCAGGGAGATCCAGAGGGATATAGTTACAGGCAATTGAGGCTCTGCAGTGGTGCCATTGCTTGGAGGTAAGCAAGCGTTCCAGCCACAGGTGGTGGTCACTGAAGTCACTAGATTATAGAACACGACTGATTATTGCATGGCAGTGGATTTTGTAAATATTTATCTGGACTATGCACATCGATTGCGCTACACTTGATGTGATATTTTTACTTGGGTGCTCAGTACAAGCGCATACTGAGCAGCCAAATCAAGCTCCAGTGTTAGCTCCATTAACCACTTAAGGACCAGGCCTATTCTCTCCTACATGTAAAAATCTGTATTTTTATGCTAGAAATTTACTAAGAACCTCCAAACAATAAACATTTTTTTTTTTTTTTTAAGCAGAGGCCCCAGAGAATAAAATGGTGGTTGCGATTTTTATTGTTTTTTTCTCTTACGTCCTCCGACAGTCGCCGCCCCTTCCCAAGTCTTCATCAATGGGTATTGACCTTTGCTCCGCAGGAGTAGCTAGGCAACAAGATTTGTTAATAACAAAAGCTTTTAGCATAGACACACCCCTAGGGGCTGTCCCCTTAGTCAATACCTCCCTGCACCAGCATTCCCAACTCAGTTTGATCTTGCCTAGCTTAGGAGTAGCAGGCTTTCCTGTGCTGGGGCTTCAGTCTCAGCCTTCTACCCTTTTTTGATTTTATTTCAAGTATTTTTTCTTTGCTTTACTAGCTGTTATTTTGTCAGCTTTAGTTTAGGGATCTTCGGATGAAGATGATCATGCGGAGCTGGATCTCGGACTGGCCGCCCTGGATCCCAGGGCTGAGAGCCAGATGGATCCCCAGCCTGCCATCGAGCATTCAGCTACGGTTCGCCCTGGCGCTATGAACGACCCATCCCTGTTCGCTGCAGGGATGCTGCCTGTGAGGTGGCTACCTCACTGGACGCCATTCTGCGGTCTTGTGCTGCGGTCCACTGCGTCCTGGCTGCGGCACTCCCTGTCATCCTGATAGCGGTTTGTCGCTTGAGAAGGCTCCCCACGCCATCCGGTACGGTAAGCACCTTCTGTGTGGGGACCATCTGTATGGGTGTTCAGTCTGTGGCTGTGTGTACCCTCATGTCTGTGTGCTGTGCGGGCTCCCTGTCAGATCCCTGTATGGATGCATGCCTTTTGGGCTGCAGGGGGGGGGGGGGACCTCCCGCTCTGCTGTGAGTTCTGTGGGGCTGAATAGACAGACATGCCTGAGCGGCGACCGCTATGCGGACCGCCTTTTCTTTTTGCAAGAAGATGCTATGGATGGCCCTGTCCTGTACAGCGCTGTGTTTTGGCGCCGATTGCCGCCATTTTGGCGGGCCGCGCTCGCTCGAGCACATGTCGGCGCCATTTTCTTGTAGCCTCGATCCCTCAGCCTGAGCGGCCATTTTTGCGGAGCCTTCATAGGCTATAATAGTCAGCCGGTTATTGCATCACTTCCTCTTTCTCTGGGACAGCGATCGGTGGCAGCAGCCTGTTTGTGCTCTCTCCAGGTTTTTTCCTTCTTGTCCTGTCATTCCTTGCTCAGTGTTCTCTATCCCTGTGGGATCGGTGCATGCAGTAGTGTGCGGTGGGCTGCGCTCGCCGGGTGTTAAAGGGACAGTACCCCTTTTTGATTTTAATACTGTGGGCATGGATTCTCAGGATAGCAAGTTTCCCCCCGCCCTGGTGGGGGCCCAGGGGGCTGCTGCACCCCCCGAGGGGGCCGATCTGGCCACTGTAGTGGCACCCTTAGTGTCTCAGGTGCAGATGCTGATGGGTGAACGATCCGCAAAAAGGGCCAGGTTATCCATTTCCTCTGATTCTGAGGGCGATATGGCTGCTGGGGCTGGCGTGCCCTTCTCAGGGTCTCTCTCATCTCTGGACCTCGTGGGGTCTGAGGGGGAGGCGGAGGTGGAAGGGGTTGATACTTCTCCCCTGGCTCGCCTGAAGAGCTTGCACTCATGGATGAGCTGATCGCTTCCATTAAGGATACTTTGTACTTGGAGGATGAGCCAGCTCCTCCTACTAGGGTGTCCTCCTTTGGGACGCAAAGGACCCGAAAATCTGCGCAGGTTTTTCCCTGCCCTGCTGAATTTCATCATACGGTTAATGAGCAGTGGCGCAATTTAAAGAAGCCCTTTACAATGCCGAATAAATTTAAACTGCTTTATCCATTCGCGCCATCCACCTATTTTTGCTTCGGTTATGGCGGCCCAGGCGGTTGCCGATTGGACGAAGGTGCTCAGGCGCACCCTGATGGCTGCTTCGGCTCCTCCCACCACATTGGCCATGGTGGATCAAATCCATCAAGGCGTCATGTACTTGTGTGATGCGGACTTGAATTTGGCTCCTTTGGCTGCACGCCTGTCTGGCGTGGCGGTGCTCAACCGTCGCCTGATATGGCTGAAGAATTGGTCTGTGGACAAATCTTCTCGCAAGACGTTGGCGGATTTTCCCTACGTGGAGTCTCGCCTCTTCGGCGAGGCTTTGGATACTCTGATTAAGGGTGTTACTGGGGGCAAGAGTACTCTCTTACCCCAGAATCCCAAGCACAAGTCTTTCCGTGGCAAACGGAACCCCTCGTTTAGGCCCTCCCAGGGGTCCTTTCGTGCCTTTCGGTCACAATCCAAGGGCAAGCCCTTCAAGGGCCAAGGCTCCCAGAAGAAGCCATGGGCGGGTAAGCAAAAATCCGGTCAGTCTGGTTCCACTACCCACGCTAGTTCCGCCTGAAGGGACGCCCTCACCCGTTTCTGGGGTGGGGGGACGTCTGCGCGGTTTCCTCCAACCTTGGCTGATCCGCATTCAGGACAGATGGGTTCAGGAAATCGTTCGATCTGGTTACAAGATCGAATTTCTCTCTCGGCCGGCGGGCAGATTTTTCCCCTCAAATCTTCTGCTGTTTCCGGAGCGTTTGCAGGATCTGCACCTGGCGGTGCGGGACCTGCGGACCCAAGGAGTGGTGGTCCCGGTGCCTCATCGGGACAGGTTTCGGGGGTTTTATTCCAATCTGTTCACTGTGCCCAGAAAGGAGGGCAAGGTGCGTCCGATTCTGGATTTGAAAGCTCTGAACCGCTTTGTGCAGGTGCGCAAGTTCCGCATGGAATCCCTGCGCTCGGTGGTGGCTGCCCTGTGTCCGGGGGAGTTCATGGCCTCCATCGATCTGAAGGATGCGTACCTACACATCCCCATCTTCGAGGATCATCAACGGTACCTTCGATTCGCCATTGCGGAGGAACACTACCAATTTGTGGCGTTACCTTTCGGTCTTGCTTCGGCTCCGTGGGTGTTTACCAAGGTGCTGGCGCCGGTCCTGACCCTGTTGCGGGCACAGGGTATTGCGGTCTTGGGGTATCTGGACGATCTCCTCATACGGTCAACTGCCAACCAGAGCCTGATGGCCGACCTGTCCACCACGGTGCAGACTCTGCAAGAGTTCGGTTGGACCATAAACTTTCCGAACTCAACTCTGTGTCCTTCGGTTCACCTTCCCTATCTGGGGATGATTCTGGACTCTGTACAGGCGAAAGTTTTCCTTCCGGAGGACAAACTCCGGACGCTTCAGGACGAGGTCGGGGCCCTCAGGGCCAACCACAGCTCGTCCCTCCGGACATGCATGAGATGTCTGGGGTTGATGGTCTCAGCCTTCGAGGCGATCCCCTTTGCCCAGTTCCACACGCGGGGTCTCCAGGCGGAGATTCTGGCGAAGTGGGACGGGCGTCCGCAGTCCTTGGATCTGCGGATCTCGTTGAGATACCGCACCAGACAGGGTCTTCTGTGGTGGCTCCAGTCCCCGGAGGTGTCGGGTGGCAAGTCTTTTCGTCCTTTGCTGTGGACGGTGGTCACCACGGATGCCAGCCTGACGGGCTGGGGTGGTGTCCTGGGCAATCTGTCCGCCCAGGGGACATGGTCGGAGGAGGAGTCCTCCCTTCCGATCAACATTCTGGAATTGCGAGCGATAAAGCTTTGCCTTCTGCAATGGTCGGAACGGCTTCAGGGCCGTCCGGTTCGGGTTCAGACGGACAATGCCACAGCGGTGGCCTACATCAACCACCAGGGGGGCACCAGGAGTGCCCGAGCGGCTCGGGAAGTAGCCGACATTCTGTCTTGGGCCGAGACGCACGTCCCGGCGATAACGGAAGTTCACATTCCGGGGGTGGAGAACGGGCAGGCGGATTATCTGAGTCGCCAGACCCTGGACCAGGGAGAATGGTCCCTTCACCCGGATGTCTTCCAGATGTTGTGCGCGAAGTGGGGTTCCCCAGATGTGGACCTGTTCGCGTCTCGTCTAAACAACAAGGTGGAAAGGTTCGTGGCAAGGACGCGCGATCCTCAGGCAGACGCCTCAGACGCGTTAGTGGCGCCCTGGCATCAGTATCGTCTGATGTATGCCTTTCCACCGATTCAGCTGCTGTCCAGGTTCCTTCGCAGGTTAGCCTCGGAACCGCACACGGTGATTCTGGTGGCACCGGACTGGCCTCGCCGGTCTTGGTACGCAGACCTCGTAAATCTGGCAATCGATGCTCCGTGGCGTCTGCCGCTTCGAGAAGACCTTCTGTCTCAAGGGCCGATATTCCATCCTGCTTTACAGTCGCTGGCTTTAACGGCCTGGCTGTTGAAAGCCAGGTCCTGAAGGACAGAGGTCTCTCCCCTGAGGTCATTCCCACTTTGATCAAGGCTAGAAAAGCCTAGTCGGGAAAGATTTACTACCGTACTTGGAAAGCGTACTTTGCCTGGTATGAGTCCAGGGGGTTTTCCCCTCGCTCGTACTCTGTGTCCAGAGTGTTGGCTTTTCTCCAAACTGGAGTGGACCAGCGTTTGGCGTTGGCCACGATTAAAGGCCAGATTTCTGCACTGGCCGTCCTTTTTTAGCGCCCTGTGGCGTCAAACTCGTTGATTCGCACCTTTGTTCAAGGGGTGCGCCATTTGGCCCCTCCGCGGAGGGAGCCTTTGCCTCCGTGGGACTTGAACCTGGTTCTGTCCGCGTTGCAACATGCTCCCTTTGAAAAGATCAGGGAGATCTCGTTGCCTCTGTTGTCCAAAAAGGTGGCATTTTTGGTGGCGATCACTTCGGCTCGCAGGGTGTCGGAGCTGGCGGCTTTGTCCTGCAGCTCTCCCTACTTGGTGATCCACAAGGATAAGGTGGTCCTGCGACCTATCCCGTCCTTTCTGCCGAAAGTGATCTGGGATTTTCACCTTAATGCGGAAATTGTCTTGCCTTCGCTCTGCTCGAAGCCAAAGCATCCTAAGGAGGTTGCTTTACATTCCTTGGATGTTGTCCGGGTGATCAGGGTTTACCTGTCGTCCACTAAGCCTTTTCGCAAGGCGGATTCCCTCTTTGTCCTTCCTGAGGGACCTCGGAAGGGCATGGCGGCGTCGGCTGCGACTATCGCCAAATGGATTAGACAAAACATTGTGCAGGCCTATGCCTTGAAGGGGAAGCTCCCTCCCTTCCCTGTGAAAGCGCGCTCTACCAGGTCTTTGAGTACGTCTTGGGCTTATAGGCATCAGGCTTCTGTGGCCCAGGTGTGTAAGGCGGCGACTTGGTCGTCCGTTCACACCTTCTCAAAGTTCTATAAGGTGGATGTTCAGGCATCGGCTGATGCCTCCTTTGGCCGTAAAGTTCTCAGTGCGGCAGTGCCTTAGGGACCCCTGTTTTTGGGTCTTTGGCTGTTGGGGTGTTTTACCCCTGGGTTGCTTGTTTTTTCCTGGGTTGTTGCTCCTGTTGAGCACGATTTTCCTGTTGCCCAGTTGGTTCTCTTACTGTGTGTAAGGTTCTTTTCTCTGATGTGGGTACTGCGTTGCTTTTCTGCGGCTGCGTCTCCCACCCCTCAGGTCTACACTGCTTTGGGACGTCCCATTGGTGAAGACTTGGGAAGGGGCGGCGACTGTCGGAGGACGTAAGAGAAAACTGAATTTTTGTAAAATCTTACCGTAAAATTCCTTTCTCTGAGTCCTCCGACAGTCGCCGCCCCCCGCCCCTCTTTTGGGGTTTTTGTGTACTCTTACTGCTATGCTACCAAACTGAGTTGGGAATGCTGGTGCAGGGAGGTATTGACTAAGGGGACAGCCCCTAGGGGTGTGTCTATGCTAAAAGCTTTTGTTAACAAATCTTGTTGCCTAGCTACTCCTGCGGAGAAAAGGTCAATACCCATTGGTGAAGACTTGGGAAGGGGCGGCGACTGTCGGAGGACGTAAGAGAAAAAAACAATAAAAATCGCAACCACCATTTTATTCTCTGGGGCCTCTGCTTAAAAAAAAAAAAAAAAATGTTTATTGTTTGGAGGTTCTTAGTAAATTTCTAGCATAAAAATACAGATTTTTACATGTAGGAGAGAATAGGCCTGGTCCTTAAGTGGTTAATGGAGCTAACACTGGAGCTTGATTTGGCTGCTCAGTATGCGCTTGTACTGAGCACCCAAGTAAAAATATCACATCAAGTGTAGCGCAATCGATGTGCATAGTCCAGATAAATATTTACAAAATCCACTGCCATGCAATAATCAGTCGTGTTCTATAATCTAGTGACTTCAGTGACCACCACCTGTGGCTGGAACGCTTGCTTACCTCCAAGCAATGGCACCACTGCAGAGCCTCAATTGCCTGTAACTATATCCCTCTGGATCTCCCTGGGATAGGCTTCCTCTGGATGTACCTGGACCCAAATAAACTCCTCCGCAGATATTCATCAATCTTTGGCTTAGTTCTGGGCTCCAAGAAGGTGAGCAAGCATTCCAGCCACAGGTGGTGGTCACTAAAGTCACTGGATTATAGAACCGTAGAATTATAGAACTGGGTTGTTTATATATTTATTGGGACTATGCACATTGATTGCGCTAAACTCGATGTGCGGAGAAAAGGTCAATACCCATTGGTGAAGACTTGGGAAGGGGCGGCGACTGTCGGAGGACTCGGAGAAAGGAATTTTACGGTAAGATTTTACAAAAATTCCGTTTTTTAAAATCTCATACGGTATTTGTCCAGTGATTTGTTAAACACAATTTTTTGGGGAAAAAATACACTTTCATAAATTAAAAAAAAAAAAGAAAACTCAATATATAACCCATGTTTTTTTGTAAATTACAAATTACAGTACTGAAAAAATCTCCATAGGCGATGGTTTAACATTTTTTACAAGTTGCCAGTTTAGAGTTTCAGAGGAGGTCTAGCGCTAGAGTTATTGCTCTTGATATAACGTTTGCAGATATCCTTCACGTGTGGTGCGAATACCATTTACTGTTGTGACCACGACCTACGTATGTGTTCGCCACAAAAAAAAGTTATTTATTTGATTACATTTTTTTTACACTTTCCCTTTACAAAAAATGTTTTAATCACTTTTATTGCTGTCACAAGAAATATAAACCTAAGACCCCAGATCTCTTCTCTATCCTTGAAAGCATCAGGTAAAAAAAAACAAACCATTATTCTGATTCTTTACTCAAAAAAAAAATTGGGTTTTCGCTTTCGTTCATTGACGGACACAGGTCCTTGATTCTTCTTAACCATTGGGTCATTCTACCCCCCCCCCCCTTCCCAAGGAGTAAGACACTAGGTAGTATAAAGCTTGACTACGCCCACTCTCACCCACACTCAGCTATAGACACTCAGTTTTTTTTATGCCTGGTCAGGAGTAAGGACCGAGTTCCTTGCTGGGATCTCTGGTCCTGACAATATTTTCCTTTTAAATGGAATTTTTTCCTATCTTTATTTCTTCCTGTGAGAAGCTACATTCAATCAATGACTGGGCGACGGACTGGATAATCTAGATCCAGAGTGTCCCTCAAGTCTGGCCAGCAAACGCATGCAGACCGCAGCTAAGCAACATGGCTCCACTGGACGGGGGTTGGTCTGTGAGTTAAACGTCTCGCAAGGACGCATACGACCTGGCCTCGGCCTGAGTCACAGCGTTTCTCCTTGCCGACAGCACCCACATTACAATGGAGCAGTGGTCTGTCAAGAGCAGTGCCCACCCTATTCCTGGTATGTTAAGTACCTGCCCCCCCCCTACTCTTGGAGGGTTTTGGGGTGGATGTTGGCCCTTCCCTGGGATGGTGCGACCCCCAGGTTCCCTTCATCTCCCCCCCCCCCAGCCCCTTCAATATTTTGGTGGTCACTGTGGGTTTTTCGCCCTAACCTCCCCGCTCCCTGGGTGAGTTTATGAGCTAGCTGTTGCCACATGCTCTTAAGGGGGGCTGGTTGCTGCTGCTGACCTGGTTTTCCTGGTACGCAACAGGGGGTTAAGCAGGGTTCCCTGCTTCCCTAGGGGTTAGTGACTAGGGCAGGGATGTCCCCTGGGCTTCCTGCGGCGGGTGTTGGTCTGGGGAAGCCGATAGTTTAGGATCTGCAGGTTTGTGCCTCACAAAGCCGGATCCGTCCAAAACATTAGGCCACGTCTTTGCGGCCTACTAGTCGGACAGCCCTGCCGCCATTATTGTGTGAGGCACTTGCCCCTTTTAGCGTTGTGGGGCCATCAGGGTACCCTACCTGCGTGTCCGGATCACGGCGGGTGGCCCCCTTTTAAGGGGGCCATTTCCTATTATGGAGGGTGACCACCTTGTGTGTGTTTGTTTTTTTTTTTTTGCAGGGTCCAGTAGGTTGTCCATTCGTGGGCTCTTGGCTTCCCCTTTGCTGGATCGCAATTGGCGGTCTTTCCTGACTGTTATGATTTCCAGGTGAGCTTTAGTGTATAGCGACTAGGTCTGCGTCCACGCACCCTGAGTACAGTTAATGCAGATGATTCGGCTGATCCTCTAGCCGCGCATGCAAATGCGCTGGTGGATACAAAGTTTGTGTTAGTGCGTGACACTTTAAAAATGGAGGTTTCGGCTGATGCTGCATCAGGGGCGCCTGTCCCTTTCGGCACTCAAAAGCGGCGAGGGTGATCCCTTTTCTCCTTACTTTGACAACATTGTCACAAAACAGTGGGGTTGTCCAAAATGCAGTAGTTCCTAAGCGCTTTTTGCTTGTGGTGTCCTTATGAGGATTAACTGCATTAAAGGTGGACGGTCACATCTGTAGTGGACTCATCGGTTTCCAGGTTAAATAAAGCTACCTTCATTCCGGTTGAGGAGTTCCCTGCCTTTAAATATCCAGCTGATAGGAGGTCAGAGGCTCTGGCCCGCCATATGTTTGCTGTGGCTGGATCGGCACTTAAGCCAGTATTTACTATTGCCCTGGTGTCACAAGCTCTGACCGAGTGGGCTAAACTTTTACCCCGGGACCTGGATGGGAAACTGCTTCCCTTGTCTTTGCGTAGCTGGCAGATCAGTTGGTCCGGGGCTACATTTTATCTGTGATGCCTCTTAGATGCAGCTCCTTTGATTTCAAGGCTGTCTGTATCAGCAGTGGTCCCTCGGCATATTATCTGGCTGAAATACTGGTCTGCTGGCCAGACTTTTAAGAAGGCTTTATCTGATCTCCCAGTTGTAGGGGATTGCCTGTTTGTGGTGCTTCCTTGGATGACATTGTTAAGGGTCTCACCGGGGATGGGGGGGGGGGGTAGTCTTTTTCAGCAGGCTACCAAGGCCAAGGAGCCCTGGCTCAGAAGAGGTTTTTTCATCCCTCAGGGTCTCAAGACAAGGGATCAAAAGTCGAGGCCTCCACTGAAGGTTCCAGGAGGACCTGGTCTGGCAAGCCACGACCGGGCTCTTTCAGACCTTCAGACAAGGCTGCCTCTGCATGAAGGGTCGCCCTCACCCATATCTGGGGTGGGGCGATGTCTTCGATGGTTTCCGGATCCATGGACCTCCCTGGTATAGGACACGTGGGACCAGAAAGTTAGTCAGTCAGGCTACGAGATCGAGTTTGGTCTTATCCTCCAGACAGGTTCTTACCTTACATCCTGCACTTTTCCCCAGATCACTTACGGGTCTCTTTGGGGTAGTGCAAAACGTGTTGCTTTAAAGGGTGATTTTTTTTTTTTGTTTAATATGTTTTTATTGAAACATAAAGAAAATCACAAACAAAGACATACCTCTATAACCAAGAGGAAACAGACATAATCCATGAACATAGTCGTAAACGTTAATGACAACCTAGAGCAACATGTACATCATACAGGCAGGTAAACATAAGACTCAAAATTTCAGGAATTATGAAGCTTATCAACCAGGTATATGAGCGGAGGCGCTCATGAACAGTGAAGAGATAAGAGCAGAAAAGAGGGGGAAAGTTAGACTGGGGAGAGAGAATAGAGGGGGGGGGTGGGGGGCTAGTAAGATGTTTCCCAGAACTCTAGACAGCATAATCAAGGAGAATCATCAACCATATATGCAGCATAGGTTTTAGAGTGGGTAAATGCTAACCAACATGACCATATCTTATGTGCTAGGGGTGCAAGCCCACTGAAATCCAGGGTCATGTCCTCCAAGTGATATATACAGTCCACAGATCGCAACCATTGGTGTATCGGGGGGGTTACCGATTGCTTCCAATATTACGGAATTAGGGCTTTAGCTGCGTTCAGCAAGTGAGGAGTGATGGATTTACGATATTGAGCCGGGTGTGTTTTGGTGTCGTGAAACCGCACAGTCCACGGGTCCATAGGAAGAGGAGATCCCTGAATTTCTTTGATGAGTGACAGAACAGTCATCCAAAAGGGGCGAATGACAGGGCACGTCCACCAGATGTGTGCATGCGTGGCTCTGAGCTCACAGCCTCTCCAGCACTTGTCCGACAAGGTTGGGAGCATCCTGTGCAATTTAGCGGGGGAGTAGTGCCAACGTGTCAGTAATTTGTAGTTAGCCTCAGCTGTCCTGACGGAGACTGCCGAGGTGTGAGATAGCTGAAGAATAACTTTTTCCTGTGCTGGAGAGAGGGGGCACTGGAAGTCCGATTCCCACTGTTTCAGGAAAGAGGGAGTGGGGTTGGGAAGCTATGCGTCCAAGGCTTTATAGAACTGGGATAGCAGTCCTTTACGGGGTTTCACAAGGGACAAGATTTGTTCAATAGGATTCAAAGTTTGTAGATGGAGCAGGGGATGGGAAAGAGCTTTCACAAACTGCTGTAGCTGGTGGTACTTCCAGTAATCCATGAATGTCGTGGGTGCAGAGCGACATAGTTTGGCGAATGGCAACATCCCCCCAGTTGTGGTGATATGATGGAGAAGAATATCTGCTGCCTGAGGGAGCCATGAAGAGAAGGAGGGGTCATGGAAACCCGGTAGGAAATAGCAATGGCCCAAGATCGGCATAAGTGGGGAGTTATACGGGATCTTATGAGCTTTGTGAAGCACGTCCCAGACACGGAAAACCGAACTAGTGAGAGGCGAAACAGTGTCAGCAAGGTTTCGAGCCGACGGGGGATTCCAGAGCTGTGTAAACAGGGGGGCAGCTGCCATATCCTGCTCCAGCTGGACCCACAGTTTCACACCAGAGTAGTGCTTCCAGTCGGCTATCCGCACCAGGGAGGCAGCAGTTAGGTACCTCTCAAAGTTGGGCACCGCCAACCCACCCCGGCTTTTGACCCGCAAAAGGGGCGAGAACGCCACCTGGGGTTGTGAGCGGCGCCACACATACATCCTAACCAATGAGTTCAGTATCTGAACGAAGTTACTAGGAACATTAAACGGAAGCATTTGGAACATGAAGAACACCCTGGGCAGCACATTCATTTTAACAACATTCACCTGGCCTATCCACGAGGTGGCCAGATGTTGCCATTTCGAGGGGTTAGCTCTGATCGAATTGAGTAAGGGTATGAAATTAACCCGGGCCACCCGGGCCATATCGTCTACGAGATCGGTAATGTGAACCCCTAAATACTTGAGGGAGTGAGATTGCCATGTAAAGGGGACAAAGCCAGTTTGGCTATTGGCGATACAGGCGGGAAGGAGAGGGAACAATCTATTGGCAATGACCTTGGCGTATAGCTTGGCATCTATGTTCAGTAGGGAAATGGGGCGCTAACTGGGACAGAGAGAGGGATTTTTCCCCTCTTTTGGCAACACAGTGACGTGGGCATGTTGGGTCTCAGGGCAAAGAACAGCGCCTTCTGCGATGGCGTTCACATGGCGTATTTTGCCTGGTGTGAGTCCAGGGGGTACTCTCCTCGCTCATACTCGGTATCGAGAGTGTTGGCCTTCCTTCAAACGGGCGTGGACCAGCGTTTGGCGTTGGCCACGATTAAGGGTCAGTTTTCTGCGCTTGCTGTTCTCTTTCAACGCCCTGTGGCGTCTAATTCTTTGGTTAGCACCTTTGTTCAAGGGGTGCGGCACTTGGCCCCTCCTCGGAGGGATCCTTTACCTCCATGGGACTTGAACCTTGTTCTGTCCGTGTTACAGCATGCTCCCTTTGAGAAGATCAGGGAGATTTCGTTGTCTCTGTTGTCCAAGAAGGTTGCCTTTTTGGTAGCGATCACTTCGGCTCGTAGGGTGTCGGAGCTGGCGGCCTTGTCCTGCAGCTCTCCCTACTTAGTGATTCATTTAGATAAGGTGGTCTTACGACCTAACCCTTCTTTTCTTCCGAAGAGGATCTCGGAATTTCACCTCAATGAGGACATTGTCTTGCCTTCGCTTTGCGCGAAGCCTAAGCATCCAAAGGAGGTGGCTTTGCATTCCTTGGATGTGGTTCGGGCGATCAGGGTTTACCTGTCATCGACAAAATCCTTTCGCAAGTCGGATTCTCTGTTTGTCCTTCCTGAGGGACCTCGGAAGGGCATGGCAGTGTCGGCTGCGACCATCGCCAAATGGATCAGACAGACCATTGTGCAGGCCTATGCTTTGAAGGGGAAGGTTCCTCCTTTCCCTGTGAAGGCGCACTCTACTAAGTCTCTGAGTACGTCTTGGGCCTATCGTCTTCAGGCTTCTGTGACCCAGGTGTGTAAGGCGGCGACTTGGTCGTCCGTTCACACCTTTTTGAAATTTTACAAGGTGGATGTTCAGGCATCGGCAGGTGCTTCCTTTGGCCGTAAAGTTCTTAGTGCGGCAGTGCCTTAGGGTCCCTTGTTTGGGCCCTTGGCTGTTGGGGTGTTTTACCCCAGGGTTACTTGTTCTTTCCTGGGTTGTTGCTCCTGTTGAGCACGTTTTTTCCTGTTGTCCAGTTGGTTCTCTTACTCGGTAAGGTTCCTTTCTCTGATGTGGGTACTGCGTTGCTTTAGGCGCGGCTGCGTTTTTCCCACCCCTCATGTCTACACTGCTCTGGGACGTCCCCATTAGTGATGATTATGAAGTGGCGGCGACTGTCGGAGTACGTAAGAGAAAACTGAATTTTTGTAAAATCTTACCGTAAAATTCCTTTCTCTGAGTCCTCCGACAGTCGCCGCCCCTGCCCCTCTTTGGGGTTTGTTTTTGTACTCTACTGCTATGCTACTGAAACTGAGTTGAGAATGCAGGAAGCAGGGATGTATTGACTGAGGGGACCGCCCCCTAGGGGTGTGATATGCTAAAAGCTTTTATATTAACAAATCTTGTTTCCTAGCTACTCCTACGGAGAAAAGGTCAATACCCCATTAGTGATGATTATGAAGTGGCGGCGACTGTCGGAGGACTCAGAGAAAGGAATTTTATGGTAAGATTTTACAAAAATTCCGTTTTCTCTTACGTCCTCTGACAGACGCAGCTACTTCATAGTTTCCTCACAAATGGGTGATGTGCCCTCTACAGGAGTAAGACTAGGCAGTGAAACTTAAAGAAAAACGTTTTACTAGACACACCCTTAGGGGCTGTCCCTTCAGACATTACCCCAGACACATCGTGCTTACTAATCAGTTTCTTGCTGCCTAGTGTTAGGAGAAGGACCTAGGTTTCCCTGCTGGGACTCCGGTCTCAGTTTTTTATTTTATTTGAGAAATGTTTATTTTTCTTTACTCACTACCGCTAGCTAGTGTCAGGGGGATCCTCCTGGTGATCTACAAGCAACAGCCGGGCTGGGGTTTCACACTGGATAATCTAATTCCTTATGGTCTCCCAGCCTGGCCAACGAGTTTAAGCAGGTTGTAGTCTGCCCAGGCCTCGCCATGGCGGTGCCCCGACGGATGGGGACGGGCCTGCGAACAGAGGTTTTCGCTGGGACGTATCACCCTGGAACGCCCTGAGTGCAGCGTACCCTTCTTGGCGGGCAGCACCCCCACTCAGGGTGGGAGGTGAGCTGCCTCGGAGCAGAGCCCGCGCTCCATGGTATGGTGAGTGATACAACCCCCTTTGTCCCTGGGACAGTCATCTGTGGGAAGAACTGGGCCCACTCCTTGGGATGGCAGAGCTGTGCGGTCTCTGTAAGATACCCCCGGGCCTGTCAGGACAGGTCCTGCCCTCCTTGCTCCCGATGGGGGCGCTATAGCAGGGTCTAATGCCTGGGGGGGGGGGGGGGGGGTTGCATAGCTACTACCTTGTCCTAGGGGGTTCCCTGTGGTGGATTCCCACGGTGGCCTTGTTCCCCCGGGCTCCTGATTGCTGGCACCGTTTACGGCCGCCATTTTGGGTGTGGGCAGCCAGGCTGCATCATTGGAAGGGCAGCAGCTATTTTCTGCCTTGCTGTGTGTAGGCACCGTTTTTGGGTGCCATCTTGAATGTAGGCAGGCCGCGCTGTATGGGCAGCGGCCATTTTCCCTGTGCTTTTCCTATTCTTTTCTTTGGCACCATGTTATTGTGGCTCAGAGGGGTTTCGCCCTCTAGTGATGATTGGTCACTTCCTCCTGGCATTTTTCACTTGCTGCAGACAGCGTGGAGAGTGGTAGCCAATTCAGTTCTCTGGCACAGTAAAAGGGGTCTTTGGTTCTTTTTGGGCATTCTTCAGACACATTTGGCTACTATCAGTGTACCTGCTAGCTAAAGGGGGACTCCAGCGGTAGCGCGATGTAGCGGTGCGGACCTCAATCGCGGATTTAAAGGGCCAGTGTTCCTTTTTTTTGTAAAATTGCCTATATGGAGTCCCAGAATGAAAATTTCCCTACTGATCTTGTTTGTGCATCCGGGACGTCCGGATCGCCTTTCCTAGCCTCCCTCTCTGCAGCCATAGATACTTTTGCATCCAAAGTAGATCTTGTCATGTCACAAGTTGCTATTCAAAAATGCAGATGCCCTCTTAATCTTCTGATTCAGAGCCTAATGTGGTTGCCATGGACACTGCCCTCCCTGAGGGATCCCTGTCCTCACACTCAGACGGCAAGGAGGATGAGTCCTCCTCAGTGGCAGTGCGGGAACGCTCTCTGGTAGAAGCACTGATTCGCTCAGTCAGGGAGACTTTGCGAATTGATAATGAGCCCACACAGTCAGGAAAGTGGGTTGTCTTCGGCTCCCGCAAAGCCCAAAGTAGGGACAGGTTTTCCCTTGGCCCGAGGAGTTTCATGATATTGTGAACGAGCGATGGCGCTTTAAGCATGTGCTGGCGGTGCCCAAACGCTTTTAGCGGCGTTAACCCATTGCAGACTCAGTTTCCAATCGCTGGACAGTGTCCCCTAAGGGGGACCACGCTGTGTCCCGGTTGAATAAGTCCACGGGGGAGCCCGTGGAAAACTCCCCGGTCTTTAAGGACCCAGTGGACAGGCGCATGGAATCGCTTTCCCGCCACCTACACTTGGTGATCGACTAGCTTCTCAAGCCTCTGTTCGCCTCCGTACTGGTTTCTCAGATGGTTGCAGAATGGATTAAGGTGCAACTAAAAAGCAATTTGCTGGCTGAGTCGGTTCCTCCAACTCTCATTGAACTCACGGACCAGATGACTCAGGCCATGGTCTATCTGTGTGATGCGGCCCTGGACAAGGCTCCCCTGGTCGCTAGAGTGTCTGCGGTGGGGATTGCCTTTCGCCGCATGGTGTGGCTGAAGAGCTGGTCGGCGGATCAGGCTTCTAAGAGGGCCGTGTCTGATCTTGCGTTTTTGGTGACTCCTTGGATGAGTTAATCAAGGGTCTAACTATGGGTAAGAGTACTCTTCTCACCCAGTTTGGGAACGATAAGGTACCCCGAGGTACCTTCTTTCAAGGCTCGCCGGGGGCTTATTTGTGCCTCAGGGCCGCCAGAAAAAGGAACACCGTTCAGAGTTTCTGGAGAGGACAAGAAGGCTTGGTCAGATGAGCCAGAGACTAGGCAGTCCGGTTCGACGGACGAATCCTCCTCTGCCTGAAGGGTCACCCTCACCCGTTTCGGGGGTGGGGGGACGTCTGCGTTGCCTTCCGGAACCCTGGGCATCTCTGGTTCAGGACTCATGGGTTCACAAACTAATTAGTTCAGGGTTCCAGACTGTATTTTGGTCTCGCCCGGCAGACTGGTTCTTTCCACCATGTCTCAGTTTATCTCCAGATCATTTGTGGGATCCCAGGGTGGCGGTGCAGGCTCCACTTGCGCAGGGAGTGGTGGTGCTGGTTCCTCAGCAGGAAAGGTTTTGGTTTTTTTTATTCATCCCTGTTCCGGTGCCCAGGAATCATGAGGCTTCACAAGGTTTTGACCGGGGTGTTAGACTTGTTCCTGCACAAAGGGATTGCGATTCTCGTGTATCTGGACGATTTTCTGTTGAGCGGGTTTTCACCCGATCCTGTTGGGCGATCTGTTGATCACTCCCTTACCGCTCCGTGTCCTGGAACTCAAGGCATTCCAGCTCTACCTGCTATATTGGACACCTCGGCTGTCTCTTGTTTCAGGTGCAGTCCGACACTGCCACGGCTGTGGCTTTCATCGGTCATCAAGGGGGCCCCAGGAGTGCCCGGGCTGCCAGGGAGGTGGCTGAAGTTCTGTCTTCTGAAGCACACGTTCCGGCTCTCTCCGCGGTTCACGTTCCAGTGATCTGGTGGTCCCAGACAGGCCTCGCCGGTCTTTGTATGCAGACACCTTGTAGAGATGGTTGTCATGTTTCCCTGGCGGCTGCCTCTGAGAAGATCTGCTGTCTCGAGGGCCTGCTTTGCGGTCTCTGGCTTAAACAGCGTGGCTGTTAAATGCCAGGTGTTGAGAGACAGAGTTCTCTCTGGTGCTGTGATTCCTACCTTGTTAAGGGCTAGGAAGGCTACTTCCAGGACGACTTATCTTCATGCCTGGATGGTGTATGTTGCCTGGTGTGTGTCCCGGGGGATGCATTCTCGCTCCTTTCAGTGGCGAGGGTTTTAGCTTTCTGCAGAAAGGAGTGGAGCAACGTTTGGCTTTTTGCTCTGTAAAAGGTCAGGTGTCGGCCTTAGCCTTTTACTTCCAAACGGCCCTTGGCGACTAACTCCTTAATTCGCACCTTTGTTCGCACTTTTTTTCAAGGGGTGCGTCATTTGGCTCCGCCGAGGGGATTCCCTTTACCTCTGTGGGATCTGACTTTGGTTTTGTCCGTTCGGCTACGACCTCCCTTTGAATTTGTCAGAGATGTCTCTCTGCCTTTGCTGTCCCAGAAGGTTGGCTTTCTGGTGGCTATCACCTCTGCTCACAGGGTGTCTGAGTTGGCGGATCTGTCTTGCCGTTCCCCTTTTCTGGCCATTCATAGGGATAAGGTTGTTCTGCGGCCCAACCAATCTTTCCCCCCCTGAGGGTGTTGTCTTCCTTCTGCCTCATTGAAGGTGTTGTTTTGCCTTCGCTTTGTGCGAAGCCCAGGCATTCCTTGGAATTTGCTTTGCATTCGTTGGATGTGGTTCGGACGATCAGGGTTTACCTGTCGGCCACGGAATCTTTTTGGACATCTGATTTCCTAGTTGTCCTTCCTGAGGGACCTCGTAAGGGTTCGGCTGCCTCCGCTGCAACCATTTCCAAGTGGATCAGGCAGATTATTGTTCATGCCTATTCACTACAAGGTCAGGTACCTCCTTTCCCGGTGAGGGCACATTCTACTAGAGCTGAGTGCCTCTTGGGCTTTTCGCCATCAGGCTTCTGTGGCTCAGGTGTATGCAGCGGCGACCTAGTCATCTGTGCACACTTTTATAAAATTCTACAAGATTGATTTGATGGCATCTTCGGATGTTTCCTTTGGCCGCTAAGTCTTGCAGGCTGCAGTTTGCTGAAGAGATGTGGTTTTCTCTTCACTGGGGTGATTTTTTGTTTTTGGGTTAGCTCCTGTTGGTTGAGCTTCTGTTGCCCTGTTGGCTATGTTTTTTTTTTTCTGGCCTTGATGGATCGTTGCTGTTTGTTGGTTGCGTTTCTTCCCACCCCTCATGCCTACACTTTTTTGGGATGTCTCATTTGTGAGGAAACTATGAAGTGGCTGCGTCTGTCAGAGGACGTAAGAGAAAATTGAATTTTTGTAAGAACTTCTTTTCTCTGAGTCCTCTGACAGACGCAGCCCCCGCCCCTCTATTTTTGGGTTGGTTGTCTTTTTCTTCACTGCTTGCTACGAAACTGATTAGTAAGCACAATGTTTCTGGGGTAATGTCTGAAGGGACAGCCCATAAGGGTGTGTATAGTGAAATGTTTTTGGATGAGTTTCACTGCCTATTCCTACTCCTGTAGAGGGCGCATTACCCATTTGAGGAAACTATGAAGTGGCTGCATCTGTCAGAGGACTCACAGTAAGTTCTTACAAAAATTCTATTTTTTGCATATCCCCTCCACACTGCAATGCAGCCCAGAGGTGTGGTGCAATAAGCTGTGTTTAAATGCGGACATGCTGCATTTTATCGCAGCACAATGCACTGTGCACTTCAGATAAAATTTCCACATAAAAAGAACTGCGTGATGAGCTGAAAGTTGCATCACACTGCCATGCCACCTGTGTCAGGCTCCTGCAGCTGAAACGGACAGCTGCCAGCACACTAAGCTGCTCCGGTTTAGGTGTGGGCAGTGTGAACAGTCCCTTATTGCATTGTATCTTACCTTGTTGATTGAAAACAATAACATTTCTCTAAAACAAGCATAAAATTAGAGGTTTTTTTTTTTTTTTTAATTGAAGAAAGAAGACTGTGACTTTGAGGAAGTTCAGCAGTTGATGAAGCTTGTTAACAGCCTCCAGGAGTTGGTGGAACTATATAGGAAATATAACTGCAGGCTTGCCCTTTCTGATTTTGAAAAGGTAAGTTGTATGTCTCTAGTAGTTTCAGAAACTGGTGTTGCAGTTTTTTACTTTCTGTGATCTTTGATACTTCTCTTGACATTTTAGGAGACCACAACTACAATTGTATTCCGTATGTTGGATAAAGTCTTGGCTCCTGAGCTTATTCCATCCACTTTAGAAAAGGTTATTAGGCCCTATATGCATCAGCATAACCTAAATGAAGAAGAACTTTTACTTCAGTACATCAAGGTAATTCAAATGATTGTGAAGTGCTTAATAATTTCTCCTAGCCTACAGGTGTCAAACATACAGCCTGAATCCGGCCTGCTTTTTTTCAACTAGAATGTGATGGAACTTCGTTCCACGCCTCCATTTTTTGCCCTCTGTTCCCCGCTTACCACTGTCACTTGTAGACCTAGAAAGCTTGTGTGTTTATAAGGACAACTTTCCTCTTGGCGGCACTTTGTATACTCCAGCCTGCCCTCCACTCATGGCAAGGACAAGGAAAATGCAGCTGCAGTGTGGGTTGGGGCATCATGTGGTAAGCTGCATTGGGATTCCCATCTATGCCCACATGCACAGATGCCGACCAAGTGAGAGAGAGAGAGGCAGAGCCGCCCACACTGCCAGGTGGTACTAGAGCCTGGTTAGGTAGGTGAGATGTGAGAAAGCTTTTGGGATTGGGAGGGGGGAGGGATGTGTGCGATATTCAGAGTCAGTCCCCCACACTATAATGTAAAGGGGCACTGTGATATTAAGGGGACTGTACTGTGAAAGGGCACTGTAACGGTTATAGTGCAGTCCCCTAGCAATTACAGTGCCCCTTTACATTACCGTGCCCCCTAGCAATCACAGTGCCCCTTGCAGTCATGAACCCCCCCCCCTTTTTTCTTTGTAATTACAATGCACCCTTTTTTCTTCACCTCCCCTGCACAGCCCTACATTCAATAGGGCAGAGGCAAGATTCAGCCTGTATGTCCTCTCCAGGGTCTCCCGCCCTGCTGGTGTCATCCTATCAGGGGGTGGGAGGAGCTGTAGATCTGAATTATATTAACAAGCGGGCGGTTACCTGCTTGTTAATATGAAAAGACTCCTGCTCTATCTTCAGATCTCCAGCTCCTCACGCCCTCTGCAGAGTGGGAGAGCAGGGAGAGGAGACGCAGGCAGGACCGCATAGTTGGAGGTGAGCCGCGACCACGGTCTGTGCTTGCCCTGTCCAGAGCTCCTGCTGTGCAGCCCAATCATCAACAGGCCGCTCTTGTTGGGACATGTGGCCCCCCAGCCCACCAGGCAAATGCTCAGTTTGCCCTAGGGCCAGTCTGGGCCTCATGATGCAGTTTGCTGGCAAATGTAAAAAAAAAAAAGAAATCTTTCTTTCCAAAACCTGCATTTCAAGATAGCACAATGTGAATGTTAAAGGAAAATAGTTATCAGACAAATTTTGCCATTGTTATCTCCCCTTTAAAACGTTAGTTGCCTGTCTGACATAAAGATGTCAGACATCTAATTTGGTGGGTTTGAAAAGTAGTTTGCGAAATCCTGATGATGTCACTTGCCACGAGATTCCACTGTGTAGCCAAATGTGATCAGGCATCTGCGGGAAGTGCTATATCATATCCTGTTTGGGTAGGGTGCCCTTTAAAGTCAGTAGGAGTGGGCAGAGGTGGCACTCCATTTAAATCATGCAGTGCTGGCTTGATGATGTCAGCAATGCCTGGTCCTGAGTGACAAGTAGGCATTGGGAAGAAAAGTCACAGTAGAAAGATTTTCTCTGCTGCACTTTCTTGATTTTTGATATCCACCTGTAAACCATGAACACAAACCTAAAAATATTTTGGAGTGGAGTTTCTGAAATCCACATATATTTGTTTTATGTATTTGTATTTTAGGATATGTTGGAGCATTGCAGTTCTCGCTCTGCATCACTGTTTGAAACTGCATGGGAAGCAAAGGCAATGGCTGTTGTTGGGTGTATGACAGATACAGATGTAAGTAAACCCATCAATTTTCCTCATTTTTATATAGAAAATGTTTAGTAGTATTTTTCCTTAATAAAATGTAGCACTGTCCCCATAGGGCTTCCTGTATGATAACTTGTTTGGCCTCCTCTGATTACTAGCACACAGTCACTTGGGGTACAGTTCACACATTCATCCTTACTCCCAATGGCTCGTTGCTCAATAAACAGTCCAGGGGTGTTGGTTTTTAGTACTTATTGTGGATCTTGGATGGGAGAAGGGAATAGTGGGATACTCCAACTGAAACTATGTACATTGGATAAGGACAACTCTCACTTGGCCTCACCAGGTTGCATGTGGAAGCAGTCACACTGCTTAAACAATACTGCCCCATGTTTGGAAAGGGTTAAGTTTCCTTGCTCTTTCTCTCCAGCAATAGACTTGGTGATCTACATTCTCTTCAGGATACTCTCTAGCATCCTTTTTACTGACACCCGTCCACTGATTCTTCTAGCTTCAGGGGTGGCCCCCCTCAGGTCAGGCCCCTTGACACAGATCTATTCTCATTGTATTGCAGAATCCGATCCTTCAGTGTCTCCCCTCCCAGTCAGCTCCACAGGACCTCCGGGTTTAGTTCCTTTCTAGCTCTCTAGGCCCTAAGGTCTACTACCTGAGGCCGCATGCCACCTCTACAGAGGAGGAGGCCGCCGCCCCCTCCCTCTGGGACTTCGCTATCCAGACGAAAGACCCCGAGCACAAGTTCTTGCTTTTATACAGTATCCCAGCATGCACCGAGGCACTTTCCTCTGCCAAATCACCAGGGCTGTAATAGATGCCTATGCACTCATTCTTCAGGTTTCCTCCCACTGTTTTATATGCCTCCCTATTGGACCAGTGTGAAACACTCTGCAGACAGACTAAGTTACACCTGAGCACATTTAGCAGACCTCACTACTAGATCCTGCACTCTGCTTACCAGAGGGATTGCAGGTAATACATCTGTATTAGTTCTCTGCCTACCAGACAGTATTCAAAACTATACTCTCTCTAGCACCTACCTGAGAGGGTGCTACATCCACCCCCTACCAAACTGAGCCATGTACTCACTGGCTCTGGGCATCCGTCTCTACAAAAATACCTGTACAAAAATTTACAAGGAGTATTCCACAATCTTGGAAAGGGAAAAAAAAGCTTATGTACAGGGCCATGGGGCATACCCCATATGTGGCCAGTGGATGCAATAAATTAAGTGAAAAAATATATTTCTCTATCGTCCATTGACAGACGCAGCTCTTATGCTTCCAAAAAAAAGTGGGAGTGCTTCAAAAGCATACTTAACAAAGGGATTGACCAGTGCATTCCAAAGGGAAATCAATTTAAAAGAGCAAAACTAAACCCTGGGTGGCTAAACTCCAACATAAAAATGCATATTAATGCTAAAGGAAAGGCCTTCAAAAAATACAAGACTGAGGGGTCATTGGCAGCATTCAAGTATTACAAAGAGTGTAATAAGAAATGTAAAGATGAAATCAGGGCAGCTAAAATAGAACACGAGAGACCTATAGCGGAAGAGAGTAAAAAGAACCCCAAGAAATTCTTTAAGTATATAAACAGTAAGAAAGCGAGGCCAGAACACATTGGCCCCATAAAAGACGATAAGGGAGTTTTGGCCACAGAGGTCAGGGAAAAAGCGGTAGTGTTAAATAAATTCTTCTCTTCAGTCTTCACAAAAGAATCGGTGGGCTACACTAACCCAGCTTGTAAGGCCAAACTAAACAACACACCTCAGGAAATACCTCCATGGCTAACAGAAGATAGACTTATAACTAAACTAAAGAAACGTAACATAAATAAATCACCGGGACCGGATGGCTTGCATCAGAGGGTTCTTAAAGAGCTCAGCCAGGTGATTGCCAGACCATTATTCTTGATCTTAAGGATAGTTTACAGATGGTATGGTGCCAGCTGATTGGAAAAAAGCCAACGTGGTACCAATATTTAAAAAGGGGCCGAGATATATCCCGGGTAACTATAGGCCGGTCAGCCTAACATCAGTAGTCTGCAAGATTTTGTAGGGGATGTTAAGGGACCACATACAAGACTTTAGTAATGAAAACGGTATTATCAGTAGTAATCAGCGTGGATTCATGAAAAATAGTTCTTGACAAACCAATCTATTAACCTTCTATGATGAAGTGAGCTGCCACCTAGATAAAGGTAAGCCTGTGGATGTGGTATACCTGGACTTCGCAAAGGCCTTTGCCACCGTTCCCCACAAACGCTTACTGTTCAAACTAAGGAAGGTAGGTATGGACCATAAGGTGAGTACCTGGATAGAGAACTGGCTCCAGGGGCGGTTGCAAAGGGTGGTGATTAATGGGGAGTACTCAGATTGGGCGGGTGTGGAAAGCGGGGTCCCCCAGGGTTCTGTCCTGGGGCCAATCCTGTTTAATTTATTCATAAATGATCTAGAGGAGGGGATATCGAGCAAAATCTCAGTATTTGCGGATGATACTAAACTAAGCATGCCAATATCTTCTGGGCAGGATGTGGAAACCTTACAAGCGGACCTGAAAAAAATTATGGGGTGGGCAACTACATGGCAGATGAGGTTCAATGTTGAAAAATGTAAAGTAATGCACCTGGGTGCCAGAAATCAGAAAGCAAGCTACTCACTGGGGGGGGGGGGGGGCCTCTGGGTGAGTCTAGGATGGAAAAGGACCTGGGGGTACTGGTAGACAACAGGCTTGGCAGTGGCATGCAATGCCAAGCCGCTGCAAGCAAAGCCAACAGAATACTGGGATGTATAAAAAAGGGGATTCACTCCAGAAATAAAGAGATTATTCTCCCACTATACAATACTCTGGTCCAGCCACAGCTGGAGTATGCTGTCCAGTTCTGGGCACCGGTCCTCAGGAAGGATGTGCTGGAACTGGAGAAAGTCCAGAGAAGGGCAACAAATATAATTTGTGGAATGGAGGACATCAGCTATGAGGAAAGACTACAAGCACTGAATTTATTCTCTGGAGAAGAGACGATTGAGGGGGGATATGACATCAATGTACAAATATTGTACTGGAAACCCTAGCATATGGAAAAACCTATTCGGAGAAAGGAAATACAATAAGACGCGTGGCCACTCACTAAAACTAGAGGAAAGGCGGTTTAACCTTAAAATACGCAGGGGGTTCTTCACTGTAAGAGCAGTAAGGATGTGGAATTCTCTTCCGCAAACAGTTGTATCAGCAGGGAGCATTGATAGTTTCAAAAAACTATTAGATGGGCACCTTAAAGACCACAACATACAGCGGTATACAATGTGTGGTTAACAGTAGACACACACACACACATCATAGGTTGAACTGGATGGACTGATGTCTTTTTTCAACCTCACTATGTAACTATGTAACAAATTTAAAAGGGCAGTACACGTTTTTTGTCACATTGCAAAATGGAGTCCCAGGTGGTAAATTCTCCATCAGACCCCCCTCAGTGCGACTGCCGGTACGTCCGGCTCGCAGTCCATAATGTCTTTTCTGCAGCATTGCAAAGTCTGGCATCAAAGTTTGCTCTTCTCATGAAACATGTTGCAAACCAGAAGCGGCCTTTGCCTTCTCTGTCTTCTGACTCAGAGACTGATATCGTCGCCACGGACAACCCCCTCCCTGCGGAATTCCTGTCCTCTCATTCTGATGGCAAAGAGGACCTGTCCTCCTCAGCCGCAGTGCGGGAACGCGCTATGGTTGAAGCACTGATTTGTTCAGTAAGGGAAACTTTACAGTTAACTGATGAGCCCACACAGTCAGGAACGCGCGTACTTTTGGCTCTTGCATAGTCCAGAAATCGGGTCAGGTGTTTCCTTGTCCCGAGGAATTCCATGATATTGTGAATGGACAATGGCGGGTGCCTAAGCGCTTTAAACGCGGTTATCCCTTTGCTGACTCTGTCTCGAACCGGTGGACGGTGCCACCTAGGTGGACCACCCTGTTTCCAGGTTTAACAAATCTAGTGTGGTACCCGTGGAAGATTCCTTCAAGGACCTGGTTGACAGATGGGTGGAATCCCTTTCTCACCACCTCCATGTTTTGGTGGTTTCGGTACAAAAACCGATCTTGGTGTCCGTTCTGGTTTCACAGACGGTAACAGTATGGGTTAAAGTGCTTACGGGGTATCTTGAACACTGAAGTAGTCCCCCCGACCTTGATTGGACTCATGGACCAGATGGCCCAGGCCCTGGTGTTTCTTTGTGATGCGTCCTTGGACGCGGCCCTTCTGGTTGCCAGAGGGTCAGCAGAAGGAATTGCCATACTCCGCATGGTGTGAAATACAAGCTGGTAGGCTGGCTGATCAGGCTTCCAGTAGGCCTTAACAGATCTCCCCTTTCTGAGCGAGCAATTGGAGACTTCTTGGATGAGTTGATAAAAGGCTTAATGGGGGGGGGAAGAGTACTCTTCTCCCCCTATCCTCTAAAGGCGTTTTTTTTTTGTGTCTCAGGGACACAAGAGAAAGGTAAACCGTTCAGGGCCTCTGGTGGGAGCAAAAAGGCCTGGTCGGGTAAGCCCAATGACCAGTCAGTCCGGCTCGGCAGACAAATCCTCTTCTGCATGAAGGGGCGCCCTCACCCATTTTCTGGGGTGGGGGGGGGGGGGGACATCTGCGTTTCTTTCAGGAACCCTGGATGTCCTTGATCTGGGACAAATGGGTTCACAAACCGATTAGTTCCGGGTACAGGTTCAAATTTCGGTCTCGGCCAGCAGACAGATTGTTTCCCTCAAATCTCCACATCGCTTGAAGGATCTCAGGCAGGCAACGCAGGACCTCCTCGCACAAGAGGTCATTGTGTGTGGTCCCTCGCAGGACCGATTTTCAAGGTTTTTTTTTTTTTTTTTTAACCTGTTTACGGTGCCCAGGAAAGAGGCAAGGTGCGTCCTAATTTGGACCTCAAGTCTCTGAACCGCTTTGTAAGGGTGCAGTTGTTTACGATGGAATCCATTCGGTTAGTAGTAGCGTCTTTAGATCAGGGGGATTTTTTAGCCTCCATTGACATCAAAGAAGCATATCTATACATCCTTATATACGGGGGACACCAGAAGTATCTCCGTTTTGCGGTGGCGGAGCACTTTCAGTTTGCGGAGTTACCCTTTGGTCTCGCCTCCGCTCTGAGTCTTTACCAAGGTTTTGGCCCTGGTGTTGGCATTGCTGCGAAAAAGAGATTGCGATCCTAGGATATCTGGACGATCTCCTGTTGATAGCAAACTCTCACCCAGCCTTGTTGGGCCAGCTGTCAATCATGGTTCAGACCCTTAAAGAGTTTGGGTGGATCATCAACTCCAAATCTGCACTGACTTTGTCGTTGCGACTGGATTACCTGTGACTAACTCTGGACTCCTCCGTGGCGAGGGTCTTTCTTCCCGGGGAAAAACTTCAGGAGTTGCAGGGAAGATCCGATTTTGCTGCTGGACATACATGAGAGCCCTGAGTCTGATGGTGTCAAGCTTCGTGGCGGTCCCATTCGCTCAGTTTCATTCCAGGCCTCTGCAGAAGCAGATCAATTGGAACAAGGATCTAAAGTCCTTAGACAGGATGATACTTTTTGAGCCGACTCACAAGGTCAACGCTCTCTTGATGGCTTCAGTTGCCTGCACTGAGTCAGGGTAAGTCCTTTCTACCGCTGCTGTGGACGGTAGTTACCACGGATGCCAGCCTGACGGGCTGGGGCATGGTGCTGGACGACCCCTGTGCCCATGGAGTCTGGTCGACAGAGTGGTCTTCTTTAACGATCGATGTTCTGGTATTCAGAGCAATAGAGATTTGTCTGATCTCTATTTGTCATGAAGCAAGCTAAACCTACCTTCAGATCGTACCTTCTGCCTCCACAGCATGAAGATAAAGTCAGCCCGGAGACCAAGGTGAAGAAGCTGAAGGCGGTCTTGCTGCCAGCGGAAGCGGACCCTTATATATATCGGAGGTCATATTGGAGCAAGTTCCCTAAAGATCCTGGCATAAGGGCTACTGTGCAATATCTTACAAGGTCTTTATACATTGGCAATTTGGTGAGTGGGGAATCGAGAGGGGCACCTTATCACTTTGAAGCACCTTATATATTTGGCACTCCAGCACCTTATTTTGGATCACATTAATAGACTTTTTATATGCACTTGGCATTTATTGTTTATTTGGACATTTCTGATAATTCACAGCACTTGAGCACTTTATTTTGTAAAATTTTGAGTGTGATAAATTGAATGTTTATATATTTTCACTTGAACTACAACACTGATGCTAGCGCTGCATAAATTTGATTTGTAACATTTTCCTAAGATTTACTTTGTGTCTGCAGCAGCTGCACGCACCTTTACATAATTTTATTTCTAATTTTCATTTTCATACACAATATTTATTCAGTCACAATTTGTAGCGCGGGTTTAAATTTGTTTTTCACAGTGGTTTCTCTGAGTCTGTGCTTCCTACCCTGCTGAGGGCTAGACTTCCAGAAAGATTTATCTTTCCACGTGGAAGATGTATATTTCATGGTGTGAATCGCAATAATTACACCCTTGCCTTTTGCAGAAAAGAGTTGAGCAATGGTTGGCCTTGGGCATGATCAAGGGCCAAGTGTCGGCTTTGGCGATGTACTTCCAACGCCCGTTGGCTGCTAATACCTTGATTCGCACCTTTCTTCAAGGGGTGTGTCATTTGGCTCCTCCATGACGATCCCCCTTGCTTCCGTGGGAATTGACTTTGGTTTGGTCTATTCTTCAAAATCCTCTTTGAGAATATAGGGACATATCTCTGCCTTTGCTATATCAGACGGTTGCCTTTTTGGTGGCTATTACTTCTGCTCGCAGAGTGTCTGAGTTGGCGGCGCATTCCTGTCGTTCGCCTTATTTGGTCGTCCACAGAGATAAAGTGGTTCTCCGACCTAACCCTTTTTTTCTTCCTGCGGTGGTGTCTGATTTCCATTTAAATAAAGACATTGTTTTGCCTTCACTCTCTGAATGCATCCCAAGGAATTTGCCTTGCACTCTCTGGATGTGGTTCGGGCGATCAGGGTTTACTGGTTGGCCACGGAGTCCTTTGGGAAATCACTTTTTTTTTTTTTTTGTCCTTACTGAGGGATCTCGTAAGTATTTGGCTGCATCTGCTGCGACCATATCCAGATGGATTAGGCAGACGGTTGTACAGGCTTTTTTATTGGAGGGTCAGGTTCCTCCTTTCCCTGTGACATCGCGTCCTACCAGAGCGCTGAGTGCCTTTTGGGCTTTTGCTCATCAGGCCTCTTTTACTCAAGTGTGTATGGTGGCGACTTGGTCGTCCGTGCATACTTTTACAAAATTCTACAAGGTAGATTTGTTGGCATCTTCGAATGCATCTTTTGACTTATTTTTCTCTTTCAGGGGTTTATACTTGCTTTCTATGGGTAAGCTCCTGTGGTTCCTGGTTGAGCTTTCTTACCCAGTTGGCTATGTTTAGCCTTTGGAAAAACGTTACCTGTTTTTTTTTTGGTTGCGTTCTTCCCACCCCTTATGCCTACACTGCTTTGGGACGTCCCTATGGTATAAGAAGCATAAGAGCTGATTCTGTCAATGGACGATAGAGAAAAATGGATTTTTGTAAGAACTTACTGTAAAAACCTTTTTCCCTGGAGTCCATTGCCAGACGCAGCACCCGCCCCTCTGTTATGGGGTTGGTTTGTGTCTTCTTTTTCACTGCTTGCTACGAAACTGGCTTGTGGCAGAGTGTGTGTGGAGTTATGCTGTGAAGGACAACCCCTGTAGGCGTGTCAGTGAATTTTTTTCCATTGTTCCGGCGGAGGAATCCCCGTCCTTTAAGGACTTGGGGATAGGATTGCGCAGGCTGTGGCCCATGATCTGTACTCCTTGGCGTAGTCTGCACTGGGAACAGTGTTTGTTTGTCTTTGCCACGCAGACTCTGTCTGATGGGTGGAGTTTCAACGCCGTAACTTGGTGTGGGGCAAGTCCCTCTTGTCCTGGGGGAGCTGTTGGACCAGCTGGCGAAGGGGCTGAAATTTGTTTGCGATGCCGTGCTGGACGAGGCTCCTTTTGTATGGGTCACCTTTTTGGTTTTGATGGTGGCTTGTCCGGTGTATGCTTTACCTGAGTGTTGGTCTGCGGATCAAACTTCTAAGAAGGTCTTAATGGATCTCCCTTTTCAGAGGGATCGCCTGTTTGGTGCTGCCTTGGATACATTATGTAAGGGTCTCACGGCTGAAGAGTGCTTCTTTTATTGGCTAACAAGGGTAAGGGCCTTTGTCGCAGACAGGATTCCTCTCTTTCAGCTCGCAAATAGTTTCCTCTTCCCCCGGGGACAGTCGACGTGGCAAAGTTATTCAAGACTTCCTCGTGTGGTTCCAAACGACCCTGGTCTGGCGAACAAGAGATCGTTTTTTGTTTTTTTTTTCACCTGAGGATAACTCCTACTCGGTCTGAAGGTTCTTCCTCACCCATCTAGGGGGTGGGGGGATGTTCAAGTAATAAATACATACAAAATCGGCGCTAATTCATGTAAAATTCTTGATCCAAAAGGGTAAAAAACACGATGTAAAACTGATGAAAAGATATATGTAAATATATGTAAATATAAAAAAATCTATGTCCCAAAAATTGGTACAGATGGATAAATCTGTACGATTGGATAAAAGGTGAATGAAGTATATCTTCTAAATCGAATACGGAGAAAGTGTGTAAGCAAAGTAATCTCTACTGTCCTGATGTGAGTGAACGGTACATATGGTTAAAATGTGTGCAAATCTGTAAAAAATGAATCAAACAAGATGTTGTGTATACAAAGTGTTGATAAAGGATGTAGATATGTAAATCCAGAAAAATGATACAAATGGATAAAAAGGTGCAAATGAGTGTACAGATGAATAAAATAATATATATATATATATATATATATATATATATATATTAGCAAAATACTTCTTATTAAAATCCAAAATAAATAGATGAAAGAATTACATAAATATGCACGTGAATACCATCAAAGAAATGGATATATATAAAAAAGCATAATATGTAGTCCATAAAGTGAATAAACAGTGATTCCCAAATAACAGTGGCTAAAGCAAATAAATGTATCAGGTGATATCCTCGTGAGAACAAACAAATACTTGCAAAACGTGTTGTCTGGTGACTGTGAGCTACAATCCAAAACCATGTGCACTGGCTGCTCACCTCACTGCACACTCAAAAGAGCGTGTCTGAGATCAATCTCACTCGGGCCGATGATAACCTCTGGGATGGCTGGACAGATGGATAATTTTCCCAAACTCTCTAGCTTCTTAATGCACTCTCTCTTTCTCCTTTATATATCATTCCAAAGATAGCAGGCTGGCTGATAGTGGTTAACTGCCTCTCATTCCATGTGAATCTCTCAGATAGGGAGATTTAAATGAATGCCATCATAGTGCAGTATGTTTGTAAAAATCCAGTTTAATAATAAAAATGCACTTACATAAAAGTAGATCGTGAAGAGCAGTAAATGAAAAGCTGCAAATGCGGTGCCAAACACAAGAACTTCCGGCTACGGCCGTAAACCGGAAGTGGCGTCACCTGGCTCCTCCCGACACGTTGCGTCACTAAACACGCGACTTTATCAAGGGATAGGAGCGTAGGTGACTAATGCCGGTTTAAATAGCGTTGTGGTTTCTGTAGAAACCCTGGGCTTCTTACTGTTAACTGTTGCAGTGCTGGTACTTGGCAATAAAATAGGATCAGATACCACACTGAGCGATGTTAATCAGTATTCACAATTGCAGTGCTAGTACTTAGCAATAAGATCGGACCAAATCTCTCACACTCTTCCTTCAAAGGGGAGATCCAAAGTTGGCCTTGAATTCTGTCAAGGGTCAGGTTCGGCTTTGGTAATTTTCTCCACAGGCCATTGGCCGCCCATTCCGTGGTACGCAACTTTTTCCAGGGGATGCGACACTGGGGACCTTGATTTGGTGCAGTTGGTTCTTCAAGACCCTCCTTTTGCGAGTATCGAGGGTATCCCCTGCCTACCTTTTTACAGAAGGTGGCCTTCTTGGTTGCTGTCACTCTGCACGCAGGGTGTCAGCACTGGCGACATTGTCCTGTCGTTCTCCCTATATATATGTTGGTTCATGGGGCCAAGTGGTACTTCGTCCGGATCCGTCCTTCCCTCCGAAGGTGGTTTCTAGTGTTCACGTGCACGAGGACATTGTGTTACCATCTTGTGTCCTGAGCCCCCTCGTCCTACGTATTGTGCGCTGCATACTCTGGATAGAGTTCGGGCACTCGTGGGGTACTTGGCGACTACTGAGTCTTCCCGTAGTCAGGTCCGCTCTTTGTGCTCATGAATTGCCCAAGAACTGGGCTGCCTGCTTCTGCAGCGAATATTTCTAGGTGGATCGGACAGTCGGTGGTGCAAGCTTCTTTAATTAAGGGTCAAGTCCTACCTTTCCTATTTTCAGCGCTTTCTACTTCCTGGGCTTCTTGCCATACAGGCATCTTTGCTTCAGGTTGCAAGACGACTACCTGGTTGTTTGTTCACACCTTTACCACGTTTTATAAGGTGGATGTGCTGGCATCTGCAGATGCCTCTTTTTGGCCGTAAGGGGGAGGGGTTTTTGCCTTCCTTAAGGGCGTTTACTGTTTGTTTCGGGTGGGCCTCATCTTTTGTTCTGATGAGTTCTATGTTGCCTGGTCGGCTATGTTTAGCCTTTAGGACTTGTTCTTTTCTGCTGTTCCCACTCTTCATTTTATGGCACTGCTTTGGGACGTCCCTACTGATTTGAATCAGAGAGAACTGCGTCCGTCAATGAACGATAGAGAAAACTGGATTTTTGGCTTACCGTAAAATCCTTTTCTCTTAAGTTCATTGACGGACGCAGTACCTGCCCCTCTATTTTGAGTTGGGGTGGTGTTACTTTCTGACACTGCTTTGGTACAGAACTGACATCCTATGCAGGAAGATAAAGGGTGTACCCTCCGGGACTGCCCATAGGCATAGCCAGAACTTTTTTTCTGCCTCTTGTCCTTCTCCTGTAAGGGGCAGTATGACCCTACTGATATCAATCAGAGGGAACTGCGTCCGTCAATGAACTTAAGAGAAAAGGATTTTACGGTAAATCAAAAATCCCAGTTTTTTGCTCCTGTGTGATCTACAATCTATTGTCGGACTTGGCGTAGAACTGGATAATCTAGATCCTTGGGGTCCCCCCAGTCCGACCAGTGAGCGTGTGCAGACCGCAGCTCCGCCACGTTATAGCCCCACTGGACGGGGGGTTGGTCTGCGAGTTAAATGTCTTGCGAGGGCGCATACGAACTGGCTTCGGCCTGAGTCGCAGGGTTTTTCTTACTGGCCGACAGCACCCATGTTACGATGGAGCAGTGGTCTGTCCGAAGCAGCGCCCACCCTGTTTCTGGTATTGTAAGTAGCTGTCCCCCCTCTGCTCCTGGAGGGTTTTGGGGTGGACGTGGGCCCCTCCCTGGGACGATGGGAACCCCGTGTTCCCTTCCTGCCCCCCCCCAGCCCCTCTAAATATTCGGTGGTCACTGTGGGTCTCTCGGCCCCCTCTCTGGGTGAGGTTATTGGCAACATGCGCTTAAGAGGGGTCTGGTTGGAGTTGCTGCTGACTGGGTTTTCCTGGTGCGCAACGGGGGGTTGAACAGGGTTCTCTGCCACCCTGGGGGTTGGTGACTAGGACAGGGATGTCCTCTGGGCTCCTTGTGGCGGTTGTTAGGCTGGGGGAGCCGATAGTTTAGCATATGCAGGCAGCGCCTCACGCGGCCGGATCCGGCCTGAAAATGTAGGCGGCGGCTTACTTGTAGGAAACTATGTGAGACTGCCCCTGTGAGGAGAGCTGAAGCAACTGCCTCCCGTATGGGCATCCGCCCTCCCCTCCGCTGCCCCTGGGTGGTCGGCTCCGTGGGTTTCACGTCCAATCAGCTTGGCAACCGCAGGAATTTGGGCGGCAGCTTGTGGCCAAGTCAGGTGCCTCTATTGGGGATCGGCCCCAGTGTGTTAAGTTGAAGCCCCAACTCTTCCTTTGGGCTGCCAGGCTGGGATCCGTGCACTTGCGGCTGGGCTTACACAAAAGTTTAGGCTGTGGCTTGTGGCCTGCTAGGGCATGTGGTTAGCTTGGTGCCTCCCTTTGAAGGGGTGGCGTTATGGGGGCGCTTCCTTTTTTAATGACAGCCTTGCAGCCATTATTGTGTGGGGCAGCTGCCCCTTGTAGTGCTGCGGGACCATCAGGGTAACCTTCCTGCGCGTCCGCGTCACGGTGGCCGATCCCTTTTAAGGGGGCTATTTCCTACTATGTTCTCTATGGAGGCCTCAGGGGGGGACCCCCTTGTTCTTTTTGTGAGGTCCAGTAGGTGATCCATTCATGGACCCTTGGTCGGAGGTCCCCTTTGCAGGATCGCAATTGGCGACCTCCCTTGATTATTATGGTTTCCAAGTAAGCTTAGTATAGTATAGAGCGACCCTACTGGGTCTGCATCCACGCACCCTGAGTGCTCAGATAGCTCCTCTAGCCGCGCATGAAAAGGCGCCAGCTTGATGCACTGTTTGCGGCTAAGGAGGTTGCGGCTAATGCCGCGCAGAGGCTCCGAGCCCTTTTGGCGCACACAGGCCCTTCCAAAGCGGCAAGGGTGTTCCCTTTTCCGATTACTTTGACAACATTGTCATGAAACAGTGGGGTTGTTCAAAACACAATGGTTCCTAAGCACTTTTTGCTTGCGGTGTCCTTATGAGGATTAACTGCGTTTCTCTGTCGCTCATTGACAGACGCAGACTTCTTGATTAATATCAGTAGGGATATACTGCCCCCTGCAGGAGTAGGACACTAGGCAGGAAAAAAGTTCTGGCCACACCTATGGGCAGTCCCAGGGGGTATATCCTCTCTCTCCCTGCTATAGGATGTCAGTTTTTTTCTGCCTAGTCAGGAGTAAGGACCTAAGTTCCTTGCTGGGATCTCTGGTCCTGGCAAGCTTTTTTTGAGATAAATCTTTTTTTAGTTCGCTTTTTTTCTCCAGTTGTTCCTGTGAGATCTTCAAGCAATTATGCTGTATCTGGGCGACGGGCTGGATGTTGAGATCCAGTGGTCACCCCAGCCGGCCTACGAGCGCGTGCAGGCCCTAGCTCCGCTCTGGGTCGGCCGCGACATAGTCCCACTGAGCGGGGACTGGCCCCGCGAGTTAAACGTCTCGCCAGGGCGCCTACGACCAGTCTGAATCTGAGTCGCGGCGTCCGTGTTGGCCGACAGCCCCCCCACCTCGGTGGAGAGGGGTTCTGTCAGGAGTTGGCACCCGCCTGTTCTGGTATGGTGAGTAGAATGTTCCCCCTCGCCCCCTGACGGGTTTTGGGGTGGACGCGGGCCCCTCCCCGGGATGGTCGGACCCTCATGATTCCGGGTTCCCCTCTGTCCTGTTGCGCACCCCCACCTATTTGCCCCCCTCACTAGTGGGTTACAGGCCACATATGGAGGCGGTGGGGGGCGCCACTGGTGTTGCCCTAAAAACGATCGTGCGGGGGGGTTAATACCTGTGCTTTCAGGCCCATCTACCGATCGATCCGTAGGGTAGGCGGGGGTCCCCTGTTGGCACTGCGGACATCACGAGGCCGCCATTTTTCAGCGGGCCGCCATTTTGTTGTAGCCTTCATGTCCTCTGCATAGGCGGTGGCCATCTTGGTACACCCAGCTCGTCTTGCTTGAGAGCTGAGCAGCTGTAGGAGTTACTGAGGGCGTGTAAGGGGGCGGAGCCCCTCCCTAGACCCGGGAAAATCACTCCATAAGGACTTCCTGTCAGATAGACAGCGCTGAGAGCAGTCCTGTTTTGAACTCTGGTGCATCAGGTGGTGAGCCTTTTGGGGGTCTCTCTTCTCTCTCTCTGCGGGGGTCTCGAGCACGTGACCACTGAGGGGCGCTGTAGCGCTGGGGGATTCTTTTAACCACTTTACCACCGGAGGATTTTGCTGTCTTCCGTCCAGGCCACTTTTTGCGATTCGGCGCTGTGCGACTTCAACTGACTATTGCGCGGTCGTGCGACGCCATACCCAAACGAAATTTACGTCCTTTTTTTCCCACAAACAGAGCTTTCTTTTGGTGGTATTTGATCACCTGTGCGATTTTTACTTTTTGCGCTATAAACAAAAAAAGAGCGTTTATTTTGAAAAAATAACAATATTTTTAACATTTTTTCATATGAAATTCCCCCCAAAAAAGATGTAAAAACCAATTTTTTAAAACATTTTTGGCCAATTTGTTTTCTGCTACCTATGTTTGGTAAAAAAAATCGCAATAAGCGTATTTTGATTGGTTTGCGCAAAAGTTATTGCGTTTACTAACAAAGGGAAAGATTTCTGTCATTTTTGGTGTTTTTTTTTTTAACGAGTAATGGCGGCGATCTGCGATTTTTTTTTTGTGGGACTGCGACATTGCGGCGGACAGATCGGACCCTTTACTGACATTTTTTACACTTTTGGGGGTACCAGTGACATTACTGCAGTAATCAGTGCTATATATATGCACTGTTACTGTAAAAATGACACTGGCAGGGAAGGGGTTAATTTTATTGGAGAGGGAGGGGTTAATGTATGCCTAGTGCTTACTGACGTGTAGGGGGGGAGGTGACTTTGTGAGTCATGGACAGATCGGATGTCCAGCTATGCTGAACAGTCCGATCTGTCACTCCCTGTCACTATGGAGATCCGTCCGCTGTGTTTACACACAGCGGGCGGATCTCCACACTAGATCCCCGGCGATCGGGGCAGAGTAGCGGCGATCGCCGCTGCTCCTCCCCTGGCCCGACTCCCGCTGTGAATGAAAACAGCGGGAGCGAGCCTCCGGCGGCGCGCAAGCGCCGCCCAGAAGGGGGAGTGTCTGACGACGTTAATACTACGTCGTCAGACGATAACGAACCACTTTGCCGCAGTAGTATTACCGTACTCGGTCGGCAAGTGGTTAAAAAAAATTTTTTTTCTTTTTTTGCAATTTTGTCATTTTTGGCTGACCGGTTCCCCTGGCGTTGCCATGGACCCTGCTGCACATGAGTCCCCATCTTATCCACTCGAGGTGGCCGCAGGGCCCTCCGATTCTCCACTCACCATTGATGCGCTTTTGGCGGTCCTGGAGTAATTTGTGTCCCGGGTGGAGGTGGCCTGTCGGACGGGGGGCTAAAAAACGACCCCCGCCTACCCCTGTCTTTTCTGATGCCTCAGACTCTGATCCTGAGCCGGTCGCTGCTGCTGCGGGTTCCTCCTTTAGGGTTGATGTCCCGCGCTCCTCTGACAGTGAGGATGATCTTCCTGCCTCTGCCATAGTACAGGACAAGGCACTGGTGGACGCACTGATTATGTCAGTCCGGGAGACCCTAAAACTGGAGGTTGCACCACTGGAGGCAGTTCAGACGGAAGTTGCCTTTTGCACTCGCAAGCCCTCCAAGGTGAAAAAGGTGTTTCCCTTTCCCAAATGCTTTGATGATATTATTAAAGATGATTTGGCCCATCCAAAACGACCCCCTGGGATGCCTAAACGGATTGCTAGGCGCTACCCGTTTGAAGAGTCCCTCCTTAAAAAATGGACGGTGCCACCTGTGGTGGATCCGCCGGTTTCCAGACTAAATAAGGCCACGGTTATCCCGGTGGAGGATTCCCCGTCCTTTCGGGATCCAGTTGACCGTAGGGCGGAATCTGTGTCCCGTTCCATATTCTCCCTGGCAGGGTCGGCCTTAAGGCCAGTGTTTACCATTGCTCTGGTTTCACAGACATTGACGGAATGGGCCAAGCTATTAGGCCATGACCTGGAGGGGAGAAGTCTCCCTCCTGCCGTGCCGGAGTTGCTGGAGCAAATAGTGCAGGGGCTACAGTTTGTGAGGCCGCACTGGACGCTGCCCCATTGCTGGGGCATGTGTCGATCTCGGCGGTGGTCCTCCGGCGCATGCTATGATTAAAGTGCTGGTCGGCGGATCAGGCTTCCAAAAAACCATTGACTGATCTCCCTTTTCAGGGGGATCGCCTGTTTGGTGCTACCTTGGATGAGATTATTAAGGATCTCACTGGGGGCAAGAGCACCTTTCTACCACAGGCTAATAAGGGTAAGGAACCTCGTCGCAGACAGGGACCTTCCTTTACAGCTCACAAGAAGTTTTTTCGCTCCTCCGGGGCGGGCGATAAGGCAAAGTCCTCCAAAGCCCCCCCCCGGGGGGTTTTAAGAGACCCTCGTCTGGTAAGCAAAAATCTGGTCCTTCCCCAGACCTCAGGATATGACCGCTTCAGCCTGAAGGTGCGCCCCCACCCAGATCAAGGGGGGAACACAAGATCGAGTTGCGATCGCTTCTACTGGTGCGGTTCTTCCCTTCCAATTTGCGACTGTCCCCGAATCGCCTAATGGCTCTGTTGGGGGCAGTGCAGCACTGGATGCAAATGACGCCCATAGAGGGTGCCTATCTTCACGTTCCCATTTACGCAATACACCAGCGGTACCTGCGCTTTGCGGTGGGAGCGGACCATTATCAGTTTGTGGTGTTACCCTTTGGTCTCGCCTCTGCTTTCCAGGTCTTCACAAAAGTTTGGGCCCCAGTCCTGGCGTTGTTGCGGCAGCGGGGCATATCGGTCCTGGGCTACCTGGACGACCTCCTCTTCTGTGCGGAGTCTCCGCAGGCTCAGGGTCATACGCGGACTCTCCAAAAGGAGATTCTTCTCAAATGGAACTGGAATTCCGATTTCCTGGACAATCGGATCCGGCTGAGCGAGCGGACCAGGTAGTTTCTGGTTTGGGGGCCTCGGTCTCCGATGCTCAGTCATGGGAAGCCCTTTTTTCCGAAAGTATCCAGGTTATCGATAAATGTGTTGGAACTGAAAGCGATCAGTTTTTGCCTGGTTCACCGGACCGAGCATCTTCAGGGCTGCTCGGTTCGGATTCAGTCGGACAATGCCACGGCCGTGGCCTATGTCAACCATCAAGGGGACACCAAGAGTGTTCTAGCGGCCGTGGAAGTGGCCGGCATGTTTTGGGCGGAACAGTTTGTTCCAGCTCTGTCTGCAGTTCACGTTCTGGGTGTGGAAAATTGGCAAGCGGACTTTCTCAGCCGTCAGACCTTGGATCAAGGGGAATGGCCTCTTCAGACAGAGGTGTTTCACCAGTTGTGCCTTAATTGGGGCACCCCGGACGTGGATCTGTTGGCATCTCGGCTCAACAGAAAGGTGCAGAGGGTTGTCGCCCGCGATCCTCTGGCGGACACCGCAGACGCAATGAATACTCTGTGGGGGCAGTACCAGCTGCTGTATGCCCTTCCTCCTCTCAAGTTGTCACTGAAACTTCTTCGCAGGATAGAGGCGGAGGGAATTCCAGTCATCCTTGTGACTCCGGATTGACCTCATTGGGCCTAATATGCCGTCTTGGTCAGGCTGGTCGCAGACGCTCCTTGAGGACTTCCTCTCAGGGAAGAGCCGCTGTCTCAGGGACCGATAGTCCATCCTGCTTTACGATCATTTGCTTTGACGGCTTGGCTGTTGAGAGCCAGGTGCTGAAGGACAGGGGCTTGTCTGCTTCAGTTATCCCTACTCTGATTAAAGCGAGGAAAGCGACTTCCAGAAAGGTCTTTCATCGCACATGGAAGTCTTATATCGCGTGGTGTGAATCCCTTGGGTTTCCTCCACGTTCTTACTCGGTGGCTCGGATATTGGCCTTTTTGCAACGTGGGGTTGAGCAGAAGCTGGCCTTGAGCACTATCAAGGGTCAGGTCTCAGCATTGGCAATCTTCTTCCCCAGGGCACTGGCTACTCATTCTTTGGTGCGGAATTTCATCCAGGGGGTGCGGCACCTGGCTCCTCCGGTGCGCGCGCCCTTGCCGCCCTGGGATCTTAATTTGGTGTTGTCGGTTCTCCAGAAACCCCCCTTTGAAAATATTAGGGAGATTCCCTTGCTTACTTTATCCCAGAAGGTGGCCTTTTTGGTGGCTATCACTTCTGCACGCAGGGTGTCGGAACTGGCCGCATTGTCCTGTCGTTCCCCATATCTGGTGGTTCATAGGGATAAGGTGGTTCTTCGTCCGAATCCATCCTTCCTTCCTAAGGTGGTTTCAGAGTTTCATTTGAATGAGGATATTGTATTGCCTTCCCTGTGTCCTAAGCCCAGTCATCCTCGGGAGTTTGCGTTACACTCCTTGGATGTGGTTCGGGCGATCAGGGTGTACTTGGCTACTACTGACTCTTTTCGTAAGGCTGATTCACTTTTTGTGATCACGGATGGCCCTAAAAAGGGGTTGCCTGCGTCTGCCGCGACTATCTCCAGATGGATCAGACAGACGGTGGTGCAGGCTTATTCTATTAAGGGTCGGGTTCCTCCGTTCCCTGTTAAGGCATGCTCCAGTCGGGCTCTTAGTGCTTCCTGGGCCTTCCGCCATCAGGCGTCGGTGCTTCAGGTTTGCAAGGCGGCTACCTGGTCGTCGGTTCATACCTTTACAAAATGTTATAAAGTTGATGTGCTTGCATCGGCGGATGCCTCTTTTGGCTGCAAGGTTTTGCAGGCCGCTGTTTGAGGGGACCGTTGGTCTACCTCGGGGGTTTTTTGTTTTTTTTTTCAGTTGGGTCTCATCCTTTTGTTCGATGAGTCCTTGATGCTTCTGGTTGGCTCCGGTTGGGCCTTCTGGATTGGATTTTTATTTCTGTTATCCCACCCCTCATTTGTGGCACTGCTTTGGGACGTCCCTACTGATATTAATCAAGAAGTCTGCGTCTGTCAATGAGCGACAGAGAAAACTGGATTTTTGACTTACCGTAAAATCCTTTTCTCTTAAGCTCTTTGACAGACGCAGGACCCGCCCCTCTATTTTTGAGTTGGGTTGGGTTGAATTCTCTGACACTGCTTTGTTACATAACTGACATCCTATAGCAGGGAGAGAGAGGATATACCCCCTGGGACTGCCCATAGGTGTGGCCAGAACTTTTTTCCTGCCTAGTGTCCTTCTCCTGTAGGGGGCAGTATATCCCTACTGATATTAATCAAGAAGTCTGCGTCTGTCAATGAGCTTAAGAGAAACGGATTTTACGGTAAGTCAAAAATCCAGTTTTTTAAAGGTGGATGGTCCCACCTGTAGTGGACTCGCTGGTTTCCAGGTTAAATAAAGTTACCTTCATTCCCTTTGAGGAGTCCCCGGCCTTTAAATATCCAGCTGATAGGAATGCAGAGTCTCTGGTCTGCCATATGTTCACTGTGGCTGGTTCGGGATCTTAGGCCAGTATTTACTATTAGAAGGCAAGATAAGTGTCCTAAGGTGAAGATGAGGTGATCATGCACATATGTTCAAATCCGTGCTCCACTCAGTGCTGTCCAACTCCCAGTCACACTATCTTCTCACCTTGATGTTAGAAAAAACATCAGATTTGAAAGGCATACCCAAAACAAACGTTACAAAGGATAAGCCCAAATCATACGCAGGGAAGAGGGCCAGGACCTCCTACCAGCCATCCATTTAAAAATCACAATCCTCAAAATGGTAACAATCCTCAGAAAAATTACATAATAAAAAAAAAAATATATATATATATATATATATAAGCAATAAAATAAATACATAATCCTAACGATCAAAAATGAAGCAATTTTTTTTTAATACAAATGTATGGATTTTCCTCGCTAAGCAGGAGCCTGTCTGCACATTAGAATAGGTTTAGCTATAAGATCCATGGACATAATCTCTGGGGTTTCTTTGTGATGAGTCTTATGCCATGTTAGCCCGTCTGGTGACACAGGGGCTAACATCAATGTGAGAAGATAGTGTGACTGGGTGTTGGACAGCACTGAGTGGAGCACGGATTTGAATATATGTGCATGATCACCTCATCTTCACCTTGGGACATTTCTCTTGCCTTCTATTCCTATTGATAGCGCTGCACTATTTTATTTATTATATGCTTTTATTGGGATTTGTTATATTGGCCCTCAGTGTTCAGCAGCTTTTTTGTGATTTTTTTTTTTTTTTTTTTTCATTTTATTTCTGTATTTACTATTGCCCTGGTGTCTCAAAAGGACCGTGCAGGCTAAACTTTTTTGCCGGGATCTGGAGGAGAAACAGCTTCCTCCTGCCTTTGCGGAGCTGGCAGATCAGTTGGTTCGGGGGCTACAGTTTATTTGTGATTCCTCTTGAATGTGGCTCCTTTGATTTTAAACAACTGAATCACCCAAGTGCTCACTCTGATGGGAGCTCTGAGGAAGGGAGCATGTCTCCCTAAATGTGTCAGCTGTCCAATTACAGGGATGATTACTTCCACATATGGTGGACTCATTCAATGCAATTTTTGCTCTTCATCTCTGTGAGTATGTTTTGCCATTTTAATAAAAAGTTTTAAAGGTGTCCAAGGGTAATGCACTAGGTGTTCGCGCCTCCTTTTTTCTTTCATATGCGCTCCTTTGATTTCAAGGCTGTTTGTATCAGCAGTGGTTCTTCTGCGTATTATCTGGCTGAAATATTGGTTTGTGGACCAGACTTCTAAAAAAAAAGCCTTATCTGATCCCCTCCCCCTGGTAGGGGATTGCCTGTTTGGAGCTTTCTTGAATTACATCGTTAAGGGTCTCTTTCTCAGGCTACCAAGGGCAAGTAGCCCCATCGTAGACTTGGGCAATTCTCCTCGGCTCAGAAGAGGTTTTTTTGCTCCTCCAGGTCTCAAGACAAGGGATCAAAAGTCAGGGCCTCCACCAGAGGTTTCAAGAGGACCTAGTCTGGCAAGCCATGAGCGGGCTCTTCCAGATCTGCGGACAAGGATGCCTCTATATGAAGGGTTGCCCTCACTCATATCTGGATTGGGGGGACATCTTCACTGGTTTCCGGATCCATGGACCCCCCTGGTATAGGACATGTGGGTCCACAAAGTTATTTGGTCAAGCTACGAAATCCGGATAGGTTCTTCCTTTCCAACCTGCTCACTTACGGGTCTCTTTGGGGTAGTGCAAGACTTGTCGCTTCTGATTTCGGAACGTTTTTAGGAGTTTTTACTCAAAGCTGTTTACAGTTCCCAGGAAGGAAGGCAAGGTACGACCCATTCTGGACCTCAAGGCGCTAAACTGCTGTTGCGAGTACAGAAGTTACGCGTGGAGTCCATTCACACAGTAGAGGCATCCCTACTTGCTTCTAACGACATCAAGGACGCCTACTTGCACTTTCTAATTTGTGCTGGTCACTAACGCTTGCTCCATTTTGCCGCTGGTGAGGAGCATTATCGGTTTGTGGAGAGGACCTTTGGTCTCGTCTCCTCAGATGGGGTCTCCACAAAAGTGTTTGCCCCGGTGCTGGCATTGTTTGAGTCAGCGGGGGATCGCGGTACTGAGGTAGCTGGTTGATCTTCTTCTGAGAGCGGAGTCTCCGACTGCTCTGATGGACAACTGGAGATTGATCTGTGATCTCTGAGGGAGTTTGGTTGGATTCTGAACCTTCAGGAGTCTGGTTTGGTTCTGTCCATAAAAACTGGACTATCTGGATCTGACTCTGGACTCGGCCTCAGCCAGAGTGTTTCTTCCTCTGGGAAAAACTCTGAACATTGCAGGAGGCAACTCGGCTTCTGTTGTTCAGCAGACGGTCATCTCTCCGAGCTTGCATACAGGTGCTGGGCCTGATGGTATCCACCCTTGAAGCAGTCTGTTTGCACAGTTACACACAAGATCTCTGCTAAAGAGATTCTGGTGAAATGGGACAGGGATCCACGGTGGATGCAGGATCCACCTTTAGAGGTGGCTTGGTTCTCTGGCACTTTGACAGGGAAAATCCTTTCTCCCCCTTTACTGGACTGTTGTCACCACGGATTCCAACCTGTCCAGGTTGGGAGGCGTCCTCAGCTCAGATGTGCTCAGGGGGGGTCTGGCAGAGTCCAGACTGCTGATTAATGTTCTGGAACTCTGATCGATCAGTCTTTGTCTGGCTCATTGGAGAATTTGTCTTCAGGGGTGTCCAGTACAAATTAATTTGGACAATGCCACGGCCGTGGTCTATGTCAATCATCAAGGGGGCACAAGTAGTGTCCTGGTGGCTCGGTAAGTAGCCAGCATTCTAAGGTGGGCTGACCGATTTTCATTCCAGCCCCCTCAAATTTCTGCCACGACTCCTGCGCAGGATCAAAGCAGAAGGGATTCAGTCCAGACTGACCTCGCCGGTCTTGGTATGCCTATCGGGTATGGCTGGTCGCTGATGCTCCTTGGGGGCTTCCTCTCAGGGAGAATCTGTTGTCCCAAGGACCGATCTTTCATCCTGCTTTACAGTAGCTGGCTTTGCAGCTTGGCTGTTGAACGCCAGATGCTGAAGGATGGAGGTTTGTCTGAGTCAGTGATTCCTACAGTTAAAAGCTAGGAAATCTACTTCTAGGAAGATCTACCATCGTACATGGAAAACGTACATTGCGTGGTGCGAGTCTCTTGGGGTTCATCCTCGCTCCTTCTCGGTGGATCAGATCTTAACCTTCCTTTAACAGAGGGTTGAACAGAAATTGCCCTTGAGTACAATCAAGGGCCAGGTGTCGGCTTTGGCGGTCTTTTTCCAACAACCTTTGGGCTCACATTCCCTGGTGTGTACTTTTCTTCATGGTGTCCGACATTTGGTTCCTTCAGTGCGGGCTCTGTTGACACCCTGCGATTTTAATGTGATGGTTTCAGCTCTACAGAAGCCTCCCTTTGAAAATGTTCGGGATGTTTCCCTTCTTGCGCTGCCCGGAAGGTGGCCTTTGGCGGCTATCACCTCTGCGCGCAGGGTGTCAGAACTGGCGGCGTTATCCTGTCGTTCACCTTATTGGTGATTCACCAAGGATAAGGTGGTATTTCACCCCTGTCTGTCATTCCTTCCTAAGGTGGTCCCTGACTGTCATTTGAATGAAGACATTGTGTTACCTTCCCTGTGTCCCAGGCTAAACATCCAAAGGAAATTACCTTGCATGCCTTGGATGTGGTCCAGGCAATGAGGGTGTACCTGGCAGCTACGAAGTCTTTTAGGAAATCAGACTCTGTGCTCACAGACAGACCTCACAAAGGGCTGTCCACTTCTTCAGCAACCATTTCCACATGGATCAGACAGACGGTGGTTCAGGCCTATTGTATCAGGGGTCAGGTTCCTCCCTTCCCTGTCAAGGAGCACTCTCTATTAGGGTGCTTAGTGTCTCCTGGGCTTCTGTCATCAATCATCAGCGACGCAGGTTTGCAAGGCGGACGCCCGGTCGTCGGTGCACACTTTTACACAATTTTTATAAAGTGGATGTTTTGGCCTCTGCCAATGCTTTTTTTTGGCTGCACGGCTTTGCTGGTTACTTTTTAGAGAACCTGGTCCTTTTTGAGGGTGTATTGGTTTTTTTTTTCAGTTGAGCTACAGTTGTTTATGGTTGAGTTACATGTTACCTGGTTGGCTATGGTTAGCCTTGGGAATTTTTTTGCTTTTTTTCCCCACCCCTCATGTTTAACACTGCTTTTGGGATGTCCCAATGGTTAAGAAGAATCAGGAGATGTATCCGTCAAAGAATGAAAGAGAAAATGGAATTTCTCTATTGTCCATTGACACACGCAGCCTCCATCTTCATAAGCTGAATAGGTTATGCTGCCCCCTGCAGGAGTAGTCTAGGCAGGAAAAATTTTACATGTACACGCCTACTGGGCCGTCCCCACATGCATAACCCACACACCATTGACACACAATATATCCGGCGCAGAGGGTATTCAATATTACAAAAAAAACAAATAATTGGAAGACGTGTCAATAAATAAACAAGTCCATGCAATGATAGTCCATCAATAGTCAATAACAGTTCAACATATAAATGGCGGCAGCTATCCTCAGGGTCTAGAAGGCTCTGTGTCTGGAAGAAGAAGAGGGGGAGGGCAGAAAGGAAGCACCACCTAAGTGTAGTATAAACCATTATTTATTTCCACACAAGTATTAAAAAACTCACAAGATATAGAAGTGTGTACGCTCATGAAGGATGGTACATAGAGGAAGCCGCCCCTATCTGTTCTCCTTCCTATCCTGGCGATCCGCGGGGGCTGTATGCGTTTTTTGTACGTTTTCCCTTCCCCCCCCCCTTTTTTTTTTTGTCCACAACCAAGATAGACAGTGTTAGTGGTGCCAAAACGCTTTAAACGCCCGTACCCATCTGCTGAAAAGGTCTCCAACCATTGGACGGTGCCGCCTAAGGTGGACCATCCTGTTTCGAGATTAAACAAATCTAACCTTGTGCCTGTGGAGGATTCCACGTTTTTTACGGATCCAGTGGACAGGTGGGTGGAATCCTTTTCCCGCCATCTTCACGTGCTGGCGGGTTCCATTTTGAAAACAATTTTTGTGACGGAATGGATTAGGGGTTTGCGGGTGACTTTGGACCCCGAGACTTTTCCTATGGAACAGCTGGATCTGTTGGACCAGTTGATCCAGGCTCTGGTGTTCCTGTGTGATGTGTCTATGGATGCGGCTCCCCTGGTGGCCAGGGTTCCGGCCATGGGCATTGTTTTAAGACGCATTGTTTGGTTGAAGACCTGGTTGGCTGACCAAGCTTCTAAGAAAGCCCTAGCTGATCTTCCCTTTCTAGGTAAACGGTTGTTTGGCGAATCATTGGATGAGTTAATCAAGGGACTGACTGGCGGAAAGAGTACTCTTCTTCCTCAATCCTCTAGGGGTAAGACACCCAGTACTAAGCGGGGTCCCCCCTGTTCTTCTCATTAACAGTTTTTTGTTCCTCCAGGGCGCAAGAAAAAGGTAAGCCTTTCAGAACTTCTGGAGGAACTAAGAATCCTTGGGGCAAGCCCACGGCCCGTCAGTCCGGTGCTGCAGACAAGTCCTCTTTAGCATAAAGGTGCGCCCGCACCCGTCTCAAGGGTGGGGGGACTTCTGCGCTTCTTTCAGGAACCCTGAACTTTCATTCAGAACAATTGGGTTCGCAAACTGATTTGCTCCAGGTAAAAGATCGAATTCTGGTCCTGGCCAGGGGACAGGTTCTTTCAGTCGAACCTGCACCTGTCTTGGGAGTGTTTGAAGGATCTGCGGGAAGCTGTGCGAGATCTTCTGTCTCAATGGGCGATTGGGCTGGTTCCTCCGCAGGAACGCTCTCAAGGTTTCTATTCAAACCGGTTCACGGTGCCCAGAAAGTGCGTCCAATCCTGGACCTCAAGGCTCTCAACAAATGGAATTCAGATGGTGAAGTACGTTCGGTTTTTTAAAATTAACAGAAACAAAGTAAACTACTCACATGTTAGTATATGACAACAAACAAAAAGTACACCGGCACGCCCCTAGCCCTGGCCATCTTGGAACTTTTGTTTGTTGTCATATACTAACATGTGAGTAGTTTTCTTTGTTTCTGTTAATTTTAATAAACCGAACGTAATTTACCATCTGAGTTCCATTTGTTCTTTGGAGGGGCAACCTAACCATCTATGTAAGAAACTTAGGAGACGTGAATACATTGGGAATTAACATCCTTTAAGGACCAAATGTGACTGATCTGGTGCCAACCATCTTTGGAGATACCGCACTCTTTGGGTTTTTACCCTTCTTGATCTATGCCTGTTTGACCTCTCTTGATTGGGGATCAAACATTCCTGTAAGGAGACATCTTTTACTAGATCACGTGGTTCCTCCAAGATTTGGGATTTAAGCTGTATGGTGTTGGATTTCTTCTTTCCACTCATTACTGACTTTATGCACCTGTTAATGGAGTTTATGGAGTTTGGTCTTTACTGAGTTTTAATATATGTTTTTTAATATGTTATCAATTTATATTTGGTGCTGTACACTTTTTTTTTTTTAGCTATTTTCATTTGGTCTGATTTACCTATGTACTGGCTGCCTTGTAACAACTAAGCGCGGCTTCCCCCCCCCCCCTTTTTCTATTACTGCTTGCAACTAAACTGATGTGCTGGGTTGTAGCAGTGGGGGTTATGCCTGGAGGGACAGCCTCGTGGGCATGTATATGTTAAAAGTTTTGTACTAACGTACTGCCTAGAATACTGCAGTTGGCAGCATAAACCACACAGCTCATGGAGATGAGGCTGCGTCTGCCGATGGACATCAGACAAATAGATTTTACGGTAAGATCTTACAAAAATCGTATTTTTCGTTCACTGACGGACACATCTCCATGTCTTCATAAACCCTTGGCTTATGCTGCTCTCTTCAGGAGTAGGACTTGGCAGAAACAATTTTGGCTTACCCCCTGAGGCAATCCCAGGGGGTATACCATCACTTCCTGCTATTGGACCTCAGTTTTTTCTGCCTAGTCAGGAGTAAGGACATGGCTTCCTGCTGGGTTCTGGGTCCTGGCATTTTTTCCTTTTTAAATAGATTTTTTTTTCTTTTCGCTTTATTTTCTGTTCCTGTGTGAACTACAATCAATAGCTGGACTGGACAACGCACTGGAAAATCGTAGATCTTTATGGCCTTCCCAGTCTGGCCTACGAGCGTGACTCCGCTATCTCCATGCTTAGTTGGCTGCAACATGGCCCCACTTGACGCCAGAGAATGAAATGCCTTGCAAGGTCGCATAGCCTTGGTCACGACAACTGTCACGATCAGAGTTGCAGTGTACCTCTGGCTGCAGCACCCCCATTCCAAGATGGTGCAGTGGACTGCCAGGAGTAATGCCCGCCTAATGCCAAGGTGTGGTGAGTTGTCCCCTCTCTTTTCTGTTGGAATTGCTGGGTAAGTCGCAGGCCCTTCCTGAGGATGGTAGGCCCCCCATGTCCTTCCTCTCCTCATATTTTCCCGCTCTCCCTAGCGGGGTTCTCCCTGCATTGGTCGCCCTCACCTTCCCCTAGCCCTCTCCCCCTAGTCCCCCTTTGGGGTGCACGGGTGTTTGAGCGGTGGTGTTACATTGGTGCTGGCCCGGAGGGATGTGGAAGTGTGCAGCTGACGGCTCCCTGTTAGGGGTGCCTGCGTTTATTGCACTGCGGGGAGTGGGTGTCCCCCTGATAGGCTCCCCCTGGTGGAGTATTACTTTCCTGGGTTCCAGTGTGGTCCTGCGCGGTGCCTCCATTTTACCGTTGATGGTTGTTTTCAGTCTAGGCGGCCGTGTGTGTAGTCCATCGGCCATGTTTTGGGTTTCCCATTGTAGTCTAAGCGGCAGACATTTTCTTGAAGTCCTGTGCGGTAATGTGCAGCGGGTGCCTGTAGTGACAAGGTCAGCACTTTCTCGTCCTCTTTGATCATAGTGTGGCAGGCTTTTTGGCGCTCTGGATCCAGCTCTGGGTGCATGGTGGTGAGTCTCTGTGGGTATACAGTCCTTCCTCTGCTATAAACAGGGCCACAGGTGCGCTGATCCTTGTGGTGCTCAGAGCGTTGTGCAAGGTTTTTTTTTTTCCGGGGGAGGGGGGGAGAAAAATAAAAGCTTTTTTTTCTTTAGGCACAGTGCGGCTCCAATTTAACCATGGAGTCCCTGGAACGTGTATCACCACCTGACCCACTCCTTAAAGCCACTGGACCCTCTGGGTCTCAGCCTTCCCTGGCAGCCATGACGGCGGCCCTGCAGTCACTTGCGTCGAAGGTTGATATAGCCCTTTAAAGGTGGCCTAGCAAGAAGCGCCCCCTGCCTTTACCTGTATCCTCTGCCTCCTTTAGAGTCTGAGTGTATTAGGCCGCCGCGGACGCGAGTCAGTCCACTGGGGCTCTTTCCATGCACCCTGAGTGCTCTAACAGTGCGTGTAATTTCTCTTCCTGTGCAGCCGTGCATGAGAAAACGCTGGAGGAGGCAATGATTGTGTCATTTCCGGGAAACTTTAAAGCTGGAGGACTCTGCTAATGCTGAGGCGGCGACGCCGGTGCAGTTTGACACCCGCAGATTCCAAGGTGACTAAGGTGTTCCCCTTTCCTGCCTATTTTGACGAGATTGTTGCTTGTCAGTGGGGATCCCCGAAACGAATGGTTGGAACACCTAAGCGTTTCGCTAGGAGAGATCCCTTTGAGGAGACTCCTGAAGAAACTGACGGTTCCACCATTAGTGGACTCTCAGGTGTCCAGGCTAAATAAGACCACACTTTTCCTGGTGGAGCATTCTTCATCTTTTCAAGGACCCTGTGGCCAAGAGAGCGGAGGCTCTGGTTCGTTACCTTTTCACTGTTGCAGGTTCAATGTTGAGGCCGTTGTTTGCTATCACCTTGGTATCCCAGACCTTAATGGAATGGGCAACAATTTTATGCCAGAATCTGGAAGGGAATCAACAACCTCCTAGGCTATCTAATCAGTTGATCCAAGAGCTACAGTACATTTGTGATGCATCCTTGAATGCGGCCCCTTTGGCTGGCAGACTATCTGTGACAGCGGTGATCCTTCGCCGCGTAATTTGGTTGAAGTACTGGTCGGCCGACCAGGCTTCTGATATGGTGCTGACTGATCTATCTTTTGTAGGTGACTGTTTGTTCGGTGCCTCTATGGAAGAAATCATTAAGGGCCTTATGGGAGGTAAGAGTACCTTACTTCAACAAGTTGCTAGGGGCAAGGAACCTTGTCGTAAAGGTAGTCCCTTCTCTTTTGTCCAACTGGATTGCAGGAAAAGGGTTCGAGATCCACCCGTAGCTTCATGGGTGGCTCCAAGAGACCCTGGAATGGTAAGGCAAAAGCGGTTACTACTGGTTCCACGGAAAAGCCTTCCCCAGCCTGAAGGGGGCACCCCCACCCGTATCTGTGGTGAGGGACGTCTTTGCTTCTTTCCAGACTCGTGGACCTTGCTCATTCAGGGCAAATGGGTCCATGAGTTGATTCAGTTCGGTTACGGGATCGAGTTTTGGTTCTTGCCTCTGGCAAGGTTCTTTCCTTCCAATTTACTCCTGTCTCACGATCGGCTGCAGGGCCTGTTAGCACAAGGAGTCATTGTGATGGTTGCAGAATTGGAATGTTTTCGAGGTCTTTATTAAAATCTGTTTACCGTTCCCAGAAAGGAAGGCAAGGTCCGCCCGATCCTGGACGTTAAGGCTCTGAACCACTTTGTGCGAGTTCAGAAATTTCAGATGGAGTCCATTCGCACACTACTGGCTTTCCTTCATCTAAGGGTATCTTTTGGCCTCTATCGATCTCAAGAAAGCTTACCTTCATATTCCAATATATGTTGAGCACCAGCGTTTTCTTTGTCGTGGGTGAGAAGAGCACTATCAATTTGTGGTGTTACTTTTTAGTCTCGCTTCAGCTCCTCGGGTGTTCACAAAAATTTTGGCCCCAGTTTTGGCCTTGCTTTGCCAGATGAGGATTGCAGTACTAGGTTACCTGGACGGTCTGCTTCTGCACCTGTGTCTTCTTTGGCTCTAGAAGTCGATTTGGACATTGTGGGAACTCTACAGGAGTTTGGATGTACACTGACATTTCAGAATTTGGCTTTGACTCCGTCCACCAAACTGGACTACTTGGGTCTGATGCTGGATTCCGCATCAGCCCAGGTGTTTCTTCCACAGGCGAAACTACTGAAGTTGCAGGATGCGAGTCGGCTACTGTTGTCCAACCTTCGGTCGTCGCTCAGGACGTGCATGCAAGTGCTGGGTCTGATGGTCTCCACCTTTGAGGGTTTCTGTTTGCTCAGTTCCATACCAGACCTCTGCGAAGAGAGATTCTTGCCAAATGGTACAAGGATCCGCAGTCGCAGGACGATCTGATCCTGTTCAGTCGGGGTATGAATGGGTATCTGATATGGTGGCTCTGCTCCCCGGCGCTTTCCCTGTGAAAGTCTTTTATTCCCCTGTATTGGACAGTGATATCCACGGATACCAGCCTGTCCGGGTGGCGAGCTGTCTTGGGAGTATACTCGGCTCAAGGTGTTTGGACTCCTGTCTGCCGATAAACATACTGGAGATTTGGGCGATCAGGCTTTTGTCTGTCTCAGTGGACGGATCGTCTGCAGGGATGCCCGGTGAGGATACAATCAGACAATGCTACGGCGGTGGCATATGTGAATCTAGGGGACACAAGGAGTGCCCTGGCGGCCCGGGAAGTGGCTGGCATCCTGAGATGGGCAGAACTGTATGTTTCGGCCCTCTCTGCTGTGCACATTCCAGGGGTAGAGAATTGGCAAGCAGACTTTCTCAGTCGGCAGACGTTGGATCAGGGAGAATGGTCTCTTCACCCAGAGGTGTTTCATCAGCTGTGTCTCCGGTTGGGGACCCCCGATGTGGATCTGTTGGCTTACCGTCTCAACAGGAAGGTGCAGAGGTTCGTGTCAAGGTCTCAGGATCCATATGATAATCTTGAACTCGATGGTGGACGGTGCCTATTGAGAGGAGCCTATTGTGAGTCGGGGGGGTCTCCTCATTCCTTCTGTGTCTCGCCTGTTGGAGTTTCTACAACTAGGTGTAGATCAACGTTTGGCTCTGGGCACCATCAAGAGCCAGATTTCCTCTTTGGCCATGTTTTTCCAAAGGCCACTGGCGGCGAAGTCCTTAGTTCATACTTTTGTGCAGGGAGTTGGCCATCTGGCTCCTTGACGGTGCAATCCCTGGTACCTCCGTGTGAGCTCAATTTGGTTCTGTCGGTACTTTAAAAGCCTTCTATTGAAAACATTTGTGAACTTCCTTTGCTCACTCTGTTGCAGAAGGTGGACTTTTTGGTCGCTTTGACTTCTGCGCGTTGGGTGTCCGAGTTGGCTGCGTTTTTCCTGTCGGTCACCTTCACAAGGACAAAGTGGTATTACGACCCTGTCAGGTGTTCCTTCCTAAGGTTGCCTCGGGGTTTCATTTGAATGAATATATTGTGTTGCCATCCTTATGTCCTATGCCGACAATTCCTAAAGAAATTGCTCTACATTCCCTAAATGTAGTCTGGGCAATTCGGGTGTACCTGGCGGTGAGTCGATTCGGAAATTCAATTCTTTGTTCTTACGGTTGGACCTTGTAAGGGACAGGCTGCATCTGCTACAACCATTTCCAGATGGATCAGGCAGACAGCGGTGCAGGCATATTGTTTTAAGGGTCATATTCCTCCTTTCCCTGTTAAGGCGCATTCTACAAGGGAGCGTTCAGTGCCTCCTGGGCCTTTCGTCTTTAGGCGTCAGTGGTTCTGGTGTACAAGGTGGCTACGTGGTTGTTTGTACACACGTTCACAACGTTTTATAAGGTGGATGTGCCTGCATCTTCAGGTGCTGCGTTCGGCGGCAAAGTTTTGCAGGCTGCGGTTGCAAAGGCTTCCACCTCTTGAGGGTGTATTTTTTCCTGATAGTGAGCTCTAGTTGTTCCTGGTTGAACTCCAATTTTACCTGGTTGGTTATTTTTAGCCCTTGTTGAGAATTGTATGTATTGCTGTGTTTTTCCCACCCCTCGTGTTGATGCTGCTTTGGGACATCCCAAGGGTCTAAAAAGACAGGGAGCTGTGTCAGTCAGTGAACAAAAGAGAAAACTGTATTTTTGTCTTACCGTAATTTTTTTTTTTTTTTTTTTTGGTTCACTGATGGACACAGCACCCGCCTCTCTGTTGGGTTGAGTTATGTATTCATCTCATTCTGCTTGTTACAAACTAAAGTCCTATAGCAGGAAGTGATGGTGTACCACCTGGGACTGCTTCAGGGGCGTAGCCAAAATTGTTTCCGCCTAGTCCAACTCCTAAAGAGAGAGCAGCATAAGCCCAAGGGTCTAAGAAGACATGGAGCTGTGTCCGTCAGTGAACCTCAGAGAAAAGGATTTTACGGTAAGACAAAAATCCAGTTTAGTCCTGTCCATAATACAAAAAGGGAATATGTGCAAAACCACTTTACATTCCCTGTAAAATCCTGTATGATTAATTTTAACCTGTTTTTTAATAAAATCATATGTTTCTTTACAGTTAATATTTGATGCTGTCCTTCAAATAATGTATGGTGCTGTGGTTCCATGGAGTGATGCAGTAGAGCAGCTTGTGAAACAACATCTAGAGATGGATCATCCCAAGTAAGAAAATAATACTCCTATCCTTTTGCATCCTATTTTCTTCACCATTGTAGCTTTCATCAGTATATATATATATATATTTATATATATATATATATATATATTTTTTTTTTTTTTTTGATCAGGTAAACATTTATTGACATATCAGAAAGAGTACCTCGTGGAACCAGCCCACATAGCTGTGCTACAGTACAAATTTCAGGGAACACATTAAGAGATGGTATTAATAGGGCTGAGACAGAGCCCAATAATCCTGAAGCATCTACAATCTGACCCAATCGGATTATAAAGAGCATCCAGCTAAGTAATTAGTTAACAGCCACAGCAGTTACAGTACACTTAATCAAATTGAGCATATCATGAATTACAATAAAAGCCTGTCCATTACTAAATCCGTCTGGGCTAATGCCATAGTAGCCAACCAACCTCCCCAAACCTTTTCAAATTTTGAGCAACTGCCTCTGTGTTTATATATCAACATTTCCATCCGTATCACTGAGCGCATTTTATCAATCCACATTTGTGGCGTTGAGGGAATGTGAGAAGTCCAATGTAATAAAAGGAGCTTGAGAGCCTGAGACAAAGCTCTAGTAGCAGTAGCTGCCTCCCTAGCGTACCTATCAGTAATTATGACATTAAGCATGGTCAAAATACCGATTGGGGTCCAAAGAATGGACACTTGGAAGGCAGTGTTCACCATGGTGACCACCGAGTATATCAATTTTAAATATATATAAATACTATACATTTTATTTGTCTAAAATGGACAGTAAGCCTAGGTTTACATATGTGCGGGTCGGGAATGCGTGCATAATCTCCTGTGTCCCCAACCCACTGTTAAAGAAATTTGATAGATTTGCAACTCCTATCCTCATATTGATTAGTGGTTCCAAAAAAAAAAAAAAATTACTGCAGCAGGGAACAGACACAAAAAGATACACTCAGCATCTTCTCCAAAAGCTGTTCTGTTTGTTTGGTGCAATTTGAATAATTTTATACATATGATTATGTAGGTATCACATTAACCACTTGAAGACCAGGCCTTTTTTGGAATTTTTTTTGCAAGTTTAAATTAGTATTTTTTGCTAGGAAATGACTTAGAACCCCCAAATATATATATATATATATATATATATATATATATATATATATATATATATACAAACCCGATTCCAAAAAAATTGGGACACTGTACAAATTGTGAGTAAAAAAGGAATGGACTAATTTACAAATCTCATAAACTTATATTTTATTCACAATATAATATAGATAACATATCAAATGTTGAAAGTGAGACATTTTGAAATGTCATGCCAAATATTGACTAATTTTGGATTTCATGAGAGCTGCACATTCCAAAGAAGTTGGGACAGGTAGCAAAAAGAGGCGGGAAAAGGTAAATGTACATATAAAAAACAGCTGGTTTGTCTGGATCAGTGATCCCTACTATGTTTAAGGCAAGGAAGTTGCCTTCTAGCAAGATATTGCATCGTACGTGAAAAGCATACATTTCTTGGTGTGAGGCTCTAATCCTCGCTCTGTGCTGGGAGTCACTTTGGTTGGGGGCCCTGTGGAACACAAATTACTTTAGAGAGGTTGGGAAATCCCTCTCTCAGCCCCCTAGGCCAATCTCATGTGCAAGTCAACCTGTGTCTATAAGGGACACAGAGTGACCAAGGAAATGATGGACAGGTACTTAATAGACACTGAGAATATGGTTTGGATTTCTTCAAATAGGACAGTAATATTTATCAACCATATATCTCAAATATATGAAGACTTTTCCTAGCCTGTTTGATTTTGAACATGTTTATTGAAATCACATTGGCCTCTTCTCCATGTTCTTCAATGTCAGAGACAGACAGTCTGTTACTGGTGGTCTCTTCCTCTTGTCTGTGTATTAAGGTGCGATGTGTTTTCTGTTAAGCCTTTCTATCCCATTGTTAATGAACTCACAAGTTGTTTCTGTCCAGATGGCTAGGTAAATAGCTGAGGTTAATTCTATTTCTGTACACAATTTTATCTGCATAGGATAATGTAATCAGGCACCTGACCTTGTGTGATAATTTAATGAGGAGGGGGATGTTTCCCTGTGCTGTATATATTGAGTGTGAGACTGTTCAATAAAGTAGTTGGTTCCAGAACTTAAAAAAATAATAAATAAAAATGTGTTCTGGAACCAACTGCTTTTTTTTTAACAGTCTCACAGCACAGGGAAAGATCCCCCTCCTGATCAAATTACCACACCAGGTCAGATGCCTGAGGAGGAAACGGAGAGAGACTCCCAGTGCCTAGGCTAAAAAGGAATATTGAGCCTGTGATACATTTCTGACCTAATTCACCAAGTTGAATGGAAATGGAGAGTAAAAGGAAGAGCATAACATTGCTGCTAGATTACTGCTATGCCACAAAGACGGTCTTTTTTTTTTTTTTTAGAGAATATTTTGCAGCTTACACAATGAATACCTTATCGATTGCTTTGGTTTAAACTGATTCGGGGATAAAATGAGAGCTAACCGTATTTTCAAAAAGGTCAAAAATGGTTCTTGTATTTCTCATGCTCTTGGTTTTAAGTTTTTCAATATTCTAAAGTACTACATTACTGTGCAATGCTTTCCTGCAATGCAGATGATCAAATCATAGAATACCTTGCATGCATTGAAAAGAAAACAAGTTGTTCTATGAATGGTGACTGTGTTCATTAGGGGTGTACTCACTTTTGTTGCCAGTGGTTTAGACATTAATGGCTGTGTTGAGTTATTTTGAGGGGACAGCAAATTTACATTGTTATACAAGCTATACACTCACTACTACATTGTAGCAAAGTGTCATTTCTTCAGTGTTGTCACAAGAAAAGATATAATATATTTACAAAAATGTGAGGGGTGTACTCACTTTTGTGAAATACTGTACATACTTAACCAGGCAGATTGACATACCTGGAATTTAACCATCAAGTCTGTGGGGGACATTGGTAGAATTAAATTTGTGTTTTCTCTTACGTCCTCCGACAGTCGCCGCCCCTTCCCAATTCGTCACCAATGGGTATTGACCTTTGCTCCGTAGGAGTAGCTAGGCAACAAGAATTGTTAATACAAAGCTTTTAACATAGACACACCCCTAGGGGCTGTCCCCTCAGTCAATACCTCCCTGCACCAGCATTCCCAACTCAGTTTGTCTTTGCCTAGCTTAGGAGTAGCTGCTATCCTGTGCTGGGGCGCAGTCTCAGCCTTCTACCCTTTCTTTGATTTTATTTCAAGTATTTTCTCTTTTCCTTGCTAGCTGTTATTTTGTCAGCCTTAGTTTACAGATCTTCTGATGAAGAATCATCATGCGGAGCTGGGTCTCGGACTGGCCGCCCTGCATCCCAGGGCTGATAGCCAGATGGATCCCCAGCCTGCTATCGAGCGTTCAGCTTAGGTTTTACCCTGGCACATTGAACAACCCATCCCTGTTCGCTGCAGGGATGCTGCCTGTGAGGTGGCTACCTCACTGGACGCCGTGACTGCGGTCCACAAGCGTCCTGGCTGCGGCACTCCCTGTCTGCCATGATAGCGGTTTGTCACTGGAGACGGCTCCCCACGCCATCTGGTACGGTAAGCACCTTCTGTGTGGGGACCTTCTGTATGGGTGTCAGTCTGTGGCTGTGTTTACCCTCCATGTCTGTGTGACTGCGGGCTCCCTGTCAGATCCCTGTGTGGCTGCATGCCTGTGGGCTGCGGGGGGGGGCATCCTGCTCTGCTGTTTTATTATGCTCTGAGTGCAGTTTGAGTACAGACATGTGTGTGTGCGGCGATCCGCCATTTTTATTTGACTATATACTGTGACCGGCCCTGTCTTAATGCAGCGCCGTGTTTTGGCGCCATTCGCCGCCATTTTGGCAGGCGATACTGTCCATGCACATGGCGGCGCCATTTTCTAGTAGCCTTTTTTCATCTGCCGAGAGGCCATTTTGCTGGAGCCTTCCATAGGCTATATCTATCAGTCAGCATTGCATCACTTCCTCTTTCCCCGGGAACAGCGATCGGTGGCAGCAGTCTGGTGTGCTCTCTCCAGGTTTTTACCTGTCTGTCCTGTCATTCCTTGCTCAGTGTTTGTCTTTCCCTGCGGGGTCAGTGCATACAGCAGTGTGCGGTGGGCTGCGCTCGCCGTGGTTTTAAAGGGCCAGTACCTTTTATTGCTTTTCTGTACTGGGGCATGGATTCTCTGTATAGCAAGTTTCCCCCCGCCCTGGTGGGGGACCAGGGGGCTGCTGCACCCCACGAAGGGGCCGATCTGACCACTGTAGTGGCTTCCTTGGTGTCTCAGGTGCAGATGCTGCTGGCTGAACGATCCGCAAAAAGGGCCAGGTTATCCATTTCCTCTGATTCAGAGGGCGATATGGCTGCTGGGGCTGGCGTGCCCTTCTCAGGGTCCCGCTCATCTTTGGACCTTGCGGGGTCTGAGGGAGAGCCTGAGGTGCAGGGGGTTGATGTTTCTCCCCTGGCTCGCCTGAAGAGCTTGCACTCATGAATGAGCTGATTGCCTCCATAAAGGACACCTTGCACTTGGAGGATGAGCCTACTCATCCTGCTAGGACGTCTGCTTTCGGAACACAGAGGGCTCGCAAATCAGTGCAGGTTTTTCCCTGCCCTGCTGAATTTCACCATACTGTTAATGAACAGTGGCGCAATTTAAAGAAGCCTTTTACTGTGCCAAATAAGTTTAAATTGCTTTATCCGTTTGCACCTGCCACCGACGAGCGTTGGTGTCTGGCGCCTCCGGTGGATCACGCGGTAGCCGTTTTGAACAAAGCTATTGCGGTGCCCTCCAAGGATACCCCGGTTTTCCGGGACCCTACGGACAGGAGAATAGAGTCTCTTGCCCATCATGCCTATATGGTGGCTGGTTCTATGCTGAAGCCTATTTTTGCTTCCATTATGGCGGCGCAGGCTGTTGCTGATTGGACCAAGATGCTCAGGCGCACCTTGGCGGCTGATTCCGCTCCGCCTACCACGTTGGCTATGGTGGACCAGATCCATCAGGGTGTCATGTACTTGTGTGATGCGGACTTGAATTTAGCTCCCTTGGCTGCACGCCTGTCCAGCGTGGCGGTGCTGAACCTTCGTCTGATTTGGCTGAAGAATTGGTCGGTCGACCAATCGTCTCGCAAGACGCTGGCGGATTTTCCCTATGCGGGGTCTCGCCTTTTTGGCGAGGCTTTGGATACCCTGATAAAAGGGGTTACGGGGGGCAAGTGTACTCTCCTGCCCCAGTCTTTCAAGCATAAGTCTTTCCGTGGAAAGCGGACTTCCTCGTCTAGGCCCTCTCAGGGGCAGTGTTAATTTTGTCGACTAAAACCGACTAAAACGTTTTCGTCGACTAACACAATTCAGATGACTAAAATACGACTAAAACTAAAATGGCATTTTAGTCTTAAGACTAAAATATGACTAAAACTAAAATGGCATTTTAGTCAAAAGACTATAACTAAAACTAAATTCGAAATTTGCTGCCAAAAATTAACACTGGTGCATGCTCAAAGCATAAATAATAACATATTAGATTTTTCACTCCAGGACCAGCAGTAGTATATGAGTTTGGAAATTGTAGAGAAATGCTTAAATAATGCATTACAAATTACAATTGAACTACACCCATTTGATTATAGATGACTAAAATGAGTTTTAGTCGACTAAAATGTAGGGCGTTTTAGTCGACTAAAATGTAGGGCGTTTTAGTCGACTAAAATGTACTGGAGTTTTAGTCGACTAAATACGACTAAAACTAAAACACTTGCAGAAGACTAAAATGGAACTAAAACTAAAATACCATTTTAGTCCTAAGACTAAAACTAAATTGAAATTTGCTGCCAAAATTAACACTGCTCAGGGGTCCTTTCGCGCCTTTCGGTCGCAGTCCAAGGGCAAGCCCTTCAAAGGCCAAGGCTCCCAGAAGAAGCCGTGGGCAGGGAAGCAGAAATCCGGCCAGTCCGGTTCACCTTCCCATACCACTTCCGCCTGAAGGGGCGCCCTCACCCGTTGCTGGGGTGGGGGGACGTCTGCGCGGTTTCCTACAACCTTGGCTGGCCCGCGTTCGGGACAGGTGGGTTCAGGAAATCGTTCGATCTGGTTACAAGATCGAATTTCTCTCTCGGCCAGCGGGCAGATTTTTCCCTTCAAATCTTCAGCTGTTCCTGGAGCGCTTGCGGGATTTGCACCTGGCGGTGCGGGACCTGTGGGCCCAGGGGGTGGTGGTCCCGGTGCCTCATCGGGACAGATTTCGGGAGTTTTACTCCAATCTGTTCACTGTGCCCAGAAAGGAGGGCAAAGTGCGTCCGATTCTGGACTTGAAAGCTCTGAACCGCTTTGTGCGGGTTCGCAAGTTTCGCATGGAATCCCTGCGCTCAGTGGTGGCTGCCCTGAGTCCGGGGGAATTCATGGCCTCCATCGATCTGAAGGATGCGTACCTACACATCCCCATTTTCGAGGGTCACCAGAGGTACCTTCGATTCGCCATTGCGGAGGATCATTACCAATTCGTGGCGTTACCTTTCGGTCTCGCTTCGGCTCCGCGGGTTTTTACCAAAGTGCTGGCGCCGGTTCTGGCCCTGTTGCGAGCACAGGGCATTGCTGTCTTGGGGTATCTGGACGATATCCTGATAAGGTCAAACGCCAGTCAGAGCCTGGTGACCGACCTGTCCACCACGATGCGGACTCTGCAGGAGTTCGGTTGGACCATAAACAGTCGACTCTGTGTCCTTCGGTTCGCCTTCCCTATCTGGGAATGATTCTGGACTCTGTCCAAGCGAAGGTCTTCCTGCCGGAGGACAAGCTCCGGACTCTTCAGGACGAGGTCAGGTCCCTCAGGGACAACCGACACTCGTCTCTCCGGACATGCATGAGATGTCTAGGTCTAATGGTTTCGTCTTTCGAGGCGATACCTTTTGCCCAGTTTCACACGCGGGGTCTCCAGGCGGAGATTCTGGCCGAGTGGGACGGGCGGCCGCAATCCCTGGATCCACGGATCTCGTTGAGCCAAGACACCAGAAGGGGTCTTCTGTGGTGGCTCCAGTCCCCGGCGGTGTCGGGGGGCAAGTCTTTTCATCCATTGTCATGGACGGTGCCCACCACGGATGCCAGCCTGTCGGGCTGGGGTGGTGTTCTGGGCGTTCTGTCTGCCCAGGGAACTTGGTCGGAGGAGGAGTCCTCTCTCCCGATCAACATTCTGGAATTAAGGGCAATAAAGCTTTGCCTTCTGCGATGGACGGACCGGCTTCGGGGCCGTCCGGTTCGGGTTCAGACGGACAATGCCACCGCGGTGGCTTACATCAACCACCAAGGGGGCACCAGGAGTGCCCGAGTGGCTCGGGAAGTACCTGTCATCCTGTCTTGGGCCGAGACGCACGTCCCGGCGATAACGGCAGTTCACATTCCGGGGGTGGAGAACTGACAGGCGGATTATCTGAGTCGCCAGACCCTGGACCAGGGAGAATGGTCCCTTCACCCGGATGTCTTCCAGATGTTGTGCGCAAAGTGGGGTTTCCCAGATGTGGACCTGTTTGCGTCTCGTCTGAACAACAAGGTGGAAAGGTTCGTGGCAAGGACGCGCGATCCTCGGGCGGACGCGTTGGTGGCGCCCTGCCATCAGTATCGTCTGATGTATGCCTTTCCACCGATTCAGCTGCTGTCCAGGCTTCTTCGCAGGTTGGCCTTGGAACCGCACACGGTGATTCTGGTAGCGCCGGACTGGCCTCGCCGGTCCTGGTACGCGGATCTCGTAAATCTGGCAGTCGACGCTCCGTGGCGTCTACCATTCCGGGAAGATCTCCTGTCTCAAGGGCCGATATTCCATCCTGCTTTACAGTCGCTGGCTTTGACGGCCTGTCTGTTGAAAGCCAGGTCCTGAAGGATAGGGGTCTCTCCCCTGAGGTCATTCCCACTTTGATCAAGGCTAGACAAGCCTCTTCGGGTAAAATTTACTACCGTACTTGGAAAGCATACTTTGCCTGGTGTGAGTCCAGGGGGTATTCCCCTCGCTCATACTCGGTGTTGAGAGTGTTGGCTTTCCTCCAAACTGGAGTGGACCAGCGTTTGGCGCTGGCCACAATTAAGGGTCAGATTTCTGCGCTGGCCTTTCTCTTTCAACGCCCTGTGGCGTCTAATTCATTGGTTAGCACCTTTGTTCAGGGGGTGCGACACTTGGCCCCTCCTAGGAGGGACCCTATACCTCCATGGGACTTGAACTTGGTTCTGTCCGTGTTGCAACAGGCTCCCTTTGAAAAGATCAGGGAGATCTCGTTGTCCCTGTTGTCCAAGAAGGTTGCCTTTTTGGTGGCGATCACTTCGGCTCGCAGGGTATCGGAGGTGGCAGCTTTGTCCTGCAATTCTCCATACCTGGTGGTCCACAAGGATAAGGTGGTCCTGCGGCCTAACCCATCTTTTCTTCCGAAAAGGATATCGGATTTTCACCTGAATGAGGACATTGTCTTGCCTTCGCTCTGCGCGAAGCCTAAGCATCCAAAGGAGGTTGCCTTACATTCCTTGGATGTTGTCCGGGCGATCAGAGTTTACCTGTCGTCCACTAAATCTTTTCGCAAGTCGGATTCCCTCTTTGTCCTTCCTGAGGGACCTCGGAAGGGCATGGCGGCGTCGGCTGCGACTATCGCCAAATGGATCAGACAGATCATTGAACAAGCCTATGCCTTGAAGGGGGAGGTTCCTCCTTTTCCTGTGAAGGCGCACTCTACCAGATCTTTGAGTACGTCTTAGGCTTTCCGGCATCAGGCTTCTGTGGCCCAGGTGTGTAAGCCGGCGACTTGGTCGTCCGTTCACACCTTCTCAAAATTCTATAAGGTGGATGTTCAGGCATCGGCTGATGCCTCCTTTGGCCGTAAAGTTCTCAGTGCGGCAGTCTCCTAGGGACCCTTGTTTTCATGGGCCCTTGGTTGTTGGGGTGTTTTACCCCTGGGTTGCTTGTTTTTCCTGGGATTGTTGCTCCTGTTGAGCACGTTTTTCCTGTTGCCCAGTTGGTTCTCTTACTATGGTAAGGTTCCTTTCTCTGATGTGGGTACTGCGTTGCCTTTCTACGGTTGCGTCTCCCACCCCTCACGTCTACACTGCTTTGGGACGTCCCATTGGTGACGAATTGGGAAGGGGCGGCGACTGTCGGAGGACGTAAGAGAAAACAGAATTTTTGTAAAATCTTACCGTAAAATTCCTTTCTCTGAGTCCTCCGACAGTCGCCGCCCCCCACCCCTCTTTTGGGGTTTTTGTGTACTCTTACTGCTATGCTACCAAACTGAGTTGGGAATGCTGGTGCAGGGAGGTATTGACTGAGGGGACAGCCCCTAGAGGTGTGTCTATGTTAAAAGCTTTGTATTAATAATTCTTGTTGCCTAGCTACTCCTACGGAGCAAAGGTCAATACCCATTGGTGACGAATTGGGAAGGGGCGGCGACTGTCGGAGGACTCAGAGAAAGGAATTTTACGGTAAGATTTTACAAAAATTCCATGTAACTATGGGATAAAGTGTGTTTCTGGCAAAAATGTAAAAATAATCACATGCAGTAAACCACTTTAGTACATGCACAATACCCCACATTTTCTCTGCCCACACTGCTGTTGCAGAAAAATACCTGTTCTTCTAAACATCCAGTGAGCTCCTAATTTCCTGTGGTGAGCTGAGAGCTGCACTTTAAGTGGATGCCCTCCATTTCATGTTCCTTTATAGAAGCAAACAAAAATAAATTGAAATAGTAGACCACCAAATTGGTCAAATAAATCAAACAAATATAGTTGTGAAAATCAGCTGTAGGCACACTATGTGATATCAGCTTAGTCACAAATAACTAAAAATACTGTGCTGTGCTAAACAAAAAATTATAGTGCAAAAATGAAAAATAGTACAATTTTCATGGTAGGTTTATCAGTGAGAGACAAAGTAACATAAAAATTATCCAGAAAAACATATTTAAAAAAAGCTATAAATTGATTTGCATTTTAATTAGTGAAATAAGTATTGGATTCTCTATCAATCAGCAAGATTTCTGGCTCCCAGGTGTCTTCTATACAGGTAACGAGCTGAGATTAGGAGCACTCTTATAAGGTGAGTGCTACTAATCTCAGCTTGCTACTTGTATAAAAGACACATAGTTACATAGTTAGTGAGGTTGAAAAAAGACATCAGTCCATCCAGTTCAACCTATGATGTGTGTGTGTGTTTGCTTTTAACCGTACATCGTATACCCCTGTATGTTGTTGTCTCTAAGGTGCCCATCTACTAATTTTTTGAAACTATCAATGCTTCCTGCTGATACGACTGCTTGTGGAAGAGAATTCCACATCCTTAGCGCTCTTACAGTGAAGAACCCCTTACGCACTTTAAGGTTAAACCGCCTTTCCTCTAGTTTTAGTGAGTGGCCACGTGTCTTATTGTATCTCCTTTCTCTGAATAGTTTGTTCCTTATGCTAGGGTCGCCAGTACAGTATTTGTACATTGATATCATATCCCCCCTCAATCATCTCTTCTCCAGAGAGAAAAGGTTCAGTGCTTGTAGCCTATCCTCATAGCTGATGTCCTCCATTCCCCTAATCATTTTTGTTGCCCTTCTCTGGACTTTCTCCAGTTCCAGCACATCCTTCCTGAGGACCGGTGCCCAGAACTGGACAGCATACTCCAGATGTGGCCGGACCAGAGTCTTGTAGAGCGGGAGAATAATCTCTTTATTTCTGGAGTGAATCCCCTTTTTTATACATCCTAGTATTCTGTTGGCTTTGCTTGCAGTGGCTTGGCATTGCATGCCACTGCCAAGCCTGTTGTCTACCAGTACCCCCAAGTCCTTTTCCATCTTAGACTCACCCAGAGGTTCCCCCCCTAGTGAGTAGCTTGCTTTCTGGTTTCTGGCCCCCAGGTGCATTACTTTACATTTTTCAACATTAAACCTCATCTGCCATGTAGTTGCCCACCCCGTTATTTTGTTCAGGTCCGCTTGCAAGGTTTCCACATCCTGCATAGAAGATATTGGCATGCCTAGTTTAGTATCATCTGCAAATACTGAGATTGTACTAGATATCCCCTCCTCTAAATCATTTATGAATAAATTAAACAGGATTGGTCCCAGGACAGAACCCTGGGGGACCCCACTTTCCACACCCGCCCAATCCGAGTACTCCCCATTAATCACCACCCTCTGGACTCTCCCCTGGAGCCAGTTCTCTATCCAGGTACTCACCTTATGGTCCATACCTACCTTCCTTAGTTTGAACAGTAAGCGTTTGTGGGGAACGGTGTCAAAGGCCTTTGCAAAGTCCAGATACACCACATCCACAGGCTTTCCCTTATCTAGGTGGCAGCTCACTTCATCGTAGAAGGTTAATAGATTGGTTTGGCAAGAACGATTTTTCATGAATCCATGCTGATTACTACTTATAATACCATTTTCATTACTAAAGTCTTGTATGTGGTCCCTTAACATACCCTCCAAAATTTTGCAGACTACTGATGTTAGGCTGACCGGCCTATAGTTACCCGGGATACATCTCGGCCCCTTTTTAAATATTGGTAAAACGTTGGCTTTTTTCCAATCAGCTGGCACCATACCCGTCCGTAAACTATCCTTAAAGATCAAGAATAATGGTCTGGCAATCACCTGGCTGAGCTCATTAAGAACCCTCGGGTGCAAGCCATCCGGTCCCGGGAATTTATTTATGTTAAGTTTCTCTAGCTTAGCTCTAAGTCTATCTTCTGTTAGCCATGGCGGCACTTCCTGAGGTGTATTATTTAGTTCGGCCTTACAAGCAAGGTTCGTGTAGCCCCCCGATTCTTTTGTGAAGACTGAAGAGAAGAAATTATTTAACACTTCCGCCTTTTCTCTGTCCTCAGTGGCCATATTTCCTTTGTCATCTTTTATGGGGCCAATGTGTTCTGGCCTCGCTTTCCTACTGTTTATATACTTAAAGAACTTCTTGGGGTTCTTTTTTCTCTCCTCCGCTATATGTCTCTCGTGTTCTATTTTAGCCGCCCTGATTTCATCTTTACATTTCTTATTACACTCTTTGTAATGCTTAAATGCTGCCAATGACCCCTCAGTCTTGTATTTTTTGAAGGCCCTTTCTTTAGCACTAATATACATTTTTATGTTGGAGTTTAGCCACCCAGGGTTTAGTTTTGCTCTTTTAAATTTATTTCCCTTTGGAATGCACTGGCCAATCCCCTTGTTAAGTATGCTCTTGAAGCACTCCCATTTTTCCTCTGTGTTCTTTGTTCCCAGGGTTCTATCCCATTTGATATTTTCTAGCAGCGAGCGCAGTTTAGGGAAATTGGCTCTTTTGAAATTCAGTGTCCTTATATTACCCTTGTGCTTCCTATTACTGTAATTAATACTGAAACCAATTGAACTATGGTCACTGTTTCCTAAGTTGTCCCGTGTTTCTATATCCTTGAGCAGGTCTGTATTGTTGGTAATCAGTAGGTCAAGTACCGCATTGTTTCTTGTCGGTGCATTCACCATCTGACCCATGAAATTGTCCTGCAAAACATTTAGGAACTGCCTAGCCTTGGCTGAGTGCGCAGTTCCTTCTGCCCAGTCTATATCTGGATAATTAAAGTCCCCCATTATAATGACATTTCCCATCCTTGCTGCCAATCCTATCTGTAACATTAGGTCCGCCTCACCCTCCTCCCTCTGGTTGGGGGGCCTATAGCATACGCCCAATATTACCTTCCCCACCGTGCCTTCCCTTTGAAGCTCTACCCATAGGGATTCTGCCTCGTCCTTAGCTCCATTATTAATATCATCCCTCATATTTACCTGTATACTGTTCTTAATATACAGACATACCCCTCCCCCTTTTTTACCTTCTCTATCCCTGCGATAAAGGGAATACCCCTGAATGGTCGCCATCCAGTCATGGGAGCTGTCAAACCAAGTCTCAGTTATCCCCACAAAATCTAAGTCCTCCTCAAACATCAGCAGCTCCAGCTCTCCCATCTTGTTGGCCAGGCTTCTGGCATTGGTATACAAACCTCTTAATTTTGACCGGTTACCTATATCCTCTTTTGATGTTTTTAGGCTGCTCTCTTGATTTTTCCCCATACCCACCCTGGGTATAGGAGCTCCGAACACCCTACCGCTAATGCCCCCATTTCTGCCCTCTGAAACTTGCTTTCCACTGGTTAATTCTACATCTGTACCCTCCCCCCCATTCCCTAGTTTAAAAGCCCCTCTAACTTTTTGGCCATCCTCTCACCCAGTACGGCTGCACCCACCCCATTTAGGTGCAATCCGTCCCTACCAAAGAGCCGGTGGCCGACTGAGAAGTCGGCCCAGTTCTCCAGGAACCTGAAACCCTCCTTACTACACCAGCTCCTCAGCCACTCGTTAACTTCCCTAATCTCCCGCTGCCTCTCTGGTGTGGCTCGAGGTACAGGTAGTATTTCGGAAAATACTACCTTGGAGGTCCTAGTCCTCAACTTAGTGCCTAAGTCCCTGAAATCGTTTAGGACTCTCCATCTTCCTCTGCCTATGTCATTGGTACCCACGTGTACCATGACAGCTGGGTCTTCCCCAGCCCCACCCAATAATCTGTTCACCCGATCCGCGATGTGCCGAACCCGAGCGCCCGGCAAACAACAGACTGTTCGGCGCACACGGTCTTTGTCACAGATTACACTGTCTGTTCTTCTAATAATTGAGTCCCCTACCACCAGCACCTGTCTTTCCTTTCCCTTTCTCCCGGCCTCACTGGAGGAGTTCTTCCCCTGGCAGCTAGGGGCGTCACTCTGCTCCAGCATTGCTGGTCCCTGACTGGTTTCCCCAACATCACACAACGGGGCGTATCTATTGGGGTGCTCCAGCCCAGGATCAGCCTCCTTGCCTTGTCCCCTTCTACCCCTCCTAACTGTCACCCCTCTACTCTGCTCTGATGCCTGCACCTCCAATACTCCGCCCACCTCTGTGCAGACCCCTGTCTGCACCTGACTGGTACGATCCTGGCTCTCCTCCGGTATGGACATTTGTCTCAGTGTTACATTTTGTGCATTTGTATTCGCCCTCGATCACATGTCTGAGGAACGCATACATACCACAAGATGTACACCGAGTCGCATCTCCACACCCGCCGGGCATTGTACCTACTAATCTAATCTAATGGGGATTCAGCGATTTAAGTCTATCCTATGTGGCTATTTCCTGGCTTCCTAACTCTACTTTCTCCCCCTCTGGTACTCCGCTTCATTAACTTGACACTCAGTTGCACAACACTCACAATCTCACAGCCCGGTCAGTCGCACAACACTCACAGTCGCACAGCCCGGTCAGAGGCACAACTCTCAGTCGCACAGCCCGGTCAGACGCACAACTCTGTCGCACAGCCCGTTCAGACGCACAACGCTCTGTCGCACAGCCCGGTCAGACGCACAACGCTCTGTCGCACAGCCCGGTCAGACGCACAACGCTACCAGTCGCACAGCCCGGTCAGACGCACAACGCTCTGTCGCACAGCCCGGTCAGACGCACAATGCTCTGTCGCACAGCCCAGTCAGACGCACAACACTCTGTCGCCCATCCCAGTCAGACGCACACACTCTGTCGCACAGCCCGGTCAGATGCACAACTCTCAGTCGCACAGCCCGGTCAGACGCACAACTCTGTCGCACAGCCCGGTCAGACGCACAACTCTGTCGCACAGCCCGGTCAGACGCACAACTCTGTAGCACAGCCCGGTCAGACGCACAACGCTCTTGTCGCACAGCCCGGTCAGACGCACAACGCTCTGTCGCACAGCCCGGTCAGACACACAACAGTTGCACAGCCCGGTCAGACACACAACAGTTGCACAGCCCGGTCAGACACACAACAGTTGCACAGCCCGGTCAGACACACAACAGTCGCACAGCCCGGTCAGACGCACAACAGTCGCACAGCCCGGTCAGACGCACAACAGTCGCACAGCCCAGGCAGACGCACAACACTCTCAGTCGCACAGCCCGGACAGACGCACAACACTCTCAGTCGCACAGCCCGGACAGACGCACAACACTCAGTCGCACAGCCCGGACAGACGCACAACACTCACAGTATACTCAGGTAGCAACAGGTACTCCCAGACACTCAGGTAGCAACAGGTACTCCCAGACACTCAGGTACTCAGGTAGCAACAGGTACTCCCAGATACTCAGGTAGCAACAGGTACTCCCAGACACTCAGGTACTCAGGTAGCAACAGGTACTCCCAGATACTCAGGTAGCAACAGGTACTCCCAGATACTCAGGTAGCAACAGGTACTCCCAGATACTCAGGTAGCAACAGGTACTCCCAGATACTCAGGTAGCAACAGGTACTCCCAGATACTCAGGTAGCAACAGGTACTCCCAGATACTGAGGTAGCAACAGGTACTCCCAGATACTGAGGTAGCAACAGGTACTCCCAGACACTCAGGTAGCAACAGGTACTCCCAGACACTCAGGTAGCAACAGGTACTCCCAGACACTCAGGTAGCAACAGGTACTCCCAGACACTCAGGTAGCAACAGGTACTCCCAGACACTCAGGTAGCAACAGGTACTCCCAGACACTCAGGTAGCAACAGGTACTCCCAGACACTCAGGTAGCAACAGGTACTCCCAGACACTCAGGTAGCAACAGGTACTCCCAGATACTCAGGTAGCAACAGGTACTCCCAGATACTCAGGTAGCAACAGGTACTCCCAGATACTCAGGTAGCAACAGGTACTCCCAGATACTCAGGTACTCAGGTAGCAACAGGTACTCCCAGATACTCAGGTACTCGGGTAGCAACAGGTACTCCCAGATACTCAGGTAGCAACAGGTACTCCCAGATACTCAGGTACTATACTACACCCTCAGTCACTGTTCAATCTCAGTCACCAGTTACTTACCTAGTGTGTGTCCCTTTAAGCCTGTCACTAGCAGTTCCTGGCGGTGATTCCTCTCTGTCGGTCAGTCTCCTCTCTGCACCCGCCTCCCTCGGTCCCTACCCGGTCAGCTAGTCTCCTCTGCTCCTCTCTGTGGGGGGGGGGTTCCCGCACCTGTTCACAAAAGCAATTAATCAATAGATTCCAACCTCTCCACCATGGCCATGATGTCATGAGCTGTCCAAGGATGTTGGGGTCAAGATTGTAGACCTATTCAAGGCTGGAATAGTCTATAAGACCATCCCCAAGCAGCTTGGTAAGAGGTGACAATAGTTTTTATTTATTTATTTTTTTTTTGCAAATGGAAGAAACACAAATTCACTGTCAATCTCCCTCAGTCTGGGACTTCATGCAAGATCTCACCTTGTGGAGTTTCAATGATCATTGGAATGGTGAGGAATCAGCCCAGAACTACAGGGGAAAATGTTATCAATGATCTCAAGACAGCTGGGACCATAGTTGCCAATAAAACAATTGGTAACTCAATACGCTGTGAAGGACTGAAATCCTGCAGCGCCCGCAAGGTTGCCCTGCTCAAGAAAGCACATGTACAGGCCCTTCTGAATGTTGCTAATGAACATCTAAATGATTCAGAGAACTGGGTAGAAGTGTTGTGGTCAGAGCAGACTAAAATCAAGCTCTTTGACCTCAACTCGCCATGTTTGGAATAGGCGGAATGCTGCCTATGACCCCAAGAACACCATCCCCACTGTCAAACATGTAGGTGGAAACAATTGTGCTTTGGGCTATTTTTCTGCAAAGGGGACAGGACAACTTATACGCATCAAAGGGACAATGGACAGGGCCATGTACCGTCAAATCTTGGATGAGAACCTCCTTCCCTCAGCCAGGGCATTGCAAATGAGTCGTGGATGGGTTTTCCAGCATGATAACGACCCAAAACACACAACCAAGGCAACAAAAATGTGGCTCAAGAAGCAGCACATTAACCACTTAAGCCCCGGAGGATTTGGCTGCTAAAAGACGGGGGTTTTTTTGGGATTTTTTACTGCGTGACTTTAACGGACAATTGCGCGGTCGTGCGACACTGTACCTAAACGAATTTGACATCCTTTTTTTCCCACAAACAGAGCTTTCTTTTGGTGGTATTTGATCACCTGTGAGATTTTTTGATCATGCGCTATAAACAAAAAAAGAGCGTCAATTTTTCAAAAATAACAATATTTTTCACATTTTTTTATATGAAATTCCCCAAAAAAAATGTAAAAAACAACATTTTTTAACATTTTCGGCCAATTTGTTTTATGCTACATATGTTTGGTAAAAAAAATCGCAAAAAGCGTATTTTGATTGGTTTGCGCAAAAGTTATCGCGTTTACTAACAAAGGGAAAGATTTCTGTCATTTTTGGTGTTTTTTTTTAACGCGTAATGGTGGCGATCTGCGATTTTTTTTCGGTACTGCGACATTGCGGCAAGCAGATCGGACCCTTGACTGACATTTTTGACACTTTTGGGGTTACCAGTGACATTACTGCAGTAATCAGTGCTATACATATGCACTGTTACTGCAAAAATGACACTGGCAGGGAAGGGGTTAACTGTATTGGAGAGGGAGGGGTTAAGTGTGTCCTAGGGGCGTGATTCTAACTGTATAGGGACATGGCTATTGGTGTAAAAACAAAGATCAACGGTCCTACATAGCAGAACCGTCTGATCTTCATTTTTACACCAGGGAGAATGACGGGCTGCTTGTTTACATAAGCCGCTCCGCCTTTCTCCCTTCACCGGAGCGATCGTAGTGTGACCGGCGGACATCGGGTCCGCCGGTCACACGCACTGACTTGTCAGTGAACGAGCCGCGGCGGGCGCGCGCGCGCGCCCGCAATTGGCTCTCAAGTCAGTGACAGGCGAGTGACGTGCCCATAGGTCACTCTGCCTGGCCGGGGCTGACCGCCGCAGTATATAGTCGTGCGGCGGTCGGTAACCGGTTAAGGTCCTGGAGTGGCCTAGCCAGTCTCCAGACCTTAATCCCATAGAAAATATGTGTAAGTAGATGAAGGTTCAAGTTACCAAAAGTCAGCCTCAATACCTTTATGACTTAAAGAGGAGCTGCAAAAAGGAGTAGGACAAATTCCCTCTTGAGATGTGTGCAAACCTGGTGGCCAACTGCAAAAAACCTCTGACCTCTGTGGTTGCCAGAAAGGGTTTTGCCACCAAGTACTAAGTAATGTTTTGCGAAGGGGTCAAATACATATTTCACTCATTAACCACTTTTCCGACTGACGCCGCATATATACTGCGGCAGGCTGGCTCAGCTGCGCGGATTGATGTATGGGTACGTCGGTTCGCAGAAGCGGCGATGGGGGGCGAACACTAGGCAGCGGGGAAGCCGATCCACGGGGCTGGCGGCCGCGATTGCCGCCGGGCACCCATGATCGCTCCCCGCTGATAGAGGACGACTGTCAGCTGTTGTAAACACAGCTGACCATTGCTCTTTCTGAAATGATCACTGAGTGCCTGTGAGCCTTCTATATAGGATCACAAGTCTCTATGATCAGTTCACAAGTCCCTGCCCCCACGGTTAGAAAACTCCCCTAGGCTCACAATTAACCCTTTGAACACCACTGTGTAAACTTCTTCCCTGCCAATTTCATTATTACAGTAACAGTGCATATGTCTAGCACTGATTACTGTAGTAATGTCACTGGTCCCCCCAAAAGTGTCAAAAATGTCAGGGGCCCGATCAATTTGCCGCAATGTCTCAGTCATACTAAAAATCGCAGATCACCGCCATTACTGGTAAAAAATAAATAAATAAAAATGACATAAATCTTTCCCCTAGTTTGTAAACGCAATAACTTTTGCGCAAACAAATCAAAATACACTTGTAGCGATTTTTTTTTCTTCTGCTACAAAATTTGTAGCAGAATACAAATTGGCCTAAGTGCCGGTTCACACTTGTGCGATGCGGGAACGCTGCGAATATGCAGCGTGTTCCCGCATTGCATCCGCAGTTCACACTGCCATATGCGATTCGCATCAACATGAAGGACACAGCCAGATTGCCATGATGTCACGTGTGTGGCCCCGCTAGTCAAATATGACTTTCCTAAAGAATTACTTCAACTACCTATTGTACGCTATGTAATCCCTGGTTTGCCTATATGATGGCACTCTCCCCAGTTTCACAAAACCTCTTCTTTGCCTACTGTTTTGTTATGCTAAGAAAATTATACGGTAGTTACTCAGTGGTAATCACAAACCATTTCTACATTGGCCCAGTGGCTTAGACTTATTGACCAGGTTATCCTGATGTACAAGTTAACATACAAGGCCCGAGGTTGCCCTTAGAAATATGAAAAGGTCTGGTCCCCTTGGGTAAATACGCAAGCAAGAATACCACCTGATTAAAATAATATTAATCTGTATGCAGTAATATACAGCTATGAGCTACTGGGGTTTGCTTGATTCTGTCATTGCATTCTGATCTACTGAAATATACAGTATCTCACAAAACACCCCTCATATTTTTGTAAATATTTTATTATATCTTTTCATACAAAACTGAAGAAATTACACTTTGCTACAATATAAAGTAGTGAGTGTACAGCTTGTGTAACAGTGTCAATTTGCTGTCCCCTCAAAATAACTCAACACATTGCTATTATTGTGTAAACCGCTGGCAACAAAAGTGAGTACACCCCCTAAGTTGAAATGTCCAAATTGGGCCCAAAGTGTCAATATTTTGAATGGCCACCATTTTCTAGCACTGCCTTAACCCTCTTGGGCATGGAGTTCACCAGAGCTTCATACGTTGCCAACATCCTCTTCCACTCCTCCATGGCGACATCACAGAGCTGGTGGATGTTAGTGACCTTGCGCTCCTCTACCTTCCGTTTCAGGATTCCTCACAGATGCTAAATAGGGTTTAGGTCTGGAGACATGCTTGGCCAGTTCATCACCATCACCTTTACCCTCAGCTTCCTTAGCAAGGCAGTGGTTGTCTTAGAGGTGTGTTTGGGGTCGTTATCATGTTGGAATGCTGCCCTGTGGCCCAGTCTGCTGCAGTATGTCACAGTACATGTTGTTGGTATTCATGGTTCCCTCAATGAACTGTAGCTCCTCATTGTCGGCAGCTCTCATGCAGCCCCAGACCATGACACTACCACCACTATGCTTGACTGTAGGCAAGACACACTTATCTTCGTACTCCTCACCTGGTTGCCACCACACATGCTTGAAACCATCTGAACCAAATAAGTTTATCTTGGTCTCATCAGACCACAGAACATGGTTCCATTAATCCATGTCCTTAGTCTGCTTGTCTTCAGCAAACTGTTTGCGGGCTTTCTTGTTTATCATCTTCCTCTGGGACGACAGCCATGCAGACCAAATTGATAAAGCATGTAGCGCATGGTCTGAGCATTGACAGGCTGACCCCCCATCCCCTTCAACCTCTGTAGCAATGCTGGCAGCACTTATACATCTATTTCCCAAAGAAAACTTCTGGATATGACGCTGAGCACGTGCACTCAACTTTGGTCGACCGTTGGCGAGGCCGGTTCTGAGTGGAACCTGTCCTGTTAAACCGCTGTATGTTCTTGGCCACCATTTTTACCTAGGGGTGTACTCTCTTTTGTTGCCGCTTCCGGACCGCCGCCGGAATTTTACTTTGGCAGGGCAACCCTCCTGAGCGAAGTGACCTAGACCTACGTCGGTCGCGCGTCTGCAGCTAGGAGGCGAGCGCACGCCGCCGCGCTCCCGCCCCCACTCGGCAGAGGGGACTGCGATGCACAGGGCAGGCGACTCCGATTGCCGCCTTACACCCGCGATCATCGCTCCCCGCTGAGAGAGAAGAACGGTCAGCGGTTGTAAACACAGCTAACCGTTCTTCTCTCTGGAATGATCACAGAGCTCCTGTGATCCTTCTATATAGGATCACAAGTCTCTGTGATCATTTCAAAGCCACGCCCCCCCCCCCCCCCCCACAGTTAGAATCCCTCCCCTAGGCTCACATTGAACCCCTTTTTCACCCACAGTGTTAACCCCTTCATTGCCAGTGTCATTATTACAGTAACAGTGCATATTTCACTAGTAAAAAAAAAAAAAAAACACAATAAAAAGGACATAAATCTTTCCTGTAGTTAGGAGACATGATAACTCTTGCGCAAACCAATCAAAATACACTTACCAAAAATATGTATCAGGAAATGGCTTAGAATGGTACATTTTGATTGTTAACTTTTTTTTTTTTTTTGAGAATGTCGTATTGCGAAAAGTGAAAAATAATATATATTTTTTTCCCCAGAATTGTCACTCTTTTTTTGTTTATAGCGCAAAAAATAAAGACATCAATTTCATTTGGGTACAGCGTTGCACGACCGCGCAATTGTCTGTTAAAGTAACGCAGTACCGAATTGCAAAAGATTGCCTGGTCATTAAGGGGGAGAATCTTCCGGTCCAGAAGTGGTTAATGGCTGTGTGTTGAGTTATTTTGAGGGGACAGCAAATTTACACTTTTATACAAGTTTATACTCACTACTTTGCATTGTAGCAAAGTGTAATTTCTTCAGTGTTGTCACATGAAAAGATATAATAAAATATTTACAAAAGTGTGAGGGATGTTCTCACTTTTGTGGGATACTGTATATTATGTACAGTTGGAAAACTAAAACCTGTATTATTGCTCTTTATGGCAGTAACGTATTGTGTGTATTCAAGCTTACTTATTGTTTTGCTCTTTTTTTTATTTTTTAGTTTGGTACACTGTATGCTTTTGGACCTTTTTCTATTCGTGTTTTCAGAGATAATAAAAATAATTAAAATTTACCTTAAAACAAAAACTAACGGCAATATCGGCGTATTTGCATTAATCCAATCCTGTAACAGGAATAAAGCAAACTGCGCAGCTATAGGACTTATAGTGAGATGATCAGTTATGAATCAACATGTTACAGGATTGGATTTGCCTTCTGTTACAATTAGATAATATCCCCTTCTCGCTGAAACATTTTTTTTTTCCTGCCATATCTAGTATAAGTGGAATGTTTTCCATGGATTTATGCAAATGAGCCAGTATTTCTGCCCATGTTTTTAATATAGTATTTGCACTGGGTGGTCATATGCATATAGTTGTATTCATGTAGAAACAAGTTAATTTTCATTTTTTTATAAAGAAAAATAAATGTACTTTCTCTTTCGTTCATTGACGGACACAGCTCCTGATTCTTCTTAACCATTGGGTTATACTGCCCCCTGCAGGAGTAGGACACTAGGTAGGAAAAAGCTTGAGTACGCCTATGGGCAGTCCCAGGGGGTATACACCCTGTTTTTTTTTCTGCCTAGTCAGGAGTAAATATCTAGTTCCTTGCTGCAATCTCTGGTCGTGGCAAATTTTTCCTTTTTAAACTGAATTTTTTCCTATCTTTGTTACTTTGTTCCTGTGAGAATTTAAAATCAACTGTCGGACTGGCCGATGGACTGGATATTTTTTACAAGATCCAAAGGGTCCCCTCAGTCTGGCCAGCAAGCACGCGCAGGCCTCAGCTCCGCGCTAGGTTGGCCGCAACATAGCCCCACTGGATAGGGGCTTGCCTGCGAGTTATAAGTCTCGCGAGGGCGCATACGACCTGGCCTCGGCCTGAGTCGCAGCGTTCCTTCTGTCCCACAGCCCCCCATTCCAATGGAGCAGTGGTCTGTCCGGAGCGGTGCCCACCCTGTTTCCTTTTAGGGTAAGTAGCTGTCCCTCCTCTTCCTCTGGAGGGTTTTGGGGTGGACGTTGGCCCCTCCTTGGGACGGCGGGACCCCTGGGTTCCCCTCCTCCCCAGTCCCTGTTAAAATGTTGCTGGTCACTGTGGGTTCCCCCCTCCCTGGTTGAGCTTATGAGCTGGCTTTTTGGGGGGCTTGTTGGGGTTGATGCCGGCCGGGTTTTTTCCTGGTACACAACGGGGGGTTGAGCAGTGTTCCCCGCCACCCTGCGGTATATGACTAGGTTAAGGATGTCCTCTGGCCACCTTGCTGCAGTTTTTGGGCTAGGGGAGTGAATGGCTTGACATCCGCGGGTCCAGACCTCACATGGCCAGATCTGGCCAAATATGTAGGCCACGGCTTTGCAGCCTACTTGTTGGGAGCTATGTGGGATGGCCCCAGTGAGGGTGGCTAATGCCACTACTCTCCGTTCGGGCGTCTTCCCTCCCTTCCGCTTCCCCTGGGTGGTCGGCTCCTCTGGGGCTTGCGCCCAAGCTGTTGGGTGCCCACAAAAATATAGGCAGCGGCCCACGGCCTATCAGGTCATGTGGCCGTGTCAGGCGCCTCTGTTGGGGGGGGGGGGGGTCATCCCCATTGAGGTTAGTTGAAGCCTCTGCTCTTCCTTTGGGCATCTGCCTGGCTGGGATCAGTGCACTTGCGGCTGGACCTCCACAAAAATGTAGGCCGCGGCTTGCGGCCTTCTAGGCTATGCTACCAGCTTGGGGCCTCCCTTGGATGGGTTGGCACTGTGGGGGTGGTTCCTTTTTTGATGGCAACCATACCATTATTGTGAAGGGCACCTGCCCCTTTTTTAGTACTGAGGGACTATTAGGGTACCCTGCGTCCGCGTCACGGTGGGCAGCCCACTTTTAAGGGGGCTATTTCCTATTATGTGGGCCTCTATGGTGGGGCTCAGAGGGTGGCCCCCTTTTTTTTCGTGGGGTCCGTTCCTGAGCCCTTGATCGGTGTCACCTTTGCGGGATCGCAGTCAGTGGCCCCCACCTGATATTCTTCGAAGGCGCAGATCCCTTTTGGCACTACAGGCTCTCCACAGTGGCGAGTGTGTTCCCTTTTCCTGCTTACTTTGACAACGGTGTCACAAAACAGTGGGGTTGTCCAAAACGGTGGTCTCCAAGCGTTTTGCTATGGGGTATCCTTATGAGGATTCCCTGCTTAAAAAGTGGACAGTCCCACCTTTAGTGGACTCACCGGTTTCCAGGTTAAAATAAGCTACCTTAATTCCGGTTGAGGAGTCCCCGGCCTTCAAAGATCCTGTTGATAGGAGGCTTTTGCCTGGCATATGTTCACTGTGGATGGTTCGGCACTTAGGCTGGTATTTACTATTGCCCTGGTATCACAAACTGACCAAGCAGGCTAAACTTTTTTACGCTGGGACCTGGAGGGGAAACAGCTTCCCTCTACCTGTGTGCTATAGTCCTTCGGCATATTATCTAGCTGAAATGATGGTCTTCGGACCAGACTTAGAAGGCCCTATCTGATCTCTCCTTTGTAGGGGATCACAGGGGGTGAAGAGTACTCTTCTTCCGCAGGCTACCAAGGGCAAGGAGCCCTGTTGTAAATTTGGGCCCTTCTTCTCCGCTCATGAGGTTTTTTTTGTCCCTCAGGGTCTCAAGACAAAGGATCAAAGCTCTCCAAGAGGTTCCAAGAGGACCTGGTCTGGCAAGCCACGAGCGGGCTCTCCCAGAACTGCAGACAAGGCTTCCTCTGCATAAAGGGACACCCTCATCCGTATCTGGGGAGGGGGGATGTCTTCGCTGGTTTCCGGATCTGTGGGCCTCCCTGATACCGGATAAGTAATTCGGTCCGGCGACAAGATCGAGTTTCGGTCTTATCACCTAGAAAGGTTCTTCCCTTCCAACCTACACTTGTCCCCAGATCTCTCACGAGGTCTCTTTGGGGCAATGAAAGACTTGGCAAGTACCTTGCCTTCCTTCCTCCCAGGAAGGAAGGGAAGGTACATCCACCTGGACCTCAAGGCACTACACCACTTACAGAAGTTCCGAATGGAATCCATTCACACGGTAGTGGTGTCCCTACATCAGGGGGATTTTCTTGCTTCTATCGACATTAAGGACGCCTACACTTCACATTCCAATATGTGCTGGTCACCAGCGATTCCTCTGCCTTGCTGTGGGTGAGGAGCATTCTCAGTTGTGGCATTACCCTTTGGTCTCGTCTCCACTCCTTGGGTCTTCACAAAAGTGTTGGCCCCAGTGCTAGTATTGTTGCGTCGGCGGGGGATTGCGGTACTGGGGTACCTGGACGATCTTCTGCGAGCGGAGTCCCTGACTGCTCTGATGGACAAATTGGAGATTAGTCTGAGAACTCTGAGGGAGTTCAGTGGGTTTCTGAACCTTTTAGAGGTCTGCTCTGGTACCGTCCGCAAAATTGGACTATCTGGATCTGATTCTGGACTCCGACTCAGCCAGTGTGTTTCTTCCCCTGGAAAAACTCCAGAAATTGCAGTAAGCAATTCAGCCTCTGTTGTCCAGCAGATAGTCATCCCTCTGGGCTTGCATGCAAAAGCATGGCCTGATGGTGACTACCAATTTCGAGGCGGTTCCTTTTGCACAGTTTCACACGCCATCTCTGCAAAAAGAGATTTTGGTGAAATGGAACAAGAATCCATAGTCTCTAGAGGTGGTTTTGTTCTCCGGCATTTTGACGGGGAAAATCCGTTCTTCCCCTATACTGGACGGTTGTCACTACAGATGTCTGGGTGGGGATGCGTCCCCGGCACAGATTGTGCTCAGGGGATATGGACTCTGGAAGAGTCCAGACTGCCAATCAATGTACTGGTACTTCGAGCAATCAGACTTTGTCTGGATCATTGGACAATTCGTCTTCAGGGGTGTCCGGTACGATTTCATTTGGACAATGCCATGGCCGTGGTCTATATCGGTCACCAAGGGCACAAGTAGTGTCCTGGTGTCTCGGGAAGTAGCCTGTATTCTAAGGTGGGTAAAACTATTCGTTCCAGCCCTCTCTGCTGTACACATTCCGAGGAAGGTACAGAGGTTTGTGGCACGGTCCCGGGATCCTCTGGCCAATGCCACAGATGAATAAGTGGCACCTTGGAGTCAGTATCATCTGATTTACTTCTTCCAAGACTCCTGTGCAGGATTGAGGCAGATTGGATTCCTGTCATTCTAGTGGTTCCAGACTGGCCTTGGTACGCCGATCGGGTATGGCTGGTCACCGATGCTCCTTGGAGACTTCCTCTCGAGGGAGATCGGCTGTCCCAAAGGCCAATTTTCCATCCTGCTTTACAGTCGCTGACTTTAATAAAGGCTAGGAAATCTACCTCTAGGAAGATCTACCATCATACTTGGAAGACGTACATTACGTGGTGTGAGTCTCTTAGGGTTCTCCCTCGCTCCTTTTCGATGGCTCGGATCTTGGCTTTTCTCCAATGAGGGCTTGAGCAGTGCCTGGCTTTTGAGTACCATCAAGGGCCAAGCTTCGGCCCTGGCGGTTTTCTTTCAACGTCCATTGGCCACACATTCCTTGGTGCGTAACTTTATCCTGGGAGTTTGATACTTGGCTCCTCCAGTGCGGTGTCCATTGCCGCTGTGGTACCTTAATTTGGTGTTATCAGTTCTCCAGAAAACTCCACCTGAAAATATTCAAGAGATTCCACTGCTTAGGTTGTCCCAGAAGGTGGCCTTTTTTTGGCTAATGCTTTTGTGCGCAGGCTGTCAGAGCTGGTGCCATTTTCTTGTCATTCACCTTACCTGGTGGTTCACAGAGATAAGGTGGTTCTTTGTCCCTGTCTGTCGTTCCTTACAAAGGTCGTTTGATTTCCATTTGAATGAAAACCTTGTGTTGCCTTTCCTATGTCCTAGGCCTAAACATCCTAAGGAAATTGCCTTGCATTTCCTGGATGTGGTTCGGGCAATCAGGGTGTACCTTGCAGCCACGTAGTCTTTTAGGAAATCAGACTCGCTATTTGTGCTCACGGATGAACCTCGGAAAGGGTTGGCCTCTTCTGCTGTGACCATTTCCAGATGGATCAGACAGACGGTGATCAGGCCTATTCAATTAGGGGTCAGGTTCCTCCTTTCCCTGTTAAGGCGCTCTCTACTCGGGCACTTAGTGCCTCCTGGGCCTTCCGTCATCAGTGATGCAGGATTGCTAGGGGGCCACCTGGTTGTCTGTGCACATTTTGCAAAGTTTTATAAAGTGGATGTGAAGGCATCTGCGGATGCTTCTCTTGGCCGCAAGGTTCTGCTGTTTAGAGGATCTGGTCCTCTAGAGGGTGTATTGTTTTTTTTCAGGTGAGCTCCAGTTGTTTATGGTTTAGCTCCATGTTACCTGGTTGGCTATTGTTAGCCTTGGGAATTTTTGTCTGCTGTTTTTCCCACCCCTCATGTCTAACACTGCTTTGGGACGTCCCAATGGTTTAAGAAGAATCAGGAGCTGTGTCCGTCAAAGAATGAAAGAGAAAATGAGATTTTTGACTTACCGTAAAATCCATTTCTCTGATGTTCATTGACCGACACAGCACCCACCTCTCTGTGGAGTTGGCTTTCTTCTGACACTGCTTGTAACAAAACTGATTGCCTATAGCTGAGAGTGAGTGTATGCCCCTTAGGACTGCCCATAGGCGTAGTCAAGCTTTTTCCTGTCTAGTGGCCTACTCCTGTAGGGGCAGTATAACCCAATGTTTAACAAGATAAAGTAGCTGTGTCTGTCAAAGAACATGAGAGAAATGGATTTTACGGTGAGTCAAAAATTCCATTATTTTTGAATATTCCACGGGGGCAGTTTACTCATTTCCTGCTGTCTGTTTCCCTATTCTTTCGGAGTCTTGTAGAGTTGACAGCACTGACTGGGATTTCAGTATTTTTCTATACTTGCAACATTGTTTAAATGAACAAAATGTTTATTTGTGCTCCAGAGATGTACTTAGTATGTTTGTTTGTTTATTTTGCCTATCCTTTTGTTTTATTTTGTTTTTTGAATTGTATTCAATTTATTCCTGTTAGGGTAAAATTTTTGCAGGAAAGCTACCGACTCATGGAGATGAACAACCTTTTGCGTGGCTATGGGATAAGGGCATTTAACTTTCCACATGACAAAAATATAATGGTGAGCAAGTAAAGTAGAAAGTCCTGCACTGTTGTAATTGACTGTCTTCAAATCTACTTTTTCCATCCAAAATATTATATATTCTTTTATTGAAGGGTTTAATCAAATACATCCTGAAGCAAGATTCCCCTTCATCTTTGGAAGATGCTTTGAAAATTGCTAAAGCATATCAACTGCCCACCGTAGAGGTGTACATCTTTAGGCTTGTGCAGCTAATTTATATGAACAGGGTATGTATTCTGTTTTTACTAGTAATAATTACCAAGTATATTAAACCCCTTCACACCTAAGGGTAAAACAAATCTTAATTCCTAAGCACAATGTTGCAACTTTGACATGTGTTAGTAAAAATGTAAATATCATCACAACTACTTCGTGCATCCAGGTGGTTCATACCCTGTTTGTTCAGGACAAACTGGTCTTTCATTTGGTGGTACCTCCTGTGTTTTTGTTTTGTGTTTTTTTTTTTTTTTTCAGTATTATAATGGCACTTTTCCACTGCAAGTACCGGCTCGGCTCTACTCGGCCCTGCTTGGCCCGGTTTGCTTTTCCACTGCGGTACTGCATGGTATAGTGTCGGAACGGTTCGGTACGGTACGGTATAGGTTTGCTTTTCCACTAAAGTAGTACTAAACTTAAGTGGGTGGGATAACAACGGGGTGGGTGTGATTCTCTGACCAATCAGTGGCTAGTAGTGACTGCATGCAAAGGATTGTGGGATATAGTACCAGTTTGGTACCTGTTGGAACCACAATCGAGTAGGTACTGTTTTTTCAGAGCCGTACCGTACCGTACCGTTCAGTTCCATGCAGTGGAAAAGCAAACCTATACCGTACCGTACCGTACCGAACCGTTCCGACCCTATACCATGCGGTACCGCAGTGGAAAAGCACAAAAGCGTGCCGAACCGGTACGGTTCCATGCAGTGGAAAAGCGCCATTAGATACCATATTTGTGGATATTTGTTGTTGTTTGTACCCATAGTACAGCCAAGAAACAATAGTGTGCGCTTTGCTTTTTTTTTTTTTTTTTTTTTGTCCCACCTAAAAAACACTGACATGCATACTAATTTATTTATTTATTTTTTAAATACTGACCTTGACCTTTGATCCTGACCATGACCCAAACACTAACCCTGGCACTGACCAAGATCAAACCTTGACCTAGGTATTTTTTTTTTGTATGATTCTATTTTTTTTTTTGATGATGTATCTTTCTCCTCCATTCAAAGAGAGAGAAAAGATGGGGGCGGGCTTCACAGTGGCTGATCACTGTGGTAGCTAGTCAGAGGCGATCAGCGATCAGGTGACCCGGAATTGTGAGTTCTGGGTCCCGATTGTTAGTATGGGGTACAGGGCTGTTATTGAGATCCAGGTCTCAAAGGAAAATACAAAAATATGCAGCCCCATGGCAAAAAGCCGTTTAGTGGGGCCACATATTTTTGCGAGGTAGGCGCCAAGGGGTTAAAATACGTTCAATGCCACAGTTCTAAAAACTAAAATCTGCAAATAACAAAGCTGTCAAGAATAGATTTGTGGACGTGAAAGCTGAATAGAAAGTACTATTCACCTGCAACAACAACAATGTTATTTCACCTATACACACATTTCTTTATCATCGAATTAGATCCTAAGCAGGTAGTTTCTCTTGTTTTGGGAGGGAAAACTCCAAATGTCAAAATACACTTTTAAACTTTTTGTTTAGGTCTAGAAGTCAACAGGTGGTATGGACTGCTTTAGTGTGATAAAAATAGCCTCCCATTCATGGAAAAGAGAAGCTTTATTTTGCATAAATTGTGTTGTTAATAGGTTATAGCTTTAGGAGAGCCATGCATTTTTTTCCTTCTGACTCTGCTCTAATGCACATTTTAACTGGAATTGAGAGCATAGGCTTAGGCTAGCATGCTGCAGCTTCCCTGTCTGGTCAGTAAGCTTAGGGATGGTATTTTGACCGAACTATGCTGATTTTGCCAGAACTATAGTCTACAGTGTTCTGGGTACAACCCAAAATTCAGGTTTCTCCATCGTTCATTGACGGACGCAGTCCTCTGATGCATATCAGTAGGGTTATACTGCCCCCTACAGGAGTAGGAAACTAGGCAGAAAAAAAATCTGGCTATACCTATGGGCAGTCCCTGGGGGTATACCCTCTCTCTTCCTGCATAGGATGCCAGTTTTAATCTGCCTAGTCAGGAGTAAGGACCTAGTTCTTGCTGGGATCTTTGGTCCTGGCATAAAAGTATTTTTTTAGTTAGATAGTTTTTATCAGCTAGCTTTCTTCGAATTTTTTTCCTGAGAGATCTACAAGCAACTATGCCGGATCTGGGTGACGGGCTGGATGTATAGATCCAGTGGTCACCTGAGCTGGCCAGCGAGCGCGCACAGACCTTGGCTCCGCTCTGGGTCGGCCGCGACACAGTCCCACTGGACAGGGACTGGCCCCACGAGTTAAACGTCTCGCCAGGTCGCACACAACAGGGTCTAGGCCTGTGCCGCATCATTCCTATTTGGCCGACAGCCCTCCCCTCTTCGGCAGAGAGGGGTCCTGTCAGGAGATGGCGCCTGCCAGAGTTTCTAGTATGGTTAGTAAATGTTCCTCCATCTTTCTCTGGTGGATTTTGGGGTGGACGCGGGCCCCTCCATGGGATGGTCACACCCTCACAATCCTGGGTTCCCCTCTGTCCTGTTGTGCAACCCCCCCCCCCTTCCTTCCCTCACGCGGGGGACTGTTTGGGCCTACCTGAGGCTGGGACCACGTTCTCAGGCTGCATGGGGGGTCTGGGGGTCCGCTGTCTGTGGCGCTCAGACGATCTTGCGCAGGGGGGTGGGGGGCCCTGGCGGTTCTTCCAGAGCTGACCTGCTAATTGATGGTGTTGGGAGGTCTGGGGGGGGTTCCCCCTGTGTGTCCTTGATCGCTGCACGAGGCCGCCATTTTCTTGTAGCCTCGTGTGCTGCAGTGACGGTGGCCATCTTGGTAAACCCAGTTTTTAACATTTTGCCGTGGATTCTTTGCTGGAAATCTAGGTGGGAGTACCTGGAGGCGTTTTCCGATGGGTGGAGCCCCTCCCTTCCCCCTGGACATTTTCAATGCTCAATTCCTTTTGGAGAGCTGCTGCTGACACATGCAGACGTTCTGGGCTTGGCTGCAGCATTTTGGGGACAGTGAGTTCTGGGGGTCTCTGTTGGCGGTCTTCAGCATGTGCCTGACCTTCGGGGGGCACTGTAGCGCAGTGGGACCGTTTTTTTCTTTGAATAAAAAAAACTTTTTTTTTCCGTCATTTTTTTCAAATTTTAATGGCGGGTTCTACTGGTGCAACATGGACCCTGCAGAACATGTGTCCCCACCTGATCCGCTCACAGAGGCCGCAGGGCCTTCTGGATCTCAACTGTCCACCGATGCAATTTTGGCGGTTCTGGAAGCATTTGTGTCCTGGGTGGAGGTGGCCTTGAGAGGGCGAGGTGCGAAGAAACTACCTACACCTACCCCTGCCTCATCTGATATCTCAGATTCTGAGTCTGACTCAGCCACCGCAGACGTGGGTCTCCCGGCCGTGTCTGTTACCTCGCGCCCTGGCTCCTCTGATAGCAAGGATGGCATTTCTACCGCTACTACTGCGCAAGATAGGGCGCTGGTGGATGCACTGGTTGTTTCTGTGCATGAAACCCTGAAATTGAAGGATACGGCTGCGGCCACACCTGGGGAGCAGGTTACTTTCGGCACTCACAAGCCATCCTGGGCAAAAAAGATTTGTCCCTTCCCCGCTTATTGTACTGGCCTGCTCACAAAAGAATGGGACCGTCAAAGACATTCCCCTGGGGTGTCTAAGCAGATTGCTAGACGCTACCCCTTTGAGGAGTCTTTGGTAAAGAAGTGGACGTTAACCTAAGATGGATCCTCCGGTCTCCAGACTGAATAAGGCTACCGTTATTCCGGTGGAGGAATCCCTGTCTTTTAAGGACCCGGAGGATAGGAAGGCGAAGGCTGTGGCCTGCAATATGTACTCCCTGGCCGGGACTGCACTGAGACTTGTGTTTACTATGGCCCTTGTCTCACAGACGCTGACTGAATGGGCGAAGCTACTACATTGTGACTTGGAGGGTAAGCCAGTTCCTCCTGCCTTTTGGGGAGCTGTTGGACCAGCTGGTGCAGGGCCTGCAATTTGCAATGCCACGCTAAACACTGCTCCTTTGTTGGGTCAACTGTCGGTTTCAGCAGTGGTTATCAGGCGTATACTCTGGCTGAAGTGTTGGTCTGCAGATCTAACTTCTAAGAAGGCCTTAACGGAACTTCCTTTTCAAGGGGACCGCCTGTTCGGCGCTACCCTGGATGACATTATTAAGGGTCTTACAGGGGGAAGAGTACCTTTCTTCCACAGGTTAACAAGGGTAATGACTCTCGCCGTAGACGGGGTCCGTCCTTTTCGGGTCACAAAAAGTTTTTTCGTTCCTCAGGGTCAGTCGATATGGTAAAGCCCTTCAAGACTCCCTCGGGTGGTTCCAACAATCCTTGGACCTGCGGACAAGGCCTCCTCGGCCTGAAGGTGCGCCCTCACCCGTAACTATGGTGGGATGCCTTTGCCGGTTCTCGGACCTGTGGCTGGCCCGGATCCCAGAAAGATGGGTTCAGGAGGTCGTATGGTCCGATTACCAGAACGAGTTTCGATCTGTCCCTCCGGTCAGGTTTATCCATTTCAATGTCCGTCTGTCTGATTGCATTGTGGGCTCCTCTATGGGGCGGTGCAGGACCTGGTACAACATGGAGTGATAGTTCCGGTTCCGTACGCAGAACGCTTTCACTGTTTTTTATTCCAACCTGTTCATGGTTCCCAGGAAGGAGGGCAAGGTGTGTCCAATCCTGGACCTGAAGGCACTGAACGTTTTCGTGCGCATTTAAAAGATGGAATCAATTCGCACAGTGGTGGCTTCCCTACATCAGGGGTATTTCCTGGCTTCCATAGAAATCAAAGATGCCTACCTTTACATACCTATCTGTGCCGCTCACCAACGGTTTCTCAGTTTTCCCGTGGGGGAGGATTACTCAGTTTGTGGCTTTACCCTTTGGTCTCGCCTCTGTTCCTCGGGTCTTCACGAAGGTGTTGGCACTGGTCCTGGTGCTGTTACGGTAGCGGGGGATATTGGTCCTGGGTTACCTCGATGATCTTGTTCTCCGTGCAGTCCCCTGAGGTGCTGACAGCGAACTTGGGAGTCACCATGAGAACTCTGGTGTTTCTTCCTATGGAAAACTCCAAAAGCTCCTGACTGCAGTTCAGTTGTTGACTTCCAACAACTGGTCGTCCATTCGGACCTGTATGAGAGTTCTGGGATTGATGGTGTCATCCTTCGAGGCAGTCCCCTTCGCTCAATTCCACACGAGGAACAAGCAACCAAATTCTCTGGACCTTCGGATCCAGCTAAGCCATGGGACCAAATAGTACCTGATCTGGTGGCTTCGATCTCCGATGCTCCAGCTGGGGAAATCCTTCCTCCCTATTTACTGGACGATTGTCACCATGGATGCAAGTCTATGGGGGGGGGGGGGGAGAGATGGGTTCTCTGCTCAGGGAGTCTGGTCCCTGGAGAAATCCAGGTTGCCGATCAATGTCCTTGAGCTGAGAGCGATCCCATTTGCCTGGCCCACTGGACCGAACACCTAAAGGGTGGTACAGTGCTCATTCAATTGGGCAATGCCACGGCCGTGGCTTATGTCAATCACCAAGGGTTTACCAAGAGTGTCCTTGCGTCCTTGGAAGTGGCAGGCATTCTACGTTTGGTGGAGCACCATGTTCTAACTCTCTCCACTGTCCAGGAATAGAAAATTGGCGGCGGATTACCTCAGTCGCCAGGCCTTAGATGCAGGGGAGTGATCCCTGCATCTGGAGGTGTTTCAGCAGTTCCTTCGTTGGGTCACTCTGGACGTGGATCTATTGGTGTCTCGAATCAACAGAAAAGTACAGAGGTTTGTGGCCCGCTCTCATGACTCTCTGGCAGACTCTGCAGGCACGCTGGTGGACCCCTGGTGGAAGAGATTACGGTCATTTTTGTGGCTTTGGACTGGCCTCGCTGAGCTTGGTACGCCGACCTGGTCAGGCTGGTCGCAGACACTCCGTGGAGACTTCCTTTCAGGGGGGATCTACTGTCTCAGGGGTCAATCTTCCATCCTGCTTTACGGTCGCTTGCTTTGACGGCTTGCCTGTTGAAAGTCAGGTGCTGAAGGATAGGGGATTGTCTGCTTCAGTGATTCCCACTCTGCTTATAGCGCGAAAAGCCCCTTTTAGGAAGATTTATCATTGCACATGGAAGTCGTATATTACATCATGTGAGTCACTTGGGGCTCCCCCTCGCTTCTATTCGGTGGCTTGGATCTTGGCTTTCCTTCAATGGGAGGTTGATCACAAGTTGGCCTTGAGTACTATCAAGATTCAGGTTTCGGCCTTGCCAATTTTCATCCAAAGGCCATTGGCCACCCACTCCCTGGTGCGTAGCTTCATCCAGGGAGTGCGACACTTGGTACCTTTGGTGCGACCTCCTTTGCCACCTTGGAACCTTCATTTGGTGCCACTGGTTCTCCTGAGGCCTCCCTTTGAAAGTATTCGGGAGATTCCCTTAATTACCTTGTCCCAGAAGGTGGCCTTCTTGGTGGCTATCACTTCTACGCGCAGGGTGTCTGAACTGGGGGCGTTGTCCTGTCATTCTCCCTACCTGGTGGTTCATAGGAATAAAGTGGTACTTCGTCCGGATCAGTCCTTCCTGCCGAAGGTGGTTTCCAGTTTTCACTTGAATGAGGACATCGTGTTACCTTCCTTGTGTCCTAAGCCTACACATCCTAAGGAATTTTCTCTGCATACCCTGGATATTGTTCAGGCGATCAAGGTGTATTTGGCGTCTACTGAGTCTTTTCGCAAGTCAGACTCGCTCTTTGTGCTCATGGATGGCCCAAAGAAAGGGCTGCCTGCGTCTGCTGCGAATATTTCCAGATGGAACAGACAGACAGTGGTGCAGGCTTATTCCATTAAGGGTCAGGTTCCACCTTTAATGAAACAAACAAAGATAAAATTCCCAGTTCAAAGTTCCACCTTTCCCAGGAAGCACTAAGCACCCTGCCAAGGCGCATTCTACTCGGGTGCTTAGTGCTTCCTGGGCTTTTCGCCATCAGGCATCTGTGCTGCAGGTTTGCAAGGCGGCGACCTGGTCGTTTGTTCACGCCTTTACCAAATTTTATAAGGTGGATGTGCTGCCATCTGCGGATGCTTCCTTTGACCGCAAGGTTTTGCAGGCTGCTGTTTAGGGGGCCCTTTGGCCTTCCTTGAGGGTGTTTACTGTTTTGGTTTTCAGGTGGACCTCATCTTGTTGTTATGCTGAGTTCTATGTTGCCTGGTTGGCTATGTTTGGCCTTAGGGACTGTTTTTTTCTGCTGTTCCCACCCCTCTTTAAGGTACTGCTTTGGGACGTTCCTACTGATATGCATCCGAGGACTGCGTCCATCAATAAACGATAGAGAAAACTGGATTTTTGACTTGCCATAAAATCCTTTTCTCTTGGGTTCATTGACGGACACAGTACCTGCCCCTCTATTTTTGATTCGGGTTGGTGTGGTTTTCTCTGACACTGCTTTGATACAAAACTGACATCCTATGCAGGAAGAGAGGGGGGGTATACCCCCATAGGCGTAGCCAGAACTTTTTTTCTGCCTATTGTCCTACTCCTGTAGGGGGCAGTGTAACACTACTGATATGCATCAGAGGACTGCGTCTGTCAATGAACCTAAGAGAAAAGGATTTTACGGTAAGTCAAAAATCCAGTTTTTTCTTTTACTTTCAGCGATAATGCTTAACATGACAAACGGGAGAGGGTAAATCTCCTTAATGGGGGGCATAGACAGAAATAAATAAAAGAATACCTGATAGGCTTTCTAATCAATCTCCAAGTAAAAAAAAAAATATATATATTTTGTTCATTGACGGACACAGCTCTTCATCTTCATGACCGTAAGGTTATGCTTCCCTCTACAGGAGTAGGACACTAGGCAGAGAAAAGCTTGAGCACGCCTATGGGGCAGTCCCACTTCCTGCTATAGGTATTCAGCTTTTTTCTGCCTAGTCAGGAGTAAGGATCTAGTTCTTTGCTGGGATCTTTGGTCCTAGCTATTTTTTTTTTCTTTTTCGATGGAATTTTCTCCTTTTATTATTTTGTTCCTGTGAAAATGTTTTCAACTGCCGGACTAGGCGACAAACTAGATAATCCAGATACTTAGGGTCCTGCCAGCGAGCGCGTGCAGACCGTAGCTCCGCACTAGGTCGGCTGCGACATAGCCCCTCTGTACGGGGGCTGGCCTGCGAGTTAAACGCCTCGCGAGGGCGAATACGAACTGGAGTCGCAGCGTTTCCTCCTGGCCGACAGCACCCACATTGCGATGGAGCTGTTTTCTGTCCAGAGTGGTGCCCACCTGTTCCTGGTGTGATAAGTAACTGTCCCCCTTCTACCCCTGGTCGGTTTTGGGGCGGATGTGGGCCCCTCCCTGGGATGGTCGGACCCCTGGGTTCCCCTCCTTCCCAGTCGTGTGTCCCCCACTCCCTGGGGCAGACATTTCTTAGGTGAATTGGGATGCGGCAATGGAGGTTGGGGGGGGGGGGGAGTGCGCTGCCAGCACCCATAACAATCGCTCCTTGAAGGGTGATGGTGAGTGCCTGGGGCTCCCTCTTGCTGCTATACAGCGATAGTGCTGTTCTGGGCTTTGTGGTGCGGACAAGTACAGTGGGGTGTCCCTTACAGTGTGTTTTTACACATGTGGTGCAGATTCCCCTTTCCATTCATGGAGTCACTGAAACCGGTTTCACCACCTGATCCACTCTGAGGATGCTGGGCCCTCCAGGGTCCCACAACTGGCTGCAATGATGGCATTCCTGGAGTCCTTGGTGTCCTAACTTCATTTCGTCCTGGGCAAACCTTTGGGAAGTTTGTTTTCTGTTGTTTCTACCCCTCATGTTTGACACTGCTTTGGGACGTCTCTACAGTCATGAAGATGAAGAGCTGTGTCCGTCAATGAATGAAAGAGAAAATGGGATTTACAGGGTTCGTACGGTCATGAAAAATCCTAGAAAAGTCATGGGATTTTGACATGACACTTTCCAGGCCTGGAAAAGTCCTGTAAAATGAGTAAACTTACTAAGTTTTGGAAAAGTGTTGTGCAACTAGTTAATTTTGTCCCTGGGCCCCCTGTATTCTGTGGGAGCGGGGACAGTAAGTGGACTATTTTCTCTGTTTCGGGTTTAGGTGGATTTATCTGCCGCAGAGCACAGCTGAAGCCTGATCACTGGCCTCTTCAATATGAATAGACCGTGACAGGCTGGGAACTCTGCGGCGGATTGATCCGCTGAAACCTGAAACTGAGAAATCATGCATTTACTGTCCCGCTCTCAGGGACGTACCAGCGGGAGGGGGGGTTGGCGCGTGCACTGGGGGGTGTCAGGCCGGTGTCCACCGGGCCGCCCGCATCTCTGCACTATGGGGGGGAGGGGGTGTCAGGCCGGTGTCCGTCGGGCCGTCCGCATCTCCGTGTGAAGAAGGCAGCGGCAGGAAGAAGGTCAGTGAGAGTGCCTGAGGAGTCTCGTGTGCTGCATAGGAGGGGGATGGGATGGGACTAGGGGTGCACCGGAATGTGCTGTGGAATGTAGAAGCTGACTGCTTCTCTCCCATGCTGTGGAATGTGCTGTGGAATGTAGAAGCTGACTGCTTCTCTCCCGTGCTGTGGAATGTAGAAGCTGACTGCTTCTCTCCCGTGCTGTGGAATGTAGAAGCTGACTGCTTCTCTCCCGTGCTGTGGAATGTAGAAGCTGACTGCTTCTCTCCCGTGCTGTGGAATGTAGAAGCTGACTTGCTTCTCTCCTGTGCTGCAGAAGGTATTCTCAGAAAAAGGATTTTATGGTAAGTCAAAAATCCAATTTTTCTTTCGTTCACTGACGGACTCAGCTCCATGTCTTCTTAGACCCTTGGGCTTATGCTGCTCTCTTCAGGAGTAGGACTAGACGAAAACATTTTTGGCTATGCCCCTGAGGCAGTCCCAAGGGGTATACCATCACTTCCTGCTATAGGACCTTTTCTGCCTAGTCAGGAGTAAGGACCTGGATTCCTGCTGGGATCTGCGGTCCTGGCATTTTTTCCTTTTTAAATGGAATTTCTTCTTTTTAAATTGAATTTCTTCTTTTTCTTTGTTCTATTCTGTTCCTGTGGGAACTACTATCAATTTTGTTCTTGTGTGATCTACAATCAACAGCTGGTCTGGGCGGCGCAATGGATATCGTAGATCCTTACTGCCTTCCCAGTCTGGCCTGCGACCGCGACCCAACTATTCGCTCCGTGCTAGTTTGGCCGCAACATAGCCCCACTGTACAAGGGTTGGCCAGTGAGTTTGCATAGCCATGGTCATGACAACGATCACGACCAGAGTCGCAGCGTGCCTTTTGGCTGCACCACCCCATTCCAAGATGGCGCAGTGAACTGCCGGGAGTGGTGTCCGCCTAATTCCAAGGTGTGGTGAGTAGTGTCCCCCCTCTTTTCTCTGGGAAATGCTGGGGTGGACGTGGGCCTCTACTGGGGATGGTAGGGGGGTGTGTCCTTCCTCCCCTCATGTCCCCCCCCCCCTCCCCAGCAGGGTTTTTCCCTTTAGTGGTTGCCCTCACCTGCCCCCATCCCTCTTCCTTTGGGATGCACGGGTGTTTCTGGGTGGGGTGTTAGGTACTGGGATGGAGGGCTTGGGAGTGCGCCGCTGGCGGCTCCTTATAGGGGTGACTGAATTTATTGCTGTGCGGGGGTCCCTGAGGTGCTCCCCTCTGGTGGACTACAAATTCTCTGGGGCCCAGTGGGGTGCCGCGTGGCGCTGCCATTTTGCCGTGGATGGCTGTATTCAGCCTCGGCAGCCTTTTTTGTGTAGTTCAGTGGCCATGTTTTTGGGGTTTCCCAATTGTAGTCTATGCAGCGGCCATTTTCTTGAAGGCCAGTGCCGTGACGTGCGGCGGGGCCTCTAGTGACAGGGTCAGTGCTTCCTCTTCCTTTCTGTTCGCAGCGTGGCAGGCAGTTTGGCGCTTTGTATCCAGCTCTGGGTGCATGGTGCGGGGTCCCTATGGTTTTACAGTCCTTCCTCTGCTATAGACAGCGCAGCTGATCCTTGTAGTATCTCAACGGTAGCGGTGTTCAGGGCGTTTTTTTCTTTAACAAAAAAAACTTTTTCTCTCTTGTGCATAGTGTGGCTCTGATTTTAACCATGGAGCCCCTGGAACGTGTATCACCACCTGACCCACTCTTTGAAGCTTCGGGACCCTCTGGGTCTCAGTCTCCCCTGGCGGCCATGACGGCGGCCCTGCAGTCACTTGTGTCAAAGGTTCCTCTGCCTCCTCAGAATATGAGGTGGATTTGGCTACCGCGGACACCAGTCAACCCACTGGGTCTGCATTCACGCACCCTGAGTGCTCTAACAGTGAGGGTGAATCCTCTTCCACTGCAGCCGCGCATGAAAAAGCACTGGTGGAGGCACTAATTGTGTCAGTGCGGGAAATTTTAAAGTTGGAGGACTCAGCTGATGTTGAGTCTGCGACGCCGGTGCAGTTTGGCACCCGCAGATCTTCCAAGGTGACTAAGGTGTTCCCCTTTCCTGCCTATTTTGACAAGATTGTCGCTAGTCAGTGGGGATCCCCGAAATGCATGATTGGAATACTTAAGTGTTTCGCTAGGAGATCATCCCTTTGAGGAGTCTCTCCTGAAGAGGCTGATGGTCCAACTCAGGTTTCCAGGTTAAATAAGGCTACACTTTTACAGATGGAGGATTCTCCATCCTTTAAGGATCCTGTGAACAAGAGAGCTGAGGCTCTGGTTCGATACCTTTTTCACCGTGGCGGGTTCAATTTGAGGCCGGTGTTTGCGATCACCTTGGTATCCCAGACCTTAACGGAATGGGCAAACATTTTGCGCAATTATCTGGAAGGGGATCAAGATACTCCTGGGCTGGTGGAGCTGGCAGTTCAGTTGATTCAGGGACTACATTACATTTGTGATGCATCTTTGGATGCAGCCCCTTTTGGCTAGCAGAGTATCTGTGACAGTGGTGATCCTTTGCCTCATGATTTTTTTTGTTTAATATGTTTTTATTGAAGTATAAAGAGAATCACAAACAAAGACATACCTCTATTACCAAGAGGAAAACAGACATAATCCATTAACATAGTTTTAAACGTTAATGACAACCAAGAGCAACATGTACATCATACAGGCAGATAAACATGAGACTCAAAATTTCAGGAATTATGAAGCTTATCAACCAGGTATATGAGCGGAGGCGCTCATGGACAGTGAAGAGATAAGAGCAGAAAAGAGCGGGAAAGTTAGAAGGTGGAGAGAGGGGATGGGGGGGGGGGGGGGTAAGGTGTTTCCCAGAGCTTCAGATAGCACAATCAGGAAGAATCCTCAACCATATAGGCAGCATAGGTTGTAGAGTGGGTAAATGCGAACCAACATGACCATATCTTGTGTGCTAGGGGGGCAAGCCCGCGGAAGTCCAGGGTCATGTCCTCCAAGTGATATATACAGTCCACAAAGCGCAACCACTGGTGTATTGGGGGGGCTACCGATTGCTTCCAGTATTTCGGAATTAGGGCTTTAGCGGTGTTAAGCAAGTGAGGAGTGATGGATTTACGATATTGAGCCGGGTGTATTTTGGTGTCGTGAAATAGCACAGTCCACGGGTCCATAGGGAGAGGAGATCCCTGAATCTCTTCGATGAGTGACAGAACAGTGATCCAAAAGGGGGCGAATGACAGGGCACGACCACCAGATGTGTGCATGCGTGGCTATGAGCCCACAGCCTCTCCAGCACTTGTCTGACAAAGTCGGTAGCATCCTATGAAATTTAGTAGGGGAATAGTGCCAACGAGTCAATAACTTGTAGTTAGCCTCAGCTGTCCTAACGGAGACTGCCGAGGTGGGAGATAGCTGAAGAATAACTTTTTCCTGTGCTGGAGAGAGAGGGCATTGTAAGTCCGATTCCCACTGTTTCAGGAAAGAGGGAGTGGGGTTAGGAAGCAATGCGTCCAAAGCTTTATAGAACTGGGATAGCAGACCTTTACGGGGGTTCACAAGGGACAAGATTCGTTCAATGGGATTCAAAGTTTGTAGATGGCTTAGGGGATGGGGAAGAGTTTTCACAAACTGCTGTAGCTGGTGGTACTTCCAGTGATCCATAAAGGTCGTAGGTGCCGAGCGACATAGTGTGGTGAACGGCAACATCCCCTCAGTTGTGGTGATATGATGGAGAAGGGTGTCCGCTGCCTGAGAGAGCCATGAAGCGAAAGAGGGATCACGGAAAACCCGGTAGGAAGTGGCGATGGCCCAAGACCGGTATAAGTGGGGAGTTATATGGGATCTTATGAACTTAATGAAGCGCGTCCCAAACATGGAACACCGAACTGGTGAGAGGCGAAGCGGTGTCAGCAAGGCTTCTAGCCGACGGGAAATTCAGAGCTGTGTAAACAGGGGGGCAGCCGCCATATCCTGCTCCAGCTGGACCCACAGTTTCACACCAGAGTAATGCTTCCAGTCGGCTATACGCACCAGGGAGGCAGCAGTCAGATACCTCTCAAAGTCGGGGACCGCCAACCCACCCCGGCTTTTGACCCGCGAACGGAGCAAGAACGACACCCGGGGTTGTGAGCGGCGCCACACATACATCCTAACCAATGAATTCAGTAGCTGAACAAAGTTACTAGGCACATTAAACAGAAGCATTTGGATCATGAAGAGCACCCTGGGCAGCTCATTCATTTTGACAACATTCACCCGGCCTATCCACGAGGTGGCCAGGTGTTGCCGCTTCGAGAGATTAGCTCTGATCGAGTTGAGTAAAGGAATGTAATTAACCCGGGCCATATCGTCTACATGTGCGGTAATGTGAACCCCTAAATACTTGAGAGAGTGAGATTGCCATGCAAAGGGGAAGGAGGGGCGAATGTGGGAAGCAACGACGGGAGGGATGGAGATGTTTAAAATTTCCGATTTCGCAAGATTAATTTTGAAGTTAGACAAGGAGCCGTAGCTAGAAAACTCAAAGAAGATTGGGGAGGGATATCAGGGGTTGTTGTACATAAAACAGGACATCATCCGCATAGGCGGCGTATTTGTGTATCCATGACCCGACTGTGATGCCGTGGATGGACGGGTTCGCTTGAATTCTGGCAAGAAAGGGCTCAAGGGACATGGCAAAGAGGATGGGGGAGAGCGGGCATCCCTGTCTGGTGCCTTTGGAAAGCGTGAAGGAATCGCTGAGAATTCCATTGACACTGATCTGGGCCGTGGGGGAATGGTAGAGGGCGTTAATCATGCTGAGCAAGCGTGGGCCCAATCCGAAACGTCTGGAGGGTGGCCATTAGGAACTCCCAGTCCACCCTGTCAAACGCCTTTTCAGCATCAGTAGAGAGCAACAGGGTGGGCTGGGAGCGCCGCCGTACATAGGATAAGAGGGAAATGGTGCGGGACACATTATCCCTGGCCTCACGTCCAGGGACAAAGCCAGTTTGGCTATTGGCAATACAGGCGGGAAGGAGAGGGAACAATCTATTGGCAATGACCTTGGCGTATAGTTTGGCATCTATGTTAAGTAGGGAAATGGGGCGGTAACTGGGGCAGAGAGAGAGGGGTCTTTTCCCTCTTTTGGCAACACCGTGACGTGGGCATGTAGGGTCTCAGGGCGCAAATCAGCGCCCTCTTCGATGGCATTCACAAAGGAAGCCAAGTGGGGAAGGAGAATGTCAGTAAATTGTTTATAATAGGAGACTGAGAAGCCGTCCGGGCCTGGTGCCTTACCCGTAGCCATGGACGCGAGGGCAGTTTGAAGTTCGGCTTCCAAGGAGGCCAGCTTGTCTAAGGGGATGGTAGGGTGGGCGGCGCTAGCTAGGTATGCGGCCATAAGTGATTTTCGTCCTACAGGGTCTGGGATAGCCTTAGGCACGGCATATAAGTTTTGGTAATACGAGTGGAATTCGGCCGCAATAGAGGTGGAATCATGCACCAGGGAGTCATGCACCAGGGAGTCGTCTTGTCGCTTAATCTTGGGAATAAAGGAAGCTGCTTTTTGTTGTTGCAGGGAACGTGCCAAATGCCGACTGAGTTTACCCCCCCCCCCCCCACCCATTCGTACACCCTTTGGGAAACCTTACGATACATAGCCTTGTTTTGTGAATGAAAAAGGGCTTTAAGATCCTCTTTTCTGTGTGAGAAGGTGTAGCGTGGGGGCAACAAGGGAGGCTTTATGTGAGCGCTCGAGGGTTTGGATTTCCGCAATATGGGCAGCCTGGCGCAAGAAACGTTCCTTTTTCTTCCGGGACCCCAATTCAATAAGTTTACCCCGAATACAAACCTTATGGGCCTCCCAGGGTACAGCAGGGCTAACGTCTGGCACTGCATTGTCGGCAAAAAATCTGGAGAGTTTGTCGCCAATGTGCTGCTTATCCGTCGGATCTATAAGTAGGGAATTGGATCTCTTGTGCGGAAGGGAAGGGATTGTCAGAACTAGGCAGATAGGGGAGTGATCTGAGATTGAGGACGTGGCAATGGTGGATGAGTCAACTAGTTTGAGGTGGAAATGGTCCACCAAGAAGTAGTCAAGTCTCGAGTAAGAGGTATGTGCTTTGGAGAAATAGGAGTAGTCCCTGTCGGATGGGTGCATGGCACGCCAGACATCTACTAATTGAAATTCGTGGAAATGTTTACGCAGAAAATTCAACCGTTTTATGTGCAATGTAGGACTTACCGGAGGAGGTGTCGAGCAACAGGTCCAAGGGAACGTTGAAATCACCTGCCACCACAGATATACCGGATGCAAACTCATGAAACCTGTGCAGGGTGGATGTCAAAAAGGACACTTGGTCCTGATTAGGAGCATAGATATTAGCGAAGGAACAAACGGTGCTGCCAAAGTTACCCTTCAAGAACAAATAACGCCCACAATCATCTGATACCATTTGTATAAGTTTGAAGGACGACCCCCTGCGAAACCCAATGGCGACTCCCTTGGAATTTCTAACATCTGAGAGGCTGTAATTCCAGGTGGGATAGGTAGGGGTGGGCAGTTTAAGGTTAGAGGTGTGAGTGATATGGGTCTCTTGCAGGAAAATCACTTCACCCTTCAATGCGTCCAGTTCCCTAAAAAGACAATGACGCTTAGCAGGGGTATAAAGGCCTCTCACGTTATATGAGATATAGGTCACGGTCGCCATGGGGATCGCACAGGGTAGGGAAGAGCATTAACACAGGAGCCAGGAAACACCAGGTAGCTGGGACAGAGGGAGAGCGAGGAGGCGAGGGAAAAAGGAAGAAAGAGGGCAGGAGAAGAGAAGTTGGAGTAAAAGGAAACAGAAGGCCGACATAGCGGCAACATGACGGTGAGGAAAACAGGCAATCGGGGTGTACCTGGCGACGACAGAGTCGTTCCGAAAATCAGATTCCCTATTTGTCCTTATGGATGAACCCTGTTAGATGCTGGCTGTGTCTGCTGCAACCATTTCCAGATGGATAGGCAGACGGTGGTGCGGGCCTATTCCATTAAGGGTCAGGATCCTCCTTTCCCTGTTATGGCGCATTACATGGGCGCTTAGTGCCTCTTGGGACTTCCGTCATCAGGCGTCAGTGGTGCAAGTTTGCAAGGCGGCCACCTGATCGTCCGTGCACATTTTCACAACATTTTATAAGGTGGATGTGTTGGCATCTGTGGATGCCTCCTTTTTGGCTGCAAGGGTTTGTAGGCCGCTGTTGGAGAGGATTAGTCCTCTTAGAGGGTGTACCTATTTGTCAGGTGAGCTCCATTTGTTTCTGGTTGAGTTCCTGTTTTACCTGGTTGGCTACATATAGCCTTTGGGAAGTATATTTATTGCTGCGTTCTTCCCACCCCCTCATGTTTTTTTTTGTTTAATATATGTTTATTAAAGGTAATAGGTATACAAACATATATAAAGAAGTGTATACATATCAGTGTAACAAAAGAAATCAAATGGACAAGTAACAACAGTAATATCCATTAAGGATCAAGGTTCCAAATAGATAAATCAAGTAAGTCCTAAACCATTTAGAACAACTTATTCAATGAGTAGGAAAAGATATTGGTGTATTTTAAAAAGAAAGAAAAAAATTAAGTAGGAAAGAATGCAAGGAGGAAATGAAAAGAAAAGAATAGGAAGAGAGATAAAAAGAGAGAGCAAGGAAGTGAGTGATGAAGATTGGCAACTATATTCCAGGAGTTGAAAATAAACAGCGTTGGGTATATGGGGACAGCCAAAAAGTACTTCAGCTGAACTGAAGAGGACCTGAGGATCTGTTTATACAAGGACGAGTAATTGAAATCCAACCAGTGGGCTCATATTTTGTAATGTTTATCTATTTTACCTCTAGAGATGTAGGTCAGTTCCTCAAGGAGGGCAACTGAGTCAACTTTTCGTATACATTGCCACAAGGAGGGAGTCTGTTTGACCCCACAGAGTAGGGATAAGAGCTTAAGGGCATTGAGAAGGTGTGGGATAATAGATCGTCTGTATGAGCCGACTGGTTCGAGCCTGCAATGGAACAGGATGGTTCAAGGGTTAGAGGAGATAGTGATCCCCGTAATTAGTTCTATGCGATGTAGAATTGAGTTCCAGAAAGGGCGGATAAGGGGGCAACTCCACCATATTTGGGCATAAGTGGCCATAAATCCGCAGTTTCTCCAGCATAGAGGGGAGTGGAAGGGGAAAATCATGTGCAATTTAGACGGCGTGTGATGCCATCTAGTTTAGAGCTTGTAATTCATTTCTGCAGTTCTAGTGGATATGGAGGAGGTCAGGGCCAAGCGTAAGATTACGGTCTTCTGAGCCTCTGTGAGTGTTTCTTCCAGGTCTTGTTCCCATTTGGATATGTAGTCCGGGTGATAGGAACATTGTAAGGAAAGATGGGCTTTGTAGAATTGAGAGATTGCATGCGATAGGGGGCAATTCTTGTGAAAGAGATTCCACCAGTGTTTAGCTCCTTTAAGTTTTGTGGAGGGTGAGGTAGAGATCGTATGAATCTTGATAATTGGTTATATCTCCACTGGTCCAAAGGAGTTGCCAGGTGCGATCCTAGGATATTTTGTAAGGGCTTGAGCAATTGGTCCTGGGTAACATGGTGGAGTAGAAGAGGCGAATACGTCTTCCATAGTTTGAATCCAGGACCGAAGAATTTATGGTCCAGAAGAGGCATGAGAGGTGAATTGTTTTCCCAGGAGAATCGTTTGTGCAAGGAGTCCCAAATGTCTAATAGGGCAATAGTAAGGGGGGAAAATAAAGGAGAGAGAAACCTAAAGGCGCGGGGTATCCATGGCATAATCGACACGTCAGAACCACTGACATGGTGTTCCAACTGTACCCAAGTTTTGTATTGCTCGCACATTTCCAATCCGAAATCCTGGACAGCGTTATAGCTTGATAGTATGACCTCAAGTGTGGTAGGGCAAGTCCTCCTAGTGGTTTGGAATGATATAGTACTGTTCTGGATACTCTCAGTTGCTTTCTCTTCAAATAAAACACAAAATCAGCGTTTGTAAAACCGAGAAGAACCCCACTGGCACACACAAAGGCAACATTTGGAATAAGATGCATGGTAGGATATACATTTTAATTACATTTATTTTCCCTAGCCAAGAATGTTATAGATGATCATTGATGCAGATCCGATTTTATACTATTCTGTAACGGAACGTAGTTGTAACGAAAAAGCGTGTGAGGTCTGGGGGTGAGATGGATGCCCAGGTATTGTAGACTATGTTCTTGCCAGTGAAAGGGAAAGGAAGATATGACAGTATCGACCACCTGAATGGGGTATGTTGATGTTCAATATCTCTGATTTGGACATGTTTATTCTAAAATTAGAAATGGATTGGTAAGTGTGGAGAGCAGACATGAGGCTGGGTAGTGAGATGTGTGGTTGCTGGATATAAAAAAGTATGTCATCCGCGTAAGCAGCGTATTTGTGTGTAATGTGCCCTGCTTTAACCACCATGGATGTTAACGTTGTGTCTGACAGTGGACAGGAAAGGTCCAAGGGATATAGCAAATAAGATAGGGGAAAGTTGGCATCCCTGTCTGGTTTCATTATGCAGAGCAAAATGGTCGCTAAGGGTGCCGTTAATTCTGATACGAGCTGTAGGGGTAGAGTAGAGCGACGATATCCGAGCTAGCATTCTTTGTCTCAGGCCAAAAAACAGAGTCGTTAGGAGGTAGTCCCAGTCCACCCTATCAAACGCTTTTTCAGCATCTGTTGAGAGTAGAAGGGTGGGCTGGGAGTGCCCCAGCACAAAGTGGATCAGGGATAGGGAGCGGAGGGAATTATCACACGCTTCTCGTCCGTGAATAAAACCAGTCTGATCTGGTGAGATCCATTTCGGAATTAGTGGCATATGTCTGCTGGCTAAAACCTTCGCAATCAACTAAACATTGAGGTTTAAAAGGTAGATGGGACGATAGCTGCCACAACAAGATGGATCCTTACCAGATTTAGGTATAACCGAAATGTGGGAAACAAGAGATTCTGGGCGGAGATTGGATTTGGTATTGATGGAGTTGGCGTAGGAGGTTAAGTGAGAGAGTAAAATGGCACCAAATGTTTTGTAATAGTACGCGGTGAATCCATCTGGGCCTGGGGCTTTGCCTGTGGGCGTTGTTTGTAAAGCGATACGAAATTCCTCTAGGGTAAAGTCCTTCTCTAGAGTTTTAAAAAGGCGTTTAGAGAGGTTTTTGTAGGTTGGCTGATTTAAGGTAGTGAATAATCTGTTTAAGTCAGGAGAGAGTGTGGAGAGATCACCTTGGACGTTATATAGGCAGGAGTAGAAGTCTCTAAAGGTTTTAGTTATGGGAGGAGTTGAGTGGGCAAGGTCACCGGAGGGGGTCTTGATCTTGGGTATCAAAGAGGCGGTGAACATGCCAATTGTCTATCGTGTTTATCTACCCATTCATATATAATCTGGGAGAACCTATGCGAGCATCTTTCAAGATCCAGGTCAAGAATAGATTTGAGTTCCTGCTCTTCAGCTCTAGGGCTTCGCGGTGTGAGATGTGTAGCGAGAGTTTATGCGTTTTTTCCAGGGCAGTGATCTGCTGCAAAACTTTTTTTAAGTTGTTAGCCAAGTTCTCTCTTTCTCCGTGAACCCAGTTCGATCAAAGTGCCACGTATTGGGGCTTTGTTGGCCTCCCAGAGCAGCAAAGGAGCTGTAGTTGGTGAGGCGTTATCAGTGAAGTACTGTGTTTGTGTGGAAGATAAATAAGCCACATCCACGGGATTGAGAAGTAGGGAATCATTCAGTTTCCAGTTAGAAGGGCGGGGAGTAAGAGAGGGCAGTGTCAATACAGCAGACACTGGTGAATGATCCATGATGGATATGTTCCTGATGGAGGCCAAGCGTATCGGGGAGGTGATGGTGGTCAATGAAAATATTATCAATTCTCGAGTAAGAATCATGTGTTTTGGAAAAATATGAATTGGATGGACTGATGTCTTTTTTCAACCTTACTAACTATGTAACTATGAATAATCTCTAGTTTTACGATGCAGTATTCTCCAAATATCAATAAGTTGCGAGTCTAGAAGCCTCTTTCTAATAAAAGCTAGTCGTTTAAAGGGGGCGTTTGAGTGGCCTTGAGAGGTGTCTAAAAGCGGTTCAAGGGGCACATTAATATCACCCGCTAGAATTATAATACCCTTAGGAAAATCAGACAATTTTGACAATACCTGGGACATGAAAGGGGGCTGAATTACATTAGGGCAGTAGATATTCGCAAATGTGCATAGAGTGGTGCCGATGGAGCATCTAAGAAAAACAAATCTACCAAAATCATCTGAAAACATCTGGTCAAGTTGGAAGGGCACATCTCTGCTGAAACCAATAGCTACTCCCTTAGCTTTATTGGTGTCTGAGAGACTGTAGTACTATTTCGGGAAAGTAGGAGAATAGAGTCTGACCGAAGTGCGGTGAGTGAGATGCGTCTCCTGTAAGAAAGCTACAGAGCAGTGTGACCCTTTAAGTTCATCTAAGACTTGATGCCTTTTGGTAGCATTGTTTAGGCCTCTGATGTTATATGAAAGTATAGTCAGAGCTGTAATTGGAACAGCAGAGCATGTACCCTTCGCAGAACATAACAGCCAATATCGACATGCCAGTAGAAAGAAAGTGTAGAGCAGAAAAGTAAAAGAAAAGAGGAAATGGGGGTGAGAAAGGTACATACTTAGTCTTTGAACAACGAAAGCAAAACCGTAGGGTAGCAGATCTACCATTTTTTGTAGCGATGAGGCATGAGGGGAAGCCCCACTTATAGGTGGCTCCATCAACACGCAGCTTCTCCAGTAAAGTTTTTAAAGCCCTGTGCGTTCCAGAGTTTCCTTGGAAAGGTCAGGATATATTAACAATGGCGCCATCAAAGTCAATGTGTGCAGAGCCCCGCAGTTTCGTCATGATGGCATTCTTATCCTCAAAATAGTGTAATCGGCATATCGCATCTCTGGGTAATTCAGAGGCCAGGTTCCGCGGTCTCAGGGCGCGATGCACTTTATCAAATCTCAGGGGTTCTGTAACAGGTCTCCCCAAAATAGTATTGAGAACTCCTTAGATCGTAACTTGCATGGTCCTCATCTCTGGTAGCCTCTGGCAACCCTGTAATGTGGAGGTTCCTATTTTCCAGATCCTCTAATTTATAGAGAGTGGCTCTGTGGGCTATAGCAAGCTTTGTGACCGATTGTTGGAGTTCCTTAATAGCCTCCTCCTGCGAGTCATGTCACTTCTCAGAGTCTTCTACTCTGACCAGGAGATGGGACAGATCTGATCTCACTGCTCCCAAGTCCTTTTTAATCGATTTTTCCAGGCTATGGAGAATCCCTGCTAATTCTCTTTTAAGGTCTCTTATCAGGGAGGGCATTTCTGAGCCTGTGGGGGAGCCAGGATCCTCCATAGACTCGGAGCAGAGAGAGGAGGCAGTGATGTGGTGTGGAGAGGGAGATCTGCTAGGCTTAGGGACATGTGCAGGGCCTCACTTACCAGCGTTTTCGTGCGGGGTATCGGTGTTTTAGAAGGCATTGCTCTAGGTCAGTAGTCGTGGCATGCACGGAGCTCTGTTCAGATTCGACTGCTCGGCGCCATGCTTAAACCACGCCCCCTTCCCACCCCTCATGCTTTGGGACTTCCCACGGGTCAAAGAAGATATGGAGCTGTGTCTGTCAATGAACGAAAGAGAAAACTGGATTTTCTCTTACGTCCTCCGACAGTCGCCGCCACTTCATAATCTTCACTAATGGGGTATTGACCTTTGCTTCGTAGGAGTAGCTAGGCAACAAGATTTGTTAATATAAAAGCTTTTAGCATATCACACCCCTAGGGGGCGGTCCCCTCAGTCAATACCTCCCTGCTTCCTGCATTCTCAACTCAGTTTCTAATGCCTAGCTTAGGAGTAGCTAGCTGTTCCTGTGCTCGGGCTCTCAGTCTCAGCCTTCTATCCTCTTTTTGATTTTATTTTGAGTATTTTTCTCTTTCTTTTACTAGCTGTTCTTTTTTATCAGCATTAGTTTAGTTTCTTCGGATGAAGATGATCATGCGGAGCTGGGTCTCGGACTGGCCACCCTGGATCCCAGGGCTCAGGGCCAGGGGTTCCCCAGCCTGCCATCGAGCGTTCAGTCAGGTTTCCCTGGCATATTGAACGACCCATCCCTGTTCGCTGCAGGGATGCTGCCTGTGAGGTGGCTACCTCACCGGACGCCATTTGCGGTTTCGCACCGCAGTTCCACTGCGTCCTGGCTGCGACACTCCCTGTCCTCAGTACAGCGGTTTGGTCGCTGGAGAAGGCTCCCCACGCCATCCAGACTGGTAAGTGCAATTCAATGTGGGGACCTGTCTGTTTTGGGTGTCAGTCTGTGACTGTGTGACCCTGCATGTCTGTATATGTGCTGAGCTCCCTGTCAGATTCCTGTGTGGAATAGCTGCCTTTCTGTGGGCTGCGGGGGGGGGGGGGGGCTCTCCCGCTCTGCTATGTGTACTGTGTGGGCAGACTGGGCTTAGACATGCTGTGCGGCGGCCGCTATTGCGGTCCGCCATTTTTTTGCGGCAGAATTGTGGTGATCGGCCCTGTATGGTAGGGCGCGGTGTTTTGGCGCCAAACGCCGCCATTTTGGCGGCGATCGATCGTACAGCCACATGTCGGCACCATTTTCTCATTGCCCAAAAATGCCTCAGCCGAGCGGCCATGTTTGTGTAGCCTGCATAGGCTTTATAGGGCGGTCAGTCATTACATCACTTCCTTTTGCTCTGGGACAGCGATCGGTGGCAGCAGCCTGTGTGGTCTCTCCAGGTTTTTACCTTTCATTATCCTGTGTTTCCCTGCTCAGTGTTCTTATCCCTGTGGGGATCGGTACATACTGTAGTGTGCGGTGGGCTGCGCTCGCCGCTGTCTTAAAGGGGCAGTACTCCTTTTTCCTATTGTTGCTGGGGCATGGATTCTCAGGATTGCAAGTTTCCTCCCACCTTGGTGGGGGGCCAAGGGGCTGCTGCTTCCCCCGAGGGGGCTGATCTGGCTGCTATTGTGGCAAACTTGGCTTCTCAGGTGCAGATGCTGATGGCTGATCGATCCGCAAAACGGTCCAGATTGTCTATTTCCTCTGATTCAGAGGGCGATGGGGCTGCTATGGCTGGAGTGCCCTTCTCAGGGTCTCGTTCATCTCTGGACCTTGGGGGGGTCTGAGGGTGAGGCTGAGGTGGAAGGGGTTGAGAATTCTCCCCCTGGCTCGTCTGAAGAGCTTGCACTCATGGATGAGTTGATTACTTCTATCAAGGAAACACTGCATCTGCAGGATGAACCGTGTCCTCCTGCTTTGATGTCCTCTTATGGGACGCAAAGGAAACGCAAAGCAGCGCAGGCTTTTCCCTGCCCTGCGGTATTTCAGCGCGCTGTTGATGAGCAATGGCGCAATTTAAAGAAGCCTTTTACTGTGCCCAGTAAGTTCAAACTGCGTTATCCATTTACGCACACCACTGATGAGCGTTGGTGTGTGCCGCCTCAGGTGGATCACGCGGTGGCGGTTTTGAATAAATCGACTGCGATCCCTGCTGAGGATACCCCGGTGTTCCGGGACCCTACGGACAGGAGATTGGAGTCTCTGGCCCGTCATTCTTATACGGTTGCTGGTTCTATGCTGAAGCCTATTTTTGCTTCCATTATGGCAGCCCAAGCTACTGCGGATTGGACGCAGGTGCTCAGGCGCACCCTGGTGGCTGACTCTGCTCCACCGACGACATTGGCTATGGTGGATCAAATTCATCAGGGTGTCATGTATTTGTGTGATGTGGACTTGGATTTAGTCCCTTTGGCTGCACGCCTCTTGAGTGTGGCGGTATTGAACCGTCGCCTGATATGGCTGAAATGTTGGTCGGTTGACCAATCATCTCGCAAGACTTTGGCTAATTTGCCCTACGCGGGATCTCGCCTTTTTGGCGAGTCTTTGGATACTCTGATTAAGGGAATTTCCGGGGGTAAGCGCACTCTCTTACCCCAGACTCACAAGAATAAGTTTGTTCGCGGTAAGAAGAATACCTCGTTTAGGCCCTCTCAGGGGTCCTTTCGTGCCTTTCGGTCGCAATATAAGGGCAAGCCCTTCAAGGGCCAAGGCTCCCAGAAGAAGCCGTGGACAAGTAAGCAGAAGTCCGGCCAGTCCGGATCCGCTGCCCATGCCAATTCGGCCTGAAGGGGCGCCCTCACCCGATTCTGGGGTGGGGGGACGTTTGCTCGGTTTTCTTCAACCCTGGCTGGCCCGCATTCGGGACAGGTGGGTTCAGGAAATCGTTCAATCTGGATACAAGATCGAGTTTCTCTCTCGGCCGGCGAGCAGATTTTTTCCCTCAAATCTTCAGCTGTCTCCGGAACGCTTGCAGGATCTGCACCTGGCGGTGCGGGACCTGCGGGCCCAGGGAGTGGTGGTTCCGGTGCCTCATCGGGACAGATTTCGGGGGTTCTATTCCAATCTGTTCACTGTGCCCAGAAAGGAGGGCAAGGGGCGTCCGATTTTGGACTTAAAAGCTCTGAACCGCTTTGTGCAGGTTCGCAAGTTCCGCATGGAATCCCTGCGATCGGTGGTGGCTGCCCTGGTTCCGGGGGAATTCATGGCCTCCATCGACTTGAAGGATGCGTACCTTCATATCCCCATTTTCGAGGGTCACCAGAGGTACCTTCGATTCGCCATTGCGGAGGATCATTACCAATTCGTGGCGTTACCCTTCGGTCTCGCTTCGGCTCCTCGGGTTTTCACCAAGGTGCTTGCGCCGGTCCTGGCTTTACTGAGAGCCCAGGGCATCTCTGTCTTGGGGTATCTGGACGATATCTTGATTCGGTCTGCGACCAGTCGGGGCCTGGTGAACGACCTGTCCATCACGAAGCAGACTCTGCAGGAGTTCGGTTGGACGATAAATTTTCCGTCGGTTCGTCTTCCCTACCTGGGGATGATCCTGGACTCTGTTCAAGCGAAGGTCTTCCTGCCGGAAGACAAGCTCCGGACACTTCAGGACGAAGTCAGGTCCCTCAGGGACAATCAGTGCTCGTCCCTTCGGACGGGTATGAGGTGTCTGGGTTTGATGGTCTCGGCTTTCGAGGCGATTCCCTTCGCCCAGTTTCACACCCGGGATCTTCAGGCGGAGATCCTGGCCAAGTGGGACGGGCGTCCGCAATCTCTGGATCTGCGGATTTCGTTGAGCCGCCTCACCCGAGGGGGTCTTTTGTGGTGGCTCCAGTCCCCGGCGGTGTCGGGGGGGCAAGTCCTTTCGTCCTTTGTCGTGGACGGTGATCACCACAGATGCCAGCCTGTCGGGCTGGGGTGGTGTTCTGGGCGTTCTGTCCGCCCAGGGAACTTGGTCGGAGGAGGAATCCTCCCTTCCGATCAACATTCTGGAATTGCGAGCGATAAATCTCTGCCTTCTGCGTTGGACGGACAGGCTTCAGGGCCGTCCGGTTCGGGTTCAGACGGACAATGCCACAGCGGTGGCCTACATCAACCACCAAGGGGGCACCAGGAGTGCCCGAGCGACTCGGGAAGTAGCCGACATTCTGTCTTGGGCCGAGACGCACGTCCCGGCGATAACGGCAGTTCACATTCCGGGGGTGGAGAATTGGCAGGCGGATTATCTGAGTCGCCAGACCCTGGACCAGGGAGAATGGTCCCTTCACCCGGATGTCTTCCAGATGTTGTGCGCGAAGTGGGGTTCCCCAGATGTGGACCTGTTCGCGTCTCGTCTGAACAACAAGGTGGAAAGGTTCGTGGCAAGAACGCGCGATCCTCGGGCTGATGCCTCAGACGCGTTAGTGGCGCCCTGGCATCAGTATCGTCTGATGTATGCCTTTCCCCCGATTCAGCTGCTGTCCAGGCTCCTTCGCAGGTTAGCCTCGGAACCGCACACAGTGATTCTGGTGGCACCGGACTGGCCTCGCCGGTCTTGGTACGCAGACCTCGTAAATCTGGAAGTCGACACTCCGTGGCGTCTGCCTCTTCGAGAAGATCTCCTGTCTCAAGGACCGATATTCCATCCTGCTTTACAGTCGCTGGCTTTAACGGCCTGGCTGTTGAAAGCCAGGTCCTGAAGGATAGGGGTCTCTCCCCTGAGGTCATTCCCACTTTGATCAAGGCTAGGAAGGCCTCTTCGGGGAACATTTACTACCGTACTTGGAAGGCGTATTTTGCCTGGTGTGAGTCCAGGGGGTACTCCCCTTGCTCATACTCGGTATCGAGAATGTTGGCCTTCCTTCAAATGGGCGTGGACCAGCGTTTGGCGTTGGCCACGATTAAGGGCCAGATTTCTGCGCTGGCCGTTCTCTTTCAACGCCCTGTGGCGTCTAATTCTTTGGTTAGCACCTTTGTTCAAGGGGTGCGGCACTTGGCCCCTCCTCGGAGGGATCCTTTACCTCCATGGGACTTGAACCTTGTTCTGTCCGTGTTACAGCATGCTCCCTTTGAGAAGATCAGGGAGATTTCGTTGTCTCTGTTGTCCAAGAAGGTTGCCTTTTTGGTAGCGATCACTTCGGCTCGTAGGGTGTCGGAGCTGGCGGCCTTGTCCTGCAGCTCTCCCTACTTAGTGATTCATTTGGATAAGGTGGTCTTACGACCTAACCCTTCTTTTCTTCCGAAGAGGATCTCGGAATTTCACCTCAATGAGGACATTGTCTTGCCTTCGCTTTGCGCGAAGCCTAAGCATCCAAAGGAGGTGGCTTTGCATTCCTTGGATGTTGTTCGGGCGATCAGGGTTTACCTGTCATCGACGAAATCCTTTCGCAAGTCGGATTCTCTGTTTGTTCTTCCAGAGGGCTCTCGGAAGGGCATGGCAGCGTCGGCTGCGACCATCGCCAAATGGATCAGACAGACCATTGTGCAGGCCTATGCTTTGAAGGGGAAGGTTCCTCCTTTCCCTGTGAAGGAGCACTCTACCAGGTCTCTGAGTACGTCTTGGACCTATCGTAATCAGGCTTCTGTGACCCAGGTGTGTAAGGCGGCGACTTGGTCGTCCGTTCACACCTTCTCCAAATTTTACAAAGTGGATGTTCAGGCATCGGCAGATGCTTCCTTTGGCCGTAAAGTTCTTAGTGCGGCAGTGCCTTAGGGTCCCTTGTTTGGGCCCTTGGCTGTTGGCGTGTTTTACCCCTGGGTTACTTGTTCTTTCCTGGGTTGTTGCTCCTGTTGAGCACGTTTTTTTCCTGTTGCCCAGTTGGTTCTCTTACTTGGTAAGGTTCCTTTCTCTGCTGTGGGTACTGCGTTGCTTTAGGCGCGCCTGCGTTTTTCCCACCCCTCATGTCTACACTGCTCTGGGACGCCCCCATTAGTGAAGATTATGAAGTGGCGGCGACTGTCGGAGGACGTAAGAGAAAACGGAATTTTTGTAAAATCTTACCTTAAAATTCCTTTCTCTGAGTCCTCCGACAGTCGCCGCCCCCGCCCCTCTTTGGGGTTTGTTTATGTACTCTACTGCTATGCTACTGAAATTGAGTTGAGAATGCAGGAAGCAGGGAGGTATTGACTGAGGGGACCGCCCCCTAGGGGTGTGATATTCTAAAAGCTTTTATATTAACAAATCTTGTTGCCTAGCTACTCCTACGGAGCAAAGGTCAATACCCCATTAGTGAAGATTATGAAGTGGCGGCGACTGTCGGAGGATTCAGAGAAAGAATTTTACGGTAAGATTTTACAAAAATTCAGTTTTTGTCTTACCGTAACATCCTTTTCTCTGATGTTCATTGACAGACACAGCACCCACCCCTTTGTGGAGTTTGGTTATGTATTTTTTAGGGATGCACCGAAATTATCGGCCGAAAATGAGCCTATCTCATTTCGGCCGAAAATGGGTTAACAGTGCCGAAATTAATATGGCCGCCGTGAGGAAGGAGGAGGGCGCAGGGCAGGTTTTAAAAGTCCCGCCTCTGGCCGGCCGCCCGCCTCTCAATGACGTCCCTACTACGATCTGTGCATTAATGAAGTGACATACCAGGCGGGGGGCGGGGCGAGCGGCCGCTAATAGATAGAACAGTGATCCTTCCCTGTCAGCTCAGTGGTACTGTATGTGAATGAGACCTGACCTGACACCGGGCAGGGGGGCGGGGGGAGCGGCCGCTAATAGATACAACTATGTGAGCCTTCACTTACATGTCAGAGGAGATACGTGCCTGACATGTAAGTGAAGTGAAGGCTCACATAGTTGTATCTATTATCGGCCGCTCCCCCCGCCCGGTGTCAGGTCAGTTCTCATTCACACACAGTACCACTGAGCTGACAGGGAAGGATCACTGTTCTATCTATTAGCGGCCTCTCCCCCCGCCCGGTGTCAGGTCAGTTCTCATTCACACACAGTACCACTGAGCTGACAGGGAAGGATCACTGTTCTATCTATAGCGGTTGCTGGCCCCGCCCCCCCCCCCGCCCGGAGTGTCCGTTCATTCATATACATCGTGCCGCTGACAGGGAATTTAAGAGAAGTTAAGGCTCACATAGTTACAGATATTAGCGGCCGCTCCCCCCGCCCTCCCTCCCGGTGTGTCACTTCATTCATGAACAGAGAGGGATGCTGAGGCTGATGCGGGGGGGAGGTTGGAGAGGTGAGGCAGCTTACCATTGGTATTAGTATTAATTATGCAGCATGTCGCTGCCACCCTGTCACAGTACATGTACTGTAATGGGTTGGCAATAGGTTAATTTAATTACCAATGGTATTTGTATTATGCAGCATGAGGGGGTTAATGTATTGTCACTGCTGCATTAGTGACCGACCAGTGGCAGTTAATTAACCCCTTTGTGCTGCATTAGTGCAACCAGTATCAGTGCAACCAGTGTTAATTAACACCGATACTGGTTGCACTAATGCAGCACAAAGGGGTTAATTAACTGCCACTGGTCGGTCACTAATGCAGCAGTGACAATACATTAACCCCCTCATGCTACATAATACAAATACCATTGGTAATTAAATTAACCTATTGCCAACCCATCACAGTACATATACTGTGACAGGGTGGCAGCGACAGGTGTACGTCGCTGCCTGATTTTGGCGTATGCCCCTCTTCTACCTATTTTAAAATTATTTGGGGAAAAAGTCATTTTCGGTTTCGGTTTTCGGCCAATGGCATCCTGCATTTTCGGTTTTGGCCCAAAATTTTCATTTCGGTGCATCCCTAGTATTTTTCTGAAAAAAAAAAACAACAAAAAGAAAAGGGACGCACCGACCTAGTGCATTACCACTAAAAACATTTATTAAAAAATTAAAGAGCAGCAGCAACTTTTTTATCTCTGAGGAAGGGGGCTCGCCCCTGAAACGTGTCAGCCTAGCCACAGCAGCCACATTCGCCACACTGCATGCCATTCAGCATCGTGCGGTACCTTGGCTGCCTTGGAGATTTTATGTATATTATGTTGATGTGTGTACATTCACACCTGCTTTGTGAGTATAATGTATACTTTTTGATATTTTAATGTTTTTAGTGGTAATGCACTAGGTTGGGCGTGCAAAATTATTCAGCCCCTTTACTTTCAGTGCAGCAAACTCTCTCCAGAAGTTCAGTGAGGATCTCTGAATGATCCAATGTTGACCTAAATGACTAATGATGATAAATAGAATCCACCTGTGTGTAATCAAGTCTCGGTATAAATGCACCTGCACTGTGATAGTCTCATAGGTCCATTTAAAGAGCAGAGAGCATCATGAAGAACAAGGAACACACCAGGCAGGTCCGAGATACTGTTGTGGAGAAGTTTAAAGCCGGATTTGGATACAAAAAGATTTCCCAAGCTTTAAACATCCCAAGGAGCACTGTACAAGCGATAATATTGAAATGGAAGGAGTATCAGACCACTGCAAATCTACGAAGACCTGGCCGTCTCTCTAAACTTTCAGCTCATACAAGGAGAAGACTGATCAGAGATGCAGCCAAGAGGCCCATGATCACTCTGGATTAACTGCAGAGACCTACAGCTGAGGTGGGAGACTCTGTCCATAGGACAACAATCATTCGTATACTGCACAAATCTGGCCTTTATGGAAGAGTGGCAAGAAGAAAGCCATTTCTTAAAGATATCCATAAAAAAGTGTTGTTTAAAGTTTGCCACAAGCCACCTGGGAGACACACCAAACATGTGGAAGAAGGTGCTCTGGTCAGATGAAACCAAAATCAAACTTTTTGGCAACAATGCAAAACATTATGTTTGGCGTAAAAGCAACACAGCTCATCACCCTGAACACACCATCCCCACTGTCAAACATGGTGGTGGCAGCAGCATCATGGTTTGGGCCTGCTTTTCTTCAGCAGGGACAGGGAAGATGTTTAAAATTGATGGGAAGATGGATGGAGCCAAATACAGGACCATTCTGGAAGAAAACCTGATGGAGTCTGCAAAAGACCTGAGACTGGGGCGGAGATTTGTCTTCCAACAAGACAATGATCCAAAACATAAAGCAAAATCTACAATGGAAGGGTTCACAAATAAACGTATCCAGGTGTTAGAATGGCCAAGTCAAAGTCCAGACCTGAATCCAATCTAGAATCTGTGGAAAGAACTGAAAACTGCTGTTCACAAACGCTCTCCATCCAACCTCACTGAGCTTGAGCTGTTTTGCAAGGAGGAATGGGCAAAAATTTCAGTCTCTCGATGTGCAAAACTGATAGAGACATACCCCAAGCGACTTACAGCTGTAATCGCAGCAAAGGGTGGCGCTACAAAGTATTAACTTAAGGGGGCTGAATAATTTGGCACGCCCAATTTTTCAGTTTTTTATTTGTTAAAAAAGTTTGAAATATCCAATAAATTTTGTTCCACTAAATGATTGTGTCCCACTTGTTGTTGATTCTTCACAAAAAATTTGTTTTATATCTTTGTTTGAAGCCTGAAATGTGGCAAAAGGTCGAAAAGTACAAGGGGGCCGAATACTTTCGCAATGCACTGTATGTGCTAAGCCAACACGCTGGGCACCAGCCCCATTTCCATAGAAAACTGTAATCCTATAGTTTGGCGGGGGGTGTAAATTGTACGTCAATAGTGAGCCTATTGACATACAGCTATCTATAGCCGATGTAACAATCACGCTGCTCTGAATTTTTTTCTCCCATAGCAATCCTCTTGTGAAATTTGCTGATCCTAGTTCCTCTGCAATGCAGGGGAATGCACATACTTTGGTGGAGGGCAATGTTTTGTTGTAATGAGTGTTTTTTTTTTTGTTTCAAAAGTGGGGCATTTCATGTACTAGAATCTTTAGGAGCCCTTTAAACCACAAATATGAAAATTAAAATACACTGTTTAATTTTTGTTATGGCAGAAAAAGCTCATTGGTAATGAAAAAAGTGTAAACAAGCCTTCATTGTTGGCATTCTGCTCTTTTATATTTATTACATTTTTGTAGATATTTAATCCTCTTTCTTTGGGAATTATTGCATCCACAGAGTGATGAATGCTTGAATCTTTTGAAGTCCATATCTCTATCTGAAGCAGAAATAACAGTTGAGCGTCTGTCTCTGTGGGCAAGAATAGCATTGCAGGAGAGTCCAGGCACTTCTGAGGAGGTATTCTTAAAGGATATAGTTAACTTTTTAGGTTTTCTTTCTGCAATCAATCTATAACTGAATTTGTTAAAGTGTATGCTACCCTAAATATTTTTTTCTGTCTGTGCTCATATGTGTATTTTATAAGTCATAGTCTCTACCATTTTCATGTACTTCTTCTATTTGAAGTACCTAATTGGTCCTGCCAGTTACTTTTTTCCTTGTTCTGTACAGACCACAGAAGCTGATCTGTTTTAGCGTGGTCAGTTTTCAGCCTTTAGCTGGCCTTTTAGAGATACTGGACACTGTGCAGACACACAGCATGCCTGTGTTGGGTAGTTTGTTCGGCCACCACATCCCCAACCGATCGCAGCTTGCCTCTGGCTCACACCTGCTCTTAATCCCACCTTGCTTCTTGAACACACCCCCTGCTCAAGCACAGCCTCCATCTTGCCCTATTGAATACAGGGAAAGTGTGTGTCTGCACAGTTTCCTGTGCCCCCCACAGTCAGGAAAAAGAGATGCATGGTCACATGACAGAACATTTTAACCTTTAAAAAAGGTAAATCATTTCTGAAAATAAGCAAAAGCAGTTATGGTACCTCTATAACTGTATTAGGAAGTGTTTATATCATATGTTCACAATTATTTTAAGATCGATTTTCTTTTTTTTTTGTGTGTGGGTGTGTGTTTCATTTCACTGAATCATTCTTCTCTGACTTTAATTAGAATTTCATACACGAGAACCACATTTAAGTAAAAATCATTTAGTAATTTTGGCTCACACATTCAATAATTTTACAATGAAACTGTTTTCTGCTGATGTTTTGTTTTATAAAAATGTGTTACAGTTCAAGGAAGATCAGAAAAGGATTGCAAGAACAATTGTTGACATTCTCAAGTTCAATGCGTGCATTATTAAAGGTGTGTTGAGTGATTAGTGTTCATAGACAAATAATTAGCAAATTTGAAATGTTTGTAATTAATCTTACTCCAATTGTTGTAATAGTGACTATTCCTTCCTGAGACTTTTATGCCTGACCTGAATATAGCAGAGACCATCCCTGCAGACAGTCTTCTTTACACACCAAACACTTGGAATTCTGAATGTCTTTATTGCATGCAGAACACTTAGGCAATATAATAAGATGCAGTTGACTTAGGCAATATAATAAGATGCAGTTGACTTACTATAAAAGTGTTTAAGGCGGGTAAGATTGGCTTTTCATACTCTCCGTGTATGCCTTGTAGGGAAAGGTACTGAAAATCACACAAAAATTAAATTAAATTATTTCACAGAAAGGTACAAAAATTACGTGCAATAAAACAATAGTTTCCAGGTGGCCAGCAAAGCTTATACACAAATGCAACTGCATTGTCCTATACTGCTGGAAGCAACATACTCCCTGTCTGGTAATATCAGCTACCACTATATATTAACTGCCTAATGACTGTTATGAAAATACAAATAAACAAGTGAAATTTGCTGTATCAGTCTTGAAATCCCGAAAAACGGGCATATAATGCAACAAGCTTTAGGATACTAAAGGGCAAGAGCAATACTAGGTCTGAATAAAGTCTTCACATTGTCTTGTCTTGTGACCTTCACCTCTACCTTGCCATTATCACTAGGATTGAGTCTCAGAGGCCAGTCCATTCTTTCAGCTGGCTGGTCCTTGTGCAGAAAGATGTGTCCAACCTGTAATTTTGGATTGATCTCTGGGACCTTGTCAGGGTCTAGGAGGCTGAAGTCAGTTGTTTCTTCTGCATGATCCAGCAGGAACTCTGGACCTCTTGACCAGGAAGAATCTGCAAAGGCACATTTGGGCACTGGCCTGGTTGTAAGATCTGCAGAACTGACATCCAGTGGAACATTGTGCCATTGTGCAGGCTTGGAGAATTTCCTAATCCTTTCTGCTCACTTGCTGATGTAGTTGTGACGTTTTGTCTGATTGTATATGTAGCCCGGAAAAACTGTCTGTATAGAATTGGACATCTACCTGAATGTCAAACTCACACAGTCTATTTTCACAGCTAGCACAGTCCCAAAAAGAGTAAGCCTAAAATTACTCAGAACCCCAAACTTTTTTTTTTTTTAAATCAGAGACTCTAGGGGCAGTCGTTGCAACTTTTTATGTCACACGGTATTTATGCAGAAATTTTTTAAGAGCATTTTCTTTTTTTGGTTTGGGGGGGGGGGGGGGCGCAAACATTTTATGTTTGCCCATTTTTTGTATAGTGTTAACGATGATGTTACGCCAAGTGAATAGTTAGCATGTCATGCTTTAAAATTGCGCACACTCGCTCGAACGTTCGTGGCAGTACCTCGCATGTATGGATTAACGCTGTTTACATATGTGGTCGCGGCGTACGCATGCGTTCGCTTCTGTACGCGGGGACGTGGGCACTATATATATATATATATATATATATATATATATATATATATATATATATAGTGCAAGGCCGCTATAGAGGATCTGCTTTGGGGGGGGGGGTAATCCTGGTAGAGGACCTCCCGCTGCCTCTTATCTTTTGGACCCCTTAGGGGGTCCTGGAGATCGCATGGTGCGCTGTGGGGGCCGCCATTTTGCTGTAGAATCGTCCAGCCTCATTTTGCAGACTTCACCATTGAAATGCATGGGTGGCCATTTTTTTGTGGTTTCCCCATAGGAATGCATTGGGCGGCCATTTTCTTGAAGTCCGCAATCGCTGGACAGCAGGGAGCAGCTAGGCCTTTTCTCTAATGAATGACCCAGGTATTTCCTTTTTCCTGTGAAGATCGTTTTTCTACACAGCAGAAAGATTCTGTTCTCCATATCGATTAGTGGTATGTTTATTGGGGTCCCTTGTTGGTCTTCCTCGCTCACCCTGCTATTGGCAGTGCTATTTGCTGGGACTTGTAGTACCGCTGGGGCAGCGGAGCAGTCCGTTTTTGTGCAGTTTTCTTAGAGTGACACTGTGTTATTCCAGGGTTCATAATGGAGTCTCAGGAACAAATTTCACCTACTGATCCCCTCCTTGCTGTTGCGGAGACCTCCAGGTCGCAACGCCTCTCTGCTTTAATGTTTTTTTGGAAAACCTGGTTTTTAACCACTTGCCGACCGCCGCCCGACTATATATACGGCGGCGGTCAGCCCCTCCCAGGCAAAGTGACGTACCGGTACGTCACTAGCCTGGGAGCCAATAGGGGGTGAGCGTGAACCGCCGGAGGCACGCTCCTGCCCCCGCTCGTACCCCTAAGATGCCCGCGCGTGTGACCGGCGGACCCGATGTCCGCCGGTCACTCGCGATGATCGGGTGGAGAGGGAGAAAGGCAGGCGGCTAATGTAAACAAAGCCGCTTGTTATTCTTCCCTGTGTAAAAGCACAGATCATACGGTCCTGCTTTGTAGGACCGTTGATCTGTGCTGTTACACACACAGCCACATCCAATCACAGTTAGAAGCACGCCCTTAGGGACACACTTAACCCCTCCCTCTCCAATAAAGGTAACCCCTTCCCTCCCAGTGTCATTTTTACAGTAACAGTGCATATGTTTAGCACTGATTACTGTAGTAATGTCACTGGTACCCCCAAAAGTGTCAAAAATGTCAGTCAAGGGTCCGATCTGTCCGCCGCAGTCCCCCCAAAAAAATCGCAGATCGCCGCCATTACTCGTTAAAAAAAAAAAAAAAAAAAAACAATAAAAATGACAAAAATCTTTCCCTTAGTTAGTAAGCGCAATAACTTTTGAGCAAGCCAATCAAAATACGCTTTTTGCGATTCTTTTTTTTTTTTTTTTTTTTTTTTTTTTTTTACCAAACATATGTAGCAGAAAACAAATTGGCCTAAAATGTTAAAAAAATTAGATTTTTACATTTTTTTGGGGGGAATTTTATATAAAAAAAAATGTGAAAAATATTGTTATTTTTGCAAAATTGCCGCTCTTTTTTTGTTTATATCGAATGATCAAAAAATCGCACAGGTGATCAAATACCACCAAAAGAAAGCTCTGTTTATGGGGAAAAAAAGTACGTCAATTTCATTTGGGTATAGCGTCGCACCACCGCGCAATTGTCCGTTAAATTTACGCAGTGCCGAATCGCAAAATAGGCCAGGAAGGGGGTAAAATCTTCCGGGGCTTAAGTGGTTAAAAGTGGATGTGATTATCAAAAATACCACTAGTAAAAAGCACCCAATGCACTCTCCTGTATCCTCAGATTCGTCATCATACTCGGAAGGCGAGGACGATATATCTTCGTCTGCAGCCGCATTGGAAAGCGCGCTGGTGGAAGTACTTACTGTAGTGTTAGTGCGGGAAACTCTAAAAATGGCAACGATTCTGCATAGTCAGGGACGCAGGTCTGGTCTTTTGGCACACGCAAATCCCAGAAGTCGGGAAAGGTTTTCCCTTGTCTGGAACTTTTTGACAAAATTTTCAACGAACAGTGGGGGCACATCAAACAGATGTTAGTGGTGCCAAAGCATTTTAAAAGGCGCTACCCATTTGCGGATGCGGTGTCCGTAAGATGGACTGTACCACCGAAGATGGACAGACTGAACAAATCTATTGTGGTCCTGGTGGAGAAGTCCCCAGTCTTTATAAACCCCGTGGATAGACGGATTGAGTCTGTCTCGCAACTTACACGTGATAGCGGGCTCAATACTTAGTTGCATAGGTTTGCGATTCTCTAAGAGCCTAGATCATTGGTAGTTTTGCCAACATCCCTTGTTAACTGAGTATGAGGTTTTTTGGTGCCTCGGGCCAAGAAAAGGTGGGACTTTCAGGGCAATTGGGATTTATACTATGTGATTTTCAGTAAAATAATTTATTTAAAATAAATTTAAAACAATGCACTTATTGTGCGGGCTCAATACTTAAACCGATCTTCGTGATCACTCTGGTGTCCCAGACCATAACGGAATGGGCAAAGTTACTAAGAAGTGACTTAGAAATGGAACAGCTCTCTCCGGGCCTGACAGCTAATGGACCGAATGGTCCAAGCCCTACTATTCATATGTGATGCATCGCTAGATGCAGCCCACCTTGTAGCCAGAGTGTCTGCAGGGGAAAGAGCTATTAGACGCATGGTGTGACTAAAAAGCTGGTCTGCAGATCAGGCCTCAAAAAAAGGCTTTAAAGGACACACAGCCAGGAAGAGTACTCTTCTTCCTCAATCCACCAAGGGCAAGTCACCGCGTAATGGACAGGGCCTTATTTTACAGCTCACAGGTGGCACTTTCGTGCCTCCGGCACATAGGAGAAAGGATCTAAGCCATTTAGGTATTCTGAGGGTTCCAAGAAGACATGGTCGGGTAACCAGAGAACAGGCCAATCCAGACCTGCAGACAAATCCACCGTCGGCATGAAGGGATGCCCTTACCCATATATTGGTTGGGGGAACGTATTTGCTTTCTTCCGGAACCATGGACTTCCTTGATTCAAGACAAATGTGTCCAGGAACTGATCCCATTGGGTTACAAGATCGAATTCCGGTCTCGACCTTCAGACAGGTTCTTCCCGTCCAACCTACGCCTATCTTCAGACCGGTTAAGAGATCTATGAGAGGCTGTACAAGATCTGCTGTCACAAGGGGTGATTGTGCCGGTTCCTTCTTTCAGGGGTTTTATTCAAACCGGTTCACTAAGCACATGAAAGAAGGCAAAGTACGTCTAATCCTGGACCTCAAGGCTCTGAACCGCTTTGTGCGGGTACAGAAATTTCAAATGGAGTCCATTCGCACGGTAGTGGCGTCTCTACACCAAGGAGACTTGTTGGCCTCCATCAATATCAAGGCATTTCTGCACATCCCTATTTACACTGGACACCAGCGTTTTCTTCGCTTCGCTGTAGGAGAGGAGCATTATCAATTTGTGGCGTTACCCTTTGGTCTCGCCTGCGTCTCCAGGGTCTTCACCAAAATGTTGGCTCCGGTATGAGCGTTACTGCGACAACGGGGGATTACAGTACTGGGGTACCTGGACGATCTTCTCCTAAGAGCAGACTCCCATTCAGCCCTGCTGGGCGACTTGAGAATCACTGTACGGACTCGGCAAGAGTTTGGTTGAAACATCAATTTAAAACAATCTGCCCTGGTACCAGCCTTAAAACTGGATTATCTGGGCCTGACTCTGGACTTCCGCTTCAGTGAGGGTTTTTCTTCCCCCGGACACGCTGCAAAAGTTGCATGGGGCGATTTAATCTGCTGTTATCCAGCAATCTGTCCTCTCTGCGGACTTGCATGCGGGCCTTGGGTCTGATAGTGTCAACCTTCGAGGCGGTTCCGTTTGCTCAGTTCCATACGAGACCCTTACAAAGGGAGATTCTTGTCAAATGGAACAAAGATCCAAAGTCCTTGGACACCATGATTCGGTTGAGTCACAACACAAAGACTGCTCTTCTATGGTGGCTTCACTCGTTAGCACTACGCCAGGGCAAGTCCTTCCTTCCACTGTATTGGGCTGTGGTAACCACAGACGCCAGCCTGTCCGGCTGGGGAGGTGTGCTGGGGAAGCTGTGTGTCCAGGGGTCCTGTACAGTAGAAAAGTCCAGACTTGCGATCAATATTCTGGAACTTTAATCTTCAATCTTTAAGGGGGCACCACGAGTGTCTTGGTGGCCAAGATCCTGAAATAGGCAGAAAATTTTGTTCCAGCCTATTCTGCAGTGCACACCCCAGGTGTGGAAAACTGGCAGGCGGATTACCTGAGTCCTCAGGTGTTGGATTAGGGGGAGTAGTCCCTGCACCCGGAGGTGTTTCACCTCCTGTGTGCCCGATGGGGGACATCCGACGTTGACCTATTAGCTTCTCGACTCAAGAAGGTTCAAAGGTTTGTAGCCAGGTCGTGGGATCCTTTGGCTGACGCCACAGACGCACTGGTGGCTCCTTGGATCAATATCAGCTGATCTATGTGTTCCTCCGCTGAAACTCCTGCCAAGGCTTCTGCGCAGAATAGAGGTGGAAGGGATTCTGGTCCTTCTGTGGTCCTAGACTAGCCTTTGCCGGTCTTGGTACGCAGATCTGGTAAGGTTGGTCACCGATGCTACTTGGTGACTACTTCTCAGGGAAGATCTGCTGTCTCCAGGGCTGAATTTCTATCCTGCTTTACAGTTGCTGGCTTTAACGGCGTGGCTGTTGAAAGCCAGGTGTTGAAGAATAGAGGTATTTCTTACTCGGTGATTCCGACACTGTTGAAGGCCAGAAAGTCTACTTCTAGGGAGAACTATCATCGTATGTGGAAATCCTATATCTCATGGTGCGATTTGTTGACAGTGCATCCTCTCCTTTTTTCGGTGGCTAAGATTTTGAACTTTTTTCCAAAAATGGGTTTAACAGCGCTTGGCTTTGGGCACTATCAAAGGCCAGGTGTCGGCTTTGGCTGTGTTTTTCCAACGTCCTTTAGCTAAGCATGCCTTGATTCGCACTTATACAAGACATTCGCCATAAGGCTCCACCGAGGCGATCCCCATTACCTCGGTGGGATCTTAATTTGGTATTGTCTGTTCTTCAAAACCTCTTTTTGAGAACATTAGGGAGATTCCTCTGCCTACACTGTCTCAGAAGGTTTCCTTTTTGGTGGCTATTACTTCTTCCCACAGAGTATCTGAATTGGCGGTGCTGTCCTGCCATTCACCTTATCTGGTGGTCCACAGAGATAAAGTGGTACTTCGAACTAATCAGTCGTTTCTTCCTAAGGTGGTTTCTGATTTCCATCTGAATGAAGACATTGTGCTGCCTTCACTCTGTCCTAAGCCCAAGCACCCTAAGGAAATTGTCTTGCATTCTTTGGATGTGGTTCAGGCAAATAGAGTTTACCTGGCGTCTACTGAATCCTTCAGGAAATCAGACTCTCTCTTTGTCCTCACCAAAGTACCTCAAAAGGGATTGGCTGCGTCTGCTGCAACCATATCCATATGGATCAGACAGATGGTGGTACAAGCTTATTCATTGAAGGGTCAGGTTCTACCTTTCCCTGTAAAGGCGCATTCTACTAGGGGGCTGAGTGTCTTCTGGGCTTTTCGCCATCAGGCATCAGTAATGCAAGTTTGCAGGGCGGCAACCTGGTTGTCTGTGAACACGTTCACAAAATTCTACAAAGTAGATGTGTTTGTATCCTCGGATGCTTCTTTTGGTCTCAAGGTTTTGCAGGCTGCTGTTTAAAAGAGAAAATATTATCTTTGAGGATGTATGTTGTTTCTAGGTGAGCTCCAGTTGTTCCTGGTTGAGCTCCATGTTACCTGGATGGCGTTCATTTCTAGATTTTTTTCCCTCCCCTCATGCAAATACTGCTTTGGGGCATCCCAATCGTCAAGAAGAATATGGAGCTGCGTCTGTCAATGAACAATAGAGACAACTGGATTTGTGAATTTCTGAATTTCATTGACAGACGCAGCACCTGCCGCTCTAAATATGAGTGGGATGGGGTTTTTTCTTCTAAACACTGCTTGATTCAAAACTGAAGCCTATAGCAGAGTGTGTGAGTGTATGCCTGCAGGGACTACCCCATAAGCGTGGTAAAGATTTTTCCTGCCTAGTGTCCTACTCCTGTAGGGGGCAGCATAACCCAATGGTCAAGAAGAATATGGAGCTGCGTCTGTCAATTAACTTTTCAAGATTTAACAGTAAGGAATTATATTTTGGCCAAAAAATATGAAGCCTGCCACCACAACAAGGTAGACTCTTTTAAGCAGGACCCTACACTAACTGCACTACCCCCCCCCCCCCCAAAAAAAAAACAACAAATATATATATTTATATTCAGCTAAAAGAAATCCCAATCCAGGAAGGAGACATCCCCATATATTCAGCAAAAAGACAGCCCAATCCAGCACCCCACCCCCCCATATCTCTGTATATAGCGGCCCCTCCCCCACGCACACAGATCTGTAAACACACAAACAGCCCCCACCCTTCACTTGTACACACAGCCCCTACTTTTAAAGGGGGTCTTCTTAGGCGCAGCTCTTGTTTACACAAAGCTGACACATGTCACTGAGACACAGAGAGGAACTGGAACCAGGTACAGTCCAGAATATAGTACAGGCAACACACACACAAGGAGTGCACATGCATGAATTAGCCAGAGGTGGCAGTATTGAGCCCGATGTGAGCTCAGTGACACAGAGCAGCAGCAACTGCCGACTCCCCTTCTGTAGTGCACCTATAAAGAAAGCCAGTGCAGTTATGCGGCGCCCCTGCACCCACCTGTGTAGAGTATGCCAGGAGCAGGTGCTCTTCCTGCACCTGCTGTGCCCCTTTGGACGCCCAGGCCCCCTACATGTGTTTGGGCTATTTCCCCTGATGGCGGCCCTGACTGTCTAGAAGATTGTTTCTGAACCTACCCTCTGTGTTGATAAACAAAGTGCTGCACTATTATCCACACAAAGTCACAAGTGAAAAAATGAATATAACAGTCCCCAAAAAGATGTTGGTGAAGATATCTTGCAGCTACAAATTAGAAGTGAGTCACAACATACTCCCTTCACCCTTAGGGTGTGCTCCACATGGACATCCAGGGCTCCCAAAAACATTCTATGTGTGTGGATGGAGTTTTATTCATTTTGACTATTCTGATCCCAATTGTTGTAATAGTGACCATCTCTTCCTGAAACCTATGCCTGGCTTGAGTTATAGCAGAGACCATCGCTGCATACAGTCTTTGTTGGATAGCTGAACTCATTTAAGGCCGTGAAGGGGAATATTAACTTTTCCTAGCCTCCATGTGTGCCTTGTAGGGGAAGGTACAACAACTCACACAAGAGGCAATTACAGTATATCACAGAAAGGGAAAGAAAATAACATGCAATAAAAAAAAAAGTGGTCATAGGTTGGCAGCATAATCAAAAATAATTAACTAGATAGCAGCACAGCTTATACACAAAAATCCAACTGCGTTGTCCTAGTTATACTGTACAGTTATACTGGGTAATGTACAGTATGTGGAAATTTTCTCATCCTTTACACATTGAAATTTTTAGAGTGTAGTCTTTTGCTACAACAATAAAAGCTTTTGAAAAAAAAAACACTTTCTCTTTCGTTCACTGATGGACACAGTTTCAAGTCTTCAGACCATTGGGTATTATGCTGTCACTCTTCAGGAGTAGGACTAGGTGGAAACCTTTTTGGTTACGCCCCTGGGGCAGTCCCAGAGGGTATACTATCACTTCCTGCTGTAGGACTCCAGTTTTTTCTGCCTAGTCAGGTGTAAGGACCTGGCTCTCTGTTGGGATCTGCGGTCCTGTCATTTTTTCCTATTTAAATGGAATTTTTTACTTTTTATAATTTTGTTTGTGTATGAACTACAATCAACTGTTCCTGTGTGAATTACAATCAACAGGGGGGCGTGGCAGAAACGTACATGTAGTCGGACGTGTCTCGCATCGGCTCCGGCATCCTGATTCAATTTATCCTGCTCAGATGCTCATATCCCCGCAGACATTGCCCGGATACTTCGCCCACTCATCAACATCGCCCCTGAGACGGTTTCCATCGCCGACATAGTGGTTTAGCGGCCATGACCAAGTCTAAGGAGGACACTGTCCCTGCTGCCTCAGCGCGCGGGAAAGGACTAGCACGCTGCTACACTGTCTAAACTGGAGAAGTTTGCCCACGATCCTTCCAGGCAGAAGCCCTTACAGAAATCAACCTCCTCCCCGCCAGGACACAGATCGGGCATCTCCCCAGCGCCAGCTGCTCTCGTGATGCAACAGGAGGAATTGGGGCCGGCGCCACAGCATCACTGCTTGATGGGGAGGGAGACCCGTCTGCCATGGGGGCTGCTGAGCCTACTCTGCATGATATATTGACTGCAGACTGCAGTACACTCCTATGGCACCTCTCTCATGCAACTTTCTGTAGAAGTCAAAGGCATGAAAGAAAGGCTGCTACACATACGCCATAACCTACATAAAATGAGAGAAAGTGCCACGGCACTGGAGGGCAGGGTAAGCATAGTTGAGGATGACTTGCAGCCTCTCATTCAAGATGTGCGGATGAATTCTGCGGGTGTGTCTGAGGCTATAAATAGAATGGAGGACATGGAGAGTAGATTGCGACGCAGTAACCTGGTGGGCATTCCCGAAAAATCAGATGGCAAGAATCATGTTGACTTTATTGAAAAATGGCTGCTGGCCACCTTTGGCAAGGACAACCTTACCCCTTTTTTCTCTGTGGAAAGTATGCAGAGTGCCGTTTTAGAGCTCCGCCACCAGGGGGCAATGATCGCCCATTCTTGCTTAAGCCTTTCCATTACAAGGACAGAGATATTATTCTGCGGCTTGCAAGACAGCAGCCAAAAATGGAGATACAAGGTGTGAAAATCTCTATATATCCGGATTTCTCAGCTGCTTTGCAAAAACAAAGGGCGAGATTCACTAAAGTAAAGAAACGTCTGCGAGCGATCCCCCAAGCTTACTCCATGTTGTATCTGGCAAAGCTACGGGCAGTGGCGAATGATTCTGTCCACTTTTTTGAAAACCCTGCCATGGCAACCAACTGGCTAGATCGACATGAAAGGCAACTATGGGCGGCTGTTGAGTGATTTCTGTTACTCTCCTCCTGCTTAAATATCATCTACAAGAGTTTCTATATGGCCCTTCAAGGAACCACGGAGGGAAAGTTTTACAAGTTTGTTTCTCTTTCTCGTTGCCTCGGTCCCTTGCACCATTTTTTGCGGTGATGGGCTACACGTGTTCTGGCCCTCTTTTGTACCCCCAGTTTATGTTCTACAGACTGTACCCTGCGGGGCATGGGTGGGAGACGCCCGTCGGGCTTTCTCTCCATCTTTTTTGCACCTTTGTTCTTTTGTGTGTTTTTAATTTTCTTTTTTATTGTTTTTCTTTTTGTCCTGCTTCTTTGCACCTTCCAGTACATGGTTATGTTTGCAAACTTAGATTGCCTGGTGTCTCTGCCCTCAAATACCATTGCATTATTTCCTCTTTGCCCCAACTGTGCCCTGCATACCTAATGTACTGGCCTCACTACCATTTATACCCCCTCTACCACCTCAAGTCTTGTGATGGTACCCTTCCGCTACTGCACTTCACAATGGCTAGTTCATCGGGTTCACTCATCTCATGGAATGTGAGGCGGATGCATGACGCCCGGAAACGTACTGCGGTACTGATTTTTTTAATTGCACCATATGCCCACCTTCACTTGTCTACAGGAAGCGCACTTGACCAAAACCACTGTGGGGTTGCTCTGTTCTTCGCAATACCCGGTCCAGTTTCACTCCACTCATACTTAATACTCTAGTGGGGTGTCTGTCTTAATATCAGCTACTGCTAAATTTGAAACATTGGTCTCCTTGGTAGACACTCAGGGGAGGTTTGTTTTTCTATTGGGAATGTGGGACACTTGTAAATGTATAATTGCTGCCATTTATATTCCGCCTCCGTTTACGTTTGAGGTGCTAGAATGTCTGTCTCGGTTTATTGCCAAATACCCCCCAAGTGCCGATTCTGGCACTTGGTGAACTTAATAATGTGCTTGATGTTTCCCTTGCACAAAAAATACTCTCCTCAGGGCCCTAGGGCACCCACTCCCTTTGCAAGATATGTGGGGGAAATGGGTCTCACGGATTTATGGAGAAATAAACACCCACTAGAGGCCAGGTTTTCCTGCCACTCTGTCCCATTCTACCCTGTCTCGTATAGACCTGGCTTTGGGATCTGATCTGCTTTATTCCCATTGTCCTACGGTTACATACCTGGCCAGGGGTCTTTCGAATCATTCCCCCGTACAGGTGCAACTGACTATGCCAGTTATTAGGCTCCCCATGCATTGGAAATCAAACCCTTTCTGGATCCCGCTTTTAACTAACACTGATCATTTTCTTGGCCAAATCGGGCACTTTATAACTGACAAGACATTCTGCATCTCCAGGTATAGTGTGGGATACTTTGAAGACTTTTAAAAAGTCTCCAGCATTAAAACATAGGCTTTCAATTATTTCCCGTGCGCAACGGCCCTCTTCGATTTATACACAGACTGAAACTCCCCAACACTCAAGTGTTCACTGACACACCATCCATATTGCAGGGGTTCCGCTCCTTTTTCCAAAATGTCTATGCCTCTAAGGTATCTTATGACCCAGAGGATTTGACAGATTTCCTGCAAGGAGTACACCTCCCAACAATCTCTGCTAGGGATTGAGCGCTTCTGAATGCTCCCATTACCTTGGCAAAGCTTCAGGAGGCTCTAGCTAACTTTCCCCATTCTGAGGCCTTAGGGGTGGATGACTTCCCAGTGGAATTGTATAAAAAGTTCAGAGGGGTTCTATTACCTGATTTGCTTAAAATACTGGTGGCCTCTCATGAGGAGGGTCTACTACCTGCTTCTATGTACGAGGTGGTGGTGGTCGTTCTTCTGAAGCCTGGGAAGGATCTGGACCAACCTGAATCCTATCGGCCTATATCGCTCCACACTACTGATTTGAAATTGCTTACTAGTGTTCGCGATGCGCCGTTCCAAAGTGATTTCCAAAATTATCCATAGGGATCAGTCTGAGTTTATACTCAAGCGTTTCACCGCCATTAATCTCCGCAAATAGGCAAATATTAAATATGCAAATACCCTCCGATAAATGTGGTCACAGAGCAATTTTATCACTTGATGCCGCTAAGGTGTTTGATAGTGTAGAGTTGCAATATCTCTGGGTAGTACTTGAGAAATTTGGCTTGGGGACTACCTTCATCTCATGGATCAAGCTGCTGTATGGGGCACGACTGCTTGTATTCTTATAAATTATGTGCTTTCTTCCCCATTCACTTTGCACAGGGGCACGAGACAAGGATGTCCATTGTCTCCCCTTTTGTTTGCCCTGGCGGTGGAGACCCTTGCAGCAGCCATAAGAGCAGATCCCACGATTCAGGGGAAGACAAGGTTGCTTTATATGCAGATGACACCCTCTTTTTCCTGGGTGACACCGCTGACTCCCTGACTAGTTTGACTTTGATTCGTAGGTTTGGATCCTTCTCGGGCTTCCAAATAAACTAGGATAAATCGGTGCTCTTACCATTAGACCACATAACACTTCCATTGCCCCAAGTAGTTTCGCAGATAATGATAGTGGACCGCTTCAGATATCTGGGCATAGTAATACATCCTAATCTAACCAGTTATGTTAAACTTAATATCTCCCCATTACAAGCTGGCTAGTTGGGTTAAATCGCCCCTGTCTATTGCAGGGAGATGTAACTTAATCAAAATATGGAGTCCACAGTTGTATGCACTGCACAACGCCCCTACTTGGATCCCTATTCACATTTTTAAACAATTTAACACTGTTTTCCGTTCTTTAATTTGGAAACCGACCCCACGCATTAGAAATGCTACAGGAGGCTAAAGACTCTGGTGGTTTGGCGGTGCCGAACCCTTACTTATTACTACCTAGCAGCCCAGTTGCAACATGTTACAGGTTGGCTCACCAGGGATGCCTCTGACCCTATTAGGACTGTCATTACCACTGTTCTTTCCACTAGTGATCTTGTGGAATCTTTGGAGGCAGGTGAACTGAGAAACTTCCCTCAATGTCCTACAATGGCATTATTGGACAATATTTGGTGCAGATCCAAGCAGCATTTTCACTATGGGGGGTACTCCAAATCCACCCGCATTTTAAACAATTCTAATTGCCCTGAACTCTCTAAACTAAAGAACTTTGTGCAATGGGACAACTATGGGGTGAGATTTATATTGCAGTTGTACCAGGGACATATCCTTAAAGTCTTTGAAACGCTCAGAACCAAATTTTGCCTCCTCAACACCCTTTTCAACACCCTTTTCTTCCAGTACTTGCAACTGTGGCATGCTCTCACAGTTCAAGCCAAGGAAGCCTCCTGGGGGCTGCATGATCCGGTTCTTCTTACTGGCCCGGCAACGTCGGTGATTAAGAAGGGACAGATCTCCTCTCTGTACAACTCTTTTATGGCCCAGATTTCTGGTGCTATGTCCTTTAAATGTATAGATGGATGGTCAGAGGATTTAGGTCTGAGGAATGGGCGGGTATCCTTGATAATGTTCTTTAAGTGTCATTGTCCTCCTCCCAAAAAACTCACATTAAAAAAACTATTTATTCTACGTCGCACGTACAGAACCCCACAAAGGTTATATATTTGGCACAGAAGGGATTCTCCTCTATGCCCTCGATGTCAGTCATACACAGGCACACTCCTACATTTGCTTTGGAAATTTCCAAAATTGGTCCGCTACTGGACGGAAGTGTTGCATTCCATTAATACAATTTGGAATGTCGCTCTTCCTATGGACCCTAAGCTATGCCTTTTGGGATGGTTAGATGAAGAGCTATATACCCCTGATGTGCACACTGCTATCCTCAGAGTACTGTTCCTCGCCAGATAGCTTCTGGCGAGGAGGTGGATATCTTCTGTAGCGCCCACACATGCAGACTGGGTGAAGGAAGTTAACGTGGTACTGTTGAGCGAAAACCTTACCTACAAACATAGGGGCAGTGTGCAAAAATTAGAGCGCATATGGGCGCCATGGCTTGATCCGGGTTATGCGCCTGTTCAACTGGTCACAAATAGGATTCTGGGTGGGGTGATAGCCTCCTCTTGAGCCTGCTATGTGGGCTCGGAAGGCTATTCTTTGCACGGGTGGAAGGGCACGGGAGGAAAAATTGGGACACTTCTGTTCATACAATGGGCTGCTTCAGCTCTGCAGAGACCACCAATGGCCAGTTCCCCCTTTTTTGTTTCCTCTATCTTTACTGTTTTAGTTTAGAGCCACTGCAACAGCTGACGTCTGACTTTATATCACCTTGTCCTTTTATCTGTGCTCGGACCTAATTGAGATGTTGATGTGCTCTTGAGCTGCTTTTGCTATGCGTTTCTCCTGTTCCTGTTTCTCCTAGGTTAACAATTTACTATTATGGGGTACAACAGTTGCACCAGGGTCTGCTTTATGTATAGTTTGCACTGACTGCCATATCTATTGGCACAGTGCTTTTGCTATTAACATCTGGCATTATTTAAAGCTTTGGGCTTTTTTTACTTCCTGGGTTATGATTCTGATTCCAATCTGAATATGAACTACAATAATGCTTGTTGGTGCTAAAGTACTGCTTTGACTTACACAATGCCCTTCTTCTTTTTTAGTTTTATGATGCATTCTGTATTGGCTCTGTTATGTATGTTTGTATTGTTTTCTCTTCTCTTTTTTTTTTTTATGTTTCTAACATAAAAAAGGTGTTTTCAATAAAAACGATCGGAGTCAACAGCCGGACTGGGCAACACACTGGATATCCTAGATCCTTGTGGTCTTCCCAGTCTGGCCTGCGAGCGCGACCCAACTATTAGCTCCACACTAGGTTGACCGCGACATAGCCCCACTGGACGGGGGCTGGCTGGCCAATGAAACACCTCGTGAGGTCGCATAGCCCTTGTCACGACAGCGTGCCTCATGCCTGCAGCACCCCCATTCCAAGATGGTGCGGTGGGCTGCTGGGAGTAGCGCCCGCCTAGTGCCGTCATGAGTAGTGTCCCCCCCTTTACTACAGAATTGCTGGGTTGGTTGCAGGCCCTTCCTGGGGATTATAGGCCTCTTTCTGTGTCCTCCCTCCCCCTCATGTTTTTTCCCCCATCTCCACAGCGGGGGTTCCCCTGCGTAGGTGCCCTCACCAGCCCCCTATCCCCCCCCCTTAGACCCTCTTAGGGGGCACGGGTGCATTGGGTAGGGGGGCTTTTCGGGTTTTGAGCCAGAGAGTTGTGGGTGCCCGTACCTGGGTGCTGCGGGGGGGTACCTGGAGGATCCCCTCCTGGTGTATAACCTTTTCCATGGGGTCCAGCGGGGACCCGGGTCCCATGCAGCGCCACGTGGCGCCGCCTCTTTGTTGTGGATTCTGAATTCCCAGCTTCGGTGGCTATGTTTGTGTAGTCCAGCGGCCATGTTTTTGGTTTCCCATAGAGAACAACGGCGGCCATTTTCATGTAGTCTGAGTGCGGTGGTGTGCTGCGGGGGCCTCTGGTGTTAGTGCCAGCGCTTCCTCTTCCCATTTACATTGCAGTGTAGGCGGCTGTTTGGCACTCTCCAGTCTCTGGGGGTAGATGATCCTTCCTCTGTTATATACAGCTCCGCAGGTGCGCTGATTCTTGTGGTGTTCCAGCGGTGCAAAAAAAACGTTTTTTCTCGTTTTGTGCACGCCGCGGGTCCACTTAACCCTATGTTGGCAAAGGAGCCTCAGGAGTGTGTATCACAACCTGACCCACTCCTGGAAGCTGCGGGACCCTCTAGGTCTCAGTCGTCCCTGGTGACGGTAGCCCTGCATTCACTTGTATCCAAGGTACATATGGCCCTACAAAGGAGGCCCAGCAAGAAGCGCCCCTCACCTTCACCTGTATCCTCTGCTTCAGAGTCTGAGGTCGGACAAGAGTCAGCCCACTGGGTCTGTATCCACGCACATTGAGTGCTCTAATAGTGAGGAAGAGTCCTCCTCCTCCTCCGCAGCCACGCATGAAAAAACGCTGGTGGAGGCCCTAATTGTGTCAATGCGGGAAACTTTAAAGTTAGAAAAGTCGGCGACGCTGGTGCAGTTTGGCACCCGCAAATCTTCCAGGGTGACAAAGGTGTTCCCCTTTCATGAATATTTTGACAAGTTTGTCACTAGTCAGTGGGGTTCACCGAAATGCAGGGTTGGAATACCTAAGCGTTTCGCTGGAAGATATCCCTTTTGTGGAGTCTTTGGAAAAAAACTGAAGGTTGGGGGGGGGGGCGGAGCGGGCAGCCAGCGCAGGTGGTGGTGTGAGAGAGGAGCTCTGACACATCGGGTGCTCTCAAGCTTTCCACAGCGACCTGACACAGCCTGATTGTGGCCAAAAAGAAAGGGGAGACTGAGGAGAGCCAGTCCATCATCCTGGGCAAGCGAAAGGAGAGAGAGAGGGATTTTCTACTTTTATCCCTGAGGAATTCCATTTACATAACTGAGTACAATGGTGCATGCCGTCTCTGCACTGTGACCTGGGGTGACATCAGGAGGCAGAATCTTATGACGGGGAAAGGGTTTTGGTAACATTGCTTTATTCACAGTCAAGTGACAGTGATCACAAAGAGCTGCTGTTTGGATTGAAGACCAGTTGCATTCTGTAAACTGACAGAACGCTTTACTACAATGCCAAGCAGACCGATCCAAGATGGTGCGGGCACTGGGAGACATGCTCCTGTAGCTGCAGCAGACAGATTTCTCAGCTCTCCCTGCACTGGAACTAGTGAGTCACCTCCCTGGTACAGGCAATCCACATCCATCCTTAGCCTACAGAAGCCCTATTAAACAAAAAACGAGATTTAACTCTCCAGATGATAACCCTGAGGACACTTCCTTACAGGAGGATGAAATGGAGGAGGCCCCTGCATACAGCCAGCAGCTTGATGCCTTCCCCTCAGGGCAACCTATGACAAACATCACCATGAAGGACATGCTACTAACACTCAGAGGAGCTACACAGCAGGATATAGCTAGCTTTATGCGCGCCACAAAAAAAGAAATCGCAGACCAAGGGAGCAGAGTGGAATATGTGGGAAACGAGATGGGGTAATTCACATTAGAGCATAATGAGCTTGTGGATGCCCACTTTGATGTGGAAGATAAGCCCAAATCACTAAGGCTTAAAATGGCAGACCTGGAGGATAGGTCATGCAGAAACTACATTACATTTAGGGGGATCCCTGAAAGAGTAAAACCAGCTGATCTGCGCCCCTTCCTGCAACAGCTCATGTTTAAAGCTCTCCCTTCCCTCACTCCTGCCGATGTCATCATTGATGGAGCTCACAGATTGCCCAAACTGTCCCACCTGCCTGAAAGGATCCCCAGGGATGTTATAGCACAGATCCACTTCTATCACATAAAGGATCAATTAATGTGATTCTCCAGACAAAATCATACACTCCCTGATCCATATGCAGACATCGCTTTATATGCTGATCTTTCACAAGCCACATTGACTGCCAGGAACAACCTAGTGCCTATAACTAAAATGCTGCGCAATCACAAAATCCTCTAAGTGGGGATTTCCGGCCAAACTGATAGTGGACATGAATAGAGTCCCACTCATCTCTTCCCCAGAAAGGGGCATGGAGCTTCTGAGAAAATGGGGGCTACTACTCGCTGACAACAGCCCTGATGTTCCAGGATCATAATCATCTAGAGGTCAATCTAGAAACCACCACAAATGGCCTAATATTCTTGATAATTACCTCCACTTCCATGTGCCTTTATAGGTTTATCACCTCAGTGCCTCAATGGTCAACAGATTCCCCTGTGTTAATATCAATTGCACCTGATGTTTGGCTGAACTGAGAATATTTTCCTCCATTCTTGTTTGCGGGACTTTCCCATATCCATCCAGTTTGTGACAGTTACTACTTGCAAGTTTCTATGAAGTTTTTTCTTCTCTTCTTTTGGACTTCTATGTCAGTTCTTACAAACTTCTTTCCAGATCATACAAGAGTATTGAAACCAAAATCCTTTTTAGTGTACCTACTTGATACTGCCACTAGATGGAGCAATACCTTTCAAAGAAATATCTATTAAACTGATGTTGCTCAATGTCGGAGGCCTAAATAGCCCTTTTAAGCGCAGGACACTGTGGAAATCACTCTTAGACCAGACATGTGATGTATTATGCATACAAGAGAGACACACTTTTCCAGCCTAAAACCCCCGAGGTGCTCATATCATAAATTCTCACATATTTTCATTGCAAACGACTCCAGTAAACGTAATGGTGCTTTGATAGCTATTACGAACTCTACCTTATCACTTCTGGACAAGTATACCGATGAACATGGTTGTTTTTTTAATATTGGTAGCTGAATTCAATAACATCCTTTATACCCAAAAAGAAGCCCTTAGGCTGCATTCACATGTCAGCTTATAATCGCGGGCAGAACCGCCGCGGTTCCGCCCGCGATTCGGAGATTTATTGCAAATCGCGGGACGCCTAGCGTTGCCCGTTGATTTGCAATAGCCCCCCAAACGGCGAGCGATGTTGCCGCGATTTACGCCCGCCGAATCGCGGCAACATCGCGCAAACAAAATCGCGGGACGCAATACGCTCCAAAGAAGCTCTTGTACTGAATGCAGCCTTAAAGTTGATCTGCAAAACTTTGACAACTGCAAAACAAATGTAGAGGGGTAATTTTATTGTATGTGGTGATTTTAATGTTGTCTTAAATGACTAAATGGACTCCTCAGTGGGGGGGAGGCGATGACCCACCCTAGCAGAAGACCTATATGACCAATGGCGGTGCCTCCACTCCTCTCCACTCCACTGAGAGGGACTACACTTACTATTCATCTGTACATAAAGCTATTGCAGGATATACTTTTTTCTTACTGACAAATTTGTACTCCAGAAGGTGACCAAAGCGAATATCCACAATATTACATGGTCAGACCACGGTCCCATTACAATTGATATTGTGGATATGTGCAAAACACATCACGCACCACTATGGCGCAATAATACTTACCTCCTCTCCCACCCCTACATTAGAGATGAACTTCAGCAAAAGCTTGAAGAATTTTTCAAGTACAAAACCAGTGAGGAATGCTCCCCTACTATGGTTTGGTATGCACACAAGGCTTTCTCTAGTGGAGCCCTGATGCAATTAGCAGACAGAAAAAATTAAAATATATTTCACATCTACATAAACGCATTGCTGAACTGGAGAATAAACATAAATTAGCAAAGGCTACTAATGATACTCCTACAACACCTTAACGCCTGTCGTGATGAATTGCGTCAGACGCTAAGGAATGACTATGATATATACTGGAAGCGCCTTAAGCTTTCCTGGTACTCCCAAAGCAACAGAGCAGTGAAACTACTGGCTTCACAACTTAAAAAGCACACACTTGATCTAATCTAGCGATGATCAAACACCATCAAACTGATTGTACTTTTCAAAACCCCAGAGATATAGCTAATGTCTTTAAAGACTTTTACAAATCGCTTTACAATCTTTAGGCTCTATTCACACCTGAGCGTATCATTTTCTTGTGTTTTTTTGGGCATTTTTTTAGGCATTTTTTGCAGGTGTTTGGAGACAGGCATTGACATCTAACAAAAAGTGTGAAAAAAAGTCCTGGTAGGGACTATCTACAGCGCTTGCTAAAAATGATCTAAAACATAGATATGTGCAAAAGTGAGAAAAATGTTGTGCAAAATTATTAAATACAAAAACATTGATTGCTCAGAGTTCATCTCATATAAAAATATAAATATAGCAAAATCCAATATTCCGTGATTATTCCTTATTTCAGGAACTTTGCAAGTGCTCAAAAAAAGTAAAACACTCCAATAGCCGATTACCTAAAGTTCATCTCATATTATAAAAAAAATAAAATGTAACAAAATCCAATATTCCGTGATTATTCCTTATTTCAAGAACTGTGCTGGTGCTCAAAATACTGCAATAGTGACTGGTAAAGTGCAGGTGCTGAATGCCTTCTTCCCGTGAAACAATTTATGAAATGGGTGACTTACCAAATGAAGTGAGTCTCATATATCTTACAGTATTGAGACCAATCGTGCTTATTGGTAGGTCCCCTTTAAATCCTCCTGGCTGTGCTGATGGTGATTTCCTCCTCACCGTTCCATAAGGCAGCATGTAATGTGTTTTTTTGGGAAAATAAAGATAAAAGCTACAGATGGTGTGATATTGTTTAAAAAGGGGTTTTATTCCTATAAAAAAGCACTGTTCAACAAATCCTGCAATGATCCGACAAAGGATCGTATTTGCGGAAAAGATCGTGACAAACCGATACAAACATGCAGAGTGGCGAGCGGAGGTGAATCCGGCTTGCCTCCAAGTAAGTATCCCGTTGTGCTATCCACGTTCTGACACGTTACGTCACATCCGGTGACGTTTTTTAAACAATATCACACCATCTGGAGCTTTTATCTTTATTTTCCCAAAAAAACACATGACATGCTGCCTTATGGAACGGTGAGGAGGAAATCACCATCAGCACAGCCAGGAGGATTTAAAGGGGACCTACCAATAAGCGCAATTGGTTTCAATACTGTAAGGTATATGAGACCCACTTCATTTGGGAAGTCACCCATTTCATAAATTGTTTCACGGGAAGAAGGCATTCAGCACCTGCACTTTACCAGTCACTATTGGAGTATTTATTTTGAGCACCAGCACAGTTCTTGAAATAAGGAATAATCACGGAATATTGGATTTTTTCACATTTTTATTTATAATATGAGATGAACTTTAAGTAATCGGCTATTGGAGTGTTTTACTTTTGAGCACTTGCAAAGTTCCTGAAATAAGGAATAATCACGGAATATTGGATTTTGCTATATTTATATTTTTATATGAGATGAACAATCAATGTTTTTGTATTTAATAATTTTGCACAACATTTTTCTCACTTTTGCACATATCTATGTTTTTGATCATTTTTAGCAAGCGCTGTAGATAGTCCCTACCAGGACTTTTTTTTACATATAACCTTACACTACTGCTGCTGCTATAATTTTCACAATTTTTCACATTTTTTTAAGTTTTAATAATATTAACTCCTAGGCGCGGGGAGTATGCTTTATTAAGTGTTACTTTTCTACACACATCTAACAAAAAATGCTTGTAATCTGCCAAAAAAGAAGCTCTTGTACTTTTTTGAGCTTCAGGCGACAAAATGCTCATATGTGAACAGAGGAATGAATAGGATTTTGTTTGTTGGGTGTTTTGAAACTTCAGAGTTGAGCATTTTATGAGCTGAAAAAACACTCAGGTGGGAACAGGGCCTAATCAGGACCCAGCTATGCACCAACCCACAGATACTGAGGTTAACACATTTCTTCAAAAGATCAACTTTCCCTACTTAGACGTAGAAGCACTTACACAACTGAATGGCCCAATCTCCACTGATGAAGTCATAGCAGTGATCAAAGCACTACCAAAGCATAAGTCCCCTGGTTCAGACGGCTTTTCAGCTGAGTACTATCAGGCTTTGATCACTCTCCTCGCCCCAAAACTTGCAGAAGTTTACAATGCTGCTGCAAACTTAGGTATTTTCCCTAACAAAATCCTTTAAGCAAAAATAGTAACCATATCGAAACCTGGTAAAGATCCTTCCCTCCTCCAAAACTTCAGACCCATCTCTCTACTGAGCTCAGACCTCAAGATACAGTGCCTTGCGAAAGTATTCGGCCACACAATCATGAAGTGGAACGAAATTTATTGGATATTTCAAACTTTTTTAACAAATAAAAAACTGAAAAATTGGGCGTGCAAAATTATTCACCCCCTTTACTTTCAGTGCAGCAAACTCTCTCCAGAAGTTCAGTGATGATCTCTGAATGATCCAATGTTGACCTAAATGACTAATAATGATAAATAGAATCCACCTGTGTGTAATCAAGTCTCCGTATAAATGCCCCTGCACTGTGATAGTCTCAGAGGTCAGTTTAAAGTGCAGAGAGCATCATGAAGAACAAGGAACACGCCAGGCAAGTCTGAGATACTGTTGTGGAGAAGTTTAAAGCCGGATTTGGATACAAAAAGATTTCCCAAGCTTTAAACATCCCAAGGAGCACTGTGCAAGCGATAATATTGAAATGGAAGTAGTATCAGACCACTGAAAATCTATGAAGACCTGGCCGTCCCTCTAAACTTTCAGCTCATACAAGAAGAAGACTGATCAGAGATGCAGCCAAGAGGCCCATGATCACTCTGGATGAACTGCAGAGATCTACAGCTGAGGTGGGAGACTCTGTCCATAGGACAACAATCAGTCGTATACTGCACAAATCTGGCCTTTATGGAAGAGTGGCAAGAAGAAAGCCATTTCTTAAAGCTATCCATAAAAAGTGTTGTTTAAAGTTTGCCACAAGCCACCTGGGAGACACACCAAACGTGGAAGAAGGTGCTCTGGTCAGATTAAACCAAAATCAAACTTTTTGGCAACAATGCAAAACGTTATGTTTGGCGTAAAAGCAACACAGCTCATCACCCTGAACACACCATCCCCACTGTCAAACATGGTGGTGGCCGCATCATGGTTTGGGCCTGCTTTTCTTCAACAGGGACAGGGAAGATGGTTAAAATTGATGGGAAGATGGTTAAAATTGATGGGAAGATGGATTGAGCCAAATACAGGACCATTCTGGAAGAAAACCTGATGGAGACTGCAAAAGACCTGAGACTGGGACGGAGATCTGTCTTCCAACAAGACAATGGTCCAAAACATAAAGCAAAATCTACAATGGAATGGTTCACAAATAAACATATCCAGGTGTTAGAATGGCCAAGTCAAAGTCCAGACCTGAATCCAATCGAGAATCTGTGGAAAGAACTGAAAACTGCTGTTCACAAACGCTCTCCATCCAACCTCACTGAGCTCGAGCTGTTTTGCAAGGCGGAATGGGCAAAAATGTCAGTCTCTTTATGTGCAAAACTGATAGAGACATACCCCACGCGACTTACAGCTGTAATCGCAGCAAAAGGTGGTGCTACAAAGTATTAACTTAAGGGGGCTGAATAATTTTGCACGCCCAATTTTTCAGTTTATTTGTTAAAAAAGTTTGAAATATCACAGTGCAGGTGCATTTATACCGAGACTTGATTACACACAGGTGGATTCTATTTATCATCATTAGGTCAACATTGGATCATTCAGAGATCCTCACTGAACTTCTGGAGAGAGTTTGCTGCACTGAAAGTAAAGGGGCTGAATAATTTTGCCCGCCCAATTTTTCCAATTTTTTTTTAACAAAGTTTGAAATATCCAATAAATTTCGATCCACTTCATGATTGTGTCCCACTTGTTGTTGATTCTTCACAAAAGATTACAGTTTTATATCTTTGTTTGAAGCCTGAAATGTGGCAAAAGGTCAAAGTTCAAGGGGGCCGAATACTTTTCCAAAGTTTTGGCCAATAGACTGATTGAAATCACACCATTTGTCGGTCTGGATCAAGTGGGATTTGTAAAGGGAAGGCAGGCCCCGGATGGAACTAGAAGAATGAGAAACCTACTAAAATTTGCAGAACTTACTCATAAACCCAGTGTTTCGTGGCTTTAGATACAGAAAAGGCCTTTGATCGGGTGCTCTGTGGTTATTTGTCCAAATCCCTTTCTAAATTTGGATTAAATGGTGTAACGGAGCTCCTTTACCCAGCCTAGTTATCTCCGCTGTATCATCCTTGAAGCTTAGGAAGTACTAAAATATCCAAGGCAAAATTACCCCCCCCCCCCACCAGTAAGTGGACGACACACAGTTCTGGGAGTCAACTAGAAAGAACTGTTTATTGAAAACACAAGAGATCTACACTTTTCAAAAACCCCTCCCTCTTCGAGCCATTCCACACACAAACCTACACATCCCATAATAACCTTACTCTAGGCATATTGGAACAATAGGACAATGGAATGCAGGTATTCAACAATAACAAACCCCCACCCCCTTAGCATGGGTCTATGAAACACTCCTGCCATATTCTAGCAATAATACATCCCCACACATCTCCTGAGGGACACTGCTCAGAAATATTATGGTCCCAAGTGAAAGAGTCCCTCACTCTTTCAACACAAACCACACTCTGTGTCCATTCCGCTACACTACTCCCCCTTAACCACAAGCCGGCATACACAGTCTGATCCATAACGGATCAGCTTGGGGATGTCCGGGGAGTACCCACAGATCATTTTTCCAGTTCAGTTTGTCGCGATAACCCGTCAGCGTTGCCATTCTGTTTAGTCTCTCATTGTGTGAAGTCCTTTGTTGTAGGCAGCTTAGGCCTAGAGTCTGTGTCGCTTGGGGTGACAGGGACTTGAATTCAAAGTAACAGTACTCCAAGGGTCCCCCAGCATACACCCCCACACAGAGCCACGCTCCCCTACAAGCCAGGGCCCGTAGTCCGTGGGGAGGAGGCTGGCCTCCACACTCCTCCAGTAGCCTGTGGTACACGTCCCAGCCAATGGGTGTTGATCACATATCTCCCCCCTCCTGGGGAAACTAACCAGACCCCAGACCTCCCAACTGGTTTGGGTCTGTGTTAGTCTGGTGTCTTTACCCAGACTGTGCCGTGCTCCAGAGGACCTCCTGCCCTACGTCCCAGTTGAAATATCTGGGGTCTTCCTGGGCAGGACACCAACTATAATACACTCCAGAGGCATCCCGTTGTTGCTGAAGGGGCAAAATCAGGGTGGAATGGGCCCCCATACTAGGGGGTTGGGGATCTGGGCCGACTGCCCAGCATCTCTGTAATCCAGGGGTGGAAGCCACGGCCCCATCCACCTCTTTTGTGACAAATGCTGCATGGACTGGTGGGCAGAGACCAGTGGGGTTCTGCCCTGCTGCCAGCTCTTCCGCTGGGTAGGCACTCAGCTGCTGGTGAGTGACCGCCACCTTCTCGCCCTCAGCCTCTGTAACTGCCGCAGGTGGGGGGCAGAGGTCTTGGACCCTCTGTCCCGTTGTCAGCGCTTCTGCTGTAGGCACACTGGGAGGTTCCTCCTCTGCAGAATAGTCTACTAAATCCACAATCTCTGGAATTGCTGGCTGGTACTGGGTAGTGGGCACGACCATCTCCACCCCCAGTGCTGTTGGGACGAGGGACCTACAATTGCTTCTCCCGCTTATGCTGGCTTGTCCTGGGTAGTGGGCACGGCCATCTCCACCCCCAGTGCTGTTGGCTGCTGCTGGGCCAAGTCTAGGAGGTGTTGGTAGTCCTGTTCCAACCCCCACTCCATGATAACCAGGTGGCTGAGGTCTAGTCTCGGCTTCAACAATTTGATCGGTAGCATCCTTCTCAGGTAATAAGAAATAGCCCAGAACCGCAACATCGCAGGACTGCCAAAATCATCATCCTCCTCCATGGCCTTCTACAACAGGCCTGGGCCATCATAGCACCCCCCCCCCCCCCCCTGGTTGAATGTCTTCTGCCACCCAATGGTCTCGCTGGACTGCGTACCACCATAGTGCCCAGTAAGAGTTGTCCAGCATAATTTCTCTCTGGACCAGGCACTCAAGGTGCCTTACCCACTCTGTCAAGAGTTGCTCTCATAGGATAAACATCCGTTGGCTCACTTGTTCCTGCCAGTGTTGCGCTGTACTTGGAAGCTTCTCTTTCCGCTGAAGCTGTGCTACCTCCATGGACTCCTGCCAGAGATCTCGCATTACATGTTTTCTCCAGTCCACCTTGTCCTTTGCTGACATATTGCCCTGTTCCTTTGCCAGTAGTCTCCGCTGGAACTCCACCTCATATGGGGACACTGCCCGGGGGCTAGCTTGCTCCATCTCCTGAGTTCCTCCTTAGATCAAGACGCTGCTGGGCTCCTCGCTGCATTCCTCTTGCTGCAAGGCTTGTATCCCACCGCTTGTCACCAATGTAACGGAGCTCCAATGTCCAGCCTAGGTATCTCAGCTGTATAATCCTTGAAGCTGAGGAAGTACTAAAATATCTAAGGCAAAATCCCCCCAGTAATTGGACGACACACAGTTCTGGGAGTCCACTAGAATGAATGAGTTTATTGAAAACACAAGAGATCTACACTGGGGAAAAAGCCTCCCTCTTCGAGCCATTACACACACACACACACACATACACATCCCATAATAAGCTTATTTAAGGCAGACAGGAACAATAGGACAATGGAATGCAGGTGTATTCAACAATAACAAACCCCACCCCACTAGAATGCTTCTATGAAACACTTCTGCCATATTCTAGCCATCTGCAATACATCCACACACATCTGAGGGACACTGCTCAGAAATATTATGGTCCCAAGTGAAAGTGAGTCCCTCACTTTTTCAACACAAACCACACTCTGTGTCCATTCCGCTACAAATGGATTTATCTACTCAGCGATAATGTCACTCTATTCCAATCCTACTGCCAGAGTTCACACCTCGGGAATGCTATCTGACCCATTCCGTCTGACAAACGGAACACGTCAGGGATGTCCCTTATCACCAATAATTATTTCCCTCACTATAGAGTCATTAGCAGAGTGCATTGGATCCAACAAATATATCCAGGGAATCACAGTAGGACACAAAGACCACAAATTTAGGGCCTTTCGCTGATATTATTTTAACCCTATCTAGTCCAGAATCCTCAATACAAACCGTGCAATCACTTTCCCTTACAACTGGGACTCCCTCTCCATTACATACTTGGGCATACAATTATCTTTCCCTTCTTCCAAGCTATAAAGAACCAATTTCCCCCCACTATTGTCCCGGATAGAAGAACTCCTCTCACAAATTAAAAAAAAAAAAAAAAAAAAAAAACTAACATGGGTAGGGCAGCTTACCAGATGCAAGTATTTCCTAAACTGCTTTACTTTTTAGCACACTTCCTATACCCATTCCTCAAAAATTATTTTCAAAATTGGCAGAAAATTTAAGAAAATTTATAGGTAAAAAACACAGGATAGACCTAGTGAGTCTGTACAAACCTCAACATCTGGGAGGAAGTGGACTCCCAAATGCCCAAGCTGATTACCAAGCATCATTGTTAGAACAACTGAGTTATTGGTTCTAACGCCAAGAGGACAACCTCTGGTCGAATACTGAACAAGAAGTAACACCAGGATATAACATTACTGCGTGCAGAATCTTCCTCTGCTCTAGAGGCTGACTTGGACATTACTGTGCGAACTCTACAGGAGTTCGGATGGACACTGAATTTTCAGATATCGGCTCTGACTCCGTCCACCAAGCTGGACTACTTGGGTATGATGCTGGACTCAGCCCGGGTGTTTCTTCCTCAGGCGAAACTTCTGTAGCTCAAGGATGCGGTTCGGCTCCTGTTGTCCAACCCTCGCTCAGGACTTGTATGTAAGTGCTTGATCAGATGGTTTCCCCCTTTGAGGCGGTTCCGTTTGTACAGTTCCATACCAGACCTCAGCAAAGGGAGATTCTGATCAAATGGAACAAAGATCAGCTGTCTTTGGACAATTTGATCATGCTGAGTCGGGGTTCGAGGAAGTCTCTGCTATGGTTTCTCCATTCCCTGGCCCTTCATCTGGGAAAATCCTTTCTTCCTCTGTATTGGACTGTGATCACCATGGATGCCAGTCTGTCTGGATGGGGAGGTGTCTTGGGAGTGCACTTGGCCCAAGGTGTTTGGACTCGAGATAAGTCGAGGCTGCCGATCAACCTGGAAATTCGGGCGATCAGACTTTGTCTCAATAGATGGATCATCTGCAGGGACGCCCTGTGTGGATTCAATCAGACAATGCTACGGCTGTGGCATATGTAAATCATCAAGGGGGCACAAAGAGTGCCCTGGTGGCCCATGAAGTAGCCGGTATCTTGTGGGTGGGCAGAATTATATGTTCTCTCATGCACATTCCGGGGGTTGAGAATTGGCAAGCAGACTATCTCAGTCGGCAGACATTGGAACAGGGAGAATGGTCTCTTCACCCGGAGGTGTTTAATCAACTGTGCCTTCAGTGGGAGACCCCTGACGTGGACTTGCTGGCCTCTCATCTCAACAGGCAGGTGCAGAGGTTCATGTCATGGTCTCGGGATCCTCTGGCCGATGGTGCAGACACCCGGTGGCCCCTTGGGGTCAGTATCGTCCGATTTCCGCCTTTCCGCCAATACAACTTCTGTCGAGACTGCTACGCAGAATCGAGGTGGAGGTAACTCCAGTCATTCTGGTGGCACCAGACTGGCCTCACCAGTCTTGGTACACAGGCCTGGTAAGGCTGGTAGCAGACGTCCCTTGAAAACTTCCTCTCAGGGAAGATCTTCTGTCTCAGGGACCAATCTTCCATCCTGCTTTAACAACTTAGCTATTGAAAGCCAGGTGCTGAAAGACAGAGGGTTTTCGGAGTCTGTGATTCCTACGCTTTTGAAACTAGGAAATCTACCTCCAGGAAGGTTTATCATTGAGGTTAAAAGGCATACATTACTTGGTGTGAGTCTCTGGGGGGGGTCAGGAGGTTCTCCCCGTTCTTTTTCTGTGTGTCGCCTGTTGAAGTTTCTACAACTAGGTGTAGACCAGCGTTTGGCTCTGGGCACCATTAAGGGCCAGATTTCCGCTTTGGCTATATTTTTCCAAAGACTGTTGGTGGCGAAGTCCTTGGTTTTGTGCAGGGAGTTCGCTATCTGGCTCCACTGGTGAGAGCCCTGGTTATTCCATGGGACTTCAATATGGTACTGTCGGTGCTTCAAAAGCCTCCCTTTGAAAGTATTCGAGAACTTCCTCTGCTCACTCTGTCGCAGAAGGTGGCCTTCTTAGTCGCTATTACTTCCGCGCGTAGGGTGTCGGAGTTGGCTGCGTTGTCCTGTCGGTTGCTTTACCTGGTGATTCATAGAGACAAAGTGGTGTTGCGACCATGTCAGGCGTTCCTTCCTAAGGTTGTCTCGGGGTTTCATTTGAATAAAGATATTATGTTGCCGTCCTTGTGTCCTAAGCCGAAACATCCTAAGGAAATTGCTTTACATTCTTTGGATATGGTCAGGGCGATTCGGGTTTACCTGGCGGTGACTGAACCGATTCTAAAATCGGATTCTTTGTTCTAACGAATGGACCTTATAAGGGGCCGGCCGTATCTGCTGCAACCATTTCCAAGTGGATCAGGCAGTCGGTGGTGCAGGCCTACTCCATTAAGGGTCAGGTTCCTCCTTTCCCTGTTAAGCGCATTCTACAAGGGCGCTTAGTACCTCCTGGGCCTTCCGTCATCAGGAGTCAGTGGTTCAGGTGTGCAAGGCGGCTACGTGGTCGTCTGTACACACATTCACAAAGTTTTATGAGGTGGATGTACTGCATCTTCAGATGCAGTGTTCGGCCGCAAAGTTTTGCAGGTTGCAGAGGCTCCCGCCTCTTGAGGGTTTGATTTAATCATGGTGGTGAGCTCCAGTTGTTCCTGGTTGAGCTCCTGTTTTACCTGGTTGGCTATGTTTAACCTTGTTGGGAATTATATCTCTTGCTGTCTTTTTCCCTCATATTGCACTGCTTTGGGAAATCCCAATGGTCTAGAACAGTGTTTCTCAACTCCAGTCCTCAGGGCACACTAACATGCCAGGTTTGAAAGATAACTGAAATACATCCCAGGTGATATCATTTGCTGCTCAGTGATTGCAGTACTCTAGTCTGCATCTCCCCAAGGTAATACTTTAAATCTGGCCTGTTAGTGTGCCCTGAGGACCGGAGTTGAGAAACACTGGTCTAGAACAGTGGTCCTCAACTCTGGTCCTCGGGGGCCCACTAACAGGCTAAGTTTGCAAGATAACTAAATTACATCACAGGTGATCTCATTTGCTGCTCAGTGATTGCAGTATTCTAGTCTACATCTCCCCAAGGTAATACTTAAAATCTGGCCTGTTAGTGGGCCCTGAGGACCGGAGTTGAGGACCACTGGTCTGGAAGACATGGAGCTGTGTACGTCAGTGAATGAAAGAGAAAACTGTATTTTTGTCTTAATGTAAAATACTTTTCTCTGAGGTTCACTGACGAACACAGCACCTGCCCCTCTGTTATGTGTTCTTCTGACACTGCTTGTTACAAACTGAAGTCCTGTTGCAGGAAGTGATGGTATACCCTCTGGGACTGCCTCAGATGCGTCACCAAAAAGGTTTCCGCCAAGTCCTACTCCTAGAGAGAGCAGCACAAAGCCCAATGGTCTAGAAGACATGGAGCTGTGTCCATCAGTGATACTCAGAGAAAAGGATTTTACGGTAACACAAAAATCCAGTTTTTCTGTCTTTTTTACTTGTTAATGTTCGGAAAATAAGCTACTCATATGGCCTGCTCTGTTTACAGTGTGTAGTTATTAAAATCATTGAACGTTGTCATTTTTTTTTTCTAGATAATCTTTTAAAAAGAGAGATTTTTGAAAACAATTTAAAAATGTTTGAAGCAATCTCTAGTTTACAGGTAAGGCCTTGTATATCACATTACATTACAGTAAAACCTTGGATTGCGAGCATAATTCGTTCCGGAAGCATGCTTGTAATCCAAAGCACTCTTATATCAAAGCGAATTTCCCCATAAGAAATAATGGAAACTCAGATGATTCGTTCCACAACCATTTACTCATAAATCCTTCAATTTATAGTCCATATAAAAAGATTATAGCATTGCGATAGGTTGTGTAACCATAAAATGTCCATCCACAAATAGCCGCTTCCACAAGGGGATTGGAAGCAAAATCCAGCAGGAGCTACAGGGTAGCAATATGGTTCCATTTAATGAAGGTACAACATTTAGCAAATCACATGGTTGATGAATAAAACAGGCACATCTAAGTATGCAGGCATCCAGGGTAAAGCTGTCCACATAGACTATCTTCTGCACAGCCGGCTGCTAGTCTGTGATCCTGACCGGGAAGACCACCCTGCAGTAAAGCGATCTGAAAGCGAGGGGCAGCATGGAAAGGATGACGTAGATGGCGGTGCAGAGGATGGTCCTATGTGGACAGCTTTAGCTTGGATGCCTGCATCCTTAGATGTGCCTGTTCCAATCATCAACCATGTGAGTTGCTAAATGTTGTACCTTCATTAAATTTAACCATATTGCTACACTTCGAGGCGCCTCTCTTCTCTTTTATACTCAGCTGTGACTTGAGGCTACTTGTATATCAAGACATTGCTTGTATATCAAGTCAAAATTTATTTGAAAATTTTGCTTGTCTTGCAAAGCGCTCTTAAACCAAGTTACTCTCAAACCAAGGTTTTACTGTATATTAAATGTAATTTTAGTAACCTGTTTTTTTTCTTGGAGAAAACACACCAGCTCTTTGGGAAATCACATATTGAAAAACAAACCGTAAGGCCCCGTTCACACTGGGGCGATCCGACTTCCCGGGGCGACCTCCGAGGTCGCGGTGCGAGCAGCGCGCCGCGACCTCGGAGCGGCCGGCACGGACTTCATAACATTGAAGTCTATGACAGTCGCTCCGGGTCGCCCCAAAGAAGCTCCGGACCCTTTTTCTAAGTCGGAGCGACTTGTGTCGCTCCTATTAGAACGGGTCGGCAGCTTCCCTATGGCAGGCGACCTGTGAGGCGACCTGTGAGGCGACCAGGTCGCCCCAGTGTGAACGGGGACTAATTGCGATATTTTGAACAGTGCTGTTAATAAATCACAAACAAGTAGTTCACTTGGTGATATTAGTTGCTGTGTTTTGATAAAAAAAAAAAAAAAGTATTGAAGTCATGTGGTATTTATCATTAATAATAGACACGTTTTGCTTAAAAAGGTGGATGGATGGTGAAAGAATATGCAGTAATTTCACAACACGATTTAAGTTGATTAGGAAACAAAAATACTTTATCAGAAGAGAGAACCTTTTTGTGACTGTTTTGTTCTAAAATATGTAGCCATTTAATAATAACATGCTCATTTTCCTATTACAGGAAGATTTTGACATATTCCTTTCACTGGAGGAGTATGAAAACCGATCTTTTCTATCTCATCTTAGAGAAGAGCATATTATTGCTTATGAGACTACCAGGTCCATGTCTAAAGTCGAAAAGACTACAGAGCACATTCCAAATACTAACCATCATTCCAAAGTGCCATCAACAGAGTCCAGGTTATATAGACTTGCCTTGCTTCTACAAGTCACAGAACAAGAGCTTGGTGCAGAACTGGCCCTCAGAGCTCTGTCAGCTGGAAAGGTTGAAAAGTCATTGCAGATTTGCAGGTACGGTGGAAAGAGATTGTTTTACACTTCTTGCTACCATCCAGAACAAAGTCATTGCATTTACTCCATTATTTTCTCTTTTTTTAGGGATTTATATGAACATCATTGTAATTCTCAGACTGGAAAGTTACTTTTCCTTATTTCCCAAAAATTGTGCCAAATGTTGGAAGCAAATACACCAATGGTAATACCTCCTGGAATGAATTTGCCTGCCATCACTTATCAGTTATCTTGTCAGGCAGTCACAATAAGCAGTCAAGGTAAAGACAAGCACGGTGGCCTTGCACCTACTAAGGCATTGCATGATAATGGCAGATATGTTACTGCTGCTGTTGAATATTATCCTTGCTAAAAAAAAAACTTTTTTACAGGCGAAATGGACATTAGTCACATAGAAAAGGGAAGAACAACCCTCTGGAGGCTATAACTCCTCCTTCAACACACCTGCTCGATTTTTCTTGATTTCCTAAGGGGATTGGATGTCTTTCATCTTTCTGCTTCTTTTCTCTTATGTCCTCTGACAGACGCAGCCACTTCATAGTTTCCTCACAAATGGGTAATGCGCCACCTACAGGAGTAGACTAGGCAGTGAAACTATTTAGAAAAACTTTTCACTAGACACACCCTGAGGGGTTGTCCCCTCAGACATTACCCCCAGACACATCCGGCTTACTAATCAGTTTCTTGCTGCCTAGTGTTAGGAGTAAAGCCTAGGTTTCCCTGCTGAGACCTCGGCCTCAGTTCTTTAGTTTGTTTACTTTGTTTATTTTTCTTCTTGCTATCGCTAGCTAGTGTCAGGGGGATCCTCCTGGTGAACTACAAGCGACAGCCGGGCTGAGGTTTCGCACTAGATAATCTAGATCCTTATGGTCTCCCAGCCTGGCCAACGAGAGTGCACAGGTTGTGGTCCGCCCAGGCCTAGCTACGACGGTTTCCCCCGACGGATGGGGACGAACCTGTGAATGGAAGTTTTCACTGGGACGCATCACCCTGTAACACCCTTGTTGCAGCGTACCCGTCTTGGCTGGCAGCACCCCTACTCAGGGTGGGAGGCGAGCTGTCTTGGAGGTCCATGGTATGGTGAGTGAACTACCCCTTGTGTCCCTGTGACTGTCATCTGTGGGGGGGGGGAATCTGGGCTCACTCCTGGAGATGTCAGAGCTGCGGTCTCTGTAAGATCTCCCTGGCCTGTCAGGACAGGTCCTGCCTTCCCTGCTCCTGATGGGGGCACTGTAACGGCGTTTAACCCCCGGGAGGAGGGGGTGTAGGTTCACTACTTTGTCCTGGTGATGGTCTCTGGGGTGGATTCCTGCGGTGTGTCGTCCTGGCATGTCTCATATTTTCAAGGCTTCCACCTAGTCTTCTGTTCACATATTGTCTAAATTTTTTCTAGATAGTTATTGCTACCTCACTTGCCAGCTTTGGGTAAAAGGTCCTTTAGGCAGCTCTTTGAGCTGCCGAGAATCACCAGTCATCTGTTATGTTTTCTTGGCTCTAATATTGCTTGTTTGCTCAGTTGGACTGCTTTTTGGACATCCTGAAGGTTTTCAAAATTCCTGTGTTCCTCAAATGATAGGAGAAAAATATGATTTCTCTTTCGTTCATTGATGGACACAGCTTGTTATCTTGTCAGTGGGGTTATGCTGCCCCCTACCGGAGTAGGACACTAGGCAGGAAAAATCTTGACTACACTTATGGGTCAGTCCCAGGGGGTATACTCCCACTCTCAGCTTTAGGCATTCAGTTTCTTTCTGCCTAGTCAGGAGTAAGGACCTAGTTCTTTGCTTAGATCTCTGGTCCTGGCAATTTTTTTCTTTTTTAAATGGGCCTCAGCTCTGCGCTAGATGGCCGGCGACATAGACCCACTAGACAGGACGTCTCGGGAGGGCGCATACGACTGGGCCTTGGCCTGAGTCGCAGAGTTGCTCCTGGCAGACAGCCTCCCCTATTCCGATTGAGCGGTGGTCTGTCTGGAGTGGTGCCCACCCGGTTTCCTGGTATGGCAAGTAGCTGCCCTTCCCCCTGGAGGGTTTTGCAGTGGACGTGGGCCCCTCCCTAGGATTGTCAGTCTCCCGGGTTCCCCTCCTTCCCACGCAGCATCCCCCCCTCCCTTCTCGGTAGTTCTCTGCAGAATTGTTAACCCCCTGCAATGAGGCGGACATACCTTTGAGCTCGGTCTGGTGTCTTGATCTGGCGGGGGGGGGGAGGGGGCGCCGGCGGCTGGCCGACTGGCTTCTGGGGGGGGCTTCTGCCAGTGACCCCCTTCCTGCTGGGCTGGTGTTCGGTGCTCCTGGGGTCCCCCCTGGGAGCCGCATAGTGCTGCCATTTTCTTGATGACCTTTTTTGCTGTGGATCGGCGGCCATGTTTGTGTAGCCTCGATGGCAATTTTTTTTTGGTTTCTTATTAAAAATAGCGGTGACCGTGTTTTTTTTTAAGCTATAGGGGCGGTGATTTCGGCAGTGGGAGCCCCTCCTCATCTCCTAGTGCTGACTTCTGGATCTTTCTCTTCCTGGTCGCCGCATGGTTTGCAGTTTGCCTGGTGCTGTAAGTGCCTGAACGGTGGTGGTGAGTCTTTTAGTGGGGTTTTCTCTCCCCCAGGCCCCCCAAGGCGGTGAGGGTGTTCCCCTTTCCCGCTTGCTTTGATAATGTCACTAAACAGTGGGGTTTTCCAAAACTCACCTTTGCGGTCCCTAAGCGTTTTGCCATGCGGTATACTTATGAGGATTCCTTGCTTAAAAAGTGGACGGTCCCACCTGTGGTGGACTCGCCAGTCTCCAGGTTAAAAAAAAGCCACCTTAATTCCAGTTTAGGAGTCCTTGACCTTTAAAGATCCGGCTGATAGGTCGGAGGCTCTGACCGGCCATATGTTCACTGTGGCTGGTTCGGCACTTAGGCCGGTATTTACTATTGCCCTGGTGTCGCAAACTCTGACCGAGTGGTCTAAACTTTTACGCCAAGACCTAAAGGAGGAACCGATCCCCCCTGCCTTTTGCGAAGCTGGCAGATCAGTTGGTCCAGGAGCTATAGTTTGTCTGTGATGCCTCTTTGGATGGGGCTCCCTTGATTTCCAGACTGTCTGTCTCAGCTGTGGTCCTTCGGCGTATTATCTGGCTGAAGCATGCCAATATCTTCTATGCAGGATGTGGAAACCTTACAAGCGGACCTGAACAAAATAACGGGGAGGGCAACTACATGGCTGATGAGGTTTAATGTTGAGAAATATAAAGTAATGCACTTGGGGGCCAGAAACCAGAAAGCAAGCTACTCAATAGGGGGGGAACCTCTGGGGGAGTCTAGGATGGAAAAAGACTTGGGGGTACTGGTAGACAACAGACTTGGCAGTGGCATGCAATGCCAAGCAGCTGCAAGCAAAGCCAACAGAATACTGGGATGTATAAAAAAGGGGATTCACTCCAGAAATAAAGAGATTATTCTCCCGCTCTACAAGACTCTGGTCCGGCCACATCTGGAGTATGCTGTCCAGTTCTGGGCACCGGTCCTCAGGAAGGATGTGCTGGAATTGGAAAGAGTCCAGAGAAGGGCAACAAAAATAATTAGAGGAATGGAGGACATCAGTTATGAGGAAAGACTACATGCACTGAACCTATTCTCTCTGGAGAAGAGACGATTGAGGGGGGATATGATATCAATGTACAAATACTGTACTGGCGACCCTAGCATAAGGAACAAACTATTCAGAGTAAAGAAATACAATAAGACACGTGGCCACTCACTAAAACTAGAGGAAAGGCGGTTTAACCTTAAAATGCGTAAGGGGTTCTTCACTGTAAGAGCGGTAAGGATGTGGAATTCTCTTCCACAAGCAGTCGTATCAGCAGGGAGCAGTGATAGTTTCAAAAAACTATTAGATGGGCACCTTAGAGATCACAACATACAGGGGTATACAATGTACGGTTAAAAGCAAACACACACACACATCATAGGTTGAACTGGATGGACTGATGTCTTTTTTCAACCTCACTAACTATGTAACTATGAAGTGCTGGTCTGCGGATCAGTTTTCTTAGGAGGCGTTAGCTGATCTCCCATTTGTGGGAGATCGCTTTTTTGGAGCTTCCTTGGATGGCCTCACAGGGGGATAGGGTACTCTTCTTCCGCAGGCTTCCATGGGCAAGAAGCCCTTTCGTAGAGGGGGGCCGTTCTTATTTGCTCATAAGAGGACTTTTCGTCCCTCAGGCTCTCAAGACAAGGGACCTAAGTCCTTCAGAGCCTCCACAGGAGGTTCCAGGAGGACATGGTCTAGCAAGTTAGTAGAGGGCTCTCCCAGACCTGTGGACAAAGCTTCCTCTGCATAAAGGAGCGCCCTCACATCTGGGGTGGGGGAATGTCTTCGGTGGTTTTCAGATCCGTGGACCTCCCTGGTAAAAGACAAGTGGGTCCTCAAAGTCATTCGGTCTGGTTACAAGATCAAGTTTCGGTATTATCCGCCGGAAATTTTCTTTCCTTCCAACCTGCGCTTGTCCCCAGATTGCTTATGGGGTCTCTTTGGGGCGGTGCAAGACTTGTTAAAGGGGTGATTGTCCCGGTTCCTACTTCGTAAAATTTTCCCGACTTTTACTCAAACCTTTACAGTCTCTGGCTTAAATGGCTTGGCTGTTAAAAGCCAGGTGCTTAAGGAAAGAAGTTTGTCGGATTCTGTGATTCCTACGCTGTTAAAGGCTAGAAAATCTACCTCTAGAAAGATCTACAATAATGCATGGAAGATGTACATTGCGTGGTGTGAGTCTCTTGGGATTCACCCTCGCTCCTTTTCAGTGACTCGGATATTGACTTTCCTCCAATGGGTGGTTGAACAGCGTCTGGCCTTGAGTACCATCGAGGGCCAGGTTTCCGCATTGGCGGTTTTCTTTCAACGTCCATTGGCCACACGTTCCTTGGTGCGCACCTTTATCCAGGGAGTTCGACACTTGGCTGTCGAACCTTGTCTGTCGTTCCTTTGAAAGTTCGTCTCTGATTCTCATTTAAATGAAGACATTGTGTTGCTTTCCCTATGTCCCAGGCCTAAACATCCTAGGGAAATTGCCATGCATTCCCTGGATGTGGTTTGGGAAATCAGGGTGTACCTGGAAGTCCTTTAGGAAGCAAACAACTAGACCCAGACTAGGCTGGAGTGCCACAGGGTGATAGTGGCCTCACCATCTCACCCCTACTAAAAAAGGAGAGGGGGTGTGGGGTTCCCAATGTGTAGTTACCTGTAACAAGGGGTTTATAGCAAGAGAGCTAGAAAACTATTGGGAAGGAAACCCAAGCGGTATAGGCTAAAAAATCAATACTTTATTGAAGATGATATAAAAAAAGGAATCCCATCTATCGGCAATAAGTCACAACAAAGACATACATACATTTACTAAAATAACCCAGGTGGTATTGCAGGCTAATTAAAGAAAAGAAAACTGAGCAATAAACAATTCATGGAACTATTGATACCACACTGCGCTGATTTGGTTGGATGTGATATAGAAGCAATAATGAACTAAATTGCTTTACTGGCCACTAGGTGGCATCATGTACATCTGTGAAGGCACTCACAGCTAAATTCACAGAGCTAACAACCAACCCAATCAGCAATTGACAAGTGTATGGGTCGTTTCAAAAACCAATTGGATAAGTTGAGCACAGTCAAGGTATTACATTGCTAATAGAAGTCTCTAATATGGAGAATCATAATAGCTGGCCAGTTGGTAGCAATATGTATTTCATAGATCTAGTAATACCACACTGTGCTGACTTGGTTGGATGTGATAAGGAAGCAGCAGTGAGTTAAATTGCTTTACTGGCCACTAGGTGGCATCATGTATGTCTGTGAAAGCACTCACAGCTGAATTAATAGAGCCAACATCCGACCCGATCCGCACTTGGTGAGTGTATGGGATCTTTTGGAAACCAATTGGATATATTGAGTACAATCCAGGTACTACGCTGCTAATGGAAGTCTCCTTCCCAATATTTTTCTAGCTCTCTTGCTATAAACCCCTTGTTACAGTCCTCCCTATTTGTACTCGCGGATGAACCTCGGAAAGGGTTAGCTGCTTCTGCTGCGACCATTTCCAGATGGATCAGACAGACGGTGATTCAGACCTATTCAATTAAGGTCAGGTTCCTCCTTTCCCTGTTAAGGCGCACTCTACTTGGGCGATTAGTGCTTTCCTTACCTTCCGTCATCAGGCGTTAGTGCTACAGGTTTGCAAGGCGGCCACCTGGTCGTCTGTGCACACTTTCACAAAGTTTTATGAGGTGGATTTGTTGGAATCTGGGGATGTTTCCTTTGGCAGCAAGGTTTTTCAGGCTGCTGTTTAGAGGACCTAGTCCTCTTTGAGGGTGTATTTGTTTTTTTTTTGTTTTTTTTCAGGTGAGCTCCAGTTCTTTATAGTTGAGCTCCATGTTACCTGGTTGCTATGTTTTTTATTTTAGCCTTGTGAATTTTTTCTTGCTGTTCCCACCTCTCATGTTTGACAGTGCTTTGAGATGTCCCAACTATCAAGAAAATAAGTAGCTGTGCCCGTCAATGAACCAAAAAGTAAATGGTATTATTGACTTAACGTAAAATGCATTTCTCTGATGTTCATTGACAATAACAGCACCCACCCCTCTGTGGAGTTGGTTTTCTTCTGACACTGCATGTAACAAAACTGAATGCCTATAGCTGAGAGTGGGAGTATATACCCCCTGGGACTGCCCCAGGCGTAATCCCGTTTTTTTCCTGCCTAGTGTCCTACTCCTGTAGGGGGCAGCATAACCCAACTGTCAAGAAGATAAGGAGCTGTGTCCATCAATGAACATCAGAGAAATAGATTTTACGGTAAGTCAAATTCCCATTTTTTTGTACTCTGATGTAAGGTTCCTTTTTAGGAGTCCATTGGGGGGGGGGGGGGTGTCTATGTTCTCAGTACTCATTTGCTACAAAACAGTTCCAGTATAACCCCAGGGTGAAAGGTTTCCTTTGTTCCTTATTTACCTCCAAAAAATGGATTTTAAGTTGAGCACAAAAATCCTGTTTTTAAATGAAACGCGTGTATTATGTGAATTTGTCCTGGTGTGTGTCTAATGTAATCTCTTGTAGCAGCATTATGAACAAAAGAGGTGCGCTGCACGCAATGATACTCACTAAGTTGACAAGAGGAGAGAGAAGGGAGTGAGCTCATAAAAGTCTGCTGCTGTTCACTTCTGTCCAAAAACAATCTGTTGAACTAACTTTGTCATAAATGTGATAAGTAAAAGTCTGGTCTCCAGGCTGGCTATGATGTGGTGCAACTCTGTCCCTTATGCAAGTAAACCACTCCAATATCTGTATTTTAACTTTTCATTTTAAAGTTTTACTGGAGTTTATCTTTAAAGTGGTTGTAAACCTCAGACATTAAATAAGAACAGAGCATATCCATCTATAGTGTGTACTTGTCTCAATCCAGGGCATTAAGTGTCATTTGTCTCTGCTGTCTGTATGAGTCACTTCTGACAAGTTTTCCTGACATCAAGAGAAGAGACAAAAGGTGACGGGGAAGGAGGTTGTGTCTCTTGCCACCAATAAGCTCTCAGAGCTCCTCTCACTGAGCTCCTCAGAGTGTAGCTTCAGCTCTCCCCCCACATGCTTTTCAAACCTGAGAGATCCTGAGTAAATTCTGTGCTTTCAATGCACATAGAGAAGAGGATTTCACCGGAGGCCAGTCAATTAGCTCGGGATCTGTGAGGGTTTACAACCACTTTAAGACATAATGTGTAACTGCAGCCCTCAATTGTGTGCTGGATTGAGTAGTTGATGAAGTGAGGGAAAATCTCCAGCAGGAACATATACAGCAATAAAAAAAAACTGCCAGGGCTCTACTTTTCTTTAAAAACAATAACAGAGCTATTTCTTTTTGCATCCTCCTTGGAGATTTCCCCTTACTTTGTGTCCTGGTTACTTGTAAGGAGTCTAAAGGGCCACAGAAAGCACTTTAATACTGTTTATGTAGCTTAATATACATGTATGTTTATTTGAATTGCTCTTGTTTCTGAAGGATTTCTAGTTCTGTTTAGCCAGTCACATGGTTTGGCAAGACCTGACAGATGACACAGCTAGGTCCTTGTTCTAGACTTTAGTGGCAAAAACAGCTAGGTCAGGAACTTACCCCCCTGCCTGCCAACTAGACAAAGTAACAGCAGCCACCCACTGATGGGTGATCACTCTGTTTTCTCCTCCTCCTCCTGACAGCAGGTGTACTCTGCAGAGCTATTTTAGCTTCTACTGCTGGCCCTGCCTCTCTGTTTAGTATTAACGAAGGCTGGCATACCAATAACGTTTTTAAAAAGACACTCACTTTGCCCATTCAGTGACAGTGTCTAAGTAAATGCCCCCTAACACTCTCCTCTACAGCAATCCCCCCTACTCAGAGTTATTTTGGGATGGAGGAAGGAGTGACAAGGGATTGCCTGAATGAGTAAAGCAATATTGTCGGTGATAGTGTATTTGTATGTGCCTGCTTTTCAGCTTTGTAGCATGACTGAAGGTAGGCAACACTTGCCATGATGAGAAAGTATACACAGCCTATTTTCACTTTTTCCAGACTTGCCCTCCTGAAGTGCTGACAGCTTCACAATCCCAATCGCTAATCTGTCTCTTGCCACTTTCATCTGCTCTGTTACTTTTGGGTCCAGCATCTTCTTTCTGGAATGGAACTGAAGGTATACACTGCGCCACTTATGTGTAACAGGCAGTGAATGCTAGAAAAAAAAAGTTGCTAGAAGCAAGGAGAATTTTTATATCCTCTCTGCCAATAAAAATAGTTCTATGAAAAAGGTCACAGCGTCTTCAAAACATGGCAGCTAATATGTCTGATTAATTGCCATTACCTAATCA